>NC_139024.1:64149532-65618962 GCF_964662115.1 Mustela nivalis
TGGGTGAGGAAACAGACCCAAAGAGGTTAAATTAGTTTTCCAATTTCTAAAAGCTCATTAGTAGTTATCAGAGTCAATAGGAAACAAGATAATTTGAGGTGGATTTATTTGCAAAAAGACTAATTAACAAAGGTGTGGAAGAGTATAAAGGAAGTTTCAAAGGATTGTGCTGAAATTTGGGGCTGAAGTCTTCAGAATCATTTCTACGTACCAGAGGACAAGGTGAGGGACAGTTTTAAGGCCCTGTAGGAAAGTGGATCCTGTAGGATCTGCCCCTTGAGAAAAGCAGCGACTTCCTGTTGAGGAACAAAGTTAGCCTGAGATGACTCATAAAGTCCCAATCCCCTTCCTCCCTCACATCCCCTACCTGGCCATTGATCAACCCTGACTGATAAAAAGAAAGCAAGGAAGCCCATTGATTTAATTCATACAGATTAGCCTCCCAAAGCAGAGACTAGGGGGATATGAATGGAGAGGGATCTAGAAGAGAGACTCAGGAACAGATAGCAAAGTCAGGATTTGGTTCATATTCTTTTCCTCCTCTACCATTATACCAGGCATTCAAATATTTGACTACATGCACACGTCTTATATTTGTAGAAATAATCCATGGTCCAGGATCATGTTATCTTCCTGTAGAATAACTTTTGTTTGTTGAAGGTCTGGAATTACCTTAAGCCTATTTCAGGGTTTGAGAATTTTTTTCTGGGTTACTCAGATACCTGGAGAAAGGGCACTATCCATGTTAAGGGTCATTTCACTTTTATTTCACTCCTACTTTTTGATTATATCTTCCTCACTTTTGTCCTTCCAGGTGTTATCAAAAATGTAGCTCAGCCTTTCAGCTGTGTAATTCAGACTCTCAGAAACTGCCAGGCCCAAAGCAGCTCCAACTGTGAAAACACCCTCCAGATCCCTGGCCTCTCTTCCAAAATCTGGTCAGCTAGTTCCTCATTATCTCATTAGTGCCTCAATGCCTTTTTTTTTTTTTTAAGATTTTATTCATTTGACAGAGATTTTTAAAAAATATATATCTTTTTTTTTAAAAGATTTTATTCATTAGACAGTAGGCATAGAGGCAGGCAGAGAGAGAGAGAGAGAGAGAGAGAGAGCGCTGAATGGAGAGCCCGATGCGGGGCTCGATCCCAAGACCCTAAGATCATGACCTGAGCCAAAGGCAGAGGCTTTAATCCACTGAGCCACCCAGGCACCCCTCAATGCCTTTATTTTAAATTTCAAATTTTGTCTAGCATTCTTAGGCTTATTCAGGGAGAAGGAAAGACCTAATCTGTCATAATCAGAAGCAGAAATCTCTCCCTTGTATTTCTCTAGCTCTTTATTAGGAAAATTCTTTACTCTATCTGTAGGTGTTCTCAAAGGTGTCCCAAGACCTGTCTCTGAGTGGAAGAGGACCAGACTCTGAGTGAGAATATGATTCTGACCAGTACACTTCAGTTTTGCTGCCATGCCTTTTAAAAGTGGAAAGAGGTCATAGTCTTCATGATATTATGCTGCTATTATTCAGTGACTGTGATTTAATTCTTGTCAAAGGCTTCTAGGGAAGCCTGCTGTTTATGATAGGATCTAAGCAGTATGTTACCTATTTCCTTGGGTTCCTTCTTTCCTCCATGCAGAATACTAAGTTATGAGCTTACAGTGAATTACATAATACCCTCAATTCCCTGCATTTATTAAGGTAATATAACCAGAATGTATTGCATCTGATTTATATTATTTAGATTCCTCTGAAATGCTTTCATTGAATTAATATTCAATATTATGTTCTTAGTGTCTAAAAATTTTAAATATAAACTTGAAAAACATAATATTTTACAAATCCACATTCAATTCTAATGTATTGCTTAATGTACTCTATATCAGATTCTATAATAAAGTCTTTATAGAATTTCATGCCAGGACAAGACTTGACTCTTTGTATGAATATATGTACTCTTATGTATTTTCTTTTTATTTTGGCAGCCAAAATACATGGAACTAAATTTAGCAATAATTAAACTATTAATTCATCCCAGGCACTTGATACTTCTTTACTGGTTTCCTTATTGATTTCTGATAATTTGAATGATATTTACATTACCACATATAAAACATTATGTTGTTTTATCTGTAGCCTTAAATACTTTTTGGAATTAAGAATATATTGTATTCCCATTTATCTTATCTGAGGAGACAGAGAAAGGCAAACTTGTCACCTAAAGCAAAAGCAGGAGATCCTTGTCCATTTCAGGCTTAAAATTACCTTTTCAAGAACAAACAATGCCCCAAGATAGGCAATGATTTTTCCCTGTTGACCACTACCATATTAGATGTCCTTTTGGATTAGAAAAATTGCTCGTTCTTTACAGACAAATTGCAAAGGCATAACTTCTAAGCAGGTCAATTAGAAAAAGGCTTTCATTCCTCTAGGACACACTAAGCCAGGTTTGGCAAGCTAAGACAGGCTGGGTCTCAGTACTCCACCTGTCCTCTCTGCCTCCACAGAGGCCCCCACATCTGAGTTGAGCCATCTGAATTTAGGTGTATGTGAGTGTTGATCAGCTGTAAAAATGGAAATTTCACATGGTTCAATCTAATACATGGCATTTAAGTTTCATTAGCTAAACCAGCCATTCAGGTAGTAAGAAAGCCTTAGCACCATCTAGAATCCATCATATTGCACTGGGGGTTGGGGTGATCTTTAAAGTTACTATCTCAATTCAAAGTGAAACAAAGCAAACAAAGTAAAACAAAAATAAAAATTGTGTGTTTGAAAAAATGGCTCTGAAAAGATCTGGAAGGGGTCAAAGTTGAAATGATCTAAAAAGTTATAGGTTTTAGAAAATAGTTTTAGGGACGCCTGGGTGGCTCAGTTGGTTAAGCAGCTGCCTTCAGCTCAGGTCATGATCCCAGCATCCTGGGATCGAGTCCCATATCCGGCTCCTTGCTCCGCAGGGAGCCTGCTTCTCCCTCTGACTCTGCCTTCCACTCTGTCTGCCTGTGCTCGCTCTCACTCTCTCTCTCTCACAAATAAATAAATAAAATCTTAAAAAAAAAAGAAAATAGTTTTATATATAATCTCATATCTTATTTGTGTAGAAAAATGCAATTTGAGAGTTTAGGCATTTTAGTTTTCCACACCTGGTCCTAATGAATTTCCAGAATGTATTGTTTGGGGCCAGGATGGGGGCAGAGGCTTATGGACTGCCACAAGAGTTTGGAGGTTTGACAAGTTGTTGGAAATAATAGTGTGTATCTATTAGGAGCCTGTCAAGATTTCACTCCAGTGTGATAGCTGATTCACTAAATATCTACTTTCCTAATGAGATCAAATCGTAAAGCAGACAGAGAGCATATAGATCCCAGCTGACATAATTTCCTTATGATAAATTTACTTCTATCATTTTACACGCCTTTAGAAAAAGCTAATGTCACTTGCTTCGTTGAGGATATGGTTGTGTAGCTACTAGGTGTTTTTCTCACTATTATTTCCTTCCTTCTTTTAACTCTACTATTCAACTGTTTTATCCTTCCTCTTCTTCCAAACTTGAATTCGCATTAATAATTTGCGTTATTCTATTTTATTTACAGAATTCATTAATCTCGGTTCCCATCTCTGAAATAGGAAGTCCAAAGCCGTTACCTTACTTCGCTGCAATTTTCACCGGTTTTCCCAATTAGAGCATGTTGAAGAAGTTCTGTGAGAACTTACACATGTTTTTGCTCCCCAAAGAAGTAGATCTCTTCCTTTTTATCGCTCTTAAGCAATCCAGGTATCCCCCCCTCCCCCAACGTAGTGCATTTTGAAAGAATCCAATGTCTCTTAATTTCCTCCTTTCATCCGGTGGATGATGCTTTGCGGAGTGGGGTATAGACCCTTTATTCTGTGTCCAGAAAGCATATTGAGCGTGGGGAGGGGTACTTTATAAGAACCTAAGTGAGAATGCGAAGTCATTCAGAAGTTGCAACCAATCAATTACTCATTAATGCTAACATAGCCACTGGAATTTTCTAAATGGAAAGTAGCAGAGGCCGCCCTGATAAATGACGCCAGCCACTTCCCGAACGCCGCGGTCGGGAATCGATCGTGGTTCATTTCGGTCCCCAGCTGCGGCGCGCTAGTGGAAGTCCTTTGGCTTTGCGCAACGCTTGCGTCCCCGCTCAGCCGCAGCGCCTCCGCGCTGTTCCGTATCAGACTGCGCGCAAGGCTAGCCCAGAAGGCGACGGAGGGGGGCGCCCTGGCCACAGGGACCGCAGCAAAAGCTCCCAAAGCCCAGAGCGTTCTCAGAAGAGACTTTTTTTCTTTCATTCTTTTTTTTTTTCGCCAAGCCGCCGTCGTTTGCGCTCCGGGCTTTGGCTGACTCCGAGTCTTCTTAGGTGGAGCCCGGTGGCTGACGGCGGAGAACCCCGGCCCGGCGCCTTGTTCGGGGCCCAGCCGACGTCCCGGAGCCGCGGCGCCGTCGGTTTCGTCCCGGCTGGAGCTTCCCAGGAGGGCCCTCCTCCGGGGCGGGCCCTGACTCTCGTGGCCGCGACGAGTGGGCGGCCGAAGCCAGTGGCCCACCGAGCGAGCAGCTGCGAGGAGCGGCGAGACTGCAGCGGCGAGGCCGGCGCTGGCACTAAGCCGCCGCGGCGCGCTCTGGCGAGAAACGAGGCCAGGAGAGGAGGAGGAGGAGGAAATAGAGCAGATGAAGGGGAGCTGCCGCCGAGGAGGGAGGCGGGTCCTTTCGGCTGCTGCTGTTCCGGGACGCAGCCCGGGGAGCCTGCCCGCCCGAGAGGTGCTGGCCAGGTAGCTGCCAACCCAGCGGGCACCCTCCCCGTCCCCTCCCAGCGCCCGGCACGGAAGACTCCGGGGCCGTGCTCCGGTGGTCAGGGCGCACCGCACCCCGAGCGCGGCGCCCTTGAGCTGCACGGCGGCGCACGTTTGCGAGGCGACTTGTCTGCGGGCCAAGAGAAGGAAGCGCTGTCCCTTCCCGCGCAACCTGGCGTCCCCACCCCTTGTACTCTACACCCTGCCTCGGACAAGCGGCGCGGCCACGGAGGCGCAGAGGAGGGGTGAGCCGCCGCCGGGCAGCGGCGTCCCTTCGGGGGAGAGGGCGCCTGACAGGAGGCGGCGGCGCGGCGCAGAGGGCGCGACGCGCGATGGCAGCTGCTTAGCCCGGCGCGCGCGGAGCAGCCCGGAGCTGTGGCTGGCCAGACGGTGCGGCTGGGCTGGGGACGTCGCCGCAGCCCGACCCGGAGAGATGAGCGCCGAAGCGGGCGAGGGCATCACTTTCTCGGTGCCACCCTTCGCCGAGGGTGGAAGCTGCCGGAGGGGAGGAGCGGCGGTGGCAGCCGAGGACGAAGAGAGCCAGCTACCGCCGCCGGGCAGCTTCTGGAACGTAGAGACTGCCGCCGCCCCTGGCACCGGTTGTCCCGCCGCCACCTCTGGGAGCAGCGCCACCCGGTGCCGGGGCAACTCTAGTAGCGGAGGCGGCCGACGGACCACGGTGGCATATGTTATCAACGAAGCGAGCCAGGGGCAGCTGGTGGTGGCCGAGAGCGAGGCCCTGCAGAGCCTGCGGGAGGCGTGTGAGACGGTGGGCGCCACCCTGGAGACCCTGCATTTTGGTAAACTGGACTTTGGAGAAACCACCGTGCTGGACCGTTTTTACAATGCAGGTGCGTGTGCAACCCCTTCCCCATCCTCCACGGTCAGGGGCCACGTTTTCCCTGGACGCCGCAGGGGGGGCAGATGTTTTTCTAGGCAGCAAGCGTGCTTCCTACTTCTTTACTTCTTGCCCCCACCTTAGGGGCAGCGAGCGGCGCTGCGTGACTGCTCCTGGCGCTCGCTGCTCCTGGGAAAGAGTGGGTGCTGGTGCAAGATCCTATGTGTATTTGTGCTAGACCGACTGACTCACCCACACCCACCGGCCCGCGCTGGAGCCATGGGTCTGTGTGGTCCTCATAAAGAACTTTTCAGATGAGCACTGTGAGATAGTGCCCCAATCAGCCTTTGTCCATTTGGTGTCTTGGTTTCTCTTCTGTTAGGTTTGGCGCATATTTTCCTTCTATATATACCTGTGACTGTGTTAGATGACGCTCTCATTTTTTCATAGTTTTGGGAGTACCAGAATCACGCAGCCGGTCCCTCGCGGAGTAGATCTATATGAATTTGCATGCTATGTCGTGATCTTACTTGAACATGTTTAGTGGCTTGGATGTCCCAGTCTTACCGTTTTGAACTTCCACCTAATTACTTCTGAAAGCAATAACCTTGTCGCTTGCACTAGACTTAGGTGGTATCTTTGTAAGGATTTTGGTAGGAGAACCAGGGTCTGTTTTTTATTGCCCTGTATACCATCATGGGCTGGAAAGTACATAATTTAGCATTATTTAAAATGCTACTGGCTATTTTAATAACTAAGATTGGTTTGGCTATTTAAAGTGATTGCTAGCATAATCCATAAAAAATGTATCTTTTCATCCTATCACAGATTCCAGAAAGTGTCATTGCAGTTCCAGTGACTGATGCAATTAGCTCTCTGTTCGCCAATGTCAGGAATAGTAACATGCTATTGAAATTAACATTTGGTATCCTGTACAACCAAATATGAGAATATATACATATTTTTGTAAGTGTGGGTGGAAATTTTGATTTAATGGTGGTTTTAGACAATTAGGTTCTTGCATTTGTGATCACATAAAAGGTTTTATATTCCAGTCTTGCTTTCAGTTCTGATTTTCTTCATTCTCTTCAAAACACCTGAAGTAGGCTTATGTCAGCTTTGGAATTCAGCCAAAGCTGAATATTTTAAGACCAAGAAGAACTTCATGTTAAGGAAGCCAGACTAAATAAACTAGGGCTTTCTGGTGCTGGTATTTTTTACAGTCTCGGTCTTCGTAACTGAACATGAGTATGATGTAGCCTAGTTTTTTGTGTGGCTTGCTATAAAAATTGCATAAACGTAACTTTTCTAAAAATTATAGTGCTCTTATTTTTGGATTGTGATTTGGAAGAAGCTTCAAAGGACTGAAAGATATGTAAGGAAAACACCCAAGCAAATACTGAGCCTATTTTTATTGCTCTGATAGATTCCATATCTTTTATAGGACTCTGTAAAAAACGTCTTAAACTCTAAGCTAATTTGAAAGAAAGTTTCCTAACAAGGCTCACTTACTGTTTATTCTCCAAATAACTATCTCTGGGAAAGGGAGAGAGGAAGAAGACAGGCAACTGACATTTGAACGGTATCTTTAACCCCCAAAACAAGCCCGTGGAGGAAGTGCTTAACTATTTTTAGATGAGAAAACCAAGGGCTCCATAACTGACCTGGACTTTTGGTAGCAACTGGTCAGTACAGGGTTTATCTTCAGGTGGCTGACCCTAAAAGGTCATCTTTGCCCCTGCCGCCTGCATTCAGCTGGGTTGATTTATTCTGAGTTGAGGGAAGCTCTCTATCTTGGAGTCATGTGATGGAGAACTGGCAGGTACCTCGGGAGCCATGGAGGTGCAATGTGGAAGAGTGGGGAGGACACTCTGGGAAGACCTGCGTTTCTCAGCCAGCTCTGTCCTATCTGCTGCCTCATTCAACTCGGGGAAGGCCCCAGTTTAACCGCTGCTTGTGCGTGCGATGTGAACTTGGAGCCTTGTCATTCAACATGAAGGTGTGACTGAGTGAAGAGGGTATCGGTTTTGTCGAAATCCTCTGTTTTTCCCCACCAAGGGTTGCTGAGTTTGATGGTAGTATAACTTTTTTTTCTGATTTCTGAGAGAGCGCTTGCTCCTCCTCCACCAGGGATGGATTTTTCTGGGAAGGGCCAGATGGTAAATATTTTAGACTTTGCAGGAGATCCCTCTCACAGCTCATCAGCTCTGTGGTTGTTGCGACAGCAGTCACAACAGTCCCTAAACAAGTGACTGTGGCTGTATTCCAGTAAAACTTTATTAATGGGCACTGAAATTTGCATTTCAAATTCTTCCGAATATTTTTCTACCATTTAAAAATGTACAAGACTATTTGCAAGGGACATAAAACTGGCCCTGTGAGATTTTTGGCCCCTGGGCCATGCTATCTTTTGTTCTACTTTCACTCCCTCCACGGGAAAGTTGAAATCACTGTGATATACTGGGAAGAACATTGTCCTGCAAGTTAGATCTGAGTTTCCATCCTGGCTCTGCTCTGAACCACGTCATTGTGAGCAAAATCCTTCATCTCCTCTAAAGGCCTATAAACTTGACCAGGAGCCGAAGTGGAGGGGGAAATGGAGTTAATTTCTAAGCCTCCCTCATTTAATTCTGTGCATTTGCAAAGGGAGGGCAGCATGGTATCCTGGGACAGAGCATCAGAGCAAGAGTGTCATGGTCTGCATTCTGGTTTTTGGTTCTTGTCTAATTTGGAGCAAGTCATTTTAAAAAAATCTCAGGAAAGAGGGAAAGCTTGGAATAATTGGTTTGTGAAATTTTCTCCAGCTCACAAATTCTGTACTTTGAAATTACATGAATACAAAATGAATTATTTCCATCCCCAGAGGTGAATGAGGTGCTTTTTTATTTCATGTTCTTGGCCCCTCAAGCAGTTCAGGGTTAGTGGGTAGGGCACGTACAAAGCCTGGTTGTGTGGTGCAGCCTCTGTGAAGGTCCACACAGAATGCCTGCATTCCCAGGAAACAAATTCTAGAATCAGACTGGGAGTAGGGCAGGTTCAGAGGTGACAGCTGAACCGGGGTAGACAGGTGAGCAAGGACTACTTGAAATAGCTCGGTTTATGGAGTGGACAAGGACTTGTTCATTGGTTCCATTTTTAAAAGCTTCCCCTATATATCCTGGAGCCTTTCTAAAGAACAGACTGCAGTTCAAGGTTTCCCTATTTGATTATTGTTTAACTGTAATCTAGTTTGTTCTTCGACTACACTTGTCATTCTCTCTTTCATTTCTGTTCTGAGGGGAAACTAATGTTCTATCAAAGCTTTTGTGAAAATTCATCGTGTTTACGTGTGTAAGACTGTCACTCTGAGATGGCAAATGGCAAGCTAACAATGTGCCTTCCCAGCCCCCTGCATGGTAGGCAGGAGATTTCTATAAAAGCAGAGATATCAGTGATAATAGATGTTAGTGATACAGAGCTATTCTATTCAGGCAGACAGATCCAACTGTAGCATCTTTAAAAAAAAAAACAACACAGATCTTTTTTAATGAATATCAGTTCTGTGATGTCTAGCTAGAGTAGACTTTATTGCCCCCCCACTTTGCTTATAAGGAAACTGAACCATAAAGTGATTATATTCATTCATTCAGGTGAAATGACTTTAAGGTAGTAGCCTTGGGTCCATGTGGTCCTTTTCTTTTCTTTTGTTTTCTTTTCTTCAAAAGCATACTTTTCTTCAGAAGCAGTATTATAGATGATGGTGTGAATCTGAGACTAGCCTGTGAGAAGCCTTGTTAACTCTGGGTACTTGAAGTACAGGGCCCACTCACCACTTTTAAACATTCAGGAAAGTTGTGTTTCCAAGACCAAAAACTGGGGCTTTGAACACAGCTCTCCTTATGTTCGAATCTATAACTTCTGCTTTCATCCAGTTTCTGATAATATTGGGCCAGATGTTACCTCAGCATCACTTTGGGGGGATGAGGATGACAGGAGGTGATGTGGTAAGGTAAGGGACACAGGAAGGATAGGAAAGGCTGCATGGGGAGGAGGGAGGCTGGGCAGGGGAGAAGAAGGATGCTTGGTGGTGCTCAGTGCTGGTACATGGTGATGCCCAGTGCTCAGTACTTGATGATGTTCAGTGCTCGGTGCTTGGTGACTGGACCTGGAGGAAGCGGTGCCAGCTGGGGATCCATTCATGCTTTCACCTCTTTCAGCTTCTTCCCCTCTTGACTTTCTATTTATGGCCCTCCACTTCCTGTTGATGTAAGAGCCAGGGACATCGCTCTGCTCAAGGCCACTCTTCGTCCTCAGTGGGCACAAGATTAGATGGGCTGTCTGCTCCCCCCCCACCCCCTACCCAGCCATTACATGCACCAGGGTCTTTCTCCTCACCAGGCTCCTTGCAGATTGCAGCCTAGTCCTCAGCCTTTCCCTCTGTAGCAACAGTGGGTAATAGGAAGGAAACACACGCTGGTTGAAATGGTAAGAATTTAGCTTTTATCCTCTTATCTCTATTATCTTCCTGCTTGATTTGGGCTTGGAATGAAAGTCACCCATGTAGGCCTTGTCACTGGAGAGTTTTCTGAACTTTCTGATGGCATCTAAACTTTCTTTTGTTCCACTGGCTCCCAGCATAGCTCCTTGGGACTTCCAATCTTAATTGATAAAAAGCAAAACAAACGCAACCTTTGTCTCCTGTCTATCTCAGACTGACATGTTCTTGAAAGTCTTCAGCCCATTTCTTCATTTTTCTACCTTTAAATCCAGGGAGGCTTTTGTGTATATATATATATATAGTCTCATATACTTTGAGGGAGAGGGTGAAGTCTGTATTTCTTAAATAGTGGTTCCTATGAACAAGTTAAAAAAACAATTGGAAGATTGACATAGGTTTGTCAACCTTTCATTTTTCCAAGTAAGCCTACTGAATAGAAGAAAGAGAGAACTCAACAACCAGCCATCTACTGCCATGAGCTCTTAAAAAGAAAAGCCATTTCGGGTGCCTAGGTAGCTCAGTCAATTGAGCGTCTGCCTTCAGCTTGGGTCATGATCTCAGGGTCCTGGGTTCAAGCCCCACGTTGGACTCCCTGCTCACAGGGATCCTACTTCTCCCTTTCCTCCCCGCTTATGCTCTTTCTTGCTATCTCCCTCTGTCTCTCTCAAATAAAGAAAAGAAAAGAAAAGAAAAGCCATTTTTACATTCAGTTAGGGAAGACATAAGCTTAAAGAGTCGGTCTTCACATGCAGTAAATGTACAAGAAGACTCGGTATTACTCTTTTATCCCCCATTTTACTAAAGGTTGAGTGAAACCTTATGTCACCAATCAACAGAGCAGTGAAGCAGTGTGTTGAGAACCTCTGATGTAAACCATCTTGTAGTCCCATCATATCTTTCATCGCTGCTTCCTTAACAAAATTATCCAAAGAGTAAACAGAGACAAACTTACACAGAAAACTCTGGTAAGGATGGTATTTAAAAACATCCCAGTGGTGTCCCACACATGGTTATTCTCCCGGGTTTTAACTTTTTGCTGGCACACCGTTGGGGGCAATTGCCACTTACCGCTGTGAACACAGAGCATTGGGCTTGGCTTCCTCTTGGGTTTTGTTTTTTGTTTTTGTTGTTGTTGTCGTTTTTGGATAACTGGCCAATCGAAGAAAAATTATAATGTTCCAAAAAGAGCTTTATTAGAAACTTGAAAAATAGTAAAACTAAAAAGAAAATTCCAAAGCATACAAATGCGTTTGTTCTTAGAGCACCCACTTCTTACCCCAAATCGTCAACTACAGATCGTCATGACTGCCCCTGCTTTCCAGATTCTCAGGATCCTGATTTCTTTCCTCAACTTGGTCACCTCTGGTCAGCTTGAGACATCCATCAGTTGGTAGTTGGAGTGGGTTCCACCTCCTGGTGAAGCCTAATTATAAGTGCACAGTTGTGGCCTTGGCTCACCCATGGCCTTGGTTGGTGCCAGCCTTCTGGGAGTTTTCTGCTACAGCTCAGTTCCCCTCTGGTGGCTACAGGGACTGTCCCCTGCTTCCTGTTTCAGAGGCCTTGTTAGAGGCCTGTTCAGTTCCTCTTTCTGATTGCAGGATAAAATTGGTTCACAGCTTCTTTGTGGAGCAATGGGGGATTGACAAGTGCAAAACCCAATGAATACACAGATCTCCACCAATAGGCACCAACTGTTTCTGCCTTCCACGTCATTGCCCCTAGAGGTCTTCTAAAATACCACCCTCCTCTGTGTGGGGCAAGATGAAAGTTGAGAATGTGGTAAATGAGCGGTGTGGGCAGTGTTGTAGGAACCCACCACTCTGGATTGCAGGGAGAAACCCAGAACCCACAGCCTTGAGAAGCTCTTAAAAACAGCCTCACCCTCCCATAGTTTGAATATAGGTAAATGGGGACACTGACTATAGTTAAGAAAGATACCATTATTTTCAGGGAGCCAAATTAAATTAGCCAACTTTATGGTGGCATATAAAACAAAAGAAGGAAAGCAAAACAAAATTATAAAAATTTTTAAAAATCCACTGGTGATTCTAATACATTGGTTTCCTTAGCTGCTTTAATATATTAGCTTTTCTCTCTGGCTGGAGATATTGTTTAAAGAAACTAATCCAAATCTGTGCCAGATCATTGGAAAAGGAGGAAGGGTATGAGAGAAGGCTGATTTTTAAGGTCTTACCTAATCCAAAAATTTTAAAAAGTGAGTACTTATATCTTGTTTTATTTTATAGTGTTCCCCCCCAAAAGAAAACAAAAACTCAGAGACTCATAAACCAGGCTATGTCTTGGTAATTTTCTTAGGGGAGATAGAAAGGAGGAGAGAACATTTAAATGTTAACAGCATCTCCTACTGAAATCCCAGCCGAGGAGATCTGTGTAACTTAAATGCCACAGGTTGCAAAAGGAACAGTAAACATTCCATTACAAGCAAATATTTTCTATTATAGTAGGTAATCAACAATGGGGAGAGCAGTTGCCTTTGGTAAATGATTCAAACAGGAAGGAAGTTATATTCCTTTGTATTGCAAGTCTCTTAAAATGGTTGTGACCAATTACATCAGTATTCTCTACCACTTTTAGTGGCTTGTAAGAACTCTTAAGAAACATGGGGAAGGACTACCCTAGGGAATGTCCGTGAACTTCAAGCCATGTGTTCATTGACTCTAAGTCATGTCAAACCAATTATTTGCCTAAGCCAAAGAATTCATTCTCCTTAAAAAAATCTTGGTTACCCCTATTTCTTATGAAAAAAATCATCCCAGGAGAAGGAGTCAATGGAGACTATTGGGTGTCAAGTACCTCTTCATGTCACATTTAATTTTTCTAATATGTTGATTGTGACAGCTATCAACTTTTAACCCAGGCAGCCAGCACAAGCACTGTGATTCCTAACACACAGGGCCCATGCGTTCATAACTTCATATTTTCCACTTCATAGTTTGGCTATGTTGGGGTGCAGGTGATTTTATTTGGCTAGATCAGAATGATAATATAAACATATGTTGTCCTGTGAAATGTCATCCTCTTTTGATCATCTTATCAGCTCTATAGAATAAATCAATGTGTCCAAGTAAGTACCTGGATTTTGCAGTTGAGGAAATGCTTCCTTGGAGAAGGTGTGTCATTTGGTTAGAACAAATCACATGGTGGAGTAGGAGTCAAAGTCGGGTCTTCTGACTTCCAAATCGGGGCGGTTCCTACAGTGAAGGGCATTTCCAAGCACATTTGCTCTTGAAAAGGATCTGTGCTAACCTCTTGGTCCATGGTGGTAGGATTATTATGAAGAAGAGGCATGGGAGTAAGACGTAACTCCTGGACTCTTCTTGCTCACAAATTTCAGTGACTTCTTTTTTTTTTTAATATTTTATTTATTTACTTGTCAGAGAGAAGAAGAGAGAGAGAGAGAGAGCACACAGGCAGGAAGGGAGGCAGGCAGAGGCAGAGAGAGAAGCAGGCTTTCTGCCGAGCAAGGAGCCCATGCGGGACTCGATCCCAGGACCCTGGGATCATGACCTGAGCCAAAGGCAGTGGCTTAGCCCACTGAGCCACCCAGGCGTCCCAAATTTCAGTGACTTCTTATTAATAATCTGGTAAAAATAACCCATCAGAAGGCTGGGACCATCCACTGGGCTTCCTCCAGGTAAGTGGTAGGCTATTTTCTGGACATGGTTCATCAGAGGGACTTGCCAAGTGTAAACCAAAACAAGCCTTTCTCTAGAAGGAACACAAGAGCTGGGTTTACAACGTATTCCTGGGGACTGTTTCTTTCCTCAGGTCCCTGAGAAATTCGCCTTCCTGTGCCTGAGTCACTTTCCTCTAATGTTAGAGTAGATATTCTCAGTAATTTAATTCCATGAGCATTTATCATTTGCCCTTAATGTGCCTCTTACTCTGATGGATGCGCTGAAGAATCATGGAACGGAAGTAGGTGTGCATCTGCAGGGGAATGGAATTATTACATGTGTTTGTTTTCATGGGAAAAAGTGATGCTGAGGAAGAAGTAGGAGGAGCTACCTGTACTCCCTTTTCTTCCCGCCCAGCTAGTTCTTTCTAAAAATCCTCTGTACCTTGTTATCTGGCTTTTCATTTGTATCTTTTACAATAAATGTGTAATAGTAAAAAAAAAGTTACTTCTAAAAATGAAGCAATGAAACAGTTCAGTCATTTTATGACACTCATTCATTCACTACCTAGATACAGTAGCTGTTGAACATTTTGACATTTGTTTCACTTCTCCATCCCTTTTAGAGAAATTAATTGGTCTGGACAAAACTAAAAGTCCCTTTGTGCCACCTCAGTTTCCCTTTCTGGGAAAAATGCTTCCTTTACCAGAAGTGCTAAATTATAATTTTCCAAAAATCCAAAATCATGGCTTTCTGCAAATATATGTCCAATATTTAATTAACTCATTATTTAATAAGAAAACCAGTAAGATACTAGAATCAGTTAAAGGAAAATTTGAAGAGCAGATATTATCTACACATACGGGCAGGAATGCAGAAATGAATTTGCTGGTAGATATGAAACTGACTAATGTTCCTTAAGGCAAATCTGTGAGTGTAAATGTTGGAGTGATCTTCATTATGGAATGGAAATGAGTTGTATCTCTACTGAACAATAATCACTTGTGTTGCTGGAGACAAGAATTATTTGCATTATTGTTGGTTCTTCACAACTTAATGTTTATCCCAATAGCCTTGTGAAATGGACTCATGGCTAGCAGGACAAATCAGGGGCACATCCTTTAAAAAACTCAGGTAGTTCCCAGAGGAATGCACTGCCCAAAGCCAGCCCTCCACTGAAATGATACCCAGTATTCTCTTTTACCCATTTCCAAGTCTTCGACAACTTCTCTTCACAGAAGGCTGGTCATTCTCAGCAGGCTGTATGCCCATGGTTTCCTCAGGTACTCTTGATTTAGAGGGGCCTCTGTTTTCTTTTCTGAGCTGCTCTGCCCTCTGAAGCAGTGCGTGCCCTGAGAAGGTCCCAGAATCCCCCTGTTTAAGCCAGGGCTCCTGATCATAGTTGTTTCAAGTCAGGAAACACGTAAAAATTGGATATTAAAGTATCAGTCACCTAAGTTTGGGATGTGATAAGTAGTCCAAACCCTGTGGCCAGAACCGTCAGAAATATACCCGCATGATGCCTGCAGTGTCTACAAATCTGGTTTCCTTCTTCTATTAGGAAATCATCATCATTACTCATGGGAACTTCAGTAATCCAGGCTGCTCCAAGTAGGTTTAGTTTTTGGAGGACAGAAAGTCCTTGCAATATTTTAGAGGACTGGCAAATGGCTGTAAAATTCCACATGCCAAATTTCTTACTCTGTTCTGTAATTTAAGGTGTCATACCCAAATGGGCCTCATGCCTTACCATGCCCTGAGTGCTGTGCCAGTCGCTACATTCCTGATCATTTCCAATCTCTATACCAGCCTAATGAGGCAAATAGCATATGGGGATCAGTTTTATATATGGAGAAGTTGAGACCCTGCAAGGATTATCAATTTTCCCCATGTCACATACCACTGAGGGGCAGAACCAAGTTTTGAACCCAAGATTGATTCCAGAGTTTGTTCATTTATAACTATGCTCTCCTGTCCCTCCGAAACAAACTATTTGAAAACATTTAAATTATTATTAATCCCATAATTATAGTCTTCTCATCAGTAATCATTTGTCGACTACTTAAAATCTACAAGATTTCTTTCTAAGGTCTACACAAAATTAGGTTAAAAAAGTACAATCTCTGCCTTCTATGATCTTACAGCTTACCCACTGAGTTCGACAATGAAATAAATAATTATTGGGAGGCCACCAGATGCACAGCAGTGCTCTAAGTAGCAAATAAGTGAAAAATCCAAGGGAACCTTTTTGAAGACTTTATAATGTGGGTGATTTCATTGAACACTACACAGGAGAACAATGTTTATTACTACTATAATATGTGTGGGAATGCATTGAAAATAAAAATCTTACACAGTTGTAAACTGAATTAGACTCCCTACTTTATTTTTATATGAAATTAGTATCATACTGAAAATTATTTAAGTAAATTCCCAGATTTTATTAAACAACTTTAAGATCTTTTGTAGCTATTGATAAAATCTCATTAATTTGAATTACAAGGGAATATTAGAATTCTTTAAGTAAAAGAATTTTTTTACACTTTTATGGAAGCAAGTAGACTTATCGCCTGAGACTGAGAGACTTTTTTCTTACATGCTGTTTTTCTAGTCATAGAATTTGATCTGTATTTTAATTTTCCTTGTAATTGTCTCTTCATTCTGTGAAAAAAATATAGGCTGTTCTACATAACTGAAATACCCCCAAAACATAATTCTAATATACATATGAATGACTAAGTTTGAAATCTGGGCTACCTTTAGAAGTTCTAAATATTTTTGAATTAATACTTTACATAACATCTCTAATTATTTGCGAGTCACATTCATACAGTTGATATATGTTAGTTCTACCAAGACAAGAGTTCCTAGATTTTTAAGAATTGGGTCTTGGGAATCTAGCTTTCGTTGATTGAGTGAAAATTTAGCTATTCAGGACTGGACAGTAGGATTTTAGTTCTTCAAAGGGAACTTCTGGACAGTTTCCCAGATAAACTGGCCAAGTGCTTACTGTTTATATACAATCAGAATTAAGAAAAGTTTGTAGACAATCAGTAGAGGTAGGGAGTCTAGCTTTAATTCTTTATGTATATGTATGCACTTATTATTAGTTGGAAAGCATGATTGGGGTACAAGTTGATTGGCCTGACCCAGTGAAATCAGAGAACAATGTGGTAGCTTACACAGGAGTTATAAGAATAGTTGGCTTGGCCTTCCTTGCCAAGCAACTTAGTGCTGCCAGTATTTTATGTGCTTAAAGTATACTTGGCAGTTTGTTAAATCTGAAATAAAATTGGAAAGGAAATGCTAGCTTAGACTTTTAACAAAATGTTAGGCTCTTCTTCTCCTTTATAAAATCAGTAGTGTAAAAAATTCATTTAATCGTTGAATATGACATATGAGTGGGTTACCTGAGGACTGATACTGCTGTGTTTATTAGAATGTCAACCAGGAAATCTGCATTGTTTCTAAAGTCTGAAATTAAGGGTTGTCAGCATTGCAAAATCTTTGCATTCATTTATGCTTTTAACTTAACATTTAATTTCCAGGAATATTTTGTTAGTGTTTACTAGTCCACTTAACATGTTTTCAAATGAGTGGCACAGTGCTAAGTGTTAATTTTGATTAGTTTGTGTCACACTAAAGTGACAAAAACTCATACTTACCATAAACATAGTATATTGACAATGTTCACTTTTTAGGATTCTGTGTAAGAAATGAGTTAGATGCAAAGATACATTAGTTAAGAAGACAAATTGCAGGAGCATTTAAAAACTGATAACATATAAATATTCATCAGGGTTTATTAAGGACAGGGCTAGGAAATGGGTTTATGGGAAGTTTTAAAGTTCAGGCAGGATCCTTCTGCTCTTGACTCTTGTTGAAGGCAACATTAAGGGAAGAAAAATGCAGACAACTCCCAATAAGAATTTGTAGGTGACTGAGCTTAAGTAACCTTCGTGGGTTTTATGACTACATTTATAATGATCATTACCTCTGGCTCATTGTGCCATTTATGAAATATTTGAAAAGGTAAAACCTTGTGTCCTAACAGTGGCACTTTTCTACTTCAGCCAAATCTCTTACACACTTAGAACTAAGATAAAGATATTGCTCTATGTACCTGGTTTGCCTCCAGCATTGACCCATGTTTTCACTGTTTGGTGAGATGTAAGCAAGCAATGGGAAAGCACAGCCTCACACTTTCCAAAGCTGCATGGAAATCAGGACTCTGCATTTAGTCAGATATTAGTAAAGAAGCAGGTTTCATCTCGTTGACTGTGTAGTGAAAATTCTTTTTGGTAGGGATGCCTGGGTGGCTCAGTTGGTTGGACGACTGCCTTTGGCCCAGGTCATGATCCCAGAGTCCCAGGATCGAGTCCCACATCAGGCTCCCAGCTCCATGGGGAGTCTGCTTCTCCCTCTGACCTTCTCCTCGCTCATGCTCTCTCTCACTGTCTCTCTCTCAAATAAATAAATAAAAATCTTAAAAAAAATTCTTTTTGATGGATAATCTTTTGATTATCCAGTCTTATAACTCATGTGCATGACATATTTCGATGCATTTTTGGAGAAGGCCAAGAAGGGCCAGATGCCATTCTCAAGTGGTACCAGAAGCAAGAGAGTGGTTGCCTCTGTGTTGTGACACTGGGAATTTTGAAGCAAAATTGTGCTGTGATATTTATGTTGTCATGCCTTGATTTTTCCCAAGATCACTGCTATGTAATAGACATGGGCTTTCCTCTAAAAAATATAATTAGGTATATTGGAATAGCTTTGCAGAGGAAGATATATGAGGCAGATATATGAGGCAACCATTATTTTTCTATCTTCAAATTTCACTTTTTTTATTTGTTTGTTTGTTCTCCTTAGTTTATTTCTCAGGGGAGTAAGAACATGTTACCCAAACAGACGGCTATGCCAGAGGATAAGCCACACTTAATTTGAGAAGATTTTCTGAGCGCATTAAAGGAGAAAAAGGCTATGATTGGAGAATCCAAGGCCCTAATCTGCTTTCAGTTTTCAGTTACCTGATCTAAATGCTGGAAGCTCAATTTAAAATCTGGACTGGCTTAGAAGCTTCTGATGACTTTATGGCGAGTCTATAAGATTTACCTTTTCAAGACTTTAGCCTTTAGCAATAGAAGGAAGTATTGCTCAAATTTAAGGCCAAAATGTATACCTGATTTCCAGTTACCAGGGAAATTCCTTCATCCAGTATATTGCTTGGTTATTGATGAGTTTAATAAGCTTAACATTCTTATTCATTTAAGCTAAGAATAATCATGGAACTATTACCCTTTTATTTGTTATTCTTCCTTTAAGATCTGCATAATTTTTTATTGCATATGTGTCAATAGCACCTATGCTCTCCTAAAATAATCTCTTAAAAGGTATTAAATAAACCTCAATTTGCTTTCAGATGCAGTATTCAATGCATATTTGGTTCTTTGGGCGATATTAAAAAAAGGGTATTACTCCATAAATCTTGCATCCTATGTGAAATAACTAAGATGGAACAACTGAAAAAGTCAAGTCCAGTGTTGTAGGATAATAAGAAATCCTTCATTTGAAAGGTCTGATGTCGTAGAAGCAGTTCCAGGATATTTAGGGGATTGTTAAAATGTAATTCCACATCTCTTTTCCTTGTCTGTCTTGTTTATCCTGTATCTCTAGTACCTTATACCGTACTTGGCACGTAATAGGCACTTAATACATATTGACGGGTTGAACTAAGGAATATTGCACTTTCCCCTCCAGTGTTTACTAATTGGTTTTGCTGTCTGTCTTTCCTACTTAAGTGTGAGTTAAGCTCCTAAATGGCAGGGATCACCTTTTATAGCTCTTGACATCCCCTAGGTCTGTGTGTCTGTGCTTGACCTGTAGATGTGTTCTTGATCACACTGAATGCTGCTATAGAATAGAATTCAATGATATCAACCCTTCCCTTGGGGAGCTCACAGTCCCCTAGGTCTGTGTGTCTGTGCTTGACCTGTAGATGTGTTCTTGATCACACTGAATGCTGCTATAGAATAGAATTCAATGATATCAACCCTTCCCTTGGGGAGCTCACAGTCTAGTACAGGAGACCCGCCTATAACCATAGAGTAGGTTGTGCTGATTGTGATACTGGAGGTTTATACGATGTGCTTGGAGAGCACAGATGACAGATTCTTCTCTGGGAGGAAGGGAGTGTGGAAGAGGTGGGCTAAAGCTTTGGACAAGAGGTGACATTTGAATCAGGTCTGAAGGGTAACGTGAAACCACTTATTATGTGCCAGGCATTTTAAATTACAGGACTAAGTGAGCCTTCCCTTAAGAAAGAGGTAGAATAAAAAAGAGAGCCTATTATGGAACAAAAAAACCCACCAGCATTAAAGATGGGCAGAAGCATCGACTAGTAAAAAAGAGAAATGGTCAGGAGGTTGGGCAACAGATTGGGTAGAGTTCTGAGAGAGAGAGAGAGAAAAGGAGAGTGAGCTCCCTGAAGGTGGCCTAAAGAAGGCCTTCAGGTCAGTAAAGCAAACTGTTTCAGAGAAATAACTGAGGTGGTTAGAAGGCCCCTGATGACTTTTGGCAGAGTAGTTTCAAGAAAGCAGGAGCTAGCAGCTGTCAGGATAGCGTCTGCTGTTATGCGCAGGAGGCACATAATGAAGAGTACTATTTGAAGAAATGCGTTGGTCAGAAAAGTGGAAAGAGAAGGCAGTCCTGCTCCCAGAAGTCACCTGGCCCGGTCCTGCTGTACGTATCTGTGCCTCAGGGATAGGCTGCCATGAGGAAGCCTTTGTGTTCTCAGGTATTATCGCTTCTGTGGGAACATGGAATACAAATTCCAAACCCCTTTGTTCCAGAAAGAACTTTCGGAGCATTGCCTTTTTGTAAAGGTCCTTGTTTTCTTCCTAGTTGGAATTAGCTTTTCCTTATTCTGTGACTTAGACCAGTTTGAAATCACAGCGATAGCACTTGCATGAGGGGTTCTTCACTGGTTGAACTCCGTTTACAGAAGTGTAGGACTTGTTCAGGAAGTACAGGTGTTCCCTAAGCCAGTGGCTAGGTCAGGCTAGGGAAGTGTCTCATTCGTCTGTCCCCAGGGGCCGGATTGCTTGGGCTTTTGAAACTAAAAAATAAGAACTGCGACCAACAATGCTTTTATAGTTTTGTCAGCCACTTGAAACACTTCATTGCTTATAACACTGGCCACTTAGGAGTTCAAATGATTCCTTTTTTAAAGGAGACGTTTTTGCTGAGTGCCATCTCACTTTGTAAACTTCCAGTGAAAACACTTGTAAAAACAAACAAACAAACAAAGAAAAAAACCTCTTGGTTCCTTTTTAGGCTTTCCTCACCTTGGGTTCCAAACCTCTCCCTAGAGGAGGACTGCTCTGAGTAGGTCACTAGAACAAACCTTGTGTTCTGAAGTTACTCTCACTACCGTATGTGTGCTTCCATTTGTACTTATTGTCTGTCCAAAGAAGCTCCCTCCTCCTCCTCAAAAAAATCAGATTATCTGAGTAGTTACTGTTGTTTTACTGGCTTCGTTTGGAACCACCTCCCTTGGTCCTTATCTTTTATATGTCCTGCACACAGAGGAGCTGATATTCCTGATGACACCCCCTCCCCCCTTTCAGAGGGAATCTGAAGTGCCACACTTAACCAAAATGGGAGAGGGAAGGGACATAGTGGCCTAGAAGACTTTTGTATATTCAAGGATGACTTTGAGGACAGAGGTCTCCCCACCCCCTTTTTTTATAATAGGAGACTATTACTTAGCCAAACCTCCAATAACATATCTTGAAAATCAGTTCTTGGAGTGAAACTTGAATTTTCCAAAAGAGCATTTCCAGAGAAAACCTATTTTTAAATATTGAGTTGTGAGATAGTACAGAATCTTTTTTGATCATAGTAATAATAAGGGTAAATATATTAATAAAAAGATTAGGGTACATGGGTTAACCGTATGGTTTTCTAGCAACCAGCCAACTAGGTTTCTTTCCTTTGTTCATGTGGAATGAACAGAAATACCCTCTTCTGGTGTCAGATGTCTCCTGAGTTTGTATTTTTAGCCCAGGCCCTACTCCCTACTCCCTGCAAAGCTGTAGGCTTAGCCATCTGATTACACACCTGCCATCACACAAGTACCTCCAACTCGTTTCCCTAGAGAAACTGGTCTCCTCGCCTTGAACATCTCATTACATGGCTCTCAGTTTTCAAAACCCCAAAGCTGCTCTAGATTCCTTTCAAATAATCAGAAATTGTGTATATATTAGGAATTAGGGTTGTATGGTGACAGATGGTAGCAACATTTGTGGGGAGCATAGCATAACTTGGAGAAAAGTTGATTCACCATGTTCTGCACCTGAAACTAATGTAACAATGTGTGTCAACTATATTCAAATAAAAAAATTAACGAAAATTTTTCCAAATGTATGACCTAATTTCCTTAATTTAGGCTTATTATAGCATTTTAATTCTTTACCCAAATCTTTTTATTAGTTAAAATTGATCATTTACAAA
Source organism: Mustela nivalis (assembly GCF_964662115.1). Classification (NCBI taxonomy): domain Eukaryota; kingdom Metazoa; phylum Chordata; class Mammalia; order Carnivora; family Mustelidae; genus Mustela; species Mustela nivalis. Next base: position 64,171,804 of record NC_139024.1, read on the forward strand.
TTGGGATCTTGCATTTAAATGCAGATTCTCACTCCATACATAGATCTGAGAATTATTCTTTTGGATTTAGAAAGTTTAATAGATTTTTCTTCTTCTACATTTGATTCTTTCATCCCTCTTGAATTTATTTTGTTTTATGATGTAGGAGAAGTAATGTATCTGTATTCCAGTGTACTGTGATTGGTGAAAGGAAATAACATGTAAGCTACGTGAAATTGACAACTGTAACATTTCTTTAAATATCATTTAATATTTGTTCATGGCATGTTCTGAACTACATCAGTTTTTTTTTTTTTTTTTTTAAGATTTCTTTACTGGAGACAGAGAGATAGCATGCAGGGTGTGGGGGCAGACAGAGAGGGAGAAGGAGAATCTCAAGCAGACTTGTGCTGAGCTTGGAGCATGGGGCGCCTGTCTTGTCGGTACTCCATCTCTGGACCCTGAGACCATTACGGGAGCCGATATCAAGAGTTGGACCTTTGACAGACTGAGCCACCAAGGTGCCCCTACCTCAGTTATTTTTATAAATGATCTTCTCCCTCACTCTTAACAAGAATTCTACCAAAGATAATTTAACCCTTTACACTTTGCTCAGAGTTGCTGTTACAAACATCAGTTGTTGTACTGAACTGCTAAGCGGTAATAAAATTCCGTGAGAGAGGCTGAGCTTATTTTTTTTTTCTTTCTTTTTTTTTTTTTTTAAGATTTTATTTATTTATTTGACAGAGATCACAAGTAGGCAGAGAGGCAGGCAGAGAGAGAGAGAGGAGGAAGCAGGCTCCCTGCTGAGCAGAGAGCCCGATGCGGGGCTTGATTCCAGGACCCTGAGATCATGTCCTGAGCCGAAGGCAGTGGCTTAACCCACTGAGCCACCCAGGTGCCCTTTTTTTTTTCTTTTTAAAAAGATTTATTTATTTATTTGCCAGAGAGCAAGAGGAAGAGAGAGCATGAGCAGGGGGTACTGTAGGGAGAGGGAGAAGCAGGCTCTGGGTGGAGCAAGGAGCCCCAATGTGGGACTCAGTCCCGGGACTCTGGGATCAAGGCAGATGCTTAACCAACTGAGCACCCAGGTTGGTTAAGCAACTGCTGCTTTTACTAATGTGGCAAGCCCATTTCTTGTCGGGGGTGGGAGGAGGTGCAGAGGTAGCCCCACATGGCCTCCCCTTCCCTTGAAGAAAGAGGCGAGCTTAGTAACAGCCATTTGGTTACTTTTGTTAGTGCAGAGCAACTATATGCTTGGAAGCTCCTTATGTGTGTAGTAGCTCCATATACCAAACCTTCCTTCCCCCTCCTTCTCTCCCCGGTCCCTCCCTCCCTTCCTCCCTTCTTCCTTCAGTGAACGTTGGTTGGATCTACATCCTGAGCCACACATTGGGGATAGAAAGGCTGTGACATGAGCTAAGCCCACAGAATAGTCAGGTGTTCATCTTCCCCTTGCATCTCCTCACTATTTGTTTTTCTCTTTACTCTTACCCCATCCCACTTCTGGGTACTTTTTTCTTTTTTTTTTTTTTTTACATCGCTTCTTCAAATTGAGAGATAACTCACATATCGTAAAATTTACCCTCTTAAAGTGTATTAATTTAGTGTTTTTAGTAGATTTACCAACTAAGCAACCATCACCAATATTTAATTCCAGAACATTTTCAACAACCTCACATATAAACTCTCTACCCATTAGTAGTCACTCCCCACATTCTCTGTCGTAGCAATTACTGTTCTGCTTTCTCTCTCTGAGTTTGCCTATGCTAGATATTTCATAGAAGAAGAATCATACAATACGTGGTATTTTGTGACTGGCTTCTTTCACTTGGCATAATGTTTTCAAATGACATTCATGTTGTAACAAGTGTCAGTCCTTCCTTTTATCTGGCTGAATACTATGTCATTCTATAGGTATATGACACATTTGGTTTACCCATTTATCAATTGACAGACATTTGGATTATTTCTGCTTTGGGGCTATTCTGAATAAAGCTATAATATACATGTTTGGGGGGTAGATACATATTTTCTATTCTCTTGATTTTATATCTAGGAGTGAAGTTGCTGATTCACATGGTATCTCTGCTTACCTTTTGAAGAACCATTAATCCATTTTCTGAAGTGTATGTGCCATGTTCTGGTACCACCAATAATGTACGAGGGCCCTATTTATCCACATCCTTACTAATGTTTGTTATTGTCTTTTTGATTCTAGATATCCTAGTGGGAATTAAGTGGTATGTCATTGTGGTTTTTGTTTTCCTTTCCCCAATGACTAATGATATCGAGCGTCTTTTCATGGACTTACCGGCCATTTGTATGACTTCTTTGGAGAGCTATGTATTAAGATCCTTTGCCCATTAAAAAAATTTATTGTTGAGTTGTAATCATTTTTTACATATTGTACATATTCCACATGTAAGTCCCATATTAGACATGTGATTTGTAAATATTCCTTTTATTTGGTGGGTTTTTTTTTTCATTTTCCTTGCTAGTTTGCTAGTGTCCTTTGAAATGCAAACAGTTTTAATTCTGATAAAATTCACCTTATGTTTTCTTTGGTTGCTTATACTTTTAATGTCTTATATAAGAAACCACTGCCCGATGGTGAGGTCATGAAGATTTTCACCCATGCTCTCTTCTAAGAATTTTATAGTTTTCACTCTTGAATATAGGACATGGATCCATGTTGAGTTTATTTTTATGTATCAGGTGAGGCAGGGGTCCATCTTCAGTTCTTTTGCATGGGGATGTGCAGTTGTCTCAGCACCATTTGTTGAAAAGACTGTTTCTTCTTTCACTCCTGAATTCTCTTCGGCACCCTTGTCAAAAATCAATTGACTACAAGTGTATGAGTTTATTTCTCAATTCTGTTCCATTGATCTACATATATTTATCCTTGTGCCAGAACCACATAGTCTTGATTACTTCAACTTCGTATTAAGTTTTGGAAAGGAAGTAAAGGAAACATGAGACCTCTAACTTTGTTCTTTTTAAAGACTGCTTTGGCTGTTTTGTTTACCTTGTATTTCCGTATGAATTGTAGGCTTATAATTTCTGCAAAAAAAGATGGTTGGGTCTTCTTATTTTTAACTGTCCCTCATACTCTTTTCTTTCTCATTAATTTTTTGCTTCTATTTCTTTTGCATTTCTTGGCTTTCATGACAACTGGCCTCGACTTTTGCTCTTATTTTTTTGGCTGTTGAACTGCTCAGTGAACCATGACTATAGAGTTTCCAGGTTTGGGACATTTATTGTCATTTATCACACTTAGGAATGGGTAGGTTTCACTTCCTCCTTCCGTCCTGCCCTTCTCCCCTCCCTTTCTTCCTTCCTTCCAGTGGGTTTGATACTTACCAGAATTATCAATGTTAGCAGAGTCTGACTTAAGAATTAATAAGAATCACTGCTTTGTCTGCTTATTACCTATAATTTAAGTGTTTAAATACGAAAAGTCAAAATGTTTCTTGAAGGGTTATTATGGTGATAAACTTGTCCCTTGTGATTTGGTTTCTTATACAAAGCATAGAAAATCTGGGGCGCCTGGGTGGCTCAGTGGCTTAAGCCTCTGCCTTCAGCTCTATTCATGAGCTCAGGGTCCTGGGATCCCCCGCATCGGGCTCTCTGCTCGGCAGGAGGCCTGCTTCCCCCTCTCTCTCTGCCTGCCTCTCTGCCTACTTGTGATCTCTTTCTCTCTCTCTCTGGCAAATAAATAAATAAATAAATAAAATCTTTTAAAAAAATAGAAAATCTGATTTTTATAAGAAAAAAAATTTACTAGAAAGTTAATTTGCCTGTGGCATACTTAGCTATTGAAGCTCTTTCTGAAAGTAGGCCCAGTCTGTAAATATTTCCAGGCAAGAGTAGTTTAGCATTCTGTATTTTGCAGGTTCAGCATCTCAGTGTTACGATAGTAGATGAGGAAATGGAGTTTATTATAGATTTAAATTTTCTGGCATGGTCTTGATTTGCTTTGAAACCTCAGAAATGTTACCTTTCCTTGGGTCATCCCATTGACTTGCTCTTTCTTTTATAGATATTTCAGTGACTCTGTCCCCAAGCACAAATTCTGACCTGTCCAGTTTTGTTGAATCAGATCTCCTAAAACCTCCTGCCCTAAAACCCAGTTGTTGGCTGCCATGTCTGGTAATGAAGGAAACCAATCCAAAGCCCCCAGATAACTCACCAGTCTGTCCCTTACCACGGGTGAGTTGAAGGAAAGCAGGTTTGAAAGGGCACAGCAGTGACCCACTTGGCGATGAGATCCACAGTGCTCAGCTATTTTTGCTTTTAAATTGTGAAGTGATCCCAGAGGTCCTCTTTATGGGCTGCTTTTTGCCAAGTGATGACTTGGCCTTGTTCTGAAAGGTAAACCAGCACTTTGACTCAGAAACCTATCTCGCACAACAGTGGGTATGGATTTGCAGTGAGGTGATCCTGCGGCCAGTCTCCGACGGCCTTCACTCCCCAGTGTGGGGAGCTGGGGGTAGAAGCTGCCTTGGGTCCTGGCCTCACCTGCAGCTTCCATGGTTTGCTTGCTGCTGGCCCAGACAGATTCTTGTCCACCTCATGACTGGGGGTACAACCAGGATAGCTCTGCGGGGAAGGGACTATTCTTGGCATATGGAGAATCTGACTGTGTTCACCTTGGGGATTTATATCTCCACTGATCAGAGAACCAGAAAAAACAAAATCATGTCTTCTTAGGGAAGGGAGGGAAGCCATGTGATGCGATGATCAAAACACGGACGGTGGCTCCGACAGACCTCTCTGTTCGAGTCTTGGCCCTCGCCACTTCCTGAATCTGTGCTCTTCTTTGGCCATCATTTTCCCAAGTCAAAAACAGCAAAGCAGCCTCTGCTTTCTGGGCCTGTCGAGGGGGTTAAATGGCGTGGTGCACCTAAGGAGCTTTGCACGGTGCCTGGCAGGTCAGAGACTGTTGGAATACAAAGGACTGTGGAGGCTCTTTAATCCAGCACTTTATCTGATGCATCAGTCTATCAGGAGGCACTTATGTGCTTTTGTTATGTTGCCAAATGGCAGCATACATTTGATTTTTGAAGGGGGGAATCAAATGATGAATTCTGGGGAAAAAAAAAAAGAAGCTTGACTTTTTCGTTAAGAGACCATTTCAGAACCTCCCCACTGCCTGGCTATTTGGTGGCAGGATGATAGAACCCCTCGAGCCTAGAAGCAGGTGCATGGCGAGAGTGGGCCCCACCGAGACAGATTTGCAGAGAGCTGACCCCAAAGAGTGCACACGGCTCTGCTCCTGAGCGGAGCTGTGGAGGGAAGCTCACGTGCTTCAGAGTTGGGAGGCTCCTTTGTGTTTCAGTCCTGCCTCACCCAGCCTCTCTGCAGCGGGAAAGCCTGTATTTTACCACAGGTGGGTTTTTTTTTCTTTTTTTAAGATTTTTATTTATTTATTTGACAGACATCACAAGTGGGCAGAGAGGCAGGTAGAGAGAGAGGGGGCAGCAGGCTCCCTACTGAGCAGAGAGCCCAGTGCAGGGCTTGATCCCAGAACCCTGAGACCATGACCTGAGCTGAAGGCAGAGGCTTAACCCACTGAGCCACCCCAGGTGCCCTATATTTTACCACAGTTTTGAGGATTCGAGGAGAAAAAGAAATCTGAAAGGAGCAGGCACACAGTCGGTGCTCAGCCTACATACATTTATTCATCGTATTGACTTCCTATTTTGAGAGGTCCGTGTTTCATTTCCCTGCTGCTGCTTAACTAACTCTATAAAACCCAGGAGCTTGAAACAACAACCTGTTACTATCTCTTACAGCTCAGGGGGGTGACTAGATCCAGCTGGGGGGTTCTTTCATTTCATAAGAAGTTGGTAGGGTCTGCAGTCATCCAGGCTCTGGACCTGTTTGGAATGTCCCGGAAGGTTCATTCCCATCAGCAGATGCTGGTGTGGGCGATGTGTGGGAGCCTCAGTTCTCCTCCTGTGGCCTCTCCACATGGCCAGGTTGGATTTCTCAGTTTGCATTCTGAGAGAAAATTTCTATGCGTAAGTGTTCCAGGAAGACTGAAGGGAAAGCTCTCAGTTCTCATGGGTTTGCTTTCAAAATCCTCAGAATAATATGTTTGCACCATTCAACTGGTCAAAGCAGTCCCAGTGCCAACTTAAGACTCCAGGGGAGGTGGGGAATTCAGTGGGGGAAGAAGTAGGCAAGTGCCCTCAGAGGGGTAGGAATACAAGTCAGAAGCTCTGTGCCTGCTTCACTCCCATGTCATAGCTAAGTCATGGAGAGAAATTGAGGCCTGGACCCTGAAGAGAGTCCTTTGATTTTGAGAAAGAAAGAATTAAAACTCAAACCTGCAAGTATGTGAATAGATTCAGCGAGAGTACACTTTACATGGAAAAAAGTTTTTCCTCTCTAAATTTTCCATTTCCACAGATAAGGCTGGTAGAAATTTACTGTCAAAATGCTGTCCTGACACTTTCTGCTGTCTATCAGAAGAACATCAGCTTGAAAACTGACCTGCTTCCCCACACACTGGGACCCATTGGGATTAGATGGTTAAACAGAGGACAGCTAAACGTTTGCTTGAAGTGGAGAAGAAAATGAACAATTTTGTGAAAATTTTGTTTAGACTTCTAAGACTTCATCTTCACTGGCTAGTTATGCAAGGAAGTGGAGATTGTGACTTTTTAAAAGCTATACAAATTAGCATGCATCTAAGACTCATTACTCCATCTCAGCCTTGGGAATGGACAAGATTTTTGACATTTTTTACCCCCTCCAGCTATGTCGAGAGTGAAACAGTACAGGAATAGGTAGGTCTGCAGAGAAGCCCAGGCAGGAGCAATGGCATTTAGCCACGAGACCTCAGGAGGTTGGGAGGGGGAGGGGGCAGTGGCCTCTCCCAAGGCCAAGTGAAAATAGGAGCATGTGGTTCATGGGTTGGTTTAATCTGCAGGCAACCTGCCTATCCCTAGAGGGGTTTGCAGCCAGTGTTCAAATTTCCAGAAAGATAAAGATAGAATACAGGATGTACTTTCTCTTGCACAATTCCCTTGTCCCACCCCCCTCCCCCACTTTAATTCTACTTGACTTTAGAAACTCTAATGGGAAGTTTAGTCTTCTTTTTGTATTTTTCCTAATCTAAGCCCTCCTTGCACCTTACCCACATATACTCTGTGTCTTATTTCTGGTACTGTCTGTGGACGGCTGAACCCATGAGGAATGTGAGCCAGCCTCTCTCCCTAAACTTTGCCCAGAGAACACCTGAGAGTCATGTGCAAACATCGGCAGACAGTTCTTGGCTGGGCATCCCATCAAATGTACTGTTTATCTTTGGAAAAAGTATTGGTTCTTCTACTTGGCAAACAAAAAGTTTCCAGCTTTAAATGCATAAAGTCAGGAGCTCTGTTGATCTGTTTGCTTATGCCCATATCCATTCCCTTCTCCATCGACTGCTCTGTTTCTTTCTTCTAACTCCCTGGCTGCACGGTCAGGATAGATTTTTCTTTCCTATTTTTGTCCCTTGCTGCAAACTGACACATTGTTGTCTACTAACATTGGATACAAAAAGTATTTGTGTGACTATCTTTAAGCCTCATGGATTTTAAATTTAAAGAGCCATAAGTTAATTTTCAAATTCTTTTGTTTCCTTTTCTAACATTTTATTGGGCAATGAAGACATCCTATTAATCTTTTGGTTTGGGCTGGATTGTTGTGGACTGAGTCAGTCTTTCTGCAAAGCATGCATTGTATCTGCCTTTGCTCTCCAGAGGGCCATTTGGTGCCTCACCTCTCTCACCTCCTTTTCCATATCTTCTTTGTGCTGAATAGTTGCTACAAAATGACTTTCTAATCAGTATAGTTTTCCAGGATTTCTGACCAACTCAAGGAGGAAACTCAACTTGTTAGCACAGCATGCGAAGTCACTCTCCACAAGCCCTATGTTTGGACCCAGATCCCTGTTTCCCCAATAAACTCAGCCCAGGGATCTCACCATTCTTGCGTGTAGATGTCATTCTACTTTTATTTTCCCATTTTCCCCTTGTAAGTTCTATAGTTTTACTGTGATGAGAGTTGCAGGACCCAAGGATTTGGGAAAATGAACTGATAGAATGTTCTAAGCTCCTTCCCCCTTCCTGCCTGGAATTCTCTTCTCACATTTCCTAGGGAATTCCTTTGCATCTTCTAGGTCAGCTCTGTGTACCTTCTCTTCTCAAAGAGTCCCCACGCAGGCATCTAGTTGTTCCCTGTTCTGTCTCCCCATAGTGCCAGCTGCTTGCTTCTGCATTTTTATGATTGACTCCCTGTAAGGTGGTGAGTATTTTTAGTTTGATTAAGGTCTGGTTTTCTTTCATTTTTGTGTCCCTAGTGCTCACATATAATAAATGTTCAATAAGTGTTTCTTGAATAAATAAATTAATAAATAATGCCATTCTTTAAATTCATTGAACATGTGGGTATTGACGATTTGATCATTTTCATAAGCAAAACTTCATGCCAGAGCTTCATGCAGAAAATCTTTTGCCTTTTATTCTAGTCGTTGCTCCTGGTTAAAAAGAAAAGCTAATCCATATGTAAGGTGACACGTGCCATGAAATTTGGTGTAAGATTTACTAATCTTGGGTGCCTGGGTGGCTCAGTGGGTTAAGGCCTCTGCTTTTGGCTCAGGTCATGATCTCAGAGTCCTGGGATGGTGCCCTGCTTCCCACTCTCTCTGCCTGCCTCTCTGCTACTTGTTATCTCTCTCTCTCTGTCAAATAAATAAATAAAATCTTAAAAAAAAAAAAAAGATTTACTAGCCTTAACTACCTTTAAGTCTTTTATTATTTTGGGGGGGGAAATAGTCTGGTAACAATCATATATATGATTGGCTGCTGACTATGCTTTGCTGTTTCGGTGTAAGTTTGCATGTTTGTGTCATCATATAGCAATTGAAATACCCTGATGGCTGAGCTTTTATTAAAAATACTATCTTGCTTTACCACAAGATGACAGAGGACCATTTGAATAGTCCCATGTGCATTCTATCCTACTTGCCTTGGTGTCTGTCTGTCAGAAGAGGCTCAAAAGATAGGCAGTGACTGGCATCCCCTGTCCTTGCTGGTTGCATTTGTTGGGCAATTTTCAGATAATAAAGCATTAGCTAAAGACTTTAAATGTGTTCCCTGCCTCCAAAATTTAAAACATGTAAAAATATTATTTTAGCTTATTTTTACTTCTTCTTCAAAGTTGTGTAGACTTTTCCTATTATAATAGTAGGTGGAACCTGTTCTTTGAAAATAGGGGATAGTTTGTCTAGGAATAGTTTTTTATGTTCCAGACTTCTACTTTAAGTGTAGTTTCAGTTAAAGTTTACTTTAAGAAATTTTTTCTTGAAAGATCTATTCAGGACTATGTTTTCTTAAATTACAGTAGGGACTCTTGTTACTGATTCCTGCTTATTTTCGACAGTGGGAAATATGGCACAATCAGGAATCAACTTCTTATTCATCTTTGTCCCTATTGTTCAGCCTAATGCCTGCTGCATAATACCTATTCAATAAATATTTATTGAGTGAACGAGTAAATAAGGTTGTGTAGAGAACAATTTATTTTCAAAAGGCTGTACTTCATAGAAACATAGGTAAGAACAGGATTCCACTGTGAATGTAAGATGTGCAGAAACAAAACATTTACGTTTTTTTCCTCAAAAGGATGAACAGTTTTAATCAAGACAGAAGAATATACTTAAGCCTATTGATTGATTCTTTATACATTATTAAACTATAAACAAATCCTTAATTTATGAATTTGCCAATTGCTTCCTGCTAGTCTGTCTTTATTTTATTGACTTTTCTAAAGTTTGGGTAGGGGAGGGGTAAAAAGTGGTGCTTCTAAAATCTGAGGATCTGGACTGTGAAAATTATGTGCTATGCCAATTGAAACTAATTGGGAGGATGGGCAGAGCCCATGGATTTTTAAATGAAAAGCAAATAGGTACTCTTGTTTATAGGAGCTTAGAGTCCTAGACGCATGTGTCAGAGAGCTATAAATGCAGAATAAAATCAGAGAATTTCCATTTTGGTTCAGTTTTCATGAAATGTAAAGTTATACCTTTTTAAAAAACACAATGGGAATAGCATGAATGATAAAAATTAAAATAATAAAAATGAAAAATTACAAGTCTTCATTATGTAATGATTTTCTTAGTAGGGCTTTCAAATGTTATGTAAGAATAAACTTTTCGGGGCAAAGAAACTTACTTTTAAAATGCAGGGAGATTATTAAATTATTTAAATTTTATTTAGTTAAGTTTTATTTTTAAATTAAATTTTAAATTACATTTTATTTTATTAAAACTATATTATGATTTAAAGTTATTAATTATTTAAATTTTAGTGTGATAAAAGGACACTTTTATCATTATGGAATATGTAAGTGAAAATCAAATCAAAACAGTATTTGCTCCTAAACTACAAAAGAACCTAATGTATTAAAATTGACTACTTAAAATAGAAATTTTACATTGGCACCCATATTAAAATAGGCTTCAATTATTGGTACAAAGACTATTACTTGACTATTACTTTCATTGTAATACTTTTCTGTAGTACTTATTACTACTTTACCACTTCAGATAGTTTCATTTTTATGTTCTTGATTTTATATCTAAAGTATATTCAGCTATTTCAAGTATAAAAAGGTGATCTATGAAAGGAGTTCTCTAATATGCCTAATGAAGTTTTAATTAATAGGCAAAAGTGAATCTTGTTAATAGTTAATATATGAACATTACACAGATCTGTGGTGCTGACTAGATGGACAGGTCTTGTATAAATTCTTGCCTCCTAATATTAAAACAGCTCCCTTGGCCTTAATTCTCCATACACCGATCCCTGACACTCTCTTGTAAGTTGTACTGAAACTGAATTCTGTTATGACTGTATTTGGCTCTGTTCCTAAGGAATACCACAATCCTGCCCTGCAACTTACTTCCTTGAGAGGTCCCAGAGGTAGGTAGTCAGAAAATGAAGTAGGGCAAGGCATCTCTTGATTATTAGATGGAACTCTGATACCAGACCCCAGTGGAAAACTCTAGTGAATTAGGCTGGAGCCCTCAACGATCCCCTTCTCTGGGGAAGGGAGCTTTAATGGTCTAGAACTGGAGCAAGTCTAAGTGCCTTCCTACCAATTTCTGCTGCAGCACTGAGATCTGAGTTTCCTCTAGTCCTAACACTAATTCAAAAGAGGACCATGAAGGTGCTGGAGAAGCTCCAGGGAGCTTTGCTTCAAAGCCTAGAATGGATTTGAAGGGAAAGCCCATGTATATACTTAGGAAAGAGTCTTTTGGAGGACGCTTGGGGTAACTCTTCTGACATGATGGAATAAGAAAGGGAAATCTTATCCGTGTCCTGGACCTTCAGCTCCCTCTGATAAAATTCCCCAAATGTAGTCTTTGTTCTCTCACTCCCGTTCTTCACCTACCTCTTAACAGTTGTCTTTTTCCCTGTCACTTGATAGAAACTGTCTTCTGATGAATCAGCAGGGACTTCAAGCATCAAATAATATGGCCTTTGGTTTTCATTCCCCTTAACAGGAAAGTGGATAGGACTGAAAACTCCCCTTTTCTTGAAATACCATTCTCTCATTATGTAGGTTACCTGGGATAAAAAGATGGGACCTTAGCCAGTTCTGGCTGCTGTCACAGAGTACCATGAACCCGGTAGCTTAAACACAAACATTTATTACAGTTCTGGAGGCTGGGAAGCCCATGATCAAGGTGCTAGGAGATATGGCATCTGGTAACAGCCTGCTTCCCGGTTCAAGGATGGCTTTTTGCTTGCCATGTCCTCACATGGCAGAAGGGGTGAGGGAGCTTTTTGAGGTCTCTTTTGTAAGAGTTCTAATTCCATTCGTGTGGGCTCCACCCTTGTGACCTAATCACCCCCCAAAGTCCCCATCTCCAAATACTATCTCAATGAGGATTAGGTTTCAACATATGAATTTAGGGGGGATACAGACATTCAGTCTACAGCAGATGGGTACACCATGGGTAGTACCCTTAAGGAGCTCACTGTTTAAGCTCCCATTTGTTTCTAGCCCATTCTTCCCTCCTTAGCTTTATTTCTAGGTATCCAACAATCTACTGAATGAATATCTCTTTGAGCCTCAAATTTAATGTCCTCATCTTCCCTGTGAAACCCATGTTCCTTTGTTTATCATTGGCAGTATTTTATCCCCAGTCACTAGATGCAAACATCAGTGTCATTTTTCATTCTTTGTTCCTTATTCATCCATTCATCTAAAGATGAATCCTAGCCTCTATGGATACAGTAAACCATGCAGTCTCAGCTTTGGGGTGGGAGTGGGAGATAGGAGGGTTTTTCCAAGGAGACAGTCATTTAAGAAATGTCTTTTCTGCTATTACAAGTGTTCCAAGGAAAGTGTAAAGGACTATGAGAGGAGCTGCCCTCATCTGAGAAGCCAGGGAACAGGCATTTCTCATGTGGAGGCTTCGAGAGAGTAAAGAACAGAGCTGAGCCTGAGGATCTAGAAGGAAGCCGGGGAGAAGAGGAGCTAGATGAGGCCGGTGAAGGAGGCAGGAGCTAATCAGGGGCTAAGAGAATAAAGTGAGGAGTTTCAAGCTTTTCCATTAAACCATTAAATGTTTTTCTGTGCAAGAGAATGCCATTATCAGCCTAGCCTTTTTTTTAAAGGATCAAGGATCAAGATGACTATCTTGTGGCAAAGGGAGTGCCTAAGAATGCCTTAGGAGGCCAGATAGGCAACATGGATGGAAAGAAGTAAATTGACTCATCAGAAGTATAATTGGCAGGATTTCATGACTGAGTAGATGAGGAAGAAAGGGAGATTATAAGGATAACCCTCAGATTTCGGGCAAGAGGAACTGAATGAATTGAATAATAATTTTCCCAACGTCCCGAGAATCCCAGGTCTTTTAAGTGGTCCTCAGGAATTGTCCCAACCTAGTTCCCTTCTTCACATCTGCACTGCATTATCCATCTTTCTTTCCTGTACCATGGAAGACCGTCCTGGAAATTTCCCCACCTGTTAACTTGTTCCCCTCTGGGCTGGTGCCTGGATATTCTTCCTGAAGCGCTCCTCTGGACATAATCCTCTGCTGATGAAATAACTTTAGTGGCTGCCCATTTTCTGCAGATTAAGCATGGGGCAGTGGAGCGCTGAGATCAAACTAAACCTTCTAGCATCCTTTCTCTTCCACCAGGTGGATCTCCTTGCAGCTCCTGATAAGCACCATCCCCTTCCCTGCATCTCTGCCTCTGCCCTTTCAGTCCCAGCTGCCTGAAACTCCCCTCCACCTCCACGGGGCCACATTCTCCCTTGGCTTCAGAGCCTGCTCCAATATCCCTGCTCTGCCTGCAAATGCATGGTTGCCTAAAACAAAACCTAGCAGGTTATTTGTGGAAGACTGAAGATGCATTCAGTGGGTACTTTTTCCCGTGACCCAGGAATAACGAATGTTCATGCAATTTACTGTACATCATTATTGAATACAGTGCCTTGCTTCCTATAGTATTTTCCCAAGATGATCAAAATGTTTTTTCTTTCGAAGTGATTTTAAATTCTTTTAGATTCATGGGGGAAAATAAATCTGTAGTGATATTCACTTGTTGCCACAGAATTTTCCTTTCTACAAGTTATAACCTCTGGAGGCCAAGAAGGAGCCTTGCCCCCTGTCCTTACCATCCTTCATGCAGTACACAGATGTTTCCACGGACAGGATAGTGACCCATGTGCCCAGAGTAAGCTCTGTGGCTGCTTAACACTGGGTTCATATGGTTTCATGGGAAGAGAAGGTGGGGAATTCAGTGTTTACAGGGGGAAAAAAAAGAGCAGTAAAGCCCTCTGTCATTGTTTTAATGGGATGATGACTCAGATTTATTTAAATACAAGCCTCCCACAGTCAGCAAAAATACTTAACAAGTGGACATTCTTTTGCATAGCATCCGTTGGTCATATGGGGTGTCTTTAAAGAATGTCACTCAATAAACAAACAGACAAATAAACAAATGTTGACTCCCTATTAGGATAAGCACTATGCCCTGTGACGTTTTGTTTTTAATTCAGAGGTGGGCTAGTGCCAGGATGCAGAGAATTAGGAGGAGGTGGTGTTGGAACAAAGCCTGAATGATGTGAAGGAACCACTTAGAGCCCTGAGAGGGACATGTTCAAGGCAGAGGAAGCAGAGCCTACTTTCTAGAACCTTATATTGGGACTGGACCCTAGATCCTTGAGACCTTGAGCCCTGGCTTGACCTCTCCTTTCCTTCCAGCCCACTGTTGCAGCCTCTGTTCTTTTATAGCCTTATTTCTGTGCATGATTTCCTCTGTCTAGAGTGCCCTTCCTCTACTTCCTTGGGTGAAATCATACTTCAGAACACAGCTGAAATGCAGTGTGTAACCCACGTACCCACAAGTCTCCTAGCCTCACACCTTCCTATCCCTCGTCCGAAGAGCTGGTCTCGCTCACCTTTTTTAAAAAATTTATTTATTTGTTTATTTATTTGGTCTCTCATCTTAATGCTTCCTCTGCTCCTCCCCCCTCTCCCCTAGACTATAAACCTTTAAAAACACAGATCATGACTTAACCATCTCAGTAACACCAGTTCCTAGAACCATGCCTGGAATGTGGCAGGTACTAAATCATTGGGGAATACAGAGAGAGGGAAGGGGAGAAGAGGGGAGGGGTGGAGTGAGGGAATGCATGTAAAAATCTTTCCTTGAAGGTATTATCTCACTGAAAAAGATGAACTAAAATTAAATGAACATGACTGTAAGATCGGAAAACAGAGGTGTTCTCATGAATTGAGTTAGAGCCCAAGTGTTTGCCATGATCATTGGGATTCCAGTCAAGGCATAACCAAACTAAAGGTTCACGTCTTTTTCTAGGGTGGTAACCTTCTGAAAGTAGGAGTGGCTTAGTTTTTTTCTTTTAAGTCAGTGTGTTTTTGAGACTTCACATGTTTGGTGGGTGGGATTACAAGAATACAAGCCAAAATCTACTTTCTGTATAACCACATCCCTTCTTGAGCAGCTTGGGTTGGGAAATAATACTCGGTGCCCGAAAACAAGAAACATCAACATGTTGCCTTCTTCCCGAGCAGCACTCACGGCCTTTTTCAGCTGAGGTCACGTTTTAAACTTCATAGAGCATTGCTGATGGTTGAGCGGAGTGAGGAAGGTGGGTTTAATTCAGCACCTGTGGGCTGTGACTGCCAGCTGATTTCTACATTAGAGGCATTCGGGTATTTTTATGTTCGTTGGATAGAAAGATGAAATAAGCAGGTCTTTATTTATTGGTATGTTCCTTTGTGAAAATCATTACTATATTTGGCCAAAGTCCTCATAACTATATTTAACATTCTGTTAACGTTTGCTCTCATGTTTCTTTAATACTGGTAAACTCCACCTCTCACAAATTCCCATGGGCTATAGTAATGCAATCTGGATTCAGTTCCTCTTACTAATCTGTGATTTAAACTTCAGGAAGATAGTGCTGTAATCCCCAAATAAACACTTAGCATGTGGGAAGATTCAGGATGACAGATCTTTTGGTGACCTAATCCGAAACGCAGGTGATAAAATCATAAGCCAAAAGAGCAGCTGGGGCCCAAGGAGAAGCAAATATGATGAGCAGATTTTTGCACAGTTCTTGACTTAGAGCAAAGAAATGCTGTTCTGGAAGAGCTAAAGCAGTGAGGAAGAGGCGGGTGGGGGGTTGGGGGGGCGGGTGGGTAGCAAAAAGAATGAAATGCACTCACCAGGGCTAGAAGTCATGAGAAGATTGGGCTGAACAAGGGTCCCCAAAGAGAGGAACAAATTCTCTGTTCAGTTATTCTGAGAAGCAAAGTTGTAAAGTGACATCAGAAATTCCTGAACTTTTAACATCCCTGAAATACTCGGTAAGAACATTCGTGGAAAGTTTTACATTTGCTAGTTGCTTCTCAGAAGCAGGAGACAATTGGGTAAACACATTGCAGGAATGGGACTTTGAACTGCCTTCTTTAGAAAGTGGGAAAAAATGAAATGTGTGAGAATGAAAGATTTTGACAAGCTCGAGACTTTTTTTTTAATCCATCAATTGAAACCAATGATAAATTGGGGAAAAGAAACCTTTTTTAAAAAACAAACAAAAAAATCTAGAATCTGAAATACGTATTAAGAGCAATGTATTCTAAATCTATCTAAAGATGACACATGTTTTTGTTGAAGAAGTAATTTGACAAGTTGTTTTTAATAACAAAAATACTTAAATGCATCATGGACCTTCATCACTGAGAACTAGTTCTTTGCAGCACCTAACTGGCACGTAATTACTGTGCTGCAGAGGTCCGTAGGGAATGTTTCAGAGCCATTCTGTATTGGCTAATGAAAAACTAGAAGGACAGTGGGTTGCAACTTTCCTGAATCAGTAGGGTTTGGAGAGAAGGGAACCACATTTTGTCTCTACTTCCTGTTTCGATGAGTATGTTGGGGCACGTGTGTTCATATATTGACTGGTTGTTTGCGTGTTTATAGTTGGAAGAGGATGAATTTGAAAGGAGCATCAGTGCATGGTTTACCAACACAGTTGCTCATCCACAGCATTCTCGGGTAATTCCGTAAACACCAGATGGAGGGGTGCTGCAGAGCACAGCCTGCCCTGGGGCCCTCTGTGAGCCTCCTTCTTCCCTGACCTCTGACTTCTGGCCTTCTTCACCCTGTCACCTGGACAAGATGGCCATAAGTGACAGATTCTAAATTCAATTCATGGTAATCGAAGCCAGACTTCATGTGGTAGGCAGGTCTTATAGGAGGTCATGTATAAGCTCAGCCTTTTGGAAGACGAGTGAGCATACTGTAGGTGCAGAGGGTCGTCTGGCTACATGACGATGGTCCTGAGACCCCAAAGTTGAGATTCACATTAGAGAGTACCCCCTGCCAACCTGAAGTCATGGAATGATATTTTTTCTGGTGACCTTAACATATACCTTAGTGGGGCCCCCATAATTAAGTCAATTTTAGTATTTTATAACTTTTTAACTACATTATATGGTTTGCTTTATATTCTATTTTTATTTCCTAAGATCAATAATTTGCCTGTGACTGTATCTGGAAGATATTAAGTAAAACCTCTTCCATGGCTGTAGCTTTCCTCCTTAATTATAAATAAGTATGTATATAGGTGTCCAAGAGCCTTCATTGGTATTGATCTATTTAAAGCTGTTCTACAGTATTCTGTACCTTATCCTTGGAAGTTCCCTCATTTTTGACCACAGCTTTTTCTTTAAAGAGTTTATTTATTTATTTGAGAGAGAGAAGTGCAAGCTATAGGCAAGAACAGAGGGAGAGGGACAAGCAGATTCCTTGCTCAGCAGGGAGCTTCAAGTAGAGGCTCAACCCCACAACCCTGAGATCAGGACCCTGAGATCACAACCCGAGGCGAAATCAAGAGTGGGACGCTTAACTGACTAGCCACCCAGGTGCCCTTGACCATAGTTTCTACAAATACCTACTTCAGTCTTTAACTTCCTTAAATTTGCCTTCAACTTTAAGCTCTTAATCTCAAGTATTTTTATTGCTATATGCCAAGTGTCAAATTCTCTAACTTCACTTTCATGTTTGAAAAAAGACATGTTGATATCAGGTAGTCTTTTATATATTTTCCCAGGTTTTGTTTGCCCTATGCCTTTTCTTTGCATATATTTTATAAAGAATACCACCCTACTTTTTTCTTTTTTCCCAAAGAAAATTTTCAACTTCAGCTTTCTCTAAGTAAACATTTGTGTGAACGCACATAAATTCCCATACTTGGGATTCGTGATGGATAGTCGCAGGGTCTAGGTGTGGATATTTAGCGGTAAATATTAACATTTTTGCAAGTGTCTCCTTTTTTTGGACTACACGTCAGGAAGTTTATCAGCTAAGATCTTCATGCCTGATGCAGAAAGGGGGGCGAAGCTGGGGAGGGCCGTGAAATGGGTAGCAGCATTGCGCGCACAGTACTGACACGTCCGCGCTCGCAACTCTATGCATGCTTCAGGGAATACAGCTTTATTTGGGATTTCTCCGTCGGGACAGAAAATAGAAATGTGTTTCTTTCAGAAACTTGGCATTTTGAAATCTCTTAAATCATGGTGAAAGATGTGATTGCCTGAAAAGATATATTTGATAGTTCTGGGTGTTTTGTTTTGGTTTTTTAATGTAACAGTATGTGCCATGCTGGCTAAAGTTTATTTTCATTGTGGGCTTAAAACATTTCTTTTATCCTGTTTATGGGTTTACAGTCTGGCTGTGCTTCAAAATGTGGTCCCTGTGCCAGCAATATGGGTGTCATGGGTGCACGTGGGAAAGGCGGTCTCATCATTCCCTCCTTCCACAACAGCATCAAAATCTGTTGTTTTACACGATTCCCTGGTGATTCGTGTACACAGTAAATTTGAGAACACTGGTCTGCACTCTTCAACAGTGATTATAGGTAGATTTCTTTCTCCCTTTCTTGGGGACTGTAGGAATGGGCCACTCCTTTCTATTAGGGTAGTTAGTAGAATGCATACCTCTTTCAATTTTATATGTAGGATTCTTTCAGTGCTTCGCTGGACAGTTTGTTCTAAGGAGACCATTGAGCCAATATCTTTAGGGAATAGTGTTTGGGAACTCCTAAATTTCTAACTAGATTGCAATTAAAGTTGTAACTAACGACTCACAGTCAGATGTCTTATTACAGTTTAGATTATCTTCTCCTATGTGTATTATTTTTCATAGACCTGTAAATGAACATATTTGTATTTTTCGGCCTACCCCAAATTTTATGCTTTTACATTTGATTCCCTTATACATGTTTTTTTATAATAAAGACCTAGGCCATAAATGTGCTTGTATTTACCATGGAAGGTACTTGTTCTATTGGGGAAGTCAAGAATTTAAATCTAAATTTTATTGGAGTTTTGTTGGGGTACTGGCTGAGCCTTAGCAGAGGTGTAGAAAATGCCTACAGATGAGGCTTTGTGAAACTGATGACATTTCACTATTCATTTCCTCTTCTAAAAATTTTTATTTTTTTGAGTAGGTAATAATATATTTATAAGATTGAGAGTTTAAAAGTTATAAGAATATACCCTTGTCTTATTACCACCTGATTATTCTCTCTAGACTCAGTCTATGATACTAACTTCTGTATGCTTTAGATAAATTCTTTAATGCATAAGCAGTTCTCTGGAATGCATGTCTTTTTACAGTTGATGATAGCAGACTTTACTTTTCTGTGTGTCTTTTTTTGTTGTTTTTTCACTTACTGTATTTTGGAGAGAGAAAAGGGAATTTAAATACTAAATCATTTTAAGTAGCTGATGATCTTCCAAAGTGTGTCTAGAACCTATTTATACCTTACCATCATTATGTTGTCTCCCAGCTGAAACTTCATCTCACACCTGCACCTCTGCAGTTACCACCCAATCTGTTTCTCTGCTTCTACCCTCCCTTGCATCCAGGCTCTGCTCTCCACGCAGCTGGCATGATTCACTACAAACTCAAGTCCCACCAGCAGACTACCCAGGATCAGCCCAGGTTTAGCAAGAAGAAATGTTAGCAGTCAACCCAATTTTGTTATTAACTTGGAATCTGACTAAGAACTTACTGGACTGTCCTTGAAATTACCTAGATTAAATAACCTCCTATAAAAAAAGGACGGATTATACATGTCTTTATTGAAAATACCATTGCAAAACAGCACACGCAGATTTGACCTCTTTCTCAAGGGTGGGTGTGCTGTCTTTCTCTGCGTGTAGCTGGAAAGCATGGAGCAAAGAAGCCATAGAAACACGCAGAACACCTGCAGGAAAACTGAGACCTTGGCAAGAGCCAAGCTCATGAATAAAGGGATTTTATCTTCAAAGTCCTCCTTGTGTATAGGGTGTTGTGATTTTCACGGACCGGATTGTAGGTATTCTGGGAGTCAGGGCACCTCTATACTCCTAGATCAGAGACCAGGAGGAGGCATGCAGGAGGAGAACGAATTCCCACCACCCTCCCTTTCTCCCTACATTGCTCACAATCAGAAAGCTGGCTGACCTTTCATTTAACTGTGTGCCTGGATAAAACCTCTTTTTTTAGGCCACATAAGTGTTATTTCATTATTGAAAAGTGTGTTCATGAGTTGCATGTGGGAAGTCGAAATCACAAGGAAACCAGTTTTCTGCCCTCAACTGTGTGTGTGTTGGTGAAATACACGATTATAACTAACTGTAATGAGTCCTTTTTTAAAAAAAATAATTTGACATAAGAAAAAGGAAAAGGAGTCACTATTCAACCAATTTAAAGAAACTTTTCTAACAGATGCAAAAGCTCCAATTAAATTGCTCAAAAAATAAAAATATTTAATAACTGCCAAGTGTATGGCAGCTGCTGCCCCGTCAGCATTCTGAACAGGAAAAATTGGGTTCCAACCAAACACTGCTTACACTGGTCTTCATTATAAGAATCATTTATTTCCACTATTATGCAAATTAGTGTTTCTTGCCAGAATTTGTAAGGAGCACAATAATGGGTCAAAATGCTGAAAGAAGCAGTCTGTGCTTTGTTTCTGGACAAGTTGCAGGGTTGATGAATGAGTGAACATCTTTGAATCAGCTGCCAAATTAGCAATTCTCAGCCCTATTGAAAATTAGAACCACCTGATTCTAAGAATCCTAATGCCCACACCTCACCCCCTACCTAGTAAATCAGGATCTCTGCAATGGATTTGCAGGTTCAGTTTGGTTTAGGAGCTCCTAGGTGATTACAACCTGTAGCCAAGGCTCTGAGTCATCCTTTCAATGACTAGACCTGGGAGCTGTACTTCATCCAACCAGGCTCCAGGTGTGGGCTTGGTTAGTGCTGTGCAGGGTGTGGATTGCCAAGCACACTGGGGCCGATGGGATTGAAGGGATCTGTTTTCTGCTCCCAGAGTGGAGCTGCCAAGTTCCAGACGTGGTGGCATGGACCAGCTCCTTCTTCCAGCACAATCTCAGGATGTCCAGGAGAACACAATGGCTTCTGCCCAAAGACCCTCTTTATAAACTCTGACATCATGAGCACAGCCTTTTTGGAGGGAGGGACATCCAGGATTCTTTTTTTTTTTTTTTTAATTGACTTTAGTTTTTAGAGCAGTTTTAGGTTCACAGCAAAATAGAGAAGGTACAGATGTGTCCCATATGCCCCCTGCTTCCACGCAAGCACAGCCTCCCCTATAATCAGAATCCCCTACCAGAGTGGCACGTTTGTTCAATTGATGAACCTACATTGACCCATCATCACTCAAAAGCTGTAGTCAATCCATAGTTAATATTAGAGCTCAGATATTGTACATTCTGAGAGTTTTGAGAAAAGTATAATGACACATATCTGCAATTACATTATTGTGCAAAGTATTTCCAGTGCCCCCCAAATCCTCTGTGCTCTGCCTGTTCCTCCCTCTCCTCCCAAACTCCTGACAACCCCTGACCTGTTAACTGTCTCTGTAATTTTGTCATATAGCTGGAATCATACAGTATGCATTTTTTTCCCCAAACTGGCTTCTTTCACTAGTAATATGCATTTAAGGTCCCTGCATGTCTTCTTATGGCCTGCCAGCTCATTTCTTTTTAGTGCCAAATAGTATTCAGTTGTCTGGATGTACCACAGTTTATTTATGCATTTACCTGCTGAAAACATCTTGGTTGGTTCCAAGATTTTGACAATTATTAATAAAGTTGCTGCAGACATTTGTGTACAGGTTGTTGTGTAGACACAAGTTTCAGGTTTTTTGGTTAAATACCAGGGAGCATGATTGCTGGATCATAGGGTAAGAGTATCTTTAGTTTCCTATGAAACTGCCAAAATTCTTCCAAAGAGGCTGTACTTCCAAACTGTGGAAGTTTGCATTTCTGCAGCAGTGAATGAGAGTTACTGTTGCCCTGCATCCTCGCCAGCATTTGGTGTTGTCTGTGTTTTGAATTTTAGCCATTCTAATGGGTAGGTACTGATATCTCACTGCTGTAGTGTGCAATTCCCTAATGACATATGGTTTAAAGCATATTTTCATATGCTTACTTGCCATCTGTTCATCTTTTTTGGTGAGGTGCCTATTCGGATTTTTTGCCCATTTTTTAGACTGGCTGTGTATTTCCTCATTTTTGAGCTTGCAGTCTTTGTATATTTGGGGAAACCATCCTTCATCAGGTATGCCTTTTACAAATATTTTCTTTGGGTCTGTGGCTTATCTTCTCATTCTTTTAGCAGTGTCTTTCACAGAGCAGAAGTTTTTAATTTTAATGAAGTCCAGCTTATCAATTATTTCTTTCATGTTATATCTAAAAAGTCATTGCTATATCCAAGGTCATCCAGATTTTCCCCTGTGTTACCTTTTAGTAGTTTTATAATGTTGCATTTTACATTTAGGTCTGTGATCCATTTTGAGTTAGTTTTTGTGAAGGACATAAGGCCTATATCTAGATGCATTCTTTTTTTTTTTTTTTTTTTTTTTTTTTTGCATGTGAACATGCAATTTGTTCTGGCACTGTTTGGTGAAAAGGCTATGTTTGTATTGTATTGCCTTTGCTCCTTTGTTGTAGATCCATGATTGTATTCATGTGGGTCTGTTTCTGGGTCCTCCATCCATTCCATCAGTCTATTTGTCTGTTCTTTCACCAATATCACATTGTCTTGGTTGCTGTTCCTTTATGGTAGGTTTTAAAGTCGGGTATTGTCAGACCTCCAACTTTGCTTTTCTTTAATATTGTTTGGATATCCTTGGTCTTTTTGCCTCTCATACAAACTTTGGAATCAGTTTTTATCCATGAAATAACTTTCCAGGATCTTAATTGGGATTCCATTAAGTCTATAGGTCAAGTTAGAAAGAACTAATACCGTGACAATAGTGAGTCTTCCTATTCATGAACATGAACTGTCTCTCTATTTACTTCTTTGACTTTCATCAGTTTTATACTTTTCCTCATAGAGATCTTATACACATTTTGTTATATTTATACCTAAGTGTTTCATTTTGGGGATCCTAATGTAGGTGGTAATAATGTGTTTTTAGTTATACATCCCACTTGTTCACTGCTAGTGTACAGGAAAGCAATTGATGTTTGTATGTTAACCCTGAATCCTATAACCTTTCTGTCACCCCTTATAAGTTCTAAGGATTGTTTTGTTGATTCTTTCAAGTTTTCTGTGTAGACAATCATGTCATCTGTGAACAAAGACAATTTTATTTCTTCCTTCCCAATCAGTATACCTCTTATTTCCTTTTCTTAATCTGTTAGTTAGGACTTCTAGTATCATTTTGAAAAGAGTGATGAAGATGCCCTGTTTCTGATCTTAGCAGGAAATATTTTTGTTTGTCACCACTAAGTATGATGCTAGCTATAGGTGTAGGGATTTTGTGAATGTTTGAGCACTGATTTTTAGTATCTTGATTCAACAGCAAATTGTGAACATTGTATTTGAGCTTCACCGCATGCAAAGTTAGAAATTAGAAGTGGATATGATAGGAACATTATATATAAATTGCTGTTTTGCCTGCATATCATATAAGTGTGTGCATGCATGTAGGTTTGTGTATATATGATAATTGTATAGGGAAAAGCTTTGAAGTAAATAAACCAAGTGAGAAATATTAATAAAAGATCATTTAAATTTGTATAACAATTTACTGCACTGATACTGAAGGGTAGATACACTGTTTGTTTTAAGAATCGACAACACTGAAATTTTTATCACTTACCTAGGTGTAGTCATATAGTCTATAAGTTGAGTAAAGAGGGTGATGTTGCTGGATTTCTGTTGATTGTCCATTTGGCTTTAACCAAGACAGCCTTATTTATAGAAAGGCAAGTGTACATTTTATAATGAGTTGTGATGAAAAATCATGGGATGGGAATTCAACATGATAAAGTAAATAGCAGTTCTAGGAATGAAAAAAAAAAAACACCATTTTATTATTTATGGTAGAGAATAAATACAGAGCAAGAGAGGGAACACAAGCACGGGGAGCTGAAGAGGAAGAAGCAGTTTCCCTGCTGAGCAGGCAGCCCAACATGGGGCTCGATCCCAGGGTGCTGGGATCATGACCTGAGCCGAAGGCAGATGCCCAACAACTGAGCCACTCAGGCAACCCAAAAACCACATTTTAATTTAACTCTTCCCTTCTTTCCTTTTTTTTTTTTTCCCCCTTCTTTAAAGATTTCATTTATTTGAGAGAGAGCGAATGAGCAGTGGGGAGGGTAAAGGCAGAGAGAGAGAGAGAAGCAGACTCCATGCTGAGCAGGGAGCCCAATATGGGGCTCAGGCCCAGGACCTGGAGATAATGACCTGAGCCAAAGGTAGACATTTAACCAACTGAGCCACCCAGACACCCCAATTTAATTCTTATTTCTAAGAAAAGTGCAAAGTGTGGCTCTTTTTCAGAGTGCTAAGAACTAAATAAATGGCAAAAAGTTGTTGCATTCTTCTGCAGCACTCAGGCTCCTTCTCACAAGTCTGGGAGGTTTAAGAAAACCCATATTCTAAAACGAAGCTAACATAAAAATGAATTCAGAAACTGTAGTAAAAATGGCATCTGGGTTCATAGTGGTGAGAGTATGGATGATGGAATTTCAGGTAATTTTTCTATTCTATTGTTTGTTGGGGGGGTCTCAATCTTGCTCTTTTTTTTTTAAGATTTTATTTATTTATTAGAGAGTGAGTATGTGTGTGTGTGTGTGTGTGTGAGAGAGAGAGAGAGAGAGAGAGAGAGAGAGAGAAAGAGAGAAGGAGTTGGTGGAGAGGGAGAAGCAAACTTCCTGCTATGCTGGGAGACCCAGGACTCTGGATCATGACCTGAGCCGAAGGCAAATGCTTAATCCACTGAACCAGAGATGCTCCTCAATCTCCTAAAACAAAAAAACAAAAAACACATGGGAGAAGCAGTGGCTGGGGAGAATAATCTTTAGATTTGGCTGCCTGGTTTCAACCAGTTCCCAAAGAGTATTTGGGACTTTCAGTCTAAGACCCAGGAGTCACATGGTCTCCTGCAAAACCAGCTCTGGCTAGTTGATGTCTGAAAGAAACTTGACCCTGGCATGGGTATTTTCAGTCAGAAATGGTGAGTAAACAGCAGAAACACAGAGGACAAACATAAGCCCTTGGAGGAAGATGTAGATTCCAAAAAAGGGAAACCAGGATTGAAGGTAAAGGAGGGGCCAGGTAAAAAGAGGGAAATGCTTACACGCACACACATGTGCACACAGAAAATGACTGTGGAAAAGGTGAAAACTCCCAGCAAAAATGAAATGCATTTTACTGGGAGGAGCAAGGGGTTAGAGTCTACCCCATGCCATTTGTAAAATGTCCCTCATCGCCTTGACCTGGGATACTTGGAAAAAGGAGCTCTGTATCTATCAGAAAGCAATCTGGGGAATGCCGAGGGCTGAGGTCTTCATCTGGTGAGAGTCCCAGGGTCGAGCAGCGGAGGGGGATTCTTACTGAGATTTTTGGCAGCTGCAGTCCCCTTGCTGCCACTGCCCCAAGGAAGGTGACAGAAGACTGCCCTTCCTGTTGCTCACGATGACAGGGTGAAGGGGTCTCTATCAGAAATGACAGTGGGATGGTAGGCGGACTCTAGGACTGTTGGACGCCATCCAGGGCATATGTTGAGCTGGCTATTCTAGCACCTTCCGAGAGAGGGGCTTGTGGGTATTTACTCTGATCTGTCCCCTGTAGACTCCAAAAGAGTAACTCTAGATATGGGTTGTTTCCGTGTGGCCTAAGCCTTCTCTCAAAGATGCTCTTCAGCTAGAGATTTTGTCAAAGCGGCAGGAGGGCCTGTTGAGAAGAGTGAATTGTATGGATTGTATGAATTGTATGGATTTCATTGTCTCCTGGTTACTAAACCAGAAAAGAACAGAAACCTACCTCTAAATTATTGACAGTTCTTTGTGATGGGAATAAGGTGTGAGGGTAACTTCTAGTCCACAGTCCACTCTCTAATGATGGCTAATATTTATTAAGTGCTCATTGTTCAATCCTTTATGTGACAGTGTCTATTATTATTGTCATTTGACAGAAATGGGCTTGGAGTGGGGGGTTTCAGGCCCTGGGCCCCCAGGAATGCTTGCTGCACAGCTGAAATGCAGACCTGGGCAGCCTACTTCAGGCAGCCACACCCAGATCTATAACCAGCCGAGGAACACCCGGCTATTTGTAGTGCTGGTCAGTACTGACTACGGATGGGCCACATTTATCTCGATCTCCCTTTATCTGTGTGCCTCCCTCAGAGCCCATCGCTTTGCCAGGGAGGCCCCACCAACAATCCGTTCTCACTGTCCCTGTCCAGATGCCCTGGATTTTGTCATCTCTCCTGGAGGTTTGATTTTCCTTTTTGTCTCTCCTGCTTCAGCAACATGAATTAAAAGCTGTCTTCTTACTCTCAAATGCCTCCTCAGCAGGGTCTTCTGTTCAGCTATTAAGCACCTCCTGGCTTCTGGTGAACAGACCGACATATCCTTAGCTGTGGGCTTGGGAGAGGAGCTAGGGAAGGGATGTGTAAAACTCCCCTGGGACCCAGGAGTAGGGCAGATAGTAACGGGGCAGCCCGGCGGTACCTGAGGGAAGGGGGTGTGTTTAGTAATACAATTTAGAATGTGTGAAAGCACAAGCAAAATGAAATATCTCCCTTCCTAGTAAGAAAAATGTTTTTTACTGAAAAGCATTCCAAAGAAATGATTGTGCAATTTATTTCACTACTTGTAAACTTCCTGCAGGAAGCCTGGATAGACAGAGTGATAAGCCTTTCCTCACTCGCAGGGAGACTGTACACATGTCCAATCTTAGGTAGTGGAACAGTTTTTCTGGTGGAGAGAAACTCCTCTATTATGCAGTGTCGGGCAGCCAGAAATGCCCTTCCTTCCCTGTCTGTGACCAGAAAGATAGCCTTTCTCAAGGCTTCCTTTGAAACTGTTGTTCCTGCAGGGCCTTCTCTGAGACCCCCATCGGAATTAATAACTCCTGGTTCTGTGCCCCTGTCAAAGATGTACATATATTTCATTTGACCTTGGACTTCTGCAGCTCACAGGCACTTAGAGATTATAAGCTCATCATGGGGTTGGTGCTGATTTCTTTGACCCATTCACAGTACCCTGTGTGGAACACATAATAAATGCTTGTTAAACAAATGTGAGAGCCAAGGAAGCATTTCCAGAATGCCTGATGGCTGGGATTGAAGCAAGGTTAAGAAACCCAAGCCTCCAGTGTGGTGTGATGAGAAGCTGTTGAAAGGCTCTAAGGAGGGCATAACTTCGTGGGGAGTATGTGGGGGAGGGGCTCCGCCACGTCCATTCCTCTCTGGTCTGTTGCTGTGTCTGTGGACCAGAATTGTCCCATTTTTGCCATTGGAGGGCTGCCGAGGGGGGTCTGTTCTTCCCCATCTTCATCTCCATGTGACTGTCCTTTGAGGTGTACTGCCAGCTCCCGTTTTAAGTGATGTTTTTTATAATCACATGAACCTGTCACACTTAAACAAACCTTAACTTCCCTAAAAAAAAAAAAGGGGGATCCAGACTATTCCATTACAGTCAGTTAAGGTCAGCCACCCAAGTCAGCAATAAAAAGCTCCTTTAACAATGAATTGTTCTAACTCCAGTAGGTCATCCTCAAGAAGGAAGCTTTAAAAACCCCCAAAATGGATTGTTGAACTCCAAGGCCATGTCAACATGTAAGCCGTGTAGGGAAATCATTCCCGACAGAGAATCATTTACACATCTGGTGTGCGAACAGCATCACAGATCCCCTTTAAAGAAGTTGTAGGAATCTGAACACATTTTGACTAGATGCTGATTGTTTAAGTGTTGAACATAACTTTGAGGGAGTACAAAGGTCGGGAAAGCAGAACATTCTGACTCAGATGCCTGGGCCTGCTGACCCTGAGAACCCAGGAGCACAGCGCAGCTCCCGGGCACTCACCCAAGCTTCTTAGATCCTGTTGGGTTTTTCAGTATTGGGGCTGACAGCCATCAACGCAAGGAAAAAAAACCTTTTCAAACTGGCCTGCTCACTAGGGCGAGTAACTATTTCGGCCTAGCAAGTAGTGTGCAAGCCGGGTTTCTTTCATTTTACTACCTATATCCTTCCTGCAGCAGGAACAAGTTTAGTGTTTATTGCTTGCAAGTAAATTGCTTATTAACATGAGGAGTAACACTCTTTGATAAAGAATGAATGTTTTGTGGGGCACTGTATGAAGAATTCACTTGTTAATTTTTATTTATTTTTTAAAAGGTTTTATTTATTTATTTGAGAGATAGAAAACGAGAGATCTTGAACAGGGGGCAGGCAGAAGCAGATGGGCTCAGTCCCAGGACTCTGGGATCATGACCTGAGCCAAAGGCAGACGCTTAACCTACCAAACCACCCAGGCACCCGATGGTTCATTTTTTTTTTTTTTAAAGATTTTATGTATTTATTTGACAGAGAGAAATCACAAGTAGATGGAGAGGTAGGCAGAGAGAGAGAGAGAGAGAGAGGGAAGCAGGCTCCCTGCTGAGCAGAAAGCCCGATGCGGGACTCAATCCCAGGACCCTGAGATCATGACTTGAGCCGAAGGCAGCGGCTTAACCCACTGAGCCACCCAGGCGCCCCCCACCCCCGATGGTTCATTTTTAACTTTCTAAACTGTAAGGGTTCCTGCCACAGTCTCTTATCACACACTTCAAGTAATTTCTTTCATATCATCAAAAATCTTGTCAGTTGTCAAACATTCTCATGAATGTTGTGGGTTTTTTTAAGTTTGTTTTAGTCAGAACCCAAATAAGGTATATACATGGTCACTGACAGTGTTCCTAAAGTCTTTACTATCTCTTTTCTCCTTCTTTTTTGCTCTCCCATTCCCAGCGGTTTTGTGAGGAAATCTGATTATCTTTCCTGTAGACTTCTTCGTAATTCGAATTGTGTTGATTGTATTCCTGTGCCACACTATTTTAGTAACTCCTATTGTTTTTGTAGATATAACACATACACTGTAACTCTTTCCCTAGAATGCAAAAAATCTCAGAACAACCTCAGACATGAATAAAATTGCCACGGTTTATGGCCATTTTTGCCAGAGAACACGGTCAGATCATGTTTCCAGTGTTCCCTGGCTACTCTCTGCTGTCTCTCTGTGGAAAAGTTGTAAATGTATAAAACAATTAGGAATAATAGGTCACTCAGGAAGCACATCTGTGAAACACAGTCAGATTCTCTTCAAAAATTACCACAAATCAACTCTTGCAACCATATACAACCTGACACAACTTAACACAAGTGCCAATTAAAAGAGGCAGGTTATTGGGTCCAGTTGGCAAGGGGGACTCTTGTGCAAGATTCTGGTACAAAGGGCTATGCTGTGTGCTTGGGAATTTCACTGAGGCAAGAATGAAGACTGCTTTGCTGATTGAGAGATGCTTCTCCCCTGAAATGGCATTTATCCTTAACCACAGTAAAAGCTATATTAAAGTCTAAAAGAGCCTGTCCCAAATTTCAGGAATAGCTTTCTCAGCATCTGAGAAAATAGATTGATTAGTTAAGAACTGAAATTTGTTACATAAAATGAGCTTATACAGATCTAAATTTATGACTATAGACTCTTCAACCCAGTATACCTTTAGGAAATGTAATAATTTCAGAGAGAAAAATAGTTTTTAGTGGGGATAAAGAAATTTTTACCGTCAAAGCCACTTTGTATCCTATTTTGGCATATAATGGGCAGCGTGGTCCTGTCACATAATAACCTGAGAGTTAAGTTTGACTTACCCTTTTTCTTATATTCCCTACTCTTTACAGATCAGTGACCAGGTCTAGTGTTATTGCCCTTACGTTAAAAAAGTAAATTCTTAAGGTAGAATCTGGACCCTATTTTAACTTGGAAAGGGAATAACACTCTTTGATTTAGGGCCTGCTTCTATCTGTTTAATAAGCAAAATGATGTTGAAGACTGGGTTGCCCACAGCCGAGGAAGGATCCCTTTATGAAACTTGCTGTGCACCAAAGACCTAAATTGTGATTTATCTGCTTTCCTTGTGTGTTGATAGGAAGGATTCACTCAAAGACTGCATCTAATTAGAGCATTTTTACAGGGCTCTCTTAAAAATACTTCATAAAACACCATCAAAGTGCTGAGTGCTGGGTATTCTTTAAGAATAGGACAGAAGGATCCTTTATTACCCCAGTCTTCCTTGTGGCCAAGAATATTCATTGGTGATACCGAAATTTTAATATCTGGTTAAGACCCACCTATGGCCAGTAAGAAGAAGAAAACCGAAATCTATTCTCTCTTCCCTCTTTTTGTCACATGCTCCTTTATTTTCATCTTAGGCCTATAGAAGTAAGGGGGGGAGATAGAGTTTTGGTTCTTTTAGGGCTTGGCTCACATCTTGCTTCTGTTGGCTGTAGTAGTTAGCATTCATACTATAGCAAGCAATAGACATGTTGACATTAATTCCTTTAAAAAAAAAAAAAAAGGAATGGTTCATTAGTTGCATATAACACCCAGTGCTCATCACATCACTACATCAAAACTGATGATGTTGGCTAATTGAACATAATAAAGAAAATAAAAGAAAAAAAAAAGAAAAGAGAAAAGAAAAGGGACCACAACCTCCCAGAGGAGAGATGGTGCTACCTTCAGGTGTGTTTCTGGTGATGTCTACAGGACACAGGATGCAGGCTCATCCCTGCTATTTCCTGGGCTGGGCTTTGCTTTCTGTTGGCAACCTGTACCCCAGCTCTATTGCATAGAGTCACTACCTAAATGAAAGAATCTCATCATTCTTCCTTTTACTTCATTATTTCTTGGCCTTTGCCTTTCATTAGCTCCCTTCTTCTTGCCCTTCAAGGATCCCTTCTTTTTTCCAAGACTGAATTTTCTCCCCAACTTAAATCTTTCTATCTTATCTGAGAATATAGAGATTGTCTCTATTAATCACCTACCCACCCCCCTTTAAAATCTTCTCTTTCTACTAATGTTCAGATCCTCCACCTGGCAACTAAAGTATTAAAGTATTGTCTGACCTCTTGGTTTCCATATTGAATATAAAAATATCTACTGTGGATCTTAGTAAATGTTAATCTTCTTCCATTCTCTTCCTTTTTTGGAGACTTGTCTATGCTACTTAATCTCCATTCCCTCACCTCAAATTCAACCCTTTTAGTTCTGCTGTACTCACCTTCTAAACCCTCGTGGTAGGCTGAGAAATGCTTACTCCTATGCTCCAGTGTCTATGCCAAAACCCTGAAATGGGGGAATGCAACCGTATTTGGAAAAAGAGTCTTTGCAGACATGATTAAATTAAGAGTCTTGATAATTGGGTGATCTTGAATTACTGGAGTGGGCCCTCTCTGCCATCAGAAGGGTCTTTCTAAGAGAGAGGTAGGGGCAGTTGTAGACCACATGTATACACACAAGCCAAGGAATGCCCCAAAAGGTAGCACAGCCCTGGCCCTGCTGACCCTTTGATTTGGAGATACCATGGAGCCTCTGAAAGTCTGACAGAGGAACTTTGTGTTGTTTCAGGGACCAGGTTTATGGGACTTTGTTATAGTGTCTACAGGAAACTAAATACAGCCCTCTTTTAACACTCTTGGCAAAATTATTAACCAGAGATACATTGATTTTCACAAAGTGAGCATGCCTGAATCGCCAGCACCCAGATCAAGAGGCAGAACCTTACCAGCTCTCCATAAGAACTCCCCAAGTCCCCTTTCAGCCATTGTGCTCCACCAAAGTGTCTGCTATTTTGACTTTTAATACCAAATTTTTGAACCCCATGTAAACAGAATCATAAGGTATCTACTCTTTTTTATTCGGGTTCTTTTAACAGTCTGTGAGATTCATTCATGTTGCCACAGGTAGTCAGATTTTTAATTCTCACTGCTGTATGGCATCCATTATCTCTGTATAGCATACTTTATTTCTTCTACTATTGAAGGTTTGCAAACAGTACTGTTATGAACATTTATTACCTGTATTTTGATGAACTGTGTTTCTGTTGGGTATATGATGAGGAAGGGATTTCCTGAATCATAGATGTCTTTTCATTTGTCTCTATATTGTCTGCGTTGTCAATCTCATCTACACATGCTACTTCAACTGTTACGTCATCATGACTTCTTAACTCTGATTCTGATCTCTGCTGAGATTCAAAATAACAGCTGTCAGTTAGATACACATGCATACACACACACAGGTTTAATGTGTCTCAATCCAGTCTCAAGTTCCTACCAAAAAAGATTTTTTTTCTTGTGTCACTTGTGTTAATGGCAAGCCATAAATGTTAACCATTCAAGTTTGAAATCACCTTTAATTTTTTCTTTATCCTGCATCCACCAAATCCCTAAAGCCTCTTGAACTCCTTGCCATGTATTCTCTGTATTAGTTTAGGGGCACACTCTCCTTTAAAGGACTCCTCACTGATCTCCCAGCTTCCAGTCTGTTTAATCTGTCAGTCCATCCACAAAATCTAGATTTATCTTCCATAAATTTGATCCTGTCATACCCCTTCTCAAAACTCATAGATATGGATGGATCACTACTGATTATAGAATCAAGTCAAAATTCTTTATGTGGGCTTTGTGTGTTTTCATAATTGGACTTCAAACTCATTTCTTTTTTTTTTTTTTAAGATTTTATTTATTTATTTGACAGAGAGAGAGATCACAAGTAGGCAGAGGCAGGTAGAGATGAGGGGGGGAGCAGGCTCCCTGCTGAGCAGAAAGCCTGATGGGGGCTTGATCCCAGGACCCTGGGATCATGACCTGAGCCGAAGGCAGAGGCTTTAACCCACTAAGCCACCCAGGCGCCCCTTCAAACTCATTTCTATGAGTAATTATTCATATAAGGCTTCACTGGGAATATTATATTTTAACACTGTCTTCAATAACATTTTTATGTTAAATTGTTCAAAGGGCTTCCTATTAACATTTCTTTCTTCATTTATTTGAAAGAGAGAATGTGTGTGTGAGCGTGAGCAGAGGGAAGGGCCGAGAGATAAGGAGATTTCCCGGCTAGCGGGGAGCTTGACATGGGGTTTGATCCCAGGACTCTGGGATCATGACCTGAGCTAAACCCAGATGCTTTATTGTCTGAGACACACAGGTGCCTCCCCCAATTAATATTTCTTATAATAGCTCCTTATAATAGCCATATATTGAGAGTTTGCTGTGCCTAGTGCACATGTAATCCTAACAACAGCTTTGTACAGTGAATACCTGTTCTTAGTCTCCATTGACAGCTGAGGAAACCATAGTTCAGTGAACTTAAGATCTTGTCCAAGGTCATCCATTCAGAACCTTAATTAGGATTCAAGCACTGGAAATCATGAAACAGCTTGTCTGCCATTTGCATGTTCATCACTCCTCTCAAGGCCCCTGGAGATGTTCTCCTTCTAGCTTTTCACCTCTGTGGTGTGCTTTCCTGAGGCTGCATCTCTTCCTGGCAGAGAGCTCTGGTTCTGGGTCCTGCCACTCTGGGATGGGTGCCTTCTATGGATATGTGCTAATTTGCCCCTCACGTTCTCTAAAGCTGGAGCATCATGAACTGGATTCTTGTGGCTATTGTCTGGGCAAGGGGACTTCCATTCTTATAATACCAATCTTGTTTGGTTTTGCTCCTTCCTTCTCTCCTTCCCCCTCTTCCCCATTTTTCTTTCCCTTTGTCTCTTTCTTCTTTCTTTCTCTGGGCTTCTCCTTCTTCTTCCCCTCTTCCTTTATAGGAGCCACGGCTCTCAGCATTTTTAAAAGCCAACTTCTGGAGGTTGATCACCTCTGATCACCTACCTCCCAGTCCTCACTTTCTAGATTTAAAAAAAAAAAAAAAAAAAAAAACCAACACCTCTGTGTAATAGAGCATTACAAGCAAATTAAACAAGCAAATTAGGCTGGGGTGGGGACATTATGTATACATTTGTTTTAGCAATATAAGAATGAATCATGTTTGAATCATTATGCATACATGTATTTATGGACCAAAATATTTATTGTTGACACAAATATGTATCATTATACATGATAGGGTTAACTAAATAATGTACAGGGAAATAAAATACTGATGAAGCTACAGGAGTAGTAATTCACAGCAGGAATTGCTAAACCATGATTAATTTGAGACAGCAGAGATGGTAGATAATTCTCCTGTCCTTCATGAAAATCACAACAGTTTTACCTCTGTAATAGGAGGTTTGCAATTTCCCAACATTGTATATCTGCCAAATTTTAGTAAACCAACACTGAGTCTCTAGGGAACTCTACCGGGGCACTAGGTCATGAATAACTTTTTAGTAATTTGCATACAGTAGATTCATTGTAATTAGCCCTTATTTATTCATAATATAGAAGAATCAATGGAGGGGCACCTGGGTTGCTCAGTCAGTTAAGCATCTGCCCTTGGCTTAGGTCATGATCTGAGGGTCCTGGGATCGAGTGCCGCATCAGGCTCCCTGCCCAGTGGAGTCTGCTTCTCCCTCTGCTCTCCCCCCTGCTCATTCTCTCTCTCCTTCTCTAGTAAATAAAGAATCTTAAAGAAAAAAGAAAAATCAATAAAAGTCAAGATACACTTCCCTTAAGAATCTAAGATGGGATAAGCATTTGGGGGTTAGTATCTGTTCTTGAGGGGATCTCTGTTGGTTTACCAGTTCAGAATACCCTGGACACTGACTCAGTTCCCTACTGAGTTTCCTCCATTGCTCTGACCAAGCCCCAGGCATCTTGCCTCTTTCCTTTTCCTATGGTGCTTTTGATATGCAGTGCTTTTTTTTTTTTTTTTTCAGCAAAACAGTATTCCTTGTTTTTGCACCACACCCAGTGCTCCATGCAATCCAGTGCCCTCTCCAATACCACCACCTGGTTCCCCCAGCCTCCCACCCCCTGCTGCTTCAAACTCCTCAGATTGTTTTTCAGAGTCCATACTCTCTCATGGTTCACCTCCCCTTCCAATTTCCCCCAGCTCCAATTTGAGGTGTTCCATTCCAGCTTCATAGCCTGATGATGCCTCTTTAATGTTGGTTCCCGTCATCCCTTCCACCAGGCTTGGCCTCCCTGGTCCTTGAGTGTCACCCTCTGTATGTCCCCAGTGTTGGCCACATTCTGCCCTATGTCAGTATCTGCCAACTCGTGATTCTGTCCCACAAGAGATAGCAAAAACCACATCCAGTTAATTTTTTCTTTTAACTTTCATAACAGCAAATAACAAAACTTTTTATATAATAAGTGGTCAGGACATTTGTAGAATTAAATTGGTACTGGTGGGGTCATCCTGGGGGATTAACCTATCATGACTGAATGGCTAGTTCTGTGTGATAACTTGGGAAGTACATGTATGTATGTATATGTATATTCATACATATATATACACACACATATACCTATGTAAAACTTGGGAAGTTGACAATGGAGTTTGGGAGTGCTTTGTAGACTATAGTACAGTCCAAATCACTACTGGGCTCTTGTCATCAGTGATCTAATGCCTAAGGAAAACATTGAATAGATAAAAAGTAACTGAACATTAATGTTCTGCTTTAACTCTACTTTTTACAAGCAACAGAAGCTCATGTGAGATATTTAACTAACAGATACAGTATTATAAAGGAAAAATGAGATAAAAAAAGAAAAACAGACCATGAACCACTGCCATTTAATGTCCAAAATGTAATTAGGCACAACAGTTTTATGTTATTGCCCTAAAAATTTGTTATGCTTTTATAAACCCTTGGTAAACCTAATTTTGTGCTCCATTTAACATTAACCCATTTGGAAGAAAGGAAAGAAACAATACCTTGGGTAAAAAATGGAAGAGATTTTTGTACCTTTCTGTATATTTTTAAACAGACTTAGTCTTCAGTTTGTTAATTATAGCTGTTTTACTCACAATATTACCATAAAAACTCAATCAGAAAATTATTAAGTTCATTTGGTCACAAAATACATAACAGAAATATATGCTTTGGTCCCCAAATCTTTTTTGTACCTCCAAATTTATGTTGTGATCTTGAGAACCTCTATATCCTGTAAATATAGGGTGTGGCTCAGTGAAGATTTAAGAGTATGGATCTCCAGCTAGATTGCTTGGGGTCAGATCCCTCAAAGGATAGAAGTCGTACCACCACTTCCTAGCTGATTTTGGACCGATTATTTATAAATTCTCTGCCTCTGTGTCCTGAAATAGTAATATTACCTACCACAAAGGAGTATTATGAAGATCGAGTTAATATTTGATAAGCATACAGTTCCTGGCACATGGTAATTATTAAATACATGTTTGTGAAATAAAGTGGATAAATGGTAACCCATATGAATGAGTTTCAAGAATTGTGGAATATCAGGTGTTTATAATTACATCCTTTTTTTTTTTTCATTTTAGACATGATTTAATATCGTTTCACAAGGAAGATAATTTTCACCTGTTTGTTTTACTATTTTTGAGAAGATAGTCATCAGAGTCAGGAGGTAAACATGATAAGATGATATTTTTGTTAAATAATGAAGTATTCCTATTTTAAAAATGCTGTGTTACTGGAAGCCCCAGCCATTATATCCAGGTTAAACAAGACACACAACAACAAAAACCCCAAACCACAGAAGACATACAGATTAGAAAGGAAAAAAAATAAAACCATTTCTAGTTTCAAATGACATGATTGTTCATGTAGAAAATTCCAGACATGTACAAATAAAAAAAATAAGGTCTGGAACAAATAAGTGAGCTTAGCAAAGTCTCAGGACAGAAAATCAATATATAAAAATCAACTGTATTTTTACATACTAACAATGAACAACTGGGATTTGAAATTTGAAAGGATTCCATCTATAATAACATCAAAAACAAATGAAACATTTAGGTGTAAATCTAGCAAAATACATGCAGAAACTGTGTATTGAAAATTATAAAATAGGAAAGAATCAAAGAAGACCTAAATAAATGGAGAGATATACTATTTTCATGGATAGAAAGACGCAATCCATGAAGATGTTAGTTCTCCCCCAAATGATCTATACATTTAATATACAATATCAGTCAAAATCCCTAGAAGATTTTTTTATAGCTATCAACTGATAGCTCCAATCACAATGATTCTAAAATTTACACAGGAAATCAAATAAAACTAAACACTTTTGAAAATAGCAGAATCGAGTTGGAAGACTTGCAGGGCTTAATTTTAATACCTACTATAAATCCACAATTATCAAAACAGTGTAGTGTTGGCAAGAGATAGACACATAGATCAATGGAACAGAATCACCCAACAACAGACCCATATAAATATAGCTAATTGATGTTTGATGAAGAAGCAGAACAA
This sequence comes from Mustela nivalis, assembly GCF_964662115.1. Classification (NCBI taxonomy): domain Eukaryota; kingdom Metazoa; phylum Chordata; class Mammalia; order Carnivora; family Mustelidae; genus Mustela; species Mustela nivalis. The sequence continues at coordinate 64,209,086 of NC_139024.1, forward strand.
TCTACAGAGAAAGGTAAGTCTTTACAACAAATATAAACCTTGACCCACACCCCACATCATTTACAAAAATTATTTTAACATGGATCATAGACCAAAATGTAAAATGTAAACTACAAAACTTCTAGAGAAAACTTTCTCTAGAAAGAAAACTTTCGTGACCTGGATTAGGCAAAGATTTTTTTTTAAGATACTGCACTTAAACCACAATCACAAAAGAAAAAAACTGATGCTTTGGACTTAAAGTTAGAAATTTCTGCTCTTCTAAATATCTGTTAGCAGTTTTGAAAGACAGGTCACAAACCCAGAGAAAGTATTTGCAAGTCCCCTTATTTGACCAAGGAAAAATATCTAGATAATGTAAAGCACCCACAAACCTCGACAATAAGAAAATAGATTCAACAATTTAAGAAATGGGGCATAGACTTTGATCACTTCACCAGAGAGATAGAAAAGTACATTTTACTCCATGGATATTAAAAAATACATTTAGAAAAGAATATAAATCTATCAGAACCCATCAGTCACCTGAACCTGAAGTAGAAAAAAAGTCTTTTTCTGAGTTATTGTATCATATTCAGTATTTTAAAATTATACAAACAAGCATTTTTAATGTTCTAGATAGCATCCCGAAATGGACCTGTTCCTGCCCAGTCATTCAGACCTGAAGACTATACCTTATTTTGCCTGTACCATTTATTTTGAATGTCTAGTTTCTCTCTTAATCTGAGTGCATTCTCTAGTGCCTTTATTAATTTTAGCATCAAATCCCAGGAGCCCATTCTCTCGAAATCACCCATTTCCCCTCTTCTTGTGACAACTTCAACTTCACTAGTATTTTCCTTTGTGTGGCTCTCATTTATTTCTTGTCAGCTACTGTTTGGTTTGGTTTCTTTCAGCCCCATTTTACGCTCTCTCGTGATTTTCATGCTTTGTGACTGACGGCAAGTGGCTGGCATCTGTGGGAAGAGGAAACAGTGGGTGCAGGAGGCAGATGGGGTGTGTAGGTGGAATGGGATGACTCATTTTCTCATGTGTTGGTTTTTGGTGTAGAAATGTTAAGGACCCCAAAAGAAAACCCTTTAGAAAGCCCGTAAGTCCTTTTAGCCTTGGAAAAATATCTTTTGAAGCTCCTTTGACTTGGCTGCCTCTTTCGTAACCTCACTAAAGTCTCTGTGTCTTCAGCCTCCATTTGATCTGATCTAGTTCTCTTTCACAGAATGTGAATTCTAATCTCACATTCACTAGACAAGGCCAACTGCCCCAAACAGTTTCTTGAGAGTCTGCATTATTTTTTTTTTGTGCTGCTGTTTGGTTTTATATTCACTTGGGTTTTAAGTGTTGTTTTCTTTTATTTTGGTGGGTTCCTAAATTACAAAAGTAATCAATGTTCGTAAGAGAAATTGTTAAAAATAATATAGAAGGAATAAAGAAAAAAATGCACAATCCCATTACATAGCTATTATCATGGTTTACATTTCGGTGTACAACTTTGAAGAATTTTTAAATTTCTAAATACACAGGGAGCCTGGGTGGCTCTGTGGGTTAAGCCCCCTCCACTCAGTGGGGAGCCTGCTTCCCCCTCTCGCTCTGCCTGCCTCTCTGCCTACTTGTGATCTCTCTCTGTCAAATAAATAAATAAAATCCTTAAAAAATAAAATTTCTAAATACACATATGTATATATATTCACATAGAATATATACATTATAATGTATTATATCTTAATTTTTTTTACTTAATATACCTTGAGTTTACCTCCATTGCTAAATATTCTTCTACAATATAGTTTTCTTTTTAAAATTATTTTAATTCCAGAGTAGTTAACTTATAGTGTTATGTTAGTTTCAATATAGTGACTCAACAATTTGGTTCTCAATTATACATAATAAACCACTATTTGGGGGTGCCTGCATGGCTCAGAGGGTTAAGCCTCTGCCTTTGGCTCAGGTTATGATGATCTCAGAGTCATGGGATCAAGCCCTGCATCGGGCTCTCTGCTTGGCAGGGAGATGCTTCCCCCTGTCTCTCTGCCTGCCTGCTTGTGATCTCTCTCTCTCTGTCAAATAAATAAATGAAATCTAAAAACAAAAACAAAACAAAACCACTATTTGAATCTATCTATGTACCTCTGTACCTATCTGGCTACCTACCTATCTAACCATTTTCCTGTTAATGGATATTTAGGTATTTTCCGTTTTTGTTGTAAAAAATATATTTCATTCGACATACTTACAAGTAAACCTGACACATTATGGGGATTTTCTCAGGGTAAATTCTTGGGAGTTAGAGCTATTGGGCCAAAAAGTGTACATAGCTTTAAGGATTACTGAGGTCTCCTGGGAAGTTTAAAATTCTCCTTGGGTTGTCAGAATGCCATTTCTCTGCATCTCCACTGAGAATTCTTTAATTTTTTTTGACTACTTGTTAGACAAGAAAATTGGCACTTTAGAGTTTGCTTAACGTGCATTTGTTCATAGTAAGGTGTAGATTTCTTTGTGTATTTATTTATCATTTTAGTTATTCTCTTGTGAATTTGCCCGCCCGTGCCCATAGCCTAATTTTCTATTGTAATGTCTTTATGGCTGCTTCTTTGCTCTAAACTGACCGATAAGAGGTAATTTATAGTGATACTAACCTTTCATCTGTCAAACATTGCAAATATGTTTAACAAATTATCATCTGTTAAATTTGTGGTAAGGTATGTCAACATTTTCATCGTAATTGTGATTTGGAATTGTTTTGCCATCATATTTTCTAGATACTATGATTACAAAGGGAGCTCTTGGTTTTCATAATGATTTTGCATCTCAACACCTTATTAAATTATATTATTGCTTATAATAGTTATTTAGTTGATTCTACTGGGTTTTCTTTGTTGACAACCAAAACATCTGCAAGTAATGATAATTGTGTGTTTTATTTTATAGTATTACATCTCCTTACTTTGTGACATTAGCTGGGATTTTCAGAAAGCCAACTAGTAGTAGGAATAATTGACTGTTTTGTCTTTTTCCTGATTTTTACAGAATACTTATAAACACAAAGTTGGTAGTTGCTGTGCATATATAATTTTTTTAGAGAGGGAGACTGAGAGCAGGGTGTGTAGGGGCTGAGGGAGAGAGAGAGAGAAAATCCCAAGCAGGCTCCACACCCAGCCTAGAGCCTGGTGTGGGCCTGGATCTCATAACCCTGAGATCATGACCTGAACCCGTAATCAGGAGTCAGATGCTCAACTCAGTGAGCTACCCAGGTGCCCCAGAATATATATATTATTTTTCATGTTAAAAGAGTGTTCTTCTATTTTTGTTTTGCTGTTATTTTTAATAAGAAATGCATTTTGAATCTTAATTAAAGCACTTGGGGCATCTGTGGAGATGCAGATGAATTTTTTTTTTTCCCCATTGAGATATACCTGCATTCCCAAAATAAATTTTAAGCCCATGATCTAGTTTTCTTATCGTATAAAGCTTGGTGCATTTTTTTCCCATTTTTCTTTCATATTTTTGTCCCTGTATAAAGTGAGTTTGAGACTAACCTATATTTCATTCTTTTGACATTAGTATCAGATATTGCTATCAGGTTTATACTACCTGGGTATAGTCATCTCTGAGCTTTGGTAGAATTTTTATCTGTGTTTGTATTTTCCTTCTCAGTCATAATTTTCTATACTTTTGCTTTCTTTCTTTCTCGAGTACATTTGCTAGGGACTTGCTATATATTAATAATGATAATTAATTAGTTATAAAGTAACAGCTCTGGGGACGCCTGGGTGGCTCAGTCGGTTAAGCTGCTGCCTTCAGCTCAGGTCATGATCCCAGGGTCCTGGGATGGAGTCCCACATCTGGCTCCTTGCTCAGCAGGGAGCCTGCTTCTCTCTCCACCTCTGCCTGCCACTCTGCCTGCTTGTCCGCTTGCTCTCTCTCTCTCTCTCTGACAAATAAATAAAATCTTAAAAATAAAATACAGCTCTGGATTAATTTATAATCTTACCTATTTCCTTTTAAAAAAAATTATTTAATTGGGGGAGGAAGGGCAGAGGCAGAGGGAGAAAATCTTCAGGAGACTCCACACGGAGTGTGGAACTGGCCGTGAGGCTCTGTCACTTGGCCCTGAGATCATGACCTAAGCTGAAACCAAGAATCAGCCATTTAACTGACTGAGCCATCCAGATGCTCCCCTGCTTGCTTTCTTAAATCTCATTTTACATTTACTGCTTATTGCAATAAATGGATCTGCTTCTGGAAATTATTTTAATGTTGAAATTCAACAGAGAGCATTAGCCCCAGCATCCCACCATTGTAGATTTTGCTCAGTTTCCAGTAATTACAGGATCACCTTCGTGTTAAAAAAAAAAAAAAATACAATGGGGGTGCCTGGGTGGCTCAGTGGGTTAAATCCTCTGCCTTTGGCTCAGGTCATGATCCCGGGGTCCTGGGATTGAGCCCAGCATAGGCCTCTCTGCTCAGCGGGGAGCCTGCTTCCCCCACCCCCTCTGCCTACTTGTGATCTCTGTCTGTCAAGTAAATAAATTTAAAAAGAAAAGAAATGTTCAAAAAAAAGATGCAGGTTTGCTGCATTTTCTAAAAACCACTTCCGTCTGGGTAGAGCCACAAATTCAAAATTCAGGGGTAAGCAAGGAGGGAAAATCCCTATCCTTTCCTCATTTCCTCTTTGAATACTCAGTCGTTGAAACCAAAATGTGCTTACTGGGCATTATTCAGGTGTCATCTCCTGGGGGGGGCTTTGTTCTCTGTTTGCAGATATCGCGGTGGTCGAGATGAGTGATGCCTTCCGACAGCCGTCCTTGTTTTACCACCTTGGAGTGAGAGAAAGCTTCAGCATGGCCAACAACATCATCCTCTACTGTGATAACAACTCGGACTCTCTGCAGTCCCTGAAGGTACCTGACCTGTTTGCTAAGTATTCACTCGGAGCACCAGGGTCCTAGCGATACCTCTCTGTCCCTATGATAACCAAGGCAATGGAAGCAGCTTACATATGCGAAAGCTTGTTTTTGCTAGTCCAATAGTTATGCAATTCCTCATGACATTTATCTAGAATTCAATGTAGAAATTTGATGATACACAGGTAGGAGAATCTTGGTGTTGAGTTCTGAGCTGGAGTTTGAGTTGATGTTGAGGAAACTGCATTACTAGAAGTCATCCGTGCCCACTGCGTGCCAGAGAAAGACCTGGAAGTTGCATAAGCATGGTCAGGCCCTGAGCTGTATCACCGTTGGGGGTTTTTCATTGGGCACACCTGTCTTCAACTGGAAATCTGCCTCCTACTAGAAGGACTTTAAAAAGACCTTCTCTCACTGATTATCACCAGAAAACTGCCATCCTCTTGACTGGGAAATGCTTTCAATAACTTAATAACTTAGGGAAAGGGGAGATAAGAACCTACTATATTTGTCTACAAATTCAGCGGACCCCATGTCATTCTCTCCAGGATAGGAACATAATGATATGAAGGCGTTTCTTCCGTCCAGAAAGATTGTCTAAAATGCTTTTGCGGGGCGCCTGGGTGGCTCAGTGGGTTAAGCCGCTGCCTTCGGCTCAGGTCATGATCTCAGGGTCCTGGGATCGAGTCCCGCGTCGGGCTCTCTGCTCAGCAGGGAGCCTGCTTCCCTCTCTCTCTCTCTCTCTCTGGCTGCCTCTCCGTCTACTTGTGATTTCTCTCTGTCAAATTAATAAATAAAATCTTTAAAAAAATAAAAAAATAAAAAAAATAAAATGCTTTTGCAATACAATCATTGTGTGATTCTTTGAAAAGCATTTAACAATTCAGAGAAACTCATGCTAAACCTGATATCATCCATTTCCTTTGTGAAACTTCCAGCTAGCTTTATGTGGCTTTTTTTTCTCATCTATATCTTCCAGTTTTCAAATCGAAGCCAACCTTGAGACATGGAGTTCTAAAAACCAGAGCCATATTTCTAGTGGCTTAGTAATTGCTATATGAAGATCTTTAACTCCACAACCGTGAAAAAAAAAAAAAAAGACAAAAAAGAAAGTAATATTTTGCTTTTATCTGAGTGTCTAAAGCTTATATGGCTTTTTCTGAGAAATCTGCAGTTACTTCTAGCAAATACATTTACTGCATGCCAGGCAATGATAGGCTAACCTTTCCAGAATACTCAGAAATTCAAGTCCCTGGATGTTTGCCCTCTCTGTCTGCATCTGTTTTTTTGTTTTGTTTTGTTTTGTTTTTTAAACCTGGGGCAATTCTTTAAGCTGCCCTACTTTATTTTACCTTAGATTTACCACTTTAAGTAAAGCATCATAAAACTTTGTGTGTTGTATTTTAATTAAATATTTTGATTTGCTACTATTTACATTAACAGTGATAAATGAATGAGATAGCTTTATTTATTCTTTTTATTATACTATTCTATTTTCTTTACATTAAGTATTCTAAGCAAGCAGTATAGTGTTAGACATTTTTCACTCTACCCTCTTTTTATTCTTGCCCTACTGGTAGCTGGTGATTTCATTTAGTACTACTCTTTCCTGGGGAAATTTTTAAAAGCTGAATTAAAATTACATTAGAGAGAAAGAATTGAAGCTAATATTATCAGAAATTTGTATGGGACAAATACACTTATTTATTTAATTGCTTTTTAACAGCCTTTGTTTAAAAGTGTTATTGGTATGTGAATACAATAGTTCTTTAAAAAGGCTAGTCTAGCTAAAACACACTCATTTATCTTGTACATAATAGCTGCTAGTAACTGAGCATTTACTCTGTGCTTTCCCCACTTATATTTTCACATTTAATTCTAAAAGCATCCCTCTGGGGTATATTATGTCCTATTATATCACTGTTTTGTAGAACAGCAAACTAAGTCTCAAGTAAATTCAGTCATTTGCCCTAGGTCAGGTAACTAGTAAAGTAAAGCCTAGGTCTGCCCAACTCCCAAGACCAACCTCCAAACCACTAAACTTTATTGGAATTTCTTCTAGTTAGAAGGATATCCAACTTTCCCTGCTTAGTGTGTTCCTTTAGAAAACCCATCAACTACGTCTGCTCCCCCGCCCCAGAGTTGTTCCATGAGACACCTATCCTTTCTTTTCTGTCCTTCTTTCCATTAACTTAAGCTTTTGCCATTGTTGTTGTTGTTTTTAATTTATTCCTAGCCCAAATAAGTGTCTGGTTGGAGAGGACAAAGGCCTCTGGGATAGAAAATATTTTTTTCAATCTAATAATTTCCTGAGCCCTAGAAATTTTTCTGGTCCTCTGCTGTTGAGGAAACTCTGTGTATGTGTGTGTGTGTGTGTTTAATTTTATTAATTTCGGTTACAGTTAATTATAGGTGTAATCCCTGCCTTCTACCAATAGAAAAGAAAATTGCTATGAAATAAGGCAGAACAAGAGTTATTATACATAAACTGTTCTGTATAGATCAGTCTATTAAAATAAAAATGAAGCTTGTCCCTGTTTTTGCAGAACAAATACAGAATGAGAATGCTATTCTTGTCACATAGCTAGCTTCCCTTACGTTGATTCTTTGGACATCTAGAAAGTACAGCTACACGAGTTTAATTTTCATTTGCTGTTCTTTGTTGAAGACAGCAGTTTCCCTTTGACAGTAAATTCTCTGGATGAAATCATAGGGAAAAACCTTTAAGGTTCAGCTCCTAAAAAATAATTGATAGGAATCCATAAAAGTACCTGAAAGCTACATCTGAGTTTTCATATGAAAGGATATTGAGAATTTAATCAAATCACATACTTGCAGTAAGCTTTGCATCCGTGGGAAATCACAAGTACTCTTCTAGAAGAATGAAATAATTAATTTTTTTCAAAAAAAAAAAAAAAAAGATCATTGCGCATTGAGAAAGAGAAGTTGATATTTTTCCCCTTAGCATTTTAACAACACAATTTTCACAGTTTTCTTTAAATACCGTGACAACTTCTTAGGTGTCTGCCAGTGAGACTCTATGCTGACTTCTATTTGCTTGAAAATAAGAAATGGTTGAAATGGTATTTTTCGGATTACCTTCATGCATTACAGAAATTATCCAACACCCCCTTGGGGTCTCTCAGTAAATGGGAGTGTTAGGTCTGGACACTACTGACCAATGAGCTGTGAGGCGGCAATGAACGGCCACTGTGTAGAGTGTGGAAATTATTTTAATGAGCCATTTCTTCTAGCATCAGAAATTCCTGTTTAGGGGCGCCTGGGTGGCTCAGTGGGTTAAGCCGCTGCCTTCGGCTCAGGTCATGATCTCAGGGTCCTGGGATCGAGTCCCACATTGGGCTCTCTGCTCAGCAGGGAGCCTGCTTCCTCCTCTCTCTCTGCCTGCCTCTCTGCCTACTTGTGATCTCTGTCAAATAAATAAATAAAATCTTTAAAAAAAAAAAAAAGAAATTCCTGTTTAATGACAGCTCTCAGCTCCACTCCTTGAGATTCTTCCCCCTTTTCCCTTCTTCAGCTCCCTCTCTTCCTTGTAGGCCACTCCCGGCTCACTTCAGACAATGCTGCTTAGAAAAGCAAAGCAAAACAAAACAAGGAAGTACCACTGCGCACCATCAGATAGTCAACAGTTAAAAGCCCTTATGATGCCCAGGCCGAGGCTGTGGAGAGTGGGAAGCAGGCCCAGCTGATGGGAGGGGATGTTGGCACTACTTCCAAAGAGCAGTTTGGCAACACCTACTATTATCAGATGAGCGTGGCACCAAGACTCAGCAACTCTTGTCTCTCGATTTGCACCGCAGAACGAGTCTGTGGCATGCAGAAGGAGATCTAATCAACAATATTATATTGACATTGTAATAGCCCCTCCCCCAAAGGAATTGGTAAATACCTATCAAGGAGAGAATGAACAAACACCTTCTGGTGTAGTCAGTTAGTGGACCATTACAGAGCACTTAATATGAGTTAACTAGAGCTTTCGTGTCACTATCCATACAGCTCAAGAACAGTGTTGGGAGCAAAAACAAATTACAGAAGCATGTGTGTGGTATGATGCCATCCATACCAAATCGAATCCATGCAAGACAGTGCTTTTATACCTACTTGGGTTACAAAGGAATGACGTTTGCGTGGAAATCACAAACAACAAATTCAGAATAGTTATCTCTTTTGGGGTAGGAGTAGAACAGAACCATGGGGAAAGATAAGCATCTTCAAGCTTACCTATAATATTAGATTTCTAAGTCAAGGTGGTATATACATGGGTGTGTACTAATTTCTGTACCTTTTATATAGTTGAAATATTTCACAATTCTTTTTTTAAGGAAGAAGTCTATGATACTTTGTTATTGTATCTACCAGGATAGTTATTTTGGTCATTTGAATCCCCAAATCACTTATAATTTCTTTTTCCTAATGTTCTAACTGTGATTAAAAAGGCTCAGATGCATTTGGGTCTTTCTGCACCAAGATGGGCTTTATTCCCATTTTATCTACTACAGAGTAAAAATATCTTAGAGACTGATATGCATGTCAGTTAGTGGGGACAGAGCTTGTGTTGAAAAGTAATGATAATGTGAGAGTATTCCCTTTTCAAGAAATTTAGTTGGATTTTTCTCTTTACTCATTGCTGGAAAAGTTGTTTTACAGAAGGGATTCTCCTTAGTAGATTGTTCTCTGCAACAATCTATCTATGTGCTTAATCCTTCACAATTCCACTGAGGAAATCCACACATATGTGATAGTGGAACCTCTTCCTCTGCCTCAGTGCATCTAGTATTTTCTAGATTGGGATCTGACTAACATGAAATCATGGGTGCACAAACCAGAATTTGTATACCATCACTAAAATAGCCCTTTAAGAATCATCCATTTTTAACCGTATGGCAGTTCCTCAAAAAATTAAAATTAGAAATAGAATTACCACATGATCCAGGATTTTCGCCTATGGACATACACCCGAAAGAGTTGAAAGCAGGCTCTCAAAGAGATATCTGTGCACTCGTGTCCCTAGCAGCATTAATTCGCAGTAGCCAGAAGGTAGAAGTGACCTAAATGTCCATCAGTAAATGAATGGATAAAACAAAATGGTATATGCACACAATAAAGTATTATTTAGTCTTAAAAAGGAAGGAACTTCTGACACATGCTACAACAGGGGTGAAACTTGAGAATGGTCACGGTTGCTCGTTCAGACAGTTCTGTGGTACTTATGCTCCTTTCTCTACAGGTACTGGGGTATCCAATCTCTTTTAGAACTTATTGTGAGAAATTGCATATTAAGTCTGTTTTTCTGATACTTATTCATTTCCACTTAAAGCAAATTGTGATAGTTTGAAAAGAGTTGTGATGTTCTTATTGTCCATTATTCATTTCCACTTAAAGCAAATTGTGATAGTTTGAAAAGAGTTGTGATGTTCTTATTGTCCATTTCAGTGATTATGCCAGTTTCCAATAAATTGATGAAGGCGTGGGGTCATTTTTGGTACAAAGACCTCAAACCTAAATTGAATTACTTGTGTCTGGTGAATCCACTCAGATTCCATAATGTTCTCAAACCCATCAGTTTTTCCCCTCTCATACCCCCAATTCCTCTTCTTAAAGCTTTACCTCCCCTATCAAAGTTAATTATTAAGAGGGATTTAGTTTTTGTTCTAATTATGTATGAAATCAACATTCGTATTTTTCCAATGGTTTATGACTTTTTTCTTAGTTTAACAGTGAATTTTATTGGATTCTTTTCAACACTTTTTAATAGCACCTAACTTGGCCAGTAGTATAAATTACACACTCAGTAAATGTTAGGGAAAGAGTCATTTGAAAATATGATCCTATAAAGTAGCTTAACAGTTTAATAGTGAACTGGAAGCAATGAACCTGTGCCCTTTTACTAGGAAATGCTGCCTCTTGACATTCCTGCAAGCATCTTGCTTACTTGATAACCGACCCTGATTGGTAAATCATGGCACTCTGTCTTGTCTTTGGTGCCACATGGCCCTCACAGACCCTTCATATTATTTCATGGCGAGATCTTTCTTTCTGTTGAGAGAGGAGACCATCTTGTTTCTTTATTTTACTTCTAGGAATGATCTACCTTTTCTCTGAGCTATAGTCATTCCATGTCAAATTAGCGGTGGGGGCAGTAATTTGGGGGAGGGGCGGACGAGCAGTACATGTGAGCACTGCTTTCTCAAGACTTGAATTGACAAACTAGACGCATGGTTTATTTAGCGCAAGTTGATTCCCAGTTGTAGAATCCATCCCTGAGGTTTGGGAAAGGGCTGGAGACTGGAGAATCCAGTTTTCTTTCATGTCAGTTAGCAGTATCACCTCTACTGAGGAATTTTCTGTATACTGGATAGAGTATACATTGCTTTCTTTTTTAGTACCTCCTTTATCCTCCCCACCCCTGCCCACCATTTCTAGTGTCTAATTATCATTTTGTCAGAGAGAAGGAAGTCGGTGCTGCAGTGTGAATGGAAGATGTCATCATATCACTGGCTTGGCCCTAGATATTTTTCATTGGTGGAGACTTTCATCATAGGCCCCTGAGTTTGAATACCTTAAAGAGCAAGAAGGAATGCTTCTACATGCAGAAGATAGATGTCTGGGGGCGCCTGGGTGGCTCAGTGGGTTAAACCGCTGCCTTCGGCTCAGGTCATGATCTCAGGGTCCTGGGATCGAGTCCCGCATCGGGCTCTCTGCTCAGCAGGGAGCCTGCTTCCCTCTCTCTCTCTCTCTCTGCCTGCCTCTCCGTCTACTTGTGGTTTCTCTCTGTCAAATAAATAAATAAAATCTTAAAAAAAAAAAAAAGAAGATAGATGTCTGAAAGCCTCCTGACTCCCTCCCAAAGGAGGCAAGGCTTGTCTGAATTCTGTTCCCTTTTGCTCAGTATAAATAAATGACCCTTATAGGCAGGTTGATCTCTGTGGCACTCCCACCCCTCATCCGATTCTCCAACTCATCATCTGATTTAGGTCTTTTAGAATACATCCTTGACATTTTTACTGAAATTTATGTGAAAAATGTGATTTAGTGTACAGAAATTTGTGATACCTCTAGCTATACAACAATAGGGGTTTTTGTTTTATGCTTTTTGTTTTTTGAGAAGAAATACCTGCATTTGAATAATTTGGTCCAATTAGGTGTTGCTGAAAGAAACAGCTGGTGTCAAAGAAGAGGAAGTTAATTATAATAGCAACACATTATAAGGAGAAGTTTGTGTTAAAAAGCTGTTTCCAATTCTCTATGTGTAAAATGTTACTCGTCAGCATCCCTGCCCCATTTAAAGACCCGTATCTACTTACACCAAGACATATTTATTTAAATATAAAATAAAATTCAGAGGGAAGGAGAAGAGAGTCTAGAATTTCTTTTAAGATTTATTTCCAGCTTTGGTATAATTTAACTTGACTTTTGGTACAGGTTGTTTTAATTGACAGTTGCTTATATCAAGAGAAGGTTGTTCTCACTACAGATCACAGAACAATACAGGTATACAGTGTCTCTAGATCTGATAAAATAGGAACCAATTTGGGGTTGTTTGACCTGATAATAGTAATACTCATACTGTGTATGTCCTTAAAATGCTTAAAGTGCTTTCATAAGCTTATTTCAGTTGTTCTTCAAAAGCAATCTAAGGAGATAAGACATGTTAGGTACGTGCTACATAGATTAGGCAGATGAAAGATACTTTCTTTCCAGATAAGAAATAAACCCAGAGAGACATAGTGACTTAGAGACACACACAGTGTCAGATCAGGGGGAGCCCAAGATTGTCTGACTTATCATTGTATATACTTCTAAGTCTGCACACAGATTTTGTATGTCCTGTAAAAATAGGATTTTCTGGATTCTTTTTAGATTATTGAGGTTGGGTTGTTTTTTTTTTTTTTTTTTCTTTTTTAACTTGAGCTTTTATACAAGCATAATGTGTAAGCACAAGTCTAATGTGTTTCCTAACTTTAGAGATGGGCCAATTCTGTGACACCTGTGTTGGAGTGCTCTTCCTAACCTGGCTCAGCTTTATTTTAGCAGCATGCTTGAGGGGAAGGACGGGACCCATCTCCTCAGTGAGGGCTAGGGTGTTCACAACAGCCCATCTAATATTTCCTAGTCTTGTTTTGAAGTTTTGAAATTAGGTAAGAGGATGGAGCTGGGGAGCATAAGAAATATTCCTCTTTTACCCAACTTTAGTGGAAAACTTGCCCAGTTCCTCTTGGACAGGAAGAGGGATCAGAAGGGAGGACCCAGAAGGTCACCAGCTGGGGGCCATGTTCTTTCCTGGCCAGGAACTCCCAGCCTGCTCCTTTTCTTTCAGGAAACTAAGATCCTGCTTGCTAGTTCTGCTTCTCCCACCCTGAGTCAATTTAACTTGGCAACCCCACACCAGCTGTTCCCATTTCCTTCCCCTGGCTGTAATTACCTAAATTCTAGGCACAAACACTTTCCAATTTTGGAGATACTCCATTTATTTCTCCTTAAAATGACCTCTTCGAAGTTAGGTTGTCCCAAATAGCTATCAAAAGTTGTCTTTGTCTTTCCTCGCAAAGAGACGTTTGATTAGATTGTCTCTTTTGTCTTCCTTCCTTCTTTGGTTATCAAAGGGTACCGGGAAATGGGGTAAAAATTTTTTGCGGGGCGGGGTGGGGGTTGTTTCTGGTACAGGCAGGAGTTGCAGTGACTAGAAGGCCCCTAAAAACTTCAGACAAGTCTGAAGTTGTAGTGAGGCAATGCACCCTCAAAACATTTCACTGGGAATGTTTATTTTACTGTACTATTTCTAGGTACTTTAGACGAGAAGCTTCCATGCTGTGATGTGAAATACAGCAATTGTGTCTTAAATTGATTCCCCTTCCTCCTTTTTTTCTCCTTTGATGGGTTTAGTACACATTAAACGTTCACTAGTCTGCCTAGGTAGGAAGATACCTTGCAAGGTCTTGTTTGCTATTTATTTGTACCAAGTTAAAATGCACAAATTGTCCTTTTTTCTTCATAGTGGATGCGTCATGTAAGGTTACATCATAAACTGTGAATAAACTCTGTTTCCTTCAAGAGAATAACTTATATTCATTTAGCTTCTACAAAACATAAGCATTAGTTAATAAGAATTTAGTAGATCCTAGGATTTTTTGTTTGTTTGTTTCACGGTGAATTTTTATTGGATTCTTTTCAGTACTTCTAAATAGCAGCTAACTTAGTAGTATAAATTACACAATCAGTAAATGTTAAAGAAACAATCATTTGAAAATATGACCCTACAAAGTAGTTTAGCAATTTAGTAGTGAACTGTAAAGAATGAACCTGTGCCCTTTTAATAGAAGTGCTGCCTCTGGACATTCCCACAGGTGTCTTGCTTACTTGATAACTGACCACTGATTTGTAAATCATGCCACTGTGTCCTGTCCTGTCTCTGGTATGACATAGTCCTCACACACACTTTGTATTATTTCTTGGGGAGATTTTTTATGGGAATGATTTTAATATAGTTTCTTAATTTTTTATATTGTAAAATGAAATGAAAACAAAGAAGACTTTTAAGAGGCTTGTTTTTCCAATGAGCCATTCTTCAGGAAGATGTAGCATATTGGTTCTAAGACAACAGCAGCCTATTTTCTGTGGGGGCAAGTAGAGGGAGCCTTCATCCTGCTCAGTGTTCCCCACTGCTCCTTTCATTACAACTTCCATTTCTGGGCCCAGTGCACCAAAAGAGAGATGCTGGTAGGCGAGCTCCTGTGCTGGGCATGAGGACATCTCTCCTTCCTTTGGCACAACGGACAGTGCTCGCTGTGATAGGCCTTTAGCCAAAAGCAGATGCTAGAACACAGAGTTGGAAGAGATGGGCAATCGCTCAACCCAGCTCTTAGTGTGTTCCGTTAGAGGGAGGGGAAATGACAGATGGCTAGTCAGGAGCAGAGCCAGGACTTACACATTTCTACTGTGATTTCAGAGCCCAGTATTTTGTACTTTCATTGACTTATTCATTTTTTCATGCTTTTACTGAGTACCTACTGTATGCCATTCGATTTATTAAGCAACCATTGGGGTATGAAGATGAACAAAACATCCAAGTTGCTAACGACATAGGATGGGACAATCATACGATGACTCATTTGCAATTGGTACATGTGTTGTTGTCATAGAGGGCTGTACGAGGGGTAGTCGGGGCAGAAATAAGGACATCATCTGCTTCTGTTGGGAAAATTGTCATCATTGAAGGCACCTTCAAAATGAACAGACTTCTTATGCAGTCAGTGCATGAGGATATTGTGTGGTAGAGGAAGAAGAGAAGGCATTCCCTTGTTACTTGGAGGGAGGAGAGGAGCGTGTGATGGTCACAAGAAAGCAGCATCCCAAAGACTGTGGTTTGCTTCTCTGAAGAGATGCTCCCTAAATCAAGTCTGGAGAATTCTGCATACTGTGTTCCTGATTTTGTGATTATCCAGCATTTTTGTATTTATTTTTTTGTGAACAGTTGTGTGTGTATTGTGTGTGTGAGAGAGAGTGTGTGCACAGGGGGAGGGAATGAAGAAAGAGAGAAGGACTATCTATCTATGAAACACCCGTAGGAAAAGCCACCTTGAATTTTCCTCCACAATGTCACTCATCCATCTCTTGATTTCTGTCCCCCAGGCACCACTGTCATCCAAGGCCTTTTTTTGATGTCCCTGAACTTTTGCAACGTCACCTAAGTGCTCCTTTCCCTCCAATACTAAATACCACCATTGAATTAGTGTTTTTTAGACTTTAATAAGGTTTACATTTTACGTATTTGTCTTTCTTGGGTAGCACACTCACCTGATACAAAACTTTAAAAGTGGAAAGGATATACAGTGAAATGTCATTCTCTCATCTTTGTTCTGCACCAGCCAGCTCCCCTCCACTGGCAACCACTATGACTAGATTCTTGTCTATTCCTCTAGATAGATGTTATGAATGTACAAATGAGAATTTTCTTTTTCTCTTTGATACGTAAATAGGAGCGTATGTTTGAAAACTGTTCTGTACTTTGCTTTTTTTCACTTAGCAGTGTATCTTGGAAATCTTTCCATATTGCTGCATGAGGAACTTCCTCGTTCTTGGTTCAGCTGCGTTGTATTCCACTGAATGGACATACCATGGTTTATTCAACCAGTTTCTAGCTGATAGACATTGATGATGTTCCCAGCCTTTGCTTCTACAGTGTCCCATGTGCTGATTCTTCTTTATGTATAGCTCACCTTAAAAAAACATTTTGGCCGCCAGTTGCTCACAAAACAAAATACTTTATTTTGGCATTCAGGGCCTTCTCCAGTAAGGCCCCAAAGAACTTTCTAATATTATTGGTACATGCCAAAATGAACTTCCTTCTTAGTTTAATGATTTAATTCAAGATCTTTTTCATAGGCCTTTTTATTTTCTCCTTCATACTTCCCCAAATGAACTGTCTTCTCTAGTCCCTGGTAATTATGTTATTCTCCAAAGGGACCTTTGGTGTTCCTGGTCCTCTAACTTGTATCTCCACCTTCCTGCTTTGTCTTTGGAAGTTGTCCGTCCTCCTTGGCTCATCTTGAGTTCCACCTTCTCTGCTGATCTTCCCAAAACTTCCTTACTGCTTAGTAAAATCCTCCTTCTCTCAGAAACACAAGGCGTTACTGGAGTCTTACTCTTTTGATTTAGCATTTGTGTACATACATGCACGTAGACCTAGACATGTAATGTTTCTTTTTAAATGTGTATGTGTCTTTTTTTTTTTTTCTGTTTGTGAAGTATTGAAGGGCCTCTTGTACTGTTTTATATATATCATTATGACTTTCAAAATTACCTAGCACCATTCCTTCTTCTACAGCTTTTTATTTACTCATCCGTTACCCTTAAACATCAAAACTCCTACGTACTGCCCTAAGCCAAAGAACTTCTCAGTTCCCCTTTGCCTCCCATGTTGATCTTGAATGAAGTGATGGCCAGTTGGCTGAACCTTGAATTGCTCCTCTGCTCATTCCTTACCTCACCAGATCTGGCTCTTCTTCTTAGCCAGATGGCCCTACCCTTGAGGCACCACAAAAGTCTCACAGTCCCTGTTTCCATGACAACATACATGCCATCATTTCCAAAATTCTGTCCTATTTCTCTTTCTAAATCATGATTCCTCAGCCTCGGTGAAGCCTTTATGCCACAGGGTTTTCCAGATTGTCTCTTCCATGCCTCTACTCACTTAAACATCCAGAAATCATGATGATGACAGCAAGCTTTATCACGATTTGTATGCACCTGACACAGTATAGCTACATTATTTTCACAATCTCTCTCCTCACAACCTAGAAGATAGGGAAACTGCTTTCAATGTATTTCTCACATTTCACTTTTTATTGAACAATATGTAAATTATATTTGTGACTGTTTATTGTCAGATGATCTTACATAGGTGTGGATTTGCCCACTCTGATAAGTAGCCAATACCCTTTATTTCCCAGGAGACAGTATTTGCATGGTCCCATGGTCCACCTCCACGCAGAGTGTGACTGATGTTGTACATTGGAAAACTGAACTCATTTTAGCCTTTTCCTAAAAAGGTTGTGGCTGATAATTCTGTGCTTACATATTCTACAAGAATGGTTTTTAAATTATTCAGCTTTTGGATTTTATATGTTTGTACAATTTCCTTTAAACCATTGAGAATCCTTTTATTTTCTCTCATTTTCATGAGATTGTAAATTTCTCTGATACAGGAACTTATGGTACACTCCCTGAAATTTCAGATTGCTAAGACTTTTTCCCACATCAAATAGTTAAATTAATTATTGAATTAATTTTATATTAACTTTAACTTAATTTTTTTTCTTTTCTCATTTTTCAGGAAATCATTTGCCAGAAGAATACCGTGAGTATTTTCTTTAACTCTTCCAGAAATTTTTTATCTTTTCTGTTTCATCAACTAATCTCTGGCCTTTTTTTTATCTCCACAGATTATTAATTTCTCTGTTTTCCCTCTTTAGAGTTTCTGATATATCAATATAAATTTGGTTATTTTATCAAAACATTTCTTTAAAAGCAAAACTTTACTGGGAGAGGACACTTATGCCTGTTTATTGCATGTATACTTATATTTTTGAAAAAAAATGTTTCCATAGTGTATCCAATTTTGTGTAATTCTGAGTGGTATTCAGGTATCATATATATACATACTGCATATATGTATCTGTGTGTATATATGTTTATACACATGTATTTATGTTTATATACACACACATATAGATATCTGTACCTATATATATGCTATGTAGCAAATTATAGGTACAAATGTGCCCATATATGCACATACATATATAGGTACATGTATATCTATTATCTAACTATCTATACAGTTTGATCTAAGTTCCAGAGTCTTGTAGTCTGCCTTTGAGACCACATCACAGAATTATTACCTTACACACAGTATTAAATAAAAGCTAAAAAGTGATAAAAATAAATTTCAAATTTTAAAAATGCATGAAGTAAAATTACACAATTTAATATCTAAGGACATCAGCCTTCTTATGCTAGTGGTTATACTTTTCATTTGGAAAATAAAACCAGTATTTAAAAACCACAGAGTGCATCTTTGCAACTTACAGCGAAAATAATATCCTACCTAAAGATCTGCACCTGATTTGATTTATGATGATAAGATTAAAAATACAATTGTAATTTTTCCTTAGACCAGAAAGATTTAAAACCTATGGTTAAGATTGTACCAAGTCAGAGACTCATGGCAACATAAATAAAGTTGTCATTATTTACTTTTATTCTGCCCATCTCCACAGGAAATGAGCAGTTATTGCTTCAGGCATCTATTTCGTGTAACATTTTTATTAAACATATAGTGACTGAACATGTACCGTGTGCCAGGCTTTGGGCTTGGTGCCATAGGGATTCACTATGGCGGCTGAAAATCAAAGCAGTCAGATTCTTAACTGCTCCGGGAGATGGCCAGTGACTAGGTCCAGAGTCTAGGTTGGGGAGAAGATTGGTAAACAAATCAGCAAAGACACAGATTAGAAAATTAACGCAAGGCAGTGTGCTGAAGAGTGGGTGGCCATATACCAAATGGTCACGGTTCTTTGAGAGGAGGTGGTCTTTACCAGAAACTTGGAGGAAAGAGTTAATCATACCCACTGGCAGGTCAGACCTGTGGAGAAACGGGGTTATAAGGTTTCCAAATACTGCACATGATGAACAGGTCACCTCTTGGCTTGAGTAATTTGCTGGGTTTCAGGGGCTGGGTGTCCTTCTCAAAAGTTGAGGATTTTGAGCCAGTATTTCAATATGTTTGAATGCTGAGAGCATTTCTTCCCAGAAACTTAATTCATTTCCCACACATATATACATATGTTCATCTTTATGTAGCTTTTAAAAATTGAAAAACAGAGCCAGTGTTATTTTTTTAACTAAAGATCATAGAATAGGACTAGGTTTTGAATTGCGGGTTTTAGCTGTGAACACAGGCGTGGGCCAGAGAGATCGCTGTTGTTATTTTATGAGCACACCTCGGGTGTTTTGAAATTTAAGGAGATGTGGGCTTTCTTTTTCAAGAAGCAAGCTTAAATATTTTAGAATTAGTACCTTATTAATAAAAGGCAGTTGCTATGCCCAAGGTGTCTATTCTTGATCATACAGTGTTTTATTTTTTAATTTGCTTTGAATGATCAGTTATTTCAAACTAGGGATGCAACAGCCATCTGTAAACAGAAATTGCAATAATAAGATTCCTGAGGTAGAGGTGAGCCTACCCGGGGAAAAAAGATTCCCGTAGTATTAGTTTTTCATTGTTCTGAAAAATGTGCTTTTCTCGGCAGCAAAAAAAAAAAAAAAATAGTGTCATAAGCAACCCTCACACTTTCCCCCACCACACGCTCACAGGGGTCTCAGCCCAGGCCTACGAGCATCCCTGTGGCTCCTGAAGCTTCAGCACCACCCCTGTGTTTCCCCAACAATGGTGGATTGGCAAAAAATACATTTATTGCCTTAGAAACATAAGGAAGAGACTCCAGAAAGTATAGTGAGGCCAGGAACTTAGAAAGACCTTAGCATGTTGGTTATTTTCTGTGAGGGCTCTGAAACCTTATTCCATGGGGTTTGAAGGAGACAGTTGCAAGAATCCGTTTTTCTCTGCCGTTTGCATGACTCGTTTTTCTGTCTCTACCCCTCTGCTGCTGCTACGCACCCAGACGTCCGAGAGTCATTCTTTCCCAGAATTAGTTTTACACGGATGCATTATTCCCTGATGCCCAGTATTTGAGTAATGATGTATCTTATTTCATGTCTTAGGCATAACGACATGTGGTATTAAGGCTTCTGAGGATACAGAACTTTATCGGGCAGCAGAATACTATTTTGAAACGCTAATAGTGCTTTTCTGGAAGATTCAGAGCATTTTCTTTTTGAATTGTATGTTATAGTACTTATCTAAGGAGTATTTGGTTCTGTTGCTCTTTTGTAACCTGCTCGTAGTTAAAGCTCTAGAAGCTTTGGGAGGCAACCTCTTGATACACTTGCCTTTCTTTTCTGCTCAGGCTATGGATCAGGTCAAAGGATTAAATTGGTGGCTATGCTGAGGGATGTCAGAAACATTTTAGAAGCAGGATATGTTTATTTTTCCTCTTCCTGACTAGCCTTCCAAATTATTTGTCCATGGAGGAGAGCTTAAGAAAGGAAGTTTCTGGGGCACCTTGGTGGCTCAGAGGGTTAAAGCCTCTGCCTTCGGCTCAGGTCATGATCTCGGGGTCCTGGGATTGAGCCCCACATCGGGCTTTCTGCTCGGCGGGGAGCCTACTTCCTCCTCTATCTCTGCCTGCCTCTTTGCCTACTTGTGATCTCTGTCTGTCAAATAAATAAATAAATAATCTTAAAAAAAAAAAGAAAGAAAGAAAGAAAGAACAGTTTCATGTATTTGATTGAAAAATCAAATCTCAACCTCTGGAAGTTCCTCTCATACTTTAAATGGGAGTCAGATCCAGTTTCTGCTTCGCAACCTGACATACAACAAGTGCGAAAGAGACCATGTTCATAAATAATTCAGTCTGGCCATAAAGGCATTTATCAGTTCTTGTCTGTTTGCTGTGAAGCAGTAGCTTGGTTCATACAGGGTTCCACGAAAGTGACCTGAGGTGAAGTGTTGGCGTGTCAGCCTGTAGAGGCCCTTTGGAAGGGTACTGACCCCTCTAATGGATAATGGGATACCCTCTAGAGAAGAGCCCTGGGCTAGAGTCCCAAACACATCACAGACCAGATGCATGACCTTATCTGAGCCTTGTCTGAATTCTCGCCTATAAAACAGAAAGTAGTCCTCCCTGCTTGGTGGAGAATCTTTCTCCCTCTGCCTCTGCTCCTCCCCCTGTTCCTGCTCTCTCTCTCTCTGTCTCTCTCTCTCTCTCTCTCTCAAATAAATAAATAAATAAATACAATCTTTGAAAAAAAAACAAAACAGAGTCAATAGTACCTTCTTTGGTGGGGTATTGGGAACTCATGACCGTTCATTCTTGACACATGGCAAGTGTGAGTCAAAGTTTGCTCTCGTTGGTTTGTTTCTAAGGGGCAGCGAAGTGATGTATTGTTCCCCGTAATGCTGATATGGCTAGGATCTGATTATCTGGGCTCGCTGTGCTCCCCAGAACAGCGATGAGGTTTCCCACATAACTCCTTTTACTTGTCAGCCTTCTGCCTTTTTTTTTTTCCCTCTCCTCTCTATGGTTTTTCTCTTAGAGGTCCCTCATATTTCCTTAGATTCAGCCACACCAAATGCTTCCCAGGTCTGTACTTTTGTTGGAAACTCTTTTATGTTCCAATCACATATTTCTGACTTTCTTCTAGACATTCTGACTCTCGGTGTCCTGCCCTCCTTAAATCTCAGCCTTTTTAATCGTGAACATTTTACGCTTCCTACCCCAGCTCAGGTTTCAACCTCTTGAAGTTCCTGTCATATATTAACGGGCAGTCAGGTTCTGTTTGTGATTTATTACTTGATATATAACAAGTGCCCTCAACTGTAATATGTTCATAAATAATGAAGTCTGCTTCTGCTGAGTTTTTGTTTTGCTAATGATACCACTCATTTTAGGTAGCCCCATTTAAGACTGTGCTCATGTGTTCTTTACTGCTCTGAATTCTTCCATGATTCCCATGCCCAGGACATACAGTTTAAGGTCCTGAGCTTTGCATCTGCATCCCTTCCCCAAGCTCTTAGATTGAGGCAGGTTGACTTACTTAGGGATGCCAGTCCAGTTTCCTTTTTCTTCCTCCCAGCTCACCCTTTGTTTGCACTAATGTTCCCTCACCTGACATCATTGGGAATCTAGAGAAGCTCGGGAGGAGTCAGTGGAGAGTGGCGTGGGCTGAGGGCAGAGAGAGAAGTAGGATTTGGGTGGTCAGTCCCTTGTAGTCCCCCAGGATGTGTCTTATTTTCATCCCAGGGGCAAGGAAGGGGGCCTTAGGCAGCTAAGGGAAGCAATATGATATAGGTTGTTAAGAGGTTGAGGTAAGTGATGAATCACTAAATTCTACACCTGAAACCAAGTTTACCATGTATCTTAACTAACTAGAATTTAAATTAAAACTTGAAATCGGGGGCGCCTGGGTGGCTCAGTGGTTTAAGCCTCTGCCTTCGGCTCAGGTCATGGTCTCAGGGTCCTGGGATCGAGCCCCGCGTCGGGCTCTCTGCTCGGCGGGGGGCCTGCTTCCCCCTCTCTCTCTGCCTGCCTCTCTGCCTACTTGTGATCTCTCTCTGTCTATCAAATAAATAAATAAATAAATAAATAAAAATCTTTAAAACTTGAAATCAGTAGGGAAAAAAAGATCACTTTGACTAGTAGGTAGAGAACATGTTGAGGGGGGAGAATGGAAGCAGGAAGGCCAACTGAAGGCCAGTGATGGTAGCTCAGGCTGGGTATGTTGGCCTTGTCTTCCATGTGGGCAGAGAAGATGGAAGGAAATGATCAAATAGGACATCGATTATGGAGGTAGAATAGACTGGATTTCAATAGGATGTGGGTGGTGAAGGAAATGGGAGCATCAGGGAAAACTCCTGGGTCTCTAGTTTTAGTAGCTAGGGGACTAATGGAGCCGTGACCATGACAGAGCAGCCTGGAGAGAGCAGCTTTGTTTCCGCATCACTCACAGCATAGCCTGTCAGGTGCGGAGCCCTTAAGTGTTAGCTCTTATTCTTATCATGTATTTATGCTGTGTCTCTGTGATTAAATTTTAAATTCCCCAGAAGGCTAAAGGCTGTGTTTAAACTCCTCTGTTTTTCCTGCAGCATGCATATATCATAATACCTTAGCCATCAGAGATGGTGAATAAATATTTAATTGACTGATGTAAACTGTCCTACTGGGGGTTTTTGTTTTGTTTTGTTTTGTTGCTTTTTTGTTTTGTTTGTTTGTTTGTTTGTTTTTTACATCATCTGTAAGTCCTAATTATTTGCAATCAGCAATTAAAGAAATTGGAGGAAATTTCCACTTTCATAGGTCATAAAAAAGAAATGAGGTTTTTCAATTTTGCTTCACATTCAGGATGACTATTTAAAATGACTCAGTGCAGTAGGACTTGGGATTTTGTTAGTGTGGAGTCTCCAGGCCAGCTCACCCGCTCCTGGCACCTCTTCTTTATGCAGATGTGCACTGGGAACTATACATTCGTCCCTTACATGATCACTCCACACAACAAGGTCTACTGCTGTGATAGCAGCTTCATGAAGGGGTTGACGGAGCTCATGCAACCGAACTTCGAGCTGCTTCTTGGACCCATTTGCTTACCTCTTGTGGATCGTTTCATTCAGCTTCTGAAGGTGGCACAAGCAAGTTCTAGGTAAAGTTGAATAATGCCGTTTGATGATGATAACAGAGCTATGTCCTACTTCCTTTATTTGTGCATCTTATCGGATGTTTCTCAGATATAGCACACAGCCAACAACCAGGAAAGTGAAAGTATATCTTCTAAGTAGATAAAAGAGATGCCTGATAGTTTACTGTATTCAGAAGAGAACCATTAAGATCAGAAAGGGAAAAAAAAAGACTGCTAAGTACATTATGGTAATGGTAGGAATATATATATATATATATATATATATATATATATATATATTCTCAAAGTACAGAAACACTGTCAGAATTAATGTCCACAGGCTTTTACTATAAGAACAGGAACTTTCCCAGAATTGCTGATGACATTATTATATTTTAGTTAAGAAAAACCAGTTAGGGTAATCTGTGATGAGGCTGAGTCAGAAAGTGAGGGCTATATTATGTTCAAATCATAGGCACACCTGATTTATTTGGAACAATTTCTACTCAAAACAGTGCAATGAAAAATAAAGTTTTGGTGTTTCAAGTGGCACATGGCAGGTTCTTGGAAAAGTCATTAAGATGCAGTATATTTACCTAAGTTTTTCTAAAGCAAAGCAAAGTATTAAAAAATACATATAGGACTCCCAAAATTCTTTATAATGCAAAATCCATGAGGTGTTCCATCTATGCATCCTGTGAATTAAAAGTTACAAATGCCGAAGATGTCATTCATTTCCTTATACAATCATTGCTTTTCATTGAAATCCCTTCTAGTATTAACTCTTTGAAATGTGTTCTCCCACCAGCCAGTATTTCCGGGAATCTATTCTCAATGATATCAGGAAAGCTCGAAATTTATACACTGGTAAAGAATTGGCAGCTGAATTGGCAAGAATTCGGCAACGAGTAGATAATATCGAAGTCTTGACAGCAGATATTGTCATAAACCTCTTACTTTCCTACAGAGATATCCAGGTGAGAAGATGCGTACAGGAAATTCTTCGTCATGTAGCATGTTGAAGGAATAAGGGAGAGTTAGCATCACATTTCAGTTAGTTGAGAGGTCATCCAGGTCACTACATGTAATTTTTTATTGCCTTTTCTAAGCTCTCTATCCTGAGAATTTATGATGAATGAAAAAGACTCATATGAGTTAGCCATCCTTGATTATGTAACGAAGTACTTTCATGGTAAAGGTCCGAGTTTTTCCTCCAGAAGAACAAAAAGAAAAATCTGTGTACATTGCTAACCTGTGGACAACCTATACTAATTTGTTAGCCTCAGACACACCTGTCAGACAAAAGTGAAAGTTTTGTTGTGGCAAATAGCAGAAGTGGGAGGGGGAGCTTTCTGGACATAGCTCTTACTCCTGGGAATTCTGTTGCTTGAAACTTATAGTGCTAGATCTGACTAGCCAGGACCAAGAAATATGCAACTGTTTAATTATAAAAATAACTTAAAAAATTTTCTCATGTAAAACACACCAATGTGCCATTTAATTTTATTGACATGTCTTAAAATTTTTTAAATATGGTAAATAGAAGGCAATCTTCTCTGAGTTGGGAATTTTGTTTTTAGATTTTTATATAGTAAAATCTAAGTGACTTCTAGTTTCTTATTCCCACACAGCCTTTCAGGCCCAAGTAAAGCTTTATGAGAACAACAGAAATTAGCATTCATGTAGAGGTGTGGTATTTCAGATCCCAAAACTAGGGGAACTTGAAATGACATCATCTTGTTACTTATAAGAGAGGTTCAGTCATTTGCTCCATGTCCTTGATATTTTGAAAATTCTTTCTTTGAAAATAATTGATAGGACACCATCCCAGGAATCTGGCTCCATGGGAGAGGCAAACCATCCATAGTTAGACAACAGAGTGTTATCATGCTAATGGAGGCGGTTGTGGTAACTCTATATTTTAAGGTTTTTACCTGTATAATCCAAATTTCTTATTTAAGAAGAATCAATTTCTTTTTGGTTCTAGATTCTTCAAAGTAGTTCATGGATCCTAGTTCTCTTTTTAACACCCTTCTCGGATTTAGATATATGCTTGTCAAAAGTCCTCTCATTGTCAGAACTTTCTCCTAGGGGTTTAATTATGTCTTATTCTCCTTTTGTTTGAAAGGACTATGATTCTATAGTGAAGCTGGTAGAGACCTTAGAAAAGCTGCCAACCTTTGATTTGGCTTCCCATCACCATGTGAAGTTTCATTATGCATTTGCACTGAATAGGTAAGAAGAAAAGGTTTTGTTCGTACTATGCTAACATACTATTTTATAACCTGCGTTTTCTTCCTAGGATATGTTTTTGCTGTAGCATTGCAGCCACTCCCTATTGGAATGTAATATTAATATTTTTGCTTCAACCATATGAAATGTAAGAAGCATATGCATTCTGTTTTTTTATTTTTTTGACAGTAAAAAAAAAGTCCCTACAGTTTATATATTTAAATTCTTTATTTTTTTTGTTTTGTTTAATTTATTTTTTATCATGTTCTGTTAGACACCATACAGTACATCATTAGTTTTTTGATGTGTTCCGTGATTCATTTTTTGTGTATAACATGCAGTGTTTATTAAAACCTGTGACCTCCTTAATTCCCATTTCCCCGCACCTGGGTGCCTCCCCTCTGAAACCCTCAGTTTGTTTCCCAGAGTCTATAGTCTCTCATGGTTTGTCTCCCTGACTGATCCCCCCTGCTTCAGTTTTCCCCTCCTTCCCCTAATATCCTCCATGCTATTCCTTAAATTCTTAAAATTCTTTTTTCTCAGGGCACCTGGGTGATTCAGTGGGTTAAAGCCTCTGCCTTCAGCTCAGGTCATGATCCCAGGGTTGTAGGATCAAGCCCCACATCGGGCTCTCTGCTCAGCAGGGAGCCTGCTTCCTCCTCTCTCTCTGCCTGCCTCTCTGCCTACTTGTGATCTCTGTCTGTCAAATAAATATATAAAATCTTTTTAAAAAATTCTTTTTTCTCTGAGTTCATATTTGCTATTTATACTTGCTTAGAATTTTTTTAATTGCACAAATATAATGTTATTTTTAGGCAAATATGCTCAGCCCCAAATGGTTCTTTACCTAAAAATTTACAAAGTAGGGGGGCATCTGGGTCGCTCAGTTCGTTAAGTATTGGACTCTTGGTTTCGGCTGCAGTTATGATCTCAGGGTCATGGGGTCAATTTCAGCATCAGGCTCTGTGCTGAGTGCAGAGTCTGCTTAAGACTCCCCCTCTCTCCCTCTGCCCCTTCCCCTCTGCCCCAACTCTTTCTCTCTCTCTCCCATAAATAAATAAATCTTTAAAAAAATTTGCTAAGTAGGGTAATGGTAGTTATGTCTAGGTGAACATATTCCTAACCAGAGAATATTTTCATTTTCACTGCCCTGAACATATCTAATTACAATCAGATCTCCATTGGCCACATTTTAGGGCATGTATCCAGAAATCTGCTAAGACTCGCATGAAGGCTGCTACTTCCAGTCCTGCTTGTCGGCCTTCTGTCCACATCATGGCACATACGTCGGTGCCACATCCTACCCGGAGTTACCAAGGAAGCCGGCCTTGCTCGGAGAGGCATGGAGAGGCCCAAAGCACTGAGCTGTCCAAAGCTTGTTAGTTGTGCTGCTGTCTTCCCTGGTGGCGAGTTACATATGTATACAGTTGCTACAACTAAAGAGAAGGAGCGAAAAAGAAAGGGAGGGGCATCATGTCTACTTGCTGTGTGTCACTTAAGGCTTGATTATTTTACAGATGAGTAAGCTGAAGCTTGGAGACCTTGAATCGCTTTTCTTCAGAACCCATAGTTAGCAAGTTATAAAACTGAGGCTCAAACCTGGATCTGTCCCATACTGATGTCTTTGCTCTTCATCACTAGGTCCTCCTGCCTCCGTCTGCAATGAAAGAAGTCAGCACACTATTCAACCAGAGATTCTTTCTTTCCTCCTTTATCCTTGCTAATGTTATCAATAAGTGTAGAATGGACGTATATTTCATTTCCCCATTTATTAAACATCTTTTTCTTCAGATTTGACAGAGTGAGATGAGACCTCCAGAGATTACCAGGTCCAGCTGGCTCTCAAATAAATCTTTCTTGAAAGACAGAATAGAATATGTTCTTTTTTATGAAATGAAAAATCAAAGTCCATAGAGCCTCTTAGATTTTTCTTTGTGTTTTATCCTTACCTTTCCTAAAATACAGTATGATGAATTGATAAGCATATTTGTATGAAGGGTTATTATAAGCTCAAGGTATTTAGGACAAAGTGTAAAAGGGCATTTCATAGACCAGATATATTTGAAGTCATAGTGGAGAAGAGAAATAACTCTATGTAGCAGTTTTATTGAAATATAATTCATATATCATACCATTCACCCATTTTAGGTATACAATTTAATGTTTTTTCAATATAGTAACAGAATTATATGACCATCAACACAATATAACATTTTCATCTCTCTAAAAGGAAACCCATTAGTAGTCACTCTCCCCTTGCCCCACAAATCTCCCAGACCTAGGCAACCACTAATCTATTTTTGGTCTCTAGATTTGCCTATTCTGGACATTTCATATAAATGGAATCATATTATATGTAATCTTTTGTGACTATCTTCTTTTACTTAGCATAATATTCTTAAGGTCCAAGAAATAATTTTTAAGAGAATTTTTTTAAAGATTTTATTTATGGGGCACCAGGGTGGCTCAGTGGGTTAAGCCTCTACCTTCAGCTCAGGTCATGATCCCAGGATCCTGGGATCAAGCCCCACATCGGGCTCTCTGCTCAGCAGGGAGCCTGCTTCCTCCTCTTGCTCTGCCTGCCTCTCTGCCTACTTGTGATCTCTCTCTGTCAAATAAGCAAAAATTTAAAAAATCTTAAAAAAAAAGATTTTATTTATTTATTCGTCAGAGACTATGCACATGTGCACATGTGAGCGAGCAGAAATAGGGGAGCAGCAGGCAGAGGGAGAAACATGTTCCCTGCTGAGCAAAGCACCTGAAGCACGACTCAGTCCCAGAACCGTGGCATCATGACCTGAGCTGAAGGCAGACACTTAACCAACTGAGCCACCCAGGCTTCCCTTTAAGAGAATTTTTATCTGGTTTTGAGAATGAACTACACATATTTGCTATTTTAAAATGACCTACCTAAAGCATCTTCCTTAGATCATCATCTGATCACACATGGACATTAGGCAACTCTTGGCTTAAAGTTGGTTTGTTGGTATTGTCTGTGAATAAGTTTGTACAGTGTTTTAGAGCAAAAGCCGTTGAAACCTAAAGTCAGGGTTTGGTCCTTGTTTGGATTGGTCAGCTTCCCCATGTAAGGCCACAGACGGCATTCCTAATTGTACTTCATGCCCTTGAAACTATGAACCATGAACCTATGGATTGTGAAATTAGAAGGACTATATAGATGGGTTAATGCAAACTTATCACTGTCCTCAGGAAAGCAGCTCAAAAGTGATCCTTGTTAAATCCAGTAGACATGCAGTAGGATGAAAAGACAAAAAGGCTTAGGCAGAACTTTACAGGGAACTCTCAAAATCTATGGTTGTCTTTATCCTGCCAGACTTCACTAGTGTGAATCAAAATATCAAGCAGAGTTCTTAAAAGGCCTACATTGCTTCTGTGATCTATATTGAAACAGTGATATTTTTTCTCTCCCTACCTTAGGAGAAATCTCCCTGGAGATAGAGCCAAAGCTCTTGATGTTATGATCCCGCTGGTGCAAAGTGAAGGGCAGGTTGCCTCCGATATGTATTGCCTAGTTGGTCGAATCTACAAAGATATGTTTTTGGACTCTAATTTCCTGGACACTGAAAGTAGAGACCATGGAGCTTCTTGGTGAGTATATCGGATAAGATACTTGATAAATCCATGACATGAAAAAAATGGTTTACAGATGGGAGTGCTAAATTACTGTTATCCTGTAGATTGTGTATTACAAGTAAATCTTAGAGTTTATAGCTTCAGTAAACAACTTTGATGAAATTCATTTGATATGGTAGAGTGCACTGGGGTAAGTTGGATGAAAAGATACTTTGAGAAAGTAACATTTTAAAAAGATATTCTAAAATATAGAGTATAGCAACAAAAATATCATTTTTGGAGAATTTATAGAAGTTGATAGACATGAAGGAATTCCAGAATGTATGAAAAAATATACCAAATTTGTGGATGAGAAGATTTAATATTTTAAAGATGTTAGTTCTCCCCAACAGGGCTTTCATGTGACATGATAAATTGATTCTAAAATTTATTTGAAAAATACAAAGGGCCAAGAAAAGGCAAAACAATCTTGGAGAACAAAGTGGAAGGACTTGCTCTACCAGATAACAAGACCTACCATAAAGATGTAATAATTAAGATATTGCAATATAAGTGTGGGCATAGACAAACACTGGAACAGAAGAGAGAGCCTGGAACAGACTTAGATGTTTATGAGACTAGATTTATGACAGTGCACTTCATGGATCAGAGTGGAAAGGGTAGACTCTTCAGGAATGGGACTGGGAAAATTTGTTCATCTGCTCGCAAAAATAAAATGAAATTGTATTTCTACTTTAAGCCATGTTTAATAAGTGAATTAAAGACCAAACTATTTTTTTAAATACTTCAGAAAAAAAAATCTTTTAGAATAAAATATGCAAGTTGACCTTGGGATAGGAAAGAATTTCTTAAGGCTTAAAAATACCATGAATCATAGAAAGAACAGATTGGGAAATGAGAGTGCATTGAGATTTGCTTCTGTTCATCAAGGTTCTGCCTTTTGGAAATGGCAGAGTGGGTTCTATTGCCTGCTAATCCTACCAATTTTAACAATTATAAACTTTGAAAAAACACTTAAGAAGGAAAATAGTTTGAAAGCACTGGAGAGTGACTATAAGTGGTCAGAAACTGGAGAAATTTTGGTTCTTGGATGAAGGGTACCACATTGGGTAAGATCCACATTTTTATCTTGGGGGCATTCTCCAATCTGCAAGCCCAAGGACAGATAGAACTCGAGAAGAAATTCAGAGTCTTAATAGTCAGAGGGTTTAGTTTGAGGCAGCCAGAGTGCCTAGAGATTAAGGGAGATACCACCTACATGGAGGAGCCACAAATAGCCCCAAAATCTGTGTATAAACTCTTGTTCAATTCTCAGCTGTCCCTGGCATGTGTGAGTTTTACCCTAGGAGCCCAGGTGGAACACAGGAGCTAGATGTCTTTGAGAGGTGAACAGAAATTTCAGCAGCTGCCCTGTGTAGAGGAGACAGACTTTGGAATTTGAACCTGACGTTAGAAGGGCTTCATGAGCAATCTAAGCTTTCCACTGAAAGTCTCAAAGGGTCACGGCATAGGAATAAAAAACTACATCCCAGGACTAAAGAAGTGCACTCAAAATTAAGAGCAAAACGATACGGAGCCACTCTAATAAAACTTAAGACCAAGCCCCCACATGATCAGGTAAACTACCAACAATTTATTTGCCTGTTAGAGTAAGACCAGATACTCTTAAGAGGAGTATAACAGAATCCAAACTCTACAACGTAGCATCCAAAATGTCTAGTACACCATTAGAAACTACTAGATTTATAAAGAAATAGTTAAGTGTGACAATATCAATTGTTGGCAAGGATGTTAGAGGAAAGGTAGTCTCTCCTGGCTGTGGCAAAAATTTTTATGACCACTTAAAGACTTTGATAATATCAAGGCAAGTTGACAGCTAGCCCATCCTAGATCCAGCAGATCTACTTATATACTCTAAAGAAATTCTTAAAGTTCTTCTGTATAAAACTTATGACATGCAAAAAAAAAAAAAAAATCTTTAAAAAAATAGTTGAGCAAGGGGCACCTGGGTGGCTCAGTGGGTTAAAGCCTCTGCCTTTGGTTCAGGTCGTGGTCTCAGGATCCTGGAATCAAGCCCAGCAACAGGCTCTTTGCTCAGCGGGGAACCTGCTTCCCCCTCTCTCTAGTTCTGCCTCTCTGCCTAGTTGTGATCTCTCTCTCTCTGTCAAATAAATGAATAAATAAAATCTTAAAAAAAAATAGTTGAGCAAAATCAGCAAATGGCAGAAGATCCATGGAGTACACTATCATTTATGGGAACTTTAAAAGCAGTCATACACACCTGGTAAAGGTATATACGCATGAGTGCACATCATAAATTCTCAATTCAGTATACTGGTTACCAGTGGGGATAAAGGAGTAGAAGGGAGGGATTCACATTCAGCTATAAGAACAGTGGGTATGTGGGAGTGCTGCTTATATTGTTTTTCTGTATTTCTTAATATTCCTAAACTATTCTCTAATTTAAATGTATACATTAAAAGAGGTTGGCTTACCTCAGGAATTCCTCAGTGATAGCCATAAAATCTTTTTAAGTTGTGAAAGGGAAATCTTAATTTTCAAAATCTTGTATCATTTTAGCCACTGAATGAGGGACTGAAATTGGGATAATGGGTTACAACGGGGAGGAGAACTTGGGGACAGTGATTTTCTGGATCCTCATGGAAAATTTTGGTTTAGACTTTTAAATTTGTATTACAAATTTTTAGTATAATCCAGAGAGTTTTATGGTTTCTCTTAACCAAGTTTTGTTTTGGTTTTTTTTCCTGCCATTACAAAAGAGGAATGGAACTATGTAGCCTTTTTATTACCAGATTTATACTTTAAGAAAATTCTAAGTTGGAGGAGAATTATAATCTGGTATTTGGAAGCATTGTGTCAGTAGAGATGCTCTGATATCATTGTGATAATGATATGCATGGGTCATCTTCACAAACCTAAGTTTCATGGTCAGTGAAATCAAGTGGAAAACACCTCCTATGAAGTTAGCACATGTCATGCACAGGAATAAAATAAAGCATTTCCCTATTTGAAAATCAAACAGTTTAGACTACTGTGAGCTTTCAAGGTCACATAAAGTTCAGTTAAGGAGCAGAGTTTTTTCCAGTTGTGTATTGTTTTAATTTTCTGTACTTCCGGATTCTGACTCCTTTTTTATGGTTCCCCTTTAGCTGAGGACTATTAACAGTCTCTCAAAAGAGCTTTGTGTCAAGGTCTTTGGGTCAAATTGAAGATGTCAGAATTTTTATGATTTCATTTTAAGCTGTCCATTAATTTTCTAGTAAGAACAAGGAAGGCTGTTAGAGATCAAAGCCTTTTAACGGTAGGGCGCCTAGGAGTTGATCTTGTGTCACTCACAAACTTATTTGGTATTAAAAGAATGTCACTATTACTGTAGATTAGCTACTGTAGGTAGCTAACCTACCATTACTGTCGTGTATATCCATATATATCCGTTTGTCCCAAGGGCTGCTAAGAAGTTACCCCCCACCTCCCTTTTTAAATACAGTTGTTGTTTTTTTGTGTTTCCCCCACACACACCCTCACACTTGTAAAGCTTCTTCGGTATTATTTTAATGTTTTGATCCAGCTCCCACAGTGCTGCAAACACACTCATTCATATTGGTGTGTTGGCACTGTCCCTAACCTGCCTTCCTGTTCAAGTTGAGCTGTGAAAGCACATTGTCAAGGTGTTGACACAAGAGGGTGTCCCTGAGGTTATGAGACATCCTGCCAGATTTACCCAGGATTATATATGTCCTGAGTCATGGGTCCCACAGGGATGTTTCCACTGACTTTGTCTGAGCCGTCATCTCTCTGAGTTTTCACTTGTCAGATGCCGGTGCGAGGCCAAGGAGAGAGATGTCATGGCAGGTAAGTCAGTCCCTTAAGGCCTCTTCCCATGGACATTTTCCATGGCTTGAATCATTTCTTGCTGGGTTGCAGAGACAGTGATGTACTGACCACGGAAAATTTAAGGACAGGAACTTTCACTCAATAGTATAAGAGCCCCAAGCAATTGTGATTCGAGTGGCTCATCAAGCTCTTTCTTCCGGTTTCCCATTTTAACACCTTTGATGAGTTTAGGGTTCTGCTCCGTACCAGAGGGAGAACATGTTGCCCCCCTCTGAGCATGGAACCAGGAGCTGTGGCGAGGCGCTGTTTTACACCTGGGCACATCTATTTTTCTGAGATCCTTTCCTAGGGGTTCAGAGTACAAAAGAAGGAAATGAGAAAAAAGTTTATGGTTTCAATTTTTTTTTTTAAGTTTGCAGAATTGTGATACGTTGTTCAAATAATTTTTTTTTCTCTCTCTCTTCTGCTAGAACAAACTTTAGTTGTTGAATCTTATCTGGGACAGAGGCCGAGTGGTTTGAATGAACACATCCTGCTGATTTAAGTATAAAAAAAGACTAGTTCTCTGACATTTGATGTTTTTCATTGTCACTTCCTTCGTTATTTTTGTCCACTGAAGCTCTTGAGGCTGGCTAAAATAATGCTGTTTTTTTCTATACTTAAATTTCTATAATCCAATTTAGGGTAGGAAAAACGCCTTTTTGACCTTTCCATAATTAAACTGAGTTTAGCTCTTAGTCATGAAGAGTTGTCACTTTTTTTCATCGCTGTGCAACACACAGGTAAATCTAAGTTGGAGAAGGCAGTGATTGTGTGGGTCACAGGCTCTGGTTAGAGGATGTTTGGGGCTGCGAGAGGATATCACACAAGTTGAGACAGTGACGCCGGGCGGGGGGATACTCAGCTTTCAAAGTAGGAAATATTGTGACCCCAAAGCCTAGACTCACATCCTAAAAAGATGCCACAGAGTTTCTGAAGTGACAGACTTAACTAGAATGGCCCAAGGAAATACTGTGTACTGTGACTTGGAGAGCCATGGAAAATTCATTGCAAAGATTATCTCCACCATTCCTTTGTTAACCTAATCTAACAAAGAAGTAACCACGAAACAGTCATGCTGAATTCCCGTGGAGAGTGGCTTACTTAGAACATTTTGTTATGTGCAGTATTTGTTCAGTCGGTGGAAATAATTATCAATCCCTTCAACTTTGGAGTTGACACAAGGTTTCTGTATATGCTGTTAGCTATTGCAGACTTAGAAGCACCTTGTACAGAAAACAATGCTGACATTTTTTCCTCCCACTTTACAACCAACGCCATTGAAACTGGGAGAACTTAAATGAATTTTTTGATGTGCTGTTACTAATAAAATCTCAAATCTAATTTTTCAGATTTAGTGTTGTTTTTACTACATCCCAGGCTCTCTTTCCTAGAATTTTCAGGAACAAATATTTCCGGGAATGTCTATACTGTTTTGTGGAAGAGGACTTTTGGGAGACTGATGTGAGATAAACACTGAGTCAACACTTAGAAACAGTGTGATCTTAGAAAAGATACCCTTTAAAAAATTCCATTTTATTTAAAAATAAGGATAATATTTACCTGCAGGAATTGGAATGCTCTTAGCATCTTATAAGTAGCAAAAGACCTTACTCCGATGGGCTTCAACAATAAGAGAGTGTATTGAATTCCAAAAGTGAGGCTGGGTCTGAGTAGGTTGAGTCAAAAGCTTAAAAGTATCAGCCAAGATCTGTTGCCTCATTATTGCTGTCGGTGGCTCTGCCCTTGGGCTGGCTTTCTTAGGCTTGCAAAGTGGCCATGGTCATTCCAGGCATGAATCCAGTTTAGCTACACCACGGTCTGGAGAGGAAATGGAAGCCATCTTTTTCTTAGAACTGGGAAAGCGTGCTCACAAAAACCTACCCCAGTCTTTCCTTACTTCTTCTTCATGCTTCTGGTATTCCATCATCAGCCCAATATTGCACAAATCACTGGGAAGGAGGACAGGATTGTTACAACTGCAACTGGCTTAAACTTACTGTTTTGGGAGGAATAAATGCTCTATTGTGAGAACTAAAAGAAGCAGCATATGTTAAAGTCCTAGAATTTAGTAGGCACCTAGTACTATAGTTTTGGTGTAGACTATGTGAAAATATTTTGTATTTCTTTATATATTGTTACATTTATCCACATTCAACATGAACACTAACTAGATGAAGTTTCCCTTTTCCTAAAATATTCCCATGTTTTCTTTCTGTTCTTCCTGCATCTAGCTGAACATGTAGTTGATGAGGGAAAAATTAGAGTCTGTGTACTTTTTACATGGGCCTTATTTAAATTTCACGTACAACGCTGTCGTGGCGTACCGTGGATAGGCCATGCATGTTTGCAATTGTATTTGGTTTTAGACATGATGGCATTCTCATTCTTAAGGGGAGATACAAAGTCATTTGCAGCAATTTGAAAGGAAATTAGGTGCTTGTACAATATTAATATAATCATGTCTCTCCTGTTGTAATGCCAAAAAAGGTCCATAACCAGGAAATTGAAAGCATTCAGCCTGTTTTTAGCATTAATATGTTCGTTTTTCCATAGTAACTTGTGAGAGGACAGACAGCTTTGCCTTATCAACTAATTTTCTTTGACGTCACTGACAGTGCTATTCAAACAGTAATGTGTGCCTAATAACTACTTAGTTTTTACATTATTAATAGGGTTGGCTTTACTTTGGGAGAGTTATGTAACAGGCCAATTGACCTACAAATAGAGACCAGTGCCTATTTTCCATTTGCCAGATTAGCCTTTTTTTTTCTTTTTCTTGGCTTCGAGATATCTTTCTCTGTCCATTTCCACTACCCTCTGTGTCCCTCAGAGTTTTATCTCACCATTCCCCTGACATCATTTTTGATCTGTCCTTTATTGTGTATGTTAGGTGAGTTTCCAAATTTTAGATGACTTTTTAAAAAAATTTTATTTATTTATTTGAGAGAGAGAGCACAGCAGCGGGAGAAGGAGAAACCAGCTCCCCGCTGAGCAAGGAGCCTGATGTAGGGCTCAATCCCAGGAGTCTGGGACCATGACCTGAGCTGAAGGCAGACATTTAATTGACTGAGCCACCCAGACACACCCCCCACTATTTTTTTTTATTTTTAAGAGCTCAAAGCCTGAAAAGTTTGTAGTAACTCAGCATGACCCCTAGCTCATTGATGTTCAGATGTAGAGGGCTCCTAAGGGACCAGCAGCTCCAGGATGACCTGGAGATCCGGGAAGAACATACACTGTACCCACAGTCGCTTTATTTATTTATTTATTTAATTTTTTTTTTAAAGATTTTATTTATTTATTTGACAGAGAGAGATCACAAGTAGGCAGAGAGGCAGGCAGAGAGAGAGAGAGGAGGAAGCAGGCTCCCTACTGAGCAGAGAGCCCCATGCGGGACTCGATCCCAGGACCCTGAGATCATGACCTGAGCCGAAGGCAGTGGCTTGACCCACTGAGCCACCCAGGCGCCCTATTTATTTAATTTTTAAAGAAGATTTTATTTATTTATTTGACACACAGAGAGAGATCACAAGTAGGCAGAGCAGCAGGCAGAGAGAGAGGGGGGAAGTAGACTTCCTCCTGAGCAGAGAGCCCGATGAGGGGCTCAATCCCAGGACCTTAAGATCAAGACGTGAGCTGAAGGCAGAGACTTTAATCCACTGAGCCACCCAGGTGCCCTCACAGTTGCTTTATAAGCTAGCACCCTGGTAAATTGGTTGCATGTCTTGGCCTTGCTTTAATGACACACCCAGCAAACGAAAGATTGGATGAAGCTCTGTTATGGCCTAACCAGTTGAAATCCAGGAATGGTAGTATTCAGGATGTCGCTGTGGAGGTTCCTAATTGCAGCTAACAAGTACTCAGCACCTAAGGAGGGCAACCAAGGCTTGCTTTATGTAACTCAGAGGGTTGAGTGAGAAAGCTAGATGTTTGCCAAGCATTATGCTGAAAAAGAAGGAGAAAGTGGAAGAATAGGGCTGATTTCACTCAGTGAATTAAAGTGATCATTTCCAAGCCTGGCTGAACATCACAGTCGTTTGTGGAGTTTTTCAGCTATGTGGATGGAGTTCTTTGCCCCTGGAGATTCTGGTTTGGGAGATTCTGAGTCCATGTTATTGAATAGATTAACCACAATTGATAATATGCTTCTTCTTTTTTTAGTAAAGTTTAGGTTTTCTCCATATTTCGCTGTCACTCCCTTCCTCCTAAATCTTCACTGTTCTTCACGTCTTTAAAGATTAAGTTTAAAACCCGGTTCCCACTTTTATCTGCCCTTCAGAGTTTCCCCAGGGTATCTCCTCCCATCTTCCCAGCCTTCTTAGAATATGGGGTTTACATTTTAATTTGAGAGAATTGGCAGTGATTGGAAGGGTAAATTTAGATTGGTCACAAACATGTGAAAACAGTTCATTCTCAAGAGCAGTCGAATAAGTACATGTTAAAATTCCAAGCTAGGCTTTCTTGTTATCAATTGGCAAAGATGAAAAGAGATGAGGGTATTCTATTTCGGCATGAATGTGATGGAACGGTCTCTCTCCTACACTGCTCCTAGGAAAGTGAATTGGTGAGATCTTTGTGGAAAGCAATTTGGCATTATGCATCAAAAACCTTGACATACTTCATGTTCTTTAATCCAGTTATGTCGTTTGGAAACTATCCTGAAGAAACAGCAGATACAGAAACAAAGATGTGTTTGCAGCAGTGTTTATGACACTGAATTTTATGGTAACAAGAAATTGGAAGAAACCTAAATGTCCAACCGTTGGCGAAAATGTTAAACAAAGGGTAGCCTCCCCATCTGATGGACTATCACTCATTCAAAATTGTGGTGCTGGGGTTTGGTAATAAAAATATAGGTACCATAAAACTTACCATTTTAACTGTTTGAAGTCTAGTTCAATAGCATTAAGTACATTTTTTGCAACCATCGCCACTCTCCATCCACAATACTTCTCATCTTACAAAACTCGAACTCTATACCCATTAGACAACTTCCCATTTTCCCCTCTTCCCAGCCCCTGGCGACCAACATTCTACTTTCTTTCTCTATGAATTTGACTAGTCTAGGTATTTCATATAGGTAGAATCATATGGCATTTAAGGCTGATTAATACTCTATTTTATGTATACACTGTATTATATTTATCCATTCATCCATTGATGGACATCTGTCTTGTTGTCACCCTCTGGGCCGTTGTGAATAATGCTGCTATGAACACTGGTGTACAGATATCTGAGTTTTCTCCTTTCAGTTCTTTTGGGTATATACCCAGAAGAAAATAGTGGTTTAAAAAAAAATTTTTGATAGTAACACACATCATGCCATTCAATCAAAATTTTAAAGCAGATTATAAAGATAACATGATTCTCTTTTATTTTTTTGGAAAAAAAAAGTCTGTGAAGGGGAAAAGAACTGGAAGAAGATAGTTAGAATTTGGGGTTGTTTTATTTTCTTCCAACTTTTCTGTATAATAAGGATCATATACAAATAAGTAGTTTGAAATGAAGAGAAGGTCTCCCCGCCCTATTTAAATTGATGGAGTGATTTGGCACTAGTTTTCTTCTTACGCTGTCCTGCTTTGTCTGTGAGTTATTTTATGAGTGATAATTTAAGAAATATCCCTAGAGATGCAAAGCATCATGAAATTCTAATTTAATTACTTTTATGTCTCCCAGAAAGAATCACAGCTGTTATATCACAAAGCAAGAAAAATGACAGCTAAATAGAGAGAACTTGACTTGAGCTCAGTTTCCTCTTTGATGGAAAGTAGATGCTCTCTAGCTAGAAATAATCAACTCAAGAATATTTCCTTTATTCTTGACTTTGTTGAACATCTCAGTGCAGATGCAAAAAATGAGCTGTCTTTGTTCTAAAGACTTCGTCACTCACTTCATAATCAAGTACTTGCCTCTTTTAGAGCTAGTTTGCAATCAGGTGACAAATACAGTTGCTAATAATAAGGCAGCCTTGAACAAAAATCTCTTGCTTTGGAAGCTCAACTAAGAAGTTTGCATCTTTTCAATGTAATAATGAATTGAAGAGTGCAAAGTACTTACTTTTTCCAGTAAATATTTAGGATTAAAATGGGGAAAAAAATCAACAGTAGTGGACATATCTTCATTCAGTTACTCAAATGTAGTCACTAGAATCCTCTTAAGATGTGAATATCTAATTTCATCCTCGAGATTTATTTCATGAAGTCATCTTTAGTTTAGCTTACTCACCTCTGGTGATTTTATTTCTCTATAGAGAGGTTTACACTATTAATCATTGTTGATAGATTTCTTTATGTAAGGACTTACATTCACATTCATTTATCCTCTTGCCAGTTAAATGGTGAAGTTTTCAACAACATAAAACTTCTTTGGGGGAATTTTATGGGCACATTCAGCAGTATTGCTATATTATTCTTTTAAAAATATTAGTCTCTAGGGGTGCCTGGGTGGCTCAGTGGGTTAAAGCCTCTGCCTTCAGCTCAGGTCATGATCCCAAGGTGCTGGGATCTAGCCCCACATTGGGCTCTCTGCTCAGCAGGGAACCTGCTTCCTCCTCTTTCTCTGCCTGCTTCTCTGCCTACTTGTGATCTCTGTCTGTCAAATAAATAAATAAAATCTTTAAAAAAACATTAGTCTCTAATAAGATCAATCAAATATATTTTGTGACAAAATATATATAAAGAATATATCAATAGCTGTTTCTGTTGTATATGGAATATAAACTTTATCCTTGATGTAAAAGCAGTTCTTCCTGCTTTTATTTGTCATAATTTTTCCCGTTTCACCCAACTCCCTTTAACTAAAACACAAAAACAAAACAAAGCAAAAAAATCCAGAAAGTAATGAAAAAGGATTAAAATTTTTTTGAATATACACCAAAGGATAAAGCAGGGTGATACCAAGAGCTCAGCTTTGGAATTGAGCAGAATTGGGTCAAGTTCCTACTGTACCATTTGTAATGTGCATGACTTAATATGTCCAGTCTTTAGTGTCCTGATCAGTAATCTTGAGAGAATCCTCTCTGCCTTAAAGAACTGTCAGAATTAGAAATACTATGCTTGAAGCGTCTAATGCAATCCTTTGTACCTAGTAGGTGCTCAGTAATGAGAGGCAGCTGTTACTAGTGTGTCTGTTTGGTATTGTTACTATTTGGTATTAATTACAGCTTTCTTGGGTGGAGAACATCATCTGTGCTATGTCATACTATTGTTAGAAATATCCTATCCCTGTTCATAGGTAGGCGATCTGTCCCACCCATGACACCAGGTTTGGGTATATGTCTTGCTTGTTGCTCCTTATCAGCAGAAGCTGTGGTTGTGCCGTGTATATTTTTCCTTGGTCATTTTTCCTGGGGAAAATGACTCCTGCAGACTGAGTCCCAGAAGGAAAACAATGTGGAGCAAAGCTGAGCCACCTAATGTAGAAATGTGGCATGAACAGGCATTGCTAGTTCCTAGGATTTGCAGTTGTTTGATACTGTGACACACTTACCCTAAAATGACTGCTACATCACCTTCAGCTAAAATGGATGCTTTTGTTCTTTCAACATCTATATGTTAACATCTATATTTTAACATTATTTTAGCATCTTCATTTTAACAGTAATTTATCAAGTTTGAGTCTTAAAAAAAAAGCCAATTAAATAATAAAATATGTTTGGAAAATTAGCATCAAGGAAGTAGAGAATACAAATATGCACATCGTAAGGATCAACATGCTTGGTATAACTGACCTCCAAGTCAATAGGCATGAAAAAACAATCATATGCTACTTCTTCAGAAGAAACTGTGCACTCCCTAGGAATAAATTAAAGGAATGTCTTATAAAAGATACTCAGTAGACAACAGTGCAAGCTATATAAACAGTATCCTCAATATTTTATGAAACAGTGAATTTCAGCAACTTTAAAATGTAATCTGGTGAAGGGGATATGCAATGCATTAATTTAATGTGGTCAAAGGATGTAGCTTTCTGGGTGTATGGTTTTTATCAAAGTCAGATTTTAGACTACTGAAGAAAGTGAATAGATACTTGAGTCTTCTATGAACCACTGTATTTATCACTTGTCTCAGCTTGGTTCTTAGTAAGAAATGGATGCAGACTTTCTTCATTCAGCAAGTATTTCATATTCACCTGCAATGTGTCAGGCATCCTGATGATTTAGGCATTGGAGATTCAGTGGCCAACAGGACTGACAAGGTCCCTGCTCTCATGGAGTTTGCAGTCTGTTGGGGGAGACAGATGATAGAATAAAAAGTAATTTCAGATTGTTATAAATTCTATAACAGATATAGAATTACACAGTTTTCTTTTTTTCTCTCTTAAATCATGTTACTATGTGGTTTTCAAGAAAATTTTCCATTTTACCTAAGTTGCCATAGTTATTGGCATTAAGTTATTCTGAAT
The DNA here is from genome assembly GCF_964662115.1 of Mustela nivalis. Classification (NCBI taxonomy): domain Eukaryota; kingdom Metazoa; phylum Chordata; class Mammalia; order Carnivora; family Mustelidae; genus Mustela; species Mustela nivalis. The sequence continues at coordinate 64,250,923 of NC_139024.1, forward strand.
ATCATTTTACTTTTAGGGATTTTGTTCTTGGGGCATCTGGGTGGCTCAGTCAGTTAAGAGTCTGCCTTAGGCTCAGATCATGATCCTAGAGTCTTGGGATGGAACCTAGCATCTGGCTTCCTGCTCAGCAGGGAGTCGCCTTCTCCATCTGCCCCTCCCGCCTGCTCATGTTTGCACTCTGTCTCTCTCTCTCTCTCTGAAATAAATCTTTAGAATATAAAATTTAAAAATATTTTAAAACTTTATAAAAATATAATCTATTTTTAAGTAATCTCTGCACCCCGTGTCAGAGCTTGAACTCACAACCCCCAGATCAAGAGTCACATGCTCTCCCAACTAAGCCAGCTGGGCACCCCTCCTTTTCATTTCTTCTTAATACTAACAGGACCTGAACCAATGTCCTCCTTTTTGTTCCCAGTAGTGTAGCATAAGAGTAGCTTATATTCCCTCTCTCTCTCTCCTCTCTCTCTTGTTGTCTGATGAGTGGTTTGTCTTGGAGTTTATCATTTTATTAATCTCATACAGAATGAACTTTTGGCACTGCTGATTTTTTTATTACACTTTTTATTTCATTAATTTCTGCTCTTTCCTTTATTATATCTTTCCTTCTACTTTGGGGGTAATACATTGTAATAAGATGGGAGCTTATGGCATTGATTTTTCAACCCTGCTCTTTTTCCAACATATGCATTTAAAGGTATAAATTATTCTACATCCCAGAAATTTTGATATATTGAACTTTCAGTATTGTTCAGCTCAAATATCTTTTCATTATCAGCATGACTTGTCTGAAGTCATGACCCCTGGGTTATTCAGAAGAAGGTTGCTCAATGTCCAAACATATCTTTTTTCTTATTCTTTAGTTTAATTCTATTGCAATGAGAGAACACACTCTGCTTTATTTTAGTTTTTTTGAAATTTGTTGATAAGTGCCTTGTGACCCAGGAGATGGTGCACTGTTGTTGGACGTAGTGTTCCACATAAGTCCGTGAGATTACCTTGGTTAATCTTGTTGTTCTAATCTTCCATATCCTCATTAATATTTTTTGTCTGCTTGTTTGATCATCACTGAGAGAAGTGTTTTAAAATCTCGAGGTATGAATATAATTTTATCTAATTTTTAGTCCTATCAATTTTTGCTTTTATGAATCCATGTTAATTGGTAAGTTTAAGATTATAAATTTTTTCATTTCCTTTTATTTTTATGAAATGTCCCTCCTATGTCTTGTAATAACTTTTGCCTTAAAGTCTTTTATCTGATATTAATATATAATCACAACAAACTTCTTTCAGTTAATATTTGAGCAGTATGTCTTCTTGCATCATTTTACCTTCAAATTAACTGTGTCTTGTATTTAAGGTGTGTCTCTTAAATGTGTATAATTGAAATTGCCCTTTCCTTCCTTCTTCCCTCCCTCCCTCCCTTCCTTCCTTCCTTTGCGGGTGTTGTTCAGTCTAACTTGACAAAACTCTCTTATTTGTAGTGTTTGGGTCATTTATATTTGTTGTGATAACTGGTATTTGCAGTTATGTTTATCATCTTGCTATTTTTTTCTATTTGTTTCATTGTTCTATTTTCTTTTAGTCTTCCCTCCCCCCCCCATTTTCTATTAATTTAATATTATGTTTTATCTTCTATTAGCTCTTTACTAATACTTTTTATATTATTAGGTTAGTAGTTCCCTAGAGATTGCCATCTACATCCTTGACTTTTATAGTGTACCTTAAATTTGTACTTTACCACCTCCTGAACAAGGAAAGAAACGTAGGGGAGTTTAAATAATCAAGTTTTTGAAGGGTTAATATCTTTTATGTACAGTCACCTATTTACCCTTTCTGATGTTCTTTCTTTCTGCAGTTCAGTGTTTCAACTGGTATTATTTTTCTTTAGTCTGAAGAAGTACTTTTAGGTATTTTGTGTAGTGTGGATCTGTTGGCAATTAATCCTCGCAGGTTTTGCTTGCTTGAAAGCATCTTTCTTATACTTTTTCTTTTTTCCTTTTTTCACTCTAAAAATGTCATTGCATTATCTTTTGGCTTCCCTAATTTGTATTGCTAAATCTGTTTTATTTTTCCTTTATAGGAATGTATCTTTTTCACTCTGGCTCATTTTAGGATTTTTCTGTGTCTTTGGTTTTGGCATTTAGACTGTGATTATTTCATTTTATCCTAACTTGAAGTTTGCTGAGTTTCTTGAATCTGTGGGTTAATGTTTTCAACAGTTTGGTAGTATTTTTGGCCATTATGTCTTCAGATATTTCTTGTGTTCTGTATTCTCCCTTCTTTCTGGAGTAGCAATAATACATATGTTGGATAGCTTAACTGTGTCCCATATGTCTCATGCTTTTTTGTGTTTTCCCCCTCTTTTTTTCTGTCTGCTTCCATTTAGGTATGCTGTATTGACCTATTCATTTCACCAACTCTGTCCTTTGCTCTGTCTAGTCTATTAAAGCCATCCCAAGATTCCTTTTGATTCTTTTTTCTTAAGATTCCAACCCTCTTTTGAAATTGTTTATCTTTTTATTCCTTTGTCCATCTTTTTCTTGATTTTTATCATATTTGTAATAATTAGTTTAAACTCCTTGTTTATAAACTTCAGCATCTGAATTATCTCTAAGTCAACTACTCTTGTCTGTTTTTGCTCTTTTGTTTATTGGTCACATTTTTCTGGCTTTTTGCATGTCTCATAGTTATTATATCCCATATATTTTCTATTTAAGAATTTTTAAGACTGAAGATGGTTTACTTTCTCTCACAGGAAGTTCTTACTTTCCTTTTTAGCCAGATAGGATAAGAAGATGATTACTTCAAAGAATGCAATTCAGTTGGGGCACCTGGGTAACACAGTTAATTAAGCTAAGACTCTTGGTCTTAAGACTTTGGCTCAGGTCATGATCTCAGGGCCCTTAGATTGAGCCCACACAGGGTTCTGCATTCAGTATGGAGTCTGCTTATGATTCTTTCTCCCTTGGAGCGTTTGAGTGGTTCAGATGGTTACACCTCTGCCTTTGGCTCAAGTCATGATCTCAGAGTTCTGGGATGAAGCCTCACATCTGGCTCCCAGCTGCCCCAGTGGGAATTCTGCTTCTCCCTCTCCCTGTGCCTCTCTCCCTGCTTGTGTGCTCTGTCTCTCTGTCAAATGAATAAATAAAATATTTTTTTTTTTAAAAAAAGATTCCTTCTCCCTTGCCTTCTGCCCCTCTCACCCCTCCTCAAATAAATAAAGAAGTCTTTATGGAAAAATGCAATTGAATTGAGTTGGTCTGGGTTTCAGTTTTGGTTGACCCAGTCTATCTTGATTTTGTCTCAGCTTTTGATTGAGAGCCAAACAGATCTCTATCTCCTTATCCCTGAGTGCTGTGAGTGATTTCATGTCTACCCTTTGAAGTTTTGAGTTTAACTCTTTGTTCTTTCACATCATACAGCTCTAAAATTTGGCAATTTTTTTAGGGAGGAGACTGTCATATCTTTGTTGCCAGCTCCTCTTGCTAGTGGCACTTTACTTCTAAGTCCTGCCAGACTTGAGGAAATTTCACTCTGCCATCCCAGCCCTGCCTCATCTCCCAGCTGCCTATACAACCCAGCATTCAAAAAATGCCCCGTGGAGAGGTTCCTCCAGGTTTCATTCCCTCATGCCAACCCATGCAACTATCAGGAAATCCACTAGCTTCTCTTTTCCCTGGAAGAGTTTCAAATAGGAAGTTCCTCTGCCTATGCCAAGCCCAACCCTCATCTTATGATCAGAATGAGCAAATGCCCCTGTAGAAGACAAAGCAATTCAGCTCATCTTGCAAGGGCACTTTCCCTCTCTGAAGCTTTATTTGAATGATGTTTTTAATTGTTGTTGCCATAGATCTCCAGTGTCTATAAAAATATATTTTTGAGTATGTATCCTTTTCCACATAGTTGTTACAGCAGAAGTGATGGCTTCTAGCTAGACTACTACATCTACTTTGAACCTTAAGTTTTCCCCCAGGCATTAAATAGTCTTCTATAATTTAAATGGTATATATCTTTCAAACATTTAGAATACATTTTATTACCTATTAAACTTTATAATATTGGAAATTTAGAGTAGTTTTTCAACTCACAACAAATATCCTTATAACTGAATTTTTTATTACATATTTAATGCTTTTCCTTAGGAAAAATTCATTGATGTATAATTATTGTGTCAACAGGTATGCTTAATTTTTTAGAATTTTACAATTTTGGTATATACTGACAAATTTTAGGCAAGAAATACTATACTAATTTACTTTGACAGTGTGTGAGAATTTTTAATTCCTATGGGTGGTATATTAATAATATATGACAGGGTTTTATTTCTCTTGTAACACAGCCTACATGCTATCTTAATCTCCAGGAGAATCCAGAAAATGTTAAAACTTTCTCCTAAGTACTAAAGTCATTCTCATGGAATGCAATGAATCCTAGAAAAACAAATTATTAATTTTATTGGCATTCATATTTTGGTTAAAAACATATAAAAATATATATATGTATACTATATATTGTAACATTCAAACACATGTAAGCCAAACTTTTCATTTTGGTTGATTTTGGCACATAGGAAGTCCTTAGTCAATTTTTATTGATTGGTTTGGGCATGTCTTGTTTTTTTTTTTTTTTTTAAGATTGTATTTATTTATCTGACAGATCACAAGTAGGCAGAGAGGCAGACAGAGAGAGGAGGGGAAGCAGGCTCCCTGCTGAGCAGAGAGCCCAATGTGGGGCTCGATGTGGGGCTTGATGTGGGGCTCGATCCCAGGACCCCGGGATCATGGGCATGTCTTGTTTTTTGCATTTAAACTTTAATATCTTTAAGAGAAATTTCATGTTCTTTGGTTTTAGGAAAAAGGAAAGAATTTATTTGTTGGAAAATATTGCATATCTTGATATGAATTGAGAGAAAATAGAATATACAACTTCCTTCTTCTTCTGTGCTCTTTGTAGTGGGATATTCTACTTGTCTCTGAACAAACACAAAAACTTCTGAGACTTAAATGAGTCTAAGATTTAAAAATCATGTCTTTCCTTTATATGACTAGTTTTAAATATCAGCAGTCTGGGTGCATGTTTTTTCCATCTTAGAACTGGGAAACACCTGTACTTCTAGAGAGGTAAAAATGCCTTTTGATCACCAGCAGTGGTGTACTTGGAAATTTTCTGTTCTTCCTCCCATGTTGTAATTATTTAAGCCAACTAGTTAAGATTAATACTTGCTTGACTTTTGTTTCCATTCAGAGATACTTATTCTATTTAAAAAGTAAGACCTGGGATGCCTGGGTGACTCAAGTAGGTTAAGCATCTGACTCTTGGTTTTGACACAGGTCATGAAGTCATGAGTAGTGAGATGAGGCGCTGTGTCAGGCTCTGCGCTCCGCATGGAGTCTGCTTGAGGTTCTCTCTCTTGCCCCTCTCCCCACTCACACATATGCACATGGTCTCTCAAATAAATAAATAAATCTTAAAAAAATAAAAACCTATTGTGAATTAAAAGTGACTGTTGTGCATTAAAAAAAGAAAAAGACCCTTAAACAGGTCACATAATCCTTAATATCCAGAAAAATGTACTTTTTCTTTCCTTTTGAAGCTTAACTTGTCATTTTAAGTTATGGAAAATTTCAAGCATGTATAAAAGCCAAGAAGAGTATACTATAATGCGTACAGCTGTGTCTGTCACCACTTTTGCTATTCCTATCTTTTAACAGTTAATAATTTAAGTGGGAATGTCTTTATCTTGGAATTGTAGTGTTTTTTTTTTCTGTATAACTTTTTTTTTGTATCATCAAATCATCATTCATTCAGTATGTAGCCCTTAAATTTTGCTTAATTTGATTTTTTAAAGTAAAGATTTCATTCTTCATGTTTGTGTCAAGCAATTTCTAGCAGTCACCAGGGTGTTTATTTTCATTTTTTTTCTTCATGCTCCAAAATGTGATAATATTGAATATTGTTGCCTGTTGAGCAATTCGATGTAAGGAAATCCTTGGACAGAATCTAAAGTATCACCTTGAAAATACAAGGATATGCAAACACTAAGTCTTGTCAGATGTCGAAGTGTTTTTCAAAGGTTGATATTTAGTTTCATGCATATTCAGAAAAGTGTTCTTATCCTCTTTGAGCCAGCATTAGCATGCACAGCCACAGTCTCTGTTTTTCTTAATGTCTTAGTGCAATTGACATTCTTTACTTCATTTCTGCATCACTCTTGTGAAACTCACTGTTTCAGTGTTTACCTAGATGGTCTCCTCTTTGCTTTGTATATTTTTCAGGCTTTTAAAAACCACTTTGAAAAATAGGTACAGGGCTTTTATGGTTTTTTTTAAATTTTTTATTTTTTATAAACATGTATTTTTATCCCCAGGGGTACAGGGCTTTTATGTTTTAATTACCACTGCTTACACATGTGAACGAACACAAGCGCACAAACACACTCTCTCACATTTCTGGTAGATTGTTGAAAAGAGGGCACGGATTGCATGGAGCACTGGGTGTGGTGAAAAAATAATGAATACTGTTTTTCTGAAAATAAATAAATAGAAAAAAATTTAAAAAAAACTAATACCACTAACAAAAATTAGGTAGTTATTAGGTGATTATATTGCTATGATAATTGCAGGAACATGTATCCAGAATTTCAGTACTATTTCTTTGAAAGGACGCAAGATGCAAAATGCACTGTGAAAGATAAAGTCAGAATTCAGTCAAAAAATGAATAAATAAATAAATAAATAAATAAAGTAAAAAAAAGAAAAGAAAAGAGGATTTTTTAAAAAGACAAAGGCTACTATGGTAAAGGTAAGTTAAGCAAGGGAATGCAGTGGAGGGAGGGCAAAGAAAAGCAGAGTTACTTAAGCATTAAATCCTAATAACACAGCACGCTACATTCTGGGGTGAAGGCCAGTGGAATATTTTTGCTTGCTCAGGCATCAGGGTTATGCAAACAGAAGCTGTTGCACACCCAGAGTTTCATGATTGAGGAAGTAAACTTGTACATTTGTTTGTTTTTTTGGTTTTTTTTTTAATTAGGTTCAAAAAGGCGTTTGAATCTGAGCCATCGTTACAGTCGGGAATTAATTATGCGGTCCTTCTCCTGGCAGCTGGGCATCAGTTTGAATCTTCCTTTGAGCTCCGGAAAGTTGGTAATTGCTGCTTGATATTTTACATGGAAGTCAAGAAACTGGAGCCAACTTGGTACAAAAAAAGAGAATCATTGACAGATAGACCCTTTGCTTTTTAGTTCTATAGGTTTTCTGTTACGGTATCTCCTTGTTTAGTGTTTCATATTATTGCACAGAATCCTGATATTGGGATGTAATTTGGTTTTTCATTTATTTTGCCTGTTTCTAAAAACACCTTGGTTAATATTTATTGTTCCAGCACAAACTAATATTGAAAATATGGGCTCTGCATTCAGCCTCAACTCCCAAATAAGGTAATATTTGGAACATCAGAAACATTTCCTGTTTTAGATTTAGAGGATGAGGAGGAGGAGGAAAAAAGGAGAAGTAGGAGAAGATGAAGAAAAGATCTCTGATATTTTCTATTTCTGATTCTCTTACATACCTTCAAGCACTGTGATTTCAGTGGTATTGGAGGTGAGCCTTCGAAAGCCCCCAAAACAGTAGGTCAAGCAGATGGCAGTCTTGGCAGTGATGAGTCTTCTGAGACACCATCTCTGAATTGTAGCCTTTGATAGAATGTGCTTTTATCCCTTTTATCTGTGGACATTATCTGATCTGCTCACCCCTCTTTGGAATTTGAAGATAGACTGCATCTTAGTGAATAAACTTTGTGGCTTTTTGTTTTCTGTTTTTGTTTTTTGCTTTTAGCTTTAATAACATTTTTTAAAGTTTTGCATATTGGAAAACTGTCTATGGTAGTGAGATTTTGCCGTCTTTCAGAGAATCTTTCCAACACTTTTGGAGTCATTACTACAGACCTAGAACTATTATGCCATATTTTTCATAAAGGAAAAAAAGCGATCTTAGTGAATCTATAAATTGTAGAAGAACCTTTTCCTTCTGTTAAGATTTTTAACTGGAGACTGTTTCTGTTTAATTTTTCTTCCAGAAAAATGAGTCCTAGACTTTTTTTTTTTTTACATCATTTGGGAAGGGCTTATAAATGTGTAATGTTCTGGGAAATCCTTTACAGCAAAGTTTGAGTATTAAATAATTTTTGAAAGGACCCCAACTAAAAGAATGATAAAATACTGGTTGCTGCTGGATTTCACTGTTATTTAATGCACAGAGCTTTATTTGAAATAATTTTTTCAGTTGGTAAATGAAATCAGAGAAAATACATGGCAACTTGTACTCAGGACCAGTGAAAAAAAATTTGTATCTGAGTTTGATTTTCAAACTCTACATAAGCCAAAATTCTTCAAGTACTAGTGAGCTAAAAATAATTTGTACTGCTATATTCTTGAACTTAAGGTCAAATTTTATTAAGGCCTCCAGATCATTATAGGAATTGACACTGATTTGCATGTGTTGATGGAACAGTAACACAGTGGCTTGAAAATGTACCTCCTCTGAATTGTCATTTTTAAGTTAAGTACAGATTAAAATGATCAGCACTCAGCTAAGAGAGTAGATCTCATTGCAAAAAAGAAATGATAATTATGTGATGTGATGAAAGTATTAGCTAACACCATGGTGGTAACCATTTTACAGTATGTAAGTGTATCAAAGAAACACATTTTATACCTTAAACTTTCAAGATGTTATAATTAAATGTATACTACAATAAAGCTGAGGGAAAAGAATGGTCAGCACTCTGAGATTTGAGGCACTATGAATAATACAACTTTGTAAGAAAATGTACCTTACTTTTTTTTTCCAAAAAGAACTCATTCATAATATATGTTAAGCAAGCATTTGGAAACATATAAGTTGAATTTTAAATTTTGGAAAATGAAAAAACATACACAGACTGAAAATGTGACTTTTTAGGTTTCTGAAACACTGTGACATGCACTCCAAATTATATGTCCTTTATAACTAAAATGCAATTAAAACTCACTACTTTAGATTCTACTCTATAATAAATTATGCTCATCATCATAGGCTGACCTTAAGTTCATTTTTTATGGCAAAATAGAATTAAAATGATTTACAAGGAAAAGCAGATTAAATAAATTAACTAATGTAATATTAGTTAATAGTATATAATAAAAAGATTAATAAATAACACATTTTCCATGTTTTATTTATTTTTTTAAGATTTATTTTATTTATTTATTTGACAGAGAGATCACAAGTAGGCAGAGAGGCAGGCAGAGAGAGAGAAGGAAGCAGGCTCTCGGCCAAGCAGTGAGCCCGACACAGGGCTCGATCCCAACAACCTGGGATCATGACCCCTGCAGATGCTTAACCCACTGAGCCACCCAGGCATCCCACATTTTGCATATTTTAAAGATATACTTTTAAAAAGTATTTCAAATTTCAAATTTCCCAGTAATTGTATCTTCTTCTATTCTTTCTCTTGGCCCCCTGCAAATGTACAAATTAGCTTGAACTGTGAGTTCCCTTTAGTAATCAGACTTTTTAAAAAATAAGATCCCTTCTTCAGGAGCATTTTGAAATTATGATTTATTTATAAAAAGTAAGCAATTAAAAATTAAGATACCAAAAGATAACCACTAAATTGAAGCATCTAAACATACCATCTTAAGTTTAAGACCTCTATGGTAACACCTGATTCTTAGTTCTCCTTGCCTACGCCCAAAGACTCTCAATTCTAGTTGTGTGAGTATCTGAGATTAAGATTCTTTCATGATCTATGTTTCACTCCCAGTTTTTGGAAAAGCATTAATGTTTAGACTACTTAAAACACAGAACCACATCTTACATGTTCTTCCTCTTTTCAGCTTCACAAGACTTAAAATTAATATTCAGATGTTAGCCTAATAACAGATGATTTTCCCATCTTCTGGGGACTTTTTCAACTATGAGACATTTTATGGGAGAGAGTCAGAATTATAGGTTTGGGTCCCCAACAATAATGATGGTGTAATGAAAGAACATTTTGCTTGGGATTGAGACAAACCACTATTTGAATCTCATTTTCAGGGAGCAATAAAAATGAAATCTGTATTACTGAATATGAAAGTCCATGATTCTATAAAGATAATTTTAAAAAGGAAATCAAAAGAAAAACAAAATCCATCACCAACTACAGAAAAAATCATTTGTCCTGTATGGAGGTGACCAATTGCTCAGATACTTGGAAATTATAGGGAAGAAATTCGGTACCTTCCCTTCTTTTTCAAGAGCTATTATAGCTTGTCTAGTTAATAAGGTAGACCCTCTTCTTAAAGTATGCTTCATACTAAATGTATTATTCCAAAAGAGAACATATCTTCAAGAGAATTCTAGTTAATGAAGTAGAACCATAAGGCTCACAATGATAGTGATGTTGAAATAATGATTCTGGCAAGGGTCATCAATCAGAACTAATATCATTAAGTGAAAATGTTAATTTCTTTAAATTTCATTTTACCATATTTACCTGATACCAAAGCTCCCTCACAGGTTGCTTGTTAGTTGCAAAGGACAAATGTACCTGCACAGTCCATTCTATATATGCCCTCCAGAGATCTGGCCCTCAGTGATCCAGTCAGCATCCCTAACAGTGAGATGGCCCAGTCGTGCCTCTTCCTGCGATGAACAGGGGGTAAAGCAACATCTCCAGTAAAACAGTCTCGCCAAAAATGTTTAACCCAAATTGTAAGCTCTAATGTCCAGCTGATAGGAATTGCAGTGGATATAAAAATAAGTCAAACAACACAAACATGTGACACATTCATGCCAAGGTGAAAGCTAAATGTCACCCTTTTAATACGAACTTCCGGCATGCAAGAGTAAGTAAACCTGAAATTTTCTTTTAAAATTTTACTGTAATTTTCTGATCATACATTTTCATAGCCCCTATTTAAATGTTTGACGTGATTTGCTACTAGAGCAATCCTTGGTTCATTTCCTGCAAGCATGACACATAAAAATAGCTCATTTTCAGATGAAGTTAGTAGAAATACCCATTTTTACTATCTCATTTTCCCTCTACACTTTCTTCTTTCCCTTGTATTTGTTGGATTTTTTTTTAATTATTATACTCAAATAGGAGCTCATGGATGTTGTTGCATACCTGGGTATGATTTTTTCATCTTACGAAATTTTTAGGAACAAAGCCATTCTCTTTCTAACTTATCACAAAATGTGAAGGATTCCCAAATGGACTTTTCTTGAAATGCTCAGGGCCTAAATGTATTATATCATAAAAAGTAGCATTAAGTTTTTAAGGCTTATTTTGTTTTGTTAAAGTATAATTTTCCAAAAATTTTTACAGTCTCAGGAAATATAAAATATTACACCTGGAAAGATTTTTGGGGTAGCTCAGCTGACTGAGTATCTGACTCTTAATTTTGGCTCAGGTCATATCTCAGGGTTGTGAGATCGAGCCCCCCCATGGGGCTCCACACTTAGATGGGAGTCTGCTTGGTATTCTCTCTCTCCCTCTGCCCCACCCTCTGTGCTCTCTCTCTCTCTGTCTAAAAAATAACATAAATCTTTTTAAAATATTTTTTATGTAACTCTGTTAATATGGAAAACAGTAAGGATATATGTAGTTCAAAGTGCGTTTTAGAAGCTGAGGTATTCATAGACAATTTAACAAACGTTTCTGAATGGAAAAAAAGCAGAACTAGTTCAGGCCCATAGGTCATAAATCTTAGGGATTATCTGTTTTACTAGACAGAAAATATTTGAATCTCTACTAAACCAAAACATGCAAGTTAACAAGTAAACTTCTCTAAGTCTGAGATCTTTAATGAATAGTAAACAGTGAAATTAACTTGTTACACTTTACGTAGACAGTCCTTAAGTGTGGCCTGATGCCCCTGTGAAGTATTGAGATGACATGGCCCATCTATTTTACCTTGGCCTCAAATCTCAGATAATTTTCCTGATTCTTTAATGTTGTAAAAGCTAGAGGCACTTAACAATTCTACAAGGATATATTCTCTTTAAGCAAACAAAGGATTACAAATGCAAAAATAAGACAGGGCAGAGTAGAGACAAAAATTTATAATGAAATGCAAAACACCGGGAAGAATCAAAACCATCTTGAAGAATGAAATTGGGAGGATTTACATTCCCTAACTTTCAAGTCTCATTATAAAGCAACAGTAATCAAACAGTACTGTCAGTTTCCTTATTTCCTTAACTTTAAAGTGTCTAATTATTCTTGCATAATTGTAGCATTTTACTCTTGCAAAATATATATACTATATACTTTTATACTGCAAATGAGGGATAGATCGTGTTGCATGTTTCCATTTCAAGCAACTAAAGAATTCATGATATTATAAGGGAAGCAAGGTGCTTTCATAACAAGATATTACCACCTTTTGATTTATGCATATGAAATGCAAGCATACATCAAAATTCAGGAATGATGGACACCAAAGTGGCATTTATCTTTGGATCTTCAAAATAAAGGGAATTTTTTTTTCCACAATGAACGTAAGCCACTGTTATAATTCAAACTTAAAGCTATTTGAATCTAAAAGGAGGAATGAAAACTTAATTTTGTTTTTTAATGAAAAGTCTGCTCTGCCTTGGTGCTGTGTGTTTGTAACATTATGCTTCCTGATGATCTTCTAGGGGTGAAGCTGAGTAGCCTCCTTGGCAAAAAAGGAAACTTAGAAAAACTTCAGAGCTACTGGGAAGTTGGATTTTTTCTGGGTGCCAGTGTCCTGGCCAATGACCACATGAGAGTCATCCAAGCATCTGAAAAGCTTTTTAAACTGAAGACACCAGCATGGTAATAGTAAACTCTTAGGTGTTTGAGCAAATACTTTTAATAAACAACACTGATCACTTATTTCCAAATTGTTATATTTGTTGAACTGACAATTAGATGATTTTGTTTGCTTACAGAATGAAATGCAGAATTTAGAGGGAAAACTGTGTTTATAAATGTGTTGCGTCTAGGTTCTGATGATTTTGGATGCAGGTGATGTTCTCTGGCCTTCGGCTTAGCCTTGTCATGACACTGACCCACCACGAGCCCAGGTTGGCCAGTGGTCCCCACAGGAAGCCAAATTTGACACCTGTGCATTGATTCGGTATTTTGACAATTTTCCATGTCAGCCTCCCACGTTTCTGCCCCAAACACACACCCTTTGCTCTCTTTATGGCCCTGTCTCAGTTCCGGGGTTCTTATTCTTGATTTTCACTTCTCTTGCTTAAGGCTTATTCGTGCCATTGAATGTTTCATCTATGTGTGTTTTTCTAATTTAATCTTGTTCTTGGAGTGCCCCCAAGTCTCATCCTTCTGTCTGTGGTAATTGAAGAGATGAAAGCACTTAGGAGTGCCTTTAGGACTATTTTGGAAAACAATGCTGATTTTATTATGCATCCCAGGTAATGATTACTAGCTGTAAAGGCTTTAAAAGGTTTACCATGGTATCAAGAAAGGCTCAGGTTGGCTCAGAGCCTGCGCTACTGACTTGTTTTCATCAGACAAACTACTTCAGGACATGCTTCCCCAAGTAGGTTCCCATGGCTCCCCATAGAATTTCCTCACATTCAGGTCTTCTCATTGGCAAACCCTCCCCAGTGTCACACCCATAGGGATCCTTCTAAAATTCATGTCTGACCCTGACCCTTCCCCCTTGCCACAGAAATCCTTACCACATTAAAGGAGTTTAACGGCTCTTCACTGTCTAGGGTATAAAGTCCACCTTCTTGGCTTAGGGAACAATGTTTGTCTTTAGTCACTCCAGACTCAGATCATGTCACATGCCCCCAATTACGTGGCTCTCTAGTCACACAGAACGGGCCAGACTGTGGCTTCATGCACACACTGCACGTGCCTCTTCTGGCCTTCTTCCCCACCTGTGGACACTCCTAGATCACCTCCACACGCAAACCAGACCCTGACCTAAAACCCTTTCCTGCCTGCATCCAGATAGAAGCATGCATGTGATTAGTTCATCTTATGAAATCTGCTTTTCTATTTCTCTCATTTTTAAATCATATTTCTCTAGAGAGTGACTAGTCTTATCTCTGCATAGTTGTAGCCCGATTGAGATGTAGGTCGCTTTGCTGTGTACCTTTCACATTTCTATCTCGTCAGCAGTCTGTGCTACATAGGGACAAAGCTGTGCTCCCCGTCGGGTGTCTACAGTCGGTGTTTGACAAGGAATGAAATAAATGAATCAGTCAATGCGTGTGTTGCATGCAGCCTCTTTTGTCTTTGCTTTACAATGATCATCATGATGGTATAGAAGGGGATGGAAAGAGCTCTGGTTTGAGGTGTCCCAGCTTCTGTTGACAACAGAGAGAACATTATTTTATGCAATAGTAATAACAACCGCAAAACCTTGCCTTAAGTTCCCATTCACTTACTGTTAATTTCCATGTTTATAGTTTACAACCCAGTATCTCATATAATTATCATGCTTCCTCATTTTTTCTTAGCTTTTTCCTTTGAGGCACCATCTGTCTTGTTAGGTTGGAGGATATTTGTATAACATATAAGCTAAGTTGCTTCACAGCAAAATAATGATCTCTTATGAACGGTCTATTTAGGGAAGCATATTTTAAAACAAGTGTGTTAACCACTCCCTTGAAGAGGATAGGCATTATTTTAAAAGGCATGTTTTCAGTTGATGTACCATCCAGCCCAAGCAATTTGAGCTCTATACCCCTCAACAGACTCATCTTTAAAATGGGGATAAAACAGCTTACTTTATTGGGACACCTGGGTGGCTCAGTCAGTTAAGCAGCCGACTCTGGATTTCAGCTCAAGTTGTGGTCTCAGGGCACTAACTTGGAGCCCGGCATCCAGCTCTGCACTCAGTATAGGGTCTGCTTGCCTCTCCCCCTACCCCTCCCACTCAGGCTCTCTCTCTTTTCTCTCTCAAATAAGCAAATCTTTTTTCTTTTTATTAAAGCCCACTTTATTGAATTTCTGTAAGATTTAAATGAGAGAATGTGTATGAAAGTGCATGACATGTCACAAATAGTGAATAATGTTTGGTGAAATCTGGATGCGTAAATACTAAAATCATATTTAGATCTGCCTGTTATGTGTCTTATATCTTTTCATTTTTAGGTACCTCAAGTCGATTGTAGAGACAATTTTGATATATAAGCATTTTGTGAAACTAACTACAGAGCAGCCTGTGGCCAAGCAGGAGCTCGTGGACTTCTGGATGGACTTCTTGGTCGAGGCCACAAAGACCAATGTTACTGTCGTTAGGTTTCCAGTGAGTACTCTTCATTTAGCTTAACTTTAGCTGCACTTCTCGTTTGCTTCTTTTATTTAAAGAACATTTTTGCACGTGATTCTAACAGTACAAGTGTTACTTTTTTTTAAAATAACTTCTCAAACTCGGGGACGTGAGATACATTTTTATGTTTTTGCCGTGGAATTTGGTGATTTCTTTCGATAAGTTGTGAAGCATGCTTTCCAAGAAGAGATTGTCTCTTGCTTAGCCTCAGTCAGTCAACACATCACTTCAGACCAGAGCCAAGGTTGCTGTTAATTCCTACAACAGTTGTGTGAACATTGTCTTCAGTGTTGACACCATTACTGTGGTGAGAAGTCTTGTTACTCACCTCGGTCATTATTCCCTCTCTACTGCTCATTACCCACATAGGTCAGAGTTAGATGGAGTGTCCTCAGTTCCCAGTCACATTTTACAATCCTTTAGATCGTGAGAAATGATGACTCATAAGTTCCGATTTGCTGCGCACGTTGGCTAGATATAGATACAGATATATGTATAGTAGACACACACACACTTTCAAAAATACATTGCTCATCTTCTCAGCTGGTGCCTTTCCCATCCTGATCATTCTCAGAATACCGCCCAAAGCAGTATACACTTTAGCATCCAATTCAAGAGCCACTGACAAGTCACTGTGTGCCCTCAGCTCTTCCCACGTCCAAGTGATGCCATCAGTCTCTCTGTGTGAGCTCTCGGGTCCAATCCTCCATACTCAGGTGGTGACAACCCTCAGTCCTTTTTCTAAGATCTTGTTCCCTAATTCTTGTTTATAGGATCATCTGTTTCATTTAATTAAATCCATTGCTGGCATTAACAGGCGTTCTTTACTCTCCCTTCCCAATGAAGCCTTCAGCTCAGCAGGATCTTCAGCTGAAAAGCCTTTCAAACTAAAAACACTTTGTTTTCCAGCCTAGAGAATGTGTAGCCTAGGAAAATACTTGTCTCCCAGTGAGCTGGCAGCGTGCCCGCAGCTGGGGCTCTGATGGGAGCAAATGCCGTGAAAGAAGACAGCGCAGAACTGTCTGTATTGAGTTGACTGTTGACTTGATCGACTAGAAAATTGGCGATGAAAGGAAACCACTCCTCTTAGCTATTCTGAGCTCATTTAAATTAGTTTAGTATGAATTTGTCTGTCATACTATGAATGTCAAAAAATAAAACCAGCAGATATTAAGAAGTTAGGAGAATATAGGAATATACTCCAGATAAGAGAGGCTTTCTTAAGCAAGAAAGGGACCTGTAAGCCCTAAAGGCAAATATTGACCAATTTGAGTCATTAAAAATCCTAATTTTTGTTCAATAAAGAGCATCACGGACATGGCAAGTTCTAGAGAGGGAGAAGGTATTTAATACGAATGCAGCAAAGTTATCGATTTGCCTCATCGGCAAAAAGAAAAAAAACAACTACTATTTGGTAAGAAAAAAAATGGGCAAATCATATGAAAAGATAACTAACCTCATTAGGTAGTCAAAACATGCAAATTAAAATTAGACATCATTGTAACTGTGCCATTTTGCACACATGTGCATAAATCTGTAGTATTGGTTCCCTGAAGTAGAATTGATTGAGATTGCCATGTTGCCCTCCATAGGGACTGTATCAGTTGGCATCCTCACTGGCAACATTCGAGACTTACCACTTTCCTAAAGTCTCTCCCCAAAAAGTATGTTTATCATATTTGTTCTTTAGCTAAACTTACAGATGAAAAAATGGTAAATTGGGATCATTTTAATTAGTATTTCTCTGATTATGTGTGGGGTTGTGCATATGATTGTGTTTGTGTTTAAAAGACCACTTGGTGATTAAAAAAATAATAATAATTTGTTGCCTACATTTAAAAAATAAGAGTTAGATCATCAGTGCTGGCTATAAAGGGTATTGGTATTGGTATAAATAACTATAAAATTTGAATAGATATATATAAAATACTGTTTCTAGACATTAAATAGCGATTATCACAGGGTTGTGATCCGTGGGCAGGGAGGCACTTGAGGTGAGTGCCGCCTCACCTACTTTTTTTTCCCTTAAGGCCTTTTTCTGGCTGCCACACCAGGAAGTGGAGCCCCAGCAGGGTGCGGCTCTCTCTCTGGGCAGAGCAGGCTGGAGGAGTGTTTGGGACTCTAAGACAGGTGGAATATGAGAAGCAGGGTGTTGGAGAAGGGGGAGTCTTAAAGAGTGAATCCCAAAATTCTGCCTGGGAATTTCCCTTGAACCACAGAGCAACTCCTAGACAGTGTGAGCAAGGGGTAAGCACAGCATGAATAAACACGACAAACTACTGGTTCCAGTATTTGACCAAAATTGGGTTTTAGATGAAACCTATGTGGCTTATGTAAACCTTATCAAGGTAAATCCCCTTGCTAGTTAGAAGATCAGGACCAGAAGTGGTAGAGAGCATTCTCTGGAAGGTTGAGAGCTGAGCAGATATCCCATAACTTAAACAATTCAGGAGGAGTAAGATGTTGGACTTTGGGTCTAGCCAGAATGATGAGATCTTGATGAATACCCCAGAGATTTAGAGGAGACAGAGAAAATCCATACCCTAGGAGTAAAGGCAAAAATAAAAGACCCATCCTAACAAAGCTGTGATACAACTAAGCCTCCATAGAATGAAGTTGATGCATTAAAAGTTTGACTGCTAGCTAGGGGGCGGGGGTAGGGAAACCTCTGGAAAGATGCAGTTCAGAGCCTCTGCATTGGGTCAGACACAATCAAAGATTACTGGACATTCTAAGAAGCAGAAAAAAAAAGTGACCGACAACAAAGAGCTTAAAGAGCCCTTAGAGGCGGGCCCAGAAGTGATTCACATATTGAAGTTACCTGATGAGAACTTCAACTAACTGTAATTACCATGTTAAAGAAGACAGAGGAAAAGATAGACAATATACATGAAAAGATAGAGTATTTCAACTGAAAATAAAGTTTGTTTAAAAAGTCAGATGAAAAATAAGGAGAGTTCACATAAAAATCTAGATTTTCATCTATTGGAAAATTAAAGGGACCGGCAGTTGGACTGCCTTTTTCAGAAGCAACAACCTACTAAGTCACCTATCTGTATGCTGCCATTCTAGACATTGATTACAGTCCCACCCTTCTTGCTTCACTCATCTGCCTTTCTCACTGGGCCCGCTTCCTGCATTTGGGGAGCAATTTGCTCCCCGTGTTCTACTGCATAGAGAAAGGCAGGTGTCTAGTACCTGTGGTGCCATGTCAGTCACTAACCCATTGCATCCTCAGAGTGCATCCTTAGCTCATACTTACAAAGGCCACAGTAGGTCTTGATTGGGGATGATAACATTTTCCTTCTTTTAAAGTAGATCTGGTTAAAACCAAGATTACTTATATTAGAAAATATTTTATTTGATTGCTTCTATTTATTTCACTACCATATCCATTCTCATTCCTCAAAGAAATAACAGTGACACTGGGTAAAAGAAGACAGACCAAAGTTTCTTTGCAAAATGGTTTAAATAGTACCCTCACTTATTATTATTATTTGGGTTTAGTTCCATTGATTCTTTTTTCTCACCTCTCTTCTCTGTGTATTTTCTTTCCTTCCTACGTTGAAAAGTTAGGGGACCATCAACCACTCACCCCAGGTGAGGTGAGAGGAAGTGGAGTGTGATGTTTCTGCGGACTCTTGTAGAAGCTGAGACATGTAACTATTTAATTTCTACCCTGTATAGTTTATAGGTCTTATTGCCCTCCTTCCTACTTCAGATACAAGGTATTAGATGTTCATTTTTTTGAAATTTTTAGCCATCGATTTTAATGTTACCAGTAGAAAAGTTTAGAAACTAAAAGCAAGACTGTTCATACTTTCAAGTGAGTTTTGTCAAATTACCTCCTCTTCCACCCCCTTCTCTCGGTCTTTCTGTGACCTCTGTAATGTATGCGATGAATTCCTCCCATTTTTGTTCAGCTCAAAGGGCTGAACAAAGGTTAATGATAATTACAACCAATCTTGACATAAGAAAACATAGGTCAGATTTTATCTGTTAGAAACATGGAAACAATGCTAAAGACATAAATTTTAGAAGAGGAGATAACCTGGTCCTATGCTTTTCTAGTGTTAAATTCTGTGCCCACATGATTACGGAACAAGGTATATTCTCATTTGTGGGTACAGTGACTTGGATGCTATTTTGGAAGACCTGCCTTTTATTCCCTATTATTCATCTTGTTTCACCAACCCTGGGATACTCAGATTTGAGAGCACCAGTTCTGCCAAGATTTTTTGAAAATTTGTTTCCATTATTAATCAGCACCACTTCACTGTCTGTTGATTGGAATTTGGGCCTTGATTCTCTTGGTATGTTCCTAAATCAGAATGTGTTCCCCAATGGGCTCTTCTTGTGCTTTATTTGTGGTCTCTTCTATCTTATTTTCATAACTGGAGCCTGACTGAGAATTAAACCCTTATGTTTGTTTGTTTTTTAATAGTCAAAAGTGAAGAAAATTTTGTTTTCTTAATCCCCTTTCTGTAGTTCTCTGTACTCTAATTTAAATAAATTTTACTCTTGTGGTAAATATAGCATAAAATCAGTACACTGTGTTTGCAGCAGATAGCCGAGAGTCAGGTGGCCAATCCACATACCTTCTCACTCAGATTGTGTGTTAGCTTACTCTGTATTGTGAGTTCATAATCCCTTGCTGATGAAGTCTTCTGAAGAGTTTTCCTCCACTTTTATTTGGTCAACTTGCTTCATGTAAGATTCTTTCTAAAAGCCAATTTTCTTGCATTTTAAGCAGTAGGGTAGAAAGAACTAGTCTAGGTTCTCTGATAATTTAGTATTGACTTTTCTTTCCTTTTTTAAATGTTCCTACTTAAGACTGCGGAGGAAATTTGAGCTAGGTGGGCGCTTTTAAGCATCTGTGTAAAAAGACAATAGTTGCCTCACCTTTAAAATCAGTGCATGTGTGGTATCTTAATGTTATTTGCACCTAGTGTCAGATATTAGTAATACTGCACTACATCCTTTGAGAGAGATTGTCAACTCAATTGTTATGTACACCTCATACATCTCCAAAACAGGAGTAAGTTTTACTTCCCTTTTTTTCTGTCATAAGACTAAATATACCATTATTGAAGAGCCCAGTTTTATCTTGAAAGTAACACAAAAACATTTTTATTGTTTCATAGAGCTGCGTCCATTCCTTTAGCTTGTATATAAAAGTCTTTCAGTAATAACCAAAATCATTTTTCAATCCATTCACGTAGGGAGGAGAACATCCTGCCACATCTGTCGATAAGGTGTGGCAGGAGAAAACTGAAAATAGTACATGATGCTCTATATGTGGAATCTTTTCTATGTACAGAATTATTTGCTTTACCACATTTCTTCCCATTTTGGACACATTTAGATTTATAGAAATAGATTTTGCACTTACAGCAAGATAAAATAAAAGACCTTAAAAATATCTTTAGAGTAGATTCCCTGGGGATAGTCAAACCAATATATGGACTTCAAAAATTTATTTCTAATTTCTTTAGCAGAAAAAGTGACGTGTTACTGGAACTTAGGATAATTGTGTAATACCAAAAGTGCTCAAAGGACTCATAGGGAAGGCAACAGTTAGGAGTTAAAATGGTTTTCCTGCAGTTGTGGACCCAGAGCCTCATCCAATAATCTCCCGCATCAGTTCAGTATTGCTCTAACAGCTCTAAATGGCTTAAATCTGCAGTCACTAATGTGTGTTTCTTTGCCTTATGTTTTCAAGGTACTAATATTGGAACCAACCAAAATCTATCAACCTTCATATTTGTCTATCAACAATGAAGTTGAGGAAAAGACAATATCTATTTGGCATGTGCTTCCTGATGACAAGGTAAGTTATGTAATTATTAAGACAAGAGCATTTTAGTGAAGGACTTTACTCCCTTCCAGCACTTATGTATTCCAGCAAATATCTGCATTACTCAAGAAGAAATAGCTTCACTGTGTGTTTATCTCGGCATAGATACATCTTGTAGTATAAATTTGTTAAAGTTGGGTTACAAATTTCACTCATTTAGTAAAACATAACTGAACTTATTTGGACTTTTAATAACCATCCAAAGTACGCTTAAAATGAGATGGTTTCTCTGTTTTATAAATTCATGCTATAAATTATGTGTGGGAGACCTGAGACTTAAAAGATGCATATCTTAATTCTAGGAAGCCTATCAGAATAAGACCACTCTAGTCTTATCCAAGTATGATTATAGTTATCATTTCATGACACTGTTTGGTTATCTAAGCAGCTGTTCGATTTTAGATTAGCCCCTGGCTCCGTGAGCTGGCACGGCCTCAGGGGGGCTGTGCTGCCCTGGTTTGCAGACGGGTCTGAAATGCTCTCATTTCTCCCTACAGCAGTCATTTTAGTAACTCCTTCCACTTCTGGATTTTATCAGTTTTGATGCATGTGTAAATCTTACTATTTTTTTAAGTTATAAAAATTGCAAGAACTGATTCCAATCCATTGGATCAACCACAGAAATGAGAGAAGTCTTGTGGCAAAGTAGTTTTGTGGGGTTTTTGGTAATTGCTTTCCAAAATACCCTTAAATTTTCCTTAACAGTCATCCTTAACAACTCAACAAATATTTCTGGAGCACCTACTCTGTGATAGGAGATCCCAGGCACTGTGTTAGGCACGAGGGAAACAGATGTATGCAAAATAAGCAAAATTCCTGCTGTCTACTCAGGCAATAAGTAAATACAATATAGAAGTATATTAAAGGGAAAATATGGCAGAAAGGGGGAGTTAAGGAGTACATTTGGAAGCATGAGGTTGCAATTTTTAAAAATATCCATGTCAGCTTTAAAAATGTCTTTGAGTCAACAATCTTGTGTTCAAATTCCATCTCTGGCCTTGGCAGCATGGCTTCTCCACATCCCAGTGTCCTCATCTGAAGAATGGGATGATAATAATATCCACCTCAAAAGGTTGTTGTTAAAAGTAAATGAAATATTATTAGTAGGGTATATTGCACAGATCCTAACATGTAATATATGCTTACTGTATTGTAACAACAATAATCCACATATGAACTGAGCCCTAACATTGAAACCCCAGAACTTAACCTGGCTTGGCTCTTTAGCAATCATTTGGGAGGTCATTGGTATTATATTTGGAAACTGTGGTATTGTAATTTATAGTAAGAAATAAGGATTTGGTCTTCATCCGCTTCTGGCACAGATTTCCTAAAGCCCTTAGAATTTCCATAAGTGACTCTTAATCTCACAAAACAAACTGAGGGTTGCTGGGGGGAGGGGGTTTGGGAGAAGGGGGTGGGATTATGGACATTGGGGAGGGTATGTGCTTTGGTGAGTGCTGTGAAGTGTGTAAACCTGGTGATTCACAGACCTGTACCCCTGGGGATAAAAATATATGTTTATAAAAAATAAAAAGTTAAAAAAAAAAAAAAAAAAAAAAAAAGAATTTCCAAAGCGCTCAAAGCCATAAAAGTGTTTTTCTATTATGTTAATAAGATGACTTTTGGACCCACCTAAGGATGAGGCCTGCCTGCCAAGAGAACCAACTATGGGTCCTACCCCTTACGTCTAGGGAGGGGGGAGGGGATAAATTGAATGGATCTCCCATGGTTGGTGGAGTTAATCAATCATACCTACGTCATGAAGGCCCCCCTCCCCCGGCCAAAACCCAAAAAGGACGGGTTCAAAGAGCTTCCAGGTGGGTGAACAAGTGGAGCTTTGGAGACGATGGCAGCCCTAGAGAGTTCAGGGAAGTTCTTAGCCTTTCTTATCCATCTTGCCCTATGCATCTTATCCATATGGCTATTTCTTGGGTCATATCCTTTCATAATAAACAAGTAATCTAGTAACTATAATGTGAGTTCTATGAGCCACTGTAGCAAATTAGTCAAACACAAGAAGGGGTTCCTTGGAGCCCCCCATCTATGGCCAGGATGATGGCATACTCCAGGTGGAATTGTCTAGAGACAAAACCAAGAATAACTAATGTAACTATATACATGTTGTTCGCATTGTTTAAAGTACACAGTGTTTTATTTACATTATTTTAAAGTATATGCCTGTATGTTCTCACAAGCAGAAGTAATCATCCATAGAAAGTACAAAATCTAAGAGGTTAGGAAACAGGAACATTATCTGGGAGAGGCGATTTTCAAAGGCTTGATTGGAAAGAGCAAGGTTATCCAAGGACACTTGGAAACAGAATGGAACTAAAGGAATTAGCAATTAGCAGGGCCAGGAGAATGAGTGGACAGCCAGAAGACAGAAAAAGAACAGAAAGTAAGCCAGAGATTTTTGGAAAATGAATACTATTTCCAGCTAGTTGTCTGGAAGTTCTTTGTTGAATAAAGTTAGCCTTGTATTGACTCTCATGTTTTGTGACAACTGTAGGGACAATTTTTATATTATACTGAGAAATAAATAAATGAAGATGTAAAAGAGCTCATTAAGAAAGGTAATGGAATTGGGCCATGAGTTGTCCAGTTTCCACTTTTACCATCTTTGATCAAGAAGAATTACATTTGCATTGTCCCCACTGTGCTAAAAATTCTCCTTGTTCAAAAATTTAAGCTTTCTTAAATCGGTTTCCATTTTCAAAGTTATGTCAGTTTCTTCGCAAACCCTGGTTCTATCCATAGCATGTTCATTACCACTATCTTTGTCTGTGCTGTTTGAAATAGAAGTGATACCATTGGAATGAGGACAAGTAATAAAAATAAGATAACTCTGCTAATATTATGTTAGTTTAAAGCAACTGGAATAACTATAACTAATAACAGACAAATAGCAGGGGTATAGATCTGATGTTAAACTAAAAATGGATTCTTTTTGTCATAGGATGGGTTTTTTTTTTTTTTTTTAAGATTTTATTTTTGAGAGAGAGAGAGAGCGCACGCAAGTGCAAGCTGTGGAATGGAAGTTGGGTGGAGGGATAGAAGGAGAGGGAGAATCCCAAGCAATCTCCCCACAGAGCTCACAATCCTGACCCTCCCCCAACAGACCATGACCTGGGCCAAAATCAAGAGTCAGAGGCCCAATCAACCGAGCCACCCAGGCACCCCTTGTCATAAAAAGTTTTAAATTTTTTTCTAAGAATAGAGCAGAGCGTGTTGCTTTTCATTTATCACTTATTTCTTTACTCCTTCTCTCAGGATTTTCATTCTAAAATGTGGAATGAACAGTTAGTATATACTTTATATTGCAGCGGTCAAAACGTTAATATCATTATACCAATTCCTAAGAGTCTCAGGACTCTTATTAGGGAGTTACTCTAAGTCAAGGACAAAATAAATTGAAATCCTAATCTTTAAACAGTTCTCCCTTTGTTCAATGGTTGGTAGTTGTTTGAAGTCAAGTTAGTACTTGAAAAAATGTCTGCATGTGCACAGGAAAGAAAAACTTAGACTGAGGAAGAGAAACATTTCTAAGATATTTTAAATGGTTGTTGTTTAGAATCCCTTCCTTTTGTGGAGTCTGAGTACTCCTGTCCTGTCTGGTGGTCTCTCAGGGAAATGTAGCAGACAGCAGGGTCCCAGTGGAATATGAGGTGCTGACCTCACACCGGCTCCAGCCATGGCCCCTCTGCGAAGACCTAGGAAATTTATGAGTGGAATATGATTACCTCAGATTCTAGATTTTGATGATATGATCATCTCATCCATCAAGGATGCTTTTAGATACAAAACTCCCACCTAAAAGTGGCTTCACAGATAAGGAAATGTTACATCACAGGAACTTCTCAGGGGCAGAGAATCATGCTGGCGATACGTCAGTGGTTGAACAGTATCAGAATTCTCGGGTGGCTTCTCTATATGCTCTTGATTTTTCTTTCCTTGTCTTAAATAGCAGCTCAAAGCATCAGTTCACACACAGCTTCCCAAGGAAAGGGTCCGGCCCTCCTTTTGTATCATAAATTGTGCCATGTGTTCATGCCTAAACCAATCACTAGCAAGGAGAATGGACTTACATCGCCAATTTAGACCAATCATTACACCTCATTGCTAAACATGGCCACCTGAATGCCGACAACATTCAGCTCTCCTTAGCAAAGAAGGAAGAGTGTGTTTGTTGTCTAACAGTATCTGCCAATGGAGAACTCCCGCCATTTTAGCTCAATGTTAACTCCTAGTCCCAACTCTAGTGACGAGGGCATAGGATCTGACACTAACCAGTTACTACAGTATGGTGCTTGTGCTGAGTCAGTTAGCTTGAATGTCCATCTGGGGCTTGTTGAGGCTAATTATTCTAGCTCTGCCTCTGGCAATCCCTTTCCCCAGATTCCCAGACAGGCCCCAGGAACTTTTTAACCGCACCTGTTGGCCTTGTAGCTCACCAGCGCCTCCATGTGGTAAGTCCCAGTAGCAAAGGCGCTGGGGAGCTGGGCCTCCTTATTCCAGATCTCCATCGCAGGCCCTGGGCTTCACACCAGTAAGATAGAACATTCACTGGCAGCACTTGCAACCTTTCAGTAACCTAACATTCTGGAAATGCGGCTCTCCTTTCCTACAAACCCAGCCCAATCTATCTGGGAAATCTCTCCTTGCCTGTTCCCAGAATAGGGCTGATATGAGATAGATTTTACCAGCGTTGTCCTGTGGGTGTTTCCCAGTTTCCCTGTTCAGTTGCATGTTTGCCTAAGCGCCCTACTAGCTGTGCCTTCTGCCACCACCTCCTGATCCTGGACACAGGCTCTGAGGATAAGGCTGAACTGTACGCAAGTAGCATGCGGGTAACAGCTGCAGCTCCGGGGTCCCATCTATTTAGAAGGTCACCTGAGGCCACCAGGATTTAGAACCAACTTTCCATATTACCAGCTGAAGCTGCAGGGTGCTATTTTAATTTAACTCCCTCTGTACTCTGGTGAAAGAGAGCCACATTCCAAGAGCACCTTTCCATGGTCCCTTCCTTTCCTGGGCGCAAGCACATTTGCTCTGTGTTAATTCAGGTCACATACCCGTGACCTGACTGGTGTGCATTGAAACTAGTTTTTTCGTACATCTCCTTTGGGCTTGGGAGGTTCTATTTTTATTTTAAGTTGCATGGGCCTAGCAAAGAACTAGGTGCTATGGATATAAATTGTGGCTTTTTGATTTGCTTCAGCCAAAAGGAGAGTTCTGGTCCACCTCAGAGCCACAGGCTTCCTTACCCATTTCACAAGTCCAGCCAAGACCTCAAGCTCCTGGCGGTATTTTAAGTGGGTGGGTAAGAGCTTGTTTTCCTGGTTGTTTCCCATTTACAAAGTTGAATTGGCCATCTGAATGGACTATTGTAGAGCACTTGCTAAACTTGGACATGTGTATCGACTACTTTATTTCTACTAAAATATTTCTGTTGTCAATTCTGTGCTGTTACCAGACATATTTTTATAGGGAATGTGATCCAATTCATAATTTATTTAATTTAAAGACATGAATGTAATAATTTAAACTTAGTTTGAGTAATAAACTCAAAAAATAAATTTCCACATTTTTTTCATCTTGGCCCTGCAATCACCCATGTTTATCATATGATAATCAAATTTTTATGTTCAAAATTTATTACTATATTGAATTTTGCATAAATTAGGTCATAATGCATTGTAGCTATGACAGACACTATCTGCATGCATGTACTACAGACATACTTGGTGTATTATTTTCTGGAGAAATAGAACTACTATTTCAGTTGAAAATTTAACTAAAGATAATTCAGAAATAATCATCTCTAAAGCCTTGCAGAGGCTTTATTCAAATTAATGTTTTTCTTTCTCAGAAAAGAAATATTACTCAGCTATAATAATTGAATTACCTTGATCACTGGGTTTTTATTTAAAAAATTAAGACATGACAGTTATTAGGTTAATTTGCTAAAGATCAAGTTTTTTAGGATTTAATGAGAGGAATTCCCCTAGATTCTCTTGGAAGCGGTTTTATTGAAGTACAGAAATTATTAAGCAGTGTAAACATCACCCTTGTGGCTTGGAAATGAATTACAATTTCCATCCAGATTATTAAAGAATTATGCACTCGGAAAAATTATTCTGTGTATATTATTTTAAAATAATAAAACAAAATTATGTTATTTTCATTCGGATGACTCAATGTTTGTTGTTCTTGTCGTTCTTCCCCTGTGTTCTAGAAAGGTATACATGAGTGGAATTTCAGTGCTGCTTCTATCAGGGGAGTGAGGTAAGTTTACTTGGTACTTTTTTTTTTTTTTTTTTTTTTACTTAGAAGACAATAGAACTTTTAGTCAGGATTTAAAAATGCAGAGAACTTGAAGAACCCTTCTCTTGATGAAAATGCTCAGCCTCCTTTTCTGTCTTTGTTATGAAAACATCTATAACAAAGCTTTGTTAGTCGAACTGACTCTGTGCCTGTCACCTGCTTCAGATGTGGAGAACGAGGGGTAAATGTGGACTGTGGACCAGAATGATGGTGTCCATAAAAGTGAGCTATCTGGGTCCTCTCTAGCTGGTTGAGCTGTGGGTTTATGTGCTAGGATGGGTTTCTAGTCGTTTGAGATGCCAGGAACTAATCTCTTCTTAGGTGTAACCAAAAAGTCCACATGCCATCGATCACATTGTGTCCTAGAGTTAACATAACCTATTAGTGAGACTATGAGAAATTCATTTTTTAAAAATTTTTCCTCGGCTTGCTGCTAATGACGTGTTCTTGAGATTATAGTGGCTCGCTTCAGTTTAGTTCTGTTCTGACGTTGCCATCATAAAGCCAGTAGGTCAGGAAATGCTATTTCCTGGGATTTAGAAATGAGATTTTTTCCAGAACCAAGAGCCACTGGTTAAACATTTAAATACTTACTTTATAGAAGCTCAGGCTAAACCAACTCTTGGAAATTTCAAACCAAATTACTTGTGTTTACTACTATTTATCTCCACATAATAAAGAGAAATGAGAAAAAACAGATTTCTGGAGGCTGGTTACACAATACCCTGTTGCTTTTGGCATAATAATAATTGGTTTTGTTGGAGCATGAACTGGTAGAGCCATCTGAGTCACTGATAATTGGAGTTTGCCTGGTAAAACCACCTGTTACCTCTTGAGGGATCTGCAGAGAAACAAGCAAGATAATGGACTGACTCATTTGCTCTCTTTCCAACCAATGCCTTCTCAAATAAAGTTTTACTCTCTTAATATTTAATTTTTAAAACCAGTCATTAGCAAGGCAATTGTTATTTATTACTGCATTTCTAAACAGTTTAGGAAAGTACAGTAATAGAAATTCCACCTTATCATATCTATTTTCCAATGAAATTTTTTAAATTAAATATGGCAACACTCCATAAACTTCTGTTGTGACTTGCAGCATATACGTAGAATCCTTCCAGATGGCTTCCTGCTGGTTTATATGTTGAGAAACTTAAGCTGCAGTGTGTGTCTTCAGAGGGAGCTAACTTTTCTTGGCTTCCTCCTTTATAAAGAGATAACCACAAAAGTAAAACACACCAAAAACCTGAGTCAGCAGTTTGTCTTGCATCATCTCAGAACTTGCTTGCTCAGCTCAGTCAACAGGCATGTATTGAGCACCAGCTGTATGTCAAATGTTGAGTCCTATTCTGCTAATACAACAATGACTAAGACTCGCACTCTCAAAGAGCTCACAACCCATCAGTGGAACATTTAACAAGGAGGGACTGCACAGTCATTATTGAGCTGACAGTGAGCCAAGAAATGACAGATCTATGTTTAAGGAACAGAGGCACAAGAGAAAGTCTTTCTGTTTAAGGTAGAAGTAGGGAAGGGAGAGGGTAGGATCTAAGCTGGGCCTTGAATGAGGAATAGAATTTCTTTAAAAAGTCAAAAATGATGTGCATTCCAAATTGAAGGAACAGCAGATGCAAAGGCATAAAATAGGAATTGACAAAAGAGAGTCCACAGGCCAAATCTGGCCACTGCCTGTTTTTGTAAATAAAGTTTTATTGGAACTCAGCCATGTTCATTCATTTGTGTATTGCCTAAGACTGCTTCAACACCCAAACTTGAAATATTTACTCTCTGGTCCATTACAGGAAATATTTGCTAACCTTTGGCATAAAACAGCATGGCCTGAATGGTAGACTCAAAATTATTTCAGTTGCTATAAAATTGCATGCTGAGTCAGAACCAAGTGCCGTTTCACATTTCCTCACACCTCTAAAATCTCTACAATCCATGAGGTGCTTTGACTGCCTCCCCGCATTGCCTTCCTGGCTTTGGAAACATTTCGCTGCTCTGTAGATGCCAAAGAACTAGAATCGCGGAGCTCAAGTCAGCCACTCCATACTTCTGCCTTTTCTCCCGTATTGCAGTGTGGTGCTGTAGCAGGCAGGACAATTTCCTGTGCTTGGTTGGAGGGATACATAACGGAGGTGTACTTACAGCCCCCCGGAGCGACCCCACCCACAGATATGAGTAGGAGCACAATTCTTAGACTCTTAAGTAATTTTAGTATTGTGGTATGGGGGGAACGTCACTTTTTCAAGTGCTATTTATTATATCTTTTTGTTATAAACAACATTGATATCATAATGGGGATTGGATATAAGTTATTTATTTTGCACTGCACATTCATAGAAGTATTGCTGTTTCCCTGAATAATTCTTTTTGTTTCTTTCAGTATTTCTAAATTTGAAGAGCGATGCTGTTTTCTCTACGTGCTTCATAATTCTGACGATTTCCAAATCTATTTCTGTACAGAACTGCATTGTAAAAAGTACGTATTCACCATTGTTTAGGTATAAAAAATACTGTTCGTACCTGATCATTACTTTTAATTAATGAGTGAACATGTAGCTCCTATAAGGAATTTGTGGCTGTGTGGTTGTATAAATATTTCATTTGGCTTAATAGTTTATAATTATGGGGTATGTTTAACAATCTGAGAAGGGGGGGAGAGCTCTCTTTAATAAACCATGATTTTTCTTAGTCATATTTTATTTTTCCACAGATAAAACATTAACCAAGACCTGCCAGTTAATGACCAACTGTTAATGTCTCATTTTTAAAGTGCTCACTTATTGCAATAGATGATTACCAAAATTTTCATTCTTGAATTCTTTGAACAGGGACTCTTAACTCTGGTTCAGATTAGAATCAGCTGGTACATTTTAACAAGTGCCTGGGCCCTACCCTTGACAAATTATGTTGGATTTCCTGATGGGGGTACAGCTCGAGTTAAGAGCCAGTGATCTGATCTATACCCATAAAAGACAGTCCAAAAATCCATGCATTGCACTGTAACCTCCCTGGGTGTATTTCTCTTGAGCTGATGATAATTAAGTACTTCATGCTCCCTTAGGACATAGTGACTGACTATGGGGACCCAGGCAAGTGAGTAACAATTTAGAAACCAAAGTGCAGGTAAAAGCCAGCTTAGACTTAAAATTTTCCTGAGTACTGTTCTTATTCGAATAATCACCATCTGAGCCCATGGTAAATGACTAATATACTAGTTACAATATATAGTTCTTTTTATCTTGGTACCAAAAAGAAATTTATAAATCCGTAATTCTATAGTCAGCTATAGAACTATATGGTTATAGTTTTATCTTTATTATTATAAAATATATAGAAAAGGATTTGGAAATAAGAAATAATTCTTAGCACACATATGGTCTGCTTTTCTACTTAAATTCCCAAGTATACTGATTTGTTTTTATGATAATGATAGCCAAGATTTATGGAGTACATAACCCAGATCTAATATCTGCTTTAATCTTCAAATAAAAACTGTTAGGTAGCTAATATTAACATCTTCATTGAAAAGAGTCTTAAACAGTTCAATGAACTTAAAATCATATATAGTAAAAAATGAGCATCTGGGATTTGGACCAAGTACATGTAACTCTAGAATCCAGGCTCCAAAAAATTACGGTGTTCCCATCCCACTGTATTATATTCTGCTTAGAGATGTTCATAAAAACTTTGTGTGAATAGCTGATGGAAGTCTTTACCCCAGATCTTTAAGTCTGTCTTTAAAGTCAGATTTTTTTTTTTAAGGTTTTTCACTTTCTTCTTCCTCTTGGTTGAATTTGCCTTTGTCTCTAATTCATCAGGATATTTAACCTTCCGTAGGGCATACTATTACTCTGATTAGACTTGGGAACTTCTTTTTCTTGTCAGTGACCTACAAGAAATGTATACAGAGAAAGGAAAAGTAGGGAAGTAGATACCACATGCAAACTCCATAGATCGGTTCCAAATTCCCAAATGGGCTTTGTCTATTTTGTTCCTTGTCACAGTTCCAAAGGCCGAATAGTTTTTTTATCCTAGTAGACACTCGAGTATTTGTTGGATGGATGAATGGATAGGGGGGGACGGCTGGCTGGCTGGATGGATGGATGAATGGATTAAAAAGAGGTACAGAAAAAAAAGAGGTACAGAAAAAAAAGAGGTACAGAGATAGAAAAAAAAGTTCTGAGTTATAGAAGGTAGATTTTTCTTATCCCACATAATCTGCTCTTCCCTTGGGCTGGCAATGCAGTGTGTGACCTACATGTGAGATCATCAGCCTCTAGTCATAGTGCCTCCCATGCTTTAAGTTTGTGAACTGTTAGGAACCCCTCTGCATAGACTAGACACAGCTAGTGTTACAGGGAGCAAATCTGTTTCTTGTTGTGACTATTTTTCTTGGCTCTTAAATGATCTACAGAAAAAAAAAAAAAAAGAAGAACAACAACAACAACAAAATAAAAAACTTCACAAGAAGAGTTCCTGAAGAGAATGTCACCAAAAAAGCCAGCTGTTCCTAATTCATATTGGTGTTTTGCAGATTGTGTTTACAGAACACCATATTTATGATAGTAAAGGCAAAATATTTAATGACTGACGTCAGATGCTGTAGTGGCCCACACTATATCAAATAATCACCTCAGAATTTAGAGACATTATTCCAGATTATGGGTATTTTTGTTATTCCCATTTTAAATAATAATATGACCATCAGCAAAACAATAGTAGCTTATTTTAATAAATGCACTCTGTTAATCACTTTACAAGTATTAGGTCAAGTAGTCTTCCTAACAACCTTTAAGTTAGATACTACTATAAACTCTGTTGTGATGAAGGGGTGAGGCTCAGAGTGGTGGAGGAGCTTGCCCCAAGTCACACAAATACTAACAATCTTGGCCTGACATCCAAGTCCCAGAATCTTCACATCTCTATGAATTTGTCTAGCTTAATTGTTCTAAATCTATATTACATTATTGTTGTTTGAAGTGAGGCATTAGGTTGGACAATTCTACCAGCCTGTCTTTTTCTTTTTGAAAAATCCTATTTTTTGTGTTGATATTGATAGTTTATTGTCTGATTTTTTAGAAAGTCTCTTCGTTCCCATTTTTGGCTCTGAAGTCACGTTGGAACATACTTGCTTGTATTTAATATCAGATGTATTCTGAGTGACCACATACCAACTGTCCTTGTAGGTTTTTTGAAATGGTGAACACCATCACTGAGGAGAAGGGGAGAAGCACGGAGGAAGGTGATTGTGAAGGTGACTCCTTGGAGGTAATGACTCTGGTTGCATGTTCATTTTACAAAGTTTCTCTGTGTTTTTTTGGTTTTTGTTTGTTTGTTTGTTTGTTTGTTTGTTTTAAGATTTTATTTATTGAGGGGCACCTGGGTGGCTCAGTGGGTTAAGCCGCTGCCTTTGGCTCAGGTCATGATCTCGGGGTCCCGGGATCAACTCCCACATCGGGCTCTCTGCTCAGCAGGGAGCCTGCTTCCTCCTCTCTCTCTCTGCCTGCCTCTCTGCCAACTTGTGATCTCTCTCTGTCAAATAAATAAATAAAATCTATTAAAAAAAAAGATTTTATTTATTGAACACCTGGGTGGCTTGGTTGGTTGAGCATCTGCCTACAGCTCAGATCATGATCCCAGGGTCCTGGGATAGAGTCCCACATTGGGCTCCCTGCTCGGCAAGGAGTCTTATTTTTTTTAAAGATTTTATTTACGTATTTGAGAGAGTGTGAAAGACAGACCACAAGCAGGGGGACAGACAGAGTGAGAAGTAGGTTTCCCAGTGAGCAGGGAGCCTGACACAGGGCTCAATCCCAGCACACTTGGATCATGACGTGAGCCAGAAGCAGACACTTAACTGACTGAGCCACCAAGGCAAGCCTTCTCTATGGCTTAAAAAAAAAAAAAAAAGAACATTTAAAGTCTTACTGGAGGACGCATTGGGGGAGGACATGTAAGTGGTGATGATGGGGGAGGAGCTAGAGCCTGTGAGCTTTCCCTTAATGCTGAAAGCAGCTTATGGAATTCCTTGTTTTAAAAAAGAGCTGAAAAGGGCACCTGGAAGGCTCAGTAGGTTGAGCGCCCAACTCTTGATTTTGGCTCTGGTCATGGTCTCAGGGTCCTACGATGGAGCCCCATGTCTGGCTCCCCACTCAGCAGGGAATCTGCTTGTCTCCCTCTCTCTCTGCCCCTCCCCCTGCTCATAGAGGCAGGCTTGTCCACGTGCTCTCTCTCTCTCAAATAAATAAATCTTAAAAAAAAAAAAAAAAAAAAAGCTAAAAAGCAAACATTGGACAACTCTTACTTAGGAATACTGAGTTTTTATGTTTGGTTTACCTGATAGTAACTGTGCTTTATCTCTGAGGATGCTGATTTACCCTCCACACACAGGCCACAGTGCCCTCGCGTTTTTTTATGCTCCTCTGAGATATGTGCAATTCAGACAAGCAAAATACAGTGAAAATTCTGAATGGCATGACTGGCCATGGCCTTCCTCTGTGTGCTACACAGAGGACCTGGACCAACAGAAGATTAATTGAATACAGTCACCTGAAATGCTGTTCCCCTCTGACTTCTGCCTCAGGGACACAGGACACTGCAGACACCTATTCCTGCTTTTTTTGTCATGACTCCTCGGTGATAAAGAGCCTTTCATCTCTGTAAAGACCGTGTGGAGTATCCCAAGAGGGCTGACCCCCGTGCTTGACCC
The DNA here is from genome assembly GCF_964662115.1 of Mustela nivalis. NCBI lineage: Eukaryota > Metazoa > Chordata > Mammalia > Carnivora > Mustelidae > Mustela > Mustela nivalis. Next base: position 64,285,135 of record NC_139024.1, read on the forward strand.
TCCTCCAGGAGTGACAGTAGGCCAGCTTCTTCTCTAAGCCCTGCCCAGTGCTGGACTTGAGAAAAAATTCAGAATCCAAACAATGCTGAAAATGTCATTTCTAATGTTAAAGTGAAACTGAGGAAGCTAGAGCACCAGCCTGTCTGGCATTCTTATTTATTAGGTCACTTTGATAATGTCATCCCACATACTAGAATCTTTATAAAAACACTGAAGTCGTAGGGTAGCAGTTGAAGGAGAATTTAAATATAATAACCAAGTGTTAACTCTGTGCAGAGTTAAGTTCTATAATTATCTAGCAGTTCTCTAGCTTTGATGTTCCTAGGTAAGCCTAAGGCTCTTTCATTAAAGTTATAAAAAAAATGATAGGACCTAATTTGGGGGGGAAATTTTTTTCCCCATGCATTAGCTTGTTGCCTATAGGAGGAATAGATAATATTTACTTGTATATGTTTTGTATTTTACAACTTTTATTTTCTTATTCAAGTGATTTTATTAGGAATTAGATCTCTTGGTTCCTACATCAGTGGTCCTTGATTAGACCTCATTATCTTTGTGTTTATTTGGTTTAAATTTAGTCACTTGATACACAGCAATGATCAAGGTAAAAGGTAGCAAAGACAATGAAAATGAAATACTTTTATTAGTAAATATAAAATGTTGAAGTGGGTGTACTGGAAAGTCCATAAAGTTCTTCTGCAATGTCATAAAATGCTGGCTTTTTTAAACCAGTGAGAGCCATCCTGTGTTTTCTGCCCTTTTTTAAGGAACTAAATCCATCTTACCAAAAATACACAGAGCATAGCCAGGTTGTGGTCACCATATAAGACAACGTAGTCTTCTTAATTGATTAAATTCACAGTTTGGACTCTACTCCAGAAACCACTTTAACCATATTCATAGCATAAAACAGGCCTAACAGCCTTAGAATTTGTGATAAATTTTGCCAGCTGATTTTTCTAAGACTTGGTTTCCTATAATGTAAAAAAAAAAAAAAAAGGTAGGTAGATCACTTTTTTTTTTTAAAGATTTTATTTATTTATTTGAGAGAGAGACAGTGAGAGAGAGCATGATCGAGGAGAAGTTCAGAGGGAGAAGCAGACTCCCCATGGAGTTGGGAGCCTGATGTGGGACTCGATCCCAGGACTCCGGGATCATGACCTGAACCGAAGGCAGTCGTCCGACCAACTGAGCCACCCAGGCGTCCCAGTAGATCACTTTTTTAAAGAGCTTCCACAAAGATACAGAACCAAGATCCTTTGATCTGGATACAGTAATAACTAGGGTGGCTGTGTGAGGCTTTTTCTGGTCAGGCAGTCCATCTGCAGGCACTGAGAACAGTCACCAACCAAATAAGGAAGGGAATGTTCCAGATTCTCCATAGGAAGAGCCAGAGGGTTTTATAGTTGCTGGGCGGACCTCACAGAAACCAGCTTACACAGTATTGCTGATGCATCAAAGTGCTCCTACTCACCCCTCTCAAGGAAGTACAGGGATTCTAATTCTTTTAATGTTAGAAAAACACTCTTCCACTCTGCCCTTTCCATGCTCTCAGAATAATTTAAAATCTTGGACACAGAATGGCTTCTACAGTATTCCCAGTGTACTGTATAGCATATATAGTGAATTCCAGCATATTTAAAATAAGTATGTTTAAATAAGTTGTGGGTAGTTTTCCATCAAACCCCAAAAAGTGACCTTGCTGGCTTTCATGTGTTGGGTGGAGTATGGGGTGGCAATGTTCTGTGGGCACAATGGTCATGAACAGAGATTGCGGTGATGATCCAGGCTGTGAACATTGGGACGTCTGTCTTCACTCTCCCTCTCACTGAGTGTCCCTTTGTAGCCAGAGCACCTTGGGGAGATGAGTCACTAAATAGTCTGAACTTACATTTTCGCCTAACTTTTGATAACTACATGATTACATTTCTTATATATCTTCAACATTCTTAATTTAAAACGATCTTATTGGTGTTCTAAATATTTGATGAAAATGAATTCTTTAGGGGTGCCTGGGTGGCTCAGTGGGTTAAGCCTCTGCCTTCAGCTCAGTTCAGGATCTCAGAGTCCTGGAATTGAGCCGCACATCGGGCTCTCTGCTCAGCAGAGAGCCTGCTTCTCCCACTCTCTCTGCCTGCCACTGTGCCTACTTGTGATCTCTCTCTGTCAAATCAATAAATAAAATCTTTAAAAAAAAAAAAAAGAAAATTCTTTAATTTCATTACCACAAACTAGACTCAACCATCAACCCCTAAATGACACACAAAACATAATTCCTCTACTTCCTATTCGTGATAGTGTAAACTTAGAGACCATCTTTACATGGCGATTAAGATTTATATGCAGAATAGTTGCTTTCTTATCATCACCTCAGCTGGGGATAGAACTAAAGTTGTTTCAATGCATGTGTCAATTATTCTGAAGCCTTTGGGAAGCCAGGGCCACAGCAAAATTAAAATGTTGGAAAGGTGAAACATTCTTTAATGTTGACTTCACTTAGGGTGTTGTCAACATTGGCAAACTTCAACTATCAACATAGTTCTATAAACTACAAATTTGAAGTTAATCCCTAGACTTCTGGATGTTTGACAGACTTCTAATCTGAAGCCCGTATTAAGATCTACTTTTCTTTTTTATTTGACTCATAAGGTTTCTTTGAAGCAGTACAGTTGTGGGAGGAATTCAGCCTCCTTCAGGTCATGGTCTGCCGCCTTCTTCAACTGATCAAGCCTGACTCTACTGAAATTGCTGTGTGGGGGTCAAGAGCCGTGGGCTCTCGTTCTAACTTTGCTAATGGCCAGTTTTATAACTTTGGACAAAATTCATAGTCTTGGCTAGGCTAAAATGATTGGATTCCTCAAGTGCAAGTGGACCAAGAACACCTTAAATATGTTTTCCTAGCTCAAATTCGTGTAGTTTTTCAAGCTTAGTACAAACTATGTGAGGTTATTTCAAATACAGATCAGTCCCACTTTCAAAGGACTTTCCTCTGACATGGAAAGGCAAGGAATCTGTATCTTAAATAATTTAATGGTTCGGTAAAGTTATATTGAAATCATTGAACACTGGATTGCCGTTAACTCTAAGAGTTCGAATACGTATCAGCTGTGGTCCCTATTTTGTTCTCAGCCTTCCATAGTTTCGCTAGTACCTTGGGCATCTACCCAGCAGCCTCCTGGGAGAAACTCCTGTTCTGCCTCTCATCTTCCTCACACCACAACGTGTCTCCAGCCCAGTTACCTAATCCGCTCTGTCATTCCCCGTCTCAGGTTTTTACCATCTCTCCTGTGGCCTCATCTCTCTCCTGCCATCAGTATGCATCTCTGTAATCATCAGAAAGATCTCTCACACGATTTTATCCTGTGACTCCCCTCATTAAAAACCTTTGATGCTACTCTCTGTAGAAGTTTTCCTCAGATACAGTGTTCTCAGCCCTCTGGCTGGAACATAGCCTTGTCTTTCCACCTTTTGGGCTGGGATGGCCAGACTCTTCCATTTTGCAGAGGACTAAGGTTTTCTGCCCCTGGGCTTGATCCACAGATGCCCAACTCCACATGCCTTTTCTTCTTTGTCCCACCTGGTGACTGCATCCTCATTTTTTGAGATGCAAGTCAAGTGTCATTTCTCAACACCGCGTTTCACTTTCCTCTGCTCTCCTAGCATTCCGGGCCCCTCCTCTGCCTCACTTCTTCTCACTGCATTGTAATTTTGTAGTCCACGCCAGACTATGGACATCCCAGGACAGGGCTGTGGCTCTGTTTCCTTTCTAATCATGTAGTCTCACATGGTATGAGGCATCCAAGCAGAAGTAGTTCAGTTAGATCAGAAGGCTTGGAAGGGCTCGAAGGTGGTGTGTGATAAAGCTCAAACTGGAAGGGACAGAGTAGGTGCTGTGACACTGTCCCGGAAGTTGTTCAGGGTTAAGTAAGTGAAAGAATGAACACCATAATCCAGCTGCATATCATAACCAAGGCATTATTGACTCATTCTCTTTTCATCTCTTTCTGTTTTTATCTCCTTGGAGGAAAAAATGCTAGACACAAACTACCAAGGTCCTTTTGGCCCTCAATACAAAATATGGTGTGTCTCCCGCCTCGCTCCTCTCCCAAATACATACATATACTCCACCTCTCCGAACCTCTGCCTCTCTCTCTCTCTTTCCCTCCGTCCTGCCATCCCTTTTCCTCTTTATCTCTCTTTCTCATATATTCATGTGTACCTCACTGTTTCATCAAAATGGGCACATGGCTGACCTGAACCTGAAGCAATCATAGTGCCGGGCCCTGTGCACCCGTGTGCACCATGTACTTTCTAGTGTGCAGAAAGAGAAAGTTGACCCCTTGAGGCGTGGAGACAAGCAAGATAAAAGGAACATTTTGACGTAAACACCTGCAGAATGATGGAATACCTTACCATTTCCTTTTCTGATGATTTGCTTTACAAACATTAACAGTGAATTATGGTTTAGAATTCATTGAAATCAATTTGGAATCATCAGCACGTTGGTTTGTTTGTCTTTAACATCCCATTTCTATTTTTGCACATATCTGAAGCTCAACGCCCACATTTACTGCACTAAGAAAATATATCCCTTACGGTGCTGTATGATATGAGTACCAGTTTGTCACTCATTCTTTCCTTCTGTTGGGAAGGGAAAAAAAAAAAAAAAAACCCAACTTTTTCCTCTATCAACTGTCCAGTGATTGGGGGCCTGCAAGTTAACTGACAAAAGACAGATTAACAAGAGAAAAGGCAAGGTTTATTCAGATACATGCAAGCACTTAAAGTGGCTTCTGATTAGCTTGAGTTACCTTTGCTTATCCTCCTGAGAAAAGTCCTTCATAGGACTTTAAGGAAAAGCATGCATGGGAAATTAATGAGGGAAAAGTGGAAGGCACAGAACGTTTTGGCAAGGTTTTGTTTATGTCATTTCTCATCTAGGTACGAATGGTCCTAAACCTCCCAGAGAGGGGATTTTGGCAGCTGTATTTTCAGGAGGCTTTCTTTAAGCCAGCCAAAAAGGTTTTAGATAAAGGTTTTTAATGCAGCCGCTATTGATTCACATGTTTTCAGCTTAAACTCATCTTTATACCACATTGATAGTTATAAATTCACTTCACTCAATGAATATTTATTCACACCTATTATGTGGTAGTCATTATCCTAGCTGCTGGGGATACAACAGAGAAAAATTTGAGAAAAATCCCTGCCTTCACTGAGCTTACATCCTAGTGAACGACCAGCAATAAACAACATAAATAAGTAAAATGCATAACATGTTTGATAATGATCAGTGTTAAGGAGAAAAATTTAGTAGGAAAGGGGTCAGAAAGTTACAGTGTAACAGAGCATGCAAGTTTGGACCAATAAGCAGGGGAAGCCTCATTGAGAAGGTGATATTTGAGTAAACTCTTGGAAGAAGAGATCTATCAAACTGGTTATTTGAACCTAAGCATTTTTAGCATTTTATTAATGTTCCTAATCATTATTAATGTTTTTGACATTTACATATTAAGAAGGCAATACAGACTGAAAATTGATGAAGTTATTCTTTGGGTCTTTGAGGTGACCACTCACCTAATGTAATTAAGCCCCAGAGGGAAGTGTAGGGCCTTTGGAAGTTGGCTGTGTTACTGTAGGTCCCTCGACAGCGCGGGAACTAAGTGAATCACCACTTTGTTGTTTGGCCTTGTCAATATTGTCTTCCTACGCTGATTCCCTTTCCAGTACCAGACTTAGATTGTTCTGGGCAGGCAACAATAGAGGGATGATTCTAGAAGTATTCCCATCATTGCTTCAAAATGCAGTTGTTTCCCTTAGCAACAATCTAATTCACTAACTTATTTCTATGGCAATAGAAATAGAATGCAGAGTATATAAGCAGTGTATTCTTACCTTTTATTTTTTTTTAAACACTCTTTCCTCCACCCCTTATGTTTTCCGTTTCCAATTTAACACACCTTTTCTTTCCAGGGCCAGCTCTGTTCTACTTTTTCTGACTTATAGACCAGGCTAGTCTCCTCAAACCTGCCTTTCCAATTTATATGTCTATATGGTCAGAATAGAAAGAAGAAATTTTTAAAATGAAGTAGAAAGTACTCCCTGGAATGGTTGTCAGTCACTTTGGTTTTATGAAAAGCCCTTTCAATTTTTACTGTGACTACTTTGTTCATCAGGAATCATCTGCCATACCTAACAAATAATCTTTTAAAAAGAGAAAAGTCTTTTGATGCTTTGGATTCCAGAGGGGAGCTAAAACTAGGGCAGCCTCATGGAGGTTTATACATTCTTCACCATACTGTAAATATCCGTGTGGCAAAACTCCTTTCAACTAAGAATAAACTGATGCTGATTTTCAATGTTTTGTTTTGGAACCCGGTTTATTTAAAAAAAAAAAAGTGATTCTGTTCAAGTTTTCTATATCCTGATTAATCAGTTAAGTAAATAATTACTGAGCATCTGCAAACCAGATACTGCCAAGACTAGAGGTAGAGCAATTAAAGATAAATCGTAGCTCTCACAAAGCTCAGAGTCCAGACAGGGATGCAGACTAAGCAAGAGAAGGAAGGGTTACCAAAGTATGAGTAAGGACCAAAAGCCTTGGAAGTACATCAGACCAGAAAGTAACCCAGCTCTTGAGGGTCAGGGGGGCAGTTGGGGAAAGCCTCTTCCAGCTTGGTTTTGAAAGACGAGGCAGAATTACCTAGGTAGAAAACACAGCCTGTGGAAAGGCACAAAAATCTCAGGAACGTCACTGAGAGTTTTGAAGGAGGTTGTTGAGAAAGAAGGTTGGGCACAGAGGCAGCACAAAGAAGCCAAAGGGCATTTATCCCGTGCTGAGGAGTTTGGCTTTGATTCTGAAAGTAATGAGAAACCTTTTAGTAAAGCAGAGGCAGTGGTACAGACATGGACAGCTCACTTTGGAAGTTTAGACTTTGGAAAATTCACTGCCATCTTAAAGATCAGGGAACAGCCAACAGGAGAGGAGGAGAAAAGGGAAAGCCAGTTAAGAGTCTGTAGAATTAGTATAGCAGATATGGGGAGTAAGGGAAAGGCAAGAATGGAGTCTCAGGCAGGCACCAGCTGTCTCCCAGATATCTGTTTAAATAAGAGAATGAATGTTCCCGTGAATATTCATGACACACTAGAATGCTTTTATCGTAATGGTGTTTGGAAACAAAGTAAGAATATCCCTACAACAATGGTAGTGATAAGAACACTGAATCAGGAATCATGAGCTGGGTGTAAACAACAGCTCTGATTGATTCACTGGAAAAGATATTTCTGATCATCTGTAAGTTGAAGCTAATCATAGTATGACACAGGTTTATTGTGACCATCAAATGAGATAGGTTATGGACAGTTTTTTTTTCTTTTAAATTATAAAGCATTATAATAATGTAAGGTATACTAGGTTTCAGTGTGCAGGTTTCTCTACCCTTGGTAAGGCACACTAGCAAAGATAAGCACCTTTGGTGATGGTCCCTGCCCTGCCTTCTGCTGACCTGGGTCCTGTCTGGTAGATTTCCAGCATGTGTGGCACAGCACGGTGGAAGTCTGGGCCACAGGAATTGGGTGTGGAGTCTTAGGCTCTTTCTGGTGGAATTTTTTGACAATTTTTGCTGCCACTTTGCTGGAGCCCCATGTTATCTTCTAGTCTGAGGAAATGGCTAAATGATTCCTGATCCCTATTCCCTCACCCTGAAAACATGCCTGATGTTCAGCTCTGGACTAGGACAGTCTTCGGCCTTACATGAGACATCCAGAACAGGAGTATTCTTTTATGTACATTGGGTACGGTGTTGCCAGTGGAAAGGTAAGATGTGTCCTTTCCAGAGCATGGCGTCTGTCCTTAGCCAGAGAAGGGTCCATGATAAGGAGGCCATTGCTCACCCAGTCCTGGTTGGCTATGGAGCATAGTTTTCCCCAGGGGAATACAACTAATTGCCTTCTGTCAGTGCTTAGAAACCTGTTAGAAACAAATAAACTGAAGCTGGTAATGACAAAACCACATTTTCCTCATCTTCCTTGGCTATGGTCCCTCAAGTCGAGTGTGTGTACCCTGGAGAGTTTGCAGAGTGATCTGACTACTACCTTTGTAGGTAATTTGTCCTTTTTAATGTCTGCTTCCTTTTTGATCTTCTGTTTTCTGTTCGTTTTGTAATTTCCCTGTACTATGTCTGCTTTTTTTTTTTTTTTTTTTTAAAGATTTTATTTATTTATTTGACAGAGAGAAATCACAAGTAGATGGAGAGGCAGGCAGAGAGAGAGAGAGAGCGAAGCAGGCTCTCTGCTGAGCAAAGAGCCCGTTGCGGGACTCGATCCCAGGACTCTGAGATCATGACCTGAGCCGAAGGCAGCGGCTTAACCCACTGAGCCACCCAGGCGCCCCTATGTCTGCTTTTGAATATATTTTTTATTTTTCCTACTTAGGGCTCACTTTCTGGAAGTTAACTTTAGTTCTGTCTCAGATCTGCCTGGCCTTTTTTAGAATGTCTTATCCTTTTTTCCTGCGTTTTGATTTCTTGTTTTATATCTCTATGTTAAATGTACTTATTTTGAAGTTTTTGTGTCATTTACTTTATGAAGTTTAGGAAGACTGATATTTGTCGAATCTGCTAACTCACGGGCAGTGAATTATTTCCTTATATGTTTTAAAATTTGGGGTTGTGAGCTCAATTTCAATGATGTATTATGAGTACAAATCCTTTATAGTCCATCTTAAGGGAATCTCCCTTTAAAATGTTTTTGCTTTGTTTTTGCTAGCACTCCAGGGATGTCCAAGGCTCAAGACCAATTATAGTATCCTAATAAGTGTAAATTTTAACTAAACCAGCATGAGAATCAGCCTGTGGTTGAAAGTATTCAGAAAGTATTGTTTTTGTCCACCTAGAGCTTAGTTTAAGACAGATGAGCTGTATTTTTGTTTCCCACTGCAGTGGGCAAGTGGGCAAGTGAGCAAGTGGGCTGACTTTATTCTAATCTACCCTTTCATCAACTTACAGTTCTTCAAGAACCCTTGATTTCAAGGGCCCAGCTCTTCACCTGGTATAGGCACAAGGCCCTGTTTCATATCCCTTCATGGGCATTAAGACAAAAGCACTAGAGAAGGGGTTGACAGACTATAGCCCAAAGGTCAAATCCAGCCTGCCACTACCTTTAGTAAATGAAGTTTTACTGGATATAAGCATATCCAGTAAACATATAAACATAAAAACATACTGGATATAAACATAAACATATATAAACATGCCCATCTGTTTATATATTGACTGAGCTCGTGCTACATGGCAGAGTTAGGAAGTTGCCACAGAGATCATATGGCTCACAAATCTTAAAGTATTCAATATCTGACTCTTTGGAGACAACATTTGCCAATCCCTGCCCAAGATTAATGAGACTGAAAGCCCAGCCTTCATCCCCACACCTTGAGCTGCAGGAACATCAGTTATGATTACTCTCAAGTGGTCCACTTTCTCTTTATTTCTAGATCCTGGCAGCCTTTACTTTTTTGTAAGCCCTGCTGGGCATTTAAAAGTGTGTCTATTTGGGGGTGTCTGGGTACCTCAGTTGGTCAAGTGTCCAACTCTTGATTTTAACTCAGGTCATGATCTCAGGCTCCTGAGATCAAGCCCTGAATCAGGCTTCACACTAAGCATGGAGCCTGCTTAAGATTCTCTCTCTCCCACTCCCCGTGCCATTCCCTTGCCACTTGAGTGCTTGCTGTCTCTCTCAATCCCTCTAAAAAAAAAAAAAAAAAAAAGAAAGAAAGAAAAAGGGTGTCTGTTTTATTTTACAGAGGGGCTTTTAGCAGGAAGTCTTCTAAATACCAAGTCTGCCATATTGCCAGTACCAGAACCCACTTTCTGTTTTCGTGGATAATATAGATTGCTATGTGCATAAGATGGTATGTATGAACTTAATGGCAACCACAAATCAAAAACATGCTGTAGATACACAAACAATATAGAGAAAGAAACCCAAGCATATCGCTAAAGAAGGCTATCAAACCACAGGGGAAGAGTACAAAAGAAGAAAGGGACAGAGAACTACAAAAACAACCATAAAATAAGTAACAAAATGGCAGTAATCACATAGCTCAAAAATTACTTTGAATATAAATGAACTAAATGCTCCAAGCAAAAGACATAGGTTGACTGTATAAAAAAGCAAGACCCATCTACGTGCTGCTTACCAGAGATTCACTTCAGACCTAAAGACACCTGCAGATTGAAAATGAGGGGATAGAAAAACACATCCACTATGCAAATTGAATTAAAGAGAAACCTGGGATAGCAATATTTATATTGAACAAAAGAGACTAAAATAAACACTAAGGAGACAAATAAAGGATACTACATAATGATAAAGGTAGCAGTCCAACAAGAGGTTGTAAAATTGCATATATTTATGAACCCAATACTGGAGCACCTAAATACATAAAGCAGCTAATAACAGACATAAAGGAAGAACTTGATAGAATAATAGTAGGGAACTTTAATCCCCCACTTACTTCAGTGGATAAATCATCAAGACAGAAAATCAACAAGGACCCAGTGGCTTTGCATGAGACATCGGACCAAATGGACCTAACATATATTATATTTAGAACATCCTATCGCAAAAACGTGGAATTCTTATTTTTTGAAGTGCGTATAGAACATTCTCCAGAATAGATCACATTAAGCCACAAAACAAGTCTCAATCAATTCAAAAAGATTGAAATCATATCATGCATCTTTTCTGACCACAATGTTTTGAAGCTAGAAATCAATCACATGAAAAATTCTGGAAAGAACACGAGTACATGGAAGTTAAATAACATGCCACTGAACAATAAGGGCTCAATCAAGAAATTGAAGAGACTGCTGGGGAGTGGTGGGGGAAGGATAGGGTGGTTGGGTTATGGACATTGGGGAGGGTGTGTGCTATGGTGAGTGCTGTGAAGTGTGTAAACCTAGCGATTCACAGACCTGTACCTCTGGGGCTAATAATACATGACATGTTAATAAAAATTTTTTTAAAAAATTGGAGAGACAATTTTAAAATGCATGGAGACAAATGAAAATGAAAATAAAACAGTCCAAAATCTTTGGGATGCAGCAAAAGCTGTTCTGGGAGGGAAGATTGTAGCAATCCAGGCCTACCTCAAGAAGCAAAAATATCTCAAATAAACAACCTACCCTTATACTTAAAAGAACTAGAAAAAAGAAATCAAGCCCAATACCAGTAGAAAGAGGAAATAATAAATATTAGAACAGAAATAAATTAAATGGAGACTAAAAAAAAAAAAATGATAGGAAAAATCAGTGAAACTGGGAGCTGATTCTTTGAAAAGATCAAGAAAATTGATAAATTTTTAGCAAGACTCATTAAAGGAAGAAAGAGAAAAGAGAAGGGGAAAAAAAGAACAAAGAAAAAGGAATAGAATAAATCAGAAATGAAGGAGGAGAAATAACTGATACCACTGAATTATTTGTTTTGGGGGGTTGAGTTGTGTAAGTTCTTTATATATTTTAGATACTAATACTTTATCAGATATGTCATTTGCAAATATCTTCTCTTATTCTGTAGACTGCCATTTAGTTTTGTTGATTGTTTCCTTCACTATACAGAAGGTTTTTCTCTTTTTTATTATTATTATTTGACAGAGAGAAAGAGAGAGAGATCACAAGTAGGCAGAGAGGCAGGCAGAGAGAGAGGGGGAAGCAGGCTCCCTGCTAAGCAGAGAGCCCAATGTGGAGCTCGATCCCAGGACCCTGAGATCATGACCTGAGCCAAAGGCAGAGGCTTAACCCACTGAGCCACCCAGGCACCCACAGAAGCTTTTTATGATGAGGAAGTCTCAGTAGTTCATTTTTGCTTTTGTTTCCTTTGCCTCCTAGCAATGTGTCTAGAAAGAAGTTACTCCGGCCTATCAAAGAGGTTTCTCATGTTCTTCTCTACAATTTCAATAGTTTCCTGTTTCATATTTAGGTCTTTCATTTATTTTGAATTTATTTTTGTGTTTGGTGTTAGAAAGTGGTCCAGTTTCATTCTTCTGCATGTGGCTGTCCATTTTTCTTATCACCATTTGTTGAAGAGACTTTTTCCACTGGACATTCTTTCCTACTCTGTTGCAGATCAATTGACCATATAGTTGTGGGTCCATTACTGGGTTCTCTGTTCTGTTCCACTGACCTATGTGTCTGTTTTTGTGCCAGTACCATACTGTCTTCATGACTACAGCTTTCTTATATAGCTTAAAACCTGGAATTGTAATGCCTCCGGTATTGTTCTAAGAGAGAAGTATGTTGCAATACAGGCCTACCTCAAGAAGCAAGAAAATCTCAAATATATAACCTAACCTTATACTGAAAGGAGCTTGAAAAGGCACAACAGGGGCAACTGGGTGGCTCAGTGGGTTAAAGCCTCTGCCTTCGGCTCAGGTCATGATCCCAGGGTCCTGGGATCAAGCCCTGCATCAGGTTCTCTGCTCAGCAGGGAGTCTGCTTCCTCTTTCTCTCTCTGCCTACCTCTCTGACTACTTGTGATCTCTGTCTGTCAAATAAATAAAGAAAATCTTAAAAAAAAAAAAAAAGAAAGAAAGAAAGAAAGAAAGAAAAGGAAAGGCATGGGTGCCTGGGTGGCTCAGTGGGTTAAAGCCTCTGCCTTCAGCTCAGGTCATGATCCCAGGGTCCTGGGATCGAGCCCCGCATCGGGCTCTCTGCTCAGCGGGGAGCCTACTTCCTCCTCTCTCTCTGCCTGCATCTCTGCCTACTTGGGATATCTGCCTGTCAAATAAATAAATAAAATCTTTTAAAAAAAAAAAAAGAAAGAAAGAAAGAAAGAAAAGAAAAGGTATAGCAAATAAAGCCTAAAGCCACCAGAAAAGGGGAAACAATAAAGATTAGAGAAGAAATAATAATATAGAAACAAAAAACACATGAGTGGATTAATGAAACTGGTATCATTTTCAAAATGTATTTTGGTATTGGGAATTGAGGGTGAAGGGAAAATAATCCTTATTTTATCATTGTCAAAGCAGAAGACCTCAAAAATTTTCTTCTTACCCAAAGCCTTTTTTTTCCAGTGGCTTTATTCTCTTGGCAGAGTATGAAATACTTGGACAGTATCAAAAGCTGAGAAATAAAAGAAAGATCAATTAGCTGTTATAGATCTTGATAGACATTATTACTAATCATACTCATCACCTAGATCTATGAAAAACAGGAGTTCATGGATAAAAGAATACAAGTGGGCTTTGGAGGAAGCACTTTTCTGGATTTGAATACGTAGTCCCTACTGTGTTCATAGCGACTGTGAGAACGTGAACACACGCTCTGCTCTCTGTTGAGACGGTCCAGTGTTTGGCTCTTGGAGCTGCAGCTCAGAGCTTCATCATGTTTTGCTTGCTAAAGCCATTTGATAAAATAAGGGAAAATGCTCTTGGAAAAGGTTGATGTTGAAAATGTGGAATGCAGCTCATATTTTAACTTCTGTTCCCCCCATTTTTTCCTTTTTTTTGAAGTATGACTACGAATATGACGAGAATGGTGACAGAGTCGTTTTAGGGAAAGGCACTTACGGGATCGTCTATGCTGGCCGAGACCTGAGCAACCAAGTCAGAATCGCTATAAAGGAAATTCCAGAGAGAGACAGCAGGTACAGTAACTGTGGCTAATAAATGCAGTTTTCAAAGTACTTTGGATTGTTTATAGAATTTTAGACAATGTTTTGGTGATATTTTAATTAATGAAACTCTGTCTGAAAACTCCAGTGTCTTAATCAGCCCCCTCTGAGGGTTAGCTGCTGTATCAGTCAGTAACTTAAGCATAGCCCTCTGGTATCACCTCTCAGAGGGGACAAGGACAGGACTTCTAAAGAGTAGTAAAGACAATGACCTGGGCGTGTTGGGCTCAAATGTGTCAAAGAATGGTTGATGTATTAGATGGATAGATGGGGAGTGAGCAGGATCAGAAATGGTTTGAACCACAGGTTCCAGTGTCCAGTTTTGCACCTAAGGAGCTTGGAAGTCATCCCTCCATCTTAACAACGGGGAAACTGACCAAACTAAGACCAAACTAAAAATTTTGGAATCCACTGGAGAAGGGAAGTCACAGGACCCCAAGCTTGGAGAAACAGTCATGGGAGGTGGGGGACACTTTTGTGAGTTTTGCCTCCAGAAGCCCTACCAGACCCTCACAGTGATATTGGAGAAAAATTCCCTTATGCTTCCAGCAGGGGAGAAGGGGGAGAGGAACCATTTTGAAATATGCCACAGCTCTGTTCTTCCTAACAAGGTCTGACCTCAAAGAGACTATTTTTACCAGGCCCTAACCTATGAGAGTGTTATCAGAGCCTAACCAGCTGGGGAAAAGGAAATACCCAACTCTTGCCCACTGTAGCCGCCCTGTCCTAGCTGAGGGCAGCAGGGGACAGGGGAGAAGGGAGACTGCAAAGCATTTGTGAGGCTCCCAGCCCAGTGGCACAGGCTCCTGAAGAGGCTGAGACCTAAGCATAAGACTATAGAATGCTTCCCCATAAGACTATAGAATGGTTCCTTTTGCCTAATACATCATGCTTGAGTTTCAACAAAAATTACAGAGCATACCAAAAGATAAAAAACACAGTTTGTTTGTTTATTTATTTATTTATTTTATAATGTGACAGAGAGGTAGAAGATCACAAGTAGGCAGAAAGGCAGAGAGAGGCGGGGAAGCAGGCTCCCTGCAGAGCAGGGAGCCCAATGTAGGGCTCGATCTCAGGACCCTGAGATCATGACCTGAGCCAAAGGCAGAGGCTTAACCCACTGAGCAACCCAGGTGCCCCCACAGTTGGAAAAGACAGATCAAGCATCAGAACCAGACTCAGATATGGCAGGGATGTTGGAACAATCAGACCAGGAATTTAAAAACAACTTTAATATGCTGCAGGCTCTAATGGGTAAAGTAGATGGTGTACAGAAACAGAGGGAGTATAAGCTGAGATGGAAATCCTAAGTAAGGATCAAAGAAATGCTAGAGATCAAAATCACTAACAAATGAAGAAGGCCTTTGCTCGGCTGGACACAGTTCCCTTTTTGAGCTCAAGGATATGTCCTCAGGAAGTTCCACAACTGGAACTGAGCCTCAGTGACTCAGTTGGTTAAGCATCTCAGTTTGGGCTCAGGTCATGATCTCAGGGTTGTGAGATCGAGTCCCATGTCAGGCTTCACGCTCAGCAAGGAGTCTGCTTAAGATTCTCTCCCTCTTCCTCTCCTTCTGCTCTTCTCCCACTCTCTGTCAAATAAATAAATCTTTTAAAAAGGAAGGGAGGGAAGAAAGGAAGGAAGGAGGGAAGAAAGGAAGGAGGGGAGGAAAAGAAAGAGAGAGAAAGAGAAAGAAAGAAAGAAAAAAGAACTTCTAAAATTGAAAAATAAGAAGACTGGAAAGAACAGAACAGTATATCCAATGCCTAGGGCAATAGCAGAAGGAAAAGAAAGAGAAAAGAACAGAACTATTTGAAGAAATGGTGTGAACCACACATAGTTTGGCTGTGTAGAAAATGGCAGGGTTTTTAGAACAAGAAGGTTGTTGAGGGCATGGAACCGCTCTGCTCACAGAATTTTCTATTGCTCCCTGCTCTGGTCCTCTGTTCTGTGGTTTGTTTCTCTAACCAGTAATTCTCTGCTGTCCAGTCTCATGATTCCTGCTGCCCCGTGGCTTCCCTTGTATCTTCTCTCCATAAGATAGAGCTCCTCCAATCAACTACATGCATTCTTTATGGGTTGTGTATTCAAACTCTGAAAGAGAGGGAAGTGGATTGAGTCCATTGTTACTATTGGCCTCTTTGAGCCAGACTTTAATGCTGGGCTACATCCTGGCTTTGAGGATATATCCAAAGGATCTTCCAGAACTGGGGCATCTGGATGACTCAGTTGGTTAAGCATCTGGTTCTCAATTTCAGCCCAGGTCATAATCTCAGGGTGATAAGATCAAGTCCACTCAAGTCCACTTGTCTCTGGCCATGGTGACTGGGTTACATGACCAACTTTCTTCAGAAGCTCTCTGGGTCATCTGTCTACCCAGCCTCACCACTTACTTGTAAGTTTCCAGGGTAACGTGGCCAAAACAGAGCTGTACATTTTTACCCCCAGATGTACTCACCTGAAGTATTCCCTGTCTCAGTGAAGGTTATCCTGTCCATCAGCTGCTCAGGCCAAAATCTAGGATTCCTTTAGATCCCTCTCCTTCTCTCGATGTCTCTTCCATCAGTAAGTCGTACTGTGGTCTCGGCTTCTGTAACATTCTCAGTCTCCCCACTCCTACCCGCCGCTACAGCTACAAGTCCAGTCTTCAGGTCTCTCACACAGGATCCTTACTGCAGCCTTCTCATAAGGAGTCTCTGCCTTCACTCTTCCTTTCTCCCTACTCAGGCCTTCCTCGGAGAAGCCACAGACATCTCTCTGGAGTGAAAATCACATCATGTCACTGCTGCTTGAAACCCTTCAGTGGATCCTTATTGTAACCAGCATGAAACCCCCAACCCTTAGCATAGACCTTGGCTTCCCTTGGTGGCCCCCACTTCCTCCCTGGCAGCCATGCCGACCCCAGGAACACAGGGGCTCATTCCAAAGGACTCAGCAGCAATGCCTCATTTCCTTCAGTTCTCAATTCAGACTTTAAACCAGCAGACAGGCCTTCCTTACCTCCCCCAAGCTGAAAAACAAACACATCCTCCCAAAGCGGCCAGTGTCCCAGATCCCAGCTCTTTTTGCCTTTCCATCCTTAGTGCGTGACTTTCCTCCATGGCCGCTTTGCCTCCAGCCTCTATATTAGCATTCGAGGTAGGAAAAAGAAAAAAGACAATTTTCCCAGAAATGTCCAGCATACTTTCACCTCTGTTCCATTCACTGAAAGTGATCACCCTGACCCCCAATAGCATTTTTAGCTGACCCTACAAAAAAAATCCTACAAATGGAAAGACAAATGTGAGGTAGGCAAACAGCTGTTGCTGTGTGCCCCACGTATGGTTTTCATTTTATTTTCTTTGATACTGTTGCAGAGTTTCCTCTTGGTTAATCCATGAGACATATTTATGAATCCCCTCTTATGAGATGATGATAGAAATTGTTAATGAAATACCTAGGGTAATATATACAAACTTGTCATCTTAAAAATGTTAAATATTCCTATAGGTTCTTTTATTATTATTGTTAATATATAATGTATTATTTGCCCTAGGGGTACAGGTCTGTGAATCATCAGTCTTACACAATTCACAGCACTCACCATAGCACACACCCTCCCCAGTGTCATTAACCCAGCCACCCTATCCCTAACCCCTCTCACCCCCCAGCAACCCTGAGTTTGTTTCCTGAGATTGAGTCTCTTATGGTTTGTCGTCCTCCCGATCCCATCTTGTTTCATTTTTCCCTCCCTATACACCACGACCCTTCTGCCCTGCCTCTCAAATTCCTCATATCAGAGAGATCATATGATAATTGTCTTTCTCTGATTGACTTACTTCGCTCAGCATAATACCCTCTAGTTCCATCCACATCTTTCAGTAACATATATACAGATTTTGAAACAATATAAAATTTAACAGTTTTATCACTATCCAATGACTGCAGCAAACTGACCAACCTTTAGCAACAGCCCTTCCCCTCCCACCAGCAAATGAATTTAAGTAGGTAGTTGGAAGCAAACCACTTTTAGAATCCCCTTTGTAACTTGTTTATTCAGCTGCCATTGAGCATTCACAAAGCACACCGACACCAACAAAGGTCCTGTTTGGTAGCGATACATTTGGCAGAACATTGGTTGTTTGAAAACCCTCGAATGATGAGTGCTTCTCTTGAACAGCTGGAGCCCGGCATCTCCTTATTACCTGTAGAAGCAAAAGTGATGTCTCTCATGTTATTGTGAGAGACAACACACAAAGCTGTTTCCATCTATATGCCCTGGAGAGGTTTTCATGTTGCATGCAAAAAAAAAAAATAGCAGTTAGAAAGGACAATTGCTAAGGCAATAGGATGCATGTGAATAATGCATGATCCAGCATCTACCACGTGTGGCCATCTGGAATGAACGATCATAGCAACAAAGACAGTTGCTTCTTTGTTTCCTTCACACTTTAAAAGCACTTTGTTAGAGAATAGGAGGAGTTTTAGGAGAGAAGGGGTGGTGGGTTCCTAATCTGTCCCAACTAGTGGTTTAGCTCAGGTTGGCTTCCTCTTCCAACATTCTACACACAACTGAACTATTTACTTAGATCAGTTATTCTCTACCCTGCTGCATATTAGAGCCAACTGGGGCACTTTAAGAATTACTGATGCTAAGGCCTTATCCCCCGAAATTCTGGAGTGAGTTTTTCAGGCATTGGTTATTTTTACAAAACCCTTTCAGGAGGTGAGATGTCCAGCCAAGGCTGGGAACCACTGGTATGGATCGACGTAGTGGGGATTTGACTCAGAACGTGCTCTGGAAATACGTATGGGTTAATAGTTTTTCAAAGCTAAATATATATAAGTAACTCTGATTATCTGTACCATTTCTTCTTTCCACTGTTACGACTAGTAGAAAAGAAATAAGATTTCTTGTAACTCCCATAGATACACATTGCTGATTGACATGAACAAATTAGCATTTCATGCTTATTCAGTGCTTGACACTTACCCTTTCACTTAGTGAGACTTTCTGAGTGTTACTAATCAATTTCATATTGGTGAAGAGTTCTTATTCTTAGCTAGGTTGAATCCAGACTATTATTGTAACTTTTAAGCTATCCTTTGGTTACATAATGGGGGAGGAGGGCAGGAGAGTGACATAATTCCTTTTCCAGGATCTTATATTTAAACATTCATAATTGATTTTCAGTAGAGGCTCAGGAGGTGACAATGCTTTGGCTTATCATAAACTGAATTAATCACTTGCTTTGGATTTTTAGTCATTTTTAATGCCCTAAATCTATAGAACAGACCCAGTATTGCTACTAATTTATCTCATGCATATCGAGAGCAATCTTCTGCTGAGTGTTTTCTTTTTTTTTTTAAAGATTTTTATTTATTTATTTGACAGACAGAGATCACAAGTAGGCAGAGAGAGAGAGAGAGGGAAGCAGGCTCCCCGCTGAGCAGAGAGCCCGATGCGGGACTCGATCCCAAGACCCTGAGATCATGACCCGAGCCGAAGGCAGCGGCTTAACCCACTGAGCCACCCAGGCACCCCTGCTGAGTGTTTTCTTATTAACTAGTGTTTTAAACTGTTTTAAACACCATGGAAGAAGGAACTTGCAAATGTCCTGAGAATCACATCTAAGTATCTTATTGGTAACAGTACATATCTGTGTTTCTCAAGTTGTCTCAGTTACCAAATGGAGTTGTTTCTAACTGATATCCTGTTGAGGGGTTCAGGTTAGTACCTACTTTATCGTTCCTAGAGCAGTTCTACAGAAAAATAAAATGAGCGAAAGATTTAAAATACAAGTTAATTTTTCTGTGGTTGTTGAAAGCATTCTGAGTAATATTTTACAGATTATAAAAGTTTGCTTAAAGGAATTTGGGTTTTTGTAACTTCCTAATTGCTTTAGCTTTATAGCTTATCCTGAAAAACTCCATGACAATAGAATTGTTCCATACTAGCCAATTCTAGTATATGTTATTAAAAAAAAATAAGCCATTCTGTTTATATGGATTTACCATCATAAGATCTAAGGATTTCTTGTATGTAGCAGCAAAGGAAATAATGAGACATCAGGTTTGTAGTTTATGGGCTGGTGGTTAGTGCCTTTCATACCTGTAACCTTCATTGTACAACAGAAAAAAAATTAGAGAATAGCTTTGGGTCTCTAACATGCTACCATATAATAATCATGTTAGTATAAGTATATAATATTAATCTTCAAGATTGATGAGTCTAGAAGCTTTAGAGTACTTCAGATAATCATCAAAAGGGTTGTTCTGTCTGTTCCAGAAATATAAAACACTTTCACTGTATATTTCAACGTACATCAAGTAAGTGATTTTTAAAGCAACCAGATGGTTTAATGCTGGTCTTTCAGTGTGGAGGCCTGCATAGGATGGGGTAAAAAAAAAATCATGATGTATTAGAACTGATGGACCCAGTAAGATGAGGATTTGCCAGGAGCTCAAAGAGGCTTGGGATATAAATGGTTTTATGTTTCCTACAGAAGAATTGCTGGGCCTTTCGGTAAGTTCTGGAATGAAAATGAAAGTGATTTATAATTTTTATCTCCCAGGGCAAGAGTCTCCTGGAGTAGTAGAGTTATGTTATGAGGCCAGTGAAATAAAAAGTCATGTTAATGTAGACAGTGAGCTATGTGGGTGCATTCAGTTTTCCTGGACTAATATCTTAGCTCTGTCACTTACTAGCTTTAAGATCTTGGACAGGTTAGTTATCATCCTGGTCAATCAATTCCTCATCTATAAAATGGGCACCTTAAAAGTACCTTCTCCTGGGGTTGTCATGCGAAATTAGTTAGTGTATACAAGAGGCTCAGATCAATGCCTGACACATTTCTCTTCAGGCCCTACCTACCACTGCTTCAACTTCACAGAATTTACATTAGAGAAATAAATACTTTAGATAGTCATATTTTATTTTATGCATGGACATAGAGCTGACGTTTTCAATTTGTATTGTTAGGGTACGGAGTTGACCACCCCTCAATTAGAGAACACTCTCAATAATGCAAGTCACACAGCGAGGTTTATTTCCAGCTAGCTGGGGTCCAAGTATCTGCTCGGCACAGCAGGTTTCAACAAGAACCCTGAGCACTCAAAGCCAAGGGTTTATATTAGCATTTTCAAGGCACTTTTTCATGGCTACATACATATCTTGCACCCCACTTTGACAGTTTAACTTTGTTTAACCTTTTGCCACCCCGGCATCACCCTGGCGCCATCTTGGCGGTTAAGTGAGATTTAGGTTTAGAAGAAATTTAACTTTATTTACATTTCCTTCTGCCTCAGCCTCCCACAGTTTTATGGTGGGGAGGGCGACCTTAGGCCTTGAGGAACTGAGCCGTTTGTCTCTGGAAATTGGGCCATTGAAGAGATAGCCTTTTTGTTGTAAATCACCAGGACATTTGCAAACCAAGGGAGACTCCTGTATTGCAGGATTGTGATCTCTGCAAGTTAACTATTTGTTTTCTTTAACATCTGGTCCCTGTGGTGCCATCACCTAACCGCCCTGGTGGTATGTGATTAAGTTGTTTCTTAGGGTTTAGCTACTTTCTCTTATCTCAAGTTACATGCGCTGTCTAGTCCGTTGGTTAGGGACGCTCAGTAAAATGGCTTCCGGGCCTTCAGGATGGCCATTCTTATGCTAACCCACTCTCACAGTGCAAGGTGCCGGCTTTTGCTTTGCCAAGATGGCTGTGCTTATGTCAGGGCTAGACTCAAGGTGGGTACAGCCTTGTTTTTCTTGGCCTCCACACCTGGAGCTGGTTTCTGCGACTTGTTTTTAAGTCCCCTGGGGGAAGGGGAGCAGGGACAATTTGAGTTAAACAACAAACTCATGGTTAATCTCATTGGAAGCCTCTGACTAAAATAAAAATATAAAATAGGTCCTTACAGTATTGCTTTCATCTATACACTAAAATCTGGCTACATGATTAGCTCATCAACACTGGCATGTCTTTTAGATACTCCCAGCCCCTGCATGAAGAAATAGCATTGCATAAGCATCTGAAGCACAAAAATATTGTCCAGTATCTGGGCTCTTTCAGTGAGAATGGCTTTATCAAAATCTTCATGGAGCAGGTCCCAGGAGGTAAGAGAGGTTTTTCTTTCTTTAAAAAGTATAAATTTTTATGGGCTTAAAGAGAAGCACGATTGAATGGGATTTACCAATTTACAGGTCTTAATTTGTCTAAGTTAAAAGATAAATCAGATTATGTTCATTGCAGCATTATTTACAATAGCCAAGATATGAAAATAAGCTAAGTGTCCATCATTGGATGAATGGATAAAGATGATGTGTTTCATATACACAGTGAAATATTATTCATCCATATAAAAGAGTGACATCTTGCCATTTCGACAACACAGATAACTATGAGGGCATTATGCTAAGTGAAATAAGTTTTACAGTAAAAGACAAATACTCTGTGATCTCACTTACATGTAGAATATTAAAAAAAAAAATACCAAGTAGACAAACCAAAAAAACCAAGCTCCTAAATAACAGAGAAACAAATAGGTGGCTGCCAGAGCAGGGGGGTGGAGGGTAGAGGTGGGCAAAATGGGGGAAAAGAGTCAAAAGGTACAAACTTCCAGTTATAAAATAAGTCCCAGGGATGTGATGTTTAGCCTCGTGACTAGAGTTACTACTACTGTATTGTGTATTTGAAAGTTGCTATAGAGTGTAAAACTTAAACTTTCTCATCACAAGAAAAGAATGTTTTTGTAACTGTGCGTGGTGACAGGTGTTAACTAGACTTATTGCGGTGATCACAACCCGGTGTATGTAAATATCCCATCATTGTGTAGTACACCTGAAACTACATAATGTTCGTCAATTATACCTCAATAAAATTTTTTTTCAAATTAGACCTGTGACATCAGCTTGCTGTTTATTAGGAGACAATAAAAGTATGCTGAACCATTTTAGTACCAATCATCGTGACTTGGATTAAAGTTAGAGACGGAGTGGCCTTTTATTTTGACTGTAATAATGAGCATCTTCAGGGTATATGAGAGCCCAAGCATCTAATACTTACTCTACTTCCTGGGCCCCCAGGAATAACCAATCAATGTTAGTTTAAGTTACTGTTCCACTATTAATATACTTTGAAGAACTGATTTGATAAGATTCTATCCACTGTTTCTCCCTACTTTACAGGAAGTCTTTCGGCTCTCCTTCGTTCCAAATGGGGCCCATTGAAGGACAATGAGCAAACAATCGGCTTTTATACAAAGCAGATACTTGAAGGATTAAAATACCTCCATGACAATCAGATAGTCCACCGGGATATAAAGGTAGGATGCACTAGGATTCACGCTTACAAGCTCCTTGGTAGGTCACTGTTTGCTTTGCAAAAGTCATAGCGTGTTACGAGTATTAATTGAGAATCGTGAATAAATCAACCTTAGAAAGAGCAGAAATGTAAGGCACTACCTCCTCTGCTCCAAGTCAGTTATTGATAAACCTTATCTCTTCTCCTCAAGGAATAAATCTCTCAGCCATGTTCAGCCAGAAAAGATTGACCTTCCACTGCATGCCTGACACTGTTTCAGGTGCTCTGGGGAGGGAGTAACACAGCAGGACAAAACTGGGCAGCTTAGGGTCCCGATGCCTGAGGCGCTTACAAGCTGCTTAGTCTTTGTATCCTTGCCCAGACTGGCTACTCAGTAGATATTGACTACATCAATGGATGAATGATTAGGAGGGGAAAGGAAAAAAAAAATAAAAAAGATTCCCTCTTCTCACAAGTATGATATAGTTGTTAGAACTAAAATTAAGTAATTATTTGCTTCTCTTTTAAAAGAGAAAATTCAGAGCTAATAAATTTCGACATAGGGGGACTGTGGAAGGGAAGTTACTGTTACTATCCCCAAAATCAACCCAGATCTCATTTCTTTGCCATATCCCTAAATATTCCAGGAAAAGAAGCAAAACAACAGAAAAAGCAAAATGACTAGGGAATCATGAATATCTTGGCTGAACACAGGTAGCCCCGACAGTTTGCAAACTATAGCAGGCCCAAAACGAGGCACCTGTTTGACCCTGTGGCCTGAGTAGAAGGTTGTGAATTGATAATATGTAAACAAAAATGGTGTCAGGAATTCACTCTGAAGGTTAACTATTAATGAAGAGCACAGACTGAATCCTTATTTGCTCTGAGGACACCTTTTCTTGTTGGACTTACAAGCCAACAACAAACAGTAATGGTAGAAAGAACATTTTTGACTCAAGTCTTTTGTTCTCCAGGGCGACAATGTGTTGATTAATACTTATAGTGGTGTTCTCAAGATCTCGGACTTCGGGACATCAAAGAGGCTAGCTGGCATAAATCCATGTACCGAAACTTTTACTGGTATGTTTTTGCAGTGATGATACAGATCTTATGTAATTAAAGAAAAAATTGCTGCATTAGAGCCTAATGTGAGAGATAAAGTCAGTCTGGGTTCTCACAGACATTCCCGTGTGTATATTTTGGTGCTCACTGAAAAATGTTACGCAGAATTTGATCTGGCTCTTTGCTCATCTTGTATTTCTAGGATTTGCTCAGTCTCCTGTTTAATGCCACGGAAATGTTTGTTTTGTTTTTTGTTTTTTGTTTTTTTAAGTCCATTTGTTATTTGTTTTCCCCTTTATGTCATTACTTCTCTTCTGGTTGGCTAAAGCCACTATAACCCTAACAAGATTTTTTTTTTTAAACTTTTTTTTAGCCCAACCTCTCTGTGATTCTTACTCATATCTTAATCACTTCCCATTTGAACTATAAGTTCCTAATCTGTTTACTCCCTGTGGCCTATTTCCTACTCACAATATAAATAACCCTTAGCATTTCAATTCAGAAAGAGGAAATGACTCACCAACTCGGAATTGGGGTGGGGAGAGAGTTTGCCTGAGAAATTAGGCAATCCAGCCACTAAGCTACCTCTGAACAAAGTCCTGGGAGAATGGAGAGAAAGTGATTGCCAAAAAGGTACCAAGAGGAAACCAAGGCTCAGAGAGATGAATGCCAGCCACTCCCCCGCCCCTCCCCACCTCACTACCAGGTACAGGAGGCCATCTGGAACTTAGACTCTGGTCTCCACTTGAAGTTCTTACTGCCCCACTCTGCTGAGTCTCATGAAGCGCTAAGTCCTTGTTATAATCATCAGAGAAAGACTAATTTAACCAAAAACTGTAATGAATAATCTGTGATCTAAGGTAAAGCAAAATGGCCAGGTCCCCCCATTTCTGAATTCTGTGTGGTAGGTGATGGTACCTCAATTTTGCAGGTGAGGAGACTGAGGGAGCAAAGAGAGATCACAGATAGAAGACGCAACAGCTTATAAATGGTAGAACTTGGGTTTTTCATCTACCCTTTGCTCTTTCCTTTGACCTTCTGGCTCTAGTCCATCTTCCTCTGCACTGTGCTGATGTATCTGTTCTGGTAGCCTGGGAAGGGAAAAGGAGAGAGAGAATTTCTGTATATTTTCTCCTCAGAACATTCCGTCAATAGCACCTTTGACCCAGTTCCTACCCTCACAGCAATGGGTATTTAGGGCACAGCATTAAGCATATTTAAGATGTATTTTTTTTAACAAAATTAATTCTAGCCTACTAGTAACTTGAAATGTCTTTCCATTTCTTTCTCATACCCTCTCAAGAGCATTTTAGATGCCGCCAAGACTCAGTAACTTCTGATGGGAGAATTCCTACTTTCAGACTTTTTATTTGAGTAAGATGTTAATGTAATGTCTTCTGCTAATCTTGAAGACATGTTTTTTAATCCCCAAAGGAGTTGTAGTAAAGCAGTCCTTCCAGAATCCTTTGCACTTCTCACACTGGCCTCACATGAGTGACACAGGTCACAACCATGCCTGGTCTGTCTCCAGGGCTGATCGAGAGGACTTGGAGAGGCATACCTTGATCTGCTCATGGCCATAGCCCTCACAAGTGCTCAGTCAATTTCTGATGAACTGACTGCAAAGACATTGACCTATTTGGTGATTTGGTGAGAGGGAAGGCAGCATCAACCGCCATTTATAGAGTGCTTACTATCTATCTGACTGTGTTAAGTGCTTTGCGTATTTCACTGAAATTCATACATCAGCTCTAATTATTTGGAATCAGTATCCCAATTTATGATGCAAAATTAAGGTTCAAAGAGGTTGAATAACTTGCCTGAAGCCACAGTGCTAGTAATAGAGCTATGATTCAAACAAGATTTAACATGCCAAGTGGAATTATCTTCTCCCCAAACCCATTCCACCCACACACTTCTCCATCTCAGTTGATGGCCACCCAAAACTTAGAGGGATCCATGGTGCCTCTCTTTTCTCACACCCCAGCCCAATCCGCAAGGAAGCCTACAGGCTCTACCTTCCAGAAGGTGTCCAAAATTGGACCACTCCTCTCTGCCTCCACTGTTGCCACCCTCAGCTCTCAACTGCATTACCTCCAAAGCCTGTTCTCCCTCCTTTGGCTTTTGCCTCCTACTGTCTGCTCTTAACACTGCAACCAGAGTGATCCTTTGAAACATAAATCAAGCCCTGTTACTAAGAGACTTCGGTTGCTTTCTGTTTCTTTCAGAGCAAACAAATGCGGAAGTCCTAATACGGTGGACGAGGTTCTGACCTGATTCGGAGTCCATTACCTTTTAGACTTCATTTTCTACTCTTCCCCTTGGTCCCTCTGTGCCAGAAACCCTGGCCTTCCTGCATTTCCTTCATATACCATGTGGCAGGGCCTTTGCTCCTGCTCTTTGTTCTGCTAGTAACACTTTTCTCCCAGCTATGTATGGCTAAGTCTTTTTCCTTCAAGTTTTATCCCAGATACCATCTCAGCGACCTACCATGATTACCCTATTGATGTGGCAGCCCTCCCTGTGCACTCTTGATCCCCCCAAAACTTTTTTTTGGTCATTGACATATCACTTTCTAACATACTATATAATTTGCTGATTTATTATGCTATACTTTAATGTCTGTCTCCCACTGCAAAAAATATAAGCTCCACGAGCCAAGGATTTCTGCTAACCCCACTGCTATATGCTAAGTGCCTGGCCCACACTTTAGGCCCTTGACCTAAATCTGCTGAAGGAATGAGTGGATTAAGTGGGATGTCAAAGTTCACACTTTAAACCACTAAGTTGTAGTAGTTTCATGAGTGATTGCAATGTCAAAGAAATACTAAAAGAGATTATTTTAAAGTAATTTTTTAAATCTTTGGAATGAAGCTATATAAGGTATGGATTTTAGAGTCCGTACTCTTAACTAGAGTCAATACATTCCTTAGGCTAATGTACAGATTGGCTTGTGTCTTCATTGTCTTGCTCTGTAAATCTCCTTATATAAAATATTATGTGTCATATGATTATGGAATATAGAGAGCAGATATGAATACATAATTAAACCTGTTTTTTTTTTGGCACTTGCTCTATGGGGGATAATTAAGCATGACTAGCAGATAGAACTTCTCGAAATATCTGATAAATAAAAACATTGCATACTGTGTTAAGATATTACTTGAATTGTCCAATTTTTAAAGTCCACTGTATTTTAATCAGTTGTGATTTCTACTCAAGATATTAGTACAACTTAAATTCTCTCATCACTTCTATTTTAGACTCAGATACAGGAAAAACCAACTGGTAGACTTAAACACATAAACTTTTTCTAAAAGACCATTTGATTTTATTTACATCATTAAAAAAAAAACAATCACCCTTGTTCATCATCTATAAATAGAGAAATCATAGCAGTTTTCTCCTAAGGGTAGGTGATTTGAAGAATGTAGTTACCTTTCCCTTGGCCAGATGAAATGCTTCCCTCCAATAATGTTGCTGATTTAAGCAGACAGCAGACATGTATAGTCATATGTGAACTTGAACATGAGCTATTGCCACATAATAATGAGAGCTGGAAGATAACCTGGCAAAATGACAATACTTGACAAAAATAATATACTTTTATTTGGTTTTATGAACAACAAACAGCCAGTTTCTAGCATATGTTTCTGGGTTTCCTAGGAACAATTTAGAGGAATGGTGCATAGCAGTTTCACCTATAAATCATGCATGAGGTGTTCATAAAAGGTGTCTGTATTTATCAAAATGTCTGTCAGTTTGGTTATGAATCAGAAAATACTGAAGTAGCTCTTTTAGCAAATGCCTCAGTATTTGAAATAATTGAATATGGCATCTTGGATGAGTTCCTGTTTGCTGATTATATCATTTGTATGAGTCTATCAGTAGCAGGGGATATGGCAATAATCTGTTCCTGTTCACACTTCTGACTCATTGTTGGATTTGGAGGAATCACTCTAGGGGGTAGTAGAAGCCAATTCAGCCCTCTTGTTCCATCCACTGAGACAACTGCAGTTGAGTGTTTATCTGATATACCAGACCAGAGCCAGAACCAAGCATAGTTGGCTCTCCGTTTAGTGTTCTATCATACCAAACTCTTTCACTGTCTGATTCCACGTGGCCTTTTAAATCTCCTATGTTTCATTGTATTCTTCTGCACTCTGTGTCTCGTGATTTGTCTGTACTGATGGCTCCTGACCCATCTTTAATCTGTTAAACCTGTTATGCCATGGACCGCAGCACAGCAGAAGCCATATATATTTGACTTACAGAATGAAATACACCAATGGCTTTCAGAAACTTCATGCTTTTGTGGTTTAGAAATAAGAATCAAAACGAAGAATTAAGCATTCAATTTAGAAATTGAGAAATAGAGATCTAGGAAAAATGGATGATTGACCTAGGCTTTTCTTGGAAAGATTAGACATATACATAATAGGAATCTTCATGTATTTGAAAAACTAATTGCAAAATATGTGTGTTGATATATTCTCTGTTGTTCTCAAATGACTCATTCTTTGAAGTTTCTAAGCGGTCCCAATAAAATGATACCTCACTTATACTCTACCATCTAGGAGATGAGAAAGTATCTCTTCATGACCAGATGATGTTGGTGAGCTATTCTTATATCCCTGATAAAATCCACTATAACAACTGCTATTTCTACTTTTCTTAACGACAGAAAACTGGAACTCAAGAAAGATGAGATATTAAGACCTGAATCATACTTTTAAAATTGTCTTATTTATGTGAACAATTAAAGCTGTTGGTAGATATTCATCTGTTTTCTCTCCTTTAAAGTAGAAGTGTGTTTGAATTATCCCCAGGTACCCTTCAGTATATGGCACCGGAAATCATAGACAAAGGACCACGAGGCTATGGGAAAGCAGCAGACATCTGGTCTTTGGGCTGCACCATCATCGAAATGGCCACAGGGAAACCACCTTTTTATGAGCTGGGAGAACCACAAGCAGCTATGTTCAAGGTCACATTTCATATGTCTTAAATGTCTTAAAAACCATAGGATAAAGCTCTTGGGTGGTCCATTTATGTGTATGGTATTTTTTTAGGCAAAAGGAAAAGAGCCTAGGTAGGCACATTAAATGTGCTCTCTGAGCCCAGTAAAGTCAAGAAGATTCACTCCCCTCGAAGTCAGTGCCTTTGCCTCACACTGCGGCTCTTTCCCTGCATTAGATTTCTCAGCTTCAAAGTGAGATTCCATATAGCTTTGTCTGACCACCTTTCACAATGCAGCATAAATAACACACTACTCCCTGGAAGACGATTTAAGCTCTTTGGGAAATGGTCTGAAATCTTCCATAGAGGGAGATAGTAAGACATTTACTTCATTTAAGTATTAAAGCAATATTTTCCTTCACTATCATAAGAGTTTGGAGGCTCCACTAAGAAAGGGGTGGACAGTAATTGCTATTTTAAGGACGTCAGTTGTATTCTTAGTATAGCTACTCTTCTAGCTCGTTGCCTTGCCCATTCATTCGTAACTCTCCTGGGGGTTACCTCCCAAAACAGGGAGTGCTGAATATGGAAATAGGGCTGACTGAGCCCAGCGGCCACAGCCTGGGAATCCAGGGACTGAGCAAAGCAGTGACCTACTCTGAGCTCCTGCTGTCCCCATCTGTCCTCACTTGCAAAACTGCCAAGCTGGAGGAAGGTTTTTAAACTGAGCACCTGTTTCCCAAGAAGTAAAGTTCACCCGTCTGCTATTCTCTAAGGCAGAGCACTTCTGATGAGAATTTGTGATTTCTTTCCTTGCCATTGACTGTGGTTCTAGCACTTATTCCACTGTGAATAGCCTCTCGTGAGGGGCCATGTGTCATATACCTTCTACTTGTATAGAAGGCTTGGCTTCCTTTCAGCTTGAAGATGATCTGATGGGATACTGCTGATACAGAACCAAGGACTGTACCCAAACCAGAAGGGCGATGAGAGCTGCTAAGAGAGCTGCGATTCTCAACATAAATGATGTCTTTCTTTTCTGGGTCAATGTTTCAACTTTCAACTTTTCACCCATCTCTAGGATTTTGCTCTGAAATGCTGCTCCGTTACCTCTACTACCTCCGTTAGTGCAGGGATTATTATATAGTAGTACTCTCGTACTGATTTACAGTGTTTGAATCTAGGCTCCAACACAGTCAAACTCTTTAATGACTTTGGGAAAATTGCCTAACCCTCTGGTACCACATTTTTCTCATCTATAAAATGAGTATAAAAATAGTACTTATCTAATAAAGGTTTTTTGAGACATATATGAGATAATAAAGTACTTACAAGAGTATCTTACATATAATAAAGTCTATATAATTACCACAAATAACTGTATGTTATTGCTTATATAATAATATGCTTCTGTAAGCTGTGTAATAACAAAAAATATTTCCTTAGAAAAATTTCTCTACTAACTACATGAAAACATTATTAAAAAGAATTTAGAATGGCTAGCAGTGAGAAGAAAATTATAATTGTTACAAAAATTCTATGTTTAATTTTAAGGTATTTTAAAATATCTCTTCATATGGGCAATTTGACAGTGGTAGAGCATTTGACTGCATATGGGCAATTTGAGACAGGAGAAATATTCATGTTTCATGGCATAGGGGAAAGAACACAGGCTTTAAGCCAAACAAATTAAGGTTTGAATCCCAGACCTGCCTTTCTAGAACGTATCACTCACCCCTCTGAAACTCATTTTTTTCATTGTTGTAACAGGGATAATATTTAATCCAGTGGGTTGTTGGGAGTATTCAATACATTTCATAAACCAAAAAGCCAAGCACAGTTCCTGGCACACAGCTATTATGGTCAACACAACGGTCTGAATTAAAAACCTCTTTCTTGCATGCCAGTGTGCTAACGTGTTCTAAAATGTCAAGGACTGAATTCTTACTTCATAGTGCTGTCTACTGTCTTAACATAATTGCTTGGCCTATGTCATTGACAAAGTTACAAAAACACTCTGGATACTTTCCATAACCTAGAGAAAAAAAAATACCCTCTGTCACTTCGAGGAAAGACATGAGTCTGTAGAATACAGTAAAGGATTTTTTTGTGCTAGGGGGCCAAGTTTTCAATCCTGGAGCTCATGTGATGAGATGGTTACTCAGAAGCTACATGTGTTGTGTCTTAGGTGGGAATGTTTAAAGTCCACCCAGAGATCCCAGAGTCCATGTCAGCAGAGGCCAAGGCATTCATACTGAAGTGTTTTGAACCTGACCCTGACAAGAGAGCCTGTGCTAACGACTTGCTTGTTGATGAGTTCTTAAAGGTTTCGAGCAAAAAGAAAAAGACACAACCTAAGCTTTCAGGTATGTGGTTGCATTGAAGAGGATACGGGTCAAGAGTCATTATAAACCCTAAGCTTTTAAGGTGGAAGATTTTTCCAGAAGTAATCTGCTTATAGATATCACTGGAAGTTGGTATAAACATTAGCACAGTGTGCTTAGACATTCAGTTTTGGTTTCAGGAAGCCGCCTTACCATCAATTTCATGAATTCTGGGACCTCATACATAGTAGTGTTTCATGGCTAGTTAGTAGGTAGGTCATGTATCAGGATCTATAGCAATGTATCAGGATCTATAGCAATCTTGCATCACTGATACAAGGGATACACAAGGGGTGAAATATAGCCTCTGAGAGCTGAAACTCTAGATCACCAGTGATGGGCTCCAGAGCTCTTATGAAGCTGTTAAAACTTCTAAGCCATCCAGTACTGTGTTCTTTGAATTTTAGGCAAATACCTATTGCCTCTTAGAGGATATCTTTCTGAATCACTAACCCCCTGCAATGTGAAAGAAAGAAAAAAAAAAGAAAAGAAGATTGCCAGTTACAAGTAAAACAGCAAAACTGTCTTTTGCAATAATGTCCAAAACTTAGTTCAGAAAGGAAAAGCAAGTAAATGATCCCTTTGTTGTTGACATTTTTGTGTTTACCGGGGATGAGGGTAGACGGATTGAATGTTTGCAAAGGACATTGATCCCATTTCGAGCATCTGCTTTTTTGTTATCTGTGTTTAGCAACAAACCCAACATGTGCTTATGTTGCTGTTTGCTCTTCTTTCCACAGCCCTTTCAGCTGGATCGAATGGTGAGTTCATTTTTATATTGCCCATTGAGCTGAAGTTTGGTACGTGATCATGTGATAAGCTCTAGATTTCCCATTAAAAAGCCTCTGCGTTTTGCCTCCGTGGGAGGCTCCCAGGTACCAAGGCTGTGTGCAGCTGCAGGCCTGGCTGGGCTCATTCCTTCAGAAACCCCTCTCCTCCTTAGAAAAGCCAAAATCGATGTGCTAACCCAGTTAGCAGCTACAGTCCCATTTATGAGTGTTCTTATGTGTTACAGAACACTTTATGCCTCCTGTTAATTATGACTACAAACTACGGCCTGGCTTTACCTCTCCTCAAAGAATGCAAGCTGTAGGACTCTTCCCTCCCCAGTTCTTTAGGGGTCATTAACACTTTCTGTCCCGTAGCAGAGGAGCAGAGGAGCAGAGGGCACTGCCCTACCTCGAGGGGTGCCCACTTCAACAGGAAGAGTGGGAGGGTGGTGATGAGGAGGACCTCCTTCCACCCTTTGAGAGACATGGCTTGTCCAATCTCAGACTGCTCTCCCACTGCCACACAGAGACCCAGAGAATGAAGCAGTTTGTTTTAACCTAATAAACACTGTGACTCTGCTGTGTGCGCAAGGAATGTGCTAGGCCCTGAGTACATAAGGATGAGAAAAGCGTAGTTCCTGTCTTTAAGGAGCTGTTGTTCTTGTAGGGGAGACACACAAGGAAAAAATCTGCGGCTCCGTGGTGTAATGTAGTCAGTGCAGAGGGAGTCACGGAGGGTGAGTGGGGAGCCAGGTGAGGTCAGTCCTAGCATGAGCTAATGCTGTAAGCGTAAAACCCCGCTGTGTGTGAAGGGGACAGGAGGTGGCTCAGCATTGCTGGGCCTAAAATACATGGGGAGGAGTTGAACGCGGAAGGGGTAGGCAGGAGCATATCCCAAAGAGTTCCCTATGAGAATTATCAATCAGGAGGGGAGAGCCAGCGAAAGACTTTAATCTGGAATTAAAATCACGGGGTCTGTAATTCTGTGATAATAAAAATGCCCTCTATCTATACTGTCCAGTCCCTTAGCCACTAAGTATATGTGCTTTGAACAGTTGAAATGGGGCTACATTGACAGAGGCCCTGAATTTAATTTTAATTTCATTGAAATGTTCCTGTAAATAAGCACAGGGGGCTAGCAGCTACCATATTGAACTGTAAAGCTATTGATGGCTCATTCTGAGAGCTGCCCAAAGAATCATTTATTTAATAACATTTGCTAGGTAACCTTTTTAAACCTCTGCTGTGCACTTAGCACTCGGGATCTAGGGCCTAGGGCCTAGGCCCTCAAAATACATAGGCGTGACTCAGGCCCAGATCTGCCTGCATGGGTCACTTGGAATGTTTGTTAAAAATTAAGATTTCTGGCCCTTCCCAGAATCTGTAGCTATAACCTAGAATGCTACACTTTTTTTAAAAAAAGATTTTATTTATTTATTTATTTGACAGCGAGAGATCACAAGTAGGCAGAGACAGAGAGAGGAGGAAGCAGGCTCCCTGCTGAGCAGAGAGCCCAATGCAGGACTCGATCCCAGGACCCTGAGATCATGACCTGAACTGAAGGCAGTGGCTTAACCCACTGAGCCACCCAGGCACCCTAGAATGCTACACTTTTAAGTAAACAACCTGATGACTTCTTTGCTCACTAAAGTGTGAGAACCTTTGAGATATGGGCAGTCAGAGACAGAGCGACAATTAGGAGTTGGCTCTGACTGAGCTCTGTCCCTAAATTGTCCTGAACTCGGAGAACTTAGAGTCCCTGGTGCTTTTGAATAGCTGGAAGGATCTAAGGCAGCTCTCACAGTGGTGGGAGGGAGTTAGAACATTCCCCCTTTTCCAGAATGGGCATAGCCAATTTGCTGAAGTTAGAGCCCTCTCTCTCCCCTAGACAGAAAGCTCCCAGCAGTCTGGGGCCCATAGATTGGCCCCATGTGCTCCCTCCCCACGCCAGTCTACCCATAATAAAGCCATCTTTTTAGGGAATTTTTATTGGGATGAGGATAGACATCCTAACGGTTTAGGGAACCCTTACCCATCAGCTCCCACAAAAGAACAACAAGAAATACTCTTCCAGAGGCATACCCTTGACATTTCCCATCCTCAGAGATGTCATCCAGCCTGTTTAAGACTTCCCATGGCCAGCCCTACAGCAAAGGATTCCTTAAGAGTTGACAAAGACATGGGGCGCCTGGGTGCCTCAGTTGGTTAAGCCTCTGCCTTCAGCTCAGGTCATGATCTCAGAGCCATGGGATGGAGCCCAGGGATTGAGCCCTGTGGTGAGCACCATGTCCTGCTTCTCCTTCTTTCTCTGCCCTTATCCCGCTGCTCATGCCCATTCTCTCAAATAAGTAAAGAAAATCTTAAAAAAAAAAAATTGAAGAGAGAGTAGCATACAGGCAAGTGACTTAACTCCTGCCAGACTTCTCTCTGACATCTGGAGGCTCCAGAGCCTCAGTGTATTTGAGCTGATATCAGGGGACTTGGGACCTCCGTGCTCTCCAGAAACTGTCCGCATGCTTCTATGGTAACAGTTATACCTGAGTTTCTCCCCAGAAAGGCACTGTGGTTTCTCATTTACCTGGAACTCTTTTACAACTTGAGAAGCTAGAAATCTCAGGAATGGATTTCATCACGTTTCCACCAAGAATGTACATACTTGCTGCCTCGGCATCCCCTTTTCTCCCTCTTCCACCCCATGGAGGAGGGAGTATTCATTTTCCTACAGAAGGCGAACCCCCACTTGGCTTCTGCACCCCACACACCCCTAACTTCTTCAGCCTCCCCACTCTCCACATAAATCCCCATCTACCCATGCTCTAGTGTTTTCTGTCCTAAACTAACCTTTCCCCTGACACTACTTAGTGCTTCATTGGCTAACACCCCACTTTTCCTGCTCCTCATCCCAGCTTCAGGTCTTGAAGAGCCGTGTCCCCTGATCTTCCCCACCTCTTTCCCACTAATCTAGCGTCTGGCCTACATTGTGTCTGATGTCTGGTGTCACTGACCATTGACCCTGCCTTGTTCAGGGTCACTAATGGGATCCATTTGGCCAAATTCTGAATTTGCTCATCCTCTCAGTGACTTTTGGCCCAGATACGCCTCCTCTTTTCTGTTAGCCCTCTCCTCTGGGGGCTTCCGTGACCACCCCCCCCCCCATTCTCCTGATTTCCTCTAGCTTCATGGCTTCTCCAGTCATTCTCCTTTGCTACCTCCTTTTCCTCTAAATAGAGGTGTTCTTAAGGTCCAGGACCTCTGCTCTCTCCTCATCCCTCCCTTAATTATGTCATCCTTTGCTTTAAATACCATCTCTAGGCAGGGGACTGCTAGAATTATGTCCCCAGCTCTGTCTTCTGAGCTCCAGACTTATCCCATGGCCTTAATTTCTTAAACTGAATGCTCAGATCACACCTCTTCCCCACCAAAAATAACTTCCCATTCAGCCTGGATTCCTTTTCATCTTAGTATATAAGTAGTTCTTTCATTCATTCATTTCTTAAGCCAGACACCTCAGGGTCATTTTTGATTCCTCCCTTTCATACCCTCCCTTCAGTCCAGCAGTGAGTCCTGTTGGCTACCCAACAAATATTAGATGTCTAGTAGATATATGCTGGACGAATGACTGTATGAGCCCAACAGAGAAGAGTAATCAAATTTAGGATTAAACTTAAATCTGGTAGAAGAGGAATTCAGGGCTGTGTACACAGAACATACAAAATATCTACAAGTCCCTTTTTTTCCTAGATGAGCCATAAAGACCCTGGGCACTGGATTCCATCCTTAAACATAGACAGTGTTACCTCATGAGACTTCCTTTAGGCAGTCGGTATCCATAGCAACCCTAATTCACAAGTACGACACAGCCCTTCTCAGTACTGGGCTATTAAATCACATAATGTGACCAAAAAACCAAAGAGCAAGACAAGTCAAATCCTCACTCCCTCTATTCTTTAGAATGTTTACTTACAGAAACACAGGATAGAAACTCCATGTGGTAGCATTCTAGATAGAATTTAGTCCCAAGGAACAACAATTTTGTCTTTGGCGTGTAAATGATGCCTGCCTCCATTTCTGCATGGAACACACGTTGAGAGAGGATCTCCACTCTGTGAGCTGGGAAAGATGCCTTCACCGAGTCCAGGGGGTCCACAGTGAACCCCACTGCAGGGCTCTTGTGCCTTCCTCACAAAGCTGTTGGCCATCCCATCGAGCCAAGAGAAGGGTGAGAGCTTGCTTCAGCTATCTTTTTCTACCAGCCACATTTAACTTTAAGGACTTGATAGCTAATAGCAATGCAAGCCCTGCTCCTGTTCCTTGAATCCATATTTGGCCAAGCCAGCAGCTGTTTTGTCCATTCAGCAATCTCTCCCCGGAAATGCAGAGTGAAACAAAGTACACTATAGGTCTTGAAAACTCCCAGAAACGCCCTCGCAGAAGCAGTCCTGTTTGGGCCCTCCGACAGACCTGTCTCCTCTTATCCTCCCCCCACCCCACCCCAACATCTCTTCAATGTAGCCGTTTGCACTTAACCTTTAACTAAGGGATAGTGGTGTTGACTTGGTAAACCCAGAGCAGCTCTCCTTAGCTTCATCTCAGTTCCTGCCTTCAACTGAGTCAGCAATGCAGCAAATTCAATGACAGAAGGTGGGTCAACCAATTCCTCCTTGGGAGACTTTCTAGTTAACTGATCACTGGGATGATTTCCTCAGAGAGGAACTATCCCAGGAAGCTGTATACATCTCTTCTTCCTCCCCACAGTTGAAACCAAAGCCAAGTATCCCTCTAACACCTGCTTTCTTCATCTGAGCTATAAGTGGGATAGAATAATAGAACGGTAGTACATGACATCTTCGGTACAACCAAGGAGGGTAGGACGTGTCCCACCTGCAAGATTCTGTGATTAAGGAAGCTCCTAGATAGGGCTAGAAAACTTTTTCTAAGACTCAGCAGCTTCAGAAAGCTTCCCTGATGGGTGTGGTCAGGGCAATCCATTTTCAGTGAAATGTCACTTCCTGCTGTGTAATGGGATTCTTTTTTTTATCTTCTGGATCATCACTAAGTGTGTTATGAAGTAAATCAAGTTCTTGGTAATGTGGTGTGACCACCTATTGAGTATATGCGTGTGAAAAATAATTATAGTAACATATATTTTTCTGATTACAAAAATAATACTTGTTTATTGTAGAAGGCTTGGAAATTTTGGAAAAATAAAGTCACAATCACCCCAAATCACATCTTCTAGAAATAACTACCATTCATAATATGGTATATTTTCTTCCAAGTATATATATAGCAGATCATAAGGCATATCTGTATGTGGAATCATAGGGATAGAATCCAGAGATAGTTGGAAGAAAAGGGCAAAGAAAAGAAAGGGAAGTTCTGTTTGGCTTTCATATATTGGTAAATCAGATGAGTGCTTCTCAAACATGTCCATCTGTCTGTTCAGTGTGGATGGCCCGCTGCCTCCGCCCCTCGCTGTTAATCATTACTGATTTGCAGCACCCGGAACAGAGGCAGGAGTTCACAGCTGAATGACCATCCCACATCTTTGAGCTTGGGGCCCTGGTTGAAACAGCCCAGCCCAAGAGGGATTAAGTAAAAAAGGATTCTAGGCAACCTTGGATTTCCTTTTTTATAATTTTACGTCTGCCTTCTTTGGTAAGACCTTTTGTAGTATTGGGACACTTGTTTGGTAAGGGATGACTCTGTCAAAAGTTACTTCCTTTAAAATAAGTATTTGATGAAACATTGGTAACTACTGCTGGACTAACAGAATCTCCATCACAATAAGAGCCCATGTCTGAGGCAGGATCACAGTCTCTGGGAACTGGGAAAGACCTAAGAGATCATGTGGTCTTTTGATTTCCAAAATTTGTATTTAGCAAAGGACCCTTTTTTTTTTTTATGACCCCTTAAGCAGAACCCTGATATATAAGACTGACAGATCATATTTCTGTTAGACAAAACAGGGTTGAAACCTATGTTCTAGAATCACAGAATCCTCATTCCCCCTGGCTACGGCAGTCCCAAGATGCGAAGGTGGACCCTTGAGCCTGTGAGGAAGATGGTTTAAAAAAATATGAACCGGGCGCCTGGGTGGCTCGGTGGGTTAAGCCGCTGCCTTCGGCTCAGGTCATGATCTCAGGGTCCTGGGATCGAGCCTCGCATCGGGCTCTCTGCTCGGCGGGGGGCCTGCTTCCCTCTCTCTCTGCCTGCCTCTCCATCTACTTGTGATTTCTGTCTGTCAAATAAATAAATAATCTTTTTAAAAAAATATGAACCTGATCCTTTATTTTATTTCTAAATATATGTATTTATTTATTTATTTATTTGAGAGAGAGAGAGAGAGCAAGCACAGCAAGGACAGCGGGAGAGGAAGGAAAAAGACTCCCCACTGAACATGGATCCCAATGCGGGGTTCAGTCCCAGAACTCTGAGATCATAACCTGAGCTAAAGGCAGATGCTCAACCGACTGAGCCACCCAGATGCCCCACCTGATCTTTATTTTA
The DNA here is from genome assembly GCF_964662115.1 of Mustela nivalis. NCBI lineage: Eukaryota > Metazoa > Chordata > Mammalia > Carnivora > Mustelidae > Mustela > Mustela nivalis. The sequence goes on from NC_139024.1 coordinate 64,323,764, forward strand.
TAGATGTGAGAGCTGAGACCCATATATGACCTTCCTAATGTCTGCCAGGTGGCCAATAGCAATGAGGGGATTGGAACCCAGGACTACTGGGCCTGGTTCTTCTTCCACAGTTTCATGGCCCTGAGATCTTCCTTCCAGGGCCTGGGGGACCCCTACCCTGCCGACCTCCTGCCTGGGTTGTATGTGGAGCACGGGATCCATGACCAGCCTCTTAGCATAATTTGACTAGTCATTGGAATGAGACACTTGACCACCACTGTTGCTGTCTTTGGGTGCGTGTCTAGTATGTGTATCTTTTTAGGGGTACCTGGGTGGCTCAGTGGGTTAAGCCGCTGCCTTCGGCTCAGGTCATGATCTCGGGGTCCTGGGATCGAGTCCCACATCGGGTTCTCTGCTCAGCAGGGAGCCTGCTTCCCTTCCTCTCTCTCTGCCTGCCTCTCTGCCTCTCTGTCTACTTGTGATCTCTCTCTGTGAAATAAATAAATAAAATCTTTAAAAAAAAAAAAAAAAGCGTCTGTGACCATTTCCTCCCCTCTCGTGACAAACAGAGTATCTTCGAAGCATATCCTTGCCTGTGCCTGTCCTGGTCGAGGACACGAGCAGCAGCAGCGAGTACGGCTCAGTTTCTCCTGACACGGAGTTAAAGGTGGACCCCTTCTCTTTCAAAACGAGAGCCAAATCCTGCGGAGAAAGAGATGTAAAAGGAATACGGACGCTCTTTTTGGGGTAAAGACCTGACCAACTTTGGGTGAAAGAACTGTGTTGTGTGTCCTTTTATAAAGGACATGGTGATTTATGCTGTCTAAATTCTTCCAGCATTCCGGATGAAAATTTTGAAGATCACAGTGCTCCCCCTTCCCCTGAAGAAAAAGATTCTGGTTTCTTCATGTTGAGGAAGGACAGTGAGAGACGCGCCACCCTTCATAGGATCCTGACGGAAGACCAAGACAAAGTTGTGAGAAACTTAATGGAATCATTGGCTCAGGTAAAACCTCTCATGGATTCTTCGTTTCCCAGAGTTAATGTATCTTAGTATCTATGTATCTAAGGTATCTTAGCTGTGTCCTCACTGCTTGGAACTGTCCCAGGCGACGTGGAGCCTTGAGAAAGGTGTGGAGCTCTTGATGATGAATCAGACCTACCCAGGAGAGGAAAAAGGGAAATCCTTGATGTAGAAACCGCATTTTTGAACATAGCTACTTGTAAGTCACTAGCAACTTGTTCATTGCGGCGAAGTTCCAACCAGCCCGCAAGTCCCTGTTACACTCCGTTCATTTGTTTATTGATCGATCCACACGTACGCGTTGAGCCACGTGACTTCCTAATTCCGATGGTAGCACAAGGCTCCCTGCCGGTCTCCTTTGAGCATTAGGAAATACTGCAGACTCAACAAGGACCCCTGTGCTCGTGGGGCTACATCCAGATGGATGGAGGGTAATGGGCCATAATAAGTAAATTATATAGTGTGTTGAAGGCTGTGTGTGCTGTGAAAAAAAAAAAAAAAAACTAAGCTGGTCGAACTCTTACTCCCTGGTATATTTGTTTGCTGGGGCTGCCGTAACAGAATCTCACCGGCTGAATAGCTGAAACAACAGAAATTTATTTCTCACGGTTCTGGAGGCAGAAGCTCTGAGAGCGAGGTGTCGGCAGGTTTGGTTTCTCATGAGGCCTCTCTCCTTGGCTTGTCTGTGGCACCTTCTTGCCACATCCTTACCCAGCCTTTTATCCCTGTGCACACCGGTGGGTGTCTCTTCCTGTTGGATTAGAGCCCCATTGTTGTGATCTCACTTGACCTTAATTACTTCCTAAGACCCTTTCTCCAACCACAATTACACTGGAGGTTAGGGCTTCTGATTGGGGTTGGGGGGACACAGTTCAGTATGTAATACCTGGGAAAATATGTTCCCTAGGATTCTGCTTACAGATAACAAGGAAGAATCCCTTCCCCAGTTTTGTCCCAGTAGAAATGGGGTTTCCCCCAGCCCCAGGCCTCAGGGGCTGCCTCCTGAGTTTGGAGCAGAAGCTCACATCTCTTCATGTCAGCCTCCATAGCCATGCTTGGCTTCAGGCTTGATACTTGGTACTTTCTTTCAGTGGCATGGGCATTGGGGACTTGTCTGCCTGCTCGGGCTCCTATGACCACCAGCTGTCTATGTCTTCTTTCCTACCTTCTGTCTTGGGAAAACTGCTGCGGAAAGTGTGGAGCTAGAGGAGTCGGGTCAAGTTTGTCTCTCAGTCCAACTGTCTCCCTGTTCTCAGCTGTACTGGGATGTAAACAGGGCAAGACTCTCTTCTTGGCTCCTGTCTTTATCTTGAGAACCCCACAAAGTTTCTCTGCTGATTTTTTTCTCCTTAGCAGTTCTCTAATGCCTTTTGATCCTATAGGAAAAGTCAAGGCCACATGTGTGCCAGCAGGGTCTCTGGTATGAGGAGAACTGAGATGAGCACCACCTACACTTTATGGGAAGACCCTGCGTGGTTCCTAGAGGAAACCCACCTCGAGCAGTTCCTTGGAGGCCCAGGAAGTGGGGGCTCTGGGCTGAGGGACAGTCGGGGCCCTGAGCTGGAGTAGGGTGAGGGCTGAGGAGGCTGCACAGGAATGTGGGAGATGTGGACGAGACAGGAGCCATCTTGGACCTTCGACTTTCTCTCTTCTTTTGACTTCTGCTTACTCTGGTCATTCAAGGATCAGGGATCGGATGGTGTGAAATAAGAAGGGGAATCAAATTTAGATGGAAGGAACAGCTGGGCAGCAGTTGGAGGTCATACACTCATTCAACAAATCTTATTAAACCTCTGCTGAATGCCAGGCACCCGTCTACTTGTTGTGGACATCACAGTGAACAAAACTGGGAAAAAGAAATATCCCATTGAAGCTGGCATTCTAGCAGAGGAAGAAAAACAATAAATATTAGTAAATATTTCATAGTAGTAGTGGCACATCTGGTGACATAGTAATAATAGCAAACCTATATCAATAATAGTGGTAACAGGAAACATACTCAACATACACTAATAACAGCAGACGCTTCATAAGGGCCAGTATTATTCTTAGTAGTTCAGGTGTATTTACTAACTCCAGCCTCGTGGCAATAGCACTATAGTAATAGTTCTGTTGTCCTCATCTTGCATACAACTCAGAGACACAGAGGAGCTGAGTAATGGCCATGACCACACAGCCCTAAGCAGCGGAGTCCAGATTTAGACCCACACAGTCTGGCTCCAGGGTCTGTGCTCTTAAGCAACGTCCCCCCCCGCCCCCCGGACCTCTCCTTCCTAGGAGACAGCTCCCAGATGCTGACAGGGGCTAGTGAAAATGGGAGGGACTGGTGCTTGGAGTGGGGGAAGGAAAGGAAATCGCCCTTCGCTGCTGTAGAGCGAAGCCCTTTCTGAACTGTAGCTGCTCATGTCAGATGCCTGTTTCAGCTCCAAAACATGCAGAACTCAGGGATTGTCTAAATCTCATAATCATCCCTAGGGACGAGCTCTTCCAGTGCAGAAAGCATCTGCTTGTTTGGGGTTTTTGAAGGTCCATCGGGCAGGACTGCCTCGGTCGTTGTCATGGTCCCAGCTCTTAGCACAGAGCCTGGCAAGAGACTTCCCTTCATGAGTGTGCTGAAATTCTTAATATTTTGCAGTTTGTTAATCCTATTCAGTCGTCTGTGGCCTCCTGGTTTTTTCAGCATGCCTGAGTGTTCTCTGTAAAAGGAGAAAGAAGAAAAAACTCAGAGGGCATGCCTTGGTGCACCGGCACAAAGGGACCAGTGAGGACCAGAAACTATGGGTCAGAGACACGTGCTGCATCTCAAATCATCCAGGGATAACAAGGGTCCTTCTGATTGTATGTCTAAGGGTGCTCTGAATCCCTTGGTGGTGTGGCAGTAGACAGGTTCTGATTCAGGCTCTCTGCCCGCTCTTCCAGCTAACCGAGGCAAGAGAAGGCAATGATGAGGAGTCTGGGTTCGGCCTCAGCTTTCCTCTGCCAGAGGCCTGGCTTTACTGTTTATTAGCAGGCTGTGCAGTTAGGGCAAGTTATTTAACTTCTCTGAAGCTGATTTTCTAACCTACAAAACAGAGGAAATGCCTCATGGAGTTTCTATAAGGAATAGCCAAGATCATGAGCAACTGAGAGACTAATAGAGTGTTTCACAAATGTTAACTATCATTGCTTTTGTGACCTTTATCAAGAAGGCTAATCATAGTTGTCTAATCTCTTTACGTTTTTTCTACAACCAGATATAAATAATTCTTTTCGTAGTGTTAAATATCTCTGGATACATCTTTACCTTTAAGCCCACCTCCATTTTTTAAAAATTTTTTGAACTTTAAAAAAATTTTTTTAATTTATTTATTTTCAGCATAACAGTATCATTATTTTATCACCACACCCAGTGCTCCATGCAATCTGTGCCCTCTATAATACCCACCACCTGGTACCCCGACCTCCCACCACCCCCCCGCCACTTCAAACCCCTCAGATTGTTTTTCAGAGTCCATAGTCTCTCATGGTTCACCTCCCCTTCCAATTTACCTCAACTCCCTTCTCCTCTCCATCTCCCCTTGTCCTTCATGCTATTTGTTATGCTCCACAAATAAGTGAAACCATATGATAATTGACTCTCTCTGCTTGACTTATTTCACTCAGCATAATCTCTTCCAGTCCCGTCCATGTTGCTACAAAAGTTGGGTATTCGTCCTTTCTGATGGAGGCATAATACTCCATAGTGTATATGGACCACATTCCATGCTCTTGGATCGGAAGAATAAACATTGTTAAAATGTCTATACTGCCTAGAGCAATCTATACTTTTAATGCTATTCTGATCAAAATTCCACTGGTATTCTTCAAAGAGCTGGAACAAATAATCCTAAAATTTGAACTTTTTTTTTTAAGATTTTATTTATTTATTTGACAGAGAGAGATCACAAGTAGGCAGAGAGGTAGGCAGGAAGGGGGGAGCAGGCTCCCTGTTGAGCAGAGTGCCTGATGCACAACTCGATTCCAGGACCCTGAGATCATGACCTGAGCCGAAGGCAGAGGCTTTAACCCACTGAGCCACCCAGGCGCCCAAGCCCACCCCTTTTTTAAGGGGGGAGGGGCAAAGAGAGAGGGAGAGAGAGAATCTCGACCAGGCTCCACACCCCTGTTGAGGGACTCGATCTCATGACCCTGAGATCATGCCTGAGCTGAAATCAAGAGTCAGGCACTTAACCGACTGAGTCACCCAGGTGCCCAAGCCTAACCTTTTTTAATAAGACCAAAAGTACTGCTGTCCCAAAGCAGCCCACAAAAGCCCTTTGGACTCATAACATTCTTCTGAAGTTCACTCATCATTTTTGAGGAGGTTTAAAGGATAAAGAATAGAGAATAGAGTGTGCCTTCACAGCAGAACCTGGACAGTGCTCTGCTCAGGAAAGGCGCACTGTCAAGGGCAACCTTAGGATGCCGAATCTGCATCCTTGATACAGAGATGCTCGTCTGCATAAGCACGTTCAGGAGTGCGCGTGAAACACAGGAGTTAGAACAGAAGCCACAATCATGTAAGTGGATGAACCACTCCAGACAGAAAACATTTCCCAGAGCAGACAGTGTTCCTTTGTAGGACAGTGGCACACACATCAGAAAACCAGAAGCAACATGTTCGTCTGTTGTGAAAACAAAGCTAATGTCAAAAAAATGTTTGCTATTTCAACTGCTGGCAAACAGGGAGCTGATTCTTCACTAAGATAAGCTTCCAATTTCTGAATAACTCACATTTTTCTTCTTGAACACATTTTCATGTTATTATGATATTGCCTGTGAATCTTTACTTTGGGTGTAATTTAGTTGGTGGTAAGAAAAGAAAGTTGATAATTGTTCTCAGTCTCGTTCTAATTCCCTTAATGACAGCTTTCAAGCTTTTCAATATAATCTTGTCTCATGAAAACATAAACATGAGAGGGAGCTCCCAAATGAAACCATACTGAGGGAGAGAACTTGATGGTACATTGATTGTAATAGAATCCTAGAAATTGTAATTATCACAGCCTGATTGAGGAATTTAATTTTAATGATGTGGTAACAAAATTGTATAATAAGAGATAGAAATGAGCATAATAAAAATCTTGTTTCTTAAAGTTAAATGAGGATAAATAATACCCTACCATGTTTCCTTTGAGAAAAGGAACCTGTTTAAATATCGTATTATATTTTTAATATATAAACGTGTCCACTGGCTCAGTCTTACAACCAATTTCCTCATCGGTGGGTAAGGAATTGTTTTAAGTGAAAGGCATCAACACATTTTAAGGGCAGTTAAAGTTCTGGGGGGCACATTGTAAGTGGCCTCTCATACCTGAAGGAGGTGGGGTCTTAAGGAATTCCAACCCTAGTGCCTAGCCGAGCCCCACAGAGACTGAAACTTGTGTGTGATTCTGATTATTTCGTGTTCTGAGAGTTTGTACATCTCTTCTCAGCTTTGGCTGCTGTTGGCCTCCTTAGCATGCCATTTCTATTTCTGTCCCTTCCCTTCTCCTCTCCATGTAGATAGTCACTCTCAATCCCATTGATTGTACTCTCCCTTCCTTACAACTAGAGGTACTCTTGCTGCTATCTTTTGACTTGTCTCTCTGGGCCAACTTTGAGCTTAAGATCCTATGGCTCATTGCCTGTTCTCTCTTCAGTTCCCCATTAAAATTTCTGAGAGGTCTTACCTCAGCCTGTTCCTATTTGGGGAAAGCTCTGTATATCTAACTAAATCATAGCTGGTGGCTGAGCTGTTGCAGTAGGTACTCTTCCTCACAAAGTCTGATTATTTCTTGGGTGGTTGGTGGGGCTGGTGGGGCATAGAGTTCCAATATGGCCTCTTCCCTTTAGTGGGGGCGTTTTGAAGCCCCCAACAGGGGCTGTGGGAATGGCCGGCTTATGATGACTGTGTCTAGCACACATCAACTGACAGGTTTTATTCACAGGGGGCTGAAGAACCTAAACTAAAATGGGAACATATCACAACCCTCATCGCAAGCCTCAGAGAATTTGTGAGATCCACGGACCGAAAAATCATCGCCACCACACTGTCCAAGCTGAAGCTGGAACTTGACTTCGACAGCCACGGCATTAGCCAGGTTCAGGTGGTGCTCTTCGGTTTTCAGGATGCTGTAAGTATGATATTTTGCCTATGTCCTTCCACAGACTCCCAACGAAATTTAGAAAAATAGGTTAAAACATTAAGTTCTGTTACCTTTTCTTTCTTTACTAACTCTGATGACCTCTTCTTTTTCGATGGTGAGTAAGTGTGAGCTGGTTCCTCTCTGTGTGCTTCTAAGGAGCGGATCTGTTGTTATGTGTTTGTATCCCACAAAGTTGGATGACCATGAAATCGAACTCCGTGGGAAAGAGCAAAAACTAACAAACATTTCCCGTGGCTGAACTCTGTTCTTATGAGATCTTGTAGTGGCGGGTCATTGTTTTGGTGACTTGCCACGGAACTCATTTTCCTCATGGACTTTTAAATTCTGTACGAGAACTGCCACCTAGTGGTCACCGAAGAAAATGCAACCATGCGGATTGGAATAATCGCCCCTGAGTAAATCCAGTGCTTCTCCCCCCACACCCCCGCCCCGACTTTTTCTCTGGTTTCCATACCCAACACTTTAAACACGTTTGTTTAGTACACATTAATTCCTCACTGAATGAAAATTAATCCACGAGAGATTGCTGAAGGCTCCAGCCTCTCAAATAGAGTTGCTACGCAACATCAACTAGACGCCAGTCTTTCTAAAGCCTGATTCAGCACGGGAGGTGCTCTTTGTGAGTGAGACTGCTCTGTGGAACTCTGTACCAGAGAAGCCTGAAGCCACTCCTAGGCCTTCGAGGCCTTCGCAGAGTGCAGGAGACTGAAATAAGAGAGTTCCTGGCAGCGTCTGCTGTAAATACAAAAGCACTTTGCACGAAGGGATTTAAATTCCCCAAATTAACTCACTGCTAACGTATGTATTTCTCCTGCGTAGATGTCTTGGCAGTTGTATTTGGTGCATCAAATGATCCCTCATTTAAAACCAAAGTAAATCCTTCAACAGCCACTCACGTTCTCTGAAACTCTATGTAAGCCCCTTGGTCTTTGTGCCGTGCTGTGGTCAGGGACAACACTCCTGACTTGACTGAGGTCATGGGTGATGAAAACAACGGGCGGCGCCTATCACTAATAGTTAAATGCTAAAGGCACACTTCACTGCAACTAGGGAAACCTAACCATCTGCAAATAGAAGGAATTAATTTATTGATTTTGCACTTGCCCGCACATTTGGCTTCCATCCTAGAGGCTGGAAAACAAATTGACCAGTAGAATTCAGATTGAGTGGTGTAGTTTTAATTGTGGGCCTTGAGCCCAGGTCACTCTCTCTGTCTCTGTCTGTGTCTTGCTCTCTCTCTCTCTCTCTCTCTCACACACACACACACACACACACCTGCTATTGCTCACTCACTATCCAGGACGGGAGTGAACCCAAAGAATGTACCCCGTTTAATGAAGAACTATGGGGAGTGGGTCATAGTGATGGAGGATCCCCTTCCATCTAGAGAAATTTCTAGTTTACTAAATGCTATACCTTACATTATTCAAATAAGCAGGCAGATCCTTTAAAAAATGAAGGTCTGAGAACAAACTCATTCTGAAAGGATGTCCTAGAACAAGTGTGAGCCTACCAGTGGTTCACTTCCTTTTGAGAGCAACTACTATGGGGATTTGATGAAGACAGACCAAGGGCAGGAGTAAGCAACTGGAACTCCAGCTTTTGGCATGGGATCGCAGCTGGAGCATCTTCTCCATCGATTCTTCTCAATTCTCTGATCAGAGCCCAGACTTTTTCATAGAGGGTCGTGTCAACCAGCAGTTAGTGCAGTTAACTCCAGTTTTAAATAAGCTTCTCTTGTGTTTTTATATTAATGGTTATTTTTTTAAAAGATAACACATATGGCTTACACATGGAAAGGGATATTATTCACTCTTGAAAAAGAAGAAAATTCTAGCACATTATACTGCATGAAATAAGCCCATCTCAAAATTACCATATGATTCCACTTACGTGACAGACCTAGAGGAGTCAAATTCATGGAGGTGGGAAGTAGAATGGTGTTCCCCAGGGGCTGGGGGGGGAAGGCAGTGGGGAGTTATTGTTTAACAGTTTTGGGAGGTGCATGCAAGGAATTGTAGAGATGGATGGTGTGATGGTTGCACAACAGTGTGAATGTACTTAACGCCGCTGAACTATATGCTTAAAAGTGGTTAAGGTGGCAAATTATATGGCATGTGTATTTGATGAGTTTAAAAAAAGGTAATGCATGTATCTATTTCAGTGTCTATTTAAATATGTGCACTAGTACTCGTCACTAAAAAAAGATACCCTTACACCACAGACTTTCAATGTGAACAGCCTTTCTGGAATATTCTAGCAGGTTCCTCCCCTGTTTGCTGAGATATAGACAACTGTGGGAAGAAAGATAAGGCAAGCACTGTGGCAAATCTGTAGGTAGCAACATACATGCTCATTTCTTCCCTTACCTGCTCTTCCAAGTCACCAGACTAGGCTGAAGCATGTGGTTATATTAAGCCTCAGAGTCACAACACTAGAGACCAGTGTTTGTTTTTATTTCAAACCCATTAGATTATTTTTTTCCTCCTTTACCACCTCCACCATCCATTTTGCAGACGCCATGAAAAGCTGAAGTAGCTTGTTCTGAGTTCCAAAGAAGCCACATTTTATTTAACCAGACTGCCTTTGATTTTCTCCCATGGGGATCACCAGACTCTGATTCAAAGTGGCCATTTTTCATTGTTTCCCAGTGACATAAAGAAATTATGCACGATTCAAGGTGAAGAAACCTTTTAGTTGTTGTTGCTAGAATGTCATCCTGATGCTTGTGTCATCTAGGTTATTTGCAGTTAAAAATTAAAGCAGACTAAATGTCACCCTCTTTCTCCAGGTCAATAAAGTTCTTCGGAATCATAATATCAAGCCACACTGGATGTTTGCCTTAGACAGTATCATCCGAAAGGCGGTGCAGACGGCCATCACCATTCTGGTGCCAGGTCAGGAATATTCAGTTACTTGGCAAATATTTAGTGTGTGACATTTTAAATTACTATTGATCTGTCATTTATGGTGTCTTCCTTACTGCCTTTCAGGCCAAGTTAGCCTTTTTGTTTAATCTTTTTAAAACCACCGAATAATGTTTATCTAGTGCCTCCAGTCTAAGCCATGAACACCAAGCCGAATGTATACAGTGAGTAAAGAAGATAGCTTCCTTGTCTTTAAAGAGTGTGTCTGGGTATGGCGAGAAAGAGAAGGTTATGTGGGATACCCAAACACATATGCACTTCAATATGCAGATACTTGTGCCTACAAAGCACACCCTTGTGTCATCCTTTACTGGTGGTTCTCAAACCAGCTGGTGCACTGAGGGATGTCAGGAGCTCTTTAAAATTATAGCTCTCCAAGCCCCATCCCAGACTGAATGAGTAAGAATCGGCTGGGAAAAAAGCCCAGGAATCTGATTTTAATCCAGTTCCCAGGTCATTTTGATACACAGCCAGGTTTGGAAATCACTGGTCTAGACAGATCCCAGCTATGCTTGCAATGAGGTACAAAAGGGGTAGTGTTGATGAAACAGAGTTTTATGGAGTGAGAGGCACATTCATACTCCAAGGCAAACTTCCAAGTACTTTTGATAGTGTATGCACTAGTAAAACATTTTAAGCAGAGCTCTTCCATCCTATATGGGTGTGTGGGAGGGTGTGTGTGTGTGTGTGTGTACAGATGATAAGTAGATAGATAAACAGATTTAGATACATAAATTAGAAATATGTTGCACTAATTTATGCATGTATTATAAAGCAGTCTAAAATAGAAGTTTAAAAGGATTAATTAAAATTTAGGTTATTTATTTACATGGCACCACCAACTTAAGTCATCGCCAATCCTTCTGTGTTGTGGAATTCCCTCTCTTCTCTCAAAATACCTTGTTTGAGAGTGAGGGCACATGTGTCAAAGTTTATATGAAACCTCAGTAAAGATAAATTTATTTCCTTCTTCTGTAAGTAAGAAATATGGGAAGCTCCAATATCCCCAAACACGCTGATCCTCTACTCAGGCCACACCTCCACCCCTCATTGCTCTTGCCGTGTTCCTTCTCATTCTTCAGGTCTCCGTTTAAAAGGTGCCTCCTCAGACAGTCCTGACCCACCACGCAGTCTAAAGTAGGCTCCACTGCTATTCTGTCTCCTTAAAAGTGCTTTTCCCCATTTGCGATGCCTTGCCAGTTTGAAACCGCCGTTATTTTCCTGTCTCCTGGCTGTTACCCTCACCGAGGGTAACCGTGTCCGCTTTATTCTGTGCAGAGCATATTGTCCAGCACGGTGCCTGTAAATCAGTGGACCCCTGATAAATACGAGTTGAAATAATACATAAGTGAATTTCACCTGATTATAACAAATGAAGGTAGAAAATTTGCATAACCTAAAAAAAATTCTAGAGGCATGGAAACACGTAATTAACAATTGGATGTGAACCTAGGAAAGGTAATGCTAGTGTAGACCTAAAGTAATGCTCTAACCAAGTTAATAGATTCTTGTATTTCGGGAATATGTTGTTGGGATAAACCTAGATGTGAGGAATATACCCTAGAGGGGTCATATATTCAGAAGATAGGAGGGGTGAAAGGAACTAGGTGCGCATTAGTGAAAGGGATAGGTGTAGGCATAAGTTAAACACAGTAGCGATCTAAATGAGCAAAGGAGAGAGGTAGTATACCTTGAAATACTTAAATAGCATATAAATGATCTGTTGATCTAATTTTTTTAAACTTCCCTCTAAAAATGGATTACCTAAATGCAATAGATTATATCCTGGCATAGAAAAAAAAAAAAAAACTTGTATGATCTGAATAAAGTCTGTAGTTGGTAATAGTATTGTACCAGTGTTAATTTCTTGGTTTTGATGAGTATACCAGTTATATAAGATGTATTAGGGGAACTGGAAGGTGTATGGGAATTCTCTGTATGACCTTTGCAATGTTTCTGTAAATGTAATACTCTTCCCCAAATTGGAAGTTTAAAAGGCACACTGATCATCATACAGTAGTTGAAACACTGGTAAGTTTAGGGAGAGTGAAGAGAGGCACATCTTCTGCTCACATGGGTGTCTTGGGGTACGAGGGTGGGGCACATTGGTGAGCACTGCGTCTACCCAACATGTGTATGGAACAAGCCATGTTCTTTAAGAAGAGGGTTTGCTAAGGAAAGCTATTTGTCCTTCCACTGTGAAATTGTTTGAGGATGTTAGGAGTCTCAGATGAAAACCCAAATTACTGTTCACAAGCATTTTTAAGTAGAAATTTTTGAGAATTACTGGAGAGAGTATTTTTTATATTCTTCCTAGGAAAGGGGAAGACCGTATACATTTGTATGCCAATATATAAATAATGAAATGTGTGACCAAGAGGAATTGATTTCAAGCACTTGAGAGTTCCATCTAATTTCTGAATGTCCCTAATGATTTTGTTATGCAATTGAGATTCAAAGACACTTAAACATTCAAACAAATGTTAAAAATGCTTGTCTTCATCTTCCCCTGATAAAAATTCCTTCTAGGTGACAAAACAGTACAATTGGCCTACAAAATTTTGAAACACATATTAAATAAAACCACAGATTTAAAAGTGTGTCATCATCAGTGCATGCATATCCTAGGTCTCTCCTCAGAGAGGACCCAGATCTTAGTATCTAAACACCATTCTCCAATAACAGCAATCAGTGCTCCCTGGAGTGACAGTTGATTCCAGACCTGGGGCAGGGAAAATATACAGGAGCCTAGAACATCCTGTGATGCCAGAAAGGATGGAGCCTTTTTGAAAGGACACTGGAGACCACACCCATTTGGAGGAGTTCCTAAAAATCTAAGCCAGAACAATTTGAACAATAAAATAAGATAATAATAGTCTTGGGTTATAGTATATAGAATAAACTAAGTATCTGTAAGTCTATACTGAAATAATTGAATAAATAAGTATATGAAGGAGAAGAGCCAGGTCTTTGTTGTAGTATTCCAGTTAATAAATGGAGAAAGTATGAGGAAAATAGACAATCACCATTAGGCAAACAGTACATTAATAATTATTGCAGGCAAGAAGTATCAATGGGTGTTAAAATTAGTAGGCAAAAGAGTAATGAGAAACAGGGATTTGAATGGCCACACAGTGTCTGCCAACAAGATATTTACTAACTTCAAAGGGAAAACAGTGATTTTACAGTGGAGGAAACTGACAGACATGTTGTGTACTAAATGATCAAGGTCAGCATCACTAGAAATAAGACATCAGGATCCTGTACGCCCTGACATGACTCATTTAGTAGTGCACAACATCACCTTTGTGCTATTCTTGCCAAAAATGCATAGTCTCAACTTCATCATGACAAGACATTGGTGAACCCCAAAAAAGGGTCATCGTACCAAAATAACTGACCAGTACTCCTCAAAAGTGTGGAGGAGGTCATAGGAAACAAAGAAATTCCTGGGTACTGTCTCAGACTGGAAGAGACTGAGGAGACATGATGACCAGATGCAGTATGGGATTCTGCTTCAGAAGAAGGGCAGTCAGTTAAGCATCTGCCTTCAGCTCAGGTCACGATCCCAGGGTCCTAGATCCAGCCCGACGTCTGACTCCCTGCTCATCAGGGAGCCAGCTTCTCTCTGTGCATCCCTCTGCCGCACCCCCTGCTTACATGCTCTCTCTGTCTGTCAAAATAAATAAATAAAATCTTTAAAAAAAAAAAAAAGCACGAGGGCATCATCAGGAAATCTGGTGAAATTCAACAAGGTCTGTAGATGATGTAGTGTATGGTAGCAATGTCAGTTTCCTGGGTTTGGTCCTAGTGCCACAGTTGCATAAGATGTCAAGTTTAGGGCAAGCTGAAGGGTATACAGGAACTCTCTGCATCATTTTTGCAACTTTTTTGTTATTCTGCCATTCTTTCAAAATTGAAAAGTAAAAAAAATTTATAAGTATTCCATCTTTCTCCCAAAAGAGCACACAGAACAGAGAGTACAGTGCAAGCCCCTTAAGAGTTGGGTTTTTTTTATTTTTTTTTTTAACTCAGGCTCTTTTCTCACTTGTCATCAGGAATCAGCCCGGCTGTGGGTGACCAGATGGAGAAATGCTGAGCATAGAGACCATGTTGGCAATGCCAAGAGAGAATTGATAATGGAGGCATACTAACTACATTAATAATAATTCTTAATGCTAAAGTACTTGATACTATTACCAGTTCAGCTAAACTACTCATGTGCCCTGTGTCCACATGAAAGTAAAATGACCAGCATTCTGTACCATCTGAACTTATGGTGGGAGTCATACTCTGCACTGACAAGGACTGTAATCTTCTTCGGTGTCAGAAATACCCTGTGTTAAAGAAGCTGGGTCTGGCTATGTTCCTCTGGGAAAAGAACCGATTGGAGTGGTGTCTGGGGGCAGGGAAGTGAGAAGAGTACTGCGATTTGAGTCCATCTTGCTGTATTGGAAACAGCCACCAGCTCTAGATTCCCACACATGAGCTTACATACCACCTCCTCATTAAAGGCCCCCGTTCCAAACCCCGGGTCCCTGCTTTTCTCCTCACACTTCTCTCTCTCTCTCTCTCTCTCTCTCTCTTTTTTAAAGATTTTATTTATTTATTTGACAGAGAGAGATCAGAAGCAGGCAGAGAGGCAGGCAGAGAGAGAGAGAAGGAAGCAGGCTCCCGGCTGAGCAGAGATCTCGATGCGGGGCTCGATCCCAGGACCCTGCGATCATGACCCGAACCGAAGGCAGTGGCTTAACCCACTGAGCCACCCAGGTGCCCCCTTCTCTCTCTCTTGACAGCCTATTCTGCCATCCATTCTTCTCAGGGGGCTCTGGACCACCATTTGAACCTCCTTCTCTCAAATGCCACTGCCCCTTTCCCCTCCAAGGAAGGCTTTCCCCTCCCCCAGAATCCTGCTTAAGCTTTTCTGCTTCCATGATTCAATCCATGAGCAAACCACCACTGAATTTGGTTATTACAAATGTTTTTAATTTACCTCTTATAATTCTTAATACATGCACATATGAATTATATGTGTAGCTAGGTCTATAACTGAGATCATCTAAGAAGTTTTTAGCTGCTTTAATTTGAGCTTATAATCATGACATCTTTGTGCCTGCTCTTACGGCTCTTCTGTATATTCCTTCTGGCTCTCCTTTAGGTTGTTATTTCTTTGAGGACAAAGACTTGCATATTTTACAGTGTGGAATTTGGTGATGTATAATCAGGGATCTGCTACAAAAGACCAAAATAACAAAGTATTGCATTTGCTTACAATTTTCTACTTTCTTCAAATTATTTGAGAGAATTTTTCAATCATTTGTACATACATAAAATAACAAAATGTAGAGTTAGGGCTATATGAGGGGGTATTTAAATATAATAATAAATATCAGAACATTTCCCTCCCCAAACGTTAGATAATATCAACAGCACAACAAAACTTTTTAATTGTTTTTAAAATTTCAGTTTGGATACCATAAAAGAAATTTAAGAATAATTTTAGAAAATTTTAAAAGGCTTAATCTTATGTTATAACTTAAGTTAGAATTGCACTTTCTTATTTTTTCTTTTTTTTAAGATTTTAAAATTTATTTTATAGAGAGAGAGTTGGCGTGGGAAGAGGGAGGGCAGAGGAGAATCTCAAGCAGACTCCTGGCTGAGCACAGAGCTAGATGCAGGCGGTGCCATCTCAGGACCCTGAGATCATGACCTGAGCCAAAATTAAGAATTGGCTGCTTAACTGACTAAGCCATTCAGGTTCCCTAAGTTATTTGTAAAGTGAAATTTTTAAAAATCATTTGGTTTCCTTATAAATACAAATAATCCTAGTATTATAACTCTTCCATTTTGTCAACATTTCTTAGACCAATATGTCCTAATCCCTGTACTGGATTCTGGGTTTGCAGCACTAAACCCCCTGATTTTGAGCCCTTTCCCCTTCTGTAGATGAGTTACGAAATGGAATTTTGGAAAGAGATAATGTAGAAAGCAGAGTAGAGGTGGGACTTTGTTAAGCTTAAGAGGTAAAGGACAAGGATGTAGGGAGATTAGAACCCTTGTACTCTCTTGGTGAAATTATCAAACAGTGCAGCTACCATGGAAACTAGCATAATGGCTCCTCAAAAAATTTAAAACTACAATTGTCATACGAGGGTGCCTGGGTGGCTCAATCGGTTAGGCATCTGCCTTTAGCTCAGGCAGATTTGAGAGTGCTAGGATCAAGCCCCTCATCGGGCTTCCTGCTCAACAGTGAGTCTGCTTCTCCCTCTCTCTCCCCTTCTGTGTTCTTTCTTTCTCAAATAAATAAATAAAATCTTTAAAAAAAAAAACAAACAAGAATTGTCATATGATCCAGCAGTTCCTCTTCTGGGTATATATCCAAAGAAAGAATTAAAAGCAGGATCTCAAAGAGATATTTGCATACTCATATTCATAACAGCATTAGTTACAATAAACCAAGAGGTGGAACCAACACAAGTATCCACTGATAAATGAAAGGATAAACAAAATGTGGTCTACACATGCAATGGAATATTATTTAGCCTTAAAAAGGAAGGAAATTCAGATACATGCTACAACATGGATGAATCCTAAGGACACTTTGCTGAGTGAAGTAATAAGCTTGTCTCAAAAAAGACAAACACTGAATGATTCTCCTTTTATGAGGTATCGTAGTAGGCAGACTCACAGAAACAGAAAGTAGAATGGGGGTTGCCAAGGACAGGGGGTAGGGGGAAATGGGAATTGGTATTTCATGGGTATAGAGTTTCAGTTTTGCAAGATGAAACTTACAAAAAGTTCGCAACTTTAAAACTAGCTCTAGAGAGTAAGTTACACTACTGAACTGGATACTTTAAAACAGTGACAGTGGTAAATTTTATGTCATGCATTTTTGCTACAATAAGAAGTGAGAAAACTAATAAAGAGAGATGAAGGAAGTCAGAGCTGCATAAACCTGGCCCCTGAAGGACACCCTGACTTTTGTCATGAGCAAGAGATGAGGGGTTTTTTTTAGATGGTTGAATCTAAAATGCCTGCCCAGAAAGAATATCTAGGAGGTATTGGATGTAACCAGATCAAGTCGTAAAATATAGTTGGTCGTTCACAGGTTATAAGTTCTTAACCTTGATAGATTTCAATGAGCTTAGCTATAGTAAATAGAAATATAAAAAAGTGAAGGATAGAATTCCAGGTTCCAGCTTTTAAGGGGCAGATGGTAGATTTAAAAAAAAAGAAAAAAACGATCTGTAGAGAAGTATTAGCCAGAGATTTAGAGGAAAATACCATACACAGATCTAGTAAGGTGAGGAAAGAAAAGAGAATTTGTTAATTAGTCAGCCTTTCGTTGCCATGCCCTGGCTAGATTGGGGGTGTGATTGGGTCTTCTATCACTATCCCTGGAGCCATCTCCCCACTCAGGGGCTCTTAACCTGTGGGTTCATGGACTCTCTGAACAAGCTTCAGGGAGTCTGTGAGCCCTCAGGATATCAAGGCAAAATGTTGTGTGACTGTGCCTTTCTTGGACAGAGACTCTCCATGGTTTTCATCGTGTGTCATAGCATATGGAGTCAAGATCCAGTATTTCTGCTACCCTGACTTCACTTAGTTTATGAGTGTAATTCCTTTTCCTAGTTCATTTTGATACCATAATCACAATTTATAGTATTGTTTTCTCTGGGAAGATATCATCCAAGTTGTTAAGTGACATGCAGATGAACTCATGCAACATATTTAAGTTGGAGACTTATAACATTTGCACTGTTAATTTCAGTGATTAGTCAACAGGGTAGAGAAGGACTCACACTAAGAATCCAGTAGTCAAAAACAGTCCTATTAGAGTAAATATAAGCACATGTGGCATTTTCAGGACCTCCTCCATCCCCTTACACTTTGACCATTACAGGCAAAAAGTATTCTGTGAATTTTCTTTTATTTAGGTAATCTCACTATATCTCATTTTCCTCATTCTAAGTGAGTTAATGGTTGCCTGATATTATATAATATTAAAAAATGAATTTTACTTGTATAAACAAATGTTTACATTAAGAGGTTTTTACATAATTGCCTTTCTGATTTTAGCATTTTCCCACATATCTTTTTTTCCCCCCCTTAATTTTTCAGAGAGAGAGAGAGAGAGCAGAGCACAAGCAGCGGGAGCAGCAGGCAAAGGGAAAAGCAGGCTTCCTGCTGATCAAGGAGCCTGATGCAGGGCTTGATCCCAAGCCCCTGAGATCATGACCTAAGCCCAAGGCCATTGCTTAACCCACTGAGCCCCCAGGCATCCCCCCCACATATCTTTTTTATTTTATTTTGACTTGAGAGAGAAAGAGAGAGGCAGAGAGAGAGAAGCAAACTCCCCAGTGAGCAGGGAGACTGACATGGGGCCCAATCCCAGGACTCTGGGATCACAACCTGAGCCAAGTAGACGTTTAATCAACTGAGCACCCGGGCACTCTTTCCCATGTCTTCTGTGTGGTGTGGCCATTTTCCTCTTGTTTGAATTAGGTCATTCTGAGTCAAGAGAGCCTGTGAATTTTTAGATTCACTGGAAGAAAAACTGTAAACTAGTGCCCAGAAATCTATGCCTACATTTGGAAAACCAGTTTGGAATACATATCTTACTAATAGCAGGGATGTCAGAAGAAATTAAAGCAGTCAGTCATATTTTATTAACACTGTTGTTAATGTTATGCCTCACAGAACTGAGGCCACACTTTAGCCTCGCATCTGAGAGCGATACCGCTGATCAAGAAGACTTGGAGGCAGAAGATGACCATGAGGAACGGCCTTCGAACCAAACTATCCGAAGACCTCATGCTGTCATTGAAGATGCTGTAGCTACCTCAGGGGTGAGCACGCTCAGTTCTACTGTATCCCACGACTCCCAAAATGCCCACCGGTCCCTCAATGTGCAACTTGGAAGGATGAAAATAGAAACTAATAGGTAAGTCCTATTCTGACATGGATGGGCTTTCTTTACTTTACTTTTACATAAGTGCATGTGTTTGGGGTCTCTTTTAAAGTTTGGTCCACAGATGGGGCACCTGGGTGGCTCAGTCAGTTAAGCATCCAACTCTTGATTTTGGCTCAGGTCACGATCCCAGAGTGGTGAGGTCCAGCACACTGAGCATGGAACCTGCTTAAGATTTTCTCTCTTCCTCTGCCTCTCGCTCTCCCCCGACCTTCAATAATAATAATAAAGTTTGATACAGAGAATACAAAATGTTTCATCACTTTATCCTATTCACATAAACTTGGTTTGATATCTTTCTTTATCAAACAAGAGAGATTTGTCTTAGTCTCTTTAGTCAAAATCATTTTCTGTTTCTACAAAATCAAGCCTTGTTTGGCAGCATTCTTTGATCCCTGCTTTTTCTCCAAGTACAGTGAGATTTTTGAAGTAGCTGTAACTTCAGAGACTGTCTTGGACACAGACTCAGAGCAGTGTGTACCATCCCAGAAAACAGCTAGGATGAAAGAAAGACAGAAAATCCATGTTCTTAAAAGCCTGTGATTTGGAATATCAAGTTCTCTTAGAAGAGGAAGATCTCTGCTCTTGAGAGTAAACTTAGTGATGCTAAAGCTTTACTTTTCTTAAATAAACAAACAAACAAAAACCTTGAAAGGATGATAAGTTGACTGCATTTATGATCCTATTTTATTTTGAATATGTTCTGTCATATCTGGACTTTAATTTTCCTTTGAGAATTTGGTGACATAAAATCCACATGATCAGGTTATTAAGTGAAGAGTAAATATTTCCTGTTCTTTACAGATGTTGGCACAATTCAGGTTCTGAGTCTATGATTTATAGCTTCCTGTGCTGGCTGCAGTTGACATGTGATCAACTGACTTTACAACTCTGGGCTTATAGTGAAAACCTTTTTTTTTTTTTTTTTTTTGGAGTGAATCAATACCACTTGTGCAAATATTTACTTAAAAATCTTGCTCATCAGGCAGATAGAACATATTTTACTTCTTGTCATAAGTTTAAGTTTTTAAAGTTAAGCTTGAATACCAAGCTTAGTACAAGTAGTACAAAGTTCATCTTATATTCAGAGACATGAATTTTGTTTGCATGATTGAGTAAATCCATTCATATCATCTTCCTTTTGCATAAAGAAATCTTCCTGAGTAAGGGGAAAATGGCTTTTGGACTTTCAGATCCTAATCTTGTCCTGGTAAAACCAGCTCTTAGTTGGCGTCTCTACTACTTAGTGGAAGACTTTGTGTCTTTCCTCCTCTGAGACTTCCATGGAAATCCTCATTGCCTCCTCTTCTCAAGCAATACACCAACCTTGGTAGTAGGTATTAACTTTAGTTGTTTTTTAGTTTACTGTCACCCAGCTCTAGATGGAGTTGTTTTTTATACCCCTCTCTGATCTCTGGAGGATGAATGTTCACTCGATTTGGTTTTGTCGCCAACTCCTCCTCCTCCGTGGTCAGATTTATAAAAGGCAATAAAGCTACTTTATTTACCAATGAGCTGGTATATTTGTTTCTCTGGCCTTCAAACCTTCTGTCTATAGACCCTGGCTTGTGTCAATAGAACCTGCTTTGCTGCCTGCAGCCTCTCCCTTTTCCCCTTAGACCATTGGAGTTAGCCCCATTTCCATGCTGTCCCGCCCTCTGCCGCGCTTGCGCCCTCTGCAGGCCAGGAGGGCTGCTCTTCTGCGCAGCCGCGGGCCGAGGGCCTGCTTCCCACATCACTGTTGGAAGGGCTTCGACTGGCTGTGTTTCTTTATTGTGTTCCTGTATGTTTCACAACAGCCCACATTCGTGTGTTTTTTCTCTACATATTTACCCTTATATCTGTGACGTCTACGGGATTATGAGCCTCCTTTTTCTGTTTCTAGTAATATCTTCCACAGCTCCTCCCTGACGCCCCCAGAGAAGGGAGGCGAGGCACAGCACTCACCTCATGGCGAGATGTTAGAAAAGGGCAGCTGCCTTAGTACTGGTACTAAGCAACGGAAATGAGAGGCGAATCATGTCCGTATCACTTTCAGTTATTACTTGATATACAGAAATTCATACATTGCAGGGACCGCCTGGGTAGTTCAGTCAGTTGAGTGTCCCACTCTGGGTTTCAGCTCAGGTCATGATCTCCGGGTCCCGAGATCCAGCTCCCCGTCAGACCCCCTGCTCAGCGGGGAGTCGGCTTGAAGGTTCTCTCCCTGTGCCCCTCTCCCCACTCATATTCTCTCTCTCCCCCTCTTGCTCTCTAAAATAAATAAATAAATCTTTTTTTTTTTTAAAGTTCATACATTGCAAAATAAACTTAAAGGAAATGTTAGTATGTTTTTCAGAAGGCTGTAGCTCTCCTGTTAGAAATCTTAAGCTTGTGTTTAGGTAATCACTGATGAAGGTCAATCAGGTTTATCCAGCTCTTGATTATTAGATCACCAATAAGAATACCAGATAGAGAAAATAACATGGTGGCTTTAGAATGTATGTTTTACTTTTATTTCCGGGTATGTTTACATAACATGTTCTGGAAATAATTCACCTCACACCAGTGGTTGAGACAGTACTGGAGGATAGTAATAGAGTTAGCTAAAAATCTAACTCTCGCAGAGCTGACTGCTTATCTATCAAACGATTCCAGAATTACCTACCTCCACTCACCTAAGTTAAAAAAATTGACGTCAGAGCAGATGCTTGCCAAATTTTTCTGGAAAAGAGAGGCAGGCAATTACCTTAATTTTGAAGAACTTCCCTCTTAACTGCAAGACAACGTAAAAATAAAGCTGAACTTTATTTTTCATTTTGGACTGGGTACATAAATAATTTTTGAGAGCTTGATTTGGGACAAATGAAGTGGCCTGTCAGAGCTTTGCTTCTAAGGATAAGTCTGGCTTTTAAAGATAAAAAGAAAATATGTCGTCTAGATACACATAGGTTAAGTTCTAGAAAAAGTCACTGTGTTCTTTGAAAAAAATAATAAATATTCCATACATGTAAATCATCAAGGAAGACAAAAATACATACTAGACCGAGAAATTACCAACTTAAAAATTCATGCTGAGCTTGCTGTCCATTTCCTGGAATATCATTCTTGCTAGAGTGATAAACATCTCCTTTGATCTTCTAGTTTCCTCTGGCCCTCAGTTCCTGCAGCTCAATCCACCAGATTGTGTGCTGCTTAACTCTGCTTATCTTTAAATAATCTTTCTCAAACCACCTTCTCTGGCTGCCTCTCAAGAGTCTTCCTTTTTGTCCTGCTTCTACTACCCACTCTACACAGCCCTTTCTCCTAAGGGCTCCCCATCTCTGCCCTGTGGGAAAGGAGCAGCCTCCTGAGCCCTGGGCCCAAATCTGTGGCTGGGGACAGGATGGCCTTCCCTGATGGTCTGGCACTGTCCTTGGCATGTTAGCTATAGCTGTCTCATTGAACATTCACAGTCATTCTTTTGGGAAGTTTTACTTTTCCTTTCCATAGATGAGAAAATTGAAGGCTAAAAGTGTTAAGTGATTTGTCGAAGTTAACACAGGAAGTGTGGGGCTGAACTAAGGTTCAAGCCCAGGGCTATCTTTCATTTGGGCCTGTGCTGCCTTCAAACATGCCAACTGAAACAGAAACAAACTTTTGGAATGAAATCTGGTCCCAAGTTAAATCTATCCACACTGAAAAAATGAAACAAATACAGTTGGCTAAGAACTGCAGGGCATGCAACAATTTTTCCTGATGATCTTATGAATAATTCTGTACCTTAACTTTAAATTCTGAATCCAAGTTACCCAATGATCATTTTCTATAAAAATCAGAGCATCTCCCTTTCTATTTGGAAATATTTTTTTCAGAGAGTAGTGTTAGAAATGGTGAGTAGGACACCACTTGGCTCTTAGTTGCATAGTGAATCTTTCATGAATGAGAATTCTGATATAAATGATATGTTAGTTTCTTTTTGTTTCTTTGAAGAATACAGAACATGCCAACAAAGAACTGAATGTACCAGGAATGCAGCTATCCTTTTACTCACTTCACCAGTCCTCTTAGAAGGGAGAGGAATAATAGTAACATCCTCAACAATCCTAGCAAAAACCATTACCGTTTACTGAGTACTATAGGGGACCTCACCTATCAAATTTTCAGTTAAAAAAAAAATGATTGCCTTTCTGCTTTGCATTGATTATTATATCATATCATCAACTTTTTCGATGAAGAGTCACACATGTAAAATATAGCTTTGTTAATATCATATATTTTATTTTACTTTATTTATTTGCCATTTACAGTGATAAAAAGAAACAAAATATCTCTGAAGATTTGAGCAGATAATTGAGGTGGTAGTTTTGAATTCTTGTCTGGAAGTATAAGTCTTCAAGTGTTTTGCTACTCAACATGGGGCGGAGGGGGGGTGTCTGTGGACCAGCAACATGAGTATCACCTGGAGGAGCTCATTAGAAATTCAGAATCATGGGGCGCCTGACTGGCTCAGTTGGAAGAGTGTGTGACTCTGGGTTGTGAGTCCGAACACCACATTGGGTATAGAGATAACTAAAAAAATAAATAAATAATATACTTTAAAAAAAAAAAAAAAGGAAGGTAGAATCTCAAACTTATCAACAAAATTACTGGATGAGAGTCTGCATTTCAATAAAATCCCAGGGATGTCTGTGTTCCCTGTAACTTGAGAAGTTCAGATCTAGAAGGTCACTCCAGCTGCTCCAGCTTTATTATCCTGTCAACCAATATAATTTTCTTCTACAGATTACTGGAAGAATTGGTTCGGAAAGAAAAAGAATTACAAGCACTCCTTCTTCAAGCTATTGAAGAAAAAGACCAAGAAATTAAACACCTGAAGCTTAAGTCCCAACCAATAGGTGAATAGCAGAAACTTTTTAAGTGATACTATTAAATGAGGCTGCCACAGAAAGGGGAGAAAGCTAATGGAAAGTTTTATTTCATGGCTTAATTGACACCCATCACTTGTACCATGACTACAAGCATAAATTGCTTTTAAGAAATATCCAATTCTTGGGTGCCTATGTGGCTCAGTTTGTTGGGCGACTGCCTTTGGCTTAGGTCATGATCCTGGAGTCCTGGGATTGAGTTCTTCATGGGCCTCCCTGCTCAGCAGGGAGTCTGCTTCTCAGTCTGATCTCTTCCCTCTCATGTGCTCTCTCTCAAATAAATAAGTAAAAATAATATCTTTAAAAAAAGAAATATCCATTTTTTAGTAGCAGCAAAATATAACTTGATTTCATATAAGATGATTCATGGTCATTTTTTCTTGAGATTATTTGAGGCGAATATGGCTCTAACACTTTTTTGGTCTTTATTTTAATTTTCAAATGAAATTACTACAATAAAAGACTATTTTTGGTCATTTTTGCATTTGTATTCTTTATATTCAGGGTTTTTTCTATTTTATTGCAAATAGTGGAAAAAGAGATTATTATATGATTATATGGTTTTCTGCTAATTATGCTCATGTTTGTCACATGAAAAACCCACAGTATGATTTTGGTGAAACTATAGAATTGTTTGAAAGAAACTATATTTCTTTGAATTCAGAGCAACTATAGATTTGATATAAAAGTATGAGGTGGGGATATCATTACATTATTACTTCTGCCCCTCCATTTATTAGTAGTCTTTAAGCATTTTGTTTATATTTATACTGCCAATCTCAATTGTTTGTTATTTTCTGATAGAGCAAAATCTTTTAAAATATTAATAAATGTCTGTGGCCTCGGAGGGTCCCAGATGGCCTCTGTGAAGAGAAGCTAAGAATGTCCCTCCCTCCCCAGATATTCCTGGATTGTCCGTATGCCCCCGGGATTCTCCTGGCACAAATACTGAAGAGTCTGAGCTTACTGAGTGGCTGAGAGATAAGGGAGCTGATGAAGACACTATAAGTCGGGTAAAGAAAACTATCCGTGGGACCAGCTTTTCTTTCACTCCATAATGTTGAGTGCCTACAGTGTGTGAGGCATGGGGCTTATACACTGGTGAGCCCTCCTGCAGCCTGCAGACTAGGGCCTGCAGGTGGTCATCAAATAATTCCACAGATAAAGTGTAATGATACCCTGATAAGCTCTATGAAGGAGAGGTTATCAGGTGTTTGGGGACACCTGGAAGAGGTCGGTGAATGAGCTGGAGTCTAAAGGCATATGTAGGAATAAACCATGCCATCTGTATGTATATGGGGGAGGGGCAGGTAAGGAGGGAAAAATCATTCGGGGGCTGGGATGCTGTATATGCAAAAAAGTGAAGCAGGCAAAAGTTCTGTGGTCCAGGACTCCTCTAAGGAGTTTTTATATTTTTGAACTGAAAATAAGGAAGAGTGGAAAAACCAAGACAAAACCAAAAATTGTAAAGTTTCTAATTCTCTCTTTTATTTAACTCTTTAGTTCTCTCACAACATTATTAGACTCTACTGGGCAGTGGCTATTTATTAATATTTAATAAAATAGACCTAGTTAGTCAACTTGTGTCAGGAACACTTTCTAGATCTATAATGACCTAATTCCTCTCTGCTCCTTACAGACTTTGGGAAATTGGCGGGAGGAGTAGCACTTATGTTTGAAGATTACATACATGTATACACACATACACACAAGAAGAGGTTATATTTTTTATTATTTTATAGAAAGGGCCCCAATACAATATTACATTAATTTTAGATTTATGTTTAAATTTTTTAAATAACAAAGAATAAAGGTTTTTTCCTCTTTACTTGATAATTCATTGGGCTACTAAATAGAATTTAGGGTTTCCTTAGAAATCTGCTTTGAACAAGTTACTGCTACCTAAACCACTCTCTTGCTTATGGAGAATGATGTGTCCATTCAAGTTCTCTGAAATATTTATTTCTCAAACTAAGACTCAAGTCACAATTAAAGAGTAGTAATTGATGATCCA
Source organism: Mustela nivalis (assembly GCF_964662115.1). NCBI lineage: Eukaryota > Metazoa > Chordata > Mammalia > Carnivora > Mustelidae > Mustela > Mustela nivalis. Next base: position 64,349,732 of record NC_139024.1, read on the forward strand.
ATAAAAAATTGATTTTTTTATTTAAAATTAAAGCTTCAGTTTAAATTCAGGACTCTGATTTTATAGTTATTATTTTAAAAATACCTTTTATCAGCTGTGAAAAACAAATTCAGAAATTAAGTGTAAACAATACCTTTTCAGGAACACTTTTTATCCACTTGAGAAAAATAAAGCTACACAGCAAAAAACCTCTCAAATATAAACATTATGGGGGAGCGGATGAGGTAATTGGGTGATGGGCACGTTTTGTGATAAGCACTAGGTGTTAAATGCAACTGATGAATTACGGAGCTCTACATCTGACACTAATGATACGTTCTATGTTAACTAATTGAATTTCAATAAGTTAAAAAAATATACAAACGTTATCTTACAAACAGCAGATGTAATTACAAATGAGTTTTATCTGTTCATTAGAAGGCCATTCAGAAATTATGTTGCTTGTGATCTTTATGCATTTGGAAGTCATATGGATGTATTCTTTGTTTTGTAATGGGGGGACTTTTTCCTAATCACTCAGAAGATTGTTTTTAGTAGATTTCCTTTTAGATTCATTTTTAAATTATTGCCATTTATATTGTGAATAGAGCTTACTATTTATTAAAGGTGTATATAAAATGTGCATGTTTTACTTTCTCCACAGTTTTTGGCTGAGGATTATTCACTAGAGGATGTTCTCTACTATGTTACACGTGATGATTTAAAATGCCTCAGACTAAGGTACCACTCTTTCTTTATGTCCCTTTTTCTTGGTGGAAAGAGCGCTGGGCTGAGAAGTCTGGGCTCCTGCCCTGGCTGGGCCCCTCCCCAGCCCTTACCATCTCAGCAGTCCTGGGGCCCATTCTGTGGTTCACATTTGCTCTGCGTAAACGGAGTTTGTTTCCCCAGGCTATTACTGGGTACTCTTATAACCAAAATTTCTATATTAGTAAATGCAAATCAACTCAAAGAATCTCTTGATAATAAAGTAGACTGAGGTTATGCAGTTATTTTTAAGCTGCCTTAAGCAACTGCTCTCATTTAGTTCATGATTATACCATAATTATTAGAAATAATAGGACAGGTTCCCATTTGCCATCCTTTAACATGTATAATGTGATATAGTTTCTTATCATAGTTTTCTCTATCAGGCCAAGCACATGCATGAGTGACTCACACAGAATTCTGTAAAGACCCATTTCAAATGTGCTGAAAACCTGAAATGATGCTTTGGGAACTGGTAGTCTGGGGGAATGGAAAGGAAAGGCAGGGAGGGATAATGACAAAACACAGAAAGAATTACATGAGGACCGATAAGACTTTGGGATCTCCGTGTTCTGATCAGAGCGGCGCCAGGCGAAGGTCACTTGTATATGTCAAGAGCAGTGTTTCAAATGAGGTATTCTCTTCCCCGTGTTCTTGTGTCTTAAACAGGGGAGGTATGCTCTGCGCGCTGTGGAAGGCCATCACCGACTTTCGAGATACACAGACTTGACTGTGGCTCTGTTTGTGTCCAGCCTCCCGTGGAGAGTCTAACAGAACTGGTCTTCGCAGGGGAGGGAGAATCTAAGGGAGAGGAGAAAGAAGCTGCACTTTAAATCCAGTATTTGTTTACTTGTGTTAAAAGAAAAAAAAAAAAAAGACAAAATACACTGAAATTTCCTAACTGCTTCTATTTCTACTGTTCATAAGGACTCTTTGTAAGGACTCTCAAAAATAATCCTAAACATCAGGATGCTTGGGATTATTTTCGTCTAAACATTTTTATGGAAATATTTTTAACTTAGCAGCTGTTGCACTTCGGCCATATGTCTCTTTTACACAAAACGGATAGAACATTTCATGTGATTGTGCATCACTGGAACAAAACCAAAATGTGACCATAACTTTTTAGACTTCTGTGTGTGTGTAGGATACTCAGAGTAGAAATGCATAATTTCGGTTATTGTGTAAAGGTTATGTTTGTTTGGCTTTTTTTTTTAAAGTGTGCAGAATCTGAGAAGCAGCGGTTTTTACTTACTGATCTGTATTAATTGTAATATTGACTCTATTTTGTAACTTAAGTTTCTGGCCCATAGTACGTTCATTTGAGTCGTGTATGCACTACTGAACTGTACCAGTTGCACATGTCTGAATCCTAGTAATGTTAGCTTGTTCTAAAGCTATCCATTGTGTCATATTTACTCTAAAAAGTAAAGACTCTTAACATACTGTTCGATAAATTCTGAAGAGTTCTTATTTTGTTTTGGCAAATGAGATGAACCACTGTGTCAAATTTCTAGTTGTTTCTTTTGTTCTTCAATAGAATCTATTCAAGTAATCAAAGAACAATTGATCTGCAGGCTGTCCCTCAGGGCACCTGAGTGGTAAGAGAGAAGGTGAAGAAAAAAAAAAAAGAATTTATGTAAAAGAAAGTCCCTGTGTTTTTTCTCAAGGCCACAAGTTATCTTGAGTGGCTACTGTATATCTCAAAGGGTCTGCAAATAGCATCCCAGTGGAGAACACTGCATTTTCTGTCTCCTTAATTGTTTAGTTCTCATATTTGAGGGAAACATTTTTATTTGAAGCTGAATATTATAGTTTATAAACCTGCCCGTGTTAATAGGGTGAAGTCTGCAGCTCCTAGATAGATGGATAAGATAAACACAAAATTCTAACACACAGAGGAACTTGCTTGTTATGCAAGACAGATATAACGTATGTATCATAACTTGACCCATATGTAACAGTCTTTGAAAGAATAAGAGTCATCTTTATTTCTATGTGAAAATCAAGGTCTGATATTTCTTGTATTGCATTAGACTGCACCTTATTTTCTCATTTGATACTTGGAACAACATGGCTGCATCTTTTTTTACATCCCCATCTCAAGGACAGATGATTGCTTCTTGTAGCCTGTGGGTATATTTCGAACGAGGGAAGGTATAAATTAAATGAGATGTCATTTCACTCATACTGACACAGCGTAATTCTCTTTTTTTAAGGATTTATTTACTTATTTTAGAGAGAGAGAGCGTGTGCAGGAGGAGACCACAACTTGAGCCAAAACCAAGAGTCAGTTGCTTAACTGACTGTACCACCCAGGCACCCCAACACACAGGATAGTTCTTAATTAAGACACAGATCATCTCCCCAGTTCTAATGGTAGCTGCTTCTTTTAGATTGTGCATAAGGATCAAGCTACCCATCTTCAGCCAATTCTTTAATGATGGGGTTTTCCTTGGGATCTTCCTCCTACCTTATCTTTGTGGGCTTTGTAGGTTCCTCTGTCCCTGCATGGTTCATAATATATTCCCAGGCCAGCATCATTAGGTTTTTTTGTCAGAACATTGGGCCTCAATCACAAAAAGTAGCCATTCCATTATCATCCAAGTTCCGTTAAAAGTTTCACTTTGAAGGCGTTTGGTGTTAGTCTAGACCAGTGACTCTCAACCCAGCTTCACATTAAAATTACTGGGATACTTTTTAAAATGTACTAATGAGGGCACTTGGGTTGCTCAGTTGGTTAAGCATCTGACTTCAGCTCAGGTCATGATCCCAGTGTCCTGGGATCAAGACTCGCATGGGGCTCCCTGCTTAACAGGGGGTCTGTTTGTCCCCCTGCCCTTCCCCCTGCTCATACTGTCTCTCAAATAAATAAGTAAAATCTTTAAAAAAATAATAACAATAAAATATACAGATGCCAACACCTTAGAGAAACTGTGTTTATTGGTCTGGGGTAATGCCCATAGGTCCTATTTTAAAAAAGCTCTGCAGATGATTTAACAGTATCAGGTCCCATCTTCTTATTTCAAGAGACACCTGGACAGAGAAATAAAGAGTCCCTTTCCATAGAGCTGGTGGTAAGATGGTTAGTGTTCATTTTCCATTTGGTGTAGCATGAATCTAGACACCTAGGCCTGGAGCAAAACCATCACTTCCCTTTTGACCTTGGGCAGATTAATTAACCTCTCCAGGTCTCAGGTTCCTCATCTGAAATGGGGGAAATCATGTACCTTCCTCATGGGGTTGTTGTCAGATTTAAATAAAACCATGCAGATAAGAAGCTTAGTGCAATGCTCGGCAGATGGTAAGCAATCAGATGCTGCCTGCCACTGTTACCTCTTTCCATTCAGAAGTGTTTATGAAATACTTACTGGGTACCTACTGTGGTGCAGGAACAAGACACAGTTCTTGCCCCCTGAAGTTCACTGTCAGAGGAGGAATCGAGGCAAAGCAGAAACAACAGAACAAGCAGTAAGTGCTACAGTTCCATCTGACTGCTAAGGGGTGGGAGGGTCAAGAAAAGCTTTCCAGAGGGGTGAGGTTCTGGAGGAGTGAAGTTCAGAGCTGTGCCTGGAAAGATGATTTGTAACAGAACAGTTACGCATGGGTGGTGGAAGTAGCCTCATAAGAAACAAAACCGGAATTTGCTGGAAAAAGGAGAATTCATGTTTCTTTTTAACCCTATTTTTATTTTTCTCCAAATTCGGTCATTGCATATTTTGTTTCATTCATTCCTAAGGCATCACATAGAACAGTTTGGCGATGAGGAATTATTGTGAAGCCCCTGGAATGCCTACGTGTGAAGCAATGTGGCAGCAGAAGAGATAAGCATGATGCCTATCGAGTTCAGAAGGCTCACACATTAGGTCATCAAGAACATCTGCAATTTGTAAACAAGGAAGATAATCAATGGTCAGACTTCATAGATACCCTATAGAGAAGGAGAAAACAAGTAATTCATATCAGATTGAAGAGACAAATTTGCAAAAACAAATAACACCCACTCTATGTTAAAGGCCAGATGAATGCAAACCCAGAAGCCCTGGAGAGCTTCAGAGGACAAGCTGGCTGGGAGCCAGGGCCATGGAACCGGCTGTACTGAGGTGGCAGACCTCAACTGGGGCATCAGAAAGAAGGAATTCAACAACTCAGGACTGGGGAAGTCAATCAGCATATAGAGTTCCAAGAACAAAGGCAGAAAGTGGGGATCTGCAAGATGTTCTGGAGAAAGTGAACAACTTTTATATTAGAGCATACACAAATTTTAGCTTGACTCATATTTGGCTAGAAATAGGAGTTCTAGAAATAAGTGGAAAGTGGGATAGGAGAGAGCTCAGGGTGTGATGGGGATGGTGGTTAGGGAAGGAAGTGGTATTGGCATTTAATGTAGAAATGGGGAATCTGTTAAAGGTTTTTGAGCAAGGGAGGGGTGGGTGTCAAGCAGTGTAAGGGAAGATTAATCCAGTGAAGTGGAGAAATTAGAACAGAACTAGGACAGAGTGGTTCAGAGACTGATTCAGATGTGAATGAGAGTCCGGTAGCAGAGCAGTAGGAATTGAGAGGGTGGAATTAAAACCATGAGTTGACAAGACTGAGGAACTATGATTTGGGCAGTGATGACAGGGACAGGAAAGAATAGATGTTGAAGCTATGCAAGTAGCTTTGAGAATTTGAGAACAGGCAACTTTGAAAGGAAGCTTGTTTGACATGATGATCTAATACAGAGCATTCCAAAAGAAATGTGCATTGGACTGGTGGAAGTTAGGCAGAGGTCAAGGGCATATATTCCTGATCACCTTGTTGGATATGACAATAAATGAGGGCTATGAGAGCTGGAAAGGTCGTGGCCTAAAATTTTGGGAAAAGTTTGAGGATGGTTTGGGAGGAAGGAAGAATTTAAATCAGCCAAAGACAAAAGAACTGGTCACAGGAGAATGAGAAAAACCAGGTCAGTGGGTAAGCCAAGAGGAAAATTATCAGATGTGCAGAACAAAAGATTAAAAATTAATAACAGGTAAATTTGATTTTGTGACCTGGAAAGTTTATTTACAGACAGGCAAAAAAGACTAATAAAGCTGGTTAAACAAAGATTTAAAAAAAAAAAAGGCACATTTATTATCTTTGGTGAACAAAAGGTGTGACAATAGATTTGGGAGGGTGAGATGTCAAGGGAAGACATTTTCAGAATCAGCCCTGAATGTCCTTGTTGGGGTAGGGGCCCTGAATGGAGATGATTTTAGAAGAGAGGGTTGAGTTTTCAAAGAAGGCAGGAACAGAGGGGTAATGGCATCAGGAGGCCCCCTGGAAAAGGGAACCGTGATTATTTGGAGAGATTCTGAGATGGGTGTGGGAACTCCAGACAGATGGCTTCTCTGTGCTAAGTACAGCACAAAGTGCAACATGGTGGTGTGTGACATTTAACAGATGTTGTCCCCCACCACATTTTCATGCAATATCTCACCGCATTAAGTTTGAAACACATAGCCAATTCAGAGCTAAGTGCAGGATTTTGATGTGTTTCTTATAGCACTTATTTTTGTGTAACCTGTGACAGACTAAAACATAAGTTAGCGAAAAAATGCAAGAAGAGATAAGCACATATCCAAACCAAACCAAACCACAAAAGACACACACAAACAACAGTAAGTCTTGACTTGGGAGGGGGGGTGCTGGTAATGTATCACAGAAAGAATCCACTGGCTTACTGAAGTAGGTAGTAAATCAATGTGCTTCCAGAGTTCAGCTCTTTAAATTCAAGTAAGAGAATCTTTCTGATGTTCACAGGAGTGTCTCAAACTGATGACTTCATGTCGTAGAAGATGTCTTTGGGATGCCTGGGTGGCTCAGTGGATTAAGCCTCTGCCTTCAGCTCAGGTCATGATCTCAGGGTCCTGGGATCAAGCCCTGCATGGAGGCCTGCATGAAGCCCCCCATGGAGCCAGGCTCTCTGCTCAGCAGGGAACCTGCTTCCCCCCACTCTCTCTGCCTGCCTCTCTGCCTGCTTGTGATCTCTCTCTCTGTTGAATAAATAAAATCTTAAAAAAAAAAAAAAAGTCTTTGCTGAGACCCAAGCTCAGGTCTACAACCACCTCCACCCACCTGGTACTTTATTTTTATTGATTAGGCACCTGAGATGAGTGATGTGAATGTGATTTAGGAAGATCGAACAGCTAAATGATCAGTTTGCCTAACTCACTGTAGAAATGGCACTAAGGGAAAAATCCATTACTATACACCATGGCATCATTGCCCCTCAGTCAAAACCCCTACCAGGTCAGCCAGGGAACAAGTAAACCAAATAAAAACAGTCCACTCCTGAGCTGAGTGGCCCGGTTTATATGCAAGGATGGTGAGAATGAATTGTCACTTTAACAAGAACTCCAACATTGTTCCCAGGCACTCGTGGGCCTGCAACAGATTCTGCTGAAGTCCTTGAAAGGGTGTTAAATTGTTGGGAACCTCCTGGTTATGTTCTGCCAACCGAGACTGTGGGAGCGCATTTCTGTGTAACCAGGCGGAACTGGTTGCTGCTCTGTTTTGTTCCTTATGTTTCCATTTATGCAAGCTACTTTTTCCCCCTCGGCGTTTTGTTGCTTTTTGCTTATTTGCGTAAAAAGGTCAGAAATTGGTTTCTCCTCAGCTAATAATCTGTTATACATATATTGTTACTATTGCTTTTCCCCCTTGTCTTCCTGAGCAAGCCAAAAATCGCCAAGTAATTACTAATCGGAAAGCAAGAATAAGAAGCCACATCACTGGGCAGAAGTTTCACTGACTTGTGTGCCCCGGGGCTCATCAGATACAAAAGCTGCTGAAAAGATAATGGCGCCCTAAAACGCAGATGGAAACCGGAACCCAGCGTGGAATCCAGGCGGTGTACTTCAGCTTCCCACGTGGCATCATGCACTTGGAGCTGTCACCCTGAACTCCAGCCCTGGCGAAGTCGAAAGTGACCCGGCTGCTTCAGAGTTCAGAGGCGAACAGAGCGTCCCGAAGCCCTCGCGTCCTTCGGGCTGATTCTCAGACCGCCCTCTCGCAGGCGGCACTAAGAGTCGTCGCCCCACCTCCAGACCTCGAGGGGCCCACAGCGGTCTCAGGGGCGGGCAGGAGCTCCCGACCAGGTGCCTGACTCCGCCCGCCGCTCTCGCAGCCCACACCCCGCGGCGTCAGTCGGAGCGGCTGCCACGCCGCACCTGCCCGCGAGGGGGCGCGCCCGCACGCCGGGCTCCAGCGACTCCCCGCGGGCCGGCTCGCGCTCCCTCTTCCCTCCGCCCTCCGCTGTCCCTCCCCACACTGCGCTCACCTGTCTGGGCCGCGGCCCCTGGAGGCGGGGGGCCGGCGGGAACGAGGCCGGGGAAGAGGGCGGAGCGGCTCTCCGGGCGCGTCATCGGAGCACCATGGCGGAGCTAGGAGCTGGCGGCGACGGCCACAGGGGCGGCGACGGCGCTGTGCGAAGCGAAACAGGTGACTGCACGGCTGGGGCGGGCGGGGGTCCCGCGGGCGGGGAGGCGGGGGCGGTGAGCCGGAGGGGTGGGCTCGCGCCGGGCACCGGCGGTCCCCTCGTCCGCCGGACCGCGGCCCGGAACGGCCGGCCCCGCGCGCCGCGCACCCGGACTCGGAGCGCGCCTGTCCTCCGCCCTCCGCCGTCCGCTGTGCGTCGGCCGCCCGGGTCGGCCGTGCCCCAGTCCCGCGGGCGGCCGGCCGGCCCCAGTTCCGGTCGCCCCTCTCACGCTCCACCTCGACTTTCCCACAACAGGTGGAAACTCGCCAGCGAGCGCGGGCGGGAGGAGGAACTGGAAAACGCCGGCCGCTCCCCTCTCACCTGCCGACCCGGCTCTAATTCAGTTGAATGGGGAAACCGTATCCCCCAAACCAAACAACCAGCCGGAAAATCCTCGGCCAGGTGCGACCGACAGGCTTATCCGTTTCTGGCTCCCTCGCGCCTTCCCCGGTCGAACCCGGTGCCGGGGTCGCAGGCGCCGGTGGCGCAGTGAGTGCCGGCGCGAGGGTTCAGACCCTTTCCCGGGCGGACTGAGATCGCGGAGTGGGGTGGCGGCGGGGGCGGGGGGTGGTGGTTGCAGGGCTGGTTGCAGGACAGTGGGCCTGAGCGTGCGGGCTCGTCGGACTCGTAGATTCGTTGACTTGAAAGGGTCCTCTGAGTTCATGTTTTTAGTCCTTGCGCCTACCCGAGGTAGGAGGGAGCGTCGGCTCAGGTGGTAACACCGCCCCCCCCCGACCCCCGCCTTAACATTCGGGGACCGGGGCTCACATCTCCAAGCGAGTACCAAGTCTCTCTTCCCAGCCCCGTTTTGTAGGAGGACGATGTTTCCCCTCGTGATAGTTTTTTTCTTAAGAAACTGTCTTGCAAATCCCCTCCTCTCTCCTAGTTTCTTCAATTCTTACCGGTAAACTATTTCTGGTACCTTTCCACACCAGGGATGAGGACGGGGAGGTAGTTTCTTATTTTAAAAAGAATTCAAATTGCAGGTTCCCCAGTTGCGCTGCGTTTTCTGGTTACACACACATAAAATCGGAAACCATTGTTTCCCTAAACGTAAGAACCTCCTGATTCTCCTACCCACCCTCCCCCCACCCAAAGACCTTTTGATTTAGATGGTATGCTTATTTTAATGCGGAAGTTCCAGAAAACCTGTAACCGTTTTTGGAAATATATCTGCTCTGCTAGGGAGAGTCTGGATACCTAAGGTCTAATGACTTAATCTCTTCAGCCAAATACCTGAGGTTAAGTCTGACAAGATGCCTTGAACTTGTTTACTTTGAAGTCATGCTACTTCCTGTAGAGTGGTTTATTTTGTCTTAATGTGTTTGGAAGATTAGGCCGTTGTTATTTTGACTAGGGGTGGGAAAGGGGTGGCTTTATCGAACTTGACGGGCTGGGTGTTGGGAGGGGGGTGCGGGGAGGCCCCTCTCCAAGCGGGGGCAGCTGAAGAGCAGCATCCTTACTGTGAATATAAATGGTTTGGTACCTAATCTCCCACTAAGTGACTGGTTCTGAAAAACATTGTTCCAGAAAGTTAATTCACACCAGTTTATGCTCAACAAAACGAAAAAACCGTCTTCTAGAACCTGCACATGGACAATTTGTTCAGATATAAATGAACTACAAACTAGCATTTCAGTGTCTGAGCATGTTAACTAATGAACTGGTCATGTTTCTAACAATTAATACACAAATCATGTGACTATCAGTGAAATCTTTTCTTTTATGAAGGGGGAACTTAATTGGCTGCCATCTCCTTCATAGAAAAAATTCTTTCACACCTTTGCTTAGAAACTCTGATTTCCAAGAGACACATTTTATGTATGGTCTTTTGAATGCTTGTACTTATGATTTAAGTAAAACTTATTTCTGGCCCACATCTTTTTCCTATATTTTGTAGCTCTAAATTAATGTTTTTGGTGTTCAGAAGTGCATATGTGAGCAGGTACCAAAAATAGAAGAAAGGTAAAAATAGATTTTTAAAATCTAGATCGAAATATTTTGAGTGAACAACTAAGGACTCCTTGAATTTTAATAACTTAAATGTTTTCCATATATTTAGAACATGTTATCTATATCTGAATATAGGACTCCAATGTTAGTGCTGTATTCTTATGGACATATTTCACCTCATACACATCCAAATGCTGCAGTTCATTATTTTTTAACAATCACAGGTTTGTATATAGGTGGGTGTTCAGGGAGGAAGTAGGGACTTACATCTTTTACCATCAAGAGGTGATTTGTTGAGGGATTAATTTTCTTTCTCTCTTTCTTTCAATTAGATTATTTTAAGGTAATGGTCATTCTTAGGTGTCTCTTAGTTTTTTGTTTACCTGTGCAAAAACTGGTGTAATTTTAAGACAATTTTTTTAAAATTTGTAATCGCTTCACAGTGTTTCATTAGGTTCAGGTGTAGAACAGTGATTCAGCATCTCTATACATTATGCTGTGCTCACCGCAAGTGTAGCTACCATCTGTCACCATGCAGTGCTAGTACAGTATCATTGCTTATACTCCCTGTGCTGTGTCTTTTATTCCTATGATTTATTCATTCCATAACTGGAGGCTTTTATCTCCCACTCCCTTTCCCCTCTGGCAACAATCAGTTCCTTCTCCATATTTATAGGTTTGATTCTGCTTTTTGTTTATTCATTTGCTTTTTAGATTCCACATATGAGCAAAATTGTATGGTATTTTTCTTTCTTGGTCTGACATTTCACTTAGCATAATATCCTCTAGGTCCTAGGACAATTTAGGTTAGAATTTCAGGTGATTGTAAAAATAAGACCTGTAATTATTCATAACTATACCGTTGTATAATATGTACATATGTACACATATGTATATGTGTACATATCAAAGATGGGTTGAAAATTGGGGGTATACCATCTATAGAACAAAACACTTAAGGATATTGAAAGGTACTATATTAATCTGACATTTAAAAACCATATTTCTGTCAGCACATATTTATCTTCTGTTTCAAAGGTAGTCAAGCTACATTCCTCGTGGTAATATTTTTTATTTTTCTTGAGGATGAACTGTTCTTTCAACATTATTTTTCAAAAACCAAATTGACTGGGAAGCAAGTTTTTGATGTCACCACTAGAGGACATCAAGCCCTTTTTCAGGCTGTTATTTTGAGTCCTCACATAGATGAATATTCACAAACTGCCTCTGTCCAAGCTTTCGGTGTTTAATTTTTTAGTGCTCATGCTTAAGAGCTGTGCAAAGTGAGCATGCACAGCTTATTTCCCAACTTGATGCCTTCTTTTTAAAAAGTCGACTGAGTTAAGACCACATTTAAAGCTGCATCTGACTAATTCATGAGACAACACTTTTCATGCACAGGAAATAAATTAATACCTATAATCTGAATTCTGTTAATACTCTTTTGGGGGAAATGACTTGGAACCTGGATTTGGGTTTTTCTCTCCTCAGCAGGCTGTCTGGCAGAAGAATATGGGCTTTGTTTGTGATTTTGGTCATAACTTTCACAGCATTAAAGTGATCTTCATGGTTTCACTTGGCTTGAAACTTCTGCAGATACCTGCAAATCAACCCTGTAAGATAGGGTCTCAGGCCACAATTTGATATTAAATCTATCCTTTCTGAAATTCAAGTCCTAAAGTTCATAAGCTTCATTCAGGCAGCTACATAACTTTCTTCCCCATTATATTATAACTAGCTCTTATTTTATATCTTGCTAAAGAGGGAAGTATTATTAGACCAGAGCTGTGCGCAGAACATGGACTTTTTAATATCATTATTTAGGCACATGTATGAAACACTAATTTACATTGGCATATTCTCTAAAAAAATTTCTAACATCTTTGCTTCCTGGTGCAGGAAAATAATCCTTTGTTGAAAGGGGTTATTTTTTTTAAACTCAGGTCTCATTATATTGATGTAAAAACTGAAAATATTGAGGCTTAGGATAATTTGACCAAAAAATATGTACCTTGCATATAGTAAGCAATATGGTAGCTAGAAGGTTGACAAAGACATGCTTCTTGGATTTAGTAAGCAAAACAAAACTCATAAATAATTGTGGGTCATGAAGACTTCAGTGAAGAAAGAGCTGCTTCTGGCCATGGTCATCGGGGAGGTTATACACTTTAAAAAGTATGGGTAAATTATACATAAAGTTAGGTGGAGGAAAGAGGGGAAAAGGTGCAAACATGGAAAAGAGCAAAATTTTGGTGCCTCAGAATGAAAGAGTCAAAGAAAATCAATTAGGAATCATAATACATGGAGGCCAAATTGTGGAGTGGTTGCCGGTCAAGCTGAGAGGCTGGTATGTTATTCTGTAAACAGTGGCAAACTATTGATGATTCTTGAGAATAACGTATCTTGATCAACACATGCTTATTTAGTAATTCTGCACTCACGAGTTTGCAAGCTTGATTGCAAAGTTTGGTAGAAAAGTTCAGCTGTGCCTTCTAACAAATGCATAGTTCCTCCATCTAGGAAAATCATTCTCTTCATTTGACTTTGGCCAACTTTAAGAATGGTAACAATAATGTATGGGGAACATCGTGGAGCCAGACAGATCAGCCAAACCTCTGAAGATTAGTGAAATCTGGAAATTACCTGTCTGGTTCTCATTTTGAAGTAGGTGTGTAGACTAGAGGATGGATTAAAGAAGGAAGAGTTCAGGAATGTGTAGATCAACTCTGAGGTTCCTGCAGAAATCCAGGCGGGCTGTTGGAAGTGGGGACAGAATGATGAATTCAAGATTCTACAGAGACATGTGTGAAAGGATATAGGTAAAAAGTTGCATTTAAGATTATACTCCTGGTTGGAGTTTGGTTTATTGGTTTAAGGATGGCATGAAAGTAATCAAGGGGAGGACCTAGTTTTAGTGGGAGAAGTAGAAAATTTTCTGTTTTAAACATGGTGTAAGAGAGATGTGCAGGTAGAAATGTCTAATGGGCAGCAAGAAGTATGGGGATAGGGAGAAAAGTGGAAGCTGGAATTCTGGGATTCATTCCATAAGAGAATAATAATTGAAGCCAGGAGAGTAAGGAGAGCCTAGAAGGAAAAACTGAAAAAGGGGCGGGACAATATTCCAAGCATAGGAGGGGGAAGAGCCAGAAAAGAAGACAGACGAAGCCAAAAAGATAGGAAACACATAATCTAGCCGTGCACACCTGCCAAGGGAGAGGGACAAAGAGGTCAAGGATTCAAAGAGTGAAGGAGAAGTCATCACTGTGGTTCCCGGTTGGTCACTGATTGCCCCTAGAAGAGGAATTTCGCTTGGCCCAAGAGTAGGGGATGATCCAGATTGTAAGTGATTAATGGATGGGCAGTTGGAAAGACAGCCGACTTTGGAGACTGTAAAATTGACTGCTGAAAGGGAAAACACATCCTTAAGTAGGCAGGGGACTTTTTCTCTCTCTTTAAAATTTACTTTTGCCTACGAGAAATTGACTGATATTTTGGGTGTACAATTCGTTGAATTTTGCCAAATATGCAGTCATGTAACCACCACTGTAATCGTGGACTAGAAGAGTTCTCTCGCCCCAGAGAATTCTGTCGTGTTGCCCCTCTAGTCAGGCTCTCCTTGTTCCCTTAATCCCTGCCAGACACTGATCTGTTCACCATGTGTCTAGTTTTGCCTTTTCTAGAATGTCAAAAGGGGAAGCATATATCATGTAACTTTTTGAGTCTGAATTTTTTCACCTAGCATAATGCATTTGAGATTCTAATATGTTGTATGTCTCACTAGTCACTTATCGATGAGTAGTTTGCTGTTATAAGGAAGTACCATAGATTAGTAATCCATCCACCCATTGAGGAGCATTGGGTTATTTGCAGGTCTTGGCGATTATGAATATTGCTGCTGTAAACACTGACACACAGGCTTTTCTCATTTATCTAAGGGAGCAAGATACCTAGGAGTGGGGTTGTTAACTCCCATGAAAGCATATGTTTATAGGAACCTGCTAAACCATTTTCCAGAGACCCTATAATTTTGCATCCCTTCCAGCAATGTCTGAGTTCAAGTTGCTTGGCATCCTTGTCAGCACTTGATATTGTTAGGTTTTGTTTTCAGTTTTTTAGCCAATGCCCAAGTTCTTTGAGTTAAAGAGTCTAATTGCCTTCAAGTAAAATAGTGCCCTTCTGGATGCTAAATGATGCTCACTGAACTTCGAACAGCTGTGGAGATGGTGTTGCCCAGAGCGGAGGTATAATGAGGAGATTTTTTTTTGGCTTTAACATCACCATCTTCTTTATTCTTCCATAGTGTTGATTTCCTGTGGAGTCTTCATTCTGGAGTTGATTATGAACAGAAGTGCCATTAGGCAGCACATCCCATACCAGTCCAAGTTCTCTTCCCACCCTAATGTCTGTCTTCCAATTCCTTGAAAGATGGCTTTCCAGAATTTGGAAAGAATGTTGTTTCAGTTATAAAGCTGGACATATTGGTCATATAACTTGTTTTATGGTCCTGGTTATTGCTTGTTTGCAGAATTTATATTGCCAAATCAACTAAAGGGTCAGCTCTCAATTTCTGAAGTGTACTTACAGTGTTTTGTAAAGGTCTTGATAGTCACTGGACTTTTAATCACTGAGCATGATCTAAGGTTCTATATGCTAAATATGTATGGTATTTTGGCTTATTTCTTTTATATAAAATCCAGCTTTAAAGGTTGTAGCTATTCAACAGGTCACTGCCTTTTTCCTTTTTAAGTCCAGTATAGTTAACATAGTGTTACTAGTTTCAATTTTACAATATAGTGATTAAGCATTTCTATACATTACTCAGTGCTCATCATAATAAGTGTACTCTTTAAACCCCATCACCCACCCACCCACCCATCTCCCCCTCTGGTAACCATCAGTTTTCTGTAGTTAAGAGTCTGTTTTTTGGTGTGTCTTGTCTTTTTTTTTTTTTTTTTTTTTTTTTTTTGGTCCATTTGGTTTTTAAATTCCACATATAAGTGAAATCATATGACATTTGTCTTTCTCTGATCAGCTTATTTTGCTTAGCATTATTCTCTCTATATCCATCCATGTTGGGCCTTTTGCCTCTGTAACATCTGTTTTTGCAATGCTCTGAATTATAGTTTACAAATTTAATGGCATCAAGTGGTTTTTCTGTTCATTAAATACTAGTCTCCCTAGTACCTTGGAGAAAGAGCCAGTTAAAGAATCTATAAAATTTTCTTAGGTGCCACTTTGAATTTTGATTTGAGGATTAATATATTTCGACAACAAGAATTCACTGCACTCAACAATTCCTCAACTTTGAAGCTCCTACGGAAACAGTTGTGAAAGAATTGTGAGAAATGCCTGGGAGTATGAACACACCTGACCAAACATTGCAGATGAACATAGGAATGCAAAACTGAGCAGAAAGGAAGTTAAGCCATGCATTTGGGATATGTGAACTGGTCTTTGCAAGCATCGTTAGTAAAATGATGTATATTTAAATTTTAGAGAATTGAGATCCGATCGCTTCTTGGCCTTTTGGCTAAGATCAAGTGGAGAATTGAGATCTGGAGTTTTAAACTTAGGTGACTTAAAGCTTCCCCTTGGAGTTGGCTTTCCTGTAAAAGGAACCATCATTTACTATGGCATAACCTTTCACATATCCCTGACACTATGTTGAAAGTAGAAAATAGCCATATTCTAGAATAACTTTAAACTCCAGGCTGAAATTCCAGAAGAGACCCCTTCTTTCAGTGTCCGCACTCACCGACACAAGGCCTGCTTGAGTAACGTGCATAATAATAGGCTACAGCAAAAATGTGGGGGCTGCTTATCAAGGTCTTAACCCAGGCTTTTGGTTCTCAGAAGTCTTGACCTAACACATGCAACAGGACCTGGTTCCTTGCTACCCACATTCAGCTGGATTGGTTTCAATTCAGGGCTGATGCTCTGTATGTTGACCCCCTTAACCACAGCACTGGTTAGTTCATTTAAATACAGCTCATTCCTTGGGCATAGGGTTATGTTGTTGAAATGATTATTGATTAATGATTAGCATCGTCAGTTCTCAATCTTGACAGTGAGTTAAAATCACATGGGGACCTCTTAAATCTCACTGTGCCCAAGCCCCACCTTAGGCAATTATCGGAGAATCTCTAGGGGTGGAAACCAGGTGGCTGTATGTTCTAAGACTCCCCCAGTGATTCCAGTGTGCATTCAAGACTAGTTTGGATTGATTTCCAACCTACTGCTCTTCAGTGTGACCTTGGTAGGTTTAATTTGGATGTGTCAGGTGTATCCTGCTCATGGAAACCGCCTGGAAAATCCTAACAGCCATTTCCCTCAACCTAGTGAATTTATTGTGTTTGTCTCTTATTTGGCTTCAGCAATTTTGTGAAGGAAATATAGATGTGAATATGAGTACACTTGAGTAGCAAAATATGTGCACACTGGTATGTGTATTTATGCCCTTTTATGTATAAATATGTGCAGTTAGACGAGAGGTTAGGTAATGAACTTTCTCTCTGGTTCTGCCACCTTCTTCCTCCCTGCCCTCAAAATCAGAAACTTCAATTTCAGGTAAAGTTTTTCATAGCAAATTTATACTCTTCTCAAAGACTTTCATAGTGACCCATGACCTCTCATCATCACACCCCTGGCTCTGGAGACCACTCTTGTTTTTTCTGTCTGCCAGTAAATATTTGACATAAGAATGACCTCGCCATTCTCACCTTCCACCCTACTGCACAACCTATGCTAATAGCCTGTGGACTAATCGTTCTTGGCTTTATTTACCTCTCTTCATTCTCCTCATTAGATGTTACTTGACATAAGGCTCAGTCTGGTGACCTCTGCTCTTTTTGCTTTTTCTTAAAAGTATTATTCACACTCGTGACTTTGAACATCATGACAAATTAATATCTCTAGCTCTACATGTCAGAACCTCTAGAGGCACGTCTGAGGTCTGTTTGTGTGTGTGCTTGAGGTTTTATGGTGCTCTCAGTTGTGACATGAAGCTTTTTAAGATTTTCTTTTTTGTTTTTTTCAGATTTTCTTTCTTTTCCTTTTCCTTTTTTTTTCCTCTTCATTGCTGTTGATGTGTGCATAGCTATACAAACCGGGACCACAGTGAAACGTGGAATAGGGGATACTGGATGGGACTGATCCCTAAGGAAAAGATGGTTTTTGATTTCCTCTCTGCCCCTTCAAGGTTATACTGAAGCCATATGGTTTTGCACTCAATCTATTTATTACCTTGTGCAGGACTCTGAGTCCTGTTCTCACCTCTGTCACTTGCTACTTGAGGGATTCGGGGCAAGTCATTTGACCAGGCTTTTCCTTGATTGATTGATTGATTTTAATAAAGATTTTATTTATTTAGTTGATAAACAAAGATCCCAAGTAGGCAGAGAGGCAGGCAGAGAGAGAGAAGAGGAAGCAGGCTCCCCGCCAAGCAGAGAGCCCAACTCGGGGCTTGATTCCAGGACCCAGGGATCATGACATGAGCCGAAGGCAGAGGCCTTAACCCCCTGAGCCACCCAGGCATCCCTCTTCCTTGATTTGCTTGCTTTTTGAAACCAGGATACCAGCCATACCTTCATTAGGCTACGGTGAGGATGAAGTGAGTTGATGCATGTCAAGGATATAAAACCATGCCTGACACAGCACAGAGTGTGGTAATAATTAATGTGCTCATAGTAGTTAAGGACTGGTACTGCATCACTGTGAAAATATGGGCTTCCCCTGGCATTCTAAAGTGTTTCCTCAAACAAATTTTTATTTTTACTTGTGAAGTCTCAGAGAATCAGAGTGGCATGCTGATTCAAACCTGATTGCAGCTGTGTGATCATGTCGCCATGGGTTTGGCACACTGGATGGTGTTTCTCACCTGTCAAAATGTTGCATGGAATGTTCCAGTAGAAGGTTGCTGCACACAAACCTGGGAGATGCTCAGATTGTGTTGTTACTGAGTTAAAGGCCATGCCAGCCTTTCTTGACTTATTTTTCATTTCTATGATATTCAGAAGTATTTTTTTGACTGTCATAGTTCTCCATTTTACGTTCTTTCGTAAAATACTGGCCACAGAATTATTGCACTTTAAATCATAAAGATGGATTTGTACCCTTTAAACCACAAAGATGGACTTCCCAGACTTACTTTGACTTGAAATAAGCCACTTCATTGAATATGTTTCTCTAAAAGGAAAATCTGGGAAGTGTGTACAACCTGCCTCCCACAAGGCTTTCAAGAGAAGTCTGTAGTTTGTGTTTCTTGAAACAAGTACTTTCGTAGGGGATGGACGAAGTAGGTGAAGAAAATTAAGAGGCCCAAACTTCCAGTTACAGGTTGTGGAGGTGAAAAGTACAGCATAGGGAATGTAGTTAATAATGTTAATAATAACTTGGTATGGCAACTACACTTGTCATGGTGAGTATTTCATGATATATATAAATGTCCTAAGTCATATACCTGAAACTAATGTAAAATTGTATGTCAACTATAACTAAGAGGTTTTTAATTCTATATACATTGAAATAGACAAAAATCAGAAAATTGTTTCTCTTATTAAAAATTTTTCTGTGTTAAATTTTAGAAGAGACTTTAAATTGCAGAGGCTTTTTTTTTTTTTTTTTTTTAAGACTTTATTTAGGGGCACCTGGGTGGCTCAGTGGGTTAAGTCTCTGCCTTCAGCTCAGGTCATGGTCCCAGGGCCCTGGGATCAAGCCCTGCATTGTCTGCTTGGCAGGGAGCCTGTTTCTCTCTCTCTCTCTCTGCCTGTCTGCCTCTCTGCCTACATGTGATCTCTCTCTCTGTGTCAAATAAAATCTTTGAAGAGAAAAAACAAAATAAAGACTTTATTATTTGACAGAGAGAGACACAGCGAGAGAGGGAACACAAGCAGAGGGAGAGGGAGAAGCAGGCTTCCTACCAAGCAAGGAGCCCAGTGCAGGGCTTGGTCCCAGGACCCCAGGATCATGACCTGAGCCAAAGGCAGACCCTTAATGACTGAGCCACCCAGGCACCCTACAGAGGCTTATTTATAAGACCCATAGGATATTGGGGCAGAGATGTATGGGTCAGACCTTTGTCCCTAAGAAAATAACTCATTCAACTTGTAATTTCAATTTTTATCTTTTTAAAAATTTAACTCCTAAATGTTTAAATATCACTTCCTCAGATGGGTCCTAGGTTTAGAGGCTCTGAATAATGCCTTCAGATTTTGTATATAATATAGTGGACACTATGGTGATTAAACCAACATAACTTAAACCACCCTTAAAATATTAAGGTTTATATTATTCTTCAGTAAGAAAAATTATTAAAAATAAGAAATATTCAACATGAGAATAAACCCAGAAACTTCTTTTGCAACAATGGCTTCCTACCTCCTACCATCCCTGGGAGGATGTCCTTGTTGTGTATGTAAAAGGGTATATCCCTATGCTTCATTAAAGTGACATCGTGAGGCACCTGAGTGGCTCAGTGGGTTAAAGTCTCTGCCTTCGGTTCAGGTCATGATCCCAGGGTCCTGGGATCAAGTCTCACATTGGGCTCCCTGCTTAGCGGGGAGCCTGCTTCCCCTCCTCTCTCTCTGCCTGCCTCTCTGCCTACTTGTGATCTCTGTCAAATAAGTAAATAAAATCTTTTTTTAAAAAATGTAAAAACATATATGAACATTTAAAAAAATAAAGTGACATCGTATAAGTCCCAGGTAGATTATCAGGAACTAAAATACAAGTAGAAGAAATGGCTCCACAGTAGAAAGCATTATAATAGAGAAATGGGGGATGGAGCTATTTTTAGTCTGTAAGACCTATGAGAGGGCAAATGTCTTTGAATAGAAAACCCCCCATAATCTTTTAATCCAGTGAACCTCAAGGAAACACTACTTTGGCATATTAGATTCAGTCTTTGGTAGTCCAGCCATACCCAGAGTGCATCCACAATAGAGTTTAAGGTCTTCAAGGAGGTTTTGGAAGAGAGGAGTACAGAATGGCACACAGAAGGAGAAGAAGGCTTTACTGAATCCAGTGTCTGGGAGCTCAGACCCAGTGGTGAAGTGCACAAAGATGACGTTTTGCTTTACGGTACACATGCTATCTGTTGTCAGTGTCCCTATCTCAAAACCCGTTTATGGAACAGTTTGCAGTATGATAATTCTTTTTAAAACAAACAGCTTTTGGTTTCATAAACTTCCCTTCTTTTATTTGTAAACCGCAAGAACCAGGTGTTTTTTCATTGAGTCCACGAAAGCCTGGCTCTGGGCTGCAAAGGGACTTGGGTGTTTCTTATAATAAGGGTTGCAGGGGGGGGGGTGTCTCCCCCACCATGCCTAGATGGAAACAGGAACCAAGTAGGACCGTCTCGACAAAAAAAATTAGGAGAGTAGAAAGAATGTTGTTATAACTGTGATTGCTTCTCTACAACATTGTTTGTCTCTGGAACAAGTCTTTATTTTTGTTTTTTTATAATGTATCAGTGGTTTTAGTGCCTTTAACAATGGGAGTGTGGCCACTTTGCCCAATAATAAAAAGGCAAAACGGTCCATTTGTGGTGTTTTAGGAAGTTTGCCAAAAGGTTCCTTTTGTCATTATAATCCTTCCTCAGTTGCCTGTCTAAAATTAAGAGGAGTTTCGGGGCACCCGGGGCACTCAGTTGGTTGAGCGTCTGACTCAGTTTCAGCTCAGGTCATGATGGAGCCCTATGTTGTGTTGGGCTCCAAGATCATCATGGAGGCTGGTTGAAGAGTCTCTCCTTCTTGCCCCTCCCCCAAACTTATTCAAATACACACACTCTCTCTCTCAAATAAAATAAATAAATCTTAAAATTCACAGAAGTTTTAAGGCAGGAGCTTGGAAAGGGATATGAAAGGTAAAGGGGTTTTGGAAATGAGGTTTGGGGCACTCCAAGTATGTTTCTCAACCTGTTCATCCTTCAGAGCTATTGTTTCTTTCTGTGTCTTTCTGTGTTGTGCCCACTAAAATCTCAGTGGCTGTAGATCAGACAAGACTAAAAGGGGATGATATTTCTCAAAAAATGTACTGGGTCGCTAGTAGTATCTATTTCTTGGAAATTAATGCTTCCTATCTTTTTTAAAGCAATTACTGATGCATTAGGAATCTTTTTTGTTTAGCAGTTCCAAATTTGAAAAGCGTCCGGCTTGCTTTTAATTCTAAATATACTTGTCTCTTATCTGTATAATTTAGCTAAAGGCTTTCAGTGTTCTGGTTGGTTGCTGACAATTACACTGGATATGCTTATCTTTTTCAGCATGGACCTTAGCTGAGTGAAAACAACCAAACCTCAAACTTACCCACCATGATTATATAATTTGCCCTTCTGTTAGGCGCTTCCTTCCCCTAGGTTGATTTCAGAACTATGCCTCAGAATTGTAATCATTTTTTCCTTTGTCAGAGTTGGTTCTATTTAACAAATAACTGTAAAGTTTAGTACCTCAAACCTTCATACACACTTTATGTTCTCATGAGAAACATGTATTATTCAGTGCCCTCCCTGTCCACGTATTTATATATGTTTCTTCTGATTGAGACAGTGGGGTTACTTGATGACAATAGGGAGTAATTTTTTTAACTTGCATATCTGCACTTTCCAATTCATTCAATGTTGAGGTAACCAGTTGTTATAATGATTAAAAGGATTTATTTGATAATGCTTTGATGCTGACCTGCACTGGATGCTCAAGGAGAGATCATTATTAGTGAAAGGTAAGAGGATTTAATAGTTCTACTCTGAGATTGCCTGAGCCCGATTGTATGAATACAATACAATTAATAGAGCATTGCAATATTGGAAATGACTTTAGTAAATAGTGTCCAGCCTCTACAGTGAAAATTATGATCCCTGACACATAGACCTTTGACTTTTGAGTGGCATGCTTTCATCTACAGCATGTTGATTTCAATGTGGGAATGGAGTGTCCTAATCTCTGTGATTATGTTGGTGTATTTTAGCTTTACGTCTAATCTCACGATGGCTCATTTTATCTATCAATTTAGCAAGTCTACAGTACCCGGTTATTTGGTCAGACACTAGTCTAAATATTGCTGTGATGATATTTTATAGATGTTATTAACATTTACAGTCACTTGACTTTAAGAAAATTACCCTCGATAATATAGGGGGCCTGATTCAATCCATTGAAGGCCTTCAGAGCAAAAACTGAGGTTTCCCAGAGGAAATTCTGCCTTACAGATTTTGGACTTGCCAGCTTCTACGATCACAGCTGCCATTATTCCTTAAAATAAGTCTTTTTTTTTTTTTTTTAATTGTCTCTTTGTATGACTTATGTATTTTTCTCCAGAGAACTAGTAGTATGTAGTATCAGTAGTAGTCCAGTAGTAGTTTGGGTTCTGAATCTTTGGAGAAGAAGCCTGACCGGATACCCTGACCCTCAGAAAATCAGAGTTTTCCCCCAGGATTATGTAACACATTTCAATTACTTTTTAAGAGAAACTTTTAAATTAACTTTTAAAGTAAAAACAGGATATTAAACCTCTTAAAATTTCTTAATTGATGTCAGTTTTAATTACGGTAGGGCATTTTAGGATAAAGAATTGGAAAGAGTAGCAAAGCCACAAAAGATGGGATTGGGACAAGTCTCAAGAAATTCTGTAATGAACGTTGAACCCTTTGCTCTGGGCTGGGTCACTTCTTCATTGACCTGAAGACTTAAGACAATCACTCTCCTTAAAATGCCCATTAAGTAATAAACTGAATTGCTTTACTATTCTTCAATACTGCTCTTCTCTCACAAACGTTTAGATCTCTCTGAAGTTACAGAGCCGTGGTGTTCCATTCAAAGTAAATGGTGTCATTGATCTGGTGTCGTTTCAAAGTAAATGGTGTCATTGATCTGGTGTCGTTTATCTTCTTCATTTTCAATCCCCATCTTCCCTAGAATTTCTCATCTTCTAGAGTTCCCTGAAGTTGCCCGTGGGGGAGAGTGCGGGAAGTCTGGGAGCTGCAGGTATAGCAATCCTGAGCACCTGCCTGTGGTAACCGGACCACTGAGGGAAGCTTCCATTGTTGGTGTATTTTAGCTTTACATCTAAAACCTCTGGGGGGCATCAGCTGAACGAGTAAAACAGTACAACTGTAGAGCTGCTGGCAAAAAACAGAGCTCTGTGAAGTGTAAATACGGGCGGGGGGGGGGGGGGGGGGAGGGGGGAGGGGAGGGCCTTCTGAAGCTCTCTCAGGCCTTTTCTTTCTGCCAGAGTGTTTCTCCCTGGGCATCTAACTGCCCTTAGGTTCTCATCCGGTTGTGGAATCAGTTGTGGGATCAGTAGAGACTCTAAAGACCTAAGAATCCAACCTGGACACAACACGTTCATTCAGCACTGTCATCCCAGGTCCGTGTTTCTGCATGGCCATCTTCAATGACGGAAGGCACAGCTTGTTACCTTCTGGTAGCTTCCAGTCACCCAGCCTCATTCTGCCTTCCAGCACTACACTAAAAGTAGAAATGCCTCCACATGTTAACCTTTAATACAGTTACCTTGTTTCTCCAGATCTTGCCCTGTTTTCTCCAAAGGAAAATGTACCTTCTTTCCAATGATCTCCTGTATTATAGCCTAGAATTTTGGCAGGTCCTAGGCTGCTCTCTTTCGAGTGTGTTCTAATTTATCATCCTAGTGAAATACCTAGTTCAGGCAATGTGATCCGAGGACCCCCAAGCAGAGAAGGCTCTTTTGCTTACTCAGCGAGCTGGACATCTGTTGATACCACCTGTGATACTGTTAGGACTTTCACTGCCTCATCACGCTGATCGTATGTCGAGAGCTCGCTGTCCGAGCACCCTCCTGTGTGCTCCTGAAGCTTGGCTGGGTTGTCTTGTTGTCTTCTGTGCCCGTGCAGCTGGACTTAAAAAGAGGGGTTCGTATTTATCGTTACTAAGTCTTTTTTTAGCGATAGCCCATTATTTTGATCTGTTGATGATTTTGGCCCTGAGTCTAGCCATCTCTCTGTTTTATCTACAGATATACAACCCTCGTTCTCCTCTAAATCTTTAATAAAACACCACCTTTCCTCCCCGCTGCCCACTTGTCCACACTCATCTGGGCTTTGGCAGCAACTTGGTATCCATGCTCATCCCCCTGAAATAAGTCTTCCACGCTGCCAGGGCCTGCCTGTTTGAAAAACAAACACAAGTGAGTGCTCATTTTCCTTTTTTTGGCCTTCTAACCCCACAGTCACTGCGTGAGATGCTTTTCTCCACCTGGGCAGAGAACTTAGGGAACTGGTTTTTCATAAGTCTCACTCCTCCTTTTCAACCCATCCTCCACCAGACTGGCTGGTCTGGATCAAACATTTCATTATTAACACTCCTGAATGCCCCGGTTACATGGGAGAACCTTGTAGGATTTGCCTACTGCCTCCCCTCTGATGTCATTGCCCAAAACACCCCCCGCCCTTGCACCTTTGACATGGTTTCTGCCTCCTAAAGCAAGACGGGGGCCACAGTTGCTTAGTTTCCTTACCTTTCTTGTGGTGTGGCTCAAAAAAATAAAACAATCTGTAACTGCTCACAGACCAATGATAGGTCAGGTAACGGAGAAACACAGGCCTGGCTGTCCATCTGATTCTTCTGTTGAACCCAGCAATTGATTTCTTTGCCTCCTTTTGAATCTGTAAAATTAGATTTATAACCTCCCAAGGGTGTCACTATTAGAGGAGATGATGTGTGCCCATCTTAACTCGTGTCCAGGAATTCAGAAGTTCATGCAGTGTATATTAGGTATCATCAATGGGAATAATGAACGTTAGAACAGCCCGAGGACATTCTAACCTAGGTTCCTGGGTTCCAAGTTTAATGTGGCATTTTATAATATTAGCAACTTAGCTAGTGATCCCTAATGTTTAGGAAAGAGTTTTAAAGCTTGGTTATCCCTACCTTATGTTCAGATAAGTGAATCCTCAGGGTTTAAAATTTTTTTACAGAGGGGCAGACATGGGAAAGTGGGCTCTGCTGGCACCACAAAGTGCTCACCACACAGCAGAGATTTATGGAAATGTTATAAAAGGCACGGCAGGGGCGTTGGACTTCTTGGTTCCTGGCACGCCACTGCTAGAGTAGTATTTACTGTTTTTCTTAGTGCCTGTTAACAAAAGGTGGTAAAATAAAGATCAAAGCAAACCTGCCTTTTTATTTTCCTTTCAAAGGGTCAGTCTTTCTTTGTGCTGTACTTCTTTGTCCAGCAGCTTATTGGGAGCTCTGTATAAGGCTGCAAGATGGCGGGACATTCTGCCTTTATTGCCAAAGCTGCTGTGAGGAAGTGTCCTCATTCTAGGAAACTGTAAGGGAGCCCTCTAACTTCAAGAAGGCCATGGCAGAGAACCAGCTGGGACCCTTTGTTCTCAGGGGCTGTTTGATTCCACA
Organism: Mustela nivalis; assembly: GCF_964662115.1. Classification (NCBI taxonomy): domain Eukaryota; kingdom Metazoa; phylum Chordata; class Mammalia; order Carnivora; family Mustelidae; genus Mustela; species Mustela nivalis. Next base: position 64,375,316 of record NC_139024.1, read on the forward strand.
GTCAACCTGTGCTGGCTTTGTGTTTTCAAACCCTATGAAGGTTTTCTTTTCTTTTAAATACTGCATTAAAATGTAGATTTCCAAAACTGCTACTAGAAGTAAATTGCAGCTTACCTTGGTGGGGGGAGCGGGGGTTAATGCATTAAATATTTAAAAGATTACTGAAGTCCAGTAGTTTTGAGGAATTAATCAGCTCCTGTGTGTTAATCATAATGTAGAAATAAGAAAAGTCTTTTTAGCACTTCTGGGCCCTGCTGAAAAGTAACTAACTTATATGTGTATAGAACTGTAATTTACCAGTGACTGTCCATTCAATTCCAGCAGTAGTGATTTCTGTTCTCAGCTACAGTTCTTAATGAGTGCCAGTCAGGCTCTTTTCCATTTCAGGGATGTTTTCCTAAAGCTCCCTAGGCTTTTAGAAGGGAGGATCTAGGTATGCTTCTCACTGCTTAAACAGATTGCTCTTTGCAGGAGGATAGTCTTAGATTCATTCATGGACTGTATGCTGTTTTCTAGTCTTACAGTCATAAAGACAGACATAAAATAAAGGAGGGATACGTGTGAGCAGAAGCCAGCCTGAAGCGTATGTGTGTATACATGCGCCTGCCTGTGTGTAGTCTCCTAGAACATTGTGACAGGTAGGTCCAAATCACGAGATGATTTGGTAGGGGATTTGGTAGGGGACTACCAAGCAGTTAGTTTGACTGTTACATATTCACTTGCCTCATGGCTGGAGGCAGGCCAGAGGGACCCGACAGCCAGGATAAGAAGGACAGATACAAATTAATTGCGTACTAAGGGAGTGGGGCTGGGGTGGGAATTGGTGAGGACAGCAGTTGCTCAACAGCCTAGTGGCCTGTTTCATTAATAATGGACGAGTGGTATCATTTCCACTTACAGTTGTCACTATATTTAATGATTATATTGGGAACATTTTTCTCTCTATAAAGTGAGTTTAGTTTAAAAATCTACCTTTTCTCACTAGGTAGTATCTCATTTCTTCCAACTTTGTACCAAGTCCATTAAAAATCATTAAAATAATAATTATTATTTTATTATTAAAAATAATTATAACAATTGAAACCATTGCAAAACCTCACTGACTCTTGGAAGTCTACATACCCTGGTTCCCATGGGGACTGTACCCGAAAGTGATGCTCAAGGCCACATCCAATTGAAAGCACTTACTAGTTCTGAGGAAGAGCTTAGGAATTCGGAATAGGATTCCTTTTACTTTAAGGCTTTGCCATACCCTTTCCACATCAGCTTTTGTTTGGGGTCTGAGTATAAAAGGGAGAAGACTGGAAGCCCATGCTTCTGTAGGGGTTCAGCCCCAGTATTCCTGAAATTAAATAAGAGTTAAACACCTATATCCATTTAAAGACGGGGTTTGAGCATTTAAGAAACTAATCTAAAATGTATTTATGTCTTAAATGTGTACTTCATGGATAGGGGAAAAAAAGCCTCCTTTATTATGATTATTTGATCTCGGGGCTGTTTGCTTCTCTGTGACTGGTCACAGCTGTGACTGGGACACAGCTAGTCACTGTTGCAGTCAGGATTTACAAGGCAGCTAGACAAAAGCATCTTAGCCTCAAAGCAGATGGGCCATGGTTTAATCCTGACTCAGTGACTTAACTAGCTGGGGGACTTTAACCCCTGTGAGCCTCTGTTTCCTGACCTGTCAGGTGAGGACTCCTCTCCCCCATGCTGTTATGACTAACACAGGTAACCTATTTAACACACCTCGCACAGCATCTGACAAAGTTGGAGATGTTCCTAGATAATGGAATTCTTGACCCCATGCCTGCCCATGGGCTGTAGGACGGTGGTGACTTTTGGCCTCCTTTGATTAGGCTTTCATTTCCCTGTAGATGGTTTAAGCATAATTTTCAAAACAGCCATTTTAGTGACTTCCACATTTTGATACGAATCAAAATTCTCCGTGAGACTTCTTATGCATGAAGAATGCCATCTTTGTCATTTGAAGGGATAGTCTACTGCGGATAACAGGAGAACTAGTGATTGCGTAGTGATCATAGTTTCGGTCCTGTGGGTCCCAGAGGGCTGTCCTGTGATCTCTGGTTCCACAGACCTCAATGGGGGGCTCCTTTTTGATATCTTACCCAGACAAGGTAAAGGCTATGAAGACTTTGCTTTGCTGCTGCATTTCTCCTATAAAAGCTTTAAAGCCATCCAGGCCATCCTTGAAAGTAAAGGAATGTACATCTTCTGCAGAAGTCATTTGAATTTCAGCTTTCCCTTTGCTTTGCTCTTAGAAAGATGTTTCATTGTCCTCCTAAGATACTTCATAAAATGTTAATCCTTTCATTGTTTTATGTGGACGATGAAGAAGAGATCCCTTTTTCCTTAGCTTTACTTTTGTTAAACTTCTTGGAGATGGTTAGAAGCTATTTTTTTACTTTTTTTTTTTTTTTTTTTAAGATTTATTTATTTGACAGAGAGAAATCACAAGTAGACAGAGAGGCAGCCAGAGAGAGAGAGAGGGAAGCAGGCTCCCTGCTGAGCAGAGAGCCCGACGCGGGACTCGACCCCAGGACCCTGAGATCATGACCTGAGCCAAAGGCAGCGGCTCAATCCACTGAGCCACCCAGGCGCCCCTATTTTTTTTACTTTTGTTAAACTTCTTGGAGATGGTTAGAAGCTATTAGCTTTATTTGGGTAAGGAACATTTTTGAATGAAATTTGTCATTTGAAACGTAGCTTTTTACTTTTTCTGCCAAAAGGTAGTTTCAGCCGTGTGTGTGTGTATGTTGCCATTGTAAATACTAACCTGATTCTCTGGAAGGTAGAAGAAACAACTAGATTTGAAAAGATTTCCATAAATATGTGTATGGTAAGACTGGACTATGTTTCTTGATCACCTGATTAAAGAAATAAGAAATAATAAATCATCTTCAATTTGGAAATAGAATTACCAAATAAAATTACTAAGTAGGATTATGGAACTATGTGGTATCCACCATTTATTTCTTGAACAATAGGATCTTGCATGTTCTAAGCATGGTTTCTCCTTTCCTTCCTTCACATCTTGCCACCTCTGTAGAGGCTGGAGAAAGGGATCTAGGATTCTAAACTGTATAGGCCAAATGTTCATCATAAGCAGAAGCACTGAACTATGGAGGAGGAGATCTAAATGTTCACTCTTGCTGCCAACTAACATTTGACCTGGGCAAGGAATTTTACCTCTCGGGCTTCAGTTTTCCTTGCATGAAAAATGCTGATGTAGATGCTTTCTCAGACCCGCTCAGTTCTTCAGCCCCATTCACTTTTATTTCAAATATCAATCACATAGATGACTATGATTTTAAGTAAACTTAATATCTGAAATTTCCAGCATTTCCCCAATCTACACATCTAATAACTGTTAACCTTAATTAAATCCCCTCAGTCTTTGAGCGAAAGATTTCTATAGTTTTGATGTTTTTGTTTTTATTTCCCCAGAGTACATTTGCTAGTATGTCTCCTGCAGTGGCCTGGGTAATATTAGTAGATAAAAAAATAAAATTGTTCTTTGATAAAGTTGATAGTTAAACTGGAAACACCTTAAATATGAAGCAAAAATGGACTACTTAGAACAGATGTATTATAAAAAGTAAAAGCAGGGAGGTATCTGGCTGGCTCAGTTGGAAGAATATGTGACTCTTGATCCTGGGATTGTGAGTTCGAACCCCATGTTGGGAATAGAGATTACTTTTTTAAAAAAATGATTCTTATACATATCACCTGCTTTTTTTTTTTTGCTTTTTATAAGGACTTCTTCCAGCTACCACTATGCTCATTTCATCCTTTCCCCAATCCTGGAAGGTAAATGATCACCTCAATTTTACAGCAAAGACTAAGTCACCAAGAAAAGTTAAGTGAATTGTCAACAGTTACTCTTCCATTCAAAGGATTTAGACAGAGTACTAGACATAGAATCCTCAGGGTCCTCTCATGGGTGAGTAGATTAAGTATTGAGAGGAAAAGTAGAGCGGTCTGGAGTGGGAAGATGGCTTTGGACTTTTTAAGCAGACTTGATTTTGATTAAGAAGCAAAAACAAAAACAACAAAAATTAGTTTAATTTGGCAGTTGGCATTGGTCAGTGTCACTATAAACTGAAATTTTTTCCCCACATACAGCATAGTTTCAGGCAGCCTAGAGGTGGAGAGTCTGGAGAGTCTTAAGTGAGAAAGCTCATTTCAGGAGAAAACAATATCACATGATTGTATGCTTTGGAGAAAACAATCTGAAAAAGAACTAAAAGTGGGTCAAATGTTGAGGATTGCTCAGCCCGGCTGGGAGTGACCCGCCCAGAGCCGGTGGAATTGCAGGGGGAGTAGCGTGGATGTGGTGGGGCGGATTGTTTTTTCCTTGGTGAACTGTAGTTTCTCTCCTTTCGATTCGACTTGCACTCGGGATGTTCCAGACTGCCAGCTCTGGGAGAAGAGACCGGGTTCTCCCCCTGCCTGCCCTACCGGGAAGGTCTCAGGTGCAGGGCAGTGCTGGTCCTCCTGCCAGGTGAGGCCCCGCCTGTGTTCATACAGACTCTGGGGTCGCAGGGACGCCTGCAGGGCTGGGCTGTGTGACAGGGTGCGGAGTGTGCCGTGCGGGTCCAGCGAGGCCTTCCTTCATCCAGGGACTCGCAAACATTGTCCCGATTGAAAACCCGGCCCCCCCAACAAAGAAGAAGTCTTCTTGCCTTGAGTCCCTGGCTCCGTCGCGGTGGGGGGGGGAGGGGGTTGCCCTGCCCTGCCGCCGGTGCGGGCAGAGCGGGGCCGGGGTAGAGAGGAGAGGAAGGAGCCTGGCGGCGCGCTGGCCACCTCCCTCCCTGGGCTCCCGCCCACTGCGGTGAGTTCCCGACCAGAGCCCGCAGCCACGGGCGCTGGTAGAGCCGCTTGTGCTCCTCCTGGATCCGGACAGGTCGGGGTTGTCAGGGCAACTGTGCACAGCGGCATCTCGCCGCTTCCCCTCTGTGCCGTGTGCGGAACAGCTTACCGTGCCGCGGCGGGGGACAAGCCTGGGGACAGGTGCCTGGGGGGGGAAGAGCGGGGATCTGACTGCACAGGTTAGGCAGCGGACCGAGGCAGCTGACCCTGCGTGCCTTTCCTGGGGCTTTTCCGGAAGGAGAGTGCGCGTGCGTGTGTGGGGAGCGCGTGTGCAAGCAGCGGGCTCTAGCCAGCCACATGCCCAGGGGGAGTAAGTGGGAGGGGGCGCGGATGGGAGGTGGGGGGGCTGCTGCTAGGTGCAGAGGAACTGCAGGGCCTCAGTTGCCAAGTGGCTGGTAGTATCTGTCAGCTGTTTGCACACTGTTTACCCATAGGGGATCTATTACAAGTGCTCAAATGAACTGGCCGCTTAGAAACTAGCAGCTTCCTGGGAGCTGCAATTACATAAGCATATATTTTTAATATAATAATAATTAAAAGAACTAGTAGCCTCGGTATGCCTGGATCTGCTACAGCTATCCGACAAGAGAGACTGAAGAAGACCAGTGCAAGGCCAATTCCCCTTGGTTTATTCACCATTAACGAGGAAGAGGAACAGCAAAAGAATGGAAATTCCAGAAGACCAAAAGGTATGCATTAGCTCTACCCTTTGGTTGGAACCGGCCCCTATTTCCCACACCTTCTGTGGCACATTTACAAACTGTGTGCACGCGGTGTGGAGTCCTTGTGATCCCCTAGCAGTTTGCCGGTGGTATTTACACATTCTGTAGAACTGTGGATGCGTGAAATGGGGAACAGATTTTGCAGATTTGGTAGCTTTCAGATCAGCTGCCTTTCTGACCTTCACTGCTTTCTTGGCTTAGAGATCTTTAATTTTCTCATGTTCACTTGAACAGTTACCGATGGCACTGTCCTAGCAATAGGAATAGGAGTCGTCCAGGTTTAAATGAACACCTCCCCACCTTGCTTAGGTGCCTTGGTGAGTTCTGTTTAATAAGGACAGTTTCTCCTCCGAAGGGGATGAGTTAAAGTGACCAAAGAGTGCAGCCTTTTCCAAGGGCACAGGGTCAAGACGTTCCTTCCTTCCTTTTGTATTCCGAAATACTGAGAGCTTGAAGGAGGAGATAAATAAACACGGAGTGCACCATAGAGGACAAAGCTAGGGAACAGGGAGGGAGGACCATGAGGCTTTCTAACTTGTGATGGTAACTGCTACTGAACATCTCCGGGAGGCTGGCCTGTGCTGGGTGTGGAAAGGAGAGGTCTGGTTCTTGTGCATTTCTGTCATAATGATGACATGGAGTAGCAGCTTTGACTGGCTTCTCAAATCCCTGGGTACTCCATCTTTTAGCATTGTCTCATAGCCACCCCTCCTCCCCAGGGCTGTAATTTTCGGGATGGCAACATCATGCCTTTAGAAGGGCTTTAAGGCTTGCATTTTAAGTTTTTTCTTGCAACTCCCTTCCCCAAAATATATAAGCTATTCATTGCTTAAGCTGATAGAGTACCAGTTTTGCTGTTTCCATGTGGGGATTAAATTTTAGCTTGCATGCAAACTGTTCTGTCACGAAGATATCAAATTTTTTTTGTGTGGTACAGAGCAGTAGCATGGCAAAGTAGCAGGCAAATATTTAAACACTGATAGAATAAGTGTTTGAATAGAATCCAGTGTCTGAAAATGACTGGCTTTCTTTTTCCTGGTTCTTGAGTGAATCTTCATTTGCTTTTCTCAAATATAATTGCAACTGTCTACTCTAAATCCAGAAGTATATTTTACTTCACTTTTAAAATACCATATACAGAGAATTTCTAATACCTGGGATCTTAGTAGCATAGTTGACTTTAATGTCACTATCAGACATAGCTTCTGTCTTAGAACCAGATGACTTCAGGAATTTACAGAAGCCACAGATGGAAGCTGATGGAGATGATTGGTTTGTTTCTGTTTCTGTTTTTGTTTTTTTGCCCAGGAGTTAGACAATTGAACCAGGGTGTGCTTTTGATGAAAACCCAATACTTTAAATTGTTAGTAGCAGATCATTTGGCCTCTTAGGAAGTGGTAACGTTCTAAATTAATGTGGATCTGTTGAATTGTGCCCACTGTGTATTTTTTTGAAATGTTCTTCATTTGCAGCACTTTTCCCTTAGGCATCTTAGAGCAGTAATTTAGGATAGCTATCTGTTTTGTTCTGAGTAGTTTTCTTGAATTCCTCTCTTTCTCCTGTATTTTGTTTGTTTGTTTTCATTTGCCTTTAGTGTTTTATTTAAAGGAGGAAGGGAAGGGGAAGTAGGTGCTTCTAAAAATCTGTTTTTGGCAATTCGTGCAACCTTTTGGATAAGAGAGACTTAAGAACATTCTGATCCCCTACCATTTTTCTTTTTCTGCTTTTCCCTATATCAAGGGGAAAGCGAAGGAATAGAGAAGGAGGAAAATCTTTTGTTGATCAGGATGTCCAGACTTTCTGTATATCCCCCAAATGTCTCTAATTTATGGACACATCTAATAAAATAAAACAGCCCTGGAAATATCAGTGGTTCTTGATGGATAAGACTATTGGCTTGGTTCTGAATTTCTTATGAGGTCTGTCTGAGCAATAGGAATGTCCACTTGCAAATCTAACTTTGTCAGTAGAACAGTGATGGAAATATTCTATGTATCCCCTGTCCGATATGATAACTAGCCACATGTAGCTGGGAGCACTTGAAATATGGCTATTATAACTAAGAAACTGACTTTTAAATTTTATTTTATTTTTTTTTAAAGATTTTACTTATTTATTTGACAGAGAACACAAGTAGGCAGAGAGGCAGGCAGAGAGAGAGAAGCAGGCTCTGCACTGAGCAGAGAGCCAGATGAGGGGCTCGATCCAGGACCTGGGATCATGACCTGGGCCGAAGGCAGAGGCTTTAACCCACTGAGCCACCCAGGTGCCCCTGACTTTTAAATTTTAATTGATTTTTTAGTTAAAGAGCCACACATGGCAAGTGGTTACCTTCTTAACATAACAACATAGTTCTAGTCTTATCTCTGTAGACTATCTCTATAGAGATATCTCTTAGACTATCTCTATAGCTCTATCTCTATAGAGCTGTGATCTGAATTTTTGTCCTCTCTGTGTTGTCCAACTTTACGTGCTTCCTGGCGCCAGATATGGTCAGGTCCTAAAATGAATGTGGAGCATAGTAAACTGGCTTTATAGATAATTTCAGTTGTCCTTTTCCACATAAATGTTATTTCCTGCTCTGAATATTATACTTGCTACTCCCTGGTTGCCGACATCATCCTTTGCAACATATAATGGACTTTTATTTATTAAATTATTTCCAAATCATCATGGCAAGATGACATACAGGTTATCATTTATGTGTTATTATTAAGATAAGCAATCAGAAATTTTGTTTTCTTTTTTGCCTGCTCTGTGGGCTAATCAGCCAACTGTGTGCAACCTGGTTTTCATGCTTAGTATCTTTTTTCTGTCACCACCAGGCATAAAGAAGTTTGTTACCTGAATTCAGGAGGTAAATGCTCCTATTCAGGATTACCCTGCGTTAATGACAGGTCGCATCTTTCCAGATACTCTACTCTTGGGTAGCCATCATAACAAACTTTGTAGGAATGAACATAATGATTACTGTCTGGACTCCCTGTGTGGCTTCAAAATTGCCTTGATGGAGTGAGACAGTAGCTCAGTTAGCTGGTAGACTCAATCAGTTCTTGAAGGTGAAATTTCTCTCCCTTGTAATCAGTAGAGATGCAAATGTTTTACATGCCTTGCTCTTATCGACGAATAACATTTAGACAGTAATTGGGGGTGAGCTGGGCTTCTGCTCTTATACCTCTAGAACCTAGGTTTCAGTGTAATGCTGATTTGTGGACTGGTGCAGGAAAGCTTATTTAGGTACTGCAGTGACTCAGTGTCCTTGCTTAGGTTTCAAGGCAAACCCGCCTTATGGTGAGTTTTACTGAGCACAGTGTAATTAATTTGTAAAAACACCTTTTCTCCCTAAACCAACATTTGCTAAATGCTCAGTCTGTACAGATTCCTTTGCTGGGACATTGTGGAGGTGGTACAAAGGTAACTGACACGGTTTCTGCTCTCAGAGGTGTCTACCTCTCTAGTGAAGGAGACAACTATGTACCAATAATGCAAGAATATAAACTGACATCGGGGGAAGGGCTGAGAGTATTATGAAAGTATCTATACCTATGTGCCCTTCTCTAGACAGTAAGCTTCTCAAGGGCCAAGACTACTCCTCTGTGCATGAAATTGCAGAGTGGCTGGAACATTATTGAATGGAGATAAACTCAACATTTAAAAATAATTTGCACAGGCTCTGAAAGTCTTACTAACATAAGAATACTAAGAAATGTTGATCATATTAGGATTGTCCTTCCTAGGCAACCATTTTAATGTTTGGGTGTATCTGATATTTGGGTGTATCTGATAGGTTAATCCTATGACTGTTTACCACGTTGCCTTTACCTTAGAGTGTATCAGGGATTCTGCCCTGTATTGTTGTGTTCCATTATACTATTTTTCATTTTCTTTGGTGGAAAAATGAAGGCATATGTTTACAAGGTAGTATTAACTGACCAGTTTGTTAGTATTGAGGTTAATGCCTCCTGCTCATTTTGTTAGCAAATTGCAGATTAGATTGTTAAGAATTTTTCTCCTTGAAATCAGGACACAGTAGTTCTGGGAAGCTGTCTTCTCCTTTTCCCTGTTCCCCTCCCCCTGCCTTTTTGTTAGAATGGGTTTTTCTGGAGCCTGCAGTAATTTCTTCTTCTTCTTCTTTTTTTTTTTTTTTGGCTTATGCACTCTAAAGGTAGAATTTCTGCCAGTGAAGGTTTCCAAATGAAATATGATCTGCCATTTACCATTTGTATTCCTATTGGAGTAGTGATGATCTAGCAATTATAATGTCCTCTTTATAAGTCCTGAGTCTTTTTTTTTCCCCAAAAAGGAGTGTTAATGTCAAGAAATGTGAATGCCATTCTAGAATCATTCTCTCTCTTTTTCTTGTTTCTTTCCTCTTTTGTTCTGTAAGACTTGGACTTTTGTCTGTTCCCACTGTCTTTATTTGTGCCATTTCAGGACTAGGCAAAAACTTTTAGCAGTAGAATTCTACAGCTAGTGAGGCAAAGGTATAGTTCAGAATAGCAATAGTATCAAAGATCCCTATTATAAGGAGGAAATCTTAAAGTCAAATTGATTGCCATAAATTTTATTTGCTCAAGAAACCCAAAATGTAATGTTTTATTCAAAGCCTTTATATAAAAATAACAACAGGGGTTGTCGAGAACAAGGACCACAACATCTGATGTATGGCTTACACTCATTGGATTCTCTGTGAACACCTGTTGAGTGAGTGGAACTATTTCCCAGGCATCCCGTGTTACAGTAGAAATTATCGTAGGTATCGCTATACAAGGGGAACGTGATTTAATCTCTACATAACCAAATTTTTTTTTTATGGTGAGGTACTATATTCATGGGAATTTGCTTGCTCTATAAAACTAAAAGGCTTAAAAATTATGTGTGTGTTTCAAGAGACATAATCAGTAGAGCTAAAATAGCTGACTGCTCTAACCTTAGGAGCCAAACACATGTATTTGGTGAAAATCTCTCAGCTGATAAATGTTACATATTATTTATTAGAAGGTGGGATTGAGTATCCTTTTCCACTAACATCAACATATCTCAAGGGGCAACTTTAAATTCCATTGTTACTAAAAAATGAGCAGATCATTTGGGGGCACATTAACCATGTTTTGAGCAGGAACTAATAATACCTTCACATCAACAAAGGAAATTTCATTGAGAGAATTCGTTTTAATTCTCAGTTCTTAGCATTTGGAAGAACCCATTTATGTTGGGCCCTCTATGCATTAAGTTTATGTTCTAGATTTGTTAACTTCCAAAGGCAACTCATACCTCATTATACCTCAGATCTGGATACAAAGACCCAAAGGGTACCACAGGCGGCCATAAGACATTGTGTTTGAAATGTGTACTTCCAAGGGCACTGATGAATATTTTTGCTGACTATAAAATGCAAGTTCCATTTTCTTCTTTTTTTTTTTTAAAGATTTTATTTATTTATTTGACAGACAGAGATTACAGGTAGGCAGAGAGACAGGCAGAGAGAGAGGAAGGGAAGCAGGCTCCCTACTGAGCAGAGAGCCTGATGCGGGGCTCAATCCCAGGACCCTAGGATCACGATGTGAGCCCAAGGCAGAGGCTTAACCCACTGAGCCACCCACAAATTCCATTTTCTTAGGCTTTCTTCCCAATGATGATTATTTGAGAATTTTAATAGATTCTGTCCAGATTCCAGAGAATTTACCATTCTGGGTCCAGTGTGGAGTGTGAAATGAGAATAGAGCTTAGGCATATTGACCGAAGAAAATTATGTTCACAGTTTCAGGCCTAATAAAGTAGTAGCAAGATCATCTGTGGATTCAGATGTGGATTCAGAACCAGTCATCCTAAAACCATCATTGAGAATAACATTATGAAGGTTGGTGTGGTGTGGTGCCTCCTCATAGGGTTACTTACAAGGTCAAGCATCAAGTGTATTTGTTGAGGAGTGATTTGGGAGTCCAGGTGGAAGGTGGGAATCTTGTGGACCCCCTTTTTTTTTTAATTTTTTATTTTTTATAAACATATATTTTTATCCCCAGGGGTACAGGTCTGTGAATCACCAGGTCTACACAATTCACAGCACTCACCAAAGCCCATACCCTCTCCAATGTCCATAATCCCACCCCCTTATCCCAACCTCCCTCCCCCCCAGCAACCCTCAGTTTGTTTTGTGAGATTAAGAGTCACTTATGGTTTGTCTCCCTCCCAATTCCATCTTGTTTCATTGATTCTTCTTCTACCCACTTAAGCCCCCATGTTGCATCACCACTTCCTCATATCGGGGAGATCATATGATAGTTGTCTTTCTCCGCTTGATTTATTTCGCTAAGCATGATACGCTCTAGTTCCATCCATGTTGTTGCAAATGGCAAGATTTCATTTCTTTTGATGGCTGCATAGTATTCCATTGTGTATATATACCACATCTTCTTGATCCATTTATCTGTTGATGGACATCTAGGTTCTTTCCATAGTTTGGCTATTGTGGACATTGCTGCTATAAACATTCGGGTGCACGTGCCCCTTTGGATCACTACGTTTGTATCTTTAGGGTAAATACCCAGTAGTGCTATTGCTGGGTCATAGGGCAGTTCTATTTTCAACATTTTGAGGAACCTCCATGCTGTTTTCCAGAGTGGCTGCACCAGCTTGCATTCCCACCAACAGTGTAGGAAGGTTCCCCTTTCTCCGCATCTTCGCCAGCATCTGTCATTTCCTGACTTGTTGATTTTAGCCATTCTGACTAGTGTGAGGTGATACCTCATTTGTGGACCCCTTTTGAAACCCCTCTGAAACAATGTAGCACAAAAATGTAAGTACAAATGCAAAGTCAAGATTGTGGTTATTGCCTCTGAGCCCCTGTAGAGAACTATAGACGTTCAGAACCTTCTCCTGTCAGCGCTCTTGGTCTATATGGCAGGAAAAGTTTAACCAGATGGACTATTAGTGGCTACATCCAAGTTTGCCAAGATTATTAGAAATTCAGTGTAACTGTGGGGTGAGAGAAGACTGTGTGATGTGATAGAAAAGTTGCCACATGTGAAAGTAAGCAAGTTACAGTTCTTAACCTTTCCAAGCTTCAGGCTCTGAGCTGTAAAATGAAATTAATCATACCATGCTCACAGGTGGAGGTGAGGATTAGAGATATGATAAGCTTTTAGTATACTCTCTGGAAAATATTTGGGGCTCATTAAATGATATTTATAAAAGATGGGACATTTGACTACAAATGGCAAATTTTTCTGATAACTCCGACAAACATACTCTTTGTCTGTTCCAGTACATGTCTGTTACAGAAAGTTTCCCTAGTCTAATCTCCTGCCTGTTCCCTTAACTAGCTTGTGAGTGAACATTTCCAGGAGGACTGCCAGTTTTCTGAGGCCTTTTTAGTCTCTTGTCCACAATAGGTATATGTGACTGTCTCCCTGTTCTGTGTTTATTTGTGTGGATCAGATGTTAGATGTCAGGTAGATTACTCATTGCGGTACCCTGTAATTGTGCCGTGCTAAGGGAAGGAAATAAATTACCATTATGTCAGATCACCTCACTTGTTATTTAAAATACGATTAAGGGAGTGTACCTTTTATTCCTTGGGGTTAATGGAAAACTTCTGGCCTGCCTTAATCAGGGAAAAATAGCCATGATCCTCTGCCTTCTTGGAAACCAATCAAAAGGAATTTTTTCTCAAAATTTCGACTTCTGGAGTTTTTTGTTTTGTTTTTACTTCCTCTCGCATGCATGAATGGAAATGTCCTAGGCTTGTGGGCAGGTTTGTGCCAGGGGCTTAGGTTATAGGCACTTACATTTGGGGGCTACTAGCTTTCTATGGGCCGTTTTTCTTCTCATGCTGTTTTTAGCACCAAGATTTCTTGTTCTAAATTTGGTCAGTTTCTGTCTTGTCTCTCAATACTTTTATTTCTCTCTGGTGGTCTTGTTTCTCTCACCAGTCAGTCAGCAGTAAGTGCTGTGAACGTTTGATGCAGGCAGCATATTGGATGTTCCGTACTTCTGTTACTAAATGTATGTGTTAGCAGGTCTTTGTATTCTGAGGTGGAGCTCTTCTCGCTATCTGGTGTGCGCTGTGGCTGGTTCTCCTCCCTCTGCTGCGCTATACTTGGTCACCATCTACTTCTTCAGTTTAAATGTCCTTTCCTCAAGAGTGTCCCCAGATCAGGCTGGACCCCATGTTCTAGGCTTTTCAGGGATCATGTACTTGTCCTTTGTTACTCCAGCCAAATTTTAGATTGTGTTTGCTGAGTACTGTTAAAAAATCTCTCCAACTCGACTGAACTCTGACAGGGCAGTGAGTGTGACCTTTAGATTCAGCCTGTGTTGCTACACAGGGCCTCACGTATAGTTGAGGCTTCCTAAATACTTATTACACAATGACTAATGAGAGATGACACCCCGACACCGTCAGCCAGGGACAACGAGGAAGCACAGCCAGCGAGGCTATCTGACCAAGCCTTGGAACATTCCAGGGTCCAGGACTACATTCTGAATCCATCAAAGGCCTCGAGATACCAGGTCAGCCATTGCCCTGCCAGGCAATAGGACAGTGACTTTTGTGTTACAGACCTTTGCCCTCCAGCCCTCATGCAGACAGGACTTGTAGTTAGTTTTCTGTTCAGGGTATGCAGACTCCACAGTGACCGACTTGGACCACATTCCAGTGCCAGAGTATGCCAGAAGCAGCTTCTACCGTCATCTTTCCTTGAACTACTGGAGCTCATTATTAAGTGTCCATTTAAGTTTGTGGTATGTTACTCATTACAGCCATGATTGAAGTATTACAAGTATTTACCTCCCTTTGAACAACCGAAATTCACTATTATGACAGTAGGGTAGAAGTTCTACATTGGGGCAGATTACATAAGAAACGAATCCTTGATGACTTACTCCCTCACAGTGACAGGTAGCGTCTCCCACTGCCGCCTCCTCCTCTCTGGGTGGGGAAAGACCTGTGAGCAGCCGTCCAGTGCTTTTCTGGCCTTGTTCCCTCTGGACCCCCACCCAGCCCAGCCACGCTCAGAATTTTCCTTTCCTGTCTCTCTTTTATACTACCATCTCTGCATCAGTCTTTTTCTTTTTTTCCCCAAGGCCCAGAAAAACAGGTAGACAGTTCCTGGCACTGACCTTTCCGTCAGCACTATGTAAAGATGCAAAGTGGCAACCTCAGTGTTAGGATTCCAGACCTCAGCACTCTGGGTTTTTACCCTGGGCTGACTTTGGGATGATCATATTTTCTTTTTGCGAGTCTCCTACCTCTGATTCTTCTGCACCACTGCAGTAGTAAATCCTTTCCCTAATCTTTTTACACAGGGCTCGGTTTGCTCTAGCTCCCCCTTATCCATCTAGTGGTTCAGAGTTTTATTATATTCACATTAGCCTGAGTCCTGAATGGAACTCCAAACTGACCACTTGGGTCAACACTTCAATCATCAATCAGCTTGACATTTTATCACAGCCTAAGTGACTTTGAAATCCTCTCCACTGCCACAAGTTGCAGTGACCTTGACATTTATTCTGATGCTACGTGACCTTCACTTTGACTCCATTTAGGTAGTGTAGACCTGTGTTCGGACTCACTAGCACTCCATCTGCGATCCCATAAACTTGGAAATTCCCCTGGGCACCCACAGACTTCGGATTCAGCAAACACTGATTTTTTTTGTGTGTCTGTACCATGCGACAACATGCTAAATCTCACCAACTATGTGAGCTCAACCTCCTGCCTGCACCGTGGACTCACCTCCTCCAAACCCTTCATCTTCTGCATGACCCTTATGCTCCTGAACCCTCTGTTCTCACAGTTATTATTACCCTTCCAGCTCACTTGTCCTCTTTTCAAGCCTGGAACTCATGGGTAAACCTCTCAACAGTGCACTTGGATCAATGCCTGGTCCTTTGCAGGCTCAGAGTATCCCCACATAGCCTCTTCTTTCTTCCTTATGGCTTCCGAGTGTTGCTGCAAGCGTGCTTGGGTCTGTTCGTTCTTTCTTTCTTTCAGATTTTATTTATTTATTTGATAGAGAACAAGACAAAGTACACAAGCAGGGGGAGCAGCAGAGAGAGAGAGAGAAGCAGGCTCCCCACTGAGCAGAGAGCCTTACATGATGCGGAACTTGATCCCAGGACCCCAGGATCATGACCTGAGCTGAAGGCCGACGCTTAACCAACTAAGCCCCTCAGGTGCCCCATCCCTTTCACTCTCTTGCTCTCTCTCCGGGAGATGAGCCCTTCCGCTGATGGCTGGTTGTGTGAGTCAAACACACGGCAGGCGATATTCACCATGAGTTTCATCCCCTCCACCTCACTCTTGACAGGTGACTTTTCTGCCACTTTGCTGTGAACATGAGGATGTATTAAATTAGCACTATTCTCACTAAAACACTACAATGCAAGAGATGAATGAGGAACTTCTGTTTTCATTTGATGTGAAGAAGGTAACATTTAAAAGGACTATTGGCCACCGACACCGGATTTTAACTAAAGCCCAAGTGTTGGGGGATGACTGGTTATGTGGCCTGTGACATGCTTTTTGGTGAAACATCGTAGATGAAAGCAAAGCAAATGGAATGCTCCAAGCCCCATCTGAGAATTTGCTGTGGATCATTACCCTACTGATGCTTCTTGAGGGGGGTCTATACAATTACTGATCTGTGTTCAGGAGAACAGGGTTAAAGAGGGAGTCCACGCTACTTCAGGTGACATGTTAAAAAACCACAACTTCCATTCAGGAGTTTTGGTGTTTGTTGAATTCCTTTCTTCTGGCAGTACTGTCACAGTCGTTCGAGTGGAGGGCTACTACATCATTCCCAGTGTCCTGCATTTGACTCCCCAACCCTGCCCCAAGATTAATGACTTTTTATTTTTTAATTTATTTTAAGATTAATAACTTTTTAATGACTCTAGGTAACAGCAAATTTTTTGACTAAATATGTAGCTATTTATGTTGTCTTCTAGCCTATTTTATCTTAAAACTTGACTGCAACATTTTAGTGTGAAAGTTAAACAGAGGAAAACAGAAAAAAGAAAACCATCCTGGGTGCGATGGGTGGTTCATCCTGGATGAGCTCAGCATGACCTGCTTCCTCCCCGTGGCCCTGAGATGTCAGATTCACACTTCTAAGATGATGACAGAAGGAGAGCAGGCATCGCTGAATGAGGTGTCCGCGGCACACTGAATGGCCCCTGGGTTACTTCGGGCAGTTAGGGTGGTAGAATGTGCCGGTACCAAAATTCAGAATATACTGGATCTCTTCATTTACAGACTGAGAAAAATAAGTTTCCTTTTCTGGATGCTGATGAAGACCTCCTTCTCAGAATCACGGGGATGCTTCAGGACCTCTAATGACATGACAAGTCTTTGACAGTGTGGTCCCTGGGGGAGACCAGATTTTCTGGCTGGTAAAACAAGCAAGGCAGGTTTGAATGTCATAGAAGTATCCCTGAAATTTAAAATTGGGGGCTGTATGTGAAAGTAGATGTTGAATCGAGGCTGTTCCCATCTGCACAGGGCTGTGGTCTCTTGGAGACAATGTGTGGAGGGATGAATAACTTGGAACTAGGAGGTGGCGAAACCGACTCCAACTTTATGCTTCAGGCACAGTGCTTTATACTTCGTTCTGTGCCCACTCGGTTCATCTCTAACCAGGGATGATAGCATCACCTGTCTCAGAGGGCTAAGGATTAGGTGGGGTGGTACATAAAGCGTGCTTCTAACTGCACCGGGCACTAATGAGCTAGTGTGTAAGTGATCCCAAATGTTATTTGGAAAGGTTTTGCAATTTGATAGCTTAATTGTAATAGTTCTAAGAGCCCAGCATTGCTGCTAAGACTTCTAAATTTTAGGAGACTTAAAACCAGTTGAAAGATGCACTTGCTTTATGAGAATGCAATAATTAAAGACTATTTTTCTTCTATTTCTATTTTTTTTTTTTCCTTTTAAGATTTTATTTATTTGTTTGAGAGAGAGAGCATGAGCAGGGGGAGGGGCAGAGGGAGAAGAAGGGGGAGCACAGGGAGAAGTAGGGAGGAGGGGTAGAGGGAGAAGCAGGGGAAGGGAGAAGGGCAGAGGGAGAAGGGGAGAGGTTAGAGGCAGAGGCAGGCTCCCTGCTCAGTATGGAGCCAGATCAGGCTGAATCCAAGGACCCCTATATCATGACCGGAGCCAAAGGCAGATGCTTAACTGACTGAGCCACCCAGGTACCCCTTAATTCTAACTTTTTTAACCTGAAAATAATCTCAGATGCCTAGTGATTGTATAACTATAGAAAATATTTCTAATGAACTCCTTTTCTTAGACAATTACTTTCATAACAGTATTGCAAGCCACTTTTATATTGGCCACACAAAAATAAAGATAGTAAAGTGTGTTTGAAATGTGTCATTGTGTTCCTAAGTAATATTCAGGAACCTACTACTTCGTGGCTTGATAACCCAGTTCCTTTTCACCTTGCACATTGTTGTAAGGTTGTATAATTTTCTCAGACCACTATTTTTTTCATTCCTTTTGGCTTTTAACAGAAGACTATAATTTATCATATTTTGAAAGTTGTGATTTTAAGAAAAAAAGTTTAAAAAACAGCTAACATAATAAATCCCTGTATGTCGGATGCCTGCTCTCTTCAGGTCAGGATCCTAGGACCCTGGGATTGAGCTTTGGGCTCCTTGCTCAACGGGGAGTCTACTTCTCCTTTTCTTGCTTTTGCTCCCTCTGTGTCTCTCTGACAAATAAATAAAATCTTTAAAAAAATAAAATTAACTTAAAAAAATACCCATATGTCTGGGACCTAGACCAAAAATTTTATATTGAAATACATAATATTTATGGGGAATATAAATAAAAAATATTATGGCTAATGTTACAGTTTTTATGTATCTTTCCATAGTCTTTCTCCTTCCAGTCCTTACTATCACCCCACCTTTCCTCTTCCCAGGGAGATAACATGTACTCTTCCTGTCTTTTTCTTTATTTTGACTACATGGAGATATCTTTAAAAAATCTGTGTGTTTAAGTTCATATAAATTATGTATTAATATATCAACCTGCCAGTTTGCACTTTTCCCCTCAAGTTTAGCAATACCAATGCAAAGTGATCACCATAGTTTGTTTTAACTGCTATGTAGAATGTTATAATAGGACTTGACCACAGTTTAATTCTTTAGTGCGACTTTCCCAGTTTACTTACTACTATTTTCCAGCAGAGGGACAGAGGTATTGATTAGTTTATTTAGTCCTGTTGAGACTACAGATTGTGCTCCAGTAACCATTTGTACATCTCTTCTTGGACATGTATGTAGGTTTCTCTGGTATATTCCTAGAAGTAGTGTGTGCATTCTCATGTGCTGAGTTGCTTTTCCAAAATCATTTTATCAGCATAGTCCCACCTACCCTGTCCACATTTCCTTATCCTTAGACTGGATTTAGTAAGACACTTTGACTTTTGCCAGTCGGATTGTTATGAATTGGCATTTTAATTAGGGACATCGGACATTAGCTAATGTAGTGTTTTGTTTTGTGTTAATAATGGGAACCCTAGCATTGTTCGTTTTTTTTTTCTCCCCCTAGAGAAGGGGACGAAAACTGCTGCATCGATAATCAGGTTTAAAGTTCATGGTTCTTGGCAGGTATATGGAATCACTGAAGGAAGAAACAGATGGTGCCACTACCATGCAGAACTGAGGGGAAGGCAGTTACCTTCTCCACTGACACAGTGGCCGGGCGTTAGAGCCAGGTTTCAGATTCCCCTTTTCAAATAGTCCATCTAGTTTCTGGGCCTGAGTCTTTTGTTTTTCTCTTATTAGTACTTCTGGTCATTCACCATCATTCCAGATGGGAACCAGAGAAAAAGCAAAGTATAAAAGTTAGGTTGATCTTCCTGACCAAACTAACTGTAGTAAGGTTTCTTTTAGGTTGAAGAACGTAAGCAGAGAGGAGGGGCGATGTAGTGTTTGGGGGGAGAGCATGTGTTGAAGACATTGCTTAAAATCAGGTTTGGTACTTATTTGTGGTTTTCCATTATTCACATAATCCTTGGGCCTGATTAGCATTTGCAAAGTATGAACTCTGCAAATGCAAGGCATTAACATGAATAATTGAAAGGTAGAGAGCTAGCTATAGCGACTGTGTGTTTTCTTTTATTATGGTGGAGGCTATTTTAGTAACAAGAGGAAGCTTAGACTTGTAGCCTGCTAGTCTGAAGACTTCAGTTATGCTCTCACTCAGCCACACGGCATGATATATTGTACGGTTGCCTTATTTTCCTGGATAAAGAAAATTACTTTGCAGGGGGCAGAGGATGGAAATCTGTATTCTATGCTCTATATCGATCTCAATTATAAGGGTACAATCTGAATTTCTGGGAGGAGAGCTGTGCATAGTATAATCATACCTTGTTCAAAATTACGTTGGTCTTTGCCACAACTCATGGATTAGGGACCCGTAGTCCCCACAAAGTGTTCCTCCCAAAATTTTGGGCATTTTCCCAAGGAATGTCTGGCCACCTGCACTGGCGCCACCTTCCTTGCTAGTGCTCTGCCGGGCAGTGCTGCACCACCGAAGCAGTGGAGTTATCTTTCCCAAACTGGTGTTCCGCACATCCTTCCTCCTGCGGGGTGATTCTAACTCAGATCAGCTTAGGAAATCTATTTCTATACTATAGGACTTGTAAGGACATTTAATATGCTATTATGAATTAGACTTATTTGACCTGGGATAATTTTGTATGGGGTGTATGTGTGTCTACTTCACAGAGAGCCCAGTCGAGGAAACTCTGTAGTGTTTGTGTGTTTGCATGCATGCAAAGCATCACATAGGAAAGTCTTCATTTGGCACCATATGGTGCCAGAGCCGCGAGCCGGTCTGTTGTAAATGGATGATTTAGATTTTCAAAGAATGGCTTCTGGTCAATTCCTGGTGTATATGAATTTCTCTTAAAGTCAAACTTGGACGCTTGCTACCTAACAGAAGTCTATATACCTAGCTTGGCTGCTGGTGACAAAATGCACAAAAAGGCATCTCAACCTTTTCTGGTTCTTGCTGTGGAAGTGGGAGACAGATACTACTTCAGTGAGTGCCAGACTCTGGTCCATGAAGCCATGGCTGCCTCTGAGTTCATGGGAAGGGTCTGTCTTTATTCTGCTGCCTCAGGCAGAGGCTGTGATCCTCCCTTCCTTCTGATGTTCCAGTGAGTAAGGAAGAGAAAACTCGTGATAGAAACTTAACTGTTTCCTCAAGATCCTTATCTGAGAGCTGCATGTGAGCCAGTCATGATGGATCTGTTTATTTTCTGAACTCTGGAAGCACGAAAGTTAAGTCATGCTCTGACTTAACTGTGATTTGATGGCTCTGTAACTTGCTTGACATGTATCTAACATGTTTGGGCAGAGAATTTGTATAAATAACTGGGATAAAATAAATGATATGTAAGATTAAAGAGAAAGGAATGGAAAGGAAGATCTGAAAATATTGCCACTTCCTGCTTTGTGTAGTATTGGGTTAGTAGTAGAAATGCGAACCAGTGCTGTGAATGGAGCATTTACCACATGAGAGGCCCTGCAGGGGCCTTTTCAATGTGTTCCCATTTAACTCTCAATTCCATGTTACACAAATAGAATGCTGAAGTTCCTGGGTGAAGTGACTGGCCCAAAATAACACAGCTAGTAAGTGGTAACCAAGCATTCAGACCCCTCTGTCAGGCTCCAAGTCACCTGCTTACTCTACTTGCTGTGATCGAACAGAAGGGAGTCCTTCTGACCCCCCCCCATCCTTCAGAGTTCACAGCGAGGAAACTGAGACTTGGAGGAATGGGTTGAAAGTCACTGTTTTCCTTCAGGCACTGAATTCCTGTGACTTCAAAGAAGTGTCAGGTGCAGTAAACTATTTCAACATGCAAAACAATAAAGAAAAATTTTATTTTATCAGGTCTGCCTTGGCTATTTTTCTTACTCAGTATAAAAGTAGTGTGTGATGATTTTTTAACACGTTTCCAAAATACAAGATATGTATTAATAAGAGATGAAAAATCAGGGTGCCTGGCAGTCTCTCAGTTGGAAGAGCAGGTAACTCTTGATCTCAGGGTTGTGAGGGGTCATGAGTTTGAGCCCCATGTTGGGTGTACAGATTACCAAAAAAAAGTTTAAAAAAAGGCTAAAAATTACAATGATCATTCTGAGAAAAATCATTGACATTTGGATGTATTTTTTCCCCATGTCTTTTTTTTTTTTTCCCCTGTTCTTCTTAGTGGTTTGGAAAGTAGATGTTCCACTTAAAAATCTGTCAGTGGTCACAGTACATAAGATCTTTTTTCCCTTAAGCTTATTCTTAAGCTACTAGATAGTGCTGGAAATGTTTCTCTTCTAGTATATAAAAAATGAGCTTATGTTTTTCTTAAAACAATTTAGGGAAATGTTTAAGATTGGAGTATGTGGTTGCTTATAAATCACAGCAGATTTTGGAACACCTGCTTTTAAGAATCTGTTAAAATCGGAAGTTTACTTTTTGCCAATTCAGATCCCTCTGAGGCCAGCTAGAAGTGCAACTTTGGTGTATAACCAGGAGCACAACACTTTGCTACTTTAGCATTCCTATTCTTAAGGAAAGGTAACATCTTTAACATTACTGAAAAATCCAGAAAGAATTTAATTAGTTAGTTCCAAAGTGACTGGAGATCAGTGAAAGGACTTTTACTAAACTTGGTGGGGCAACTCTAGGCAACAGCGTGACAGATCCTCCTTACATGTGCAAATGCACTTAAATGCTAGGATTAACAGTAGGTTCCATAAAGAAGGAATGGAGAAAATTTCATTGAAGGAAACAGTGTAGAGATTGTGAGCAATGGATTTCTTGGCCTAGTATGCCAATGAAACCTGTGGAATTTGGAACTTTTATCAGAATAATTTGTTAATAATAACTGCCAATAAAGTCCACATTTTTTTTTTCTTAAGATTTTATTTATTTATTTGACAGAGAAAGACACAGTGAAAGAGGGATTACAAGCAGAGGGAGTCAGAGAGGGAGAAGCAGACTCCCCGTTGAGCAAGGAGTCCCATGTAGGACTCCATTCCAGGACCCAGGGATAATGACCTGGGCTTAATGACTGAGCCACCCAGGTGCCCTAGAATCCACATTCTTAAACATTACTCATGGGATTTTGCAACATTAGCCATATTATATAGGTGTTAGGGGTTTAGGGTTGGTTTTTCTTCCCCCTTCCCTTTAGGTCAGACTCATGACGTTCTTTCAGCTGTATCTCATGCGCTTCCTTCTTGTAAACTCTTGGCAAGATCCCTGTCAGAGTTCTTTGGGTAAGACACTGGCTTATAGTGGTCACTGTATGCTTCTGGACTTGCAGTTTGGCTGTAGGCTACAATTAAACAACAACAACAACTGAGCCTGTCTTTGGAGGATTCTTTAATCTTTGAATGTTTTACCTTTTAAGCTTCAACTTAGTTTTAACCACTCGTTAGACTGTAGGCCCTGAAAACAGTTCCGTAGGAGTGAATCAGTCCTTTTCCACCACTGCCCTTTCTCTATAGAGCAAAACAAAATCAATAACTGCAAAGGTAGATATCTTGTGTTCAGTGCACAGAATGACCTCAAGGTTATCTTCCCTTTTCCTACTCATGACAAAGTAGGTCAAGTCTGTCATACAGTTGTTTTTTTCCCCCCTGAGTAGAAGAGCCAAGTTCTTTTTTTTTCCCCCCAAACTGGAGGAACCTGTCAGTTTGGGGTGGCCTCTGCTGCCTTGACCTTGCTCTCCCTCCACTTTTTTTGTTGGTAAATGTGAATGGCAGCCTACTGATCGTGTCTCGGAATTTTTTGAGAAAGGTTAGAGTGTATTTGCTAAATCAAGGAAACCCGCAGCTGGTACTGAGTTCTTCTAAGAAGTGTATCTCAGGGATGCATCAGAGGTTGGCGGACTACAGAGGACAGCCTGCAGGCCGGTCTGACTCTGGGCTGTTTCTGTACCAAGAGTTAAGAACAGTGATTGATTGATTGATTTTGCGGTAAAATATACATGACATAAAATTTGCAATGTTAACCATCAGCTGTACAGTTCAGTGGCACTGAGCACATTCACAGGTTTTTTTTTTTGTTTGTTTTTTGGTTTTTTTTTTTTTAATATATCTTAAATAGTTATACAAACAAAACACAAAGAATATGTGACTCAATTCTGTGGCCTGAAAGCCTATATATTTCCTGCTTGGTCTTTTATAGAGAATGTTTTATGGAGAATGTTTTATAGAGAATGTTTGACCCCTGCTGCTTCAGTCTTTCTCTGTAGGGAAAGTGAACATAAGGAAGATCAGGATCAAGGGAGTCCGCTGTGCAATTGGAGAGCCCTGACTTCACTTCCGGGTCTGCCATGATTGTTGGGAGAGGGTAGGGGGCGATGAGGCAGGTCACATGACTCCGGGCCTCGCTTTTCTCAAGCCCTGCAAAGCGATGATGATAACAGTTGCTAACAGTTGCGACATTCTAGGCCGCTCTCCTAATTAAATGGAATACCTGAGAGGCACATGGTCAGTTAGAATACTCAAACAGTAAATGAGGGATCCTGTCCCTGACACACCCAGAGAAAGCTCGTGGGCTCTTCCTCCCCGGAGCTGAAGGACTCTCTGAGCCTACGAGCTGCTGGCCGTCTTGCTGCCAGTGGGAGGAAGGGCCAGCGTGAGGGCTAAGCCAGCTCAAAGGGGAGACCAGAACTTTAAAAAAAAAAAGAAGATAGTGAGAAATGGAATTACCACCCTATATCCTGGGATCAGACTGATGCCCTTCCATCCCATTCCGGGGCCTGCCTCTCACATAAAGTGTGAGTTTGCTCAAGCTCACAGTGCCGCGTGTTAGGTGTTAGTCTTCTGAGTCTGCCATTACAAAACACCACAGACTGGGTGGCTTAAACAACAAATTTGTTTCCTCTCAGTTCTGGAGGCTATGCGTCCAAGATGCAGGGGTCAACAGGGTTGATGTCTTCCAGGGCCTCTCTCCTTGACTTGTAGGCAAACCTGCTCTGATCTCACTGGGCCTTCCCTCCGGGCCTTCATCTTAATCTCTTTATAGGAACACCTACCAGTCAGATTAGGGCCCACCCTCATGACCTCACTTTACCTTAATGACTTCTTTAGAGGCTCTGTCTCCAAATATGGTAATGTCCTAAGGTGCTGGGGCTAGGAACCTCAAATACAAATTTGCCCGGGGGCCAGGGGGTGGGCACTTCAGCCCATAGCATATTCCAGTTTTTATAGTATTCTCTGTATATTAACTACTCTTGAAAATATAATGGTAAGGAGAATGGGAGTAACTTGTTTGGCTCATGAGGTAGTCAGAGCCCACAAGGGCAGGGCTGGTCCCATACATCTAGGGAGGGTTGAAGTGGCTGTGGGGGATGGGGTGGGGCTAGATGGCCACTGCAACCTTCAGCTGAGGAGGCGTTCTTGTCTGCCAGCTTTTTAGCTGCTGCTACTCTCTAGAAGTATAAGCTGTTTTCAGAAGATAACTTTGGACTGTATCTTCATTGTAAGATTCCTGAGTAATTAGCAATATATTTTGCAGTGGTTTTTTTTTTTTTAAATCCACAATCTGCTTTGTCATTTTTTTAGTGAATTTTGCTTAGAATTGCAAGTCCAGGAACACTCTCAGAAGTTCCTCTGTATTTCTGGGCCTCCAGTAGATAAAACATTTACCCCAGCCACAAGGGTAGCTTACCACACCCAGAAGTCTCTGGTACCTTCTAGTATAGCATCATTACCAGCAGTCAAGCTGGCATTTCATGTCCAAGAGGCTGAGGGCTGAAGACTTCAGGCCAGGCCTCAAGGAAATACAGCTTCTCAACAGAACACTGGCATTCAGTTAACTACTGCCAGGCAACAGACCACTCCAAAACTTACAGCTTAGAACAGCAGTTTACTATTTCTAATGATTCTGTGGGTCGGCTTGGTAGTTCTGTTGCTGATTTTGCCTGGGCTCACTTGGTGGGCTACACTGAACTGGAGGGCCGTTTGCAGGGGGAGGTCCTTGATGGCCTCTCACTTGCCTACCAGTTCATGATGGCTGTCCACCGGGGCACCTGAGTTCCCCTGCATGTGGCCTCTCATCCTCTAGTAGGCTTGGCTTGTGCAGTGATCTCAGGGAAGCATCCCAGGCGAGCAGAAGCTGACGTTGCAGGGCCTCTTTTGGCCTCACCTTGGAAGTCACACAAAGTCACTTCTGCCATATACAGAACATGGTCAAAGCATGTCACGAGGCCAGCTCAGATTCAGGAAGTAGGGAAAAAGCTACTCCCGGTGTGAGGAGCAGCAAGTCAGACTGCAAAGGAGCCTGGACACAGGCATGGCTCACCAGGGGCTGTTGTTATAACCAGCTGCCACAGCTGCTAATGTTCACTGACCACCCCACCACCCAGAGACATCTGTCTGTGATTTGTATCGAACATTGGTGGGAAAGTAGTTCAGGCTTGTATGCAAATGTATATCCTGTTTTTTCTCTGAATCTATTTGAGTGTGCTTATGGCTTATGTATACATGACGTTTTAAAACATGTACTGAGTGGCAAGTTTGTATTTCCTATTTTGTACCTAGGAGGATGTAATTCAGAAATTTCCATCCTACGTCACTATGGCCGGCTTAGTGAGGTTTTTCAACTGGGCTGTGCAAATAAAGGGAAAGATTAATAGGCCGTTTGCCAGAAATTGCAAAATTTTAAAGTGATTAGAACATCAAAGAACATCAAAGGCAACATTTTAGTTGATTTCAAGCATCTCTTTTCTTTCTTTGGATGCATTTTCATTAACTCATATAATAAATGAGGTTCTTTGATCAAAGTAGGAGTCAAATTCTAATGCAGTCATATATTCATATATAGTATGCACACATGTATATAAACAGCTCAGGATTTCAAAAGGTATATATGTACCTTATTTATAAGGTATATTTATATAGGTGTATATATAGTATATTTATATATATGTGCTTATATGTATATAATCGCCTTTTAAGTACAATTACCCAAGCCAAGTCACCAGAAGCCTAATGGGATCCCTCTGCTCACAGGATTTTGCCTCTCCATCATCAGTTCATTTTTTCTTAACTGATGCCTGGACTCTACCTTCGTTCTCCTTTTAACCTCCAGCCATTCTCCTCCCATTTCTTTTGCACAAACAAGCATGCTGATGCAGATACAAATACTTGTGAGCACCCTGTGATGCACAGAGCCTTCTGGGTTTCATTTCATTCTGGAACCAATGTATGTACTACTTTGATCAAAATCAGTGGGGGAAAAAAGTACATAAATCCTGTAACGATTTCTCGTTCCTATCTCCCCATCCCCAGAGCAGGCAGGCCCCGGTGTTCCCAGGTGCATCTGTTCCTCATATACAGACCCTCTATATTCTCTCTATCCTGCCACCATGCTTAGGATGAACTCCCCAGTTTTAGGGTATTCCTCTAAAAGGCAGGTAGATTTAGTTTTAGGGTATCAGAATTTAAATGTATAATTTTTTTCTTTGTAATAGAGTTCTTAAGAGGGATTCCCTAAAACTGCTGGGTCTGCAAGACTCATAAATCTGTGAAACCATACATCCTTATGTCCATTTTTTTTTTCCTTTGAGAAAATCTATAGCTTGTGCAGATTCTGTAAAGGACACATGACCTAAGAAAAGGATAAAATCCCTCACCCTGTGGGATCTTGGTGAATAAAGCAAAGGATGAAAAGATTTAGGAGGAAAAAAATGATAACCTATTTTCACTATATTATCTACTGGATTCCCCCCACTGCTAATACAGGGTGCAAGGGTAGTATGGAGGCTGAAAAGGGAAGAAGTTTTGTAAAGAAGAAGAAAAACAGTGGTACCAGTAGAGAGTGAATCAAGCCAACCAATGCCCAAGAGAAGGGAACATTTACACATTTTGTGTGCCAGAATTTAGGCCACAGACTCTAATTTTTCATTTAATCATCTCCAGCATTTAGCATTGATGGGACCCTTCTCTGGCAGAGAAAGAGATTGAGATTTGAATTTTGGTTTGTCACTTATCTGTGTGACATGTGGCATGTGCTATAACTTCTGAAACCCAGTTTTCTTGATCTAGCATGATGTTAAAAGAACTTACTAAATTTACGTGAAGGTGGGGAATATTCCTGGAAATTTTAGGTACTTAGTAAATGGTAGCTATTACCGTATTTTGGAGAGGTCAAGGTTGACATTGGGGGTTGGTTGGACCAGAAAGGGCCTGGCCCCAGGATAGGTTTCCAGGGGTACTTAGAAGAAGTTTGCCAGTGGTTCTACAACCCCTTCCTTCCAGAAAACAGGCCCTCCCTTCTTACCCGTAGGTTCTGACAGCCATCACTATTAATGTGGAATTAGGGCAAGGTCTGTCCTACAGAAGAGGAGAGGCTGTGTTCCTGGCGGCTCAGATTGAAACTCTGGCCCATGAAAATTTTGCTTCGTGCCAGCTCTGAAGGTAGTACTCAGCTTTAGGTTATAGGCTAGGTTGTGGGTCAGTGGGCTTTTGTGGGTCAGCCTGGGAGCTGTGTTAACATATGTAATGTTTGTCAGGAAGCTATTTTCTACATTCCAGTGAGATGCCCTATTCATATGTTGGAGATTAGACTAGAAAATTGGTCAGGAAGGTCTTAGGGAATCATTCTCAGGCCAAAAAGAGAGAAAGAGACAGACAGACAGACAGACAAACAGATGCCGAGAAACAAGAAACAAAACATTGACAAATACTTACACTTTTTCCCATTGTTTATTGAATGTTAACTTCATGTAATTTGTACATCACACCTGTCCCACCCATTTATTAATTGCTTGACATGATGGGATGAGATATGCATGACAGGATACTTACTGTTTTTCCTTTTGAGACAACCCAGCCTCTCTTTTGACCAGAGTGATCAAAGCTACTGCCATGAATGGGCTTGACAGTGTTGCCCCTGCCAAGGCCTGAGTCACGAAATCCATCGCAGACATCTTTTCTTCCTTTGAGGGAAAAAAGACAGCTTTTTCTTGAGCCATTAATTTCCTTTTGGCCCCCCTTCTGGAGTAGAGAGAGATGGATCCAGTAGGTTTATGTGACAAAAGAAGTGTATCCATCAACAATACATAATTTGGGGACGTAAGTTATGCCTGATAGTTTGCAGCAGAAGAAACATTTTAAACAGGGCACCTGGTTGGCTCAGTTGTTAAGCATCTGCCTTCGGCTCAGGTCATGATTCCAGGGTCCTGGGATCGAATCCTGCATTGGGCTCCCTGCTCAGTGGGAAGCCTGCTTCTCACTCTCTTACTCCCCCTGCCTGTGTTCCCTCTCTCGCTGTTTCTTTCTCTCAAATAGAAAAATTAAATATTAAAAAAAAAGAAACATTAAAACAGTATAACTGGAGTATTTTAGTTATTCTTCTGAATGCAACATTCCTTACAAATTCAGCTCAGCCTTCTATGAGCCAACACTTTTCAAACTACTTTTATTTAGAGAGGAATTCTAGAAAATTATTTCAGCTTTCTTAGCAATCTTTTCTTTATCTAGTATTTAATTCCTCTTTGTTTTGATCTGAATAAATAAAATTCAAGGGAAAAATCCAAGACTTTTCATCCTTAAGGACTATCATAGTGTAAACTTGAAAAAGTCATTTTCTTATAGATTTTGTAGATATCTGTAGATTATATCCAAATGCCTATCATTCTTCACACTGTTAACATGTGGATCTATAATAATCCCAGGGTAAAAACCCTTTCTAAGAAAGGTTGATATACCATACGTATCAGGAATATATTTTTTAAAAGTAAACATACACATCTGTGTTTGTATTTCTGTGTATAATTTATACCTATGTACATCAGTGTATGTGTTTGTGTCTCACATATGCTTCTCACTGGTGGGTCATGAAAATAAGCTCATGTATTTAAACCTAGGATCTGGAGGATGGGAGCTCCAGAATGGTCTCAGGTGGGCTATGACCACATTGGAACAGTCCCCATATAATTGTTAAGGTATGTGTTTTCTGGGAGGATTCAGAACTCATCCATTCTTTGTGGAGAAAGCTGTGACACAGTTTACAAGCCACTTTTCTGGAGTAGGTTAAGGAGTGGACCTAAATAATATCTTTCTTCCTCTCCTTGGAAGAATTTTGAATTCTCTAAATGTTCAAATTTCTAGGGTCTTAGAGGTTAAGAGAGGGTGGCAGGATCTGGGTATGTGCAGAGGATGAGTAACAATGATAATGGGTCCATGGACTTTTGAGGGCCAAATAGAGCTTTTGCTAGGCTGGTGGCTTTGATTTTTGATCAGGTTGGTGCTGTTGTACATGAGGGTTCACTGATGGTCTTAGTTTTATAAAGTGAGTTGTCATGGTTTATCTCATTTCTCTTTGCTGAGTGTGTGTGTGTGTGTGTGTGTGTGTGTGTGTTGACCTTGCATCATGGCTTCTATGCGCACTAGAGCAATACTGATCTGGAGGTTGAGCTCTGTATTACTGAATCCAGCAGCTGTTAAGTGAATGTGCTGTCTACAGCTTTGGCAGCATGAAGTGGTCAGTCATCCCAAGTTTTGTTTCATGGGCTCCCTGTTAAGGATGGAGCCATTTTGTCTCTCAACCACTTTTTCTCTAGTTTGTCTCCTGTCAGTATAACTTGTATCTCATGTAAACATGACTCAGTAATGAGGGAACCCTATGGATTAGCTATAGCCTTCATGTCCATGGAAACTGCCAGAGAGAAGAGAGTAACTCTTTAAGTTTTGGTGGTTTTTGGTCTTTTTTTTTTTTTTAATTGCAGTAAAATACATAAAGCCTAATGTTTTCCATTTTTACTGTTTTGAGTGTATAGTTCATGGGCATGAAGTACAGTCACATTGTTGCGCAACCGTAGCCTTTTTTAACAAGGGGTTTTTCTGCGCAGATATCTCCACTGTGCTTAGTCAGAAATTTCTCCCCAGAAAACCACATCTCTTACCCTGAAGACAATATAAGTAAACTGTGCTGTGAAAATAACTGAGCATATCAGTTCACTTTTTATAATTAAAAAAGACTCAGTTTTACAACTGCCACCAAATCTGTTACTAAATCTGTTGGAATTCTAATTTAGCCTCTGCATATCCCACCCTGTAAAGTCAGCCTTTCTTGTGTTAAATCCTCATGTTTCCCTTTTCTGTCTCCTAAGTAACAGTCTATTTCGAGGTAGGCTGCAAGACCGAAGGCACCCACTTCAGTGCGCTTGGTTCTGCCAGTTCTGCCAGTTCGGCCCAGTGGATGTTGATTACCTCCTGTGCTAAGATACGCTGCCTTCGCTTACCTTCAACCTGGTGAACCTCAGTCTCTAAAAAAGAGAAGTTTTGTATCTGACAGATAAAATAGAGGGCAGCCAGGTTCGCTGCTTGGCAGGGAGCCTGCTTCTCTTTCTCCCTCTGCCCCTTCCCCGTCCCCACCCCAACTTGTGTGTGTGCTCTGTCTCTCTTGCTCTGCTGTCCCTCTCAAATAAATAAATAAAATCTTTAGAGTTTTAAATGCCCTCTGGTTTTTTAAAAGATTTTAATTAGTTATAACCTGAGAGATAGGTATGTTATACCATCCCCATTTTATAAACAAGGAATCTGAAGCTCAGAAATTAAATAATAACCTTAGGATTGTAGGGCTGGGATTCAACTTATGTTGCCTTTCTATAGAATGCCATAGAATGCTAGGTGGAGTCCAGTGCCATTCTTACACTTATGGGGACATAAAACCAGGGTTTTATGCACACTTCTGTAGCAAAGCACTGACCTCATGTCTTAGAGTTTTGAAAAATAATCGAATCACAATGAGAAAGATGTGATACTCTCAGTATTGGTTTTGAATATGTTTCAGAGAAATAACTACAAAACTGTGAGATAATTATTGCAGAATTGTGGCTTTTAAAGATGAAGCTTTTACTGAGCAAAAAATCTTAGTCCCCTTATTCAAATGTTTATTTTTAAAAGTTAAAGATAGAGCTTACATTCAGAATGCTTCTTAGCACTGTGAAGGATAATAGTCTTCAGCTTTGCATGATTTTATTCAAAAGATCTTTTTCCAATCTCTTACAGAATTTTTGGTTCTAGAACATAAGGTGCATGAATTTTACATAACAAAATTATGTAAATGTATATACACTGCTTTCTGTCCAGTGGCACTTCTTCCTTCTAAGCAAGCAGACAGACAGTTTATCTGATAGAGCTCTAACTGGTTTTGGTGTAAGCCACTCCCTTTACTCCTATGCGAGAATATTTGAATGAAAACATCATTTGACATTTCTTATTCATCTCTTTGGTTTTCAGGAAAAAATTTTAGGTTCTTCTAGCAAGATTAAGAAGCATACTTTTTAAAATTACTTTTGCTGTATTTTATACTTAATGTATGGAGATAAGTATGTTATACTTATTGTATGGAGATCACGCCCTTTATCCTAAAATTTTGAAATGAGCTAAATCTGTTTTTCATCTTTTATCTTTTCAACCCTACTGAATACAGATGAGTAATCTAAAAGAATCCTCCATTTTTCTAATGAAAAAACTCAGAGAACTGTAAATACCTTTCTCCAAATTCCCCAGACTTAGTAGAGCAAGGATGATATTTATATGTCCTTTAAAATCCTGTGTATGAATTTGCAACAAACCATGCTTATTTGACAGAAAGTTTTCCTTTCTTCTTCATTCATCAGAAGATTTGGATGTGTATGTTTCCAGGAGTTAAGTGAGATGAAGATAAGTTTTAAATTCAAGAATGCTTAGTATAGGTTAAATACACTAGGTATAACTCCTGACCTAGAACTACTTACTGTGTTTCATATTACTGGATCCAAAAACTGAATGAAATGATTGCACATGTATTGTATTTACAATCTCTAGTTCATAAATTCCATGCTGTCTTGCATTGGAGCTACTTGTTTATATGTGCTAGCCATCTCCTATTGGAATGTAAGCTTATAGGTAGAGGAACAGGATAGGAAAGCTACCTTACGACCCCTCCCCCCGTGTCGCCCCCAATTTCCCTAGCAACTTTGTTGTCTATTGAGAATATAGATCATTAACAATGTAGAAGCTCCCAGTAGTGATTATTGTGTAGAATGAATACATTTGTAGCATGATTATTCAGCTCTTTCGCATTAAAGCTGTTCTTTCAGATCAGAATGTGAAACCAAACAGCCAGCCAATCAGGACTGTTATTTTAATGTATTTGCTTTTTGGGTTTGTTTCTTTTTTTTTATTCCCATATTTAAATCTAGGATTTCCATTCAGTATAACCCACTAAAAGGATTCAGTTTCATATTATAAACATGACTTTGGAAAGTAAATAGAATGATGCTGAAGCTCTGCTTTTATTCTTCAGCTTTATTCTTGCTTTCTTGGCGATGCTGACCTTCCACAAGGATACAGTGTCCTCGCCAGCTTGTTTTCCGTCATCCGTGCTATTGTATAATGGCTGGCGGTGGTCTGAGGTAGTTGTCGTGATAAACTTGGCCATGTCATTTAATAGACTGGGCTCGGGCAGTACAGGGTGTGAAATCTAGGTCAGTACTCATAAGCAGCCTTGTCCTAGGAACAAGAGACTTGCTGGTTGTTCTATGTCTTGCCCACATGGCTCATCTTTGCATTTGAAATCACTGGCATAATTCGGGTCAGGGATTAATGTGAACTCTGCCATTTTAAGTTGAACTCTAAAATGATCATTTTTTGTTGTTGTTCAGTTTAACACAAAGTACGATGAATAAAATCTATTTAAGTTTTAGACTTGCATTATAATTTCTAAGCCTTTTCATTAAAAAAATACTACCTGTTGGGGCACCTGGGTGGCTCAGTGGGTTAAGCCGCTGCCTTCGGCTCAGGTCATGATCTCAGGGTCCTGGGATCGAGTCCCACGTCGGGCTCTCTGCTCAGCAGGGAGCCTGCTTCCTTCTCTCTCTCTCTCTGCCTGCCTCTCAGTGTACTTGTAATTTCTCTCTGTCAAATAAATAAATAAAATCTTTAAAAAAAAAAATACTACCTGTTAAAAACGTGTTCCATAGTCTATGAGAATTTGTACAGATGATACCTCTCCCTTAAGCAACATCATTGTCAGTGGCAAAGATGACCTAGGAGGGTAGAGGTGGATTCTAGGACTTAGGAGAGAATGAAGATAAAACACATGACAAGGTCCTAACTACAGTAATGCCAGAAGTCTTTGCAGCATAAAATGTGCATCAGAAAGAGGAGTGGTTATGGGGAGAAGGGAGGAGGGATGCTTAGAGATAAGGTGAACACTCCAGAGGTCTAGAGAATGAGAGTCTGCAAGCACAGGCCTGTCAGGCAGAGCTACAGTGGGAGAAAATGGGACCCCAGGCCCTTAAAAGCAGTGATAATAGGAACATGCCCATAGCACCACCGTCAGCTCACCTTCCAAGCAGCAGGGATCTGGGGAGCGTAAGGCACATACATGGTTTCTGCTTCCCACTTACCCTAAAGGACTACATTCAGACTCACAAGAGCATGTTGTCTGCTGATGCCTGCAACCATCTATGCGAGGGAGGTACTTTTTTCTTAGCTAATTAGAAAAGTAAAACACAAATATCCCAAAGGAACAATCCACACCAGGCTTGATAACATTGACTTGGTATCAACTCAGTAATCCAAAATGGAAGGAGAAGCCCTCATCCAATCCTTTGGCGGTCGGATGTGGGGGACATAGAAAGGAGAGTGCCAAAAGCCTGAAATTAGGATGATGAGGTATAAGAGTGTGAGAATCCTATAAAGGGTCTTGCATTTTTCTTGGAATTGCCTGTGTTTACCTTTTAGAATATTCAGAGGTAGTGTTTAATTAATTGAGGTCCTACTATATCTTAATGATATCATTTAACATATTTGTATCATTAAAAGCTATAAACATAGGGGTGCCTGAGTGGCTCAGTGGGTTAAGCCTCTACCTTCTGCTGAGATCACGATCTCAGGGTCCTGGGATCGAGCCCCGCATTGGGCTCTCTGCTTAGCCGGGATCCTGCTTCCTTTCCTCTCTCTGCCTGCCTCTCTGCCTACTCATGATCTCTGACAAGTAAATAAATAAAATCTTTAAAAAAAAAAAAAAAGCTGTAAGCATAATCAGAGTAGCTTTTCCCTGGGTCTTTCATTTCCCATACAGTGTGTTTCTAGAAGTTTATCTTGCTATGTCAGAAAATCTGCTTGAGGGTGTTTACGTGGAATGTTCTTGAATCTTGGTAGTTATTTCCTATTCTTAGCTATTCAGGTTGTTTGTGTCACTTCCGTTTTTGGAAGCAGAACCTAATAACTATGAGATTAATATTACGGTGTGTGATGGTTGAAGACTTAATGTCTAGTGTCCTTTACTGTTTGTGACTTTACATTTAGATAGAGGAGGATTTTTTTTTTTTTTTTAATTCCTCACTAGCTCACAAAGTCTTTTCTGGGCCAGCTTATGAGAACAATCCTGTATGGAAGTGGAACGGTATGCCCTTGTTGCCTGTCTCCAGTTCGCAAGTGTCTTGTGGGCCTCTGCAGAAAAACTGATGCTTCCTCAAGTCTGGTGTGCTTGCTGTTCTCATACTTCCAACGGGCTGTGTTGTTGCCTTGGCAACTCTGACTAGATTTTCACAACTATAATATAGAAAATAGATTTACGTCTTCAGATGAGAAAACTCCTGGCAAAGGGAACTACACTTTCCCTAGCTTTGAGTTAAGAGCACACCATTTTAGTTGAGGGTAGCATTTCTGTAACTTTAAATGCTGTTAATCTGAAATCAAGGTGAAATTCCTGAGATTTCATGTATGAGTCAGTATTACCGTGTGTTATAATCACAGACAGCTTCTGTATCTTAGTACATGTCGCTCTTTTATTTTTATATTTTTTTAAATATCTTATTTATTCATTTGACAGAGAAAGATCACAAGTAGGTAGAGAAGCAGGCAGAGAGAGAGGAGAAAGCAGGCTCCTCGCTGAGCAGAGAGACCGATGTGGGAGAGACCGATGTAGGACTCGATTGAGCTGAAGGCTGAAGGCAGAGGCTTTAACCCACTGAGCCACCCAGGTGCCCCTACATAGCTCTTTTATAAAAAAATGCTTTAAATTCATCAATATATTTGGTTTCGGTGTTTTAAATTTTTCATGCCTCTGCATATGATTCTTCCTTTCCTGTGCCCTCCATACCATTTGCTTATTCTTTTCCTCATAATCTTCAAACCATAGGATGCTCAAAAAGTTCCTCCAGGTTGCCTTCACCACACCTGGCCTGCCTTTGTATTCCCTGGGTGCTGGTAGTTTCTAAGTTGACAACCCTAAAGCATTTAACGTTCATCCCTGGTAGAAAGACAAAATGGTATAGGGATCTGCCTGCATGCAGGACAGACCATCAAGCATCAGGGTCCTCTGGAAGGGTAAGAAATCTGACTTTACAGAGCACTGGGATGACACAGGAGTTCTCTAGCACATACTGTTGCCAAATAAAATGAAGAGCATGAAGAGGTAAAGTGAGGTTATAGGCTTCAGCCAGAATGGAAAGGAAAGGGATGGAATCATTAGTGTTGGGGATAAAAGAGCAGATGTTAATTAGGTATTTTCTGGTTAACAGCAACCTTAAAAAAAATGCACCTTTCTCTACTTGAAGATTTAGAAAATTTTTCAGGACATAAATGAATTTACACAGTTTCCTACCTCTCAATACACCAGGGATTGATGATCCCCATTCCCCAACATGGGAGGATGCATTCTGAAATGTCATGAAAAGATAGTCTACCCTTGAAAGGTAGAGAAATGGCCATCATTGGGAACTTCTTCTGATGTTGATCAGGGAGATTAGCACCTACTGGAGCATCTGTCCTTATTAAAATAAAAATTCTGAAAAAAATTACAGTAAGAGAGGAGTGATGAGGGTAGCACATTCTCGGCGGCGGGGGGGGGGGGCGGGGGCTACAGGTCATGCCTAAAATTTAAAAATCCCTAACTCTATAATGCAAGTGTTTTCGGTAATGTATTTCTCATAGCGTATGAATCCTTAATTAAGACAGGCCTAGCATGACCCACAGCAAGAATCAACAAATATTTGTGGTTTACCTAGAAGGGACACTATTATTTTCTGTTTTAATAACAAGTAACATTTCAGGTTATTGATAATCTTTTCTTCGAACACATCTTATCCATAAAATAAATGTAGAATCATTATTTGCTTTTGCTACATTTGATGAGACCAAAAAAAAAGAGAAAAAAAATCTAAAATACTGCCAAAATGGTGTCACCACCATCTTCAAACTTGAAAAAGTAACTAAAAATGTGAGAAGTTAATACTCAGCATATGGTTTTCGTCAAAAATGGAAAAGCTTGTATAGGAATATTATCTAGCAGCTACTGAAAACTTTAAAAAGGGATTTGAAAATGAAATTCAGTTATAGAAACTTGCCTTTTGTGAAATATGTTATAATTATCTCAATATGAACATAATGTGAAAGTAAACAAAGTATAAGCTGCCCTTTTCCCATAAGGCTTGTCTTTTTTGAGAGATTTTTTTGGGGGAGGCCTGTTCCCAGGATAAGTATCCTGGGATACTAATCGGACTTCTCAGCAGTCCACGTTAGCCTGTGAAATTAGGGCCCATGTTGGTAGTCCAACTTAAAACATCTTTTCTG
Source organism: Mustela nivalis (assembly GCF_964662115.1). Lineage (NCBI taxonomy): Eukaryota > Metazoa > Chordata > Mammalia > Carnivora > Mustelidae > Mustela > Mustela nivalis. The sequence continues at coordinate 64,412,530 of NC_139024.1, forward strand.
CTATCACTGACAGCTGGAACACACAGAAAATTATCAATGAAAATAGTCTCCGGGCATCTCTTACTCATTACTGCCTAAATATTATAAATCTACATTTTTCTGATAAGAAAAGAAATAAATATTGGGAGACCCTTTTGCAGAGAAGGGTCGAAATTGTTTTTAAATCATCTGTAATCTACTATTTGCACATAGCTGCATTCACATTCTGATAAATATTACTCTGGCCTTTATAAACTGTGTGTGTATGTGCACACACTCATGCATGTAAACTTGTATCATTGCGTATATGGTTTTACAACCGGTTTTCTTTCCACAGAGTGTTAGAAACATTCTTCTAGAGCAGTTATGATATCCTCTTGTTTGGAATTTCTGTCAACTTTATGGGCAAAGAAATGATGGCTTATTGTTCTGATTTGCATTTGTTTGATTACTGATGATATTACACATTTCTTACCTGCTTGTTAGCATTTTTTTTTCCTGTGAATTACGTGTTTATTGTGGCATTTTCTGTTGGGGTGTTTATCTTCTTTTTTAAACAAAGGATACCTATGTTATTCTGGTTACTTATTATAAATATTTTCTCATTTTAGCATTTTCAGTTTAATATTGTTAGGGATTTTTATTGTTCATTTAAATCTTCGTCTTTTCGAGAAGGCTGATTTCAGAGGTCTGTTCAGAGAGCTGATTTGGGAGTGTCAGTAGGCAGTTCTGAAACACACATGTAAGGCATCCACTGTCCACTCCTCCACTGTGAATACCTGGTGAGTCCCCAGGCCTGAGCCCCGGAGCGGGGGCGGGGGGGGGTGGTAGGGCACGGGGTGGGGTGAACAGCAGGATTAAGCCAGCTCAGATGCATTCAGCCTGCTGCATCTAACTAGGTCAGTCTGCAACGGCCCTGACAGTCTGAAGGGCTATTTTTACCAGTGTTTCTTCTGCCTACGAGAAATTAGAATTGAGAAAAGCTACAGATGATGATTGCCATATGGTTGCTATTAGTGAAATTATGTACAGAGAATTTAATTTGAAAAAAGCAAAGTCTTAAGTACACTCAAATTCTTCAGAGACCTAAAGGGCTGTCAGGGAGACTTCCCAGCTATCAAACCCGCAGGGCTTCAGTTCCAGGAAGACAGCTTCGTTTTTGTGTGCCCTCCGTCCTGTTCTTGTCACTGCCAAGGAGGGAATCTCTTTTCTGGCGTTCATGATTTTGTCTGTCTCCCAACACAGTACTTTATGAAGGATTTGAATGTAATTTTTACCCTTTTCTCCCCACCACCCAACAGATTTTCTTTTCTTTCCCAAAGAAACATGTAGCCTTTTGCATACTTTGGGGCATTTCCCATTGACCAGTGAACTGAGCAGATAGATGCCCCAGTTTCTCCTACACCCAGAAAGCAGACAGTTTTCATTTGCGATCAGCTGTCCTTGTTCTTAGAATGGCTTCCACAGAGCAGTGAGCGGGCTGTGACGGTTTATCACTCTAATTGGTCCATTAGATGTACTTGATGTTTCACAAGGTTCTAGGGAGAGGAAAAAACGTTCACCCACAACGGACTTGTGGAGCCTACTAATGGAGTTTAATATCTATTTTTGCCATCTGTAAAAATGCATTATGGATTCACATTTTAAGAATTAAAAAAAACTGTAGTGGTATTGATCATTAAGTCATCAAATTTAGTTACCTTCTATTAAGGCAATCAGGTGACCTTTGAATTTGATTTCCCCTACATTTCCGATCAGTGCGCTTATCCCAGTACATTTGACCAACACAGAGAATTTACTGCTATATTATTTTCATTTTATGAGAAATATTATGTTGAAACAATGTCATTTGTCTTTTAAAGAGAATTCTGCAGTCTTATAACTTATAAACATACCATAATGACATTTGTAAAGTATGTCCCAGATTAATAAATACTGCCCCCCCCAAAAAAAGTCCTTTGTCAGGTAGGTTTGGGAGACCATTACTCCCAAACTTTACTTGCTTACTTTACTACAGAGTTCCTCAAAACATTTGCTGTAATTCCATACGTTATAATTCCTCAGGAGACACAATTCCTACCATTTTCTAAATGTATTTACTGTCTGAATCCCACTTTTGGGGAAGTATCACTCAGAGCCCTCTCTTGCTAAACCCTGGGCCATGGAGTAAGCTTTTATTATTTTTTTATTATTTTTTTTAAGATTTTATTTATTTATTTATTCGACAGAGAGAGATCACAGTAGACAGAGAGGCAGGCAGAGAGAGGGAAGCAGGCTCCCCGCCGAGCAGAGAGCCCAATGTGGGACTCGATCCCAGAACCCCGAGATCACGACCCGAGCTGAAGACAGCAGCTTAACCATTGAGCCACCCACGCGCCCCTGGAGTAAGCTTTTAAATAAGCAGTTAAGATTACCATTATGAGGGGCACCTAGGTGGCTCAATGAATTAAAGCCTCTGCCTTCAGCTCAGGTTATGATCTCAGGGTCCTGGGATAGAGCCCCACATCACCTGCTTCCCCCTCCCTCTCTGTCTGCCTCTCTGCCTATTTGTGCTCTCCATCTGTCAGATAAATAAATAAAATCTTAAAAAAAAAAAGATTATCATTATGACTCATAGTTTAAGAAGCATTTAATGTGGTTAAGTTTCTTTATTTCTCGGTATTTATAGGTATAGAAATATCTCTTCAAATGCACAAAACATGTTTCTTTGTGCAAGATATTGATAAAGCAAAGAAATTTAATCAAAGATTTGATAATTTAGGTAAGAAAGCATTAAATAAATAAACTTAGAGGATACTGGAAAGACCCTTTTGGGGAAGAGAAGGAAATGGGAAGAGAGAAATGAGGTTCTTGTCTTCGAGTACAAATGGCTCAGACCACAGTAACGTCAGGTAAGCCAGGCTAGCCAGGCTAGGGTCCAACTAAAGAAGCTTTTACTCTATTCAAAATCATGGTTTTTCACTCAATAATTGGGTAATATTTAGAAAGTTTTTATTTTACTTGTGGGGGAAAAGTGTGAACCTATTTCTTTTTGTTTTTGTGTTTAACAACAGTGCCAGTTTCTTAATATGGTTTGAGCCTACCAAATAACGAGGTTTGCCCTGGTCCAGGGAGAGAAATGCTGAGCCATTAGGGATGGCCCTTTCAAGGTGTAGCTTGACCTGAGAATGAGAATCTGACAGATTCCTTTTCCACTTGCCACACAGGGCCAACTACTTTCACTCTCAAATTGTTCTTGCTCAATTTTCATATTGACTTGTGGCCATTTGTATTATTTTACTGAATATATAAAATATAATATAATATAATATAATATAATATAATATAATATAATATAATGTGACATGCAATGTCACATTAATTTTGACAACTCTCTATATTACGATATGTTCTCAAGTGTGGCCATCGTCTGTCACCATACAATGCTATAGCAATACTTTGACTATCTTCCCTCTACGGTACCTTTCAGCCCTGTGACTTACTCATTCTCTCACTGGAACACTGTGCTTCCCACTCCCCTTCACCCATCTTGCCCAGCCCCCAGCCCTCCCTTCACGCCAGCAATCACTAGTTTGTTCTCTATTTATGGGTCTATTTTGGAGTTTTGGTTTGTTTTGTTTTTTAAATTCCACATATAAGTGAAATCATGTGCTATTTGTCTATGACTTATCTCACTTAGCATAATACCTTTGAGGTCCCTCTGTGTTGTCACAAATGGCAAGCTCTCATTCTTTCTATGGCTGAATAATATTCTATTGTATGTATATACCACATCTTCTCTATCCATTCATCTGTCAGTGGACACTTAGGTTGCTTCTATATCTTGGCTATTATAAGTAATGTTGCAATAAACAGGGGTGCATATATCTTTTTAAATCAGTGTTTTTATTTTTTTCGAGTAAATAGTAGTGGAATGTGGGGACCATACAGTATTACTGTTAAGGAAACCATCAACAAAACAAAAAGCAACCTACTGAATGGAAGAAGGTATTTGTGAATAATATGTCCAATAAGGGATTAATATAAAAAATAAAGAACTTCTACAACTCAACACCCAAAAATAAATAATCTAATTAAGAAATAGTAGAAGACCTGAATAGACCTTTTTTCAAAGACCTGTAAATGTCCAGCAGACACATGAAAAGCTGCTCAGTATCAATAATCATCAAGTAAAAGTTAAAAAGTCAAAAGTTGGCTGGGGTACGGCGACAGCTGGGCGGCGGGCCGCAGGTGGGGGAAAAAAAAAAAAGTCAAAAGTTGTTTTATTAAACTTCAATCATGAATAGGGATTCAGTGGCCTTGGTTAAATTATTTTTCCATGTAAGTGCCTAACCTACAGAAAAGCTGAAGAGTTACAAGAGATTACAAAGAACTCCCTTGGGCCCTTCACCCAGATTCCCTGAATCTTAACATTTGGGGAGATTTAATTTTAATTCTTTCCCTCCCAAGAAACAAGCACAGTCTTTTATATAACTATAGCACATTTGTCAAAATTAAGAGATTATCACTTACACCATACTGTTGTCTAATCTGTAGACCTTACTCAGCTTTCACCATTCGGCCCAGAGATGTCCTTTATAACAAAAGACGTTCCAAGATCATGCATGGTATTTAGTTGTCATTTCCCTTTACTCTGTAATACTTCCTTGGAGCCCTTCTTTGTAGTTCATAGTGTTGATGTGGCTGAAGCATTTAGTTACTTTGAAGGATCCCCTTCAATCTGGGTTTACCTGACAGGTTTCCTCATGATTAGATTGAGGTTCTATACATCTGACAGGAATGCCAAAGAAGCGATATTTTGTCCTCAGTGTATCATGTCAGAAGGTACATGTTGGTTTGTCCCAGTCCTAGGGATATTATCCTCTGTCACTCCGTGAATGTGGTACCTTCCAGGTTTCTCCACTGTTGCATTACTGATTTTTGTTATGTAATTAAGTATCTTATGGGACTGTGTAAATATTCTGTTCTTCCTCTTATATTTACCCATTAGTTTCGGTATCAGTAATTCTCATCATTTAATATGTTAGTTGCCAAATGATGATTTTCTAATTCATTGTACCCTCTACATTTCTTAGCTGACTTTCTGTGGGAAGGGGGAGCTTTCCTTTCTCTTTGTTTATATCCCTGTGGACTCTGTAATATTTAATTTATTCTATGGATTATAATGCTTTTCACTAATTACTTATTTTGATGGTCAAATTGTCCCAGATTTAGTCAGTGGGATCCCTTTCAAGTTGACACTTGTATCCTTTTTTTTTCCCTTTATTCATTCATTTTGAGAGAATAGGGGGAGGGGCAGAGAGAGAGAATCTCAAGCAGACTCCCTGCTGTGGGTGGAGCTCTACATGGGGCTCAATCCCATGATCCTGAGGTCATGATCTGAGCCAACTCAAGAGTTGGACACTTAACTGACTGAGCCACCCAGATGCCCCAAAGCTTGTGTCCTTTTGATGTGTCTCCTTCACTGCTAGAGCACATCCTCACTTTCTGGAACAAGTTGTTCCAAACTCATCTTGCACTTTCTTTGACCCAGCCTTGGAGACAGCCATTTCTTCAAGGAACTCCAGTTCCTTTCAGTGGAGAAATGATGTTTTGAATCTGGATTTATGTATAGTTGTGTTCATCACTATCACTGCCACAGGCAGAGCTAAGGACTAGGTATGTGAAACAGGTGCGCACACACACCCTTCTAAATCTTGTATATACATACTCAGTGACCTTTGTTTTTAATGTGACGGATTCCTTTTTCTCTCTAGACCATGAAAATAATACTGGGGTAGGAGTTTGTAGAACAGTAATCATAGATTCTGGTTTGTTTATTTGCTCACTAGTCCTAAGACCTCGACCTCCTCCTCTTCAGCTTCTTCCTTGTTAAAAATTAGGAAATAAATAAAGGGTGATCTTTAACAAAAATTCTATTTCTGAAATTCTTTGATTTTATGAAATTCAGATTTTGTGATTAAGTTTTCAGGAAACCAGAAGAGTACCTAAAAAAATTTCAAAGTCGCCAAATCTATTAGAATTTAGATGTAGGAAGCTACTTTAAAAAGTACATACTTCGGTGTCCCCGTTTTACAGTGAGATACCTGGAACATCTACAATGACAGTGATTATATTCTGTGCTATCTAATATATCGAATACAGTAGCTGCCAGCCACCCGAAGCTGTCGAGCACTTACTGAGTCACTAATGTGACTGAGGACTGCATTTTTTATTTAGTTAAGTTTAAATAGCCAGGTGTGGCTGCTGGCTTCTGCATTGGACAGTGCACTGGAGAGGGCAAACAACTCGCTCTGTATCACACAGGTACTAGTGGCAGAAGCTAAGAAGGTCTCTTTTGATAGTGCATACCAGGTTAACCCAGATTTATCCTAAACCTTGCATAGTAGCTAATTATAATTTTTTTGACACTAAAACTTAAGCATTGGGGCTCCTGGGTGGCTTAGTTGGTTAAATGTCAGACTCTTGGATTTGGCTCAGGTCACGATCTCAGGGTCGTAGGATCAAGCCCCTCGTCGGGCTCTGTGCTCACCAGTGAGTCTGCTTGTCCTTCTCCTTCTGTTCCAACCCCCGCTTCTGTGTGTGCTCTCATTCCCTCTATCTCTAAAATAAATAAATAAAAATATTTTTTAAAAACCTTCTAGCATATTAATTTTGTAGTAGATTATTTAAATTCCCAAAACTTCAACATGATGGTCTATAGCAATATGTTATTATACTTAAGAGAAAATTTAAAGGCCAATAGCACATCGAGAAGGTTGATCTATTCTTAGAAGTTATTGTGACTGAGAGTAATAGCTATATTTTGACTTCTTAGTCTGTGGAACTATTATCAATACAAATGCTTTTATTGAAGAGTGTAAACTGCTACCGGTAACATATTTAAATGGTAATACCTTCTTCAAAAATGCTAATCCCCTTATAGATTCAGTTATACTACTAATGTTTACAACCTTTCCTAATGCAATACCAAGACTTGTGTTTGTTGGTAATGACAATATGCAGTGCAGTTAGCTAGTAATTCTCACTCTGCTGAGTCTGAAAATCGGTAGCCCCTTTAGGAAATTATTTTTGGTGCTTAGTAGCAAAGCCTTAAAACTGTTCTTACCTTTGACCTAATAATTCCTCTTAAAATCTAATCTACAGCTAAAGCTTTAAGTATAAAAATAGGGTGAAGAATTAGAATAAATTGGATGCGCAAGGAGATGAAAATAAGCATACTTGAAACATCAGTGAAGAGCTTTTTTTGACCTAGAAATAATTACTAGAATTTTATATTAAAATGCTCTATAGAAAGCAATATACACAGAATGATTTATGTAAAGTACAGAAAAACAGTGTGATCACAGCTCTACTTACCACAGTGACACAAATTTTACCTTCTGTTACCTCTTCCAAGTAGGAAGTCTTGATTCTTTTCCTCATACCTGTTTGGTCGTCTGTCAGCTTTGTCTCAATAAATGTTCAACCCATGCTGAGTGTCCCATTTGATTCTGCCTTTCTGTCTCCCCCACATCTAAGCGAGGACAAGCCCTGTCGACACCACCTCCAAAGTGTGTCACATCTGCCTCCTGATGTCCGGCTCCATTCCTGGTCCAAATCCTAGGTGCTCTCACTGCATCAGTGACTGCGTTTGCACTGTGTACCACGACCCCCCCAGCCAGGTTCCACACAGCAGCCAGAGCCACCTTTCAAAATTATGGACCACCTGGCACTCCTCTGCTTAAAACTTTTATGTGGCTGACGGCTTTTCATTGACCTTGGTAGAAAATCTGTATTACTATAGGTGGACAGTCCCCTGCTTTTCTTCTTTCTCACCACATTATCACCCATTGACTTTCTTTTCATTCTCTTAATACTCATTGCTCACTCTGGCCTTAGGGCTTTTGCACCTCTGTACCAATCACTCCCTTTTTATCTGAAACAGCCTCTTCTTGGCTTTTGGACTCAATTCAGCCTGCTTTGCTACTTCCTCAGGAAAGCCTTTCAGGACTCCCCACTACCTAACATCTCCTACTGTACCCCAAAGATTGTTTTCATAATGCTGATCTACAAGACCTAGTCTTTCATACGCTATCTACATCCACTGGATGGAAGAGTCTTGAAGGACACCTGGCACACAGCAGGCACTTGGCAAAGGAATGATCTAGTGACTGAAGACCTACCATGTCTGCAGCTGCAGTGAAAGGGGCTCTCTTTGCTTCCAACCAAAGATGTAGAAGTTCCCCTCTAGGAACATATCCTCCACACATTGATGAGATCTATGGAACTCTGTGGGCAGCCTTGTTTACAACACTGAAAAATTGGAAACAACCTAAAGTTTGGGAATCTGCCACATAAACTCTGGTGTTTTCCTACAATTCAGTATTTTGTGATCATGAAGGATGCTTTAGAAACATAGCTGTTGATGCAGAAAGATGTCCAAAACATAAAACGTGTTCCAGAATTTCATATGAAGATCCCATTTTTTGTATTCTAGGTGTTAATATACATATTTTGAAAAAAATCTACAGGATCAGATACTGAAATATGTACAGGGATTATGCCTGAATTTTGAGAATGCAGCTTTTTAAAAGTTTTTGCTTATTTTTCCATTCTCTGCACTTACTATTTGTCTATTTTATTATCTTTTGACATATACACACATCTCCCAGTACTGCTAAAAATGACCCCAATACTGGAAGTCAGATCATTGCCATGTAGTATGCTGCTAGAGCAACAGTTATGCATGGAGCCTTGCACGGGGTAGACGGGGGGTCTACTGACTCCCCTCTTCTTGCGGTAGCGCTGTCCGAGGAGTGTCAGCAGTGTGTTTGTGGCTTGGAAGGACAGGCCCTTCCGTGTGGGAGAACCAGGGTAGATTATGGGGGAATGAAGGCATTTGCGTTGGCCCTTGAAGTACATAGAAGATTTGACAGATGGTTGAAGAGACCAACCCCACGGAGAGAAGAGCGGAAGCAGAAGAAGGGAAGGCTGGAAACAAGGAGAGGGAAGGCAGTCATGAGGCCTGTTAACGGAATAGCAAATGCAGCAATTCTCTAAAAACAGGGGGCTCTCTGGGGGAGTGTTGGGAAGCAGTTCCTGAAGAGTAGGGGAAACACCTTGCGGTGGCCTTCCTTTGGCAAGTAACTGGGAGACACAGTAGATGTTTGAGCAGGGAAATGATGGGCAAGGAGAGCTGGTTTTTCCGGCCCCCAATCTGACAGTTCCCAGGAATTGAAAAGGAAAGACTGGCCTTGACGAGACCTGTCTGGATCCAGGCTGAAGGTGGGAACAAAGCCGTGAGGCTGGTTGAGCCCAGGCTTCTTGCCCAGCGTGTCCCACAGGCTGCTAAGCCCGACTGTTTAAAAGGGGAAAAGCACGCACTGCTTAAATGCTCTTATTTCCTAGTGACTTCCTGTGGAGTCCTAAATCTCTCCAGTCTGGCCATGTGTGTAAATTAGGTTGTAAGATAAAAATTTGCACTTTGGACGTCCTCTTGACATCTTTACTTGTCTCCATTCCCCCACTTCCTTATGGCATTGCTGCACACCGAGGACAGCATAATGTCTGGGGTGAGTGGGCAGAAAAGAAAAGTAAGAAAAATAGTCATAGGCTGGGATATCCAAAAAAGGAAGCCTCACGTGGTGGGGTTTTTAAAGTGCAAGATGTAATGTGTTTAGTACAAGAGTTTCGTACATATATGGACAATATATTTCAGTTCCCTGAAATAACAGACATTTCAGCCCCAAATTCAGAAGGTAAATACCTGAAATATTACACTGGTTTTGGGTTAAAGAAATTAGTAAGTGTCCCTTTTGAAACCAGGTCAGTTTCCTTAACTTTATCTTCCCTTCTAACTCAGGACTCCAGCTGTCAGGCTCTCCCATTAATCCTCCATGTCTATGAAATCCCATCCCATCTGAAACACATTGTAATCACAGAGATTCACAACAAAAGATGTAGAGCTCAGATATTATTTCGTTACAAATCCCTCATGTGGAAGTGGACATGTAAACCTTTGAGAAGTCATGAAAATAAAACAACCACCACCAAAAACAAACAAGCAAACCCGACTTGGAGAGATAGTAGCTACGCAGAAATTCTTCTCCTTGAATGATGCAATTGACCCTTCCTAGCAGCTTCAGCCACAGTGATCCAGACTGGGCAACCTGCCTTTGCTGAAATGTTTAGTGAGGATTGGAGCTTCAAGTTTAAAAAAGAAAAAAAGTTTAAATAACTTCCATGTAGTTATCCCAAATCTACTGTGCCTCACAGCAGGTACCCCCAGAAAAGCTGGTTATAGCTGCTGACATGACTCTAGTGGGGTAGGAAGAAAATTGAGACAGTTTAATCACTAGTGAAATGGAAAGGTATTCGTGCAAAATGAAAGTGTCTCATGAGTTTGGTAAGATGTAGAGTTTTGGACATTACTGTGAAGTGCAGGCAGAAAGGAAACTTGTTGGGGGCAGTTCGAGGTCAGTGCTGAGGATTCCGGGGTTACGTGGATATGGATTTTGAGAAACGAACAAGCGTGTTGTGCTTCTTTAAAGCAAACATCGTTGTATGGAATACATTATTTACAGAACTGAGTAAATTTCTTGAATAATCAGCCTGTGTATCTTTTGTCACTGTCCACGGTACTTTAAAAAGGAGGCTAAAAAAGCAGCATCTTCCTGGATTTTCCAGCATCTCAAAGATTGCTGCCTCTGGGGACTGTCTAAAGGGAAAAGAGAATGGAGTAAGATAACTTCGGGGAAGGAGAGTAAAACAGAATGCTGAGTGCATTGTAAAGGTTGAACATAAACAAATCGCCTCCCAAAGCTACACTCGATACATTTTGAACACAACACAGAGGAAATGGAAGAATCAAGAGTAAGATGGGGATCTGGAGAAAAGGTGACAACAGGCACTACTGCTTGATTGACATTGGGATTAGAAACAAGTTGCTATGGTATTTGAAGCAGTTCACAAGTCTTCGAGTAAGATCCACCATGATCAGAATCAGTGTGTGGCAGGTGGTCTGAATGAACTCTGTCTTTTCATTATGCATACCAAATAATAATTATGCATACCAAATCTGTATGGCTTTAGCTTTTAAGAAGTTTAGCAGTAAAACGTAAATTCCTTTATAAGACAAATCTCTGCTTTTGCTTTTCCAAAACTATAAAGCATAAACAAAATCTCTTTCTTAGTATTTGCCTCTTAAGATAATAATAGCCATCATCCCAGCATTTTATATTAAACACTAAATTCTGTGCTCAACTCAGCAGCACATATACTAAACACTAAATTCTGCCAAATACCAAGAGATTTTAAACTGTACCATTTTGATAGCTATGATTATCAAATCTAGTATATGTGATTTTTTTATGTAAAATATTTGAAAGTCTGCAGGAAAACATTTTAAATTCTTATAAACAGTGAGAGTACTCTGTAAGTACTGTGTTTTTCTAATCTGAGGGTTTAGCCTGTCCATGTTCTGTTAACTATTGGTAGAACAACTCAATCTTCATCTCTGTATCTTGCTATATTCATTTATATATGTGTTATGATGGACAGACACCCACCCTCCTGACTATTTTTTTTTAACTTTTTAATCTTTCCCTTTTACCTTTTTTTTTTTCTTATTTTTTTTCCAATTTATTTTCAGAAAAAAGTATTCATTATTTTTTCACCACACCCAGTGCTCCATGCAATGCGTGCCCTCTATAATACCCACCACCTGGCTCCCCCAACCTCCCACACCCCCGCCACTTCAAACCCCTCAGATTGTTTTCCAGAGTCCATAGTCTCTCATGGTTCACCTCCCCTTCCAATTTACCCCAACTCCCTTCTCCTCTCTAACACCCCTTGTCCTCCATGATATTTGTTATGCTCCACAAATAAGTGAAACCATATGATAATTGACTCTCTCTGCTTGACTTATTTCACTCAGCATAATCTCTTCCAGTCCCGTCCACGTTGCTACAAAAGTTGGGTATTCATCCTTTATGATGGAGGCATAATACTCCATAGTGTATATGGACCACATCTTCCTTATCCATTCGTCCGTTGAAGGGCATCTTGGTTCTTTCCATAGTTTGGCGACCGTGGCCATTGCTGCTATAAACATTGGGGCACAGATGGCCCTTCTTTTCACGACATCTGTATCTTTGGGGTAAATACCCAGGAGTGCAATTGCAGGGTCATAGGGAAGTTCTATTTTTAGTTTCTAGAGGAATCTCCACACTGTTCTTCAAAGAGGCTGCACCAACTTGCATTCCCACCAACAGTGGAAGGGGGTTCCCCTTTCTCCACATCCTCTCCAATACATGTTGTTTCCTGTTTTGTTAATTTTGGCCATTCTAACTGGTGTAAAGTGATATCTCAATGTGGTTTTAATTTGAATCTCCCTGAGGGCTAATGATGATGAACATTTTTTCATGTGTCTGATAGCCATTTGTATGTCTTGATGGGAGAAGTGTCTGTTCATATCTTCTGCCCATTTTTTGATATGTTTGCCTGTTTCGTGTGTGTTGAGTTTGAGGAGTTCATTATAGATCCTGGATATCAACCTTTTGTCTGTACTGTTGTTTGCAAATATCTTCTCCCATTCCGTGGGTTGCCTTCTGATGTTTTTTAAGGAGGGCAAACAGTGCTAGATCACACAGTTGTCTATGGAAAAAAGCTTTGTTTAAAAAAAAAAAAAGAAAGAAAGAAAGAATAAAGGCAGAAAAGCTACCAGATATCTCATGTAATCCTTGATGCAGTTTAAAATTCCCATGTTATAAGAACTACTTTTTTCTGTGAGTAGCCAAAAGTTAAGAAGGAAAGCTAGGAAAGAACAAAGGGGAAGCAGGGTACCCACTTCGCACATTTGGTGAGGGAGAAAATGCTAATGGGCAGGAGCTTCTTCCACACTTTACCACATCAAGACAAGGTGCTCTGTGGTGTTAAGGGTTATGGTGGGGACTCAGGTTGGACCAAGAACTGGTGAATCATCGTCTCTGCTCCAGAGCAGTTTTTGGGGGCCTCTGAGGGAAGCAGTGGGTGGGGGGGGGGGGTCAGTGAATGGAAAATGAGGAAAGGGAAAGGAAAGGGAAAAGGCTGGATTCCTCAGATTTGTCCTAAACTCTTCTGTGAAGTTGATAATTCACCAACTGTGCCATTATAAAATAAAACTGTGCCCTGTTTTATACTAAGTATATATAGTATGTAATATAAACTATACATACTATAATATAAATAACAAATATTAATTTCCCTTTAATGTTTCAGGATGTATTGATTACTTTTTGGAATTTCCTATATTTTAGAAGGGATTTCCCATTCCCTTAAATTTGAATTATGAACTGGCATTTGTGCCTTCCTCTGTTGACTGGTCTCCTGCATCGAGGCAGTTTTGAGGTGTGGGGTGAGGAGCCCTCTTTCTCAGACAGCCACCAGGCAGCTACGGCCTGAGAGGCTGCGTCACTGATGGCGGCCACTGCTCCACACACTGGGGCATCCAGGACTCCTCGAGCCACTTGTCATATAAAACCCTTTATTCTCTTTCCTCCCTTGTTAGCATTCAGCTGTTTTTTTCTGGATGAATGCATCACCATTTAGTAATAAACTGTTGTTCCCAGGGGAAGAGTGGTGCAGTGTCTCCACACAATGTCACCTCCTGTCTTCACCGCCTGCCTCCTCTCCTCATGGTACCGGCCTTTTCCCATCAGCAGGCGACCCTGGCCTCATGCTTCCTGGGTGCTCAGAAGTCAGAAGCCACCCACATGGGGTGCAGGGATTAGATCCCGCTGGAGGGTTAGGAATCCGGTTCTACCTGTTCTCCCCTCCGGATAGCACAGGGTTAGGAAAATGGGCGTGACACCAGGGACGGTGTGAGATGAGACCACTTTCTTAGTGTCAAGGCCCTTAGAATAATCTTGGACACATAATAAATGATGAGGAGGAGTTGTTTTTATTTGCTGTGGCCCAGCGGAAGGAATCCGTGCTTCAGAAGGCAAATTTTTCTTCTGTTACCCCTTCTCCTTCCCACCTGGCCATCTCAGATTCATGCGCAGCTGACCACAGGGCAGGAGGGTGGATGCGAGGGCGGGGACAGGCTCTCTGGGTCATTGCTCAGGATGTGATGGGAAGCAGAGCCGGAAGAGGCTAAGGGGAGGAGATCAGGGGAGGAGACGGGTTCTTCCAAAGAGTGGGGGCAGCGTGTGCAACACTGATGGTGCAAGGAGAGCCAAGTTCAGGAAAGTGCCACTCACCACAGCCGTCTGCGGGGCTGGAGCAGAGACGGCCAGGTGGGCCCACAGCGGGTGATGCTGTGGGTCACAGAGAGCAGGACGTCCCTGCCAAGGGGGCTGGAGTTTATCCCAGGAAAACAGAGGCACTCGAAGAATGGTCAAAGTATGAGTGTCAGAGCTATGTCAGTGACTGGTTTTGTGGGTCTGGACTTGGAAGGCCATCCGTAGACCAGTGAGGACACCCTCGTGACAACTTCCTGCCCCCTCAAAAACGCTTATCTTCCATCAGCTGGGAAACAGATAACCGAGTTAGTTAACATTTGGTTCTGAAATATGCATTTCTAGATTGAGAGAGGGAACGAAAGGTTTTTTAAGTTTGCTGATAGGAACTGTGTTTTGTTTGTTTGATACATTCCTGGTTTCTGTCTTTGTTCTATTTAAATGAGCTGTCAGGTAATTTAGGATCTCAGTTTTAATATTAATGAAGCCCTACAAAAATATGACTATGGGATTAGGGAAATAAGTTGGTATTTTAGTAACCTGCCTCAAAAATTCCTAAAAGTCTACATCCTCTTTGGTTATCACTTATTACTGTTTCATGAATTTGGTTGCTTTGATAGGGCCGAATTAAAGAATTCCTCCACTTCTTTAGCGTTCAGGCAGTATTTGAATATTAATCGCACTCCAGCCATTGTCCAAACTTGAGCCTGGAGAAGTTTGTAAGGCTTGGTTTATGACTTCCAAGTCCCAGCGTAGCGAACGTGGACCTGCCTTTCCTGTGGCATCCATCCCATACCCCTCTAGCAGCATTAAGGTCTGCTGGAAAACAAAACAAAACACCAGTGCAACAGTTGAAAGACATGGGGGAAATAAACAGACACGCAGCAGGAGAAGATGCCCTATATAGCATATCCCTACTGTACCAGGCCTTGCTTTCCGATTTGAAGCCAGCAGAGCTGTGATTTTTTTTTTTTTTTTTCAAACTAAGGATAATTTTTACCCCCTCTATCCTCCCAGGGACATTTGACCATGTCTGAAGCCATTTTTTTATCATCTTAACTCTGGGTGGGGGTGCTGGTGGTGGTGGTGCCATCAGCATAGAGAATGTTCTAGAATCCTGCTAACTACCCTGTAATGTCCTACAGAGCTCCCTCCCTGTCCCCTGCCTAAAATATCAGTAGTGCCAGGGTTGAGAAGACTTAACACTAGAGATGCTGTCTCTGCGGGCTACTTTTGAAAATGTAAGCAGCTGGTTGGGGAAGAAGATGACAGGCAGCTCTGGGGATGCCGGGTGGGGCCGGACTGCAGCTGGCATTCCGCAAGCTCCAATTAAGTAGTCTTTCATCCTGAGGGCATTAAAAAGGTTGATTGCCAAGTCCGGTGGGTGCTTGACGCACAGGTATCTTAGAAATCCTATGTGTCTGGTTTTCTTAGTAGGTCAAATCCTACTCAGAAAGGCTTTAAAGGTTTTATTTTATTCTAAAAATCGTATTTCTTTCTTCAGATTAGGCTGATTGCTCACCCAAACTCATTAACATAATTGGTTTTAATGGAAGTATTCTGGCCCCCATGCGTTTAAATTGTATAGCGGCCCAGCAAGGATGTTACAGGATCCTTTTTCCTCAGTTTCCCCTCTGTGCCCTTAGACAAAGGCCATTCTAAAGATAAAACTAAGGTAAAATTACAATTGAAATGTTGAGTTCAAAGTCTATAGTGTAATTTATCACCAGCTTAAAAAAAAAGATCAGTATAGGTCCCCAGAATTTATCCAGAAATCATTTCTCAGACTTCGGTATTTACGGTCATTGGTTGTTCCTCTCCTCTGGGAAGACCTTCAGAATTTCCAAACCTTGCTGAACCAAGCCAGCCTTTTGGAACCTCCTAAAGAGCTGCAAAACTTCATTTCATGCAGTTTTTCAGCAACTCCATGTCTGTCCTCAGTGACGGGAGAAAAAGAACGGAGGTCTCTCTGCTTGACTGATCCTAAATGATCGCCTTTTGCAGATGCTTTTGGTATGGGAACAAAATCAGCCATAATCTTCAGGGTTTTCAATGTCATTTTGAATACATCAGGAAACCAAAAGGCAGAAGAGTCTGTGAAGAAAAAAAAAAATTTTTTTTTAGATGGTTTTAGAAAACAATTAAGTTTGTAATGATGTGTTTAATGTACATCCTGGTTGGGGCCCCAGCTGAGTTTGAATCCCTGAGCTTGAACTGATGTTTAGCAAGCATTTCTTATCCGGGGAAGGCCTCCCCTACTCCCAGCCCACACCCATTTGAGCTTCACTGGCTCTTTTGAACTGAAGCTATTCTCACTTTTTACTTGGTTCAGTGAACAAGGTTACTGTTTAAAAACAGTGGCTGGGGAGTTGCAGTTCTCACTGCCCTCATGCCCCCGCCCCCCCAGCCCTGGGTGTACCTCAAGCTGTGTGAGGCCAAACACTTAGGACGATTAAAAGGGCCCTTCACTGATTATTTGGTGTTTGCCTGGCGCAGAAACTCCAAGCAAGAAGGGAGAGTCATGCAGATATGTTGCAGCCTATTCAAAAAAGAAGGATTTTAGGATGGAAGACACTGAGCCGGACTGTAAGTTCTTGGACTCAACATGTGTGTTTACACTCTGAATAAGGAAATTCGGGCATCAGGCAATCTCTAAACCAGTTTTTAATGCTTAAAATGGGCCAAAGTACACACCAGAAAATCTTTTAATTGTTTTGTCTTTGGGGGAAAAACACCTGACTGGTTTTAATGTTTTTAGTAAAAGGAGTGGGAAGTGTAATTAAATGGAATGAGCTCTGTTATGTTCTATAGATGATGGATTTGAGTACTGTCTTCGTTTATCCTGGAGCCATGTGACAGCTTCTGTGAAAATTATAGGCAGACTATCATTGTTCTCCGTTTTCCGTGTTCCTACTTTTTTCTCTTTGGGGAAGAACCAAAATGAAGGTGCTAACAACACCTAGGGTCTCCTTCAAGTGCGGGATGTAGGCTATAGCAAGCTATACATTCATTTGTGCTGCTGTCCAAAGAAAATTTTGGTACATAATTTATTGTTGATTCTTTTACAATATTTGACATTTTGTTTGTTTTTTAAATAATCTCTACGCCCAATGTGGGGCTCGAACTCACAACCCCAAGATCAAGTCGTACTCTCTA
Source organism: Mustela nivalis (assembly GCF_964662115.1). Taxonomy (NCBI): domain Eukaryota; kingdom Metazoa; phylum Chordata; class Mammalia; order Carnivora; family Mustelidae; genus Mustela; species Mustela nivalis. The sequence continues at coordinate 64,429,866 of NC_139024.1, forward strand.
CCAGCTGAGCCAACCAGGTGTCCCTGGTGATTTCTTAGTGTTCTTAATATTTGTATCTGGACCGGATCAGGAGAATTTGGGGAAATGATTGCTTTCCTATTTAGAGGGGTATATTCGGGAAGTGTTTTTTTCCCTGCTTAAAAAGTCCTACTTCTGGGACGCCTGGGTGGCTCAGTTGGTTAAGCGGCTGCCTTCGGCTCAGGTCATGATCCCAGCGTGCTGGGATCGAGTCCCACTCGGGCTCCTTGCTTGGCAAGGAGCCTGCTTCTCCCTCTGCCTCTGCCTGCCACTTTGTCTGCCTGTGCTTGCTCTCGCTTCTCTCTCTATGACAAATAAATAAATAAAATCTTAAAAAAAAAAAAAAAAAGTCCTACTTCTCTTGTCTGCATCCTGATTTCTTAGTTTTTTAATCAAGAAGTGCCTGTATTTTCTTAGATTTCTCCTCACCAGAATGCTTTCATTTTCATGGCATATAAACAGTGAATCACGTGGGCCTTATAGAGAAAAGCACAGGCACTAGAATCTTACATACTGCATTTTGGAGTTATTTTTATCTCCTTATTTTCTTCTCTAGAAATGTCTTTATGTAGCTGTTTTATCCAGTTTAATTCTTAAGAGTAATAAAGATTCCTTATTCAGTAAGTTATTTGTTCTCATAAAATACTATGGATCTTCATTTTCATAGGTAATATTTGCAAATTTTATAATAAAAACACATCTGATCTAGGAAAGAAATGTTACATATAATGTCAGGACCCAGTAACCATTAGGAGATGGATTGCAGTGTGACTAAATGGTTTGCTTTTGTTATTTTAGGATTATAAAATAAGGAATCAGAGTAGCATATTAGACAGGTCTTTGGAACTGGATCTGACTTTTCCTTATAGCTCTGTGATGTCAGACAAGTTATTTATAGTCTATAAGTGTATTGGTATCATTATTCTACAATGGGAGTAATTGCTAATTTGCAGGATTGCATGTACTTGAAAGAAGTAGTAAAAGCCTTACTTAATACCCAGTTTTCCAGAAAAAAAAATCAGCATTATTAATGCATGTATTAACTCATTTTCAGTTCTGTTAACTCCTTTCAAATTTATTTTGTGCTTAATGATGCTATTTTACAGTGCCCTACCTTTCTGTGTGGAAAGCATATTTACGTATAGTATTCAAGTCTTGGGATTAGACACAGTTGCATATCTAATAGGCAGTGGTTTTCATAATGAATTATTTAAATGTGATAGAATAAGATTGCTTCAGTCAAATGAAGTACAGGTTACTCAGTAAGAAAATTGGATCCATGTCTCTGTACCCTTCAGGTGTCCTCCCCTCTGTCCATTCACAGAAGCCCGTACAGCTGTGGGTGGAGAACCATTGCTGTAATAATGTTTACTGTCTGTTTTCCCATGCTGCAATGTATGCTTGTTGACAGCAGGGAATTTTGTCTGTATTGTTCACTGCTGTATCCAAGCACCTACAGACAGTGCCTGCCAAGTCAGTTTACAAATTAATGCGTCGGTGCCTAGTCTTCAGTAGGGCCATACCTATACTCTTTATAAAACACACAAAATAACAAACGAGGAAACAGTTTTATATATAAAATAAAGCGTCTCACTGCATGAGAACCTAATGATTATTTCTACAGTTGATAAAGCACTAGAGGTTGGTTCCAACTTTTGGAAGAAAAGAAGAAGTCAGCAGGAAATGTTACTGTCTTCTGTTACAGATGATTAACTGTGTGCCAAGCAGAACAGAAAGCAAAAATGTTTACTTCTTTTGTGAAGAATTATTAAAGGAAGGACTCTCATGAAATAATTTCAATAATAAAATGCCAGGCCGCAGGCCAGATAAGCTCCTTCTTCCTCCAAACCCTGGGGGAGGTCCCTGGTGTGTTCTGCAGGGCAGCCCCTTCCACACACTCAGTGACGATCCACACCGCCTGGTAAACTCAGCCTCCTTCACCAGGAGTTTTATGTTGTCCTATTTTTTAAAAGCTAAAAATTATGTTAAATGGGGCTTTGGAAAAACGCTAGGCATTCTCGAAGTTATGTTGAATCTCTCCTTCTCTCAAGAAGATAAAATGTTGCACTTGAGAGTCAAAAAACCAGATTTCCACGCTAACCTCTAAAACTCCCTGTGCGACCACAAGCAAATCCCATTTAACCTCCCAAGCCTCCCTGTCCCCTACCCTAGCAACAGTCATGCCTGCCCTAGTCAACATGGGCAAGTAAGTTTATACCCAAGAAGTGATTTATAATCCATAAAACAAGTTATACAGTGGTACTTAAAGATATACTAAAAAAACAAAGCAGGCTATTTCCTTAAATGAAAAATTTATTTACTTTATGACTGTGTATATAGTCTGTATTTGTCAAAGTATCATTAATTAGGGGAGGAAAACCCCATCAAGAGTAAGAAGACCAAAGTATAGTTTTTAATGCCATATATATATATACATTTTTTTGAAATTTAGAAAACACTGTAGCATAGTGGTTAAGATACTAGATTTTAAAGTCCAACTGATGTTGATTTTACCCATGGTTTAGCTATATATGTTGGACAAACTTCTTAACTTTTTGAGCTTTGACTTTTGTCTCTGTATAGTGGGGAGCATATTACCTAAATGTAGGCTTACTATGAGGAATAAATTAAATAGGAGACAAAGTTCTTAAAGCATCTAGTACAGTCTAGAACACAATAGAGATTCAGTAAATGGTGATTGTGTTTGTATAGTTATTATTTTTTAATTCTCTGTAAACATGAATATATGACTTGCCTTTTAAATCATATAGTACTAGACTTTTAAAACATATTAGTTAGCCACTATTACTCTGTATAAAAATCTGGTAGAGTCTCTGATTTTACATGACTTTTACTTTTCTGGGTCTAAGGATATTTAGATAAAGTGGTCTTTGAAACAAACATCAATACAATTAAAGTTTCCAAATACTATCATTCACTCACTTGAACCTCCCAAGATCGCAAAGTATGTTAAAGTATGTTAAGTGGGGTTTAACTTATCACTCCATAGCAAAACAAGCGGGTGTTCTAAGGGAAGAGCTTGGACAGGGGTGTTTCAGGGGCAGAAGTTAAGAATTCTCTTTCTTGAGAAATGCATGTTGCCTGTGAATCTTGTATGCTGTACAGCCAGAGTTTCTCAAGTTTAAACGTAAGAATCTGCTGGATAGGGGCACCTGGGTGGCTCAGTGGGTTAAGCCGCTGCCTTTGGCTCAGGTCATGATCTCAGGGTCCTGGGATCGAGTGCCGCATCGGGCTCTCTGCTCAGCGGGGAGCCTGCTTCCCTCTGTCTCTCTCTGCCTGCCTCTCCATCTACTTGTGATTTCTCTCTGTCAAATAAATAAATAAATAAAATCTTTTAAAAAAAAAAGAATCTGCTGGATATGTTCTAGAAGTGAAATAGCATCGAAGGCCAGGGAAGACTGTAATCAACAAGAAGGGCATCAAGGTAGTAATGCATATTGTCACACAACCTAAAGATGTTAGAGTTCCAGGATGGACCTCGCATAGTCTAAAATGCACATCACAGGGGCACCTAGGTGTCTCTGTCATTTGAGCATCCAGCTCTTGATTTCGACTTAGGTCATGAGCTCAGGGAGGTAAGATTGAGCCCAGTGCCAGGCTCCACACTAGGGGGAATCTGCATGAGATCCAGTCTTCCTCCCCCCACCCCCGCCTCTTCCCCTACTCTCTCTCTCATTCTCTCCCTAGTAAATAAATAAATCTTTTAAAAAAATAAATAAATAAAATGCACGTCATATTAAAAGTCATCAATCCTTTCTTGGAGCATTTCACTGAGTCATTGTCTGGTGAATATTCTTTGAATTGAAGTTTTAGTACCGAATTGCAAGCATTTGTATACTGTCTTGACAATATAATTTACTTTTCTTATCAGAACCTCAAGGTAACCTGAAACAGATAAATTTCAATTGAACTATAAACTAATTTCAAAACTTGGGTCAAATTTTTAACATAGGGGACTCCTCCATTAGAGAATTTTTTTTTCTACAAGATCTGTTCTATTTTAAAAGATTATGCCATAATCTGTTTCTGGATTATAATCTGTTAGGATATGTAAATAAATTTTTAGTATTTTATCACAGAATAAAATAATGTTGCTTGAGCAGCAAGTAACACGTGATGAAAGACCAAAAAGGTAAAGTTAATATTTAAGCTTTCCATTTACTTAATCTGGTATTAGCAATGCAAAGTTGTCCTGTTTTTCTCTAACACAAGAGTTATAAAGTACTGTCAAAGATTTAACATTTTTATAAAACACTTTATTAAAAATTCTTCAAATATTTGAATATTTGAATTTGAATAAAAATTCTTGGAATATTTTCTGGTAATCAAAATACATAATTTAGATATATAAATATTTAAGTTTAATGTCTTTATAATTAAATGCTATCAATACTAGCAAACAGTTAATGGTCAAGGTAAAAAATAAAACAAGCGTCAATCAAGAATTTTAGTTAGATTAAAAAAATTATCAAGAACTAAGTGAGAGCTGTTTAACCTACGTGAATTCTATCTGTACATATGTTAGAGTTCTCTTAGTTCTCAAATACATATTTCTTAAGCATTCTTAAGTACATTCTTAAGTATTTATGTATTTTTTAAAAAGTATTTTTGCAGGAATATGGTGGGTATTAGGAATAAGATGGGGCCCTTGTACTAAAGTAGCTCTCAATTGTGTCCATTTTGGATGGTGTTTTAGATTCCTCATATAAATTATAAGGTCTGTAACCAATTGCAATAGAGTTAACTAAAATCCTGCTGTGGGAACCTAAGAAATACACACACCTGAGAATACATGAAATGGAAATGATGTGATTCATCCAGTCTAGGGAAAGGCTGTGTTTTTCAGGAACTGTTGAAACAATTGTGCTGAAGGCTTAAAGCAGTTTTTTTCCCCCTCAGTTTTGAGATGTATTTTGGATTTTGCTTTATTGACCTGTATGTCACGACACCTAATGAAACAGCAATCCCACAGCTACCTCATAGCATCAGTTGAGTTAAATGGCCCACCACAGTGGGTGAGGCTGGGTTCTCCAAGTCACAGCCCAGGAAACTGAATGTGCTGGTACGGATATGCCTCATTTTACGGTGCTTTGCAGATAGTTTTTTTTTTTTTCTTTTTTAACAAATTGAAGGTTTCTGGCAAATCCATCAAGTCTATCAATGCCATTTTTCCCAACAGCATTTGCTCAGTTCATGTCTCTGCATTACAGGTTGGAGATTCTTGTAATATTTCAAACTTTTTCATTTTTATATTTGTTATGGTGATCTGTGATCTCTGATGTCACTATCATTAGTTGGGGGCACCACAAACTGCATCCGCACAAGACAGTGAATTTAGTAAATGGGGGTATTCTGACTGCTCCTTGACCAGTCATTCCCCTGTCTCCCTCCCATTTGGCCTCCCTATTCCCTGAGATACAACATATTGAAATTAGGCCAGTTAACAACCCCACAATGATCTCTAAGTGTTCAAGTGGAAGGAAGAATCACCTGTCTCTTACCTCAAATCAAAAGCTAGAAGCCATTAAGCTTAGTGAGGAAGGCACGTTGAAAGCTCAGATGGTCCAACAGCTGGGCCTCTTAAGCCAAACAGTGAGCAAAGTTGTGAATGGAAAGGAGAAGTTTCTCAAAGGAAATTAGAAGTGTTACTCCAGTGAACACACAAATGGTAAGAAAGTGAAACTGCTTTATGCCTATAGGGAGAAAGTCTGAGTGGTCTGGATAGAAGATCAAAGCAGCCACAACATTCCCTTCAGCCAAAGCCTAATCCCGAGCAAGGCGCTAACTCTCTTCAATTCTGTGAGGGCTGGAGAGGTGAGGAAGGTGCAGAAGACAGTTGCAAGCTCACAGAGGTCAGCTCATGAAGTTTAAGGAAAGAAGCCATCTCTATAACAGAAAAGTGCAAGGTGAATCAGCAAGTTCTCTAGAAGATCTAACTCAGTCATTCATGAAGCTGGCCACACTAGATTTTCAGTGTCGATGAAACAACTTTCTAATGGAAGAAATTGTCATCTAGAACTTTCACAGCTAGAGAGAAGTCACTGCCTAGCCTCAAAGCTTCAAAAGATAGGCCGACTCTAGTTAGTGACTTTCAGTTGAAGCCATGCTCACTTATCATTCTGATTATCCTAAGGCCCTGAAGAATTACACTAAATCTACTCTGCCTGTGTTTCATAAATAGAACAACAAAGCCTGGATGACAGCCCATCTGTTTACAACAAGGTTTACTGAATATTTTAAGCCCACTGTTGAGATTTGCTTAGAAAAAACTTTCGAAATATTCCTGCTAATTGACAATGCACCTGGTCACCCAAGAGCTCTTGGGGGGGATGGAAATAATTGTTTTCATGCCTATTCATACAACAGCCATTCTGCAGCCAATGGATCCAGGAGTTATTTCATTTCAGGGGCATCTCAGTGACTCAGTCACTTAAGCATCTGCCTTCGGCTCAGGTCAAGATCCTAGGGTACTGGGATCAAGTCCTGCACCGTGCTCCTTGCTCAGCGGGAAGCCTGCTTTTCCTTCTGCCTGCTGCTTCCCTGCTTGAGCTCTCTCTCTCTCTGACAAACAAATAAAACCTTAAAAAAAAATAAAAAACATTTCATAAGACTATGGCTGCCATAGATAGTGATTGCTCTGATGGATCTGGGCAAAGTTAGTTGTGAGTCATGGGAAAAAGCCGAAATAGCCACGTAAACTGGAGTTTGGAAGAGGCTGATTCCAACCTCATGGATGATGCTGAGGGTTCAGGACTTCAGTGGAGGAAGTAACTGCAGACATGCTGGGAACAGCAGGAGAACTAGAATTAGAAATGGAGCCTGAATTGCTGCAGTCTCATGATAAAACCTGAACAGATGAGGAGTTGCTGCTTATGGAGGAGCAAAGAAAGTGGTTTCTTGAGATGAAATCTACTCCTGGTGAAGATGCCATGAGGATTGTCGAAGTGACAACTAAGGATTTAGAATGTCATTTAAACTTGGTTGATAAAGTGGCGGCAGGGTTTGAGACGATTGGCTCCAATTTTGAAAGAAGTTCTACTGTGGGTAAAATGCTGTCAAGCAGCATTGCATGCTACCAAGAAACGGTACCTGAATAGAAGAGTCAGTCGATGTAGCAAACGTTATTGCTGGCTCGTTTTAAGAAATTACCGCAACTCCCCCAGCCTTCAGCAACCACCACTGTGATGAGTCAACAACCTTCAGCATCAACGCAGACTCCTCTACCCGCAGAAAGATCAGAATTCACTGAAAACTCAGGCGATCTCTAACATTTTTTTAGTAAGAGAGTATTCTTTAAATTATGGTAAATACATTGTTTTTTTAGACATAATGCATTACGCTCTTAGTAGACTATAGTGTATACATAACTTTATATGACTTTATATAGCTGGGATTTTATATGACTTTATAAATGACTTTATATGACTGGAAAAGCAGAACATTCATTTGACTTGCTTTGTTGTGATACTGGCTTTTTGTGGTGGTCTAGAAGGGAACGTGCAAAGTCTCTGACATGCCTGTGTTGAGAGTTAGGGACACGACTGAGACCCTTCCTACATAGACTGTCTTACAAATGAAAAAACAGTAGGATAGACCCACTTCCTTTTGCTCTCTGTGATATGTAAATAGATTTTTGGTTGGGGCACCTGGGTGGCTCAGTGGTTAAGTCTCCTATTCCTGATACAGGCTCAGGTCATGATCTCAGGGTCGTGAGATCAAGCCCTACATCAGGCTCTGTGCTGGGCATGGAGATTCTTTGAGATTCTCTCTCTCCCTCTGCTCGCCTCTACCTCTGTATGCATGCTCTCTCTCAAAAAATAAAACAAAATAAAAATAAACTCAGTGGAAGTTCAGAACTTCTCTTTAGAACAACACAGAAAAAAAAAATGGTTTTTGGTGAAGAATTAAGATCAACTGATTTCTAGTGACAGAAGTGTTTATTTTTCAAATCTTTGTGTAAACCTGCTTCCTGGGTGTGAGATATATACATATATATATGTGAACTTATCAAAGTCTGATAAGGCATTACAGAGAGTTTGGCACAAATCGAAGGAAAGATCACTCACCCTGTCACCCTGACGTAACTGTATTGATTTTCATGTGTTCCCCTTCAGCATCAATGTGCACATGTGTCATTTAATTATTCTCATTAAGGGTTACATTATAAGCATCGTGGTGCCTTACTTTTAGTAATTCTATTTTTACTGGTTAGATAATAACTCACAGAAGGAACATTCTCCCATTGACTGTTGCTGCTTTTGAGTTTTGACAGTTGTAAGTTTGTTGGGGAAGAAAAACATTTCCTTTACTCTTTTAGGGTTAGTCCCTGAGGGCCTGTGAATTGAACTAACAAAGGGCAGATTAACCAGAGAAAAGGTTCACAGTTCTTTTTTTTACCTACACAGGAGTTCACAGAAAGGAAGTAAAACTCAAACTAGTGAGTTTGGATTCTGGGACATGTTAACAAAGGAAGGGGGTTTGGGCTTCAGGGGCTGATAAATTGTGCAGGGGCAAGGAAGTAGAAGATCTACAGAGAAGATGAGGGTTAACATAGTAAGGTTTGTTTTTGCAAACTCATTTTCGCACTGACCGACTGTCTCTGCGGATAAGAAGAGTCACTCTTCTTTTTCTGGTGCAGGAGAGGGGAATACTGTCACAGGGGAAATTTAAGCCCCTGATTTTAGGCGGATGGGGGTGGGGAACAAGCTGAGAATTCTCCCTCCATCTGTTGAGGCTTAACTCCCTTTGGCTCAAAGTAATATCTGATGCCCCAGTGGCAACTTTGGGAGTGGGATCTGTGCTCCCCTTCCTGGTCCTCTGATGGATATTGTTACGTGGAAGGTTTTCCATGTTTTAGATTATTTCCTTTAGAGACTCAGAAGTAGGACTATGGAGTTGATAATTTGGGGCTTTTTAACAGCAGTGAGTAGACATGGCTGGACTCCTTTCCTGGAATCACGCCAACGTGCCCGTGTACCGGGACTCAGTTTTAATACCGCTTCTTTGCTCCTTACACCCTTTTGCTCCTCACATCTTCAGTGCTGCGTTTGGAAGCACATGTCTGATACTTCTCTTCCGGGTACATCCCAGATGAAGAATCAGGAATAGTCTGTTCAAGGATCCAGAAAGGGATAATTCTAAATAGGTGAAGCTGGTTGTGATATTCATGTGCTGTGGTTTTAAGGGGTCACATAACGTGAAGCAGGTGTTTGTCTCCATGTTGACGTGTGGGTGAGGGGTAATTAAAGATGTTTTTTAAATTATAAATCGATAATTTGGGTAGGGGTCAGTCTTCATGTGCTATTCACCTCTAAACCCAAATTAACATTTCATTCCCAATGGGACTGATGGGTCAGATGATAAATAGATTCTGAAGGGTGAGATGTGGCTGAGCATTTGTGGTCGAGGTTTAGAACTGGGTTGGCCCTACTTGGTAAATGTTCTTGGAGTTGTGGGCACTTTAGGACAATCCAAGGAGCTCCATGTGCCTGGGTAGACAGGAAGGAGACCAAGAGGCTAACACAAATTTTGGAGATTAAAGATTGAAAAGCAACAATTTTGTTCATATTTTTCATTGTTTCAAAACAAACACAAAACTTAAAAAAAGATCACATGCATGAATATATAGGTAAACAACCAAAACAATTGAAAAAAATAATGTCTCTTGGTGAACACTTGAAATTAAGTGGTCTGTCTTTGTTCATATAAGCAGCAGTTATAAATTATAGTTATAAATAGTTCGGGGCAAATGCTCTGAAGCTCTTTCTCCACTTTTTTTTAAAAGTTCATGTTATTTTACTATATTCAGTCAAAATTTTTGGTCCAGCGCTCCATATGGACATAAGGATAAGAAAACCAAAAAAATGCCCCAGAATTTATCTTACAGGAAAGAGCAGGTGAGACTCCTGATGACTAAAATAATCGTAATCATTAAATTTTTCTCCTGTTCATGGCTAAAGGAAGGAAGTCTTTTTATTCCAGCATCTATTCTAATTGTAAGGAAGAGCCTCTCACCAATTACAGCAAGTAATTAGATGTCCAGATCACTTCCAGATTCCTTAAACTCACTCCTTGAACATTGACTGGATTTTCCAGAGGGCATATTATGACACATGCGAATCAGGGAATTTGAGGCTTGTTCCCATCAGCTGGTTACCACTGGGTGGGATCGTAAGCAGTGCATTTGAAAACTCTGAAATGGCTCCGACGTATTATAAATTAATGGCTTAGGATGTTCATTAATTATTAAGCTGAGTTGAAATATGCTGAATGTTGTTGTACACAGATTTTACAGTCAATAGATGTCATCAGAATGTTTTGAAATTATACCCATGAGAAAAGTAGAAAGGGTTTTATCACTGTGCATTTGCAGTTGCTTGTTACTTTTGCAGTAACCTTCAAAAACAGGACACTGATTTATGTTGTTCAGCTTCTCCTCTTCCTAGAAAATTTAGCCACTTTGGGGGGAAAAAAAAACTTGTATTATCTCAAAACCCCCTTTAAAAAAAATCAATACTTAAGTTACTGTTTTTATCCTGAAGTATTAAATTCTTAATATTTTAGTAAGATAGTTAAAAATATTCCTTGATGGGAATTATATTCCATTAAAAATATGCACTTAAAATGGAGTAGGGATAAAATCGTTATTTAAAAACAAATTAAATGAAAAAAATCTCTCTGGAAATAAATTTTGGATTCTAAGTTGTTTTGGTTATAGTATTTCTCTACCTAGAGTTGTGTCCTAAATTCCATTGGTGAGAAGGACAAAAGGCTTAACAGAAGCCACATGGAATTTCAGATAACATCTATTCAGATCCTTTTGTTATATCCTTCTGTAGAACTGTATTCTTCTCTTTGGGAGTCCTTATCCCAGTTTACACTGTAACCTTCGTTAGTGTGATCCTTTTGCTAATGCATATGTCTCTGTTGCCTGTTAAGTTTCATGTCCGCAGGACCTTCCTACTTCTGCCCACCATTGTACTCCCAGTGCCTGGCACACTGGATGTAGGCACTTGGTGAACAATGGAATGATGGGACAGGGTGATGGAAAAGGATGGATTCTTTCAGATATTATTTTAAAAGTCCGTGAAGCTTTTTTAAAGATAGCATGTTAGTTGTGTTGTCCTTACTCAGCAACTGATTGAAAGAATTGCTTTGTTACTTTTACATTCTGCATCTTGTATCTGTCAGGCGATACTATAACACCATTTTGTAGAATGGGAATGCTTTATAAAATTTCATTGTCTTTTAACAATTGCAGCTTTTTAAAAGGTTTGACTCCCCCATACAAAGGTTTAAATAATAGTGTCACCAAATAGACCTCACTGCAAACTAAGCTCTATAGAAAGATTTTCTAGCACATACCCCACAGAGCATTGTTATATTATTTCCTAGAATCTGCTTATTCTTTCAGAAGTCTTAAAGTAGCTTCCTGTTTCCAATTGCTTGAACTTCCCTTGCTTTTTATTTTAGCACAGCACCATATGAAGATTTTTGCTTAAGTCTTATGTGATAAGTTTCAAGACAAATTAAAAAACAGTGTTTTTGCAATTTTCTTAAAGCCCCATGTAGTTAAGTATGTTTTTCAAATAATGATGCTTTTTAAAACCAATATTTGAGGCTTTATTTTGCCTTGTAACAGTTTAAAGACTTATTACAAACTGTTATTTCTTAATTGAAATAATATTAAAACATCTCTTTACTTTCTGCTCTTACCGCATTGAAAAAAAAAAAAAAAGGAAAGAGAAGCTCTGTGGGAAAAAAAAAAGCCAGAAATCGTTACTTTTAACTTTTTAAAAAATTTGTGTTTTGGGAGGGTATTTGTGAGAGAGAGTACGTTTTACTTTACATTACCCTGGTTATGGTACAAGTAGTTAAGGGTTTTGTTTTGCTGGGGATCTTTTGTTTGTTGTTTTGTTTGTTTTAGCTTTGGCTGTTATTCATTGTAGAAATGAATATTAAAACATTAAAAAGATTGAGCATGTAATGTATACAATACAAATTAATTTTCTAAAGTGCTGAATTTTTGAATACTCTAAAGTCGGGGACTAACCTCAAGAGCAGGTTCAATGATGACAGTATGGTTTACTGCAGAGCTGTTAGTCTGACTTACTGTAAGATTTTAGAATATAAGCATTAGTCCACCTATAAATATAGCTTCTTGAGACTGAGCTTGTGCTATCTCTTGAGTAACAATGAGTATAAGACCTCGTGGTCTTTGGCAGGTTCCTGGAGTACATTCTAGGTTGTCATTTATTAGTAGAATCACATGAAGTTGACTTTGGGGTAGAGCTGATCTGATCACATGGAACCTGAGAGACCTAACAGAGATATAGACATCAAAAGTTAGCCAACAGGGGGGAGGGGGGTTGGGAGAAGGGGGGTGGGGTTATGGACATTGGGGAGGGTATGTGCTTTGGTGAGTGCTGTGAAGTGTGTAAACCTGGCGATTCACAGACCTGTACCCCTGGGGATAAAAATATATGTTTATAAAAAATAAAAAGTTAAAAAAAAAGTTAGCCAACACATCTTGCCTCTAGAGAGTACCAGTGGGCGGGGCTAAGCTTTAAGAATAATTTTAAGCTGGGTCATTTGCTGAATTTGTATTCATTTTAATTGAAGCCCAACATCGAAGCTACACGTAGTATAATTAATGTAATTGCAGCCTAGGAAACTTTTTAAAAATCTTAAGAATGCATGCATGGAATGCCAAATGCCTAAAGCTTTAACCAACCCATCTTTCTGGCAGTAATTAAACAATAGGACTACTATTGTGTAAATCTATTATTAGATCATGTGGTAGGGTGATATTTGCATAAAAGAGCATACTTGACTTTCTCTTCTGCAGTGGACTAGTTTACAGCTTACTGAAAAATGGTACCAAATTTCTGAGAAACACAGTAGAGAATACATCACTATGCTATACCACATCACTATTCTATACCACACCACTATTTTATACCACAGGAAGATTGCATAAAGAGATGGCTTCCATTGCCCTTGACTCCAACATACAAATTCTGAGTAGCTATCAGTAGCCTGTGTTGAGTTTGTATAATTTAGCTTATAACAATTGCCTTTCCAGAGAGTCAGAGGACAAATGAGTCCCCCCAAATGACTCAGACTTTATTGTTTCTGGAAGATTTCACCACAAAGCAATACAAAGTATAAAGTATCAGTTCAAGTGTCAGTATGAACAGTCAGCTGTGTCATACTTAATGATTTTCTAACCAAAAAGTCTAACCTCATTTTTTAATGCAAATAAGTGTTAATTTATGCTTTATGACAATGGCATCAACATAGTAGACAAGCAAAACCTTTCTTTGTAAGGGGTAGAAAAACATTTTCTCTACCCTCTTAGGTATGTTTCCTGAGGCCTGCAAATTAAACCGCCAAGAGACAGATTAACAGGAGAAAAGCATATGATTTTTTACCGATGTTAGTATTTTTACGTGCATGGGGGCTTCATACTACTGAAGTAAAAACCCAAAGAGACTTTCAAACCCAGAGACTTGTATTCCATCTTAATAAGCGTGATAAGTAGTAGAGAAGTGACTAGACAAAGGAAAGCAGGTTTGGGCATGTAGGGGGAGGCCCATTGTGGGAAAGTAACTATGTGGGAGAAACTAATGGTAGATAAAGGTTATTTAGTAAGATTTGTTAGGTAGACTCAAGTTGTCTCTGGTGAAGTCATTCTCTTCCCGAAAAGGAGAGCACCTTTGCAAATGGAAATTTGTCACTTTCACAAGGTGAAATTTATGCCTTGCCTTTAGGCAGAAAGGAGGTGGGCAGAGAGTTCCTCCTGTATCCATTTCTCAGTTGCCTTCAGCTCAAAATTATCCGTATGCCAAAGTGGCATCTTTGGGGTTGGTATATCCTGATCTCCTTCTTTTACATAAAGTAGGGCCCTGCTCTCCTAGTTTCTCTTGCCTTGTGCTCAGTGGATTCCTTTTCTGGAGCACTGCATTTTCCCCTTGTTCCTTGTTCCTTCAGTGACACTTCTAGGTTTTACCCCCGATATGAACCACGTATCACTCAGGATGCGTAAGTGGTGTCCCTTTCTCACTGTAGTAGGAGAAGGGAAATGTGAAAAGAAAGGTGAAAGGAATTTTAGGGAACACTCTGGAGATTTTTTCTTATCTTAGTAAGAATAAGAAGATTTTATCTTACTACTGGGCTTTTTTTTTCTTCTTACGTTTGACAGTTTTGTTATCTTTGGACATGAGCCCTCTGCTCATCATTTTAATAATTCCTGGGTCTTAATTCTTATTTTACTATAAAGCTTAAAGCTTTCTTTTCACATTCTAAAATTATGAAGCAACAAATATCATATAGGAAATGTATAGTGTCCTCTTGCAACAAGTGAGGAAAAGTTCTATATTTTAAGAAAGCGGTTTTAAGGACATAAAGGTACAATCTTCATAAAAGAAATTGACAGCTTTTCTAGTTGCTGTGATTGTAGGTTGATGTATGCATCTCTGCCGTTTTTTCTGTGATCGATAAATGCCTTCCTGCTTTCGGTTATCGTGCTTTCTCCTTGACCAGAAATGCCCCCCACCCACATGTGTACTCTTTAGAGTCAGCTCAGGTGCCCCCTACTCCAGGAAGCCTCCCTTGCCTTTCTCTGCTTCCATAGAACCTTTCATGCCCCTCTGTCATGGTACTTATCCACATTATATTTTAATTATCTGTTTCTTTGTCTGTATCACTTGGGGGCCTTTAGCTTCGGTACCATTATTTTTATTTTACCATGGCTGGCACTATGCCTGTTCATTAAATATTTTGCTGAGTAATTACCTGTGTAGCCCCTAGCTCACACACCTCACCCATTAGTCATCGTACTTGGCTTTGAGTGTGCCCTCACCTGGCCGCACGGGGAATCATGCCTTTGGCCTTCAAGCTTCTGCCCTCACCAGCCATGCTAACCCACCCGGCCCGACTGGCAGCTCACTGTCATAAACTGAGTCCAGAGAAGATCAAACAGCATGAGACTGGCCATCAGCCCAAGATTACCCTGCAGAGCCCAAGCGAGACCAGGCATGAAGCCGAGCGCTGAGCTCGCCGCTCCCTCTGTACGTCAGCTCCAGACTCTCAAACTTGCCATTTTATTACTGTCTTACCAACACTTCCTTTTTTCCAGGCCTACACTGTTTTTTTGGGGGGGTGGTGGGGAGGAGGAATTGTTTAGGTCACTTATGTCTGCTCAGTTTTTAATTTAATCCGAACTTAGTTCTGAACTTGAAAACTGCAGTTTCTTAGTGACAGCCCAGTGACTTTAGTGGGAAGCGAAATACAGAGGGTCTGAGAGCAGTTGCATTGCATTTTGAAAAGTGAAAAAAAGGAGTGGCCATAAAAACAGCAGGGGGCCTGGGGCCTCTTGGTGCTTCCCGCACACAGGTATTAACACTGATCCAGGGTCCAGTTGAACATAAAATTAGTTATGTCTCCCTTTGACGAAATACAAATCAGTAGGATTTAAGACAGAGCTACATATATCTGCTGTACTCTATAGCCGGAATTTTGGCAGAGAGCGTGGTTGAAATATTTGTATCTACTATCAGATTGCTACTATTTATTTTATGCCTGTCAATTAAGCTAAGGAAGGGAGGGGTAAGAAAGAGAGAGAACCATGATTTCATCCCATGTGGATTATTTTCTGTCTTTTCACTGACGGTCTTGGCTTCTATTTCTCTTGTCTTGGAGACCTCCCAATTTTTCTTTAAAAATAGCAGGCATTATCAAGAATTCATTAGTATTGTGAAGTCTTGTAAAATTATAGAACTCCTGTGATTTTGTGTCTTTCCAAGTACATGGATGAACTTTCACAAAGCAGAGAGGAACATTTTCCTTAGTGCCAGGACAGAGCATCAGAAGCCCAAAGTCACCTGTTTCTTTCCCTCATCAGAAAAATAATAATAATTAAAAAGCCTCTGGCCTCTTAGGCCTCAGGACCGGGTTATTCCCCAGGTAGTTGAGCAGGTGAGTTTCCAACCCTGCTCTCAACCGTCAGCATTCTGGAGGTAAACCAAGCCAGCTTCATATTCCATTCCAACCATTCATTATCCTCCGCCCCTGTGTACTGAGTGTAACACGGGGGCACTAATTGCCTGCCTTGCAGGGTGACCCAAGGAGTGAGACCTGCTGTATGCAAAGCCTCTGGCCCAGGGCTTCTTAAGTGGGTGAGGCTGAATGAATGGCTCCCCCAGTTCTCGTCCTTTCTATTGTTGCTAATATTAAATTCTTTCCCCTCTATGGTGGTTCTATCTCACTTGCTTTTTTAAAGCTCGGATTTTACAACGAGCAGTCTGTGTTTCTCCTGCTTTACAGGGTCAATTATGAGTGTTTTCAGTGGTGTTTGGCATTGCCAACTTATTTGGTGTGTTAGCCTCAGGCCGCTTTTCCTTCCTCCTGGAGTTAATTGATACCAGCTGAGAGAGCAAATCCCAAGTCTGCTGGGCAGGAGTTGAATGAGTAGAAGTACCATAGACTAAATTGGACATTTTGAATTAGAATTTGAAGTGTGGTTTTAAGTAATATAAAAAGGTTTATAATAATCTGATGCCAAAATATAAAGATTTAGAATCAACATTTGGAACACTGCACAGTATTAGGATAGTTTTTCTAGCTTTTATTTTCAACCTATACTTTTTAAGTAAAGTTGAGTTTTATAAAAGGGCTAAGATTTTTTTTTCCCCTAGTGAAATGAGAGTCAACAGGTTTTTCAAGCTGGGTTAGAATAATTTCCAGATCAGTGGAAACTGAAATGTGTTGCTAGCAGGTGTTTTATTGTAGATGGCTATGAAATGACTGCATTCTGTCTGCATTTCTAAAAATTCAGATGAAATGAGCTTTCTCACGTGCAGGCTTAGCTAAAAGACCATGGATCGGTACGAGGCAGATCAGTATTGGTACCTAAATAACCCCAGCATGGACAGGACCTGTACTGACAGCTGCAGGTGGCCATGAGTTTGAGGGACCTGCTCACAGAGATGGTGCTCACTCTACTCCAGGGGAAGAACTATACACCATGTCACTATGTCAGCTAACTAAGCTCATGGGAACCAAACCACCTGGCTTCTGGGCATCTCTGTGGAGTGGGCCAGGGACCCTGGGGATGGAGGTAGAGAAGCCCCCATTCTGTCCATACTGAGTGAGGTACTGAGAAGTTGTCGCTGGGACAGGCGTTTCATGAGTGGGCTCCAGACCTTATCCAGATCAATTTGGAAGGAATTTGAGGTAGGCTCTTGGATTCTCATTATAAGAAGTCTCATTCTGATGGAAGCAGCAACATCTCCACAAAAACTGCACAGTGTGGCAGGGGGTCATGGAGGGAGAAAGGGATGGGGCGAGGGAGCAGTTCTTCGATGAAAATTAGATAAAAGAATGTACCTTCTGCATTATTTTTGCTGTAGGCAGTAATGTTTCTGACAAAGTGTATGTCATTGCAAAAACTTTTTGCTATAGAGAGATTATTCTCTTGATATACACGTAAAATGTCAGTTACCCCCAGAGCTCTCAGAAGTTCACTTCTTGAACCCACCTGGTCTTGCCCAGCACAGTGCAAGTTTAGGTGGAGGATTTAAAAATCAACCTTAACTATGGGGCGCCTGGGTGGCTCAGTGAGTTAAAGCCTCTCTCTGCCTTTGGCTCAGGTCATGATCTCAGGGTCCTGGAATCAAGCCCCATGTCAGGCTCTCTGCTCAGCAAGGAGCCTCCTTCCTCCTCTCTTTCTGCCTGCCTCTCCTCCTACTTGTGATCTCTGTCAAATTAAAAAATAAAAATAAAAAAAAATAAAAAAGTTTGGGGAAAAAAATCAGCCTGGTGATGAGGCTAGAACACAGTGATGTCATTCATATTTATTTCTGTCTCTATAGAGTGGAGTTACATCTTTGGGTCCCTAATGCTCATACAGCTGGGGCGGATGTCTTGTTATAGAGGGTAGCCATTAAGGCAGCAAAAATTGCATATAACCAGTTATTCAATGCAGAGACCTAGGTCATCATTTTTAATGTGGTCCATGTACCACTTTAATGTGATTTTTTTTTTATGATTAAGATGTCCTAAATTCAATCGGTGAGTTTTAGACAGAGAAGGCAAATGTTTCCTTGTGTGAAACACATCCCTCAGTAATGAGGCAACATGAGCTATTTTTTCATCCTTCCTATTGCTGCTGGAGGGAAGTGAATGCTTGTCGACACTGTCTTCAGGGATGAAAAACGTTGTCTTTCAGACGAATGTAAAATGGGGTTTGGGGGCATCTAGATGGGACAGTTGGTTGAGCATCTGACTCAGTTTTGGCTCGAATCATGATCTCTGGGATCAGGCTCTGGGCTCCACGTAAAGTCGGCTTGGGAGTCTCTCTCCCTCCGTCCTTCCTCCTCTCTTCTCTCTCTCTCGAATGGATTAACCTTTTTTAAAAATCAGTTTTTCTCCAATATCAATAGTTACAACACTTTTTGCTACTGAATATTTGTTTACAAAGTCAAGTTCAGCCTGCCTGCTAGAAAAATCTTGCCTCACAAAAATTGAAGAGCATATCCAGAGGAGCTAAACTGAGAAACATGTGAATGACTGTTTCTAAGACAACATATTTAAAAAATCTAAATGACTAATTATACTTGTTTATTAAGTGAACTTCCTTTCTCAACTAGCTCTAAAACATGATCACCTGTGACCCTTATCGTATACATATTTGCTAGACTATTGTAATGTTTTAAAAAAGAGCAATTCCTGATGTCATATGGGTTCATTTGTAAATTCGCTGGTCGAGAACTGGGACACACATTCACATTATGATAATACTGCATGTAGAACTGATATCCCCAAAAGCCTCTTTCATCTATTATGTAGTAATACTGTCATACAATCTTCATGAAACAAATATGCCCAGTGTTATTCAGCGCTTTCTAAACATCCGTACTGATGGTAAAAGGATCCTCCCTCAGATTGCTGATATTCTGTTTTGAAAGCTGATGTTCTCACTCTCTCTTTCTCTCAATCCTTGCCCTCTCCCCCATCCTCATTGTTTTTCTCGTTAGTCTACGCGGAGATGAAACTCCATATTACAACTCCTCTCTCCTTCACTCTTTCTAAAAAGCATGCGCCCTTTTGGATATTTCCTAAGGATCTTCATTGCCATAAAACAGTAGGTAAAATAACAAGGATTGAAGAAGTCTTGGGCTTATACTTCGTCTGTAAACTAAAAAGAAACCATATTGCTGTATCGCTCACGGGCTGTTCGTGGTACATCCAGGGAAGTGTCTGGTGTGAGGGAATGCTCAGAGGCTGCCCTGAGAGTCCTTCACGCTTCATTAGAAATCAGAGACAGTTGGGGGCGCCCAGGTGGCTCAGTCAGTTAAGGGGCCTACTCTTGGTTATGGCTCAGGTTCTGATCTCAAGGTCCTGGGATTGATCCCCATGTCCACTCCAGACTCAGTGTGAGTCTGCTGGAGATTCTCTCTTTCCCTCTCCCTCTGCTCTTCCTGCTTATGCACTATAAATAAATAAATAAATAACATTTTAAAGAAAGAAAGCAAGCTCAGACAGCTCTCTAAGTATTTTCCTTTCTCACAGGGACTCTGCTGGAATTTTGAAGACAGAATAAGTTGTCTAGGAACAGGTTCTTGGATAAAGAGCAGGGCAGAGACAGGCCAGGCCCTGCGACCAATATGGCGCTCCCTGGGATGGAAGGAAGACACCTTGGCTGACAGTAGTTCCTTCCTCCCCACCTCCACTTAGGATTTGTTGATTCTTTTTCCCTTCTTCCAGGAGGAGCTAGCTGTGCGGATTGACACTCTCAGTCTCTCTCACCCTCCTTCTGGCTTCTCCCACTGCTTTAGATACCAACTCTCCCATGGAGATTGTCAGCTGAGACATGGTCCCAGAAAATTTCCAAGGCACTTAGAAGACAGGAGTCCGTTTATCAACTTACTTTTGGCTTAGCTTTTGAGGACCGCGAAGGCCCTATAGCTTGGGCAGATTTAGAATTTGTAATTGGATTCTCTTCTTTGAAATGGGTGTAGCATACTTGAAATGAATGTACAGTTTGGAAAATAAGTATAAACTGCTTGGTCACGAGTGCTCCGCCCTGCACAGAGCCTTTCCATCTGGCCCAGTAGTGCACCGGGCTATGCCGCCTGCTGCACGGTTGTCGTCGTGCTTTGGAGAGTTGCACAACCCCGTGAAACTGCTCCTAGCCTTGCAGACGGGCCTCCTTCCCTTTCGTTGGCTTTGTCTTCATTAGTTACTACATTTAGGTATTTGATAGGTTCCAAAAATCGGTTTGGGGACATTTTGAGTGGGGCAAATTAAAGAAATCCAACAAGTAAGTTGCCATGTCCAGTGAAGAGAAAATGAAAAGGCGAGCAGAAAAACATGCTTTAAATCTCACCTCTTATTTCCTGCAGAGGATAGAAGAAATGCTTTGTCATCTGAGTCTCTTTTCTGGGCCTGAGTCTCTGGTTACTCGAAGCCAACTGAAGTCCTGGCTTAATTGCATTTCTTTGCACTCCAAGAGGATCGTCTTAATTATTTAATAGATTCGAACGTATGTTCAAACTACAGCCACACATTGCAGAAAGTCGGTGGTGGAGTGAGTCCCCACGCAGCATGTGCATGGAGCGCGGAGCAGGAGTCAGGGCTGTCCTCCCCGGTTGTCCCTGATGTTCAGAGGGAGGAGCAGCCGCAGTGCTCTGCTCTTCTCCACTCTTCCTCGCCTCAGAGTCTGAATCTGGCGTTGAAGGGGGCCCTGGCTGGCCAGGCCGTGTTCAACCCTTTTGCTGCACTGCTCCATTTCCTGTGCAGAGAAACAGCTGGGTCCCAGCCCAGCCCACAGCATCTCCCATCAGAGCTGGCAGAAGCCCCCACTTGAACTGATATGGGTCTGGTTTGCAAAACTGAGCGGGGAAGGAGTCATAAATGCAGCCACCTAGAACAAAACCTAATTTGTTTTTTTAAACCTAATTTTTAAGCGTCTAATTAGCCCTAATGCTATGGCTCCTTGCAGACCCCATTCCTGCTTTTCCCAGATGAGTAAAGCTACCTGGGATGTGGGGTTTGCTTTGCTTTGTTGTTTGGTTTGGTTTTTGGTCATCCTCTTCCTTGGAAGTAGTTGCCTTCTTGGCGGTGGCCAGACTAGCAGAAACAAAGAGGCTTAAACTGGAGGAGATTAATATACCAACCCCAGGGAGGAAGGAGCAGTGCTGGTGATAATATGAGGAGGTTAATAGCATTTGGGGCCACGGTTTCACACACTGACGGAGATGCAGAGAATTTCAGGCTACAGAGAAGGTGAGATAGGGGTAGCTGATGACTGAGGGCGCATACTGGAGACGGTGGCATCCCTCGCAGTGAACAAAAGAACTGGAAAAAGCAGGCAAAGTAAAATTATCAAATGAGAGAAGAAAGGGACCGGAGAGTAAGTAGCATGATATTTCAAATAAATAGAAAGCAAATACATGTCAACACAGAAACTTTGTTTTCCAGAAATAAAAGAGGGAGGGAAAAGGCATTTTATTTTTATTTTACAGCTTTATGGACTGTTTGAATTTCTAACCACTTGATAGACATTTCTTTTTTAAGATTAAAAAAAAAAAAATAGGGGGGCCCTGGGTGGTTTAGGCGTTAAGCATCTGCCTTCAGCTTAGGTCATGATCCCAGGGTCCTGGACTTGAGTCCTGCGTTGGGCTCCTTGTTCAGTGGGAGCCTGCTTCTATCTTTCCAGCCTGCTTCTCCCCCCTGTTTGCTCTCTCTCTCTCTCTCTGAGTCAAATAAATAAATAAAATATCTAATTAATTTTAAAAAATGAGTTATCCAGGTGATAGGATTATAGGCCTTGCATTTTTGTCTTCATAGTCTTCCTATAGTATAGAAAAGCTAATAGATTGTTTTTAAAGTTTTTTATTTTTATTTACTAGAGAGAGAGAGCAAGCAGGGGGAGGCGCAGAGGGGAGAGGGAGAAGCAGATTCCATGCTGAGAACAGGGTCTGACGCGGGGTCCAGTCACAGGACCCTGAGATCGTGACCTGAGCTAAACTCAGGAGTCTGCTGCTTAACCGACTGAGCCACCGAGGCACCCCAATAGAAGTGTTTTGTTTTGTTTTTTTAATAAAATTAAGCCAAATCAGTTGAAATTTTTATAGGCAAGTGTGGAATTAATATCTGCTGTGATGCCGCATTTATAGACTAGCTGACAGAGAAGGTAATGCAGTCTTACCGTAACCAATGCGTGAGTCCATTGCAATGAGGAAGCAGTTGGCTTCAGGCCCTTTCAGTGCTGGCAAGAGCTCTTCTAGATGACCAGCTTAGCTGGGGGGCACCCTCATGTTCTTTTCAGAAATCCACTGGCTTCTAAATTGTATGGAGCTGATTTCTATCACAAATGATGTTATTAAAACCTTGATCTGGCATCCTTTACTTTTTTTTTCCTCCTGACTTTGCTCTTCTACTGCTTTCAAAGCTAAATGCTGACCAGCTTTAATATGATGAGCCAACATGTGTTGTGCCCTCTGACATCTGGAAGAAATGAGAATACGTACGATTCCTGATGCACCCAACAGGAAGTCAACAGGAAGTATGCACAGAGCCCCTCGATGTGTCCAGCCTGCTTTTGAATGCCTTGAATGGAGAGCCATTCTCTAACACACAACATAGGAGATGTTCTTACTATCTGATCACCACTTAATTTTGTACGCATTGTTTTTTCCCTAGGTAGTTCACACGTTGTCCTTGGTAGCCTTTTATTGTCCCCGTCCCCACTAAACATCAAATCTTCTGCCTTCTCTGAGTCTCCCCACCTTCAGAGCCCATCTGGGATCTCACCACCGGCCCTCAGTGCCATCTCCCTGAGACAGAGGTGCTGCGTGTTGCAGGCTAGAGGAAGCGGAAGCTGGAAGGGTAGGCAGGGGCCATAGTTTGGAAGGTATCTGGTGGCAGAGGTGGACCTCATTCTGTAGTTAGTGGAAACTCTGTCAGATTAGAGATTACTTTTAATTGTGAGTACTGGGAAAAAAAAAAAACCAATAACAGTGATTTAAACGAATTTGGAGTTTTCTTTTTTCTTACCTATAGGAAATACGGAAATAAACGATACAGCAGTTCAACGATGTCAGGGCTGGGTGTCTGTCACTGCCTTAGCTTTTCCCTCATGATAGCTTCCTGGTTACAAGGCAGATGCTCTACCTTAAACATCATACCCATCTTCAAGACAAGAGAAAAAGGCAGAGTGAGGAGCCCTGCCTCCTAAGTACACCTCCCCTTTAAGGAGCATTCCTACAAACCCGGCAGTGTTCAGCTTCTTGGCCAGAACTGTGCCTTGTGGCCAGTCAAGGTTCTGTTAGGGAAGAAGCCTCATATAGGCCTTTATTAGGTAGCAAGCATGGAGCAACACAATTTGCCTATGCAAATTGGCAGTATGAATTTCCAAGAGGGAAAGGCTACAACAAGCATTTCCCCAATTGTGTTTTTGTTTCTCTTTTTATTTTTGTTTTTTTACAAAAAAGTACCTTTTTTATTTTTTTTTTTTGGCCTTGCTTCTGTGAGATGAGCAGTATTTGGAACTTTACATTCTAAAAACGACATAAGACGCAATGAAATCAAGTGCCAGCCAGTGTGGGGCAGACTGGGGTGTGTAGGAGAATTCAGAGAAGGAAAAGTGTTGGGATAGCTGGAAAAGATTACACGAGAAAGAGAACTGAGTGGGGCCATGAGAAGTGGATTGGACTCTTTTACCACGCTGTAATGGCGGATGCATGACCTTCTACGTTTGTCAAATACCAGAACAACAGAATGAACTCTGTGAACTGTGGACTTTGGGTGATAATGATACGTTGTGAACTGTGGACTTGGGGAGATAATGGTATGTCTCTAAAGGTTCATTGATTGAAATAAACGTACGGCTCCAGTGCAGGCTACTGATAGTGGGAGAGTGCACGCTCTGTGGAGGTAGGGGCCCATGGGAAGGCCTCTGAACTCTCCACTCCGCTTGGTGTGAACCTGAAACTTCCTTAAAACAATAAAAGCTATTAAAAGAAGGAAGGAAGGAAGGAAGGTAGGAAGGAAGGAAGGAAAAAGAAGCAGATAGATTGGATTTAAACATTTGAAGAAATGGTGAGGCTGGTGTTCCAATGAGAGGGGAAAATGAGCAAGGACAGAGATGTACAAGTGAAGGCAGCGTAGGACAGCATGGTGAGATGGGTCTGCCCCTGATTTTAAACAACCTTGAGGTTAAACATCCACTTGTGACTCAGAAGGAATTGGAATAATCTTAACCTTCCCTTATTTACCACTCATTCCTATGGCATTTTTCTGAGTTTGCATAAGAAAACTTAAAGTTGAGCATTTTACTATTATGTTCTACAGAGGAGGAAGAGTGAAATACTGATATTCTGCAGCCTTGTATGTCTGGGTTTTTTTCACAGATTAAACTCAGTTGATTAATATTCAAAGGATTAAAATAATACTCATTTCTTTGCAAAACTGGTATTAAAACTGACTGTGTTGTTTATTTGGGATTTTAAGAACTATACATCTTTTACCTTGATCATTTTTTTGGCATTTAAGTATGAAAGCTTTTCTGTTTTGTGGCCTATAGTAATCATTTTATAAAATATTGGTATTAGCAATTTTAGTTTTCTTTTTAAAGTAAATCATTATCCTGGTAAAAGTAAAAGCACCTTCTTTCAGTTGGTTACTTTAATTAAACAGAGTAATGAAGTTGAGTTCTAATTATTTTTCCCCAAGTTATTTAAATAGTTGCTTTTAATTACACACTGAATTTAATTGAATTCGGTCTAATTTGATAAACTCCCTATCCAGCTGTTGAAACTTGGAAAATTAGCTACAGTCTCCATAATTTACCATTTCCTAGTGTAAATGGAAAACTTTTAATATGGTTAGGCTTTCCCCCTCATTTCTGTCCTTTGCTCTAATCTTTGCTTAGTCATAAACATTACTCATATTATGAAGCAGAGCTCATTTGTATAATACCTAGCCTTGTGACTGGTGATAAATCATGGAGAAGGGAGAAGGTCCGTCACCCATAGAGATGAAGAGGCTTGCCTTTTAATCTGGTTTATGTTAATGCAGGTGGAAGATACAGCCTTTCCGGTTCTATTTATAATGTTGCCATCTGGCTGAAGAAAGGTTTTTGCTTGTTCTATTTATTTGTTTTTAGATAAAAATGTTTTGGGTTGGATTTAAAGTATGTAATGTTTGCTCCTGTCTGCTAACTACATCAGAAGGACTTTGTACCATGAATCAGCTAGCTGCTTTTATTGGTAAACAAAACAGCTTGAGAAATGATTCCCAATCACTTATACACAAAAAATATATGGGGCACATGGTTTTTTGAAATACAGTTTTCTTCATTTCAGCTAAAACAGATGTTTGTCTTTTTAACAGATTACCAAAAGGAATCTTTAAATTGCTTTGGGGGAAATGTTGGGGTTTACAAATCTCTCAAAGCTGAAATGCTTGTTTTGTAGCCTTTCTGGTATTTGCAGCCAAGGCTGTCATGTCTTCATGCTTCTCCCCATGCCGTATAGACAATATTCTGTTGTATTTGGAGTCTCTTTCTAGTTCTATGATATTCACTATAAGTGGCACTGAACATACCTTCCTGTTATGTGGCTGCAGATGCAATGATTTGATTTTGGGGCTTGCCTGATGTCACGTCAAAACCATCCTAAAATTACAATATTTTCTGTTTTTTTTTTTTTTTCCCCCACCTGGAGTGGACACAACAGGAATCTGACAATTCTTTGGGTTGTGTTTTCTCTGCAGTCTTAGCAGCCTTCCAAAAATGAGCAAATGCACCCTTTTTCTTTCTACTTGTCATGAAAACTTTATCTTTCTGGGCCTTGGCTACCATTTGCTCAGAGTACGCCACCCACCTTCCAGCCGTCCCTCAGCCTCTTCTTCAGCCATTTATTCAGCGTCACAGAAGTGCCAGATAGTGAACTAAAGATGGAGATCCTGAGGATGAAAACCACAGGCCCTGTCTTCAGGTTGCTCTGGTCTCTTAGAGCCTTATCTCAGAACTGCGCCTGTCTGAGCACCAGAGATGAATGCCTCAAGCTCCATTCCGTTGGAGAGCATCTCTGGTTCTTGAAGCTCAAAACAATGATGACTGTGATTACAGCTCTTTGGAGGCAAACACGTAGCCCACTCCTTATCCCTTAAATGTATCCTGATAACTTGTTTTGACAGAATTCTCTTTTGCTATTATTTAAGTCCTTTTTATGCTATCCCTGTCATGTGTAATTTAACAAGCAAAAATGGAATTTTTGGCAAAAAGTTAAGGACATGTCGATATTTTTGCCGCGGACATTTCGGCACAACTGCCTCAACTTTGCTTTGGAAGTTGACAGACTATTATAAATCATTAAGAAATGGCTCTGTGTGCCTGTCCCCTTCTTCGCGCCCTCACATTATAGTTCAGGATGAGGAGTGATGTTTCTGGTGCGTTCTGTTCCCATGGATCACATAACTGTACACAATGCTGGCTTGTATTTATAAAATCAGTGTCTTTGTGTTGGGTTTGTATTATCTCAGTATTGGACAGATTTCTCTGTCTTTCGGTTGACTATCCCTTTCTATCACGGTCATAAATTTTTCATTTTTTTCATTATGCAGAAATGAAGTAATCAGAAAGTGACTTTCAGTCCCTGTTCATTCTGGCCGAATGAGCGCCTCCTAAACTCCACGTGCCTTACAAGCCTCTGGTGTAGTCTATTGTAGCCACCAAGTCATAACTTCTTGGTGTATCTGGAGAGCACGAAATACAAAGAAAAAGTAAGAATTGAATTGTTTCTTGTCAGAATGAATAAGGACGAAATGGGAGACTGATAGACATTATCAAATGTTCTTAATTGCATTTGTCTTTGCAACAAGAAATGAGCAATAGATTCTTTTTTTTTTTTTTAAAGATTTTTTTTTTTTAAGATTTTATTTATTTATTTGACAGAGAGAGATCACAGCAGGCAGAGAGGCAGGCAGAGAGAGGGGAAGGGAAGGAAGCAGGCCCCTGCTGAGCAGAGAGCCCGATGCGGGACTCGATCCCAGGACCCTGAGATCATGACCTGAGCCGAAGGCAGCGGCTTAACCCACTGAGCCACCCAGGTGCCCGAGCAATAGATTCTTGAGTAAAGCAGTTCCTTGTTCTTATTGCTGTGTCACGTTAAACATGGCTGGGTTTGTTGTTTATTTTTTTTAAGATTTTATTTATTTGACACAGAGAGAGAGAGCACAAGCAGAGGGGAGCAGCAGGCAGAGGGAGAGGGAGAAGCAGATGCCCCACTCAGCAGGGAGCCCGATGGGGGGCTCGATCCCAGGACCCGGGGATCATGACCTGAGCGGAAGGCAGCTGCTTAACAACTGAGCCATCCAGGCACCCTCATGGCTGGATTTTAGACCATAGCACACGGTGGATTTATTCTGGTGTAGAAGGGCAAATTACATTCTGCACTCTTTCTCAGCATCTGTAGTTACACACGTCTCCAGGGCACAGTGCCTGTAAATCTGCATGGTGACGTGGCTGCTTCCCCATCCTGCGGCGATCTGTGAAAGATTAAAGACACCAGTGAGCCTCTGTCCACATTTTATTTCCTTGACTGTCCTGCAGAATGACCTTCAGAGCATGCCACTTGTTCCCTAGCCAGGCACATTCCCTCCATTCTGTGTTTGTCATTCTACCCACCGCCCTTGCTCCATGGAGTGGGTGGCTGGGGTCCCATTTCCTGCAGGATCTGAAGCAGAGGAGAGGCTGAGAGTTCAGGGAGTTTCCCTGCGTGGAGCAACCTCGCTGGCTCCGTCCTGGATGGCCACAGTGACGACTCTTCTGGTTCTGTGATGCTACAGTAGCAGGCACGGTCTTCCCCCAGGTCACTGGAGTCTCTGTTTTCCCTCGAGGTCAGATATTTATCTCTTGGTACCTGTTACGGGCAAATGTGAAGATCTGAAAAATTATTAAATTAAATAGAAAGCAGAATTCTTAAGATGTCTGCTTTTAGCCTGGTTACCTTGTATTGTTTTCGTTAAGAAGATAAGCACATTTGTATATATACTTCCAGCAGGCTTGTTATAGGCTTCACTCTGTTTACCCAGAGTCCCCGCCCGAAGTCCCACGTGATTTATCCCAGTGACTTGCATTGCCTTCAGGGTAAAGTCCAAACTCTTGGAATTCAAGGAGTCCTTGACCTCAGCCTTGTTTTCAACTGCCTACCTTTCTAAACCCACTGTTCCAACTGCATAGTGCCTTGCTTATCTTTTCTTTTTTTTAATTGCCCAGGTAGTTTTGCTTATGGCCTCCTGCAGCCCTCTCTGCTTCACTCTTTGCTTTTACTGATTCTCTCCATTCTTCAAAATCTTTATGCAGTGAAGTCTTATATCACTACTACCCCCTTAGTACCTCCTCCCACCTCTGAATCTCTGTAATACTATCTGCATCATTTATCTGGTATCTATCTTCTGTGGTATATTGATTTTTAAAAAAAACTGATTCATTGCTATGATTGCACATGTTTTCCTATTGTCTCCTCCTATGTTCACAGGCATCTTAAAAGTTGACGTTGTGTCCTTTGATCTTGGTGCTTGTAGTGTATGGTTCATTGGCTGGCCCATGAGAGTATCTGTAAATGTGTATTGATAAAATTATTTAGGGGCACCTGGGTATTGCAGTTAGGCGTCCGATTCTTGGTTTTGACTCAGGTCATGATCCGAGTGTCATGAGCTCGAGCCCCACATCGGGCTGTGTGCTCAGTGCACAGTCTGCTTGAGATTTTTTTCTCCTTCTCCTTCTGCTCCTCCCTCTTACGCTTGCTCTCTCTCTCTCTCAAATAAATCTTTTAAAAAGTTTTTTGAAAAAAAATATTATTTGGTGTTTGTGCGCTTGGGAATGTAGTGGTTCTGATGATACTGTAACAAAGAGACTAATATCAGGTTTGGCTGACTTTTTGAGGACAGTTCACCTTTTGACATAGTTTCCAATGATTACAGAGAAAGAGGAGCATAGATTCCCAAGAGGTGGGAGACAAACTGTATTTGAGAGAACATATTTATAAATGCACTTGAAAATGATGGACGTAGAGCATGTGCTTTGGGCCATAAGAGGAAGCAACTTTTCTGAGGAGAAAAGAAATTACTGGGAGAATCAGAAGTTCCAAAACACAGTTTGAAGAAGTAACCCAGAAGTAAGGGTTCCAGAAGGGAAAGGTGGTAGAGGGAGACACATTAATATTTCTTCCCAGTACTGAGCACAAGGTGTCCCCGAGTCAGATACTATCTGGGCAATGCCAGTAGGAAGAAAACTGAAGGAAAGCAGGAAATTGAACCCACGTTTGTCTAGGGTGAACTCCCATGAGCTCTATCATTTCTTTAATTTCAGGAACAATTATGAGGCATTTAAACTGAGAAGCTCTCTATCCTGTGAACTAATTAGAAAGGTCATTAGAGAAGTTTGCATTATGGCCTTATTCTAAGGCAAATTTCATAAATAATGTTGGATAAAACCTTAAAGATCTGTGTTACAATACTCCAGGCAACTCTATTAGAATCAAATGTAATTGTCAAGTAAATAAGCAAAAGGATGATAAAGTAGAAAACTTTAGGAGAAACACTGAATTGCCTGGAAACTATTCTGTAATCACTCTCTGTTAAGTTTTTGAATCAAAAACATTCTTTAATTGCCATAACAGTGTTATACAGCCAAATTTTTCAACTAAGTGATTTGTTTAGTGTGCTGGGGATCTGGCAAGACCACCCCAGGCTCTGTGATTTACGAGGAAGACTCAGGACTCAGCATGGAGTCAGACTCCTGCTAAGATTGGAGCAAAACCAGGCCTTCCTAAGGAGAGCTCTCTAACGCCTGCTGTGTGAAGTCTTTTCTGCACAGATAAATTGAAACTATTAGGTTGAGACCTATGAAGTTGCAATATTCAACCATTTTTCACTACAAAAACGTCAATTGCTGGGACCCCTGGGTGGCTCAGTCAGGTAAGCGTCTGCCTTCGCCTTAGGCTGTGATCCCAGGGACCTAGGATCAAGTCCTACATTGTGCTTCTCGCTCTGCCAGGAGCCTGCTTCTCCCTCTGCCCCTCCCCGTGCTCGTGCTCGTGCGTGTTCTCTCTCTCTATCTCTCTGAAATAAATAAAATCCTCAAAAAAAAAAAAAAAAAAATGGCATGTGCCTGTGGTTCAACCTCTAGTTCTGTCTTCTAGTTTACTCTCCCCCAAAGCTATTTGTATACCCTGAGCTGCATGTCCACCAAGTCCAACTGAACAATATAGCAAAGATCTCATACAGAGCTGGGCCTAATGGCTAAACTCTGTTAAAAATAGTGACAGAAAGGGGCACCTGGGTACATCAGTCGGTTTATTGCCCACCTCTTAATTTTGGCTCAAGTCATGACCTCAGGGTTGGGAGACCGAGCCCCATCTTGCACTCAGCACAGAGTCTGCTTGAGATTCTCTCTCCCACTCTTCCTTTGCCCCTCCTCCCGCTCATGTGCACATGCATTCTCTCTCTAAAATAAATAAATCTTTTTAAAAAAATGGTAAAGAAATATATTATCCTTGTGGACGTCAAGGCCACATACCATTCAGTGAGATTTAAACTCAGGGTGATTCCTAAGATTGTAATCCTAAATGTCTCATTAGAGTAAGCTTTTTTTTTACTACATTAAGCATTTGTTGAACCAGTTATTCTGATCAGTTGAGAGAGACTCTTCAGCCAGACCATACAGCCCAAAATAGAAACAAAGCAGCAAGAACCCGTGCCCTTTATGGGAAGACATGGCAAGGAATGCAGTGATCGTAGAGGATATGGATTTCACAAGCTCATTTATGGCACTTAGTGGCTGCAGGATTTTTACTAGGTGAAAGCTCCAAATGTCTGCCATCTCTCTATTTTGTTTCAGAGCGGTTTGGAGAGAGACAGAGCCCCAGACCACAAGGATGCTTCTCTGCATCCTTCCTCTTGCCTTTAACACTCACACATGGGATACTAATGGAATAAAGCTTTCAAGCTAGCAGGAAGATCAATAGAGATTTTATAAGGCTAGCAAAGACTTATTGAGCATTATGCTATATGACTCAGTTTTCTTTATAAAAAATGAAAGAGATTCAAATTAATACTGGAAAGTCACCTGAGTCTTTTAAAAAATGGTATTTTTTAATGGTGGGGGGGAGGTATACTCAAGCCTGTCTGCGAGTTACCTAGGATTTCCAGTTTTTTAAATGTTGGAAATCTTAAGTAAATTGCTTTCATCATGTTCTCAAGTAGTGAAATTCCCTGTTCTTTGTTTAAAAAAATAAGAAAAAGGTTTTATTTCTCATTATTACAATGGAGTGTTTGGGTTTTGGGTTTTGGGGTTTTTGTTTTTTTGGGTTTTTTTTAAAGCTCATATTTACTTAATGCAGTGGTAACTTGAAGGGCATTCTGTCTCTTCAAGCTGTCATCTAAGTCCCAGAAACACTGAGGATTACCTCTTCCAAAGCCAGGCTGTACCCTAAAAATCATACCATTAAGCCCCGCCTACTACCCTGAGGGTCCCCAGGATGTATGCTTGTAGCTGAGTTGGAAACCTCTGAAACCAGCAGCTGAGCCAGACTTTGCTCCCCAAGACCCTGTCACTAAGTTGACATAGGTTACTTTCCCCATTAGTGCTGCATGAGCAAAGCCCTGGGGAAATGGAGACCCAGGTTCCCACATTTGTGTAGGGAATAAGGAGAGAGCCAAAAAAAAAAAAAAAAAAAAAAAAGCTTTCTACCAGTTATTGAGCCTTGTGGTGAGCCCAGTGCTCTCATTAATTTACACAACCCTGAAACTAAGTGTTGTCCCTCTTTACAGAGGGGGAAATTAAGGCTGAGAGGTTAAGTGATGTGCCGAGAATTGATAGCCCTTTAAGGGCACAGACAGCTCAGCTGACTCCAGAGCACACACCACCTCCTGGAAACTTCCAAACACACTGCTACACCATGCCAAGTGCGGCAAGTACCGTGGTTGAGGAAGGCCCAGGACCTCATCGGAAGAGAGAAAGAGAGAAAAGGAGTGTGTTAAATACCTGTTGTGCACTAATCTCGATGGCAGATTCTTCCCACGCATCTTCTCCGTTAATCCTCCCATCTTCCCAGCAGCCCTATGAGGGAGGCTATATCCCCCCACACATACCTACTCAGAGAGGTCGAGAAACTTTCTGAAGGTCACCTGAGCCCAGATCTGTTTGAGTTTATGTCTTCTGCCTTATCACAATTAGAGTGTTAACCAGAGAGGTTGTTGGAGAAGTAAAGATTCTTACAGAGGTGGAAGGAAAAGTGGACTGATAGAAAAGTAGAAAGATAATCTGAAAACTTTAGATGAATGTCCAACCGAAAGGGTAGACATTAGCAATTATTTGTAATTTATAATTGTTAGAGTTGTCATAGTATTTAATGAAGAGACCATTTGTAAAATTACTTTTGCTTTACTAAGTTAAACTGTCATTTTTACATGAGCATTAAAAATTCTAAGATTTTTTTTTAAAGATTTTTATTTATTTATTAGAGAGGGAGAGTGAGAGAGCATAAGAGGGGAGAAGGTCAGAGGGAGAAGCAGATTCCCCTCGGAGCTGGGAGCCCCATGCGGGACATGATCTCTGGACTCCAGGATCATGACCTGAGCCATAGCCAGTCGCTTAACCAGCTGAGCCACCCAGGCGCCACTAAAAATTCTAAAATTTTCCATGCATCTTGTTGTGAGTAGGATGCAGAAGGTCTTCTGGGATAGCAATGAATTCCTGAGATCCAGATGGTAGGAGGGCAGGCGAGTGGAAGGAGGTGGAAGGAGTGGCAGGAGGAGCAGCTCCAGTGGAAGTCAGGAGTAGATCAACTGGCATTCAAGTAACCAGACCTCCAGTTAAATTCAAGTATATTTTTTACATTTGAATTTCAAGATTATGAGACAATTATAGCTCCCCACCCCCCAGAAAAAGCTTTTCTCAGGGATTATTTGGAAAAGTCAACGGGACTGAACATGTGTTACAGTCTTTTTAATCTCCTTCATGGTGGACGGTTACATAATATCCAGTTAGGATTGATGTTTGTTGTCAGGATCTGGGGGCCCTGCGGATATGCAGTCACCAGAGAAAGATTAAATTATGTCAAATATAGGCAAGAAAGAAAGGAATATTTGAAATATGTTCTAGACAAATGGTTCTAATTCTTTTTCAGTTAAGTAAAAATAATATATAGCAGATCCATAAATAGCTTCCTAATTAAGGCTTTACTTACTGTGTGCCAGAGGTAGCTATATAACAAAAAGAAAATTATAATCCTAGTACTCCAAATATGTGATACATTCTGCTTCTTTCTGTTATGTTTTTTAATAGTTAACTTCTTTATGAGTAATTTTAATAAGATTAACTTGCAGAATAAGGAGAAAGTTTCTTCTTTTAAAAGATGTACTTGTTTTGGGCGCCTGGGTGGCTCAGTGAGTTAAGCCGCTGCATTCGGCTCAGGTCATGATCTCAGGGTCCTGGGATCGAGTCCCGCATCGGGCTCTCTGCTCAGCAGAGAGCCTGCTTCCTCCTCTCTCTCTGCCTGCTTCTCTGCCTACTTGTGTTCTCTCTCTGTCAAATAAATAAATAAAATCTTTAAAAAAAAAAAAGATGTACTTATTTTATTTATTTTTTAATTTTATCTTATTTATTTATTTTATTATGATAGTTTCTTTTGTTTGTTTTAAATTTTTTATTTTTTTATAAACATATAATATATTTTTATCCCCAGGGGTACAGGTCTGTGAATCACCAGGTTTACACACTTCACAGCACTCTCCATAGCACATACCCTCCCCAATGTCCATAACCCCACCCCTCTTCTCCCCACCCCCCTCCCCCCAGCAACCCCCAGTTTGTTTTGTGAGATTAAGAGTCACTTATGGTCTGTCTCCCTCCCAATCCCATCTTGTTTCATTTATTTTTAAAGATTTTACATATTTCTTTGACAGACAGACATCACAAGTAGGCAGAGAGGCAGATGGGGGTGGGGTGGAAAGCAGGCTCCTCGCTGAGCGGACAGTTCAATGCAGGGCTTGATCCCAGGACCCTGAGATCATGACCTGAGCCAAAGGCAAAGGCTTAAACCACTGAGCCACCCAGGCACCCCACGATGTATTTATTTTAGAGAGAGCATGAGCAAGAGGGCCAGATAGAAAGGAAAAGAGAATCTCAAGCAGACTCTGTGCAGAACCCAACACAGGGCTTGATCTCACGACCGTGAGATCATGACCTGAGTGGAAATCAAGAGTCACGTGTTTAACTGCGCTTAACCAATTGCTCCACCCCGGAGCCCTGTGAAAGGCTGTTCTATACATACTGAGTTAGAAACTTTCCGAGTTTTGAGTTTCATCGACTTTTTTGTATCTTTAGGGATCTCTCTAAAGTTGTGAGCCTAGAGCCAAGAGCAGTTAGCTTGGGTTTCACTTGCCACATGGTGACAAATGGCAACTCCTTTTTGGTAGGTGGGATGAGAGGTTATGTGACAGCATTAAAGAACCAAGCATACTTGCTGATTTCCCTTCTAGATCAGTATCAGAATAAGAGCCTATCCTGGTTTCACTCATACTCCTTTCAGTTTCCCTCCCAGCCACCATCCTCCAGTGTAAGCACATACACACACCATGTAGCCCTTTTCCGGTGGTAGCTTGCCTGGTAAAATTTCAAGTGACAAGGTCCCATCAGAAGACACTGAATGAGGCCTTTTATTTGCTTTCTGCTCATTTTTTACTGTATGTTTACAGAACTTTCCTTGAAAATAAAGCCAAAAAAGCCCAATAGATAAAACTTAAACCAGTCAATGTCTGTGTTTGAAGCTATTATTTAAAGCAAACAAATCCAAAGTAAGCAATATTAAAAGATTTGTATAAGATACTTTTACTGTTTAGTCTATGATTTTATCTATATTAGTTATTATATATTAATTATAATAGATAGTTAATAATAAATAATAAATATAATAAAATAATATAGTGGTTAATATCTACTGATTTATTTATTTGAGAGTGTGTGTGCATGTATGCAGGGTTGGGGGGAGGGAGAAAGAGAGAATCTCAACTAGACTCCCTGCTGAGCACGGAGCCCATTGAAGAGCTGGAGCTCAAGACCCTGAGATCATGACCTGAGAAATCAAGAATCAGACACTTAACTGCCTGAGCCACCCAGGCACCCCATTATCCACAGTTTTCCATGCTAATACCACAAAAATTTGGCGTAATTCTCTCTAGAGGTTGAAAGTAAATTTAGGGAATATTTTTTAGTAATTTTTCTCAGTATGTCTTAGGAACAGTTTTCGAATTTGCTCTTCTTAAAGCATAATTATCATCCCATCTTTTCTGGTTCAAAAACATTGAGCAAGTAATTCCTATTGTCTCGATAATGTCCAATTTCCTTAGCCTAATGAAGAGATAATGTGTCATATGTCAGGGGCAAGGGCTCCAAACAAAGCAGGGAAGGAGTGTGAAGTGCTGAGTGGTGGGGTTGCTCTGTTAA
Organism: Mustela nivalis; assembly: GCF_964662115.1. NCBI lineage: Eukaryota > Metazoa > Chordata > Mammalia > Carnivora > Mustelidae > Mustela > Mustela nivalis. The sequence continues at coordinate 64,465,423 of NC_139024.1, forward strand.
ACAATTCAAGAGGATTTTCTTATCTGTCTTATTGAGCAGAGTCCCAGAGGATGTGAAATCCATGTGGGTATCAGAGACAAGAATGTTTCGAGTCCTTGCAAAGTTCTGGGATGGACTAAGTCAGGATGACTAGAACAGAGTAATTCAGAAGGAAAGGGGTACCTTGTGGGCCATGATGGAGACCTTAGGTTTTACTCCAAGCAACATGGGAGCTATTGAAGAGTTCTGAGCAGAGGAGTGATGCCACTTGTATTTTAAGGGGATCACCCTGGCTACTACGATGAAAACAGACTAAAGGTAGTCAGTGGGAAGATCAGGTAGACTGGGTAAGAGTATATTGTAGTCACACAGGGAGGAGATGATTAGAGAGGCAGCTGGAGAGGTGGTAAAATGTTTTATAAGGTAGAGGGGAAAGAACTTACTAACAGATTGAACATGAGGATCAAGGGTGAGTCCAGGGTTTGGGGCATAATCAGATGGAAGGGCAGAATTCTCAGCTGGTGAGGAAGACTGCAGAGCAGGTTATAAGGCAGAGAGTAGGAGGCAGAAACTCATGGGCTGGGTTTTTGACATGACTTGTATCTGAGACAGTAGCAGACATCTTTTAAATATCCTTTGAGGTACACTGAAGTAATATGGGTAAAGGGGTGCCTGGGGGGCTCGGTGTGTTAAGTATCCGCTTTCAGCTCAGATCGTGACCCCTCGTTCCTATGATTGAGTTCTGTATCAGGCTCCTTGCTCCGTGGAGAGCCTGCTTCTCCCTCTGCCTCCAGCTCCCCCTGGTTGTGCTCTCCCTCTCTGAAAAATAAATAAAATCTTTAAAAAATACATATGGGTAAAGAAAGTAATGTGTTTAAAGTATGGGATCCTGCACTTGACATAATCAGAGAACTACCGGGTATGTCTGCCCCTTTATTCTTTTCCGAGAATACATTTCCCATAGTCTCTTTAATAATCTGTGTTACGGAACTTTTTCCAGTACCTGTTTCAAAATCCTAGTAAATTTTATGTCCTGGCTCCCTTCTAGTGACCCACTTGGGTATGTTCTTGGAATGTTGGGTCCCTAATGCATGAGCTTTCTAAGAACTAAGATCAGAGACTTTGGATACCAGTCATGCTTCCACCTGCTTGCTTTATGTTTAAACTGGGACCAACCTTGAACATGCTACTGCTGGAGGATCGGTTGAGCCACAGCCCTTGATTTTGGGGTGTGTCCTTCCCACTGAGCCAGCAAGAGTTGTAACAGCCTCGTCTTTTTATTTCCTAAATCTAGCCTTGTGCCTGATACAAAGGTTCACAGTAAACATTGAATAGGTGAATGTTTCTAAATCAATTTTAAGAAACTAAATATGGTCTTTTCTCTTTGTCTCATTTGTACAGCGCCTGAAAGCTACAAAGTGCAAGAAAAGAAAACTGCTGCCTCCAGCCGTCCCTCTGCTATTTCGGGACAGAATAGCAACTACTCAGGAAGTAAACCAGGTACGATTCATGTCTTTTGCTGTAGAAAAAAAGTTATCCCTAAAGCCTTAAGGCATGCTGGAATTTAGGAGAACTTAGTTTCTATCCTGCTACCAAAACACAACTCCTACTGGCTTATATGAATTTAAGTCCAAGAACCTCTTACAGCCTTGATTTTCTCTTTCTAAAATGGAGATTCAAACACATGCCCTGCTAATTTCTCAGAATCATTTTGGCAATCAGCGAGATAATGCGTGTGGGTGCATTGTTTACTGTCCAGCGATGTATAAGAGGTAATCATTTTCCTATTCTTTTTTGTAATGGTGTGTGAACCACAACTTTTTGTGCCTGTGTGCCCAGCATTACTGTATATCTTTTCTTGTGACATTTTCAAAAGCCATTTAAGGAAATCTTCATACATAGCAAAGCTGCTACAGAATTATGTTTTTGTTCTCTATTGTCTGCAATGATTGTACACCTACATGGTAATTTCATTTAATAGCCTGTGATTCATGGTCTGTTCCACTCAGTAATACAAAGAAGCAAACAGCCTGTAAACATAAACAGTTGAAGACAATGAAGTTGCTTCCAGGTGTCCAACAGCCATTGTGTGGTCCTTGACAGAGCCCACTGTCCAGTATGATGGTAGACAAGCAAAGAGATGCAACGGCAATTTGACCCCCTCATGAGGGCCTTGGAAGCCTACTTTATGCAGCATCCGAGACCAAAATCACTCAAGAGCAGTGAATCAGTGAGAATTAAGATGGAAATCACTCTTTCTAGCTTCAAACAAAACATTCCCCCATTATTCGTAGTTTAGCGGGGGTGGGTTGGTGGGGTTTCCATGTGGGAAAGATCTTAACAGAGCAGATAAATCTGGCTTCTTGCTTAAACGAAGGACAGCTAACAAGTACTATTGCCAGACTGTATGACCAGCCATTAGTGGAAGATGATGTGTAATTTCAGTGCAATTTTAATTAGCAGGCTGAGACTCCCCACTTAGTCAGTTTGCCTTTCCATCTGTTCATGGACCCACCTACCTTTCAGTCACCATCTACTACTTAATGAGTAATTGTCCTGTGCCTGGGACCATGACAGGGACTGGAGGAGCAAAGCAGGGTCCCTGTGCTCCCAGGCCTTATTCTAGGTGACTTAGGTTCCTTACACTGAAGTGAGGATCCTTTAGCATGGAAACCTCATTTGTCTTACCATGAGAACTGAACATTCGCTAAATGCTATATACTGTTTTCCCCTTGTTTTGACTGTATTCCCTGTGCTGTACGTTTTATCCTTGTGACTTACTCATTCCATAACTGGACGTCTATACCTTGCACTCCCCTCACCCATTCTGCCCGTTCCCCTCCACCCCTAACCTCTCTGGCAGTCATTCATATTGTGTCTTTTGAGCATCATGTGTCTCCTTGCTTATATAAATATATATAGATGAGCTGATGTACATATGAAGGTCTTGCTTTTAAAACCACCATGTTGTTTTCCTTAGTATCTCCAAAGGATGATAGAAGAATTTTCATGTTGGATGGCTAGGCTTGAGTAAAACCTGTTACTTCTATGAGATACAAGTCATGGGAATGTCTGACTAGAGCAGTCTATTAATTTTCATTCTCTGGAACTTGGGGCAGGGGTGGTGAAAAGTAAAGTATATACTAAATTTTGGAATATTTTGAATATTGTCCTCAACCCAAAATGGACAGTCTGACCAAATGATTTCTTGGGGTCTTTTTTAACCCAGTAAATTTTATTTATTTATTTATTTATTTATTTATTTATTTATTTATTTATTTTAGATTTTATTTATTTGTCAGAGAGAGTGAGAGAGTGAGCACAGGCAGACAGAATGGCAGGCAGAGGCAGAGGGAGAAGCAGGCTCGCTGCTGAGCAAGGAGCCCGATGTGGGACTCCATCCCAGGACGCTGGGATCATGACCTGAGCTGAAGGCAGCCGCTTAACCAACTGAGCCACCCAGGCGTCCCTAACCCAGTAAATTTTAGTTAAATGTTTTCCCATCTTTTACCTTCTGATAAAGACTCTAGAACATCTCTTTGATGTTAATAACATTCAAGTTGTTAATATTTTATCTTGGAAACAGGCATAGGAGGCCCTTGTGGTTTATAAGTGTGGGCATAGTATGTCTCATGTTATCTAGGAAAGACAAGTGCTCTCAGCTGGGAATACTTGGACCCAGACAGAAAGAGGCCATTTGTAAAGTCACGGATCTGTCCATGTCTACAGAGTGGGTGAGGGCTCTTGAGGATGCCATCAGCTGCCTCCAGATGATTCAGAGTGTAACCTAATTAGATGAGAACATTGGCATTCTTTTCATGATCAGTACATACCTAAAAAAAAAAAAAAAAAAAGCAGAAACTTAAATTCATTTTTAAAAATCCCTCTTAATTTCTATCCCTTTATCACGCTTCACCAACAAGTCTTAAAAGAGCCACAAAAAACTTCACTAGCATTTATAAGTCATTTCCATCACAGAGGAATGCAGGCCTTGGAATCTTCCAGGCCTTCTCTGACTGCTCCATCTTGCCGCTGTCATGCCTCCCTGAGTGCCCTGGTGTGCAGAAGGGCCCGGGGTTGAGCTAGAGATCTGGTTTTAGGAACTAGCTGTGACACTTCACTGTGCCACCTTCCTTGGTCACAGACATTTCCCTCAGCTTTCTCCTTTGGAAAACAGGCATGAGAACTCGTCCTTGAAGGAGTAGGTACTTGGCCAGCTTGTAGAGCTGTTGTGAAGAACAAAGTGATAATGTTTGTGAAAGTGCTTTGCAAAATGCAAAAGCCCCAGTGAAGTTATTTATTGTGTCAACTCTAGTTGTTCGGATCGAAGTCAAAGCCTGGTGAGCTCTTGAGAAAACCTTGTCCGTGTCAGTTGATTTTCTTTCTTCGAGAGCCCCTGAGTTCCCCCTTTGTGGTCTAGGCTCATGCATGTCACTGAAGACAGGATATCAGGAGCACTTCCCGTCACTCGAAAGTGCCCCAGTTTGGGTGGCCAGCCCCCTGCTTCAAGTCGTCCCAGCCAGAGGTTGAATGCAGAGGGCAGCTGCAGGTGAACTCACAGCAACGTTCTGTTGCTCTGAAAACTTTTCCTTCTGACAGTGTTAGATCTGTCAGGAGACGATGGGAAATGTTCAGGACGTTCATTTACTTCCTGCACCTTGGTTTTGTTGCAGGGAAAAGGGATGTGAGGGTTGGGGATGAGAGGCAGACGAAGAATCCTAGAAAATTCACTCTTTACTTGGAACTATTCAATTTTTTTTCTTTTTGGAAACCTCTCTTTAAAGATAATTTTTATCAGCTTTTGGTTATTAAAACTGTGACTGTTTAACATTTATTTTTTTTTAAGTCTGTTATCAAATACGAGGTTGCTGTTTGTTTGCCCCATTGGTATATGTTGAGGGGGTGGTTAAAGTTAGTGAAGGTTGTTTGCTCATTCGTTCAACAGATGCTTCTAAATATTCTCCTTCCTGCCAGATGTGGTCCTGAACACTGGGAATACGCAGTGAACAAAACCAATAAGGCTTTGTTCCTCCCCCACCCCATCTCTAATCCACCAGCAGTATTATTGACATTCTGGCACCCAAGTGACGGATGTAATCAGAAGGATGGAAACAGAATTTAAACTGAATGCCTTGGGGCACCTGGGTGGTCCAGTCAGTTGAGTCTCTGACTTGGTTTCAGCTCAGGTCACCATCTCAGGGTCATGATCTTGGGCTCCGGAGATGGAGCCCCACCGTCGGGCTCAGGGTGCTCAGTACAGCGTCTGCTTGAGATTCTCTCTCCCTCTCCCCTCCACTCTCTCTAAAATAAATAAATAAAATCTTTAAAAAAAAAAAAAAAAGACCTGAATGACTTTTTCCCTCTACAATTCAGCGTTTTCTAATGCCAGGTTCCTAATCCAACCAAAATCATCTAGGATATCACAATCACCGTGCCCTAATTCTTTACTTCCTCAAAATCTGATTCCAAATGAATAGTGATTATCATTCCAGCACTCAAAACAAGGTCAGCGGGAATCGTGATACTTGTAAGCATTGGCCTTATTTTTAGCAATTGATTGATTTGTTTGTGCAGCAATCTATATGTCCTTGTTGATTATATATTATACGATCAGTCAGGGTGGTGTTCGTTACATGCAATGAGCATAATCTTCATATGAAATGATATTACGGAAATCATCCCATGTAGTGCTGTTTTCCTACTGTGTATCCAAACAGCAACCATTATAGTGTGTAACTGGGTTATTGATATTGTGATTGATTTGGAGCTCTCAGGCTTGGTTGGGGTAGAAGAGGATAGGTGAGGGGGTGTGTGTCCCATACGTTGTTATTAAAATCTTCCCTTCGAAATTTTTTTTTCAAAATTTTACCTGAAATTTGGCAAGTACTCGAAAGTAAGCTAGAAATGTCACACCCTTCTTATTCATAGTGTGTGACAGAAATTATAAATGTAATTCAAAGGAATTAAACTATTTTTTAAGATATTTATTAATTGAGTGAGAAGGAAAGTATGGGAGCGGGGAGAGGGGAAGAGGCAGAGGGAGAGAGAGAATGTCAAGCAGGCTCCATGCCGTGCATAGAGCCAGATGCGGGGCTCGATCTCACCACCTGGAGATTGTGACCTGAACCGAAATCAAGAGCAGACGTTTAACTAACTGAGCCACCTAGGCACCCCTAAACTATTTTGTGGGCTTTCTGTAAAGTGCTTATGTCTTTTTTATATAAAGTCTTTTTTAATAAAGTTGATTTGGGGTTTATATATAGTTAAATAAGTGTTTATGAACGGGTAAACCTCATTGTTTAAGGCATATTACTTAAGTCGTAAGTAATCATTGAAGGTCTCTTCTTTTTTTTTTTTTTTAAAGATTTTATTTATTTATCAGAGAGAGAGAGAAGGGGAGAGAGCGAGCACAGGCAGACAGAATGGCAGGCAGAGGCAGAGGGAGAAGCAGGCTCCCCGCTAAGCAAGGAGCCCGATGTGGGACTCAATCCCAGGACGCTGGGATCATGACCTGAGCCGAAGGCAGCTGCTTAACCAACTGAGCCACCCAGGCGTCCCTGAAGGTCTCTTCTAACTGCATTTTGACTTGTTCTCAGATAGTTCTTTCTTGCAAATGCCACTTGCCATGCTGTCATTTCTTTTCACCCGAAACAAATGACAGTAAAACACCCCTGTGTATGGCCCATAACCAGGTGCCTGAGCAGGAGGCCACATGCCCATTTTCAGATTCCAGAAGTAAATCTTTTGGGGCCAGGAGCCATATTTTCTTACACAAACAATATTTGAAATCTCATAAATAATCAGTAAGTCTGAAAAGTAAGTTTCCTAATAAATGTGAGCTACTGAGGGGTCCTTTGACCAGATTCTAAAACTCATATCTTAAAAGAAAATAAAAGAGGGGTGCTTGGATGGCTCAGTGGGTTAAGCCTCTGCCTCTGACTCAGGTCGTGATCTCAGGGTCCTGGGATCGAGCCCCATGTCGGGCTTTCTGCTCCGTGGAGAGCCTGCTTCCCTCCCCTCCTCTCTGCCTGCCTCTCTGCCTGCTTGTGATCTCTGTCTGTCAAATAAATAAAATCTTAAAAAATAAAAAAAATAAAAAAAAAGAAAGGAAAAGCATAAAATGCTATCACTTAGTCTTGCACGTGATTCTCACTGCCAGGTTTTTGCAGGCTCCTGATGGGCCTTTTCTACGGTTTCTGTTCCCCCTCAATGTACAAATCCCGTGGCATTCAAGAGGCCTTTGGGATGGAGGGCCTTTCAATTTGTTGATGAACCACCACCATGCTATCTAAAATATTGTCCCACTAGCTTTCTGTTTTTTAACATGAGTTCTTAAAAATATGTCAATTTAAAAGAAGAGAAAATAAACCTGATTTTGAGGTAATTATCATCATCATCATCATTTTGCTTGTTTATATAGTAGCAGAGTGAATGCATTAGTATAGCTCTCTGCTGGGAAACCCGCAGCAGTGTTTTGCTTGGAGTGCCATCCAGAGTCCTCCCTGTGACCAGCAAGCCCCGTGCCATGTCCCTTGCAGGTCTGGCCCCATTGATTGCGATCTCGCTCCGTTCCAGGCTCGTAGATCTACCCGTTTCTTGAGCACATTATGTGCTCTTAATCTCAGGGCCTTTGTGCTTGCTTCCCATCTCCTGGAATATCTGCACATCCATGTGTCCTTTCCATCAGGGTTTTACACGTAAAAGTTCCGTCAGTTAGGCCTCCCTTGGCCCTTGTCTAAAATGTTAAACAGTCCCTTCCTGCCATGTCACAATCCCCTTTGTTGCTTTGTTGTCCCCTTAGCATTTATTTCAAACTAACGTTCAGTATATTTTCCCCTTTTTCATTTTTTTAAAGATTTTTTTCTATTTATTAGAGAACACATGCAACGAGGGGGAGGGGCAGAAGCGGGCTCCCTGCTGAGTGCAGAGCACCCACATGGGGCTCCATGCCAGGACCCCAAGATCATGATCTGAGCCAAAGTCAGACGCTTAACCAGCTGAGCCACCCAGACGCCCCAGCCCCTTTTTTTCATCCCGTTATCTCTTATTTATCCTGTTCGTAAAATTCTCCCTGAATAGAACACAGTCCCCACAAGGGCAGAGATTTTTTTTTCCTCGATTGCTTTCTTTTCATCACCTAGAACAATGCCTGGTGCAGAGTTGATGTTCACCACGTAGTCAGTGAATGAATGAGTGAACTGAGGCTTATGTGTGAGGCATGTAACTAACACTGTTTCAAGCATTTCATTTAGTGCTTACAGTGATGTGAGATTGGTTCTATTTATTCTCGTTTTGTAGATAATAAATCAAAACCCAGGGGACACCTGGGTGCCTCCATCAGTTAAGCATCTGCATTGGGCTCAGGTCGTGATCCCAGGGTCCTGGGATCGAGTCCCACGTTGGGCTCCCTGCTGAGCGGGAAGCCTGATTCTCCCTCTCCCTCTGCTTGTCAGTCCCCCTGCTTATGCTTGTTCTCTCTCACTCCATCTCTCTCTGTCTAAAATAAATACATAAAATCTTAAGGAAAAAAAAATCCATGAAACCCATGCCCTAATTAACTTGAGACTAAGAGAGTTGGTGAGTAACTCAGCCAAATTTACCTAGCAAGTGAGAGACAGGACAGAAAGTGGACTCTTGCCTGTGTGACTCCAAAGCTGGGCTTTTTGCATCCGGCTGGTGAACCTCTATTCAGTAGAACTTCACTTAGGATTCTGTTTGCTGTTGAGGAACAGACTTTTTAAAGCATAAAAATGATAGAAGTTCACTAGCTTAGGAACCCAAAGCATCATATCTGTTACTGGATAGAAACAGTCAAAAGGCTACAGTTATGTTTTTACATCATGGGAGGAGGGGGGGTGGGCAGGTTGTGTGTCTTTTTATTTTTTTTTTCTAGAACTTGTTTCCCATTTTCGTTGAGCTGACATAGAGCATGCTGTAAGTTTAAGGCATGTAGCATAGTGACTTGACTTAGCTGTGGTGTGAAATGATCACCACAGTCAGGTTAACATCCCTCATCTCCTGTGGATATGGGAGAGAAAAAAGGGGGATGTTTTTCTCCTTGTGATGAGAACTCTTAGGATCTACTCTCACATAATGTTTTTAAACAGGAGAAAAATGCTTGAAAATTCTCAGAAAAAATCATAATAATAAGGCATATCACCAAAACTATAGTCCTATATACCAGTTGTTGTAAGACATAGTAATATTTCATTCATCAAACTTACTAGCTAAAAAGGTATTTATCAAAGTATATTGTCATGAGAAAATCCACTCTTCTGCTTATATGTTTTATCTCCTTTGCAGACCCTCCTCTCGTGCTACGGGTTGATGACCGGCAGCGGATGGCCAGGGAGCGCCGTGAGGAGCGCGAGAAGCAGCTAGGTATCCATCCCCAGCCCTCATCCCCTCCTTCAGGGACACTGTCGTTGAGTTGTTACCTTTCACCTCAAGACTAAAGGCCACTAAACCATTGAGCACACGGACATCACTCTAATGACTATGCTCACTGACGTGCCTTTGTGAGTCGTACAGATGGATGTGAAACAGAATTTAGTATGTGATAGAAACAGGGGACCAAATTCTAAGTAACAGGAAAGCCCAGCCCAGGATTCAGGTCCTTTTCCCTTCTTTTATTGTAATCACAGTTTAATGTGGTGCAGGAGAGAATGTATGTACCACAGGCTCGATGGTCAGCTTACATTTTACAACTTAAAAAAAACAGCTCACAAGGACAGTGAGCTTATGGTTCTCTTTTATGTGAAGAAGAGTCATAAGAGTGTAGACTACTGGGGCACTTTCTGCTTCCCATAATAAAATAACCCTGCTGCTGAATTTATAGACGTATGCGACCAGCCTTGCTGCCAGAAGAGTGCAGAACCTAGTGCTGAGCCGTCTGATATTTCTTTTGCTACCTAAGGTCTTTGTGAAAGGTTAGCAACTGTGGTATTGGCCATACCATCACCTGGAGAGCTGTGTCCCAGGGATGACCTTACCAGGAAGCCAAGATCAAAGCACCAGTGTCCTCTAGAACACTGAGCAAGGATGCTCATGCTAACTCCTCCTTTACTTTGATGTCCATTTATGCCAAACTACTAAAACAGGATGCCTCCTTAAGTGCCTTAGAAAGACGAAATGTCCGGTTAGCTTGTCTCAGTGTTGCAGAATGTCTCTGTCTTTAAAAATTGGACTGACTGAGGTTATTAGCATGTTCCCAGTGGATGACCCCTAACTTTTCTAGAGTTCCACTGCATTTTGTAAGAATTCATGTTTCGGTGGGAGAACCCAGCATGTGTACCCCATCTTTTCTATTGTTCTAATCCACAAACCCAAATCTGTGAAATTTATGGGATGCTGGTTTTCAGAAGTCTACTAACATTACTTAATTCTTCCAACAAGGGCCTTGTTCTCTCCTTTGCCATAATGGGCATGCCAGGTCAGTTCTTTTGCTGCCAAAGTCTTTTTGACACAAATTTCAACAACTTGGTAGAAGGGATTGAGCTCTGCTGCTTTTGTGTGCCTAGCTTTCTACCCAGGCTTGAAGTTCCCTGTGGCTGATAGGCTTGCTGCAGGCGGGTGGGTTCCTGGTGGAGGGCTTTCTGTGGCCCTCAGGCTGATGCTTTCCCTCACGTACTCTGCAGACTGGGTCTCTTGCTCCTGGGAGGTATGCCCACTGTTCCCTGATTCAGGTTGGTTTGACAAGTAGATCAGAACAGAGGAAAGGCAGAGCATCCCAAGCAGAAAGAGACTCCAGATAAGCACAAAAAAGCAACTGCCCACCTGCTCTGGGATCGCTGGTATTTGCACTGTCTTTGGATGGGTCCAAGGATTAGCTGTTGAGTTCTCTCCCCTCTCTGTCCCATCTAGCGGGGTCAGGTCTTAACTGTTTTATCTCTTCCTTAGAATTGCAGAATGAATTCCCATCTGCTAGAGTAGAAGTAGCTCCCAAGGATCTGGAGACCACCCCTTTATGATTTAAATCCCATTGTGAGTCAGCTTTTACACAGTAACTCAGACCTTTCTGTTTGGGTTTGTCTTTCAAAGTCAAGCACTGTTTGGTTTTTTTCTTTTCCTTTTTTTTTTTTTAGTTTTGTGGAATGTATTAATTAACATGCTGGTCAAACAAAAATGATCTCACTTCTTATGCTATGAAGTTACAAGACCTATAGCTTTGAGCCTACACAGTCTCCTGCAAGTTGCCTAGTTCTGTATGTTGAGTGGCTCGATGTTTGTCTTAAGAGGAAACCCCACATTTTAATTCATATCCACAGGGCAGCACACGACTTACTAATTTATAAAGTCAAAAACTTAGTTTTCTGGGTATTTTATTCAAAAGATAGAGATTGAGACCCACCCTTCAAAAGCTAGCTGCAGGGTATGTGGGGAGGGAGATAAACCCACAGCAATTATAATTGGAGGTGGTATTGAAAGGGTGTGCACACGGGTTGGTGAGAACCCACAGAAGCACCCGACCAGCCTGTGGGTGTCACGTGCCAGCAGAGTTTCCCAGCAGAGGATGTGGAAGTGCTGTCCAGCAGGGTGGAAGAGACAGAGATCATAGAACAGTGAAACAGGGATATGTGGGAAAAGGCATTTGCTAAAGGAAGCCATCATGCTTCACAGATTTTATTACATGGGTCGATTAATCACTTCAGGTGATTGTATTATCCTGTTATTACACCTGGACTGTTTTAGTGAACCATCATATAATAGACATGGTTTTTCTTCTTTTCCCTGCCATGTTCAATATCATGGCTTCCTTAATTCTGATCTCTTTTTGTTGTTAAAAATCACAATTTTCATGAAATACATCAGTCTTAATTTTTATTTTTTATTTGCATTAATTGCATTTTTTTTTTATTTTAAAACAATGTCTTTTTGCCTGATTTTTTCCATGTAATCGGTCATAGCAGCAATTAAATCTTGAGAGGCTCTCTTCAATCTTCATAAATACATGAATAAACATACATGTGAGCACACATACATATATTTTTGTAAAAGTGTTATCTAAAACCTAGCACCTAACTTAAATTGTGCCTTGCAGTCTATAAAGTTGATTTCTTAAAAAAAATCTTTTAGTACTAAAAATGGAAGGGCACACCTGAGCAGCTACCCTTAAACTGTGCTTTGCAAAAACTATAATGACAGTGGAATATTTTTAAAAAGAAGGGGTGAGGGAATGTCAATATCAGATCTCTGGACTGTGCTTTTTTAAAAACAAAAACAGTTGGTAATACCAGCTGTTACCAGGCTTTCAAACTGTAACGCTTTTCAAGTTTAAGGGAAAAAAAAATTGGAGTACACTCCATAAATTCCAGCAAAGCAAAGTTTTAAATGATTGGACATTGAGATTGATTACTCAGTGTTGGATATAGGTTGCAACTGACATTGAAATTATTAAAATTTTTTGTTTTAATCCACAGTTTCAAAAAAGCAAAGTGGAAAGGGTTGAATAAAGTTCCTTTTGTTTTGGGCGGCATGTCATGTTTGTACTATTCTGTAAATAGAGAGGACCTTCTCCTAACTTTCTGTAGGTTAAATCTCTGACTCATGCTTTAATGCTTTTATGGTGGGATTGGATCATGTGGCTTAATCTTTCTACATTGTCCTTCAATTTATCACATAAAACGAGGCATAATTCTTCATGTTTGGGGCTGTTCTGTCCATTTGGTTGAGCACAAATACTCTGAAAGCTGTATTTTTCAGTCTTGAAAGCTTTCTCCGTGAAGGAATCCCCCTAACCACTCCCTTCTATCTGAGTCTCTTCAGGCCATTCCTTCAAACTCCCCTCTCTTGACCTCTGTATCTTTTTTTCACCAACTCTCTTCCAAGCTTTAATTTTGTTTTTTTTTTTCCCGTAAGGGAAAAAAATTTCATTTGTGCACATGGGTTCCGACTCTCCTTTTTTGATGACATGGGTTTTACACATTCATTTGCTCCTAAGGCGGTCAATGCTTCCCCATTATCTAAAAGTCAGCTTCTGTACAACTGGCTCATCAACTCTCATTCCAAAACCAATTCCTCTGGGTGATTTTTGTGGCCCGGTCAATTGTACCAGTATTTTTATGGCCCCAAGCAATAATGTCTTTCAGCTGTGCTTGGTAATTGTCCTATTGCTGGAGGCACTGGCATCTTCCTGACCACTAGTCTTAACTGTTGGCTCTTTTGCATTATAAAACATTTTTTTTCTCTTCCTTTGGGTCCCAGTGCTGGGCCCTCACTAGTCTCCACTCTGGCCTGTTGGGCCACTTGAAGTTAACCAGTGGCGAGTTGGACTGAGCCTAGTCCTCGAGCTGGAGCTTCAGCATCTGGAGCCTAGGAGGTGGGTGGAAGTTGCCACATTCTCTCTGTCCTTCAGTCCACTTAGTCATATGAATAGCTGATGCTATCTTCAAGATAAATGTCAGGTCCCTGCCTTCAGATCTGCTGCCTGTGCTATCAGACCCATCCAGGCCTTCATAAATTCAGGTCCTGCTCACTAGAACCATCTCGCAGATGTACTGCATCTCTCCAGCTGTGTTGCAGTTAGGGCCACTCCCTCTTTCTGAAGCCCTTTCTACTCCTCATGGCCTTTCCCCCTTTCAGAAATTGATCATTTTCTCACTCTGCGGTCGGTTTTGCACAACCTCATATTTTAGCTCTCATTCTAATGCTGCTGTTTGCCCTTATGAACTTTTCCTAGTTGGATTTATATAACCTCCTGATTGCATGCATGATTGACTATAATTTGCTAGTTCTTTGTATCCCAGTACATGGCATGGTACTAATTATTCAACAGATATGTAGTAAATATTTGCAGACTTTCCTTACTCTGCAGTCTTTCATGCAATATTAATAATAATAATGGGCCAAACAATATTATACATTGCATTATCACATTTAGCAGCAACTTAACACCATGGTTGTCCTTTTTATTGTGTGGGCCTGCCATAATTGTTAAGGTAATTTATTTTATAGAAGGGCGTGTGTTTTATTTTTACATTGTGATAAGTAGATGGATTTTCTTTCTGCCAGAGCATATTTAAGCATGTCTTTAATATGTCTTTGATATTACTCTCAACATCTAAGCATGTGTGTATTTTTACTCACTTGTTTATTATCTGTCTGCCCCCACTGGGGTATAAGCTCTACAAGAGAAAGTACTTGTGTCATTTTGTCATGCCCAGTACCTATTAATAGTGCCCGGCCCATAGTCAATGTCTAACCATTGTCGTCAAATGGTAAATGAATAGTAAGTCTATGCATGTTAACATGAGCACAGATGAATGCGGCAGGTGTACTGCAGATTTGCTAAGACATTACCAAATTATCAGATAATACCTGCCGTTGTAATAGGTCAGTCCAACAGGTCTTGGATTCTTATTCTTAAACATTGTCTCAGAGGGACAAGGCTACAAAGGTCATCTATACACTAGTTGTGCCTTAAAACTTGAATTTTCATGTATGTTATAAAACTGACAGCCCTACAATATGTTGACAAATTCAAGAGAATATTTAAGAACTCTTTCACAGGTGAAAAATTTTCTGCACCCAAGGAGATACACGGTTCAACCCCTTTTCTTAAAATGATATGGATTAAGCTTGAAGTTTTGGCATGAATGGAGTGACATTGCCAACTGGGGCTTTCTGGGGTTCTGTGACATCATGAAAGATTATCAGACTTCTGTGATTGATTCGCATATCTCACGAAGAAAAATTTGTCTATAAAATCTATCCTTCAATGTATTCAACATAGGGGTTTTATAGCTAGGTTCAAACTTGTACAAGAGATCTCTCATACTGTGTTAGAAATCACCAAGATAATCTAAAAAAGATTTTGAACTTCGAACAAACGTAATCAACTTTTATTTGAGTTTCTTTCTGTGGATAATTTTTACCAGACTTCTTTGCCCTTCCAGTCATAGCTTTTTTAGTTTGTCTTTTTTTTTCTTTTTTAAATCTCCTTAATAACAGTGTGTTTTCAACACAGGGACAGCACTGTTAATCCAAGTGTGGCCAAGAGATAAATGATCATTTCTGCCTGGCTTGAGCATTCATCTCAAAAATATTGATGGGGGATTAGGACTAATTAGTAAATCACCAATAATGCTGTACCGATTAAAGTCATAAGTAAAGCTGCCTCTGATTTCACATTTCACATTATTCGATTAGCCCAGTTTTTGGTTTTGACCAGACTCTCCACAAAACAGGGTGAGCTTTGGGAAAGCAGTCTTTCTAAACCAAATCGCTACTGGGTAGAAGTTTGACCGATCTGTGCTTAGTCTTGGCATCTGGTCTCCCGAAGATGAACATAAAGTACAAAAGCCCTCCAGGCCGTCAGGCAGGCCGTGAACAGCTGAGGGCTCTGACTGCACGGCAGTGGGAGGGATACGGACATGAGCGCACACATACCTCAGCGGCTGTATCATGAGTCAAGCTCGGGACTGGCAAGAATAAATGCTTGTTGCAGGTTGGATTTGGTAACTTAGAGGCTGAAGATTTACCATAAATGAATGAATCATTCTGACTAAGCAGCCATTATTTCTTCTTCTTGAAACAGACTTTGCCTTTGAGGCTGAAGATGAAAAGATCTTAAAATCTGAAAAGTAAGGGATCTTATAAACAGAAGAGGATAAGGGCTAAGAGTGACATTAGGAGACAAGGGTCTTCATGTTGCATGACCAGCTAGTCCCAATCTAGAGCAACAGGTTAGTTTCTGGGAGGCGTTGCAAAGCATGTCCTTCAACATAATGGCTCAGTGTTTGCTTCCAGAAGCAGACAGTCCAGAGTTTGGTTCCAGATCCACCACTGATTTACTGTGAGGCATCAGGCAGGTTACACCACTTCTCCAGGTCCCAGACTGCTCATGATAAAGTGAGTTTAATAGCAGCGTCTGTCTCATTGAGAGGCTGTGAAGATAATGTCTGCAGATCACTTGGCATGAGCGCAAAGGGAGAACTGAAGACATCTCACCATGGCGGTGATGGTGAGAAGATGAGGATGGCCGGCCACATGATGCCACAGACACAGACTCCGATGCCTGGGACTGAAGAAGCCTAATGTTTCTGAGCTGGGGGAGACAAGGGGAGAGGGATATTGTGTTTCCTGGTCCAGCAGGGCAGGGCAAGGCAGGGCTCAGTAAAGCAGCCAGGTGAGGAAGATAGCAATGCTTAAGAAGTGAAAGTGGGTTGGGGTTGAGGTAATAACTAAAAAATCCCAAGGACCATCACTGATTTCTATGCTTTAGCAAAACTCCGTATACTTTAGCAGAGGCTGAACCCTCCTTTAAGCCTGGCTCTAGAGACAGGAGTCCTGGATAGTATTGCTTTCTTATATCAAAAGTCCTTCAGCCTGTGTATGGGGAAGGCTCTTGATCTTCCAACATATAAACTGCTATCCCAGCCCCTCAATCCCATTGGGCCCACTGCTGTGTGCTGGGAAGCAGGCAGAGTGGGAAGACTGCTCGGGAGCAGGAGACAGTGTGAGCGTCCTGCAAGGTCACAGTTGCTACCAGGCAGACCTCTGGTATATCAGTCCAACAAGACGGGAGTGGAAGAAGAGTTTAGAAAGCTTGGAATTAACACTAAGGCCTAATACAAGTCACTTGGCTTGGAAGTCACCCAATCCTTTAATTCTTTAGCTCATCCATCAGATCTACTTTTAAACTGGAAATGCAGGTAATCTCAATAATTGTTGAGATAAAGCATAACGATAAAAATGTTAACAGTCAAAATCAAAACAAAAGGAGACCTAATAGTAATTCCACACCCCTCCTCCAAAGTAAAAACAAACATTGAGTTCTAGACGTTGATCGGAAAAGATCTGGGAGATCATTTTGTACACACACTCTAATTTAGAGGTCAACTAGGTTGGCTCATTATCCCAAGGTCACACAAAATTACTAGCAGAACCAAATCCTGAACTCAGAAATTTAGCACTGGTCATTTTCCGATTCTTCAAGATATTACTGGCATTGCTAGTGCCCAGCGTTACCAGTAACCAATTCGTATTCTTCCATGTCTTCCTGTGAAACGGAGACAGCCCATCTGCATGTTTCAGAGGTGAGGTGATAACATTGCTCTGTTCTCTGAATGCCACTTTTTTTTTTCTTTCCGTCACGTAGTAGTGACACATGCGCTCATGCAGATGGAAGCCTGTTCAGAAGGACCAGGCTGGGCACTAGACTGGTGATGGTGACCGGCACGGGGAGACACCCAACCCACGGGTACGCTTCCTGTCTTTGTTCTTCCCATTCGCTGCATCCTCTCTGTGGCGTAGGGCAGGAATTGGTTTGATTGTCCTAAAGATTCACTCCTGATAATTATCTACATTTACTGAGCTCCTGCTGTGTACATGGGACTGTGCTAAGCGCTCCACTTGTTAACGTGAGCCCACCAAGACCCTGTCAGAAAGATGGCGCCATTGCCATGTGAGGATGCGAGACCACAGAAATCGCTTGCTCTGTGGCACCTAAACGGTGAGTGGCAGGCCTAAGGGCGGACCCACATTGCTGTGAAGCCCGAGACGTGCTTTATCCGTGACAATACTTGCCCTTCATTTTAAATTTCTTTTAGTACTAGAGTCGCTGTGTGTTTCTAAGTGGAGACCAGACTGATAGTGGATTTCTGCTTTGTGTGGCACTCATACTGTCGCAGTGTCCCCTTTGCATGGCACTGACATACTGTTAGTGTCATTGAAGTATACTCCTGGCAACAGCAGCTCAGGGACGGGACTGATTTATTAACACCTAGTATTTCAGGGACTGCCGTGGGCTTTCATCTCATTTTATATCATGATCCCAGAGTCCAGGCAAACATTAAAACTTCACAAGAGTCAAGGTTAATAATATTCATTATGATTCCTTTTCTGGACATGCTATCTTTTTATAGAGCTGCATCTGTGAAACGAGTGATCGTTAATGATTTAGGTAGGAACCAAGTGTTGTGTTAGTCTGCTTGGGTTGCCATAACAAATACCATAGATTAGGGGTTTTAAACAACAGATTTATTTTCCCATCATTCTGGATGCTTTAAAGTCCAAGATCAATGTTCTAGCAGAGCTCACTTTCTGATGAGACCTCTTTTCTGGCTTGCAGACATGTACCTTATTCTCACCTGGTCTTTCCTGTAAGAACAAAGAAAGGGAGAGTGAGCTCTGTGGTGTCTCTTTTTATAAGAACACCAAGCCTATTGGATTAGGGCCCCACTTATGACCTCATTTAGACCTCATTAGGGCCCCTTATGACCTCATTTAAATGTGATTACCTCCAAAAGGCCCTGTCTCCCAATACAGTCACATTGAACATTAAGCCTTCAACATTTGAATTTAGGGGCTGAGGGGGGAGGGACACAGTTCAGTCCATAGCATTTCATTGATTATTTTCTTGTGTTCAGAACTCTTATTTCTGAATGAGAAAATAAAAGACTTTGACATTACCTATTATCCATAGGGAATATTTTAAATAACTAAACCTCTTAGAATAAACTAACTTGCAGTTATTAAATAATTGAAATATTTTGTGTATTATCCTGTAATTGAAAAGAGCACATGATCCAGGATCTGCACTTGGTAATAAACTTGGCAATCACCAGCACACTCTGCAGTCATATGAGAAAGCTTGTTTGCTATTTCACCATTGTTTGCCTGTTCTCTGTAGAAGTGTTTAAGGGCACTGCAATAGGATCTCCACTTCCTGGAAGAAAATTGAAGGAGAACTCAATTAGAGTTTGATGGCTAAAGAAATATTATTTCTTTAAAAAGATTATTTGAGGTAAAATTATTATTATTATTATTATTAAAACATCTAACCCTGTTGTGATTTATAGCACAACCTTAAGAACTACATTAAATTTTCTGAACTGAAACCACAATGATGATGGTGATGACAATTTGGCAATAACAATTTTTGCCAAACAATTTTACTGAGTGTTTAATAAGTGCTGAGAACTATTCTAAAACTATGTTAACTGTAATTATTCTTTTACTCCTTACAGTGATTCCATGAGGAAGGTCCTATATTTATCCATGATTTACCCTGACAAAGTGGGGCATTGGGAGGTTAAGTAACTTGACTAAGACCACACAGTTATAGGTGAATGAATCAGGAAGTAGTTCCCAGTGAATCAGGAAGTAACTATGAAGACCGTTCATAGGTTCTGGTTATGAGAATCACTGTGGTGAGTGGGGGGAAGGAGGGAGAACAATGAAAACCTTTGCGACCTAGAAATTAAAATAGAAGAAATGCTGAAGTTTGTGGTAGATGTCATAACATTACCCTCCCCCCCCCGCCGAGAGGATTCAAAACTCCTGAAGACCTTGAAGGCAGTGTGCCTCCAGATCCCATCAGTAGACCACTTGTGACCACCCAGAATCACCTGGGAGGTTTGCTCAAAATTCATATTCCCAGGCCCTGTCCTAGAATTGGTAACTCTGAAATAGGAGGGTTAGAGCCCAGGAATTTGCATTTTAACTAATACTCTCCCCGCTCCACACACACACCCCAATATGATTCTGAAATATAAGACCACTGCCTTAAAGGATGGGTCAGTTTGGATAAACAGTGATGGCAACTTTCTCAACAGGGCAACAACTGGAACGAAGAGATGGAAGAAGGATGGGTTGTTTGGGAGGGGCAGCAAGGAAATAGGTCTAATTAGAATTAAGAGGCCATTTGGGAGAGCAATGCAGAATAGGCCACAGAAGCATAATATTAAGGCCAAGTTTAGGGAGGACTTCAGAAATTGCGGAGCTTCAGTTTAATGAGAAAATAATCACAAATATTCACGAGCAAGAAAGTAGCCTGATGAAAAACATTATTTAAGGAATATTAATTTAAGGAATATTAATCTGTGAACTGATGAACTCTAATTTTACAAATTTACCTTTGAAAAAATATTTACTTAAAATTCAATAAACTATTTTTTTTTTTAATTTTGTCTTTTGGCTTCTGGGATATCTTACAGGAAAAGACAATATTACATTCAGAAATGTCCCCAAAGAATCTGAAGTTTTCCTCAACGTGGGTATAAAACTCAAAGACTATGTAGTTAGAAAGCTAAGAGTTAAGGAATAGATCTATCATACTTGTATCATACTGCCTGTCTCAGGTTGCAGGGTGCAAATCCATTTCTTTTTTCTGTCTGGGATCTTCATCCATTTTCAGTGCAAGTGTAAATTGGTGTGACCTCTGCAGAGGATAGTATGACACTAGCTATCAAAATTTGAAGTGTATATTCCCTTTGATTCAGCAATTCTACTTCTACATGGATATGTTCATGTGTCTACAGAGGTGGTGATAGTACAATGTCATCCCAGGTCTGCATTGGTAAAATACTGGAAACTTAGATAATCTATCAATAAGTATCTGATTATATAAAATAAGATATGTAGATGGTGGAATATTTGTCATCCCAGGTCTGCATTGGTAAAATACTGGAAACTTAGATAATCTATCAATAAGTATCTGATTATATAAAATAAGATATGTAGATGGTGGAATATTATATAGCCATTAAAAAGGTTGTTGGATTCATGTTTTATGTGTTGTTATGCAAAGATCTCTAAGATATACTTTCAGTGAATAAAGCAAGACACAGAGCAGATGGTGTACTGTGCTACAGTATATATGGATTTTGTTTTTTACATTTATACAAAAGGTGCATTGGTGGTTCAGTGGCAGAATTCTCGCCTCCCACATTTATACAAAAGGTAAAGGTGGAATAGAAGAGGGTGAGGGGTTAAAGGAAAACTTTCATTTTGCCTTTAAATATTTTGTACTCTAAGCTTTGACAGAAGTTGATCACTGTAAATCCATCTTTTTAAATGAACTAAAATGTGTAATTTTACACAAAAATGTATCATTGAAAGCCTATTGGTAAGGTATGCCCACATATGAAACCAAAAGATATTACATGCACAAGTCTGTGTAATCACAGTAAAATCACCCTTAAAACACATTAGAATTATGTTTCCCACCTGTTACTTTCAATGTTTTTTCTCATAGTCTTTTTATTTATTCACTCACTCGGCAAATATTTATTGAGCACATGCTATGTGCTTCTACTTAAAGTAAATTTTCAGCTTGGGCTTGAGAATTTCTTTAGCACCATGGACTTTTAAACTTGGAAGAAACCTTGAAAATCAATTCCCACGTCTTTTAGGCAAGAGAAAACTGAAATTCAAATGAGTGTGTCTTAAGATCTCACCACCCATTAGTGACAAAAGCTGCAGGGAGAACCCTGTTCTCTCTGCCACCACCATGAGTGCTGTCACAAGATAAACTCATCTTGGATTGTTCTTGACTTTTCACACAAGTGAAGTCAATTCAAATGGCTTTCAGTAGGTTTGTCTCCTTGAATGACTATCTTTGGAAATGCTTATTGGTAGCAGAAATGCAGGATCTTTAGTAATAAACATTTAGAGGAAATTGAAATGTTCTGAATTTTGATTTTTTTTCTCTTAAAAAATAACATTTTAACTTATATGCCATCTATTATCCTCAAGGCTTGTGCTCTAAATTTGTATGGACACTTTTTCAAACAGTGTTAATACCTCATATTAAAGATCTGTCTAGTTATCACGGGACAAGGAAGCATTGTACCCCAAAATAAAAGAAAAGAAAAAGAAAAAAGTTTTGTTGGGTATGTATTCCCCTAAGATGAGGAAGAACCATGGACATGTAAAGGAGAAAAGAGGCATTCCATGCCTGAACCATACTTTCTGAATTGTGTATTTTCATTCAGCCTATGATATTCATAGTCTCATTTGTCTAACCAGAGTCAAACTGCTTCTTTACTCTCTCACACCACTTAGCTGACTCAGTGTGATAAATCTGTAAGGCGTTTAATATATCTTTTATCAGCTATCTATTCTGGGGATTTTCTCCCAAATTCTGTTAATACTTTCAGAGAACCAGTGCTCTGTTTAAACAACTGTAGTCATAGCTTATGTTATGGAGGATATCACATTTTTTAAAAGAGAGACGAATGGTACTATTGGTTTTGAGGGCATCGTATCAGGGTAACACACCAAACAAGAGGACATTAGTGATTTGTGAAGGGTAAAATTCCGTGCATCTTAGACCTCATTGCTAGCATATCAAATTATGCTATAAATTAACAGTGGCCTTTTTGCCCTCAAAATTGAAGAAAAGCAAAGGCCAGGCTTGGCAAATACAAAACCAAAGAACCCATATTTGTTCATTGTGGCCCATTTATACAGTACTACCTATGTACACTTTCTTGTTTTTCTTTTGGGAGTGCAGGCAAGCAGGGGGAGGGGTGGGAGGCGCGGGCAGAGTGATAGGGAGAAACTTAAGCAGGCTCCACGCCCAGCGTAGAACCCCAGGGACAGGCTCGATCTCACCACCCCGAGATCATCCCTGAGCCTAAATCAGGAGTCCACCATTTAACCGACTGAGGCACCCCAGTATCTGTCCTAGTTCTGAGCCAGCCTGTGCATGATTTCCCTTGTTTTCCCTCCTGAAGCTGCAAGAGAAATCATCTGGTTAGAACGGGAAGAGCGAGCCCGGCTGCACTATGAAAAGCACCTGGAAGAGCGGAAGAAGAAGCTAGAAGAACAGAGGCTGAAGGAGGAGCGGAGGAGGGCTGCTGTGGAGGAGAAGAGGAGGCAGAGGCTGGAGGAGGACAAAGTAAGAGGCCGCCCCGGGCAGTGAAGGGGAGGTCTGTCTGCTCCAGAAATGCTGCACGTTTACCATGAAACCTTCCATTGGGGCGCTAGGATGCCTAGGAGCATTAAGTCATCAGTTTTATAGATAACCCTAGCTTCTGGAGAGGTCGGGGTACAGAGGGCAGGTAGCGAATGGTATGATTGCTACAGTTACTTCCCTAAAAACTTCAAAAGCCCAAGTCCGTGGACTAGAGTGGTAACTTACTTGTGTTCTGTTCATTTGTGTGAAACTATCAGGCTTTCCCACGTGCAAAGTTTTCACATAGATTGGCTCATTTAATCTTTACTCAACCCTTGAGTATTTATATGTCAGTTTCTGCAAAAATGAACTTGTAGACTCAGAATGAGTAAGTCACAGCTTAGTATGTCAAGGAGTCGGCCTTACCCACCTGCTTAGATTCTCAGTGCCATTGTTTTTTAAGATACGGTACCACAATTGTTCAACATCTGCTCAAGCTAAGACCTGCGCCACCGTGCCTATGTGGCGCGTAGTAATAACAAGTAATAACAAGGGTTGCTGATTTAAGTACCCATCCTTCCCCGGGGGCTCTGGCAGCTGGAACCTGATGCTTTCCATAACCCTCCCAGGCTGATGTTATTCCTGTCCCGAGATAAGGTGTAAAGGTTAGGAGGTAGGAGTCCTCCAGTTAAAATCTCAGTAGTGCCTTTACTCCATTCTGCCTTCAGTTGAAGAAGCCTCCAGTAACCAGGTTGAATCTGATCACTGCTCCTCTGTTCCATTTAAGGAACGCCATGAAGCTGTTGTACGACGGACAATGGAAAGGAGCCAGAAGCCCAAACAGAAGCCTAACCGGTGGTCATGGGGAGGCCCACTCCATGGGAGCCCCAACATCCACAGTGCAGGTACACAAATCTTGATTGCTTTGGAAAATCACTCCTTTCTTCCTGGGCATCAAAAGGGCAGTTGCTTTTCTCTAAGCCTGTGTTTCCAAAACAAAAATCGTGCTGAAATAATTAAACTATAAATTCTGCTTCTACTTGTTTGAGGATAAGAGGGTGATGGAGGTAAGAAGATAAGGTTCATCTCCTTTAACACAGGCTGCTTTTCTCTTCTGTTACACAATTCCTCGAAGAGATAGAAATCTCTGCAGTGTTTCTAAGAAAACATGCAGTTTGCACACTTTATTATTTTAAGTAATCATTTGCATTAGGATTCCAGGATGATGGAATAAGTTAGCCGATTTTATCATCTTCTCTGGAAGAATCATAGTAGTATTGACTGATCAGAATTGATACTCTGAGCTTGCGTATTCGGACCATAAAGCATGTGCGGGAGAAAGCGCAGGTTCTGAAACTAGAGCCAGGAATGTCTCAGCCATTCCCTTGTTCTCGAACAGACGTAAAATCACACTGAAATTTGGACCAGTGAGAGGCTTTATTTTTGTACTGTAAATTCAAAACACCTTGAATTTTATATAGCATGTGAGTTCTTTTTCATCTGTGTGAGTCTAATAACTTTTTTTTAAATTATGATTTACTTTGAAAAATCATTGTCTTACATTCTGTCCCCAGGTGGTTTTGTTGAATCATCATTCACCTTTCTCGATTTAGCAGGCCTGGACCACCACTTCCCAACTCTTGGTGGTACTAGAAAAGCTGGTACAGACATCCCCATGGTTGCTGATTGCCTGACCTGTAGCTAGCACCTCCCACCTAGGGCCGGTCTGTCAGTAGCTGAATCATCACTTAGTCATAATGCATGCTTAATATCCCGTCACATAGACCTAGATCTGGGATATGGCACAGTGTTTCTGAAGTGCGATGATAGAAATCCGGTGACTTGAAGGTGTTGAAATAATGTAATGACGTGATGTGCTTACTTTCTCTCTAAGTGATCATTTTGGAGAAAACCTTCAAAAAGTGTTTTTATAGTTAATAAATTACCCGGGATCAAAGTACATCCAGTTTGCACTCCCCAACCCCATCCCAGCCCCACCCCTGTCAGTACTGCTGTTCTCTGCTCTTAGTTTTAATCTAAATGCCGTGGATTTTTGTTTGCTCTATTCTTGCATTCCTAACACTCGGTGCATCCAATAGAATCCCTTTATTTTAAAAATTCTAAAACCAGTTTATCACAGCTTACTTTCCTCTGATGTTGAACCATATTCAAAAGCACTTTTTTGTTTTTCCCTTGGCTCTTGGGGACCCAGTGGTAGTTGGTGGAGCAGGTGTCAAATCTGTAATCATAAGACTCATTTATGTGTGCTGTTTTATTCTAGGGGCAGTTTTGCATATATATTCCATGCATGGTATATATCTTTATAACCTTACTTTTTCTTGCTTCCACACTCAGAGTTCAGTATATGGCCTTTAACTCTGCCACTCAGAGCAAGAGGAACTAGTGCTGTATTTGTTAGCTCTTGGGTAATATCCATTTTTATATGGGCTGTGAATTAGAGAAAATTGCTGCTATACCAGAACAGAGAAGGTTGGAAGTGACTGGAATTTGCCTTCTCCAAGGTCGCAATGATCTGCTGTGATCTGAAGAGCAGTGACCTGGTCTTACTCCTTTATGACAATGCCTCACTCAGGTTGGGCACTCAGTCAGTGTTTGCTGACCAAAAAATAGATCCTAGAAATTAAATTTCATCCAGGTTAAATCAGTGTGTTGCCTTACTGTCCACACATCGACTAGTACTGCTTTGTAAATTTTTTAAAACTCATTCTTCCTTTTCGTGAATTTGTATTTTGTTCAGCGAGCAAAAATCATCAAAGAAATACATGTTATACCTCCATCATTTTCACCAGGCAGAGCAGGCCTGCATGGAAACACAATGTCCCCCAACTACAGCTGAACATGTAAACATAGTATCAGGAAATGTGTCACTGTCAGTCACCCAGAAATGGCTTTTGTTATCCTTCCTTGTGTCCCTGGACTTTACACTTCATCATTAAAATGTTCCTTTTGATATTTTATCCTAAATCTTAAGGATTGCCCCAAGAGCCTATCAGTTAAGGGTTAATTGACGTCACAGACTTGATGTCTGGGTTTGTTTGTTTTATAATTCGAGTGGCTTCAACTGTACAAATGCATCCCAGTAGAGATTGGAATGTCTGATGTTGCTAGAAGACTTGTTTATCCGCCATACGCTGTCAGTAGTGGTCACAAATGGTTATTCTGTGGAGGGACGTTTACTGAAAAATTTTTGACTACCACTGTTTCTTAGACCAATGGGAACTGGGTTGGTTTTAAAGTCATCTACCACGAGGATTATTTTTTGTTTTTAGTTTTAGAAGAAGCTAGCAATAGAAAACAAAATACGGCAAAACCCTTTTAACTTTGGTCATAGGTCAGAACATCTATCTACTTGCCCTCATAAATAGATATAATGAGACTTTTTGACTTTATTCGATGCAGTTTTATTCACAGAACATGATCTCTCCTAATGAACCTGGTGACAGCTTGGTTCCACCATACAGACAGCAGACTAACAGCTGATTTTTGCCTTGTATCTTCTCTCTGAACTTTAAGAATTACTCGGAAATTACTCACCTACAGGATCAACAGTATTGCTAATAAACTTAAAGAATTCTGATTTTCTTGATATTGCCGTCAGTTTCGTTGGGCAGGTTTGTGGGCCGGTTCTACATTTGTAAACACCTGAAACTGCGTGTGATAGGCCCAGAGGTGTGGTTACTTGTAGAGTTTTTAAAAAGAAATTCTACAGTGGCCTTCAGTTCCACACCTAGAGTCTTTCTTCTTTCTTTTTAATTTGTTTTTCTGTAATGAACTTTAGTGCCCTGGGTAAAGTAACTGTGCAAGAAAAAGCAGCAGCAAAGCATAGAACCTGGAGTTCTTTTTTTTTTTTTCTTTTTCTTTTTTCCTAGTGTTTGCATTCTATTTCACCAGCCCCATTACTGCCCCCTTGTTCCTGGCTGGGGAAATTCTAAGGGCATCCACTTTCACAATTCCTTCCTTGCTGTATGGTCTGCCCCATTATTTTAGCTGTCCTCCACTGGCCTACCTGTGGTTGTCATCTGTCTGTTGTATTATAACAATATGCTTGAATTTCCCTGGCTGACAAACTGGTGTGCTACATATTTATTTTATCCTATGAGAAAAATGAATTGTATTTCTAACCTTTAAGTTACCTTTAAGATGTCCACTTAGAAAACTGTGCTATTATGTAAGATCTAGTAATAGAGCTGAAAGCATCCAATCCTAGTTTCTCCTCCCGTCAGTAAAGTAGGAAATTGCAATCCTGCATGCTGGCTGTCAATTAGCATTATCTCCATTTGTTTTAGATCCAGACAGGCGGTCAGTTTCCACCATGAATCTTTCGAAACATGTTGATCCCGTCATTAGCAAGCGGCTCTCCTCTTCATCTGCAACTTTACTAAATTCTCCAGATAGAGGTACAGTCAAAAGGAAAAAAAAAAAAAGTGTTCTGTTATTTACTTAATGCTTTTTTTTTTTCTGGATGTTTACAGCTAACAATAAGCATCTGAAGTTGCTTTCCCTACGTTTCTTAAATAGGAAGAACAAAACTTCAGAGTAAAAAAGCAATAAACGGCTGAACAGCATTTCCCTTGCGACAAGAACTTGCTCATTTTAGAACTTGGCTGAATGGTTGCATTTAGCAGTGATGAAAGCGGTGCTTCTCAACTTTTTAGTAAATGAGTTTACAGCTCCAGAAATCACCCACTTATCCACCAACATGCCAATAACCTTTGTTACGAACATTTATTTCACTTCAATCATGTTGTCTTTGACTTTTCATCTGTACTTTGGGAATTTCAAGCTTTGACTTTCTAAAAAATCTTAAATGATTCATGTTGGTAGATTTCATTTTGCTATTTGATTTCTCATTTAACCAAACCTTGCTTACTGCATTTCTTGTGTGTGCGTGTGATTGATTTTTGGTGTCCATTCATTTTGCTCTTCAGGGATTTGGCCTAACCTCAAGAATATCATCATTGAAACTTCTTACAACTTTTAATAATCATAGTCCTCCAGTTAATGTTTTATTTGAATTCTGAGTTTTATTCATCCCATGGATTTACAGTACATGAATGTTGAGTTATTGATAAAATTTAAGTTTTATTTTACATATTTATATCTCATAGAAGCAAAAATCAAGTTTTTAAGATAAGCTATGGTTTTACAGAACTTAAATTCATTTTAAATTAGAAAGCCAAAGAATTAGTGTGCAGTATAAAAACACATACTCTCTAAAAGTAACAAATTGTGATATTTTCAATGCTTTATAAGAAACTGGGAAACGTTCAGTGTTTATAGTCTTTAAAAAAAATTCAGTGTGTGCATGTTCTGTATGTGTGTATGTGTATTGATGTATTTTGTATTGTATAAAAGTTGTGTCATTGTAATGTATAATATTTTATGTGTTGATGTTATTTTATAACTAATAACTAATCTCTTAAAGAACTACATGTTGCACAATTTCCTATTCTTGCCTTTTAACCTAAACCATTACTCTTTTTTATTTTTTTAACTAATTTACCTAAATCATGGATACTAGACTTAGGAGCCTTCTATATGTATTATGAATTATATATTCTTTATATATATAATTATTATATAATTGAATTATATATTCATTATATATAATTATTATATATTTCTATAAGTATTATTATATAATTCTATAAGTATTATGAATTAACATTCCTTTCATAAATAGCCTTTATTTTCAAACCCATTCCCTTAGTATAAAATATAACGTACGAATGCTGTTCTTATAGTTGTCCACTCATCTTTTCTTTGGATTTGATCACTTACTCAGCACTTCAATTTCATACTTTTGTGAACCTGTGTCTAAGACAAACTACAATCGGGATTTTACAGCACTTTAAAGTCAAACCTTACCTACTGCCTCCTGCAGTTCCACAGCTGCATTTGGGGTAGATGGGCAATAAACCGAACAATATCCTACCACCCTTCTATGGGACAACAGTGATTTGTAAACTAGCAGCAGGATTGTTTAATAAATTCTGCCTGATCGTGTCTGATTGGATATTCTTAATAGGATCTTAGAACTGGGAGAGTTTTATTGGATGGCTCATCTGCTCCAGTTGGGGTAACAGTTCCAGAGATGATGGGCAGAGGGGAAAGACCTGATTTAATATCCTACAGACTAACTGTTGGAGAAAAAGGTCTAGCACAGAGATCACCAGCTCCTAACCCATGTTTTTGCTACACTGAATCTTCAGTTCTTGCCTTCATGGTGGTCCTTCCTTACATCAACCCCAACTATATGCATTCTTCCTTTGAGTGAGGTTAAGGATCAAGGGACGTTCAATAGCCAGGTCCAGGAAACTGCCCCTTGAGTCATGGGGTCTATCGGTAGAATCCTAAGCTGGACTAATAGAATCAGAGGGAGAGCACTAAATTTGGGAGTTCTGCTTCTCTGCCCCCTTGTCGAAAGAACCATGTACCACCAGTTCTGGGTCCAATAGGCAAGGTCAAGTTTGGCCAGGAAGGAAGATTTAGTTCATCAGGAGTTCCCACATGGCCCAGGAAGCTTTTTTTTTTTTTTTTTTTTTTTTTTAAGTTAACCAAAACCTTCAGTTGGACAGTGAGGGGTCTAGGCCTTTTAATGAAAACAGATATTCTTCTGAATTTGAACTTATCTAATTGATAAATTTAAGTAATTTAGTTGATTTTATTTTCTGCTCTCTTTTTTTTCTGCTATTTTTAAAAGTTGGTTATGCTTTATTAAATTAGGAAGCATTCTTATCAAATTATTAAATTAGAGGCTTTTACAGACTCATCTATAAAGGGTGTACACCATTTACTAGCTTGTCTGAGCTTTCTCAGCCCTACAGCACAGGCCTTCAAGCTGAGGCTAAATTGAGGCTCTGGTGCTATCAAGGTTGACATTCAGCTGGAATACTTTCCTGGTTATTAAAAATACTGAAATATTCCCATACTATTTGGTAAATATCCACTTCCCCAAGCCATGCTTCCCTAAGTCCTCCAGACCTAATGCATGGCATCCATTAGCTCTGTGCCTGTGCCCTACTTGTTTTTAAATATTTGGGTTGTCACACTTGAATATAGTGTTACATAGACTGAGAAAATGATCTAGGTTAAAGGAAACCTTTGATTAACGATTTTTGTAAGTGCTGCAATAGAGAAAATTTTGCCACTGGAAATTCTTGCGTTAAAAATGTGTTTCTTAATATTCTTAAGCTACCTACTTAACCAGATTTTTCTCAAGGAAGGATAAGGAGTTTCCAAAAAAGCAAGAAATGAAATTACTAAAATTACTCCATACATTTTCCCCAGAATCTAGATCACAGGACCTGGTGGTAGAGCTGCATTCTGTCCACAGGCAGGTTCTGGTGGACCTACGCAGGGTTTTTTTGTTCTCATTTTGATTAGAATTCACTGCCATCATACTAAAAATGGAATATCTCCTATAACATTTGGGTTTCCTGCTTTTCACGAACTATCAGGATCTGGCAACACTTGCCTGATTTTTGCACGGCACCCATCTGAAGCTGAACAGTGATTTCCTGCATTTGGAAGAACACCATAATACAAATATCTGTGTTTGTGTGCCTCCCCTGGTCCAGATGGTCTGTTATAGGAGTTGTCAATATCTCATTGTGCTTAAGTAGGATCAGTACTAAAAATTATTTCATGAAAATTAATATCCCTTTCTTCAGAAGCTTGTCATCTTAAAATCAGGCACCTCTCAGGTGGTGGTGGGTGGGAGGGAGGGCATAAACTAACTTTCATGTCCTAACCTTTACTGAAAGTTATCTTACGAAAGAGATCTCTCTGTCTCTCTCTCTCTCTTTCATTCAGGGCATAGTAATGAACGCAGAAGCGGAAACATGTTCCCTCTGGCAAAATCTTTCATTCAGGCTGTCAGATCTATGAAACAAATCTCTTTGGATTTGCTTTAAACACAAGTCAAAAAGGGTTTTGAATCTTTATTTGAGGCAGATTCTTTGGTTGATGCTTTAAAGACTCACAGAAATAAAGTTAATGAACTTGTTAATCCAGGGGGCAAGAAAAGACGTGTCTTCCCAATAGTAAACCATCTCTGCAGTTGTGAACCAGTCGTCCTGCAGAGTTTATCAAGGAAAAGAAGCATTCCTCTCTTCTTCCCCTTCTCGTCTACTTGAAAAAATATAGTTCTGTTGAATATTCTCATTTCATCCTCCTCACTCTTCCCTGTTGGCTTTCTTGTGTGACTGTATAGTACTTTTAGTTGACATTCAATGCCATTTTTGGTGCTCACATACACACACGGCCATATTACAGCAGCCCTTGTTCCATTGTTGTTCTACCATGTAACTGTTACTCCGTTACATATATTATTGTATATATAAGACATGTATGTATTGATACAATCCTTTTATTTATGTCTGTCAGGTAAGATTTAATTTAACTGTGAAGACTCTCCTAATAACAAAAATCTAATAAATAATTCACTAATTCTTAGATTCACTGCAGCCTTGATCAAAATAACCACTTTTTAAAAAATGAAGTCAGGTAATTAATGTACTTACTGAAGGTTGGTAGTTCCTTTCATATGAGAGCAGATATTTATACCAACATTTCACATCAGGTAACTTCTGTTAACTAAAACTAGTTTTTTTAGAATTTAAATGTCGTTTCTTTAAAGTACAACATACAAAAGATTATTAAAAGAACAATCGCTCCAGAGACAAAAGGATTTGCACCTGCTGTTTATAGTATAGATGAGAACTAGCTTTGTCAGGTTTAGACAGTTTTAAAGACTTTTATCATTGACTAGGGAGTGTGCCCTTAAATAAAGATGTATGGTTACCTTACTTTAGTGGTACTTGTAGGATTTTGCAAACTTCTTCCCTGATATTTGCAGAAAGTAGCTTCTATATTTTCATGGGCCACCACTGGAAGCTAACAATATCAGCTAACAATATCAGCAAAGTCATTAATTTATAATTATCATGCATTTCCCAACAGTGGTCTTACCACCAAGCCCCAGTATAGTTTGGGACTATGTTCACACACCCACTAGTAATTTCTCACATTAGGTTTATATTGGATTTTGGTTTTTCTATTTAATTTCATCTTGCTTCCATTTTACCCTTGTCCTCCACCAAAATGTTTACGTTGTTGTCAAACAGGGACCTGAAAGAACCTGGCTTGCTAAATGGAAAGGAAATCCCAGACAGAACTTTGCCTGAGCCCTCTATCCTTTTATTAGATCTAATTTTCCCCCAATTGACGAAGTAGCAGCTCATGGACATCTAGAAAATGTGACGGAGACCCTTTCCATCTATATTTGTATAGAAGTGCAGTCTTGCATTAAGCTGCCAAAGCCTGTGTTGGAGTTGATGATTCAGGATACTTAGGAAGCCCTTTGGCTGAGGTGTGTGCCACTTAGTCCTCTGCCTATCCTGATGAGGTCATAGATCAGTATGACTGCATGCCAAACCCGACAGTGACATGATATTTAGGTTTTGTTACCTGTTCACTCCTAAAGGAGGGTGGTTAGCAAAGTCTGCATCCATGAAACTAACATAGAGCCCATCACAAACTTAACATCTTGAAGATGTTGAAGTAAGGCAACATTTTGGAATAGCTCCTCCTTTGGGCAGAGTTCCCATCTCCCAGACCCTATCCCAGCGGTCCTCCCTGGAGAGCCTCGTCTCTTGAAGGCCTGGCATATACAAGCAATAAGTATGATGCTCTTGCCCCCTCCTGCCCACCGGAAAGAATTCATCTAACAATTCGCTTATGTGGTGACATCTAGCTCGCCGCCTGCAGCTCAGCCCCTGGGAGAGCAGCGTTGTTAACAGACTGCTGACGCCCACACATTCGTTCCTGGCGAGAAGCAAAAGCACAGCGGCCTTGTCTGGAGATACAGGTAAAACTGTCAAGGTACCACTTTCTTGGTGAGGTAAAGTCTTCCTTTTAAAGCACACCTGAGCCACCCCGGTCCATCCAATCACATCTCGGTCTTCCTCAGTGTGTTCGCCCTCTCTTTGCCTGGGTGCAGTAGCTTTGGAAATGTCTGTTGATGTTGGTTTCATGCTCCTGGTACCGTTTCCCCTTCGCATCTTATCTGGACACCAGATGCTAGGCAGACAAAGGATGCCCCTCCTTGGGATCCAATGGCTTTGGATGCTTCTGCGTGTTTGTAGTGTCACCAGAAAAACTTACCCCTTCCCCGCCTTTCTCTCTGCCCCTGCATCTGAGCAAACCATTGGAGGTAGACACAATTTAATATTTAATACTAATAGATGGGCTGGAGAACTAAAATCAAAGCCCAGGTCGATTTAAGCAAGAGATTCACAATGTGGCTGTGGGCTAGCTACTTCTGCCTGGGCTGGGCTTTTGTAGGTAATCTAGGAATTAGTACCCTTTCAAATCTCTGAGAGCTGTGGAGAAGGCAAATTACAGTCTTCTTCTTTGTTACATACTTTGAAAATATGGAGAATGTGCCAAGTACTGGTTATTATAATTAGTTATAACTCCTCTGCGTTTTTGAAATGCAAAGCATGCCTGAATGAGCCAATTAGTTTAATGAGAAGTTAGTGTAGAGCCTATATCTAGCTGGAAAGAAAGATATATACGCAGCTTTTCTCAATGGTTCTTTCATGGTGATTTGGTTTTTCCCTAATATCTCTGGGCACAATTGGTATATCTCTGTAAGCAGCCGAGCCGCCCTTGTCTTTGGCGCTTGGGAAATTACACGGCCTCTTCATAAAGTTCCCTTTCAAAATGCTTGGCCTCTGCAAGTCTCTTCATGTTCATTAGCCCTCTTTGCGAAGAATTCTTGGTGGTTTTATGATTTTTTTTTTCCCATCTCTGGTGCCCAGTGAGGTAATAACAGTCCTAATTCTCACAGTACCTCCAGGAGGCAGTCATAGAAGCAAGTGCAGACATTCATACCACCTGCTTGTGGAAACCAAGTGCAGTGACAATAAGTGACTTATGGAAGAGTCCCTTAGAATTCAAATTGGTGCATTGGATCTTATATGTGCTTCCCCCCCTCCATCCTCAGCGCCTGGAGTGATGCTCTGCGTACGGTTGTGCATTCAATTAGCTGGACCACAGTGTTCTGTGTTTTCTTTGAAGGAACTCTCCTGTCAGCTGTCACATCACATCTGAGATTTTTCTGGAGGAGAAAATACAGCTAACTTTAAGATAGTTTATTTTCTGAGAATGTCATACTCTTACACAAGTCATGAAGTTTTTCCATATGTCCAGCTAATTGAAGAAACTGTAACATTGCTTTCAGTCCTGTTTCGGAGGCTCTAAATAGTTGAGGGCTCTGATGCTTTGGAATCTCCACCCCATATATGGTTTCATGCTGAATGACTGCCTTGCAGCTGAGAAAGTGTCTGTCTTTGCTGTTTCTGTCACCACTAACTTGTGTCAATTCTTTTCGTCCTCCTCCAGTCCTTTTCGACATCATTGGCTCATTCTCCACCCACTCTGCCCACCCATCTTCCCACATTCCCTCTTCACTGTTCTACTCTATCAGGGTGCTTTTTGCCTGCTGGCTGCCTGTTCTTTGCTTTGCAACTTTTCCATTCTCCTTCTCACAAATGGATACATTTCTGTAATTTATGTTACTGTGAAGCAATGCTCAAGTAAATGCCTTTACTTGAGTTGCCGCTCTTACTAATACAGTCCTTAGGTGATTGTTACTTTATTATTGCCTTGATACACCTTATATTTAACCAACCAGAACTGTTGTTTTTCTTTATTTTCCATTTGAAATTATATATGTAATTACGTTTATCTTGTCAAAAACACTGTATTCATCACTTTTCCTTTTTCCATCTGCTCTCCACAATTATTCTTCCTTGTTTTCCCATTTTACTGTTGTCTCCTGAGTTCATCTTAAATCTGGTTGCCATTGGCAAGAGGATGACCTATGTCCACATCCAGGGTTACAAGAGCAGATCACAACAGCCGTCCTTACCCATAGGGTGTTTGGTGATGGCAAACTCCCAGAAGAAGCAGTAAGAACATTTGAAATTTGCAGGTCCCCTACCTCTCATTTGTGGCCACTGCTTTGGGTTGACTTCTCTATGCCCATTTTTAAAAATACATTTAAAATACATGTGATTGTTAGAGCTCAGGGTTAAATGAGTTGATACATGTAAAATATTTAGAGTAGTACCTACATATAGTAGACACTCAATAAATGTTATTAATATTATTTTATTTTATAAGTTTTCTATTCTCTGTGCTATACTCTGCCTACTTGTACTGCATTTTCTTTTCTCTGCACCTTTTCATATAGTTCATTTATAAGATTTTGAGTAAGTTAAATTAATGCACCCTTGCTACCGAGAGTAGAAGGAAATAGAGATATTATAGAAGATTGTCTACTGGACACTCCCTAGAAGAATGTTCATGTTTAATAAACTACTTTGGGATACGAAGAGCACTCTGGGAAAATCAAAATACTCTATATTATTGCTCTTACTCTCTTCTTCGGAAGGGCAAGATAATTCCAATAAATGATTGAAAGGTTTCAGGTTTTTTACTAGTTGCAGTTCTGAACAACCAATTCCATGAAACGTAATGTCTTTAGAAAGAATTTACAGTGTTTGTTTTGGCCAGACAATATTCCTTAAACAATTAAATTTGAGGATTCTTGTACAGACTTCACTAGATGGATTGAAGGATATTTTTCTTCCTTTGCTTAATATGACCTTGGTGCTACAATACAGAATGAACCAAAGGCGTGATGAGATTGGCTTACAGCCATCGATGATCATCTCAGGAAGTGCTCCCTAGATACCCCTGAAATTATTTTCTGCTGGAGGAAAATGAACTCCTATTTCTGTGTTTCCTTTTTTTCTGTTAGATTCTGTCCTCAGAGGAGGGCTGTGGTCTAAGGTCTCTTGATTCTGGAACAAGGTGAATGGCCTCTAGTTGTGCCCTGGGCAGTCTGTGCCTCTCCTGGTCATTAATCCCCTGGAAGTGCCTTGTGCCAGGATGTTATTCTTCAAATGCATTTGACCGGCTTGCAAGAATTTTACATCATTGAACTCTTCCAAGTCTGGGAAATGCAAATGCTTTGTTGTGGTGCTTGAAAAGAGTTATTTTCTAGTAGTTTCCCCTGTGATCACAAGAAGACAATTGAGACTAGGTTCTTTCTCCTTTCTCACAATGAAAGGAAACTTCCTTCACCATTAAGGTCTAAAGCAAAGTTTTAGGTCAACTCCCAAGTTAAGATACACATATTCTTTTAAGGAGGGCTGAGAGGGAATGCCAAGTGTTTTAGTTTATCTTGAAGCAACAGAGTTCTGTTTTGAGAGGATTGGAAAAGAGAATGCAATTTCTAATCCATTCCCTGCCTTGACCATTTAGCGATAACCAAAAAATAATATGACTTGTTTAATAAGAGAGCACGTGAATAAATAAGCAATCGGATCAACTTTCTGTCTGTAAATGAAACCAGAATAACAGTTTCAACTCTATAATTCCAAAATTCCTAATTTGCCTTGTGAACTTCTGAGTTTTTAATTTACTAATAAATACCATTATACTTAGCTGAAATAATGGTCTTTTTAAAAGTTTGCTACAATCGCTTTAGGTAGGTAAAGTCATTTCATAACATTATCCAAGCACATAGTATTCTTTGCAAGGAGTAATGTTTAATTGTCTCATCTTTTGCTGGAGAAAAAGATTTCTGAGTGAGATCTGAAAAATGAACCTTGGAACCTTAGAATCCACACTTTTGATACTTATGTCATGTTATATGAACTTCCTTAAACCTTTTTTTTTTTTGCCCAGAATGACTTGATTAATGATTGTGTTTCTGTGAAGGTTAATAATCAGAAAATGTGATTTAAAAACAAAAACAAAACAAAACAAAACAAAAAAAACCTGAGTAAAACAGTAAAAGCTATCCACAATTCAACTTTATTTTTGGCCGTTCTAACATGTATATGTTCTGTTCACCATTTGAAATGATTACATTCTGTATCCCCATATCTTCTACTGCTTGTTATAAACCATCAAATGCTTTGACTTTTGGGAAATCCCAGAAGTCACGCATCTGATCTGGCTTTAAAGAGACAAAACATTTACAGAATTTGTTTCTGGAAATTATCAGTTATCCTTGTAACAAGCCTGAACATCTAGTACGACTTGGTTATTTAACATTGTAAAAATTCCGTTGTGCTTTCCACTGGCTTTTGAACTTTACTCCTGAAATGGCTGGAGTCCACCTTGCTTGCCTGCTTGCTTACTTCCTGTCTCCGCCTTTCGTTCCATCTTAAAGCTAATTAGGAAAAATCTGTTTATAAACAGTCCTTATATAAAATGATCTGTCACTAATGTCATGTTTTACCAGAACCATCAGTTCATAGGAATATAAGCCCATTGCTTTCCTTAACATTAGACTACATCTGTATCTTTACTCAATATTTTAATAGCCCAATAACTTATGTAGTCTAGATTTTTCACTTGGACATGGCTTCTCTTTGGACACACTGTAAACCAATAGGACTGTGAGAGGAGAGTTGGCTGTGATGGTTCTGGACACCTTTAGGTAATAACTTCTTCTCCCTACTTTTCTCTCTGTCTCTGCTTTGCTCCTTTTCCTGAACCCGCTTTTGGCTTTCCTTCAACTGCTCCTCTGGCGCTCTTGTGTGTAAAACAATCACCTACACCCTAGTTATCCCCATTTGTCCTCGTTCAGCATCTTGCAGCCCCATCAACATCATGCCCTACAGAGCTGCACACTCTAGAAATCTGACAGAGCGACCCAAATTCTCAGTAACGCCACCGGAGGGCTCCGCGAGAAGGAGGACGGTTCCCGGCACCGCGGTGAGTAGCCGGTGGGAGTAGCCTGGCGAGTCTGTGCTATTTCTGTGCAGAATGGACACCAGCCCCAGGTGCCCTGTGGGTGTCAGAGCGGGAGGTGCCGGCACCTGGGCGGCGGCGTTCCCCACGCTCCCTCTAGAAATGTGAGTTGGGCTCCCCCTAGAAATGTGAATTTGAGAATGAAAACTGTTCTCTGTTCAAGTGTGCGCATGCACGGGGGGCCTGTGTACGAATAAAGGTCACGCCAGCACACTTCTTCCATGTTTGCCAGTCAGAAAGCCCTGGAAGGGCATGTGGGCCTGGACGGCTGCCTCTGCCTTTTCTTACAGCATATCCAGGAGCTTGCTGAACTCTGAATGTGATTCACCAAAAAAAGCAAAACAAAGCATTTTTGTCTGTCTAGCTTCTCTCTGTCAAGGCCCAAATCTTACAATATAGTAAGCAAATATTTTGAAAACACTAGTGATTTGCTAGGTAACAAATTCTTGAAAGGCAGTTGGGCTGTGTCAGAGACTCGGATTTTGCAAGTGAAGAATATAACTTGTACTTGTGAGACCTGGCAAGGTGGCTGAGCCAACGCAAGTTTTCACTGATAATGAATTTCATGCCATAAATACAGTGAGGTAACTTTTGTGTCTCTAAGCACCTTTCTTCTTCACACTGTGTGTATTTGGTATCTGCTGAAAGAAGTAGATACTGTTGTGTGGTCTTCAGTCATTGTACTTACTCCTAAAGGACCAGAAGATCTCATTCCCATGGGAATACTGTGACCTGTTTAATAAAAGGCCGAACAATTTTTTTTTTAATCTTAACTTCGCAGAGCAGTTCAGATTTATAAAGCTGATGGACACTTAGAAGGATGCTGCTTAGATGTTTGAGAATAGTTTGAGGGTTGTGAGAGCTTGATGGCTTTTCCTATAGGCAGTTTTCTTCCAAGCCCCAGGTTTTCAGGAATCTGCGTTTAATTCCTGATTGAGTCAGACCTCCAGACCTCCAGCACTGCAAGGAGGTCTTGCGAATGAACCTTGAAGTGAAACTACCTTGGATGTCTGGGTAGTTGTTCATCATTAGCATGTTAGCCTCAGAAAGCCTAGCTGTGGATAAAAAGCCATAGTCAGAACAGCTTTGCCCCCAGAGGTTGGGGACTTCCTGGAGGGGGAGAAGCCTTTAAGCAAAGGAAAAGCATGTTGTTATGGATAAAAACACAACCTAACATGCCAGGAGGGAAGGATCAGAGCAGACCCTTGGCCAACAGATTAAAGGAGAGGGATTTGTCATCACATGATTCAGAAGCTCCGCTTTCTCACCCATTTTAATTTTTTTTTTATGCCTTCTTCTGTATTTGATTTATTGGTCATCTTTTCACCTCCTTACCAAATATTAAGGCAAATACCTATTTCCGGAAACGACTCACAATTCCTTTATACCCCAGAGCTGCCCCTTGGAGTTCAGCTGAACCACCAGCCACCAGTGGTTATGGAACACTTGAGAAGTGGCTAGTGGGGGTGGGGGGGAAGAAAAAGTCACTAGTGAGAATACCAAAAAGAACTTTAAATTCCATTTTCTTTTTAAAAAAATGTTTAACTATTGTTAAAAAAAAAAAAAAGTAACAAAATTTACCATCTTAACTATTTTTAAGCATCCATTTCAGTAATGTTATGTCTGTTCACATTGTTGTGCAGCCTATCCCCGGAACTACTTAAATCTTACAAAACTGAAACTATCCGCACTGAACAACAGCTCCCCATGTCCTCCTCTCCCAACCCCTGGCAACCCACCATTTTACTTTCTCTTTCTTTGAATTTGACTACATTTAGACATGCCATATAAATAGAATCGTTTGTCCTTTCGTGACTGGCTCGTGTCACTTTGTATAATGTCCTTAAGGTCTGTCCGCCCATGTTGTAGCATGTCACAGGATCTCTGTCCTTTTTTTTTTTTTTTTTTTTTTTAGATTTTTATTTTTTTTTTTAATTTATTTATTTGACAGAGAGAAACCACAAGTACACTGAGAGGCAGGCAGAGAGAGAGAGAGAGAACAAAGCAGGCTCCCTGCCGAGCAGAGAGCCCGACGCGGGACTCGATCCCAGGACCCTGAGATCATGACCTGAGCCGAAGGCAGCGGCTTAACCCACTGAGCCACCCAGGCGCCCCAGGATCTCTGTCCTTTTTAAGGCCAATAATATCCCATTGTGTTATGCATGCATGCGTATACACATGAACACACGTGTACACATCTACCAGATTTTGCTAATCCATTCATCTGCTGGTGGATATTTGAACTGCTTCTGCCTCTTGAATCTGAATAACCCTATGATTAGCCCTGCTGTATTGTGTGGGTAGCAAATTATCTCTTCAAGATCTTGCCTTCAGTCTTTTGGGATATATACCCAGAAGTGGGATTGCTGGGGTTTGTGGTAATTCTATTTCTAGTATTTTGGTGAACTGCCAACCATACTGTTTTCCATAATAAATGAACCATATCACTCATATTCCCACCAACAGTATAGAGGGGTTCCACTTCTTCCACATCCTCACCGACACTTGTTATTTTATGGGGTTTTGTTTATTCTATAGTAGCCATCCTAATAGTGTGAGGCTCTGTCTGATTGTGATTTTGATTTGCGCTTCTCTAATGATCAGTGATGTTGAACATCTTTTTATGTTTGTGGGCCATTCCCATATTTCTTTTGGAGGAAAATCTATTCAAGTCCTTTGCTCATTTTTTAATCTTGTTTTTTAATTTGTTTCATCTTAATTTTAATTTTTGAGTTGTAGCATAGGTACATATTCTGGGTACTAATCTCTTATCAGATGGATGATTTGCAAGTATTTCTCTTATTCTGTAGTTTATTTCCTTACTCTTTTGATTGTATCCTTTGATGCACAGGAGTGTTTAAGTGTGATGCAGTTCCATTTGTCTATTTCTCCTTTTGTTGCCTGTGCTTTTGGGGTCATATCCAAAAAATCCTTCATTATCAAATCTAGTGTCATGAAGCTTCCTGTTTTTTGGCATGAATTTTATAGTTTTAAGCACTACATTTAGGTCTCTAATCCATTTAGAGTTAGTTTCTGTCTACAGTGTAAGGTAAGGGTCCAGCTATGTTCTTTGGTGTGTGGATATCCAGTTTTCCCAGCACCAACTGTTGAAGAGACTGTCTTTTTCCCATCCAGTGCTCTTGGCACCCTTATTGAGGATCCTTTGACTGTGAACGTGTGAACGTAAGGATTTATTTCTGGGCTCTTGACTCCATTGGTCTCCATGTCTCTCTTTATGTCAGTACCACACTGTTTTGATTACGGTAGCTTTGTAGTATGTTTTGAAAGCAGGACGCGACTTTGTTCTGACTTTGTTCTTTCTTTTCAAGATTGTTTTGTCTTTTCAGGGTCCCTTGAAGTTCCGTATGAATTTAGAATAGATACTTCTATTTATGCAAAAAGTGACATTGGATTCTGATAGGGCTTGCTTAGAATCTGTAGGTCCTTGTGGGTAGTATTGACATTTTAACAATAAGTCTTCTAGTCTGTGAACACAGAATGTCTTCCCATTGTGTTCTTTTCATTTCTTTTAGCAATGTCTTTTAGTTTTCAGTGTACATGTCTTCTGCCTTCTTGGTAAAGTTTATTCCTAAGGAATAAACTTTTTTTTCTTTCTGATGCTATTATACATAGAAATGTTTCCATAGCTTTTTTCAGTTTTATCTGATTTTAATTCATTTAGATCTAAACTCAAATGACCAAATATGGGTAGTGGTTAGCTTAATGGACAACACAGATGTAGGACATTTCTGTTATCACAGAATGTTCTATTGGACAAGCAGGGTCTTGGAGTATTGGTCTATATTGTCTCTTTTGAGTGTTATTTGTATTCTAACCCTAACTCTAATTGCAAAATCAAAGTCTTTGTCCTGCTGATCCAGTGTCCACTGACGTGTGCACATTGCTCTGTGTGTTCCACATTAACCTTGTGGAAAATGTTAATAGGAAAGATTATTGTACAGACCACTGGCTATTAACTCAGATCAGGGGGAAGATGAGAAATGCCTTTACATGTGTGGTACCCAGACAGGTGATTGGGTGACAAGACCAGTGAAAAGACATCTAAAAGATCTAAGAGAGTAAAACCATCTACCTGCCTGAGGATGTCACCTCAAGTATTCAACATTTTTCTCAACCTCTCTTTGCCTGTTTCCCTGCCTCTTTAAGGTGAATAAAAGGAGGGCAGTTTTAGAAAGAATTGGTTCAATGGCACTCTAACATTTTTTTTTAATCCCAAAAGAAGAATTATACAGTTCTTGTAGGTTCTTTCCCTCGATGCCTGTCTTACCAAGACACAGATGATGAAATTCATCCCTGTTTCCTCTGCATCACAAATTACCCTGAATGATTTTCCCATTCAGATCGCTCCTTAATTTGACTTCAGCCAAAGTAAAATGTTTTGAGAAAAAGGAAAAGAAAAGTTACTTGAGGTGCTTAATGCCAGCTTCCCTCGGGAAGAGCCCCAGGCCTTCCACTCTGGCACTGATACGCTACAGACATGATTGCCACCCAGTATAGCAGCTGGAAGGTTCCTCTGTGCTGACTGCCACATCTGCCACCCAAGGACAACAACTGACTTCTGAGGCCTCACCTCCCACCTTCTGGGACCAGAAATCAGGGCAAAGGCTGGTCAGGCAGCCACAAGTGATCTAGAACGGACACGCATCTTGTAAAGTTCTTCCCTGCCCCGGCGCTCGTTCATTAGTTTCATTTAGAAATTCTGGGAAGACACTGAGTATTATTTGATACTCATGTTTTCCCCCCACCTGTAGCCCAGTCCATCAACTCGGATGCTACTAAGGAAAGTGGAGAGAAGCAATGAGAAGGAACGCTGAAGGGGAGTAAGAAGGGGGAAACAAAGAAAGGAAGAAGGGAGTTAATGCTTGCCCCAGGCAGGAAGGAGAGAAAAGGGGGACACTACCAGCTTCTTGGCCCCACAGCTAGATAAAATAAAAGAAATTCTGTCCCTTGCCTTCGACTTCCACTGTCTGCTTTCCTGCCAGGGTCGCATGGAGTCGGGTCCTGACAGGTGCTCACACACATGCCTCCGGCGAGCATCCGGTCCCATCCCAGGACCTCATTGGCGTGTTTCAGATACTTAGAATGAGTCTTTCTCGCTCTCTGCGGCTTGTTGTTGTTGTTGTTGTTTTTGTCGCAGTTGGCTATAGATTACCAAACAGTTCTGGGTTTCCTTTTGTTCATTTTGACTTAGAAAAGGTATCACCTCCCTGGCTGAATTTCTAGTGCACCATTAGAAGAGGAATGATGTTTTGGCCCACTCTCCCTTTTTCACTTTATCCTCAAAGAAGATTAAAAATAGCTAAAATTCTTCACCTTGAACCTGACTTTTCCTTCAAAGGCCCTTAGATGAGAAAGGGATTACTTATATAGTATCAGTATAAAAGAAAAAAAGGAATTAACCTCTGATGTAGCAAACACATAAATTTTTTAAAAAAGTAAGTCTTGAATATGTTATATTCCAACATAGGAAAAAAAATGCTGAATAATTAAAATGGGGGGTGGGCAGGGAGAAATGGAAGTCACTTTTATTTCGATACTTGTCTGGGTTAAAAAAGGTAATGAGAGAATTTACCCCAGGTTATTGTAGGCACAAAGTAAGTATAGGTGCTTTCTAAGAGTATTAGTGTATTTTTTTTTTAACAAATGTAATTCCACCTCAGACATCAACAATTTTATTATCAGTGTCAGATGGTGTTAATTCAGTTATGTGGTTCAGATTTGAGGTAACAAGGGCTTTTTGTGGCCGTGTAATGGATATAAATGACAAAGGCTGGAAATTTTCCAAAAAGTCACTCAGTGGGTTGCAGCTCCACTATTGATACTGTGAATGGGACTGTTCCACTCATAGCCAAATCTGATTATTGTGTTTCTCCACACTTAGGGCTATAAAAGAGAGAAGGAGAGAGAAAACCTACCATTCCACTCCACACCTGGCATTCGGAGGGCACTGTCTCCATCTCATTCCAAAGCAAGATCACCAGCTCCCTCCCGACTTTGGTAAGTGAAATTTAAGAGGTTGTCTGGGTTGCCGCATGTTGAAGCATCTGTAGCTTCTGTTCTCTGAAAGCAAACTATTTATTCTCTCCCCACTGTTTGCCATTGACTTAGGGAATAACATTTTTCCTTGTAGGAAGGGAAAAAGGAAATAGGAGTGAGTCTCTAAAGTGAATATTTCTCTGTTTGCTACATAAAAAATCAAACACACCAGCTTGGTATCTTCATTTCTTTTCCTTCCTGGTGCTGGCATGCTAGGACTATCACATGGTAGAGGAGTGGGGAAAGGAAGGGTCTGGCAGGCTGGCTCTGATGGCTCCCATTCTCTTTCCCCGATGTGTTGCCCAGGTTGCCATCCAAATCCTTTCCTCATCTGCCTGGCACACCCAGACCAGCCTCGTCCTTGCCTCCGGGATCAGTCAAAGCAGCCTCTGCTCAGGCCCGGCCCCCATCCCCTGGCAACATCCGCCCTGTCAAGAGAGAAGTCAGAGTGGAACCCGAGAGGAAAGACCCTGAGAAGGAATCCCAGAATGCTGCCAAAGAGCCATCACTTAAGGGCAGAACACCTTTAGTGAAGGTGGAAGAAGCCACAGTTGAAGAGGGGACCCCTGCTGAGCCGGAAGCTGCTCCCGGTAAGGTTCAGCTGCCTTGTGATACAGTGTGGGTTGCTTGCTCTTCCTGGGAGACCTAGACATTTCCTCGAAGGTTCATTTCAGGAGCTTTTCCCATGTGCAGTTTTCTTATGTATAAAGAAAGGCACATCTGATCAAAAGCCTGTCATTGGAGGCACAGCATATTAGTTCAGGTATGATTTATGAGACCTTCTATTGATTGAGTCCAGATTTTCACAAAACATGGTGTTCAGAGCCCCCACATCAGGATTGCTTATATTAGTTATCTCTACTGCTGTGTAACAAATCAGCCTAAAACTTTCAAGCTCATAAAAACAGTTATATCACACAGATTCTTGGGTCAGGAGTTTGGAAGCAGGTTAGCTGGGTGGTTGGACGATGACGCACACA
The DNA here is from genome assembly GCF_964662115.1 of Mustela nivalis. Classification (NCBI taxonomy): domain Eukaryota; kingdom Metazoa; phylum Chordata; class Mammalia; order Carnivora; family Mustelidae; genus Mustela; species Mustela nivalis. Next base: position 64,509,919 of record NC_139024.1, read on the forward strand.
TATGGCGGAGCTCCATTTCCTGGCACACGAACCTCTCTATGGGGCTGCTTTATGTCCTCACAGTCTCTCTGCTGGACTCGCTTCCTGGCTTTCCCCAGAAAGCGTGATCTGTGAGAGAGCCTCATGAGCATTCCACACCTTTTATGCCTGGTCTCAGAAGTCATACACTCAGAAGTCACAATTTCTTCATAGTCAATTCATCAGAAGCAAGTGACTACATTCAACTCATACTCAAATGAAGGGGATTAGTCTCGCCCTTTTACAGTGAAGATCTTCAAAGGGTTTATGGAAATAGTTTTAATTCACCACTTTTGTAATGTTTCAAAGGACAGAGCCCTGGCTCTGTCTTAGATCTACTGAATCCAAGTATGTGGTAGACCTAGGGACCCTGAAAGACACTAAGCTCATCAGTCAAGTCCTGTGCGGGAATGTCAAATAAAATAAAGAATGGCCAGTTACCCTGTGTGTAGTGGAGCCCAAAGGACCACTGACTAGCCTCTGGTACTTGACGGAGGTCAGAACTCATTTCAAAAGACCCAGTGGATCTCATCTCTGCCAGACTAAACCAGATGTTTAGCCAGAAGCTTAGAATCACCTGGAACCAGGAATTCAATATTTTTTTATTGAAAGTTGTCTTCATTCAAAACAAAAGTTTTCTCCTTAAGGCTTAATTTGAAGATGGGGGTAGGTACAAAGATAGAATAGATAACTCAGACAAGTGACAATGTTGTTTGACAGTGGAAGGGTCCAATATTTGTTTGCATGGAAATAGAAGAGAAAGGCTGAAAAGTGTTCCGGGGGCAGAGAAGAATGCATGAATGGAGAGTCTAGAATACCAGAGATCACACCTCCCAGTGGAGCATCTCTGTGAGACTCCTGGCCTTCTAGAGTGGCCCTCTGGGCCTTTTCCTCAGTGTGGATCAGGTCAGAGGACTTGTACTGCCATCTTGCATCTTGGCATCAAGATGGACAGGGGAGGTGCAAAAGGGTAAAGAATACGAGTGCTGGCTCCTGAAGAGGCCCTAGGCTCATCCCGTCTCAGACCTGGAGACAGCTCTGGGTAGACAAAAGGGACTTTTTCATCTTCATCGGTGTCATCTTCCCAGCCTGAATCTGGGCTCATGGCCGGAACCCTGAGGATGGTCGTAGAAAGGCTTTGGTCCACTAGTAACAAATAGTCACTAAAGAGAAGGAATTTTTTAAATGTAATGAAAGGCAAATGGAAGATCTCATCTTCTTTTTGTTCAGAGTATAACTTCCCACAGAACCTAACGTGAGGCTCCGTACGGAGTACACATTTGATATATGTTGTTAACTGATTAACTTGTATAAAAATAGGAGCCAGTGACAGAGTGTCAGCTTTGTTGATGTCTCCCTTACACATGCACCTTTTTGTTATCTGTTGCCTGGTTACAAGCAGAATACAGTGAAACCGTGAGAACACCCAGTAATAAACATTCCCTTTTCTCTTATAATGATGAATTCTAGGCCTGGGGTGTGGGGAATGCTAGTTTTTGTTTTATTCTTTGGGTTTTGTTTCCAACTGGTTTTCTCCTTGTACCTGTTTGTACAGCTGCTTCAGCCCCAGCCTTGGCTCCGGCATCGGCCCCCACTCCAGCGCCGACCCCAGGCCCAGCCCCAGCCTCGCCATCCACTGTGACTGCCGCCGCTTCCCCCAAGACCTCCGCAGGCACCACCGACCCAGAAGAGGCCACGAGGCTGCTAGCTGAGAAGAGACGGCTGGCCCGAGAGCAGAGAGAGAAGGAGGAAAGGGAGAAGAGGGAGAGGGAAGAGCTGGAAAGGTAAAGCAGTGACATGGTTCAATGAGAAGGGACATCCTAGGGATACCTTGGATTAAGTCTTCAGTCTGAGAGACAGGAGCTGGTAGTAGTGATGAAGGTGAATGGACTAGTTGCTTCAGAGTCATGCCTCTGATCACTAAGTGATTTTTTTTTAAATCACGTTTTCTTGCTCTGATGACAGTATAACAACATTGATGGAGAAAGGTTTATAGAAAGAAAAAAATCTATCCATAGTCTTACCAGTTTTCAGTCATTGGCAAAGTGGATTTTGGGTCATCCTTTCTAGTCTCTGAGCACAGTAGGGGTTTATAGACATACATAAATATGTACACACACACACACACCATTTACCTAATTATAGCCACAGTATAACGACAGTAGACGTACAATTGTACAGTCTGATTTTTTTTTTTTACTGAAAATATTTCTAATCTCCATATTTCCTCATTATCTTTCTAATAATCCTTTAAAGCCGCATACTAGAAGCTTGTGTTTTCTTCCTAAGAGAACTCTCAGGGGTGAGATAGTTCAGTGCCCCATGATTTAGTTGGCCTCCTCCTCTAGCTAATACAACCGATGCCAAGGACATTGTTCTCCAGACAAGCAGAGCTGCATCTTGGGGGAGGACCGCAGCCCCAGTGTGGGGCAGCAACTTTGGACACACTTGATCACAGCAGGGAGCTTGCTTACGTGGTCTGTCTTGTCCGGCCCTGTTAACAGAACATTGTAACCTTTATTAATTTACAAAGATTTCCAGGGGTGGGAGGGAAACGAATGTTCAAACTCATTACTAAACTGTCCCATTATTGGATAAAACTAGTCTGAGCCTTTAACGATAGTTCGGTTGCACATCCTTTCCCAAGACAGGCTCTCCTTAAAGCATCAGTGTTGCACGTTCCTTCTGTTTACCACGAGGCAGCGGGAGGCTGGGGACCTGGGGGAGGAAGAACAGAGGGTCCCTCCTCCTCTTGGACCCCAAGACATGCAGTGAGCGCGTCGGGGAGGTTTGCCCTCCAGCCCTCAGGCCTCAACCACCATCTCCAGCCTTTCTTCAGGGAGCGCCCCCCGGTGTATCTCTGCTTTGTGTGTGTCTTTTTCCAGACAAAAGAGAGAGGAGCTGGCGCAGAAGGTGGCGGAGGAGCGGGCGCGGCGCGAGGAGGAGTCTCGCCGGCTGGAGGCCGAGCAGGCCCGGGAGAGGGAAGAGCAGCGGGAAGAGCAGCTGCGGCGGCAGGCGGAGGAGCGCGAGCGGCGCGAGCGGGAGGACCTGGAGCGCGCCCAGAAGCAGGTAGGGGAACCCCCTCCCCCCGCCCGGCGTGCGGGCCAGTCTCCTCAGCGGGGTGTGTGTGTGTGTGTCCCGCACCTGCTCCGACCCCCCCCCCCCACCCCGGGCTTCCGCCTCCAGGCAGCCCTTCTGGCCTGAAGCACAGGCCCACTTCTTGTTTCCAGAAGGAAGAAGAAGCTCGCCTTCGTGAGGAAGCCGAGAGGGTTCGGCAGGAGCGGGAGAAGCACTTCCAGAGAGAAGAGCAGGAGCGCCTGGAAAGAAAAAAGGTGATTGTGTCTAGACCAGAAGCCTGGGGTGCTCATTGTCCCCATTCTTCCCCAGCCTTGAAGCCCCAAGACCAGGAGACTAGCTCACGGCTCTCAGAAAGCAAACGCGCTCTACGCATTCCGGAGAAACCGAAGTCGCTCCGAGTATTCATCATCATCTCCAAAGACATCTGTCCGCACAGTGCGGACCGCACCCAAAACAGTTCCTTCCGGTTCTTGTGGCTTAATCAGCTCCAGCCTTGGTGTGAATAATGCCCATTAAAAGGGAGCAGTGGGCATTATAATGTCCAAAGTCACAGAGGTGTTCGGATGACCCATCTGCTTAGTGAAATGTGCCAGGCTTGCCTTCTTTGCCTATTTGACCCCTTTGCTCAGTTCTCTTTCTGGGGTGTCTGGGTGTGGCTTAGCCTTTGGGTGTGTCTGCTCAGGTCATGATCCCAGGGTCCTGGGATCCAACCCCCCCCCCCCCACCCATTGAGCTCTCAGCAGGAAGCCTGCTTCTCCCTCTCCCACTCTCCCTGCTTGTGTTCCCTCTCTCGCTGTATCTCTCTCTGTCAAATAAATAAATAAAATATTTTTTTAAAATTCTCCCTTTCTCGTAGCGACTTGAGGAGATTATGAAAAGAACAAGGCGAACAGAAGCTACAGATAAGGTACTGAGGAGGCCATTTTTAAATTATTAATGTTTTGTTGGGTTTTTTTTTTCTTTACTTTCACTTGCAACTTTAAGAATCTTTTTTTCTCTCTTTTTTGTTTTTTTTTTTGGTAGAAAACTGTTGATCCGAGAAATGGAGATATAACCAAGGGAGTTCTCACTGGAGGAACAGGTATTTACTTCAGTGAATTCAAACAAATTCAATTGTAGAATTTTTGGATTGACTGTCTAGAGATGAAGATGTCCGTTGATTGGGGGAAAAAAGTACTCATTGACTTACAGAAGCTTAGGTGGATGTCCGTAGATTTTCCCCTTATGTAAAACTCTCACACTTCTCGAAGATGTTTTTTCACATTTGTTTATACTCTAATAGTGTGCTTAATATTTAAATCATGTTATATTACAAATATCCACATGTGTGGATATATGTTTGTATATATCTCTGTGTATATAGATGCATGCCTATACAGAGAGATAATAGACACATATAAATATTTATACACACATGATTAGAAGAATTTTTTGTGTTATAAAATTAAATTTCATTTATCATTTATTGTCTGCTAAAGTAGCATGTATTTATATGTGCTCTTAAGGACTCTAAACTTGCACATTTGACAACTCGTATTTATGGCAATTCTCACAAAAGAATTTATACCTTTTAACTTTTGACTTCAGAGTAGGGTTAAAATTAGAAATTAGTTGAAATTTCGTTGGAAAGTTGTTGATACCTCTAGGCTTTGGACAGAGAAATTTGGTGATTTTAAACCAAATTTGCTTGAAATAAAATTTACCTTCATGCATTAGTACCCAAATTCAATTAGTGTTCATTAAATGGTCTCTCTGTGTCAGGTACCACCTGCATACATTTTCTTCTTTAATTTCTACTGCAGCCTGTGGGGTAGAAGTGGTTTATCTTGAAGTCAGCAAGTATTTTCAGAGACCTGCCAGTGCGAGGCCTTGTTGCAGGCGCTGGGATTCAGTGTGAACAGGCCAGGCCAGGTCCCTTCGCCCCAAGGAATAATTCATTCAAGTGGCAAGCCCAGCTCATACAGCTGGAATCCAAGCTTATGATTGTTCTACGATCCCCCATGGCCTTCACGATCGTATGTACAGGTGGTTGGTACGCAGCTCATCACACACTCTTCCTCTTTTCTCACTTACAGTATCAATGTGACAAGAAAGAACCAGAGATACCTCACTTCCCTTGGCTGTTTTTTCTTGTAAGACTAAGGATCAAATGAAATGATCTATGTGAAAAAAAATAATTTTCTGTAAACTCTAGAGGCTTTCAAAAGTTAATATGTTGGTGTCTTGGGATTTGGTTTTGTTTCAGCAGAGGCTATCCGAGTTTCTCAATGTCGTGATCCCTTCTTAGTGAGCTTTCCATGCTTTTTTCAAGATGCCCTAATTATATTTGCTCAGAGAATAACCCTAATGGTTGCCTGTTAACCCCATTGCATTTTTAATAGGTTGTCTCCACAAATATCATAATTCATGGAGACTTGACGCAGGCACGACCCTCCATGAGTCATCAGAATGAGCATTTTAGGGTGTAAATTGCACCAGTACGGGGGTTTTTTGAGTGTAGTTAGCGCATGGCTGGGTTCTTTGTTTATTTGTTTGTTTTTCCATCTTTCCCGCATCAATTCTTCCAGTATTCTACCTCAGCCTGAGAACCAACAAAACCAAAAGGGAAGGTGCAACTTTTCAGTCATCATATCTGTATTTATCAACATTCATAATAAATCTAGTTTGAGTTAATACTGCTAAAAGGAGGCCTGAGGGATTATCTAACAAATATTCTCTTTTCCCCGTCGCATGTGTGGTTGAGGGCTAAATGGTTTTACTAGTGCTTCAAAGAGAATTCTAGGGCAGGCAGACAGCCGAGCTCACAGACCTATCAGAAATCTCCAAGGCTGCCTTTTACCAAATTTGTGTAATCACAAAATTGTGAATTTTGGCTCCTTTAATAAAGTTATTAATCACTTCAGTTATCAGACTCTCTGGACCTCTGGCAGCTTTAGTGAATTGTGCCAGGCTATGAAATAACACTTCCTTGGAATTATGTTTCAGCTATTTCTTCATGTCGAGCTGAAACCGTAAACTGCCACAGATTTCCCTGAAACTCTAATCACTATGAAGGTTTACAGGACTTTAAGTAACCCTGGCTTAGATTTTGGAGTCTGTCAATATTGTTGGTGTAAGCTGGACTACATCACTGAGCATTAAACGACAAGGTGGCTTGGTAAAGTACAATTCACTGGCCTTCCATTCATGAAATCCCTTTCATTCTAAGTGTGACTAGAAGTAAACTGAATTTAAAAATTATTTTTTATCACTTAAGGTAGGTCATGGTGATTTGCTCTAAATTCTTCAGAAGATATTCACCATCAGCCTAATCAGGTCAGCTTACTGCTGTCTTCATCAGTTGCTTTGGTTTCAACATTACATACTTCTTGTCCACAGTCAATTTAGCACAAACAAAAATAGTAACAACACTGATTTCCAGCCTTACACGGTTCTAAGTACTTTGCATATGTCAATACATTTAATTCTTCCCATGGCTTGTGAGGTAGGTATTCTTATTCATGAGGAAACTGAGGCGCAGAGAGTTTGTGGCTTGCCCAAAGTCACACAGCCGGTAAGCAGCAGAGCCAGGTCATAAATCTAGGCATTCTGGGTCCTGAGGTTTAGGGTTGATACTAGAGTTGTAGTAACCATTTGTCACATCTTCTTTGCTGTGTCCAGTGGTATCTGCACTTCCGTGTATGACAAACTCTCCAGGAAATGAAGAACCAGTGGCCAGCCCACATGTGGTTACCTCACACCAATCGACAGTGACTGTGGAGAGGTGAGTTAAAACTGGGCCCTTTTTCCTGATTTACATGAGAGCAAAGCACTAATTCCATCAGAACTTCCTAAGCCTGACAGAATTTCAAAGTTTTAACATCAAGATTTATTTTCCTTTGTGTCCATTAATGTTTGGTAGAGCTAGTAATTCTGTAGTCAAAGAAAGGAAAAATGTTTTTTTTTTCTTGAGTCTTTAAATATTATAATTAGGTTTTTGTATGCCTATTAAAGAAAATTACAGGGAAGCATTTTATATGTATATATTTAACATGATCTAGACTATATTCACATCCTTTAATAGCATATTTTCACCATACATAATATTCTCGTGTGTCACAAATTTGCTCTACAGTAAAATAATTTGGATGCCAGTATTTCTTATATTGGTAGTAAGGCTTCTTATTGAAGAAACAAACAGTTGCTAACAACAGTCAAGAAAGAAGTGTGGGCTGAAAAAAGATGGCCTTTCTCTTCTTTGGTGTTTATATTGACAACATCCTAAGAACACTCTCAAAAATAAAAAAAAATCAGGTTAATCCTAGCCTGTGCCTAAAAATCCAGGCATAAAGATCTTTAAGAAATATTTGTAATACTGTTAAAAAAAAATTCAGCTATGACTTTTTTTTCAATTTACTTAATTCTTTTATGTTTTCCTGTTTCTAATGCCAGGTGTTTGCTAACATCAGAGAATTAAAGGTCCTCAAATTAACTTTTTTCTTAGTCTAAAAACACACATTGCACAGCGTTTTACAATATTGGCTGCAATGCAAAGATAAGTCCTTCTAAGACGTCCATAAGTCATAAGACATCCATTGATATCTTTCTAGGACAGTAAAATCTTTTATTTTTCCCACTATATCATCTGATAAAGCAAGTAGTCCTCCTATGCTTAGTCAGTCAGGGTCCAGGAGAGAGAAACCAGGCAAATTAATTTGAACAGGAAAGTTTAACTTCAAGAATAATTAACTATTACTTGAGATGAAAGTAACAACAGATTGCTAGTAAGAAGTAAGGAGAACTCCAGAATACGGTCTAAGGCGTGGCCACATCCCTGAGCCATACCCAAGCAAGAGTGCCTTCCCCAGGCTTCCATCCAGACCCTGTTGGCGAGGGTATGGCTGTGACCCACTGGATGGTGCACAAGTTCTTTTATGAAAGAAACTTGGTGGTGCAACTTGCACCACTAGATATCTACCCTCTAGAATGCTTAGGAGAACTGTTCATGAGGAGGTGTCTCAGTTCTGCCACAGGTTGGCCCTGGCAAAGTGCTAGAGCAGCTGCTTCTGCTGCAGGGGCTGGCGCTGCGGCAGCCTTGCGCGCACCGAGAGCCGGACACTGGGAATGCCACGAGGGTGTGCTGCAGGGGCCCGCTGAGCAAGCACAGCCACCACACCAGGAAGCAGAATTCTCCTCATGCCATGTCTCTCCAGCAGCCTTAAAGGACAAACCTCAAAGATTGTGCCAGCTGGCAAAGGACAATTATTTAATTTATTCCAGTTCAGAGCAAGACTGAAGGATGAATTTGGAGCTGAAAGGCCAAAAAAAAAAAAAAAAGGAAAGAAAAGTAAAGAAAAACCCAAACCTGACAGGTTCACCTTACCTTTAAAAAGGCTCCTTCTCCAGCTCTTTGTCATTTTAGTTGTATTTTCTGAAGATTCTTCAGCATGAGCATGAGGTTGAGGAAGAAGAGCTTTAGAACCAAAAGTCCCAGGCTGGATTCCTAGTATTACTTCGAGAAATTCAGTGACTCTGGGATTAACCTACTTAAGTAAGATTTAGTTTTGTTGTCTGGACCTGAAGAGGTCTTTCCCCAGGGTACCAAATGGTCCAGTGAGATATTGTCTGTGAAGGAGCTCTGAAAACTGTGTTGTACTCAGCAAATGTTAGATGCTATTCCTCTTTGTCCTTCTAAGGTACAGTGTCCAGAAGATATAGCATGCTGGTGTAGCTGCAGTGTGGTATTATAGGAAAGTGCTTTTACGTCGTATCTGATGTCCTGTCTTCTGCCCTGCATTTAATGGCTGCTGCTTTAACCATAAAAACATGAGGAATCGCTGTTACCTGGATCCGTTTTCTGGTAACTGGCAGATCTCCCACGTCCGTTTTCCCTGAGAGCTCTTCATCTTCTGAGGATGGTTCCGCTTCCAGTGGTTCTCTAAACCCACTGCCCTTTCCATCCCTGACATTTTGACGAGTTTTGCCTGTTATCCTCAAGGACTTGCGTTTCCCAGAATAATCATTATCTGGATACTTAAATTTTTCCTCCTGCTTGTCTTCCAGCTTATTATAACCTGCTGTTAGCCCGGACCCCTGAGGCTATCTGCCACTCATACTCTTTCCACCGGGAGAAGGACCACTACTAACCTTTCATACCCTTCCCTAAGATGGTTTCCTGTTTACATTCCCTTTGCTTCAGCGGGGACTTACAGTTTTAGTTTTACCTCTGGAAGCCTGTGAAAGATTTTTCAAGTAACAAATGGCATCCACGGATGTTCTCTTTACCCCCCATTTCAAGTTGACCTTGGTACCACTTACCAAGTCGGTTTTTACCTCAGTGTGTTATGGCTAGTGAAACATTCCATAATCCTTGTCATCAGTTCACATGTTTATTAAATACCCTACCACGCCCCCAAAGTAGAGGCATAGATCCCTCCAGCCTGCTCACTGGGAGTTGAATCATGGATTGGAGATCCCCAGGGTCCCTTCTGAAGACCGTGAGATGGGTGGTCCCCTGTGGGAATCCACCACAGCGAATGCTGTCTGCACGTGGCAGGGTGTTATCACTAGAAAACACCACTCCAAATGAACGAATACTTGTAGTTCAGAATTGGAGAAGTGAACTTTCCCTAATGCCTCAGCTACCTAATATATTGGTTTGCCTTGTCTTCAGCAAAAATAAGTGCCGTGAACTCGGAGACACTGCCCCCACCCACCCCTGAGGCGATGTCAGAGCATCCTCCTAGTATTTTCTAGCATCGAGGAGGAGCAGCAGTTCCTGGTGCAGAGAAACCCTACACCAGTACCACTCTGAACCTGACTTCAGCCCCGAGGGGCCTGAGTGACGTGGCTGGCCCCTGTGGTTTCTAGTGTTCTCAGCCTTCTGTGTGCAATGCCTTTTAAAGCCTGAAAGCAAGTCTTCTTGCCCCACTGACAATAGACTGAAGAGGGTTGGAGTTACCAAAAGTCTGGCCAGCTTTTATAGGTGCAAAGAAATATATGAGCTTGGCCAAGATGATTTCTTACTTCAGAACCATTTTGGGTTCTTGAGAATGAGTATTTGTAGAGAGAAGAGCCCACAGAATGGAGGAGAGTGTTTATTTGTGGATAAGAAACTCGCTTTGAAACAAGAAACAGAGAACACAGATGAATGTGTGGGTACAAGTGTATGTGGGGTGTGGAGGAAGGAAGATATTAAGTTTCTCAGGTCATTCTGATAGTCTCCCACCCCCAACAGAAAATCTGTTCTAGAAACTGAAAACTTCTCATGGGCTACTGTCCTACCCTGCTAATACCCAGAAGACATTTCATGCCTGCCCTTTGCCCCAGGCTAAGATCCTTCACTCTTAAGAGAATAATCCTTCGTGGTTTTTTTTTAATATTTATTTATTTGACACAGAGAGAGAGAGATCATAAGTAAGCAGAGAGACAGGCAGAGAGAGGGGGGGAAGCAGGCTCTCTGCTCAGCAGGGGCTTGATCCCAAGATCATGAGATCATTACCTGAGCTGAAGGCAGAGGCCTAACCCACTGAGCCACCTAGGCACCCCATAATTTTGGTTTTTGACCTTCTGGTTTTCCTTCAAACTGTAGGAGTTTATCATTGTTTTTAGTTTGTCCTAAAGGAAAATAACATTCCCAAGCCCCTACCATTCAAACAGAAAGAGAGGTATCGCTTTTAATTTTAAAGTTTCTTGTAAAATAAATAATTTTTAAAAATTTTAAATAACAATAAAGGTACTTGCTACCATGATAATAAATATCAAGAAAGAATTAGGTCCTGGCTATAGTAAGACATATGGACTGTCAGATTCCCACCATGATCCCAGATCCTTCCCCAGGTAGATTTTATTTTTCATTTTGTTTTTTAAGTAGTCTCTATACCCAGTGTGGGTCTTGAACTCATGATCCTGAGTTCAAGAGTTGCATGCTTCTCCCACTGAATCAGCCAGGTGCAACCCTAGGTAGATTTTAAGCAAGAAAAGGGCACAGTTTTGAAGATGCTTGCATCCAGCTTCAGCTGCCAGAGTATAGCCAAAGAAAAGGACTTCAAAAACTGGTGATCTTACCCTAAGAGGACACACAGATGATATTCCCTAATCCCAGTGACTTCAGTTTCAGTTTTATAGTTTCTGCCAGTCACAGTGTCTTCTGAACATCTAATAACTGGCCATCCACAATTACTCCTCTAATTGCTAACAAGAAAGCATGGGTGGAGAGGTCAGGTAGGAGTGGGAGGGGAAAATGAAGTCAGCTGTTGACTCAAGTCTGGGTTGGCGTAGCCATTAAAACTTGTTAGCACACGCAAGCCTGGAAGGTGAGGGCAGTTGAGGTGGCCAAAAAACGGAACTTGGAAATGCATTCCTCTTCTTTACCTTTTGCTGAAACTTCTCCTGAAAAACACTTAAGGATGAGAACCAAAACCATTTCCCTGGTTATAGAAAGCCCATCAATGTTGGGAAAGAACCAGGAGGGTGGGGGGCACCTGGGTGGCTCAGTCAGTTAAGCATCTGCCTTCGGCTCAGGTCATGATCCCAGGATTTGGGGATCCAGCCCCTCATTGGGCTCCCTGCTCAGCGGGAAGTCTGCTGCTGCCTCTACCCCTGCCCCCTGCTCATGATCTCTCTCTCTCATGCTCTCTCTCTTCCTCAAATAAATAAATCTTTAAGGGGGAAAAAAAAAGACCCAAGAGGATGGGTCTGGTGACTGGTCCAAGCAACTAGAGCAGCGGGTGTTGGGCGAGCAGTGGGTGTCGGCGTGCACATGCATGCCTTCTGAATCACTACTGTAATGCCAAGCCTTCTTGGTGAAATAGCAGAAAACTGCCATCATGCTCTGAGTTTATATACTGTTTTTATGTTATTTTTCACAGACTTTTACGAATAATACTTTCAATGTACCCTGCAGTACCTTGTGAGGCACTTCGGACAGATATTTTTTGTCTCTAGAAGAGAAGGTCTATAATTTTATGCATTTATTTGACAGAGAATGAGAGGGGGAGAGAGAGCACAAGCAGGCAGAGCAGCAGGCAGAGGGAGAGGAGAAGCAGGTTCCCCACTGAGCAAAGAGCCCGAAGCAGGATTTGATCGCAGGACCCTGGGATCATGAAGGCAGACGCTAAGCTGAAGGCAGACGCTTAACCAACCGAGCCACCCAGCCACCCAAGAAAAGTTTTTGGCTTTTGTTGTTGTTGTTGTTGTTGTTGTTGTTTATTGTTTTTAAGATTTTATTTGACAGAGAGATCACAAGTAGGCAGAAAGGCAGGCAGAAAGAAAGAGGGAGGGACACCTGGGTGGCTCAGTTGGTTGGACGACTGCCTTTGGCTCAGGTCATGATCCCGGAGTCCTGGGATCGAGTCCCGCATCGGGCTCCCAGCTCCATGGGGAGTCTGCTTCTCCCTCTGACTTTCTCCTCACTCATGCTCTCTCTCTCACTGTCTCTCTCTCAAATAAATAAATAAAATCTTTAAAAAAAAAAAAAAAAGAAAGAAAGAAAGAGGGAAGCAGGTTCCCCAATGAGCAGAGAGCCTGATGCTTAGTCCCAGGACTCTGGGATCATGACCTGAGCCGAAGGCAGAGGCTTAATCCACTGAGCCACCCAGGTACCCCAAAAAGTTTTAATTAACAAAAATATACCAAAATATCTAAATCAGAAGTGCTTTAGAATGTGTTCCAAAAGTCATTATTTCTTGTGAATTAGGTAAACTATTTCCTCAACAGGGTAAAAAAGCAGATTCCTCAAAATAAACAAAAAGCAATGGAAAAACTGGATGCATATTAGCTTTATGTTACCATTTGGGAAGGAGACAGAAAAAGATGAATTGAGTTGCTAAAGTTCAAGCAGTTGGCTTTGTACTACAGATCTGATTTTCTGATCTCTAGCCTCTTTCCATAGACCTTCCTATAGTTAAACATTCCTATATGAAACAACTTTTGTTTCATGTGGTTAGTCTTTTCCATTTGGAAAATTTAACCTAGAATTTTGTTAAATAGGGTGTTTTGTGCTTTTTTGATACGTGAGCTGAGCACTGAACAAAATACGAAGCTTGTAAATATATGCTTATCACAGCATTCAGATAAAGTGAACAATCTAGCATTCATTTGTACAGGCATTGTTTCTGCTGCCTTGTATAGCAGAATAATGAACATATATAAGGCTTTCAGTTTGCTTATGGAGCTGCTAAAGAGAGGAAAAAATCTAAGAGGAACTGTAGGTAGAAAATTAAGGATTTGGTGGCCAATTAAATGTACCTCAAAAATAAATCCAAGATATTGAGTGTGAATTAATGAAGAAGTAAGGTGGGGTCAGAGGCAGATTTAAGCAGTAAAGATAAAGTTGGTCTTAAACAACATACCTGTAAAAAATTTGCACGGAATTTAAGAAGCCAGAAGAACCCAGGAAGGGCTAGCATCTGAATAGCCAGGTATGTACAAAATGGCATAATGAGCAGAACACGGGACCAGAGCTCGGAAGATCATACGTTTAGTTTGAACTATGTCTCAGTCACTCTATGACTCTACAGATTATCCCCCATTCCCCTGAATTTCAATCCCTCATCTTTGAAGTAAAGGACCTGATATGGGCTACTGGTTATCAAACAAAAGGTGTGTGAAAATGCCTGTGGTACAAATTGTTATGTGTGTGTTGACGATGATCTATTCTAACCAATAAATGGTTCCATCTTATAAATTTTTTACAACAAAAACAGATTTTTAAAAATAAGAGAGTAAAATTGCAAATGTCAAAATTCACCATTTCTGTGAGTGATGTGGTCCATCAGTGTTAACATTTGATTCTAAAATTCTAAAATGATTTATTACAAAACAGTTTCCAGTTGTTTTAAAAATGTTTTTTTCCAGCTTTAATGCTAACTCCTTTCATTTTTGACTTTTCAATTTCCCTAGTACTCCCAATATGGAAAAACAGCCAAGTGAAAATGGAGTATCTGCTCAGAATGAAAATTTTGAGGAAATTATAAACTTACCCATTGGATCTAAACCATCCAGATTAGATGTCACCAACAGTGAGAGCCCAGAAATTCCTTTGAATCCAATTCTGGCCTTTGATGATGAAGGGACACTTGGGCCCCTGCCTCAGGTAGACGGTGTTCAAACACAACAGACAGCAGGTAAGCTTGCCTCAAGCTCCCTTCAGTAGCCTTCACAAATATGTGACACCACCTGAGGGAACAAACCTTGTTTGTTTAGTGTGATTAGGGCAGCTTTGTTCTTCTAGGGAACCACATGGAAAAGATTGTGTAAGGAGCATAGAATTTGAATTTTGAATTGCCTTAGGCAAATTCTGAGGCCCGTCCTGTTCCCCCAACTGGGTGTACAAATCCAGTCGGCATCACCCGCTGGGTGTCCATCACGTTCTCCTCACAGAGCAGTCCTCACTGCTCAGAAACACTCACTGTCAGAACAGACTTCCTATAAAGACAAGCACTTAATGCCTCAGCATAATGCAGGGACCTTGGGCCCAGTTCTGCCCCCTGGTGTTTGTTCCATCTTTCCAGCTCTTCAGATGTATGAAGACTGCCTTCACATTCTCCCGTTTTTCTCCTGTCCTGGTTTAGCAGCTTAGATGATACGCCATTGTCCTTTTTAAACGTAATAAGTTGGAATTAGATCATGGGACCCATATTCAGAACTACGAGCATATGAACCCAGTGGTGGTCTGTCCTCCGTGGAGTGACTCTTGCTGTTGTTGAAACAACCAGTGACTCTCATACCATCTCTGGGACTCATCCTTGACCAGAAGTCTTTGTGCAAAAAGAACAATGGCTTTGTGTGACCCAGAGAAATAAGGAGCACATCGAAAGTTACCAACTCAAGGGTCACTAGCAGCTCAACAGCACGATCTCATCAGTGTCTGACACAAGTGGAATCATGTCAGCTCTGGCTCTTCTCAAACCTCTTTGAGTTCTGTCAAGTTTCTCTTCTCAGCAGATCACTTTCATGTATCAAGCAGCATCCCTTTATAGTATTAAGGACAGAGCTGGCCAAATTTAGCATGTTTAATGGAGTCAGTGTAGAACTATCAGTGGTCAAGTTGTTTTGTGTTTCAGATTTCCATCTGTGAACTTATAAGTCCTCTTTCCCACTTTAACTGGCTGGAAAAACCAGTGTTGGAGCACCTGTCCTTTTTTCCTTCTCTAATAGACTGACCTTGGGAGTCTAACGTCACTTTATGATCCCCTTCTCTAGATTGTAAAAGGAAGTTATACATCCCAGCCCAGGTCTGCCATCCTCATTGTTAAGACTCCAGGGATAATCTGCTGGCATGTATGTTAGTGGAAACACCCCCTCCTTGTCATGTCGCAGATTTACAGAGAGGAGAGCAACACCCACATGACCTTTGGCGTCACATACTAGCCTTACCTCACCTTTTGATTTATCTGTCATCCCATTCTCACTGTTTCTGCACTTCTGTAACTTCTGTAGGAACAGAATCAAGTGTCGTGATTTTCAGTGCTGTAATGGTTCTTTTGGGATCATGATTGTTTTTCGATAAACGTTGATTTAGCCATATGTTTGGAGCCTGAAGCATCAGGTGCTGAGGGTAAAAGACCAATGAACATGAGTCTCTAACATCAAAGGAGAGTACAAGTGATGTATGTCCTTTAGAAAAGTGAATGATACAGCCTAAGCTGAAGGTAAAGAAAAGAACACGTATTTTCCTGCCTGTGTTTTAGTGGTAGAATTCACTAAAATACAAGATTGTGATGAGATCTTATATAAGATTCTGATGAGTTCTTATATGAGACAATGTATAAAAAAGCATGGTAAAGTTTTAGAAATGTAAGATATTACCATAGTATTCTTGACATAAAATTTTAGATAAATGGTAATCTGTTCTTTTTTGTGTCTCCTAATATAGAAGTTATATGAGCATCTCTTCAGAAGAACCAAAGCAGAAATTTAAAAAGAATTTCTACAATTAATGGAATTCCTTCCATGCTATAAAGGAGCAACCCTCTCCTCCAGTTTTCTAAAGATTTCTTGACCATCATTTTGAAAAGACTTTATTAAACCAGCTAAAGACAACAGACTGGATGGCTTTTCTAATAATTTTCGCCAATAGAGGAAAAAAAATGTTCCTTATTCTTCAGTACTTTAAAACGGCTTTTTCCAGTGTGCTCCTTCTTAGCAAATCAATATTTTTCTGCATTCTCTAAAAGATGAGAGCATTTGGCTATTAAAAAAAAAAATCGGGCTGAACAGGCATGATTTTTCACATAAATATTTTGGTCTTTAAAAGCTAACATAAAATTGGCACAAAAAATTTACCTTTTACAATATAATACTTGAAAAGTAAGTACCTCTTTGCTCTACAAGTAGAGTGAACAGGAGAGGTGTTTAAATTAAGCCTGTTTAAATATTACTGCAGAGAGTTCTATTTGTAGAAGCAAACTATAGGCAGGTTACCAGGTTCTTGTAAATGCAATTTGTACATGGACATTCTGCAAACCCAGCTGTCACATTCTTGCATCTCTTTTTGCAAAAGCATACTAAACAGTTTTAAAATGTGAAAAAGAAACATTATTTTTTCAGAGCAAGAATATAGACTGTCCTCTTAAATAATGTATTTATAAAGTTTTTCCAGATAAACTAATCAAATAAATTAGAACAACGTGACAACATTGCAAACTTTGATTTATTAGATGCATTCCTTATGTTACCATGAGAGAATGTTCGTGATGATTCAGGGCTATTTCTGATGTCTGTACATTGCTGCTGTCCCCAGTGATGGTGGGACTTACCTTTGCCTTACCTGATCACAAATTATGTGGGGGTGGGGGGGTGGTTGGAAGGGGAGTAAAGATTTACTATTTCTTTAAATAAAAAAAGAATTTGGTTTTGCTCGTTTAAGAGCAAAGAAAACCTGATGAGATGTTGACTGTTTGGTACACGGAGCACTGTGCAGGTCACCTTCCCAAACGTCTTCCTCCTGTGTGGCTCCCATCAGCTCTGACTTTTCACTCTTCACTTTTGCTGCTGAGCTTAGCCGTGCAAGCTTGCACTTTCATCTACTAGCATAATTCAGTTTTATTTTATCATTTTAGAAGCTACTACTAAGTAAATGTTGAAGGAGAGGGGACTCGGAAGGAATGCTGTGTGTGTGTGTGTGTGTGTGTGTGTGTGTGTGTGTGTAGTGTTTGGAAAGGTAAATGTCTAGCAGTGTAATATGTTGGCTTTATTAAAAGAGGGATTGGGTAATCTATATTGAATGAGAAACTATTCATTTATTAAAATCCAGACTATAGTAACAGTTGTAATTTGTGAAAATATTAATTTGGGGGTTTTCCCTATTCTCAGTTGTCCATGTACGTGTAGTCATATTAAAAAAAAAAAAAATCTGTTCAACAAAGTTGTTTTATTTGTTTAAGTTGACCTAGCACGAAACACCAAATAAAATGTTTTTGACATAGTTTTACTTTTAGGTTTCTCATATGTTACAACTTTACTAGGATTGAGTCTTGAGTTTTCAAATTGCCCTTCATTCAATCACAGTGCCATTTCCCCAGCTTCCTTTGAATGGGAATATAGAAAGGTTTATTTAAAATTTAGAACAATAGTTCTATTTTGGCTAGGTTTTCCTGGTTTTGTTTATATTTTTAAATTTGAGCCATCATTAACAAACAAAGCCTTCTAAGTAATCAAGTTTTAGTTAAAAGTGACATAAAATTAACTTTTTTAAAGATTTTATTTATTTGAGAGAGAGCAAGAGAGAACATGAGCAGGAAGAGGGGCAGAAGGAGAGGGAGAAGCAGGATCCCCAGGACCCTGGGATCATGACCTGAGCCAAAGACAGATTCTTAACCAACTGAGTCACACAGGTGCCTGTAAAATCAACTATATTTTAAAAACAACAGTACCAGAGGATGACCTGGACCTTTACAATGTCTTGATTGCTTTTTCTCCAGCCCTTAAATGTCGATACCCGCTAGTCATAAAGAAATCTTTAGTAGGTACTATATCAAGGGCAGTGCTCAGGGATCAGATATGATCCTCAGCATGAAATGAGGGTGGATGACTTTTAGTTTCTTTTTCACACCCTTGTAGACTGTCTAAGCCAAAGTAGTCACCAATCACAAGTTCCTTTGGTAGAGAGTGGCCCACCTCTCCTGGAAGGGGTAAGGCCATATGTCTCCTCTTGCCTAACCTCATTCCCTGGTGGAACATTACCATAAAAGCAAATGTAAAACAGAGTTCTCGCACGTGAACAAACGTTTATTATCAATCAGTGCCTTTGCCAAACTTGGATAAGTTCCTTCTCTGTGCATAATCCCACAAACGCCTCAATCAAAAGATTTCATAGTAATACCAAAGCAGTGATACTCTTTTTTTTTTTTTAAGATTTTATTTGTTTGATAGACAGTGAGAGAGGGAACACAAGCAGGGGGAGTGGGAGAGAGAGAAGCAGGCTTCCTACCGAGCAGGGAGCCCGATGTGGGGCTCGATCCCAGGACCCTGGGATCATGACCTGAGCCGAAGGCAGATGCTTAATGGCTAAGCCACCTAGGCACCCCCAAAGCAGTGATATTCTGAAGGCAGAAGTAACCTAACTGAAACAGCCAATGCAGTCTTAAATGTGTGGGGTCGGGGGAAAGATGGCACAAGAGCAAAGAGCTCTAGGTCTGAAGCACTAATCAAAAGTCTTGAACTTGCATGGTCTGCCATATTCTTACACCTCGTTTTGTGTGTTTTGCCTCAATATCTTTCTAGGCAACCACTTACCTTTCAAGTTCCATTTGCTAATGAAAAATTACTAACCTCCCTTATGCTGACTGACACTGGTATAGATCTAGATGACAATAGCGCCCAGCCACCAGGTTGGAGTCCTTCAAATGCTATCTGAACTAGCCATCAGGGTAAGACTAAAGTGACATGGACATCACAAAGTTGATACTAAAGCATTTTGTAGTAAATTATTGCATGTTAAAATATAATAGGCACCAATAAATTCTCCCATCTTTCACATTTTTGGAAAGGTTTTATTTATTTGAGAGCAAGAGTGCATACAAGCTGGGGGGAGGGGCAGAAGGACAAGCAGACTCCCTGCTAAGCTCTGAGTCAGACACGGGGCAGGATTTTAGGCCCCTGAGATCATGACCTGAGCCAAAGTACGCCACTTCATGGGCTGAGCCACCCAGATGCCTTTTGCATTTTCTAGATGGTTGGAAATTATTTCACTATCGGCCTACATCAGATGGTGCATAGAACATGAAAAGGCATGATGGAACGGCTATTGGATCAAGTTGCAAAAAGCAACTAAAACATTTTTTTTAAAGGGTTTTATTTGTCGGAGAGAGAGACAGAGACAGCACAAGCAGGCAGAGTGGCAGGTAAGGCAGAGAGAGAAGCAGGCTCCCTACTGAGCAAGGAGCCTGATGTGGGACTCAATCCCAGGACCCTGGGATCATGACCTGAGCCGAAGGCAGTGGCCTAACCAACTGAGCCACCCAGGTGTCCACAACTAAAATATTTTTAAAGATGCCCTTCGAAGGAATTTCAATTCCCCGCCCACCCCTTTTTTTTACTCAGCAGACACCTAAACCTGCTCAGAAGTACCCAAGATTGTCACTTTTTCACATCCTTCAGCACCTCTTTAGTTTGGGGGAGAAGCTCCAAAGACTTTGCAAGAAGACAGAGGAAAGGACCAGCATGTGAATTGAAGATACAATTTCCAATTGTTACAAATAAAACAATTCATTAGTAACTTTTTCCTTGTTGACTATCACTTGGATTTTTATGTTGTTTGAGTACAATTCTAGAAGTCAAAATTACTTTTAGTAGTTAGTGCCAAGATTGGTGACATTCAAAAGAGAAAAACATTTTGATTCCTGTTTAAAAATATACATGAAAAAAGTAGTACTGACAACCACCTTTGAATTATTGGCTCTTTAACACCTTATAGAAGACCTAAAGGAGAAGGTTAGGAGATGGGACAATGGGGAAGAGCCAGCACCTAGTGTTACAATACATCTGATTTCCAGGTCTGCACTGATGGGCTTCATGAGGCTTGGTAAGTTCTCCATGTGCTCCGGGTCTAGATTTCTTCATCCGGATGTGGGAGACAATGCCCATCTCATTGGGTTGTCTTAGTAGTTATCAAGATTGGATTGAGAGTAGATGTAGGTTTCTGACACTTAGTAATTATCCAATAGATGTTAAGTGATTTTTTTAGTCTTTAGTCTGAGATCCCTGTGGTAGGCAGGACCCTGTCCTAGAAGGTAGGAAACTTCACTCTTTCCAACAGTAGCCTTGAGGGCCACTATATATATATATATATATATATATATATATATATATTTTTTTTTTTTTTTTTTTTTTAAATAAGTTGCCTGTTCTAAGTATATGCCACACAAGCTAAACAGATAAGGATTCATTTGTCTAGAACAGTATAACAACTTTGGAGTTTCTGATCATTTTTGAGTTGTTACAAATTACTATTTAATTTCATAATTTCCCCTTTCTCCACTCCTCCCACAATGGTTTATTTTCAACAAGAATTATATTATTACTTCATAGTCTTATACGCATGGAGGCACTCCTTGACATCCTCGGACACAATTAGACTGGTCTTGTTGGCTGCAAAGCCGGGGTTGATTAAATGTTCCTCTGGAAGCTGTCAACAGTGGACAACCTTCGGGAGGTGCTTGCAGGAACTGGAGCAGCGGGAAGTTTGCAGAGCTGTGTGGGGAACTGGAGAGCAAAGCAAGTCATCTTCAGACCTTATTTAACGACTCCTTTTCCTCCCCAAGTAGAGCTGCTCAACCAAAAGATGTCAGAGAAGAGATGGGTTAGGAAGGTAAGAATTTGGAGGCCCATGTCAGATTTGAAGGTCATGAATCTTAGTGTGTTCTATTGATTGTTCTGGAATCATCCTTCCTTCTCTGGTCAGAGGGGGGTGTGGGGAGGTGGCAGGAATTTGCCTCTTCACACAGAGCTTCTCCTGCCCTGTGCTGTGACTGATGTTGCCAACTGACAGGCTCTCCAGCTGGAAGGTCGGTGTCTCAGGCTTTCAGATGTTTGGATTTAATTGGGAGAGTGTTAGGAAAGGTAAGAGGGGAACTAACATCGGCGACTAGCGTCATCAATTTTGCTAGGGTAAGAAAGGTAAAAATAAAACCACTCTGAAGGCCACTCTCAGTGGCTCATGCCGTCAGGGCACACATCTGAGGAAACTCTGGGAAAAGGTATGTACCTTTTCCTCACTGGATTAGGCTATTACCATGGTAGCTCTCTTGATAACACTCCATTTTTTGGTTGTCTGTCCTTCCTTGTCTCCTTCCTCCATTTTCTTGGAGGAGTTCCCTTTGCCAACCAGATAAACAACTACTGCTCCATCCGTGCCATAGGGTGTGCTTTCCAGGAAACCAAAACTAAGATTATGCTGAGGTCTATTAGCATGAGGTTATAAAACAGCATTTTATTTCCCAGAAAATTAAAAAAAAAAAAAAACAAAAACCAGTTTCGTTCATAAATAAATGCATAAACATAACTTTGTCACACCAGTCAGTGAAACATATTAGGGTTAGGGTTAGGCATAATTCAATTCTAACCATATGTAAATGAGCAGTAAATGTGCTTCAGTTTTTGGGTGGGTTTTTGCCTGTGATCATCCGTGATCACCCAAACACTCCATCATTGTCCTAACTGTTTATGTTCAGACAGGTGGTTCCCAGCTGTTGGTTTCTGATTCCTCACCTTCTCACTTATGTCCCAGATTCTTTTCAGTGAGGTCTCAACATGTTTCGAAATCCCTGCTGTCCTCCACAGCCCTCGAACCCTCTCCTCACCCTCACAGCACGATCTGTGCTATGACGACCAAGTTCCCGAGGAGTCGGAAGTACTGAATGGGTAGCATTTGCTGAAAGAATCTTTTAAAAAATCTAATAGCTTTTTTATTTTTTATTATTTTTTTTAACAATGTGCTAAACTCAATATTATCAAGTACTTTTAAAAATTAAATGACTGCTACTACTTACACAAATTGCTCGTCAGGGAGGGATTTTCTTTCAGAGACTTTTATAGGAAACCAAGTAGAAGTGGGAAGGAAATATGAAAGATAATCCAGTAAGTGTGTGCTTTCACAGAAACATGAAAGCTATCGAGATGTTACATAAACGTGCACATAAGGCTCATGAAATGCGTTCAGTTGGCCTCTACAGTTGCAATTTTTATATCAAAATGCTTATTTTATTTTTATAAAGAAATTTTAGTTACAAAAGAGCATGGCAGATCATTTCAAAATCATATTTTTTTAGCCAACAAATTTTTTAGAACAATAATTTGGGCACTATTATAAACACAACGACCCACCAGTTGTCTGTCTTATACATGAAGTACTCCAAATGTAAGTCTTCTATTGAATATTAAGGTGATATATTAGGAATGGAGATAGAGGAAATACGAGGCCAAAACCTTTACTGGTAGGAAAATAATCTATTGGCCGTATTTTCAACAGAAAGAATGAAATGGAAACCTAGCATAGTTTAAAAACTAGAAATACACTAGAGATGAAATGGTATTCTACCCTAAAAGGCCTCATGGTCGCTATGTAACTTCTAGGTTTCCTACAACTCATGAATGATATCACCCTCTTACCGTTTGAATCAGTCCAGAAAAAGTTCATATTTCCTTCAAATCTCTCTTCTAGGCTAGAAGCACACCCAGCTACGTTTGCGCTTCACTCAACCTAGAAAGCCCATTTCACATAGCCAAGCTACTTGTTCTAGACTCAGCCCCAAATATAGAAGGACGCCAGCTGTCCAGTAAGGGGTTGTCCTGAATGTTCCTGCTGTCTGTCTATGTTGCTGCTGCCTGTGGATCTCTGCACTTTGGTGGCTTCTGCTCTGTGGTGACACCATCTGCCAGGTGACAACTGGACGCTTGGATATTTGGTGCAAGTTCTCAACAATAATGGGACTCAAAATCCCAACCCTTACAGAAACTACAAAAGTCACCCTGAGACAAAGAGGCCACTCCATCCAGAGGTGTCTGCAAGAAAGTATGTCAAAGATAAAGCCAGACACTAAAGTAGTAAGGACTGATTTTACTCAATAGTATACTGTTGTAATGAGGAGGACAGGAATCCAGGTAAAATACACCCAAATTTGTGCAGAGGTGACTGGGCATTTTAAAAGGAGAATAAGGGGGCAATCTCGTTATGATGCCTGTCACCCCATCGATCTCTGATCTCTGGCATTGATTTGACCAAACTGGCTGGCTAGAGATGGGTGTTCTTTTGCTCCTTCACCTCTCCATGTGTGCCCCTCCCAAAGCTGTGTACTGGGTGTAAAAAGACAACCTTCCCCATAAAGGAGGACTGTTCTCTGGTCAAGGGTATACAAGGAGCTTCACTCCCCTGCTGGAACCTCCAAACAAGCTCTCAAGGTCCATTTGTAGGACAACA
Source organism: Mustela nivalis (assembly GCF_964662115.1). Classification (NCBI taxonomy): domain Eukaryota; kingdom Metazoa; phylum Chordata; class Mammalia; order Carnivora; family Mustelidae; genus Mustela; species Mustela nivalis. Next base: position 64,533,413 of record NC_139024.1, read on the forward strand.
CGGGGTAGTCAAGCTTCCAAGACTCCAGACAAATGCAAACAAAATTCTGCATGTAGCAGAATAGTAGTGTGGCTTTCTCAGAAAGAAAGAAAGAAAGAAAGAAAGAAAAGAAAAGAAAGAGAATGGAAGGAAGAAAGGAAGGAAGGAAGGAGGGAAGGAAGAAAAGGAGAATGAGGGAATGGGGAAGTAGCTAAGTGGGCGCTCAGAGTTAGGGAAGTGAAAAATAAAAAGCTGAAGGGGCGATGTTGTTCCATGTGAAACCCATCTGGGTTTATTAACTGGCTTTTACTGAAGTTGGATTCCTACCCTGCCACAGGAGCTGGGGGATGGGCCCTACTTTCAGGTGTTGGCTAGAACCAACCATGTGTTTCTCACCTGTTCCCTCTGCATGGAATGACCTGAAGAAATACCCTTCAGATAACCTGGAGTCAGATCTTAACGTCAGTGTCCTCGTTTGTAAAATGCTGATAATACCCTGTACTTCCTATAAATGTTTGGAGGATTACCCACAATCTAGAATGTAAAGATCTTAACACTATGCTCAACCCACAATAAACATTCGGTATTTATTGGCTAAATAACAGGCTCATCCTTCAATATCCCACTTGTGGAATATTCCACTTCCTTCAAGAAGCCTACTTTCTGGACGACTACCTACCATTTACATCCACGTGGATAGAACTGGAGGGGATTATGCTAAGTGAAATAAGTCAAACAAAGACAATTATCTTATGGTTTCAATCACGTGTGAAATATAAGAAGTAGCCTAGAGGACAACCAGGGAAGGGAGGGAAAACTGGATGGGAAGAAATCAGAGAGGGAGACAAACCATGTGAGAATCTTGACTCTGGGAAACAAACTGAGGGTTACAGAAGGGACTGGGATTGGGGGGTGGGATAACCAGGTGATGGTTATTAAGGAGGGCATGTGTAGTGACGAACACTGGGTGTTATATGCAACTAATGCACCGTTTAACACTACATCAAAAACTAATGGTGTACTATATGCTAACTAATTGAATTTAAATAAAAATGCCCATTTTGCAACCTTAAAAAAAAAGTCTACTTTCTTTCCAGAGTCTCATTCCAAGTTCAGTACCCTTTCTTCTTTCTCATGCTGGCTCCCTGAATCTCTCCATCGGTGTGCTTGCCACAATTTATCCCATTGATGTTCATGATTTGAGTCTCCCCTTCTAGACTGAACACTTGAAAGACTGTTTTATTCATCTTTTCACAGTATTCCCAAATGGCCAGCATGGTACCTGGTACACATTGTGGACTCAGTGGTAACTAATGAATCGAAATGGATGGATGGATAGATGGATGAATGAAATCTTCATAACTTTTTGGCAGCTTTTGATTAGCCCTCTATTCTTTAAAAAAAAAAACAAAACAAACAAACAAAAAAAAACCAACAAAAAAAAAAAAACACTTTAATTCCAGCATAACAAGTGTAGAGTGTTATATTAGCTTCAGGTATACAGTATAGTGATTCCAACTTGCCCCTTCTTCTGGAATATTCTTTATCCATTGGATTTTGTGTCAATCAGAGTTCAGTTTCAGAAAAGAGGAAGCACCGCAGTATTTTCAGCTGAGGGGGATTTACATACTTTTTAAATTGATGGAAGGACTGGAAGAGCATGCTGCAGACTGGACCTCCAGGAATGACTCTCAGGTCACAGCAGATATCACCCACTGAGAGAGATGCTGCCTTTCCCACATCAGAGACATGAGAAATCGGGAAGCTGTCCCTGGAACCGCTGACTTCAGGGACACCCTTTTTTCTTTTTTTTTTTTTTTCTTTTTTTTTTTTTTTGATGGAGAGAGACACAGCAAAGAGGGATCACAAGCAGGAAGAGTTCGAGAGGGAGAAGCAGGCTTCCTGCAGAGCTGGGAGCCCAATGTGGGGTTTGATCCCCAGACCCTGGGACCATGATCTGAGCCAAAGGCACATGCTTAACCAGCTGAGCCTCCCAGGTGCCCGGCATCCTTGATTTACATGCAGGGACCACACATCATCCCGTGTGTGCCTGCTGTACTGGGGTATGTCCTGCCATCACCCCCTTTTGCTATTCCAAGGTGCTCAGGACACGGATTCTTTCATCAGTTGCTAGAGCCCTCCCTCCTGATTCTGGCTGTCAGGGCCTCTCCTGGGCCATCTGTCCATGAGGCCGCCCCCACTTCATCCCCATCTAGCCAGCAGATCTCTGACCAGACCATGTTCTGTTCAATCCCCAAGACTTAAAGCCACTTAGAGTCTCATGAAACACCCATACAGGTCTGCTGGTGAACTGAAGGAGCTTCGTGCACTCTCTCTTAAAATCACAGACACAGGGATTTTGCTCCTAATATCAAATTTTCAAAACTCAATTCTTTCCTTGTCAAAGAGGGCGTATGTTTGTTTACATAAAGCCCAAGCGCCTTGTGCCGATGGCTTCTCTCCGTGTCATGATCTGTTGACTCTGAAACCTAATTCTCTAATCCTGCAGCTCAGGCGGGGTCCCAGGCTGCTCCCCAGTCCTCTCTCCAGAATGACATCATCACTCTCCAGCTGGAGGTGACAAGTGTTGCCATGACAAAACAAATAGGCTTTGCTGGGAGAGGCTTTTGTATGTGAGTGTGTGTCTTTTCTGTGTCTTTGGCTGGGGGGGTGGGGTGCGGAGGGTGCAGTGAGGGGGGGGGGGGTTGGCTGATGAAATCGACCCGTCTGACAGCCTGGATAGAACAGTAAAATAGAGAAACACAGGCAACATAAGATGTTTTTAAACCGAACATGGAGGCAGTAATCCCTGGAAAACAGGACCATTTACTTATGCTTCTTAGGCACGAAGAATCCAGATGTTTTGTTATAAAACATTTTCTTCTGATTCAAGATACAGGCTCTGCTGATAACATCGAGCTCCGCTGCAGAGTGTACTTTTTCCTTCTGTTCCTTATCCCTACTTTCTCTGTTAATCAGAATGTGACAAGAACCATTTATGTGAGCAGAAGGGCAGCCATAATATAAATAACAGTGACGGTTCGTGAAGGGCTGCCTCATGCCTCATTTTCAATCACCCCAATAGCTGGTAGAAGTACCATTATTCCCATTTTAGAGATGAAGAAATTGAGGTCGGTCCCAGGGCCAGGATTTGAATCCTTGTCCCCTTGGCTCTGAAGCCAGTGTTCCATCCACCCAACACAGCCCAGGGAGGGTTGTACAAATAAACTCTACAGCTAATAACTCTACTATTTGTGTTGACACCTTAGGGATGGGTTGGGAAGGGAAAGGAGAGAAAGGATTTGGGAACTAAAGTAGCCGTGGGACACAAACTCCGGTACTCACTGCAGCCCTGAGATAACTTAATGAATAAAGCCAGCACATACAATCAACAGCTCTGAGCTATAAATATGAACTTTATTCCCCATTTTGTTCTCTTCAAGCTGTTCCCATGGAGACACAACCCCTCGTTTGATCTGGAATCCCACGCGCTCAGGGCATATGACCAAGGGGGCTTGGAGGGACCGAAGAGAAGCCAGTTCTGCCTGCAGACTCACTCCACTTCCTTCCCATTCTCTCACCCTTTCTCGTTTTTCACTAGGAACTCAGGGCGGGATGGATTTTGTAAGGAGATGCAGACTCAGTAAAATACTCCGTTGGCAAACATTCTCAGGAAGAAAAAGAAACGTCTATGATGACCGATGGTTTGTGGGCAAGCAGCAGGCACCACTGGTCCCAGCAAAGCTTATCTCTCAGGGCTGGGAACCATCCCTTGAATGGTAGACATCACTGATACCCAGGGGGTCTAATTAGACATCCCACGCCCAGTCTGGGCGCTTGCTTAATTAAAACACTTATCCTGCCATTTTAGCACTGAAATATATCCCATTCCCCGCAAACAACAGGGATTCTTGAAAACAGAAATTACCTTCAGATAAAATGTTGTGATTGAATATGACGCCAAATGCTGTCTTATGTTTTCTTTCAAATGGGGCTCCTCGTTTGACCGTCTTGGCACTAGTTTTTCCCTTGTTTCTTAAGACAGGTGTTGGGGTGGGGGGAGAAATTTAGGTCAAAAAATAAATTGTAGAAATCTACCAAGTTCCCTGGCCAGTTTCCTATAAAACACAGACCATAAAAGCCCTCAGTGGCAACCCATTTGGGACCCCTCTCACTCTAGAGAGCATTTTATTTCCTTTGTGTTCTCACCCTCACTTAATAAACATTCACTTCACTTTAAAAATAAATCGTTGTCCTTCAAAGGATTAATATTCAACGTACGGAAAATTATTGAGTGAGAAAACAGCTAAGAACGTTAGTATTCAAAGGCAAAACCTAATGAAAATGTTAAATAAAAGTTATATGGAATTATCTTGAAAAAAAGAAAAAGAAGAAAAAATTAAGGAGAACTCATGTTTGTCTTCATTTTGTTTGTCGGTTCCTCTCTTTTCTTTTCTTTTCTTCTTTTTTTTTTCCCCTACTCGTCCTTCCAGGTCAACAAAGAAGACTTTTTTTGAGACAGAGAGAGAGCAGGCACATGTGCATGCACATGCATGAGCAAGGGTGGGCAGTGGTGGGCGTGGAGCAGAGGGAAGGAGAGAGAAAAAGAACCTCAAGCAGGCTCCACACTCAGCACTAAGCCCAAGCCAGGACTCAAACTCACAACCCTGAGATCATGACCTGAACCGAAATCAAGAGTTGGCTGCCCAACCGACTGAGCCACCTACATGCCGCCAAAGAAGACTGGAAGGAACCTTTGGTTGAAGTTCCTACCTTCCCTCCTTTGCCTTGCTAATGAGATAAATTACCTTAACACTGGAAAGGAAGTAAGAATCAAAGGTTAGTCCTCACGTCCTATATAAATATATTAAACAGGAAAACGAAAAATACTCACAGCTTCTACATGTTAAATGCTGTGACCATAAGCCAGACTCTTGAGCTGTGCATTTGCCATTCTCCCTGGATCCTCACACCACTCCTGCAAGATGAGCAACAGCAGAGCCATTTACCGTCTCACAGGTGCAGAAGCCAGACTCTGCAAAATGGAAGAACCTATTGGGGCACCTGGGTGGCTCAGTCAGTTAAGGGTCCAGCTCTTGATTTCAGTTTGGGTCACAGTCTTGGCAGGAGATGGGGGGAGGTGTCCATGCACAGCAGGGAATCTGCTTGAGGATTTTCTCTCTCCCTCCCCCAACTTGCGTGCACTCTCCCTCTCTCTCTCTCAAATAAATAAAAATAAATCTTGAAAAAAAATTAAGGAACATATCGAAGTCTCACATTTGGCAAACCCAACGTACGAAGTCTCACATTTGGCAAACCCAACACTGGCAAGGCTGGAACCTAGGTGTGTCTCCTTTGAAACATTATTGTTTCTGTACCACCCCATGATGTCACTCAACTGTTCACTTTAGGCATTCAGAGTATAAGAAACATGGTGAGTAAGGAGTGAAAATGTTTCTTCTAAACCCTAAAATCAGGTATGTTTAAAGGGAATAGAGTGAAAAGACTTTCTTCTAATATAGTAAAGTGCCTGACACACAATAGGAGTGAAGCGAAACTTCACAACCCTTCTCTCAGGAGGAGGAACCTAACTTGTACTAGAAAGTTCCATGACTTAATGATATTTTAACATTGTGGCTCCACAAGCTTGAAAGTCTCCTCATGGCAGGCTGACAGAACAATTCTGGAAAATACAGTACTCACCAGTTCACTGCCCCGCATTCCCCTGTAGCCAATACCTCCTTCTGTGCCTTGCTCCAAGCCCAGGGATTACCTATTCAAGGCCACAGAAAATGGGATTAAAGAAAATGCAACCAGCAAAGAAATCCTTTCTAACCTTCCCTTCAACACTGGACATTTTCTGAACACGACCTATAGTCTTAATTAAGTACCCTACGCCCTTGTCATCTTGACAGTTTCTACACTGGGATTTATCCTCTCAGGAATGTGTAACAAAGGGCAGAATAAGAAAGAAAGAATAGGAATTGACTAAATGTGTTATTCAAGCTTTAATGAATGAAATTTGAATGAATGAAACAGCTTCCACAATGACATCAGGTAAATACCTCTGGTTTGCAATTATGTGCTATGTAAATGCGTGTTTTCAAAGACCAGGTCTGTGCCACTCAGGGGACTCATAAGACTTTTAAATAAGCACAGTTTCATTCTAGTCATTAATAGGATTCCACAGTACCAAAGGCCAGGCCAGTATTTCTCAGCAATTCTGTGAGCGGGCTTGTCCCTTGAAATACATGCTGCTTTCTCAGGCTTATTTCAAATGAGAAATCTGTATTCTTCCTTTATCCCTACAAGCAGATCATCTTTTTTTCTCCTCCTCTCCCTGCTCCTTGCTCCTCCTTCTTTTCCTCATTCATCTTCCTCTTCTGCCTCAAATTTTATTAAATTTCTCTATACCATGTAGTTAGTATTTATCGATTTTAAGTTTGCAGCATTGTCCCATTGACCTACTATTTACCCTTCCACTTAAATACCTTCTCATAAAGTCAGATAGTAACCAGAAATCCAGATAGCCAGTCACATAAATGACGATCTGGTTAGGCCTTTCTAACTAAAAACAGCATTTTTAATGAATGCAAACGTTAAATCTTCTTTCTTTCTTTCTTTTTTTAAAAGATTTTATTTATTTATTTGACAGAGAGAAATTACAAGTAGATGGAGAGGCAGGCAGAGAGAGAGAGAGGGAAGCAGGCTCCCTGCTGAGCAGAGAGCCCAATGCAGGACTCGATCCCAGGACCCTGAGATCATGACCTGAACCGAAGGCAGCGGCTTAACCCACTGAGCCACCCAGGCGCCCTTAAATCTTATTTCAAAGAGAGAGAATGGCATGACATCTAGCCCAGCTGTAAACACCTGCAGAATTCATGAAAAAGCAATTTTTAAAAATCCACAAAGAGAGTGAGCCTCATTATGGAGTGATAAGAATACAGTACATTTTACCTCAAAAGAAAAAGCCAAGGTTTTGTTTACTAAGGATTTAAATGGTTTGTTCAGGTGCCGGCCATGGAACATTATTACGACCGGAAAAGATCTCTTGCTTTTCAGTCTCACTAGTGGATATCACTCCATCTGGACCAGCAACTCAGATCCAAATGGGGCCAAAGCCACTCAGCAGCATGACCTCAAAGCCATCCCTGTCCTTCATGTTGTCAAGCTAAAAGATCTCCACACCTAGCATCACACTAGCAAGGATAAGCATCCCGTAGGATGTTGGGGCGACAAAAGGGCTGATCCTATGGTCGTAATTAGCAGTGCAGCATCTGGAGGTCTGGTCTTTGCATTTGGATTCTGACTGTGTCCCTCATAAGCTGCCTGCTAACTTCTCTGTTCCTGTATTCTCATCCGCAAAACGGGCATGATAGGGGCACCTGCCTCCGATGGTGAATAAGGTCTAAGTGATGTAAGACTTAGAGAGCAAACAGTAAATATCGGCTGGCGTAAATATTAGCTGCTGTGATTATTGCCCCCAGTATTACTGTATCAGGGCAACAAGTGGAAGACCGAAGCTGTTGTGCCAAGTCTGAAAATATGGTGTCTAAATTTGGGGGAGTGTTTTGCAAAGATCATTAGCGTGAGCGAAGTGTACATGTCTGATGGTCTTGACTAGGATTTTTGTATTGTGACGTAAAATGCACATGCAGAAACACAGGTAAAATATTAATTACAGCAAAAAAAATTATTTGAAATCTAACACCCATGTATATCTCCCAGGTCAGAGAAAAACTTAAGAGAACCCCCCAAAACCTCTGCATGCCTTTTCCAAAACACGAATTCCTTCCTGCTCTAAAGTAACTACTATTCTTATTTGAATATAATCATTTGTTTTGCTCTCTTTCTGCTTTGAACCTAAGTATACCTAAACACACTGTGGTTTTGCAGTCTTTTCACAGCAAATATAAATGGAATAATACAGTGTGTATTCTTTTATATCTGGTTTCCTTTGATCAACATTATATTTTTAAAGATTCCACATTTTATTTCTTTTGACATTCTGCCACATGAAGATGCCACAATCTGTAAATATAGTTTCTGCTCTCGAGGAATATTAGTGTTGCTTCTAGTTTGGATTTTTAAAAATATTGCTATTACACACACACCTGAACATGTGTTTTGGGCTGCTCGTTTTATATATCTGGAATGGCATGGCTTGGTGACAGGAATGCAAATGTTCAAATTTAGTTGATGCCAAGTTGTTTTCTGAGATAAATGTACCAGTTGGCACTCTAACCAACGGTGATGAGAGTTTGGGTTACTCCACATTCCCACTCCAAACTGGTCTTGTTAGACTTTCCAACATTATCCATTCCAGTGGTAGCCCATTGCATTTCGTGAATGACTAATGAGACTGAGCACTTTTTCAATCTTTATTGGCCATTTAGAGATGCGTGTCTCTTGCTCATTTTTCTTCTGGGTTTCATCTTTTTCTTATTGATTAGTAGGAGTTCTTAATACAGTCTGCATGTAATTTGTTACTTGTGCAAATGGCTTCTCTCAATTTAGACTTGCATTTTCACCCTCTTAATGGTCTCTTTTGGTGAATAAAAGTTCTTAGTTTCAATTAAGAGTTACCAATTTGTGGGAATGCAAGCTGGTGCAACCACTCTGGAAAACAGCATGGAGTTTCCTCAAAAAGTTGAAAATAGAGCTACCCTACTACCCAGCAATTGCACTACTGAATATTTACCCTGAAGATACGAATGTAGTGATCCAAAGGGGCACATGCACCCGAATGTTCATAGCAGCAATGTCCACAATAGCCTAACTATGGGAAGAACCTAGATATCTGGCAACAGATGAATAGATAAAGAAGATGTGGTATATATATACAATGGAATACTATGCAGTCATCAAAAGAAACGAAATCTTGCTATTTGTGATGACGTGGATGGAATTAGAGGGTATTACGCTGAGCGAAATAAGTCAATCAGAGAAAGACAACTGTCATATCATCTCCCTGATATGAGGAAGTAGAGATGCAAGGTGGGGGGCTTGGGGGGTAGGAAAAGAATAAATGAAACAAGATGGGATTGATGGGATCGGGAGGGAGACAAACCATAAGAGACTCTTAATCTCACAAAACAAACTGAGGGTTGGTGGGGGGAGGGGGGAGGGAGAGGGTGGTGGAGTTATGGACATTTGGGACGGTGTGTGCTATGGTGAGTGCTGTGAAGTGTGTAAACCTGGCGATTCACACACCTGTACTCCTGGGGCTAATACATTATATGTTTATAAAAAAATAAAAAATTATTAAAAAAGAGTTACAAATCTGTTTTTTTATGGTTTTCCTGTTGTGTGTCCTATTTGAAAACTTCCCCAACACTGATGTCCAACACTGATGAAGATATCCAACACTGACTTTAAAAATCTTTGTTTTCTTTATCTTTCTCAAGAAGTTCTTCATCTTAGTCAGCTCAGGCTGTTGTAACAAGATACCTAGACTGGGGTGGCTTAAACAACAAATATTGATTTCTTACAATTCCAAGGGCTGGGAAGTCCAAGTTCAAGGTGCTGGCACTCGACTTCTGGTGGGAGCCCTCTTCCTGGCTTGCAAATGGCCATCTTTTTGCCATGTTCTCACGTGGCAGAGAGAGTGCAAGAGCTCTGGACACACTAATCCCATCATGGGGACCCTACTTTCATGACTTCATCTATACCTAATTACTTCCCCCAAACCCCACCTCCAAACACCATCACATTGGGGATTAAGGGCTTCAACACAGGGTTTTGGAGCGGGACACACACATTCAGTCCATAACAGTCTTACACTGGGAATTCGTTTTTGCTAGCCATCTATTTTAACATTTTTGCTTCTAGATAACCAACTGCCCCAGCACTATTTGTGGATAAGCTGCCCTCTAGCAGCTAGCTCCCCTACAATACCCAATTTTGTCATAAACCAAATGTCCATTTTATCTCTTGATATGTTTGTTTCTCTATTGTATCCCATAATTGGTATGTCTATCCTTAAGCCAAAACCACCTGATATAACAATATGCAGGTGAAGTGAGTCCTCCTTTAACCTTCATCAAGTGGGTCTCTGACCTTCGCATTTCCATAGAAACTTCAGAATGAATTTCATTTCTTTTTTATTTTTTTAAGATTTTATTTATGGGACACCTGGGTAACTCAGTCAGTTAAGCATCTTGCCTTCAGCTCAGGTCATGATCCCAGGGTCCTGGGATGGAGCCTCGCATCTGGCTTCTTGCTCAGCGGGAAGCCTGCTTCCCCTTCTGCCTCTGTGCTCTCGCTCTCACTCAGGTAAATTAAAATAAAAAAAAAACTTTAAAAAAAGATTTTATTTATTTCAGAGAGAGAACACAGGAGCTGGGTGAGAGTCAGAGAGAGAAGCAGACTCCCTGCTGAGCAGGGAGCATGACTTGGGGGGCTCCTGGGACCCCAGGATCATGACCTGAGCTGAAAGCAGACACTTAATGGCTGAGCCACCCAGATGCCCTGCAGAACCAATTTCATTTCAAACATCTGTAGGATTTTTGTTTGAGTTTGCATTGAATCTGGAGATAAATTTGGAGAGAACCGGCCCATTTATACTATCTCATCTTCTGATAGTACTATAAATGGTTTCTTTTTAAGATTTTATTTTCCAACCACTAGTTGCTGGTAAATAGACATACAACTGATTTTTTAAAATTTATCTCCTATTAGCACCCTCGGTAAAGTCTCTTACTAGTGTAATAATTTATCTGCAACTTAGTTTTTTTCTTATGTGTACAATCAGATAATCTGTGAAGAACACCTTTTATTTATTCCTTCCCAATACATATGACTTTTTGTCATTTGTATTTGTCAATATGCATTGACGAAGACCTCCAGTACAAGGTGGAGTATGATTGGTGGTAGGAGACAGTCTCTATTTGGTCCTGGACTCAAAGCAAAAACTTTCAACATGTCACATTTAAGCATGGTGTTTGCTGTAGGGTTTTTTTAAACTTTATCACATAGAAGTAGTTCTCTCCTATTGTCTTCTAAAAGTTTTATCATGATTGGATAGTACATTATTCTTAAAATATCTGGAAATATCTGGAAGATATTTTAAAATACCTTATTTTAAAATAATTTATTTTAAAATATTCTTTTTAATTAAGGTATTTTAAAAATAATTTATATAAAATAATTTTTAAAAGTTAAAATAAATTTAAAAAATATTTTAAAATATTTTATTTTAAATAAGGTATTTTAAAAATAATTTATTTAAAATAATTTTTAAAAGTTAAAATAAATTTTAAAAATATTTTAAAATAAATTATTTTAAAATATTAGAATTATTTTGAAATAAAAATATTTTAAAATATCTGGAAGAGAAAATATCATAAAGATCTATGATGGCAGAAGCCCTGTGTAAGTGTGGGAAAGAAGGCACTTTTTGACTTGATCTTTAGCTAAAAATGGAATGGACTATTGATTATAAAATCTCACTTAATTAAAAAAAAAAATTCTAAACCAGACAAGCTGTGTGAGCAGAAGAGACTCTATATAGCCGATTATCTGTGTTCTTAGATATAAAAAAAAATGACTTAAAAAGAATGTGGCCTTTTTTTTTTAAGTCTTCAAGCAACAGGATCTTGATATGGTAAGGTTTTGGTTGTTTTTATCCCAATATTAATTTTCAGTGTAAGAGAGGTGATAAGGAATTATTAAAGAAAAAAATGCCTAACCAACAGCCCTGTTATGTCTCCAAATTTCCAGAAGGTGGAGGCAGCGAGCCACTAAGAAGATTTCAGCCTCGTCTGTTTTCTGCCTTTAAACACCTATTAGTAATTTGAATTGTAGAGAAGTTGGCCTATCTGTAGCTATTTTATCCTTATTTTCTCATTTAATTTGTAGCACTCCCAGGCAGAAATAATCCTTATTAAAGCAGCATCACGTAAGGAGGGCTGCTTCCCTGGTTAGACCTCACTGGGCTAGAATACTCAGGGGTCACTCAATCCAGGAGGCGTCTAGTTTTGGACTGATGACAATAAAATTCATTTGCAATGACTGAGCCCATGTTCTGGAATGAGTAAACAGAGGTAAGTGTATTGCTACAGGCTGTCTCAGTCTGCTCGGGCTGTGGTAACAAAATGCCCTTAGGGTGGCTGGCATAAACCACGGCAAATTTATCTTCCCATTGCTTTGGAGGCTGAGAAGTCCAAGGTTTGATTCCTGGGGAGCACTCTCTTCCTAACTAATTGCATCATAGGCCTCATTCTCATGACCTCATCTAACCCGAATTATCTCCCAAAGGCACCTCCAAACACCATCAGACTGAGGGTTTGAGCTTCAGCATGTGAATCTGGTGGGAGAGGGAAGACACAAATGTTTAGTCCCTAATGAATAAGTGCAAAGGGTGAACAGTGGGTCTCAGAAGAAGGAGCTGCTGAAAGCTCTGAGCCCTAAAGAAGACAATCGACACATTCCTGATGGTCTGGATCTTTTCTTCTCTGATCTCCACTGTGTATCTCAGCTATTTCTGTCCGGAGCCTGGAGGGTTCCTTTATTAGGGTCCTTATTACCCAGAACAAAGAGATTTTATCTCCCTCCTACCTACTCTCAGACATCCCTTTAATATAGACTTGTAATCACACTATGGTTAACTGGGGTTTATTTAGTTCACTAAACTCTGCAAAATACAAGCCACCTACTTTTGTTAGTGCTCTGCAACAGTAGCTTTAACAGTTTTTGTTACAGTTTATTTTCTCTGAAAGTTTTTCGTTGGACCTTAAAATTCCCGTAATTATAAGCATGGGTCATGACTCAGTCTTAGCCTTGGCTCAAGAAAAAGAAGCAGTTTCTGGAAAAGAGCTGTTCTTTCGGGCGCTCTCTTTTCTCTTCCCCTTCCCTATTATTTCTCTTGTATTTATTTCTCCCTCCTTTTTCCTCTTTCCCTGAAAAGCAAATGCTTTTTTTTTTTTTAAGATTTTATTTATTTATTTATTTGACAGAGATCACAAGTAGGCAGAGAAGCAGGCAGAGGGAGAGGGGGAAGCAGGCTCCCTGCTGAGCAGAGAGCCAGATGCCTGATGTTCCATGGGCAACTCGATTCCAGGACCCTGAGATCATGACCTGAGCTGAAGGCAGAGGCTTAACCCACTGAGCCACCCAGGCGCCCCAGCAAATGCTTTTTTCCATGGTAACAATCTTTTCCTGACTGTGCTGTAATAGGGAACAAGCCACCTCTTCTAATCCCTTTAAATTCTCTTAAAGGAGCAGAGCAAAATATAATAAATAACATAACATAACGTAATGTAACATAACATAACATAACATAACATAACATAACATAACACAAAAATGAGCAATGCTGGGAGACTCTTCAGTGGGGAGGTGGAGGGTGTTTCCTCAGGGGCACTTGGCATCGTTTCTCGCACCAGTGCCACTGCCCTGGGGATGCCAGAGAAACTGGACTCACTTGCAGACATTGAACCACTCCTTCGAAACTCTACTGTTGTTATTAGTTATTTCAATGACTTCTTTTGGTGTTGAATCCCCTTTTCAGCTACTCCTACCATTCATAACAGCAATACCAGTAATGGTGGTGGTGAGGCTTGTAGCAGTAACAGCAGCAGGAGGAGGGAGAAGAGGAGGGAACAGACATTGAGAACTTACTCTGGGCCAAACCAGATGGTAAGAGCTTTGTAAGTGTTATCTCATTCTAGGTATGTATGAATTCAGAACATTTTGGATTTGGGTAAAGTAATGTATTGTATGTCCTGTATAGTATAGCACACAATCAGCAGGGGCTGGGTGAACTTGTAATCAAATAAATTTACACACCTGCAGCTTAGTCTATGAATATGGCAAATTACATGGAGGCTACACAGGAAGCCTCATATCACTTCAGATTAGGTTTGTAGCCACTTAAATTAGTTTGGTTGGATTTTGACACCAAAAGTTTTGGAAAGAAACGTGTGGTTTTCAATTTTGGATTTTGGAACCACAGATAAAGGAGTTGTGGACTGACAGCTTGATTTTTTTTTTCTCAGATGATAAAACTAAGACTACCAAAGTTCAGTAAAGGTCAGGAAGTAAACATGATCAAGGTTAAGTTTTTCCCTAAATGTGTGTCCACTTGTTTAGCAGTATTTATTCAAAAAGACTTTCTTTTCTTCATTTAGTTATATTGGTAACTTTGTTGAAAATCAATTGACCATTATGTGTTTGGGTCCATTTTTAGGCAGTCTATTTTGTTTCATCTCTTTGTCTACCCTTACACTGAGGCCACAATATCATAATTACTGTGGTTTGCAGTGACACTTGCAATCATGTAGTACAAGCCCACCACATTTGTTTCCTTTTGGGGTCTGGCTTTTCTAAGTCTAGCACATTTTCACATAAATTTTGTAATTAACCTGACAATTTCCACAAGAATGTTTGTTAGTTACTTGTGGCTGATACAATGATATATCTGGAAAATCCTAGAGATAAATAATAAAATTAACTCAAACAAAATTAAGTAGAGTAGGATATAAAGTTAACATGTGGAAATAGCATGAATATATATATATATATATATATATATATATATATATGAATAGCATTCATATATACAAACAGTAACCAACCAGGAATATAATGACAGAGAAAAATCCTAATTACAATGACAAAGCTAAAATAATAGGCATACAGTGAATCATTGATATAAAAATCTATATGAGAAAAACTTTAAAACTCTCCTAAAAGAGACAAAACTAATTTTGATTAAAGGACATTTCTCATATTTGGATAGGATAACTCACCATTATAAAAACATCAGTTCTCCCTAAACTTATTTATAAATTTAACTCAGTCCTCCTGCCAACAAGTTCTAGCATTTTCATGAAGCTAGGCAAGCTGATACTTAACTTCATATTGAAAACCATTCAAGAACCATCAGAGAAACACTAAAATAAAAATATATATGAGAGGGCAGTAGTCCCCTTGCCTGCCATATTAAAAACATATTATAAAGACACTAGAATTAAAACTGTAGTACTAGTATATGAATATGCAGGTATACCTATATATAGAATAGAATAGAAATAGTAGAAGTAGAAAAAGTCTAGAAATAGATCCAAGTTCATATGAAACCTTAATATGTAATACAGGTGGCATTTCAAGTTACTGGGACCAAGATGGAATTTTAATAAATGGTGCTAGGACAACTGGTTGGCCATTTGGAAAAAAATAAAATTAGATTTTTACTTCATGCCATATATAGGAATAAACTCCAAATGGATCAGTGACCTAAATGTGAAAAATGAAAGCATACAAGTACTGGAGGAAAACTTGAGTGAAATGATCTTTGTCTTGGGTGAGAAGAAAGACTTTCTAACTATGACTGAAACTCCAGATTGCAGCAAAAGAAAAATGGACGCATATGATGATATAAAAATCAAAACCATTTTCATGACAAAAACGCCATAATCAAAGTCAAAGTCAGGCTGGTGACTGGGACAAAATATTTGCAATACATATCATAATTAAATGTCCAGTATGCTTAATATAAAAAAATTTTAAGTGAGGAGGAAAAGACTTGGATGAAAGATATTAGGATAAAAAATCCATATGAAGAGATAAAATAGTGATCCTTAATTAGGCCAAGGAGCAAGAAAAATCTCTAATAAACAACCTAATCTTACACTAGAGGAGCTAGAAAGAGAAGAACAAACAAGACCCCAAATCAGTAGAAGGAAGGCAATAATAAAGATTATAACAGAAATAAATGAAATAGAAACTATAAAAACAATAGAACAGTTAAATAAAAATGGGCACTGTTTCCTTGAAAAGATCAACAAAATTGATAAACCTTAGCCAGACTTATAAAAATAAAATAAAATAAAATAAAAAGGGAGGGAGTACTTCCTGGCTAGCTCAGTCAGTAGAGCATGTGACTCTTGATCTCAGGGTTGCAAGTTTGAATCCCATGTTGGGTGTAGAGATTACTTAAAAAATAAAATCTTTAGAGATGCCTGGGTGGCTTGTTTAAGTGTCTGCTGTCAGCTCAGGTCATGATCCCAGGGTCCTAGGATAAAGACCTGTATCAGGCTCCTTGCTCAGCAGGGAGCCTGCTTTTCCCTCTGCCACTCCCCCAGATAGTGTTCTCTCTCTCTCTCTCTCAAACAAACAAATAAATAAATAATCTTTAAAAATAAAATAAAAATAAAATCTTTTTTAAAAAAGAAAAGAAAAAGAGCAAGGACCCAAATGAACAAAATCAGAAATCAAAGAGGAAAAATAAAACCAACTCCATAGAAATATGAAGGATTATGAGAGAATATTATATAAAATTATATTTCAACAAATTGGACAACCTAGAGGAAATGGAAATATCCTCAGGAACATATAATCTACCAAAAATGAATCAGGAATAAATAGAAAATTTGAACAGACCAGCATATATAAAAATAAATCCCACAGCTAACATCATATTCAATGGTGGAAAAACTGCAAGTTTTCCCTTAAGATTAGGAACAAAGATTCCATCCTTACCATTTTTATTCAACATAGTACTGAAAGTCCTAGATATAACAATCAGATAAGAAAAAGGAATAGAAGGCATCCAGATTGGTAAGGAAGAAGTAAAACCTTCACTATTTGTAGATAATGTGATACTATACATATAAAACCCTGAAGACTCCACCAGAAAACTACTAGAACTGATAAATGAATTCAGTAAAGTTATAAGATACAAAGATCAATATATAGAAAGCTTTTGCATTTTTTTTAAGATTTTATTTATTTGACAGAGAGACACCTAGAGAGGGAACAGAAGCAGGGGGAGTGGAAGAGGGAGAAGCAGGCTCCCTGCTCAGCAAGGAGCCCCATGTGGGGCTCGATCCCAGGACCCTGGGATCATGACCTGGGCAGAAGGCAGACGCTTAAGGACTGAGCCACCCAGGTGCCCCGAAAGCTGTTGCATTTTTATGTACTAATAATGAAGTAGCAGAAAGAGAAGTTAAGAAAACAATCCCATGTACAATTGCACCAAAAATAATAAAACACCTAGAAATAAACTTAACCAGGAGGTGAAAGACCTATAATCTTAAAACTAGAAAACACTGATGAAAGAATTGAAATGACACAAACAAATGGAGATATCCTATGCTCAGTGATTGGAAGAACAAATATTTTTAAAATGTCCATACTATCCAAAATCTACAGGTTTAATGCAATCCCTATCAAAATACCAACAGTATTTTTCTGAGAACTAGGACAAATAATCCTAAAATTTTTATGGAACACAAAAGACCCTGAATAGCCAAAGTAATGTTGAAAAACAAAATTGGAGATGTCAAAATCCCCAAGATACACTACAAAGCTGTAATAATCTAAACAGTATGTTACCGGCACAAAAATAGACACATAGCTCAATAGAACAGAACAGAAAGCCCAGAAATAAACCCATACTTTTATGTTCAATGAATCTTTGACAAGGAAGGTCATATGCAATGAGAAAAAGACAGTCTCTTCACTAAATTGTGTTGGGAACACTGGACAACTACATGCAAAACAATAAAACAGGACTACTTTCTTACACCACACACAAAAATAAACTCAAAATGGATTAAGAATCTAAATGCAAGAGGTGCCTGGGTAGCTCAGTGGGTTAAGCCTCTGCCTTTGGCTCAGCTCATAATCTCAGGGTCCTGGGGTCGAGCCCTTCATTGGGCTCTCTGCTCAGCAGGGAAGCCTGCTTCCCCCTCTCCCTCTGCCTGATGCCTGACTCTCTGCCTACTTGTGATCTCTTTCTCTGTCGAATAAATAAATAAAATCTTAAAAAAAAAAAAAAGAATCTAAATGTGAGAACTGAAAACACAAAAAATCCTAGAAAAGAGCACAGGCAGTAATTTCTCTGAATTGGCTGTAGCAACATCTTTCTAGATATGTCTCCTGAGGCAAGAAACACAAAAGCAAAAACAAACTATTGGTACTACATCAAAACAAAAAGCTTCTACACAGCAAAGGAAACAATCAACAAAACTAAAAGACAACCTACTAAATAGGAGAAGATACTAGCAAATGACATATCCAATAAAGCATTTGAATCCAAAGTCTATACAGGACTTATACAGCTTAATGGCAAAAGAACAAAAAGTCCGATTAAAAATTGGTAGAGGACATGAACAGGTATTTCTACAAAAAGGAATGGCCAACAGACATATGAAAAGATGTTCAATATCACTCATCATCAGGGAAATGCAAATTAAAACCTCAGTGAGATACCACCTCACATCTGTCAGAATGGCGAAAATCAAAAACCCAAGAAATAACAAGTGTTGACAAAGATGCGGAGAAAAAGGAACATTTGCAACTTGCACACCATTGATGGAAACACTGGTGAAGCTGCTGTAGAAAACAAAAAAAAAATTTAAAAATGGTGCTCTATTCTTTTAAAAAAATTAAAAATGGTGCTCTATTCTTTTTCTGGCTCTTTCTTTTGTGTGTGTGTGTGTGTGTGTGTGTGTGTGTGTGTTTTATTGTAATTTCTATCGACTTGTCTTCAATCTTACTGACTCCTTCCTCAGCTGTGTTCAATCTGCTGATAAGCCCACCAGAGTATTCTTCATTTCTATCCTATATTTTTCATTTTAGTATTTTCCTTTGACTCTTTGTTATGTGTCCATGTGTTGCTAAAATGTTCCACCTGTTTAGTCATATTGTCCACCTGGATCACTAGATCCACTAACATGTGTGCCACAGTTCTTTTAAAGTCCATATCTGATAATTCCAACATCTTGGCGGTATCTTCCATGTATGGCCATACCCTGCATCTTGGCCATCCCTTGGCTATTCTGCTTTCTTGCATGTCTCATAATTTTTTATTAAATGCAAGATGGAGCATATATAAAGATTGAAGAGACCAAAATAAATAAACTTTATATTCAGAAGAGGGCACATCTCCTTCTCTGTCAGAATGTTAGTATAGGAGGATAAGTCAATCTGGTCTGTAGTTGAGTGGGGCCTGGGCTTTGTTGTTATTTTAGATAGAGTCAATTCACCACAAGCTTCAAATTTTCAAGGGTTGAATTAAAACATTTTCTTTTTTTTTTTTAAGGTTTTATCTATTTATTTGAGAGAGAAAGAGAGAGAGATAGAACACAAGCAGAGGGAGTGGAGGAAGAAGAGGGAGAAGCAAGCTCCCCATTGAGCCTGGAGTCTGACATGGGGCTCGATCCAAGGACCTTGAGATGAGGACCTGAGCCAAAGGCAGATGTTTAACTGACCGAGCCACCCAGGTGCCCCAAAACATTTTCTTTAGTATATTTGGGATCTGTTTGCCACAGGAGTTCATCTCTGCTCTTCAACAGACCCCACATTTGTACCTCAAGGGGAGAAGGTCTCTCTCATAGCTCCTATTCGTCCCCTAGCTGTCAATGATGCCTGATGTGCAATGTAAGAGCCAGAGTTCCTATGATTCACATTATTCTCTCATCTTGCCATTAGATTTCAGCAGACCCCATCCAAGGACCTGTGCCCCAGCACGGGTATCTCTCAGCTTTCCTATTTGGGCCTCAGTCTTTTTCATGAGCACTGTGTGAAAGCCCAGGGACAATCCCATGGATTTTAAATGACCAAGTCAGCCTATAGGCAGTCTTCAAATTCTCATTGTAAGTTCAGCTGTTTTCTGTTTTCTCCTTACCTGCCTCTGTGGAAGCTTCCTCCTCCCCTGAGCTGTCCTGCTCACCACTGCCCTGTCCCTCTTCTCCGAGGGGATTCTACTTTTGGGGTTTGAATTCATTGGGTTTTCTTATGACCTTCTCGTTCTGGTGGGCTTTAAAAACACTAATTCTGTAGTTTATATGGTGGGAGCAATAGATTGTGTTTCCTGTTCTCAAATTTCCATTTCTTACAATTGATTCCAATTCTCTGCCAAAACTTTTGATTTTGCCTTTTATCACCTTGACAAGTTAAATATAAAATATGTGCACAATATTTTCAGTATCCAGAACACTTAGAGCTTGCTCTCTTTTTCTCTGTCTCTTTCTCTTTTTGCTGGCTTTCTTATGTTGTTTTGTTTCTCATGTGCCTAACTATTTGAAATTGAATGTCAGACACTGTATTTATAAAATTGTTGCCAAAACCAGTTTGAGACTTAGGAGGCCATCTTCCTTGCCAGAAGATTTATGTTTGCTTCTATCAAAAGTCTTGGGGGACCAGATCCTGGAATACTTGGACAGCTAGCTTTGTTCCTTTATTCAGTAAAGGAACAGGATGTCTTAGTTGAGCTGCAGTCCCAGGGCCAACCTACTTCTGATTCATGCTTAGTCCTTGGTGAAGCCCTCTGGGTACTCAACCCCAAGTAAGGCCGGTCCTTCCGAGAGAACTCTTGACTCTAATCACTTTCCCTGAGAGGCTGTCAAAAGCACTTCTCAGCATCTTAGCCACCTCCTTCAGAATCCACAAATGCCCCCAACGTAAAATTACTCAGTTAACGATGCCTTTCTAATTTTCTTGCCCATCATCTTCTCCAGATCTTGGCCTACTAGTCCTTCTCTATCTTTTTACTTCTTCAGTGCCTTTAAGCAAAAAAGGGAAAAAAACCTATTTGTCCAATATTTTAGTTGTCATTAGTAGGATGGTTAATCTGAACTTGTTGGCCCACAATTGACTGATAAAAGTAGAACCTCCTTCTTAGTATTTTTCGCTCAGTTGTTGGCAGTGTTTTAGAGAACAGGAGTCTGGCTTTTGTCTCCCCTGCATCTTTTCCCATCACCACTCTTAATTTGGTAGACTTCCTCTCTCACTCTACACGAACCTGGCTGAGGTGTCATTCAAGATGTCCTAACGTCCCCTTCCCAGGGAGTAGGCATGTCACCATAGCTAGGCAGTCAGAATGTCCCTCGCAATGACATTAGTTTGAATTGGCTACTCAAATTCTCTCTTCTTTTTCTTCATTGTGTTAATTGATGAGTTCATGTACTTCTAGCTCTTTAGAGCAGTATTATGTTCTCCATTTAACAGATGAGGACACTGAAGCTTCAAAAGTTTAAGTCACTTGCTCAAGATCATGCTGTTATTAAGGGACTTGGAACCTCAGTACCCTGGCTGTAGAATTAACACCACATACTATTATGTTTTTTCTTTGCTGGGACAAACACCATTAAGCTGAGGACACAGTAATGGGGAGAATATGGAGGCATGTTCCTGAAAGAGATCCCAGGAGCTACTGAAGATAGCTCTGTGAGCAACTCAGTTTCAGTTTAGCTAAATATACTATTTCCCTTACCTAGAAACCCTGAGCGTAGAGGTGGGCATGTGACTTCAGCCTGGTCAATCAGAGATGCCACATTAATTTGTGCATGGAGTAAGCATGTGACTTCATTTGGGCCATTCAGAATCTTTCCCTGGGATTTATATATAAACTTGGGAAGAATCAGCAGCTGCTTTGCCAAGCTGCCAATTTATGAATCTGGGGTTGCCAATAGTCATTTTCCCCACATCTCAGAGGATACACCTATCTGCAGAGTGACAACATAGAGAAATCGGAAATACACAGACAGATAAAAATCAGTTCCTGTGGTAGGAGTATGTGTTCCTGGAGATTTCTCTTCAGTCCTAGGACATAAACAAGGATCCTCAGATATCTGATCCAACAAATTACTTTTCTCTTGAGGCTAGTTTTGTTTTTCTGTTACCTGCAGTTAAAGGTGTCCTGATAAATAAATAAAGTCTGAATGAAACCTTTTGCAGGTGCATAGGACTTGAGGTGCTTAAGAATTACCTTATAATTTGGACCAGAAAGAAAAGAAGTGCTTCTAAAACTCTATTTGTAAAATAGCCCATACAATTTACTTTCAAACTTCTTGATTTAATGTATTTGTTTTGTTTTGGGGGCGAAATCCATCATTTGTACAGTGGATATAGTTTTGTATTTTATTTTTTTTTTAAGTTTTCTAATAAGTCCTAAGTAACACTAAAGTTAAAAGGCTTGTAGAAAGGACTTTTGGATCTTCCATATTCAACAACTCTTAACATTTTACAACTGTTACATTGAGTTGATCATTTTCTCTCTTTCTTGTTTTGTGCTAGCTGCTTCAGACTACTGAGCACTTAAAATATGGCTAGTGTCACAGAGGAACTGAATTTTTAATTTGATTTAATTTAAATGTAAATGTTAAGAGTGCTAATTGATTCAGTTATTGGAGAAAATTTTAAGTATGTTAGGAACAACTTGGTTATGAGAATCTACTTTTTTGAGATGTTAATTTTATGACATCTAAATACAGACTGAGTATTTCCAGGAAAAATTTAGCTCCCAAATTGAGATGTGCTGTAAGTGTAAAATATATAATGGATTTCAAAGACCTAGTGTGAAAAAAAGAATATAAACTCTTTCATTGATAATTTTAAAATATTAGTTACATGATGAAATTATATTTCCTTGGACAGTGCTGCTATTCTATCTGTATGAGAGCGCATAACAGATGTCCTACTTTCTTATCCCTGAATCTTTTAGAATGCATTTCCTAAGCAGAAGGACATTTTCATATATCACCAATATGATACAGGTTTTCTTTTTTACTACAGATCTTGATTGAAAAAGGATGAATGAATCTGCCATTTCATAATGACTTGACTTAGCAAGAATTTGTCTAGAGGCAAAAATGGCTTCTGAAGAATCTCTATTACACTACATTTTAGCGAAGTATAAAATATTTTCACATATTTTGTGGAGAGCTAGAAGCCTATGGCATAAGCCAAAGATAGTATAGAAATAGTTCTCTTGGATTGGAAATCCTCTAGGAAAGCAATGATCTGGAATTTTCTACAACATCATCATACTATGTTGCTAAGGGTCATTCTAAAAAGACGTGCACTCTTAAAAATTATTTGTATTTCAATTTTCTGTGTTTTATATTTCAATTATCTGTATTCTGTATTTAAAAATAATCAAATATTTTGAATATCTGATATACAGTTTGAACATCAAAAGGGTACATGAAAAACACATAGGAGGTATGAAGCAAGTTATTTACTTACCCTACCAGTTTGCATGTCCATAATAGAGGAAATAAGTGGTTATGATACTGTATTTTCAGAACAAGTTTTTAGAGCTTCTAGCATTTTCCAACTAGGAGCAACTTAAGTCCTAAAATATGTGGAGTGATACGGCAGACTTTCTATTGACCGGAAAAGCTTGGCCTCAAAGAGAAATAAAGCAGACCACATGTAAATGTGTCTTTGGCACACATGTTTGCAGTCATGCTCGTGGGCATGTCAGGTAGGCTGATCCAGTCTTGATTTCAGAGTCAAGAACTAGAGGACATCCAGATCTGAATTGTGGTCAGTTGGTGCCATAGGCTGCTGCTTTTAAAAATATTTTGATTGTCTGGGCCGCTGGGTGGCTCAGTGGGTTAGGCCTCTGCCTTCGGCTTGGGTCATGATCCCAGGGTCCTGGGATCGAGCCCCGCATCGGGCTCTCTGCTCAGCAGGGAGCCTGCTTCCTCCTCTCTCTCTGCCTGCCTCTCTGCCTACTTGTGTTCTCTGTCTGTCAAATAAACAAACAAATAATCTTTAAAAAAATATATTTTGATTGTCAGTGGCTGGGGATAAGGAAAATGAGTAAGTTACCCAGCGATGATCCCCATGACGAGTCCTTAGTATGACTAGTAAGAGACCATCAATTGATGGGGAAAAAGCTGCCAAACAGAGGGCAAAGCCACTGTTGGAAAGAGGCAAAGAAGGAGAACAAACCATTCTTTTGGCAAGTGAACATCAGATGGAAGTTTGAAGAGAAGCAAAGAAAAGAGCAAAATCGGCAAGGAGAGAAGCTATTTATTTTGGTAAAAATGTAGGGATCAACTAGCAGATAACAGAAGTAAATACAGGGCGCCTGGGTGGCTCAGTGGGTTAAGCCGCTGCCTTCGGCTCAGGTCATGATCTCAGGGTTCTGGGATCGAGTCCCGCATCGGGCTCTCTGCTCGGCGGGGAGCCTGCTTCCCTCTCTCTCTCTCTCTGCCTGCCTCTCCATCTACTTGTGATTTCTCTCTGTCAATAAATAAATAAAATCTTTAAAAAAAAAAAAAAAAAAAAGAAGTAAATACAAAAAGATTTCTTGCATTGACCAAGTGGCCCTGAGACTGAAGAGCTTTGGTGCCTTCCAAGACTCAAGAGTCATAGTTGAGTCTAAGGCAGAACCAGCAATTTCTTTCTGGAAAGATCTAGAGAGTAAATTGTTTAAGCCTAATGTGGGCCATACGTTCTTTATTGCAACTACTCAACTTTGCTGTTGTAGGATGAGGGCTTGATTTCACCCATGAGCCTCAGCTTGTCCACCCCTGGTTTAAGGCAACATCTAGCCTAGAATTAGCCTTCCGTGTGAATATTCTCTTTTCTGGAATTGCAGTTATCTTTCACTTTATTCTAGTCCTAAGTAAGCTTGATCTGACAAGAATAACATATCCCCTTTCCAGGGTACCCAGGCCCATGCTGGGCTGTCACTGCTTCTAGAACACGCTGCTGTCTGTGGAGGGAGAGGCCGAACCCCGAGAGAGCAGGACGAGTGAGTATTCAGCTGGACAAGGTCAGTTGGGGTAGTGCCATTTATTCCATTTCCTTCACAGAAAACGACGAGACATTGCTAGTCACAATGGTCAGTCAGGGGCTACAGGGACTACTGGCCCTTTGAGTCATGAGCTTCTGAGTTTTCAGTGTGGGGTGTGAGAGAGAAAAAGCCCTTCCTATGATCAGAGAGCAGAGCTGTCTTCCTGGATGGGGTCCCATCTCACCTGTCTTCTCACAGTAAACTATAATGGTGCTCTAAGCAGTTTGTTTCTACTGTAAAATCATTCCTAAATCAATTGAATTAGAAGAACTTTAACTCTACAGATAAAAATCCTCAGCTGTTCAAGGGACTCCTGATTTGCTTCAGAAACCTTTCACTGCCAACTCCTGTTCCCACTCTTGCCCCACCCTTGCTCTAACTCCTTCTCAAGCTCTGCTCTCTGGTGTACTCACACCCACCCTCTGCCTGTCCTTACTGGAGAACTTTCTAGAATAGATTTCTTCTTATGCCATTGACCATACCCTTCATGGATGCTGAGAGTGGCTTCCATCTTTCAATGTTTCTCTGGCTCTGAAGGAAAGAGGGGGAGAGCTGTGGTCCCATGCAGCTGTTGCAGGAGGCAGATGTTGCTGGCATGTGCTCAGATTTCAGTTCCATCTTTACACCAGTGAGGGCTGCAGGCAATACTCCCTCCCTGCCTCAAGTTACTTAGGGGTGCATACAACAGCCTCTGCCTCCGCCATTGTTCAGACTCATTCTATTCCTCCTATTAACATGACTTTTATTCTATCCTGTGAAAGAATAGTGCAGCCTAGTGTGTTCAGGAGCATTTTGATTCTTTCCCAAGCTGATTCACAAGACAAGGGCCATTTGATCAAGTGGGCCTGGGCCTACCACAGTGGTTCTCAAAGTCAAGTGTACATTACAATCCCCTGGAGGGCTTGTTGAGCTGTGGCTTGCTGGGCCTCATCCCAGAGTTTCTGATTCAGTAATTCTGGGGTGGAAACTTGAGAATTTGCATTTCTAAGATACAGGGAGGCTGCTGCTTGTGGTCCAATGACCATTTACTCTATTAGAATCACCTGGGAATCAGGTGAATCACATCCTTCTTTGGTAGAGGAGGAGGAGGGAGTATCTCAGTTCCTATCATGACCTTGGTAATTTTTAAAAAGTTGCATTCAAGAACTGAATGCACCTCACCAGTGTATTGACATCAGGCTTGAGAACCACGGCTTTAAACTGAGGGTATGGATTACCCATTACAGAGGCAAAATCTTCCTAAGCGTCAGTCAGATCCTTTTGAGGAAGAGTTCTTAAGAATTAAATGTTTCTTTAAATAGAACTGCGATAACCACTCACTCCCTTATTTTTTCTGATACATACAATAACGAAGAGTGATGTTTTAATTAAATATAGATTTTAGAAGTTTCTGGATGTGAGGTTACTTGTGTTCAATGAGATCATTCATTTCCTATCATATATTTATTGTAAGTGTATACTTCATTATTTCAGCCAAGGAACAACTATCAATAAATATCTGTTGACTGATGAATGAATATTCAACGTTATGAAGCTGAATATAATTCCTACATAATCCTGTTGGCTCACTAGGGAGAAAAGATGTGGTGCTAGGAACCCCAGGTTGCTGAGGGGGGAGAAGAAAGTGACAGGTGTTCAGAAGGGGAGGGTAGCAGGGAGAGAGGTGCTGTTCTGCGAAGAAACTTCCAGCAGGCCTCTGCTTGTGACTGATGGTCGTATGGATTATTGTCTGCATTGGAATGTGCAGCCTCAGGTTCAAACGGGACTGAGAGCCAGCCTGCACTCTGTTTCCTGCTCATCAAGCTATGTAACTGAGCACAGGGCTAACACAGTCCAACGGAAAAATTAATTGCCTAATCTTCCTTAATAAGACACCTGGCGAGCTACTGGCAGCCCAGGTTTCCTTTGTCCTGATTTTTCTCCAGGAGTCATTCGTCACCGACTGGCTTGTCAGTGTTGGAGAAAACACAGGATAACTCATTTTTCACATAATACTATGTGTATAGGACCTTATGGTGGACTTTTAAGAATTCTTTCTTGCCATTCCCCCATCAGCAGAGGACTGGAATCCTTTTTTAAAGCTTTCTGTGAACATCGAGGGATAGCTTTACTTTGTGAATTCAGAGATCCCGGGAGTGGCCCCATAAATGATCCCAAAGAATTACTCTATTTAACAACTGGAACCTGACATTCCGATTTAATATCATGTTTTTAGCCCAAGACATATTGAAATTAAAAAAAGTAATTGTGAATTATTCTGCTATTAGCACCCTGTGGTTATGTATGCCACAGTACACAGCAGAGAACACTGTATAGATTGAGTTGGCTAAGCCATTTCCTTCATCATAAGCTCTAGAAGGGGAAGTCTTATTTTTGGCAGTCTCATTTTCCCCAGTACTTACGTTAGTCTCTGTTACATAGTAGACTCTCAGCAAATGTTTACTGAATGAATGAATGCACACCATGATTGTATTCCATTCCTTACTTCAGAAAAATTAAGACTATATTCACAACCTGACAAAATTCATTCTTAAGGACAACTAAAGAAAAATTCCACTTCTGACTTTCTGATCCAGATGCTGGACTCAAATTAGTCCTCTACATCTTCAGATCTATAGATGTCTTATCACTTGGAATAAAAATCAATTCACAGAATATGGTTTATGTCATTACCATCTGCTTCTTTCATTTGACTGTATTTATTTTCAAATTAGCTTTAAGATTTTATTCTAGCAGATGTCATTTTCCTTGCTTTTCTTCATATTTGGGCATTTGCTCTGGCACAATCTATTAAAATATATCCCTCCCCTAATATAGAACAATGGCTAGCAAACGTTGTTCACCGAGGGCTAGGTTTCCCAGCCACCACTGCATCAAGAATGTTTTAAAAATACGTAAAATAAAATACTAGAATTATAAAGGAAATAAATTACATTGAATCCAACTATCAAAATATTTATAAAATTAGTGATATGATAATATACAGGTATATTAGTGATATATTTCTATGGAACAAATTACCCCAACACTTAACTCCTAAAACATACATTTTCTCCAGGTTTCAGGAGCCGCTTAGCTGGGTGGGTCTGGCTCAGAGTCTTTCAGAAGGCTACATTCAAGTTGAAAACCAGGGGATTCAGTCTTCTGGAAGCTTGACAACAAAAAAAGTCTGTGATTTCTATTTGCCACAAAGTCACAAGCATTGCTAAGACATCTATGAGTTTTACCTACATTCATAGCCAAAGGAAATGATATGTTCTGGTTCAGAGTTCAAAGGGATGTAATTGTCCCCATACAAGTATACTGATAGCTCGGAATTCTACTCATGGATCCTTTGGAAGTTTATGGACCTTTGAGTTCAGCCCATGGGTCCTATGAAATGAAGGAGTCGCAACGTTTTTAGGGCCCCAATCACTGCTCAAGGAAATATCTACCAACCTGTCCTTACTGCCTTAAGATGCTGAGAGAGAAAAAGCCTTTACTACACATGTGCCACTGTGCATTTTAGAGTCATTTGTACTGGCAGCCCAGTCTGTACTCCCTAGTACCTTTGTCAATTAATTATGATATTGTTACTTTTTTCATTTTTTCCTTCATCATCTACTTTTGGGTAAAATTTCAACTTACCTTTGTGTTAAATTCCATATATGTTTCTGCTATACTAGAGCACCCATCCTATTCCATTAACAACTAACCCACTAACTTAATATGTATTAAAGATGTATGGAGACTATATTTTACAGGGATTTTTACTTTATTTTTTCCTTTTAGTTTTCAGTCTTATACCCCAGATGGTTGCCAGCTGGATCTCTATGAATAAATTGCAAATGACCAATAATGATAAATATTTGTAAGGCTGCTGTTCCTGAACGATTTTTAAGCATTTTAATGGACTTGTTTTCAAACAACAACCATCTCATTGTGGGGGCAACAGATCATCTAATATGCCATTGCCAGAAATATCTCCCTCAAATCTCCCTGAAACATCTCCCTAGACATTCTGTGTCTAGGCAAAGCTACCAGATGGATTTGTGTTGGCAGAAATTAACCTAGCTACAGTACAGTATTAAACTCTCTCTCTCTCTCTATATATATATATATTTTTTTTTGGTCTGGACATAAAAATAAATAATGGCACAAATGCTAGAAAAACAAAGTCTGGTTCATGATTTTACAATCTTTTTTAAAACTTAATTTAAAAATGAGCCAGTGGTGTTAACTTTTAACCCAACTAGCCAGATTCCACTATGACAAAATGAATTTTGAAGACAACTGTCTTGCAAAAAGATCATGCCATTTTTAGGCCTATCTATCATGGCTGGTTGGAATTCAGTATATAAGTTCCTTTTAAAAGATTTATTTATTTATTTTTAGGGATAGGGGCGGGGCAGAAGGAGAGGGAGAAATAGAATCTTGAGCAGGCTCCCGGCTGAGCATGAAGCCCAGTGCAGGGCTCCACGCAGGGCTCAATCTCACCACCCTGAGATCATGACCTGATCTGAAATCAAGAGTCCATTCCTTAACTGACTGAGCCACCTAGGCGCCCTTTCAAGTTGCTTTTAAATGGAAGCAATTTAACATAACATTTTCTCACTGAACTACAGTATTTCCCTTAATTGCTCAAGAGAAGGTTCATGAAGCAAAACAGAGCACTGTAGGGCAACCAGGAAAAAAGAAAAAAGAAAGAAACTCAAAAATTCTTTCTGAAAGCAAATATCCCCCTTGAAAGTCATTTAGAATTGGGTTTATCAAAGAACATGATTTAGTAATAGATATTTTATTCTTTGTTGGACTTTTGACATCTGATTTATAAGAACCACATATTAAAAACATCTTTTCTTAGATTTTGAGTTCTTAACTCAAGATCTTCCACAATTCAAATAAAATTCAGTAATATAAATTTTAAAGTTTATTATAAAAGTAAAGCTTATTGTACAAATTTTATTAAATGCAGAAAAGCGAAGGGAAAAAATTGTTTAAAAATAACCTATAACAAATAATTTTTAATTTTTTTTTTTTTTTTTTAGCAATTCTTACTAGGATTAACAGATAAGAGACACCCTTGTCTTCTTAAAGTTTTCCAAAGAAGCTTTGTTTTTATTGTATTTTCTTTCTTTGGAATCTTCACAGGGACAAAGCCTATATTATTTCTGCCCTGAAGTTTAGTGATTGTTTTCCTGAAAAGCTAGAGCTGAGCAGTCATAAAACCTTTGTCATTTTGGAGCCAGACTCCTATCATTGCCCTAGTTTATTAGTCAGGATGTTGTTATTGTAGAGGAGAGGCCTAAGCAAACATGAGGAAGGCCTCTATCTAAAAACTCACCAATACTGGCCTTGTTTTCGGTTTGTGAATATTGAACAAAATTACTATCACAGTATTGCTGCACAGTAGATACTTAATAAATATCATTTCCATTTACTCCGTTCATACCAACTCTGTCCCCAATCCTTAATGCCAAGAATTATTCTATTTGCTATTCAAATTGACCCTTTTTTACTTTTCTAGAGGAGCAAAGAAAGCTAGTTACCTAGCCAGATTTCTTCAAATATTTTTTTAAAGATTTTATTTATTTACTTGAGAGAGAATGAGAGAGAGAGAGAGAGAGAGCGCATGAGATGGGGGAGGGTCAGAAGGTGAAGCAGACTCCCCACCAAGCAGGGAACCCAATGCGGGACTCAAACTCCAGGATCATTACCTGAGTCAAAGGCAGTTGCTTAACCAAATGAGCCACCCAGGTTCCCTCTTCAAATATTTTTAAGTAACTTCCCCAATTGTATCTTGAACTTAAGACTCACCCCCCCCACACTTTTTTAGTCATTTCAATAGGATCAATTTTCTTAATTTTGTAGCTTTTTGATTTATTTTTATTTATTTATTTTTAACTTCTTAACCATTGCCAGGGTATAAAATGAGTTGATATCTGGTTGCTCTATCTTAAGATAGACTTATTCACTTGTGGCTTTGTTTCCACAGTTCAAGCAGTTTTCTTTGGCTCCTTTCGTGTGTTTTCTTCTTTAGATAGCATTTAGTAAGGAATTATGACTTCATTAAAAGGTTCTTTATATTTTAACTTACATGGAAAACTTATTCTAAATCAAATATATCAAATATATAGTACTATAAGTGAAGTAAACTCATGACGAATTTCTTATGAGCATGTTTTATCTGTAATGGCTATAGTTCTATGAACACTAAAAATCTAACTTTATGATATAATCAAATACCATATTACATTACTTTTATGATGCATATTTTTATATATTTTAACAACTCTGAAACTGACATGTATATAATAATTGATGAACACTATTAATGTGCAGGATTTTTTTTTCTTTCTTATTGGTACTAAAATAATAGAGCATCTTAAAACTGGCTTTTAAGATTTGATGGAAATGCTATAAACAATTTTTTTATAGAATGAAGGATAATATTTGTTTCTAGGGTAAGCAAGATTTGTTAAATATGAGACATAATATTAGAAATAAGGTAGTCAAGGGAAGCCTCATCCATGAAAAAAAGAAAAAGAAAAAAGTCCATGCTGCATCGAAATCAGTTACAAAGTGACTATAGATGCATATTCTCATTATAAGATTTTTCACTAGTTCATTGTAAAAGAAAATTCAAAAGCAGTTTTCTTTATAAATGGTTAAATGGTGGAGAGTAAAACTGTTGGGTGTCTAATAATGCTTGTAGAACATTCAAGGTAAATGGATTCAAGGTAAAATGAGTATGACTCTGTATAAGATCATATAACTTATGCTGGAAGGCACAGCCATTTGCAAAGATGGCTAGAATTTTGCTTATGACCTGGATTTATCTCAAGACTCCCAGGAACCTTAAAGCTTAGACTAAGATTTATTCCCCTCCCATACATTTGTTCTTGAAATTGTGTCAGTTTCATGAAGCAAGAGTCAGGCATTTCTATCAACTGAGCATGACCAAATGTTTGGAGATGCACAGAAAGTTCAGTTGTGACACTGATCATTTATTACCTATCTTGATAAAAAAATGTGCTGATTAACAGATATGGCATCACAGTTCATCCAGCTGACTTTATCTACTTTTCAAAATTCAATCATTTTTTTTTTTTTTTGACATTAGCACAACTGTTTATCTCTGGAAAGCTGAAAGGCATACTTTCCATTCAGGTAATTCATATGTTTACAACTGAGCCAGGCTCTCAGAGAGATTATTTAATTCTGCTTTCTGTCCCACACTTCTCCTGCTATTGTACATACCCTTAGTGCCTTACTTTTCTAACCCTTTAAACATTCAGCTTTCAGTTAATGTGCACCTAAATCCATCCTTGAGCTTGAATAAGGATGTGATGCCAAATGGTCCCCTTGGACCAGTGAGTCAACCATTTTTGGCCATTTTGTTACCTGTCCCACAATGTCTTTTCTTTTCTTACATCACTAGTACATATACTGACCTGAAGCCCTCCCACAGATGTTCATTCCACATTTATCCCTGTGTAGCACACCATTTGTGGCCCACATCTTGAAACTACTTAGATTTCCTTAATTTAAGTAGTCTTGTGATATACGCAATGAGTGGCTCAGGTAAGATCTAGCCTGATAATCCCCAACACTGAGAAAGCCCTGTAGGCAGGGAGAAGTGGTAATATTATTACTTATCTAGTGCCTTAATCAAATATCTGAAAAAGGAAATTTGAAATGAAAGAAAACATTAATACTTAATATATACCAAGTAAAATTATATCATGTGTCATTCATCTAGTAAGACCATTTAATCATGGCTTGGAGACTATGAAGTTTCTAAATTTGTTTCTTTATTTATGGGTAATAGAAAGCTATTCAGATAAACAAATAGACATGTAGATGTACATATGTTAGAATATATATTCTATTACCTAGAATAGGACACATGGGAACTATCAATCAAGTTGAATAAAATAGAAACAACACTTGAGGTGAGGCTGATCTAATATTATCTGTATTTTATTTATTTTTTAAAAATTCTTTAAATTCCATTTATTTAACATATACTGTTATTAGTTTCAGGGATGGAATTTAGGGATTCATCAGTTGCATTTAATACACAGTGCTCATTACATCAAATGTCCTCCTTAATGCCCATCACCCAATTATCCCTTTTCCCCACCCACCTCCCCTCCAGCAACCCTGTTTGTTCAGCATCTCTTATGGTTTGCCTTCCTCTTTATTTTCATTTTATTTTATTTTTCCTTTCCTGCCCTTATTTTAGCTGTTCATGTGTGTAAATACAGCTGTGGAAAGAAGGTGGTTTTTGAAGCCGGATGGATCTTTGATAAAATCTGAATTATTTTAATATTATTTATATTTAATAATATTTATTAATATTATTTATTTTAATATTATTTAAAATTACTTACATTTGATACTATTTAATATTATTTAAATTTTAATATTATGTAAATCTCATATAAAATGTGATTTATTTATTTTGGCAAAATACTCTACCTCTCCAAACTTCAATTTCCTTACTGTTAAAATTAGGACTATATACTAAACGTTATACAGTTTTGTTCTAATGCATGGATGTGCTCATAAAAATCACTATGCTATGCAAAATCACACAATAAAGACCACAGGTTTTATGGAAAAATAGGATTGCACTATGATACTCAAAAACATAATCAGTTACACATGAAAAAAAAAAAAAGGAACCAACCTAACAAAAACGGTAGCAGAGATGGCTAAGAAATACATAAACACTATAATTAATACAGTATTTTATCTTAAAAATACCTAAAGTATACTTTAGGAAGTAGATGTCAGGAGACTTGTGAGTTGTTAGTTATTGTGACGTTGGTAGAAGGACAGCTTCTAAGATTAAATGGACAGTTGTAAGATGAGAAGTAGATGTGTGTGAACTGAAGTAGCTGGCAGGTGTTTGAGGTGCTTGTATGTGTCAGTATTTTTACCTCTTAGTGTGTCCTGCAGGCAAAATTGCACATAAGCGTATTTTGTCCTTTGTCTTTTTTGACCTCACACACTTGAAACACTTGTCTCTCTTGGTGTGGTAGTCAGCCTCCAGGATGGTCCCCAGTGATCTCCACCTCCTGGTATTCACACCCTTGTGTAGTCTCCTTCCACACTGTACCTGGGGTTGGTCCAAATGAAGTATGGCAGAGCGATGGTGTGTCACTTCTGAGATTAGGTTATAATAGACTGTAGCTTCTGTCTTGGGCTCACCTTGGATCATTTACTCTGGTGGTGGGTGGGTGGTGAGGAGCCAGCTACTATGCAAAGGGACACTCGGGCATCCTATGGAAAAGTCCAGGCAATGAGGAACTGAGGTCTCCTGCCAACAACCCTGACTGATCTTGGAGTGAATCCACAGACTTCAGATGACTGCAGTCTTAGCTGGCAGATCAAGACCTTAAGCTAGAACCATCCAGATGATCGCTCCCAGATTCCTGACCCATAGACACTGTGAAAAAATAAGTGTTTTAAGCTACTAGATGTTGGGGTCATTTGTTATGCAGCAATAGATAACTAATACACTTGATTTCACTATTCCCTACTTCACCAGCTATTTTTTTTAAGATTTATTTATTTTTTGAGAGAGAGAGAGAGAACATGAGTGAGAGAGGCAGAGAGAACCCCAAACTCAGTGCAGTCTTATTCTATGACCCCGAGATCATGACTTGAGCTGAAACCAAGAGTCAGTCACTCAACTGACTGCACTATCCAGGTGCCCCATTATAGGCTGTTTTTCTGGGTCTCCTTTACTGGTTCCTCCTCCTCTTTTAACAAATCTCTGAATATTGGGATTCTTAAGGGTTCAGTCCCAGGTCATCTCTTGTCTCTATCTTTTATCCTGTGATTTTAAGTATCATCTTTATACTTTATCTCTCAAGCCAGAACACTCCTTTGAATTGCAAACGCACATGTTCAAATTCTCACCTTGCCTCTCTACTTGGATGTTTCACACACATCTCAAACCTTAAACATTAAAATGGAGTGCTTGTGTGGCTCAGTCAGTTAAGTGTCTGACTTCTTGGTTTCACTCAGATTATGATCTCAGGGTCGTGAGAT
Source organism: Mustela nivalis (assembly GCF_964662115.1). Classification (NCBI taxonomy): domain Eukaryota; kingdom Metazoa; phylum Chordata; class Mammalia; order Carnivora; family Mustelidae; genus Mustela; species Mustela nivalis. The sequence goes on from NC_139024.1 coordinate 64,567,974, forward strand.
CCAGTCCTGCATCTAGCTCTGCATGGAGTTTGTTTGAGGTGCTCCCCTCTCCTTCTCCCACTGCCCCTCACCCTGCTCTCATGAGCTTTTCCTCTCTAAAACAAATACATAAAATTAAAAAAAAATGGAATTAGTGATTTCCTTCCCATTTCACAACATGTTCATTCCTTCCTATTCTATCGTTTTCTCCAATCTTCCCAATTATTGTAATAGTACCAAAATGCACCCAGTTAATCAGGGCCACGATCTAGTTAGCAACACTATTTCCCCCCTTTCTCTAAACTCCTAATCCATTCCATGAGGAAGACCTGTCAATGCCATTTCTAAAATATATTTACAATTTTTCCTTTTCTCATCATGATCATTACCTCACTTAAATTACTAAACAACATCCTAACTGATCTCTTGCCCAGTGTCAACCATTTCTCACATAGCAGCTTAAAGATCTTTCTTAAATAGATGTCATACCTCTGATTAAAACCTTTCAACAACTTTCCACTCTCCCTCCCCCCATGCACAATAGTAGAGTTATATTGAGCTATCAAAGTTTAGGTTTTTTTCTTTTAATATAGCTCACCCATTCAACAAATACTGAGCACCTACAAAATGCTTGGGACTTGTCGGTGCACCACATAGGCCAAAGATTACTTTTTCCACATTGGGATGGTGGTGGTGGTGGTAGGGTTAGGGGCAGGCTGTACAGCGAGAGAAAAATGAGAATTTATTCCATGAAAACGAGGTTACTTTTTTTAATTGAGCTGGCAAATCGGATTGTGAGAGAATGCCCTAAGCACAGTGTTAAATTCACAACTAGGGCCCAACACTGGATTTAATTGACACAAGATGCTTTGCTAATTATAAGTTTGAAATCCTTTAAGGTAGTTTAAGTCCCTAAACATCAAAGTAATAACGGTTTCAGGGCCTAAGGAAGAAAGTGCAGCCCAGACAAGTATTAATAGAAAATGCACGATGGCTTTTATTTGAAATTCTGTCCCAATCAAACGCGGCTTGCCTATTTATAATCTGACTTATATTTCTGGCAGACCAAGCTATATTGGGCTGTTTCTCAGCCGGCACAAATGATCTTATGCTTCATGCTCTGTATTATTTTTATGCCAACGCCAACATTCCAGGGTGCCTAAGTGGTAATGCTTTAGCAGCGTCGGGAGGAAAGGAGTACCGGCTTCTGATGCAAAGCAGGACAGCCCAAGCTGCTCGGGAGCTCTGTGGTTCGAACTCTGTTACGGGTAACAGAGTTGGTCTGACGCTACTCTGGAAGGGGACTTAGCTCGTGGCCATTTTTCAACAATCGAAGTGCGTTTGGCACATTTTACATCAAAGCAAAAGCGACACTTCCAAGTTTCCAGTTAAGGCGTCCGAGAAGAAACTCGGCGCTTGCTGGCGAAGGGAGACTCGGTGTGCCAACAGCCCTCTAGCCTCCTTGTCTTTCCTCGGCGTCAGACTGGCTTTCTGCTTTTGGTCCGCGTCGGCGCCACAGTATGAATAGACCAAACAAGCAACAAGCGCGGCCGACAGAGAGGTCCACGGAGCACCTTCAAAGCTAGGTAGAGACTCCCGCGAATTCCACCGCGTGGCCAGGAGACCTCACGGCCTAACAAAACACCCCGCCCACCATCTACTGTCACCACCTCCGAGGCGGCAGCTCTAGGCCGGAGGGCGGAGCCACCAGATCATCGCGCGAGACCTACCACGAGACTTCCCAGAAAGCCTCCGGCAACATCTTAATAGCTGGGGAGCCAGTTTAGGGCGGAAGGGTGGGCGGGGCTAGTCCAGATATTTAGCGGCACTGGCGGCCACGCCCCAAATCGGAAGTGACGGAGGTGGGCTAGCGCGTCGAAGATACCTCTATGGTTTTCTCCCGTTCTTGAGTCGGGAAATGGCCGCTGTGTAGTTACAACGGAGATAAGTCCCGGGAACGGTGCTTTCGGCGTTTCAGGTAGGCCTCATGCTGCATTCAAATCACTCGAAGGGCAGCAAATCCCGAGGATGAGTGAATATTGTTGAATCTTTTGTGGGTAGTGACGGGTTGGCGGCTACAGGAAACCCAGGAGACCCTTTCGCCGTTATTTATGCGTTTCTCCCATCAGATTCCCTCAGGTTTTCGGGGCACTACAGGTCGGAAAGGTGGGGGGTGGGGTGAGCAGCGAGAACGGTGCGCGCGCGCGGTTACGAACCTGGCTCGAAACCCAGAGACCGCGCGGCCTTCCCGTGCGCGTGCGCATACCTCCCTCTTCCACCCTTCCCCCATTTCCTCGGCCCGGACTCTTGCGCGCGCCCGACTGAAAGCTCGCCCGGCGCACGCGCGCTTCCTCCGTTCTCCGCCTACGGCTGCTGAGGCCGCTGGAGGTGCAGCTTGTGTTCGCTTCTCATTGGCTGGGAGCGCCACCTTTCTTCCAGGCTTTGGGGCTTTCACAAAACAACTCTGACCTGAAGCAAAGTGCGTTGGGTAGGTTGACCCGTTTTCACGTGGTCTTTAAATTCCTTTTTTCCGGCTTCACGCTACTCGTCGGTTTAGGCCCCGGTATTTTGTTTTTTTGTTTTTTGATTTTTGTTTTTTTTTGTTACTAAGAACGTGTTCTGTTGTCCCTCGTCTCTGACGCGGGCATCCGCCTCCGGCGTCGCGGGATGGTTTTCTCCGAGGTTAATCTCGGATCCCCCTGGCAACCCACTTTGTTTTGAAGCGAACGTGTGCGCTCGACTCTCAGAGTTGTGCCTGGTTACCGGTTCCTAGCCTAGAGAGCAGGCCTTAGCTGATGGATCGAAGAGTAGCCTTGTTGTTTCTCCCCCGCCCCCTTACCCGGGCCCAAAAGGCAGTCTTTGAGTAGTACCCGCGAGACCACATCCTTTTGGCAAGTGATTCAGGTCTTTATTTCGAGTCAGATATTGAAACCATGATATGACAGTGGGGGTAGTTGGGGGGGGGAGTGGCGAGTTAAGGTTAGGGACTTGGCCCTCACTTTAAGTCCGTAAGTTGGCTTTCTTCACATTAAGATTTATCTTATCAGAATCAAGCAGCAGTAGTAGCAACCACTTTCCTATGTCAGTTTTTTTTTTTTTTTAACGTTTTAGGCTGAAAAAAGGCTAAAGTTGAAAGTAGATGTGACCAAAACCAACGTAAAGAGATTAGTTACTTAAGACACATGTTATTGGAGCAGTGCCTTTTAATTTATTGTGGATATTAAAAAGGAAACCAGAATTCCTTAATCCTCGTGTAAATTCTCGTTCCAGTTACACTCTAGTTGGAATGGTTGGGCTAATGTTTCGACAGTAGAGATTCATTACATAGGAAAAACCGCTACAAGTTTATCAGCATTTTTATGTGATTCTAGCCAATTTAGGGTAAATAATTCTATAAGAAGTATTATGTGTCTAAAATAACTCATGGTGAACAACCCAAAGTTTATGTACTGATGGCTCATAGCCATTTTGTTTTAAGGATACTGTGTTTTCATTAACGTTGTGGTAATAAACATTGGAATCCCCCTTCATTCAGATAATTGGTAGCCTAGGAGATTTTTCTTTTTTTGTAAGAACAATAATATTTTAGGACTCAAGAGACAGATCTCTGAAAACCACCTGAAAGACCTAGGTATACGTGAGTTTATTGAATTCATCTACCTCTATTAGATTTAACTGTGTGATGAGAAGACTTGTAGAAATAAAGTCTTTTCAGTTCTGTATAGAACTTTGGATAGGGAGTTTCCAGAAACTACATTCAAAATCCTTAGTTGAACACTAGCTGAATTCTTTGTAATTTACACTGATTTATTAATGAACAAAGATGTAGATAAGGGAATCAGGAAGCACAGTATATCTCTGGATAGTAAGTATAAATGTTTACGTTACACTTTTAGGTTATGAATTTGTTCCTTCTTCACATCCAGATTCTTAGACAGTGGTCATTTAGTGTTATCTCAGAATCTTTTTTTTCTTTTTTTTTTTTTTTAAGATTTTATTTATTTATTTGACAAACAGATCACAAGCAGGCAGAGAGGCAGGCAGAGAGAGAGGAGGAAGCAGGCTCCCCGCTGAGCAGAAAGCCCGATCTGGGGCTCGATCCCAGGACTCTGAGATCATGACCCGAGCCGAAGGCAGTGGCTTAACCCACTGAGCCACCCAGGCGCCCCTGTTATCTCAGAATCTTAAACATTAATGTTTTATTTGACTCCAGGACAGAAAAAAAATAATCTAGAAACGTTAAGGTAGTAATAATTCTCATCTACATTTGTGTATTATTTTGTGGAGTTCTCAAACTTGATCCAGTATTTCTACACTTAGGTAGACACCAAAAAGGTACAGCATTTTAAGGCCACATGAGCCAAGGAGTGGCTCAGTCTGGTCTAGAATGCAGGCATTTTTCTCAGTCCCTTGCTGGTTTTGTTTTGTTTTGTTTTAAAGCTGGATGACAGGCTGGACAAAACTTGTGACTAAACCTGTCATTTTTCAAAAGTTTTTAATTATGGAAATTTTCAAGGACAAAAGAGAAACAATAGTGAGCTCCTGTGCTCTCATCATACAGGTTTAGTAATTGTCAGCATTTACCAATTTTAAATTATTTACTTTTTTGGGGAGTATTGTATTTTTATTTTAAAGATTTTATTTATTTGAGAGGGTGAATGAAAGAGCGAGCCTGAGGGGCAGAGGGAGAGGGCGAAGTAGACTCCCTGCTGAAGGCTCAATTCGCAGGACCTTGGGATAATGACCTCAGTGAAAGATGCTCAACTGATTTGAGTCACCCAGGTGTTTCTTTTCGGAGTATTAAAAAGCAGAATTCCAGTCATTTTATTATGCATTTATAATGCTGACTAATTTTCTATTGGAATTACTTATTCTTAAAAGAATCATTTGAAGCAAGATTAGATGACCTGCAGGAAAAACGGTCACAAACCAGTTACCAATAATGATAGCTGATGTTTGAATGTACCGTGTGCAAAGTGCTGTTTATATTCATTAGTTCATGTAACCTTAAACCTGTAAGTACCATTACTGATAGCCTTATTTTATACCTGTGGAAATTGAAGCTGAAAGAGATTAAGGTAGTAACTTTTCCAGTGGTGAGCACCTAGTTAATGGTCAAGTCAGGATTTTTGAACCTAGTCTGTTGTAATAATAGTATTAGGATATTATTTTTAGGATTATTAAAGATGTGAATAGCAGTGATTGTTTACAGAAATCTGGAAGCCAAACTCCCTGAATCTGCTAAAATGAAAACTTGGCTCAAATATGCTTGATCGGGTAATCTAAAGAAACCATTTTGGGGGGCTTGAGCTTGAGTATTTTGTTGAACTCTGTTCTTTTCATCACTTGTGTTCTAGCTGATCATAATGTATTCTTGCATAAAAGACTTTCTTAACAAGAAATAATAAATATGGCCTGATTTATTCTCTTAATGTTTCTCACTGGTTGGTGAATCAATTGGATAAAAACATACACAGCAATTTATTCCCTCTCTTTTTACACTTTTTTTTTTTTAAACAGTCTCTTAGTAAGCAGTCTTGGTTGTAATAAAGGGAAGATTGATTTGGCATTTTGAATTCTATATATAGGTTATGGCTACATCAAGCACCTGTCAGGGCACTGGAGAGAGTGCAGGAACTGGAATCAAGAGATCTGGGTCAAATTCTGGATTAACCATTTGTACTCTAACCATGGGCACCCAGAAGGGCAAAGAAATCTCTTCTTTACTGTCCCAAACTTGGACATCTCCCAGATGCTTGAGCCCAAAACAGACTTCAGGGACACTGTCGAAGTGCCCCGCTCTCTTCCCTCCCGCCTTCTCTCTGCTCCCCACCAGCAACCTATGAACAAGTGCTATTGACAGCACTTCTACATCTGATTCTCACTTTGCCTCTTTTTTCCAACTTCATTGCTACTACTTTTCCAGGTAACCATTATATTGAATCTCAACCTTCTAATTTATCTCCTTGTTGTCCTCTCCATATTGTCCATGCTAGGCACAGCCCCATTTTAAAATGTAAATCTGGTGGTGACTTCCCTGATTGTTGCAGAGCCTTCCCATTGCCGTTATAATAAAATCTACTCTTTTTTTCTATTCTGGCCTGCTTTCTAGATGCAATTTGATCTGGTCCATTCCTGCCTGTTCACCTTAACTCCTATACTCTCCATGATCAGAGTGCCTCAACTTTATTACTGGTCTTTCTGTCCTGAATTTGCAAAGTTTGTGTCTTCGGTCTAGAATGCTCTTCTTTCTGTGTAACTTTGCAGTGTACCTTGTCTTTAGCTTTAATGTTTAATGTTAACTTCTTAAGGCCCAGAGACCCACCTTTGTAGTCTTCTCTCCACCTCTTAACATATCATCTTGTAGGGTATTTCCCTTCTCTCTTTCCTTTCCTTTAACGTAAGCTCCAAGAGAGTAGGCAACTTAATGTCTCACTTGAAGTACAGTATTTCCAGTGCTAGGATAATAGTGCCTGGCATGTTATAGGCATTTTGTAAATTCAGAAGAATTCTGAAACCTTACAGTTTTCTTCATTTGAGAGATGGGTTAACATGTAGCTTATGAATTTGAGGATTAAATGTGATGATTTTATTTAAAGCCGCCTAGTAGTTCTTAGCACTTGGTTGGTATTCAGGTGTTTTTGGCTATGATTTGTTGATTTTTATTCCTGTTTAGTTGGCTTTGGAGAGCAAGCACCTCTTTCATAGTCCCGTTTCCCATTAAAACCTAGCATAGTGCTTTTTAAAACATAGACTTATTTAAAAAATATTAGAGTTGATTATGGTCTTTGTACTAACTATATTAAATATCATTAATGTTATTAAATGTTAAATATATTTTGCGTTAAATATATATTATTAAATATTGTTAAATATGTTATGCATCTCACTTCACATATGTTCTTAGGAGTTTTTTTTATAGATACTTAACCATATTTATAGATCGTGAACAAGAAAGTGTATCTACTAGTATAACCTACAGCGCCTCCTCTCTTTGTTATTTCTAGTGTCTATTTTTTTGGAATTTCAGAAGTCATGATTTGAAGTAAAGAGGGACTTGGCAGTTGGTTTTTCTTTGGATATGTGGAAATTAAAATTAGCTTTTAAGAATTGGTTAGGGGAAGTGTTGGATAAAATGAGCCTTGTATCATTTCCAGCAGTGGATTGGTAGTGTTGAAATTCTAGGTCCAGAATAAAGTTTTAGAACAGTGAATCAGTATAGAAGATTAATATTTTTCTGCTCCCTTGGGGAGATTTGATATTTTTTAAAAACTAAACATGCATGCACTTTAGGAATTCTTTTGTTTCTGTATGTATGGTCTTTTTGTTTTTATTTTTTATCTTAGTATGTTTCCCTTAATTAGTAGTTCCTATTCTTCCTAGTTTGAACCTTACATCTCTTAATCTCCCCAACTGTAGGATCATGGGTATATAGGGACAACGTTCTTGATTCACCAGTTTAATCTTAACATTTCTTTTCCTTTGTATTTCCAATTTTATTGCAATTTTTATTGGATCTTCATTAAGAGTCACAGATTTTCACATTTATGTGTATTTTTTTTCCATTTATAATGGTCTATGAATTCCTCAAGGTTAGGCATGTATTAATCTTCTGTTCATTAGTTTCTGCTCCCCCAGTGGTTTTTGACTATCCTTTGCATGTAATTGGTGATCAATCACTGAATGTTACTTATAAGGCTAGCCTGTTGGGTGTTGATAACTGGTTAAAATTTGGGCAAAATTTTAATTTATTTGCATAATAATGGTAAATTGGGAAGAGTATTGGCTTTCATTAGATATTTGTTTCATTTATGGCCTGTTTTTTTATTGGAATGTCTGAACATGTATCAGAATGCTTTCAGGCACTGAACTTAGAGTTCTTGTGATATCTGTTAATAAGAATTTTAAAAACCAGTTTCAGATGAAACTAAACTGTAGAAAGAAAGTAATGCAGAGAGAATAAAGAAAAGTAGCAGAGCATTAAAAATAAACTCGTACTTAGGTAAGTTACAGGTATAGGATTATGAATACTAACTACTGATAGATCACACATTTAGATATTCCAAGAATACCGTATTTGGCATTATATTAGCCACTTTGAAATTTTTTCTTCCTTTTTTAAAGATTTTATTTATTTGACAGAGAGGGGGAACACAAGCAGGGGGAGAGGGAGAGAGAGAAGCAAGCTCCCCACTGAGTGGGGAGCCTCATGTAGGGCTCCATCCCAGGACCCTGGGATCATGACCTGAACCCAAGGCAGACAGATGCTTAACAACTGAGCGCCTGAGTAGATCCAGGCGCCCCACTTTGAAATTTTCTGGTAGGATAGCAGCACAATTTCTGTTTTCTAAAGCTCACGTTACTAAAATGAGAATTCAGGTATTTAAATTAAAAAGTAAAATGCTGTCAGTTTCATGGTGTACATCTGCATTCTGATTAAAACAAAAACTATTTCTTAAGCTTTTATGGTTAAAAGTTTATTTCCTAAATGAGTTTCCCTTTCCCTGAAATCATTAGTGCTTTTATTAAGAATTGATTTCAGGGGCACCTGGGTGGCTCAGTGGGTTAAGCCGCTGCCTTTGGCTCGGGTCATGATCTCAGGGTCCTGGGATCGAGTCCCGCATCGGGCTCTCTGCTCAGCAGGGAGCCTGCTTCCCTCTCTCTCACTCTCTGCCTGCCTCTCTGCCTACTTGTGATCTCTCTCTGTCAAATAAATAAATGAAATCTTAAAAAAAAAAAAAAAAGTTGATTTCAGTGCCAGTATAATTAATTGTTGTGAACTGTGGTTGTTTAATTTACCATAAATCAATTCGTATTTTTTTTCCTTTGCTAGGAATTTGAATTTAGAGTTTAATTTCTCAGACCATTTTCTCCAGGAAGAACTTTACAGTATCTAAGAGACTTCATTTGATTGTTTAATCCTGCATAAAACTCAAGGTAAATAGCATTTGTTTTTCTAGTTTTCTAGTTTAGGTTTATTTGAGAAAATGCAATTACTTTAATTTATGAATCTGAGTGATTAAAAGTGATTTAGTGGGAAGCTTTTTTTGTTTGAGTTTGTTTTGGGGGTTTTTGTTTCGTTTCTTTTTGGTGGCTTACATGAAGTAAACCAGATTTTAAAAGCTTGAGGAAGAAGATTCTCTTCATCTCTTTTGGTTCTCTGTTGTGTGTCTCCTTCAGCTTTTATAAACACGTCAACTTAGACTCAGGCTAATAACTCTTTTTTCCTTATGCATATAAGAGGAATTCCATAAATTAACTTTTTAACACCCTTGCATTAGTGTATTAAGGTAATTAAAGTTGATTTTACATGTATTATTAGCTCATTTAGTCTTCACTACAGCTCCAAGGAAGATACTGTTTTTATATGTTTCTTATTTAGAGAAGGTAGGGCTAATATTTGTCTTTAGGATAGTTATGTTTTATTTTGAAATATCTGAAACCTTGAATTTGTCATTTATGGTTTTCAATGAAGTATGTGCAGACATTATGTTGCTTCTTCTGTAATTCAACTCAATCTTAGTACTTTAAAATACTATTTTCATAATACTGACAGTTCTTAGGTAGGAGAAATTGGTCATATGGCAATTGTAGGCTATTAGAAGTTTAGTGAGTCCATTTTTATGGAAACAGTTATTTTGGTAATAAGTGGAAATTTGGAAGTACTTACAGCAGAAATATATTTGGGAGGCGTGTGTGTGGGGGGGTGTGTGTGGGCTGTGTGTGTGTGTGTGTGTGTGTAGTTTTGAGAAGAGTAGATCTTTTAAATTATTTAGTCCTGTTATTTCTGTACCCAGTGACATTTAATTACTGCACTAGATATTAAGTAGTGTTTAGAAAAGTTTGAGTACTGGTGCCCAACTTTTCTTTTTTCTTGTACTTCCAGTATCTTTCTTCTAGCAGTCTTTCCAGTGTATCTTTTATCCTTTTTTATCTACTTACCAGAAAGCTACAGGGTGAATTAGCAGTGTCACATAAGTCCATTTACATGTGTAATCATGTAGTGTTATATACACGGAGTGGTTAATTTAGTCCCATTTTAAGGCCATAAAGCATTTAGGATGATAGTCTGCTAGGTTTTTTCTTTTCTTTCTTTTTTTTTTTTTAGTATTCTATCACTTGTATTTTCTTTGTTTCAGTTTCCTTATCTGACCTTATTACTCTGATACTGTTTATCTTTGTTATAAGACAGGTAGGCATTTGATTTGGGCAGGGAATAACATCTAACATGCTGCTATAGTCTTGTATTGCTCTTTCTGGCTTCTGTAATTGCTGACTTTTTGAATTGAGGCACATAGGTGGTGCAGTCCATAGAAATCTGTCTACAATATACAGTACCTGTCATGCAGGTGAAGATAGATAGGGATAATTGTCTTATTATTCATTTGAAAATGTTGATGAGAAATATCCTTTAAGAAACTTCCATCTTGTAAAATTTAGTTCTTTCAAAATAAATAAGAATGTGGAACTTCTTTAATTGTGATTTTTGACTTTTTTGCTCTCTCATTGACTAGGAGAAAAGAAATGGGTCGCTCCAATTCTAGATCACATTCTTCAAGATCAAAGTCTAGATCACAGTCTAGTTCTCGATCAAGATCAAGATCACATTCTAGAAAGAAGAGATACAGGTGAATTACTGTGTTTTTAATTCTTTTAATGATGATGATCAGCAAATATTCATGGAGTGCTTACTGTGTTCAGACACAATGCTAAACTCACTAATATATTTTACCTCTTAACTCTGAAGTGGACCTATTCTTACCTTCATTTTAGAGTTGGAGAGATTGAGAATTGTTCAAGATACAATGTGGCAGGGCTTAGGTTTGATTTAAATTAGTGCGACTCCAGAACTCAGATTCTTACATTGCATGTATGGTTAATTTCTTTGAATTTAAAATGTTAAGAGATAATTGGGTAACACGAAAATTATTTGACAGTAAGCCATCTTTGTATATTAGTTCATAGTTTCTCATTATTTCCGATTCTAATGTCTCAGTATTGTGTATGCATTTAGGCAGTAGTTTTTGACTGACGAATATTCTTCTATGTCTTTAAATATTCTTTTACTCTATTACTTTAAGTGCTTGTATAACTTTACTATAATTTGTTATTATGTCCTGTTGTTGGATATTTTCCTGTTTTCTTTGCCTTTGTTCCTCAAGCCTTTATTCTCTCAATGTATATCTTAGTGAGGCTTTTTTCATTAAAAACAATAAACTTTACTTTTGTATAAATGAAAGGTTTTGTCTTTCAAATGTACATTTTTGTATGCTCAACCATAAGTATTTAGAATGGTAGAGTGGAATAGTTTATTTTTCTTGCATTGATATTTATTTCATTTTTAGTTCTAGGTCTCGTTCCAGGACATATTCAAGATCTCGTAGTAGAGATCGTATTTATTCTAGAGATTATCGCCGAGATTACAGAAATAATAGAGGAATGAGACGACCTTATGGGTACAGAGGAAGGGGCAGAGGGTATTATCAAGGAGGAGGAGGGAGATATCATCGAGGTGGTTATAGACCTGTCTGGAATAGAAGACACTCTAGGAGTCCTAGACGAGGTCGTTCACGTTCCAGGAGTCCAAAAAGAAGATCCGTTTCTTCTCAAAGATCCCGAAGCAGATCTCGCCGGTCATATAGATCTTCTAGGTCTCCAAGATCATCCTCTTCTCGTTCTTCATCCCCATATAGCAAATCTCCTGTCTCTAAAAGACGAGGGTCTCAGGAAAAACAAACCAAAAAAGCTGAAGGGGAGCCCCAAGAAGAGAGTCCTTTGAAAAGTAAATCGCAAGAGGAGCCGAAAGATACATTTGAACATGACCCATCTGAATCTATTGATGAGTTTAACAAATCATCAGCCACATCGGGTGATATTTGGCCTGGCCTTTCAGCTTATGATAATAGTCCCAGATCACCTCATAGTCCTTCACCGATTGCTACACCACCTAGTCAGAGTTCATCTTGCTCTGATGCCCCCATGCTTAGTACAGTCCACTCTGCAAAAAACACGCCCTCTCAGCATTCACATTCCATTCAGCATAGTCCTGAAAGGTCTGGGTCTGGTTCTGTTGGAAATGGATCTAGTCGATACAGTCCTTCTCAGAATAGTCCAATTCATCATATCCCTTCACGGAGAAGCCCTGCAAAGACAATCACACCACAGAATGCTCCAAGAGATGAGACTAGGGGACGTTCTTCATTTTATCCTGATGGTGGAGATCAGGAAACTGCAAAGACAGGAAAATTCTTAAAAAGGTAAGCATTAAGGTATTTAGATTATAATATTAATATGTTTGTATTTCAAATTATGTTTGGATTTACAAGTCTTAAAATTGCACCATGATGTATAGTTAGCTGTTTTCACTCAAAATTCTTTATAATTCTAGGTTGTTTATACTTAATCTGGTTAACTTTGGAAATTAAGTGTTTTAATAGAAATTAATTTATATTTCTCTTTTTAATTTTACTCATTTTTAGTCAGTCCAGAATTAAGAATGTAAATAAGAAATTGAGTAGCATAAAGCACAACTGGGTTAACATGTAAGATCTTACAGAGGTGAATTTTGTGTTAGAGCATTGAAAGCTTATTTTGTTTTCTTCATTATAAATAATAATATGTTTTCTTCATATAAATAATGTAGTTATAGTACATATTCTTATATGTGTGATATTAATACATGCAGCTGCCACTTAATAAAACTATCTGATTATAGGAAAGATAGTGGTATTTCTTATTCTAGTAACGTTTGAAGCATACTTTGTTTAAATTCTGATTTCAAGCATTGCTAAAGAGTTGCTAAAAAACTGAAAATTGGTTGCTAATGTAGTTTGATTGACTCTAAGAAATAGAACAGGCATGCTTTTTATGGAATAGGGCTGTACAAACTACAGTTAAATTGCTTGTTGCACTGATACAGTTTCTACTTAGTATTGCCAGGAATCATTTTCTGCAGCAAAGTATATATGAAATATTTTGTGATTCAGTTAGAGTATTTAAAGATTTTATTTATTTATTTGACAGACAGAGATCACAAGTTAGGCAGAGAGGCAGGCAGAGAGAGAGAGGAGGAAGCAGGCTCCCCGCCAAGCAGAGAGCCCGATGGGGGGCTCGATCCCAGGACCCTGAGATCATGACCTGAGCTAAAGGCAGAGGCTTTAACCCACTGAGCCACCCAGGTGCCCCCAGTTAGAGTATTTAAATAATACTAAGTTCACTTTTGTGAACTCCCTTCTTTCAGTAGATTGTGTTACAGTCTGAAATTTTGAGTATAATTAATAGAATTCTGATAGATGAGTATACTCTTTATTAATGGTTTTTAGTCTCAAAAATTAAACAGTGTTGCATGCTATGGAAATTCTGGATAATTGGATTTGTTCGTGTAGAATTGTGTTGTATGACTAGAACAGGTTTTTGGGAAAGGCTTTTCTCTCTAAACTTCAGGTCTAATATGTAAATTTATTTAAAAACTCAGTGCATAAGTGCTGTATGGATGCTTTTAATGTTTTTTAGAAGTGGAATCTGAAGAAAGCACTTTTTCAGTAAGGTTTTTTTTTTTTTTTCTTTATTAGTGGTCCTGTGGTATTGGGAAACACATATAAGTTTGCAAGTGATCCACAATGAATGCAATCCAGAGTTACCATCCTCTTCTCTGCTTATTCACAGGTTCACAGATGAAGAGTCTAGAGTATTCCTGCTTGATAGGGGTAATACCAGGGATAAAGAGGCTCCAAAGGAGAAAGGATCAGAGAAAGGGAGGGCAGAGGGAGAATGGGAAGATCAGGAAGCGCTGGATTACTTTAGTGATAAAGAGTCTGGAAAACAAAAGTTTAATGATTCAGAAGGGGATGATACAGAGGAGACAGAGGATTATAGACAGTTCAGGAAGTCAGTTCTTGCAGATCAGGGTAAAAATTTTGCTACTACATCTCACCGGAATACTGAGGAGGAAGGACCCAAGTACAAGTCCAAAGTTTCACTGAAAGGCAACAGAGAAAGTGATGGATTTAGAGAAGAAAAAAATTACAAACTTAAAGAGACTGGCTACGTAGTGGAAAGGCCTAGCACTGCAAAAGATAAGCACAAGGAAGACGACAAAAGTTCTGAGAGAATAACAGTAAAGAAAGAAACTCAGTCACCTGAGCAGGTAAAGTCTGAAAAGCTCAAAGACCTCTTTGATTACAGTCCCCCTCTACACAAGAATCTGGATGCACGAGAAAAGTCTACTTTCAGAGAGGAGAGCCCACTTAGGATCAAAATGATAGCCAGTGATTCTCATCGTCCTGAAGTCAAACTCAAAATGGCACCTGTTCCTCTTGATGATTCTAACAGGTAATTCCACATTGATACCCAGAAAATAATCTGTGATGATTTAGTTAATATTCTAATTATCTTATTTTGTGAACATACTACCATTTCATATTCAAACCAATGGTATATTTTGTTTGTTATGTGTGTGTGTGTTACCAATTTGCTCCAGACCTGCTTCCTTGACTAAAGACAGGCTACTTGCTAGTACACTTGTCCATTCTGTCAAGAAAGAACAAGAATTCCGATCCATCTTTGACCACATTAAGTTGCCACAGGCCAGCAAAAGCACTTCAGAGTCTTTTATTCAACACATTGTGTCCTTGGTTCATCATGTTAAAGGTATGTTTACTATTGTGAATTAAATATTCCTTGCAAATTAAAATGAAGAGTTAGGCTTTAATTAATGTACTCTAGGGCTAGCAGTTTTACGTAGATAGCATTAGAAATTGGGAAAAATAGTTTCATGAAAGAGTGATCAGTCTTTCTAACATCAGGACCCTTGGAAATGTTTAATACAAAGTGACCGAGATACCAGATAGAGTTGAAACACACTCTAAAAATCTGTATCATGATAAAACTGATAAATATTTAAGGGGAAGTCTTTGAAATGTATCATTGTACTTGAAGGGCAGAATGCTTACAGATGATTTTTCATTGCATGTATAGGATTTATACTGCGCACTTGCATAGATTTTATAATAAAGATGAGGCCATATTGTTACTGCATATTATTAAGAATTTTTTTTCAATTTTTAAAGAAACCTGAAACCAGCAGAAAAGCAGTATTGATTTTCTACCTATATTTTTGTTACTTAATTTGTTGTAATACTTAGCTTTTTTAAACGGTAAACTGGAAAAGAATTTATTGGAATTTTTTAAGGGAAAAAAGTTTAAGAAATTTAAAAATGCGTTAGGAGAGTAGTGATTTTACGAATAGTTACTAATTAGGATGATAGTTATATTTCTTTAAGTCCTGAGGATGATAATGGTGTTTACATTAAATAATGATGCTCAATTTTCACCAGTATGTAATTAACTCAAAGGTACTAATAATTTTCAAAGGTTTAGGGTATGACTTTTTGGGCAATTAGGTTTTGTTTTTGTTATTTTCTTTCTGTGTTTAAAAGGCAACTTACTATGAAATAGGTTCTTACCCAGGAAGCTACATGGTTGTTGGTCTAAAGCCATTTTTTTAAAAAAGTTTGTCTTTTCATATGAGAACAACTTATTGTAATAGCTGAAACTTGTTGCTAGCAAATTCTTTACACAGTTGATGTTTCAAAACGGTGAATAGTAAATGAATTTCTTTTTGACTGTTATTTAAACATGGTAACAAGAGTTTTGTTATTTGGCTATAACTAGGTTTGTGAGCCACTTTATGACCATATTATTGTGGTACATAAAATATGAAACATTTACATTTTTTCTTTTTTTACCTTTTTTTGACCTGTCTCCACATTTTACAATTTATTGCTGAATTTTGAGATCAGGTTTTGATAAAATTTTTTCTTTTTCATTTTCTTTTTGTTTTTTTGTATTTTGTTTTTTGTTTTTTTTTTTAAAGAACTGTAGTTATGTTTCATATTGGTATTGTGCAACCGATCTGAACAGCTCTTTCTTAATTCAGAGCTGAAAATGCCCAGTGATGTTTTCTTTTTCATTGTAACTAGGTCCTGGAATATGTTTTGAAATGGCAAAATCCATGTTTCAAAGTAAAATAGCGTTGAAAGATACAGGCAAAGTTGAATCTTCTGTCTTCCTGGCAAAAATGGCATAAAAACTGAGTTGCTAGCTCAAATTCCTGGGTTTCATGGAATTATGATTGAGGCACTACCCTTGTAGTGGCCGTTTCAAGTTTTAATGATTGGTTATGAGACATGTGCTGGATATTGGGCGGTAAGTTGACACAGATGTATGTTGACCTGTTAAGCAGATAGCTTGCTTCGTAATGTGACATTTCATGACTTTATACGTCTTTCTATTTTACATTTAGAGCGTATCTTGAATGGTTTAAAAGCTAGTATTGATGTTACTACTTTTAAAATTTAAAAGGACAAGGGAACAATAGCAGATATGCTGTCAGGGGTGCCAAGATGCCAGATTTTTGGAGTAATAAGTGTTAATTGATTTGAAGAATATTTTTTGAATTGAAATGGTACTATTCAGTTTTTTCTTAAATCCGTTTTTTTGTTGTCAACATAGTTCTTGATGCAATAATTTTATTAGTAT
This sequence comes from Mustela nivalis, assembly GCF_964662115.1. NCBI lineage: Eukaryota > Metazoa > Chordata > Mammalia > Carnivora > Mustelidae > Mustela > Mustela nivalis. The sequence goes on from NC_139024.1 coordinate 64,584,492, forward strand.
ACTAAAATCAACTGTGTAGTTATTTCAGTATTTTTGTTTTCTGCAAATGATTACTTGAAGTAATTTCATTGGTGTTCGTATTGGCAAGGTGTAAGGACATTCACTTACTGTTCCTTTCTGTTCTGTTTGAGGAAGTAGTAGTGCATTACTCAAATTGAGTTAGAGATTCTCAGTTTAATCTGTTTATTGTTCTTGGATTATATGTAGTACTGACAGTGCCCTCTGAGGGGTGTTGTATCGGTGACCAGTTGAGGTACAAAAAGTTAAAAGGGACAGAGTAGGAGCTCTTTGTAACACTTGATTCTCTTCTGCTAGGTTTCTTGAGTATTTTTATTTTCTTTTCACCTGCCAAATGCCCTTCTGTCACAAATGAAAATCTCTTTTGAAGTAAAGATAACTAATTGGGCAGTATTTCTCCTAAATCAACAGAGCAATACTTCAAATCAGCTGCAGTGACCCTAAACGAGAGGTTCACCTCGTATCAGAAAGCCACCGAAGAACATAGTACCAGGCAAAAGAGCCCTGAGATACACAGGTATGTGCACTGATGAAGGGGCATATAAAAATGTTTTGATAGAAAGATAGTGTTTAAACAGTATTGTAATAGAACTGTGCTGTCATCATGATATAAAATGAACTTTATTTTTCTGATTCATACCTTGAATAAGTGTATTTCCAGCCTTGAAAAGTTTGTAATTTATTGTTTCTATTTAATTTTCAGTTCACTTGGTTTAAACAGGTTCTTAGAACTTAAAATACTAAGTATTTAGTATTAAGCACTCCCCAGTAAGGAATTCAATAGATACCACATTTTTGGGGGGAGGAAGTTGGATACCTAGAGTAGCCCTTTATTTAATTTACTACCAGTAAGTTTGTAAAATAAAAATGCTTGGTAACAGGTAGAACTGTTTTTCATAAGAGCATGAATGTTAAAAGTCAGGCAGTTATGTTCACAGCATGGTTCATAACTGCATTGTGATGAACAGGTTAGTTAATCTCTGAACATTTGTTTTTTTCCATCTACCAAATAAGGACAACAGTGCCTCTTTTGCAGAGTGGTGGTGACAATTAGTATTGGTTATAAAATACCTAGTGCTTAGTCATAGTAGGTAGGGTTTTGGTGGTGACTGCTGAAGAAGCTCTGAGAAGTTGAAACGGACACTAGTTTAAAAAAGGCAAGGAAAGGCACAACATAAAACTGAAGATCCACTGATTATGTAAAAATATGGGAGATATTTAGGAACAAATAACCCTGTGTGTGTGTTCATTGAGGATTTGGAGGTATAATTGTATGATGGTTGACACTTAGGATGGTAATAGTCAACTTATTTAAAACATGAGTTTTTTATGATTAAGTTTGTTTTAAAAGGTTAGATTTATTTATATGTAAAAATATGTGAAGTATTTTTATTTTTAATGGATATGGTTTTTATTTCTTAATTGTTCATTTGGAATTAGATTAATAACCTTACAATGTGAAAGTTCACTTGGGAGAGGAATAACTGTCTAGTTATTTCCTTTATTAAAGTGGACAGTTGTGAGGAATTTTTTGAACCATAAAGTTAATGTGACTACAAACAGACTTTATTTTACATTAAGGAGAATTGACATCTCTCCAAGTGCCCTGAGGAAGCACACTCGTTTAGCAGGGGAAGAGAGAGTTTTTAAAGAAGAAAATCAAAAGGTATGTTTGGAGTGGACATTTTTTTTAATGTTAATGTTTTCAACTTAGTTAATGATATTATATATTAAGTGTAGTTTGTGTAGATAAAATTTGTTTGCAGAGGTCATCTATTTTTAACTTGTAAGTAAATGCATTTATGGTAGTGTATGTAGTGTTTTTCCTAAAAGAAATTAAGCTGACACTATACTGTATATCTAAGTAAAACCAAAACTAATTTTTAAAAATGATAATATTTGAAAGGAGAAATTCGTTCTAAGCAAAGGGTAAAGAATCAAGCAGTAGAAAAATTACAAAAGCAAAGATAGAAATTATAGTAGGGTTTTTCTATAAAGTTTTGGGGTTAAATGAGCCAGAATAAATATTCCTTGATTTATATATGCCTAAATTAATATTTCTAGGTTTTTCACAGCAAGAACAAGAAGTAATCCCCATGCTTCTGGGCATTTTTGATCTGGACTAAGAAATGAGCTTTCCTCACTGATTTACAAATGAACATTTGGAATGAAAACTCACTATTGGAATTTTTGTGGGTTGGGGAAGAATGTTTTTAAACTTGAGAGAAGGACCTGTGAATGTTGGGGGAGGGAGGTCTTTGGAATAGAATGACTTTTTTTAAGGGGATTCTGATACATTCTGTTGATATCAAATTGGTGTTTTCTAGGTAGGCTAGTCCATATGGCAGGCAGATTAGGGGACTTGGAAATGCTGCCTGGTTTCAGTTTGGCTGTAGCCAAGTATTATTTTTATGATACTTGGAAGATAATTAGCCCTTGGACCACATGTTTTGCAGACCTAAATAGTTGCACTAATATGAAAACATCGGCACTTTGATTTTCAGAAGCTGTTATTAATAGTTGTATAATACAAATATTTTAATAGGGTATCCTGTTGACTTACTAGATACGAAATTTAGAGCTTAAAAGAAAGTGGTCTCTGTATGGGGCATACTGATTTTGGAAAAACAGATTCTGACAGGTGAATACTAATCTTGGCTTTTACTTTCAATATCTTGGGTTCAGTGTTGGTTTTGTTTTGCCAACAATTTAGTCTATCCTGGTGCTCTTGACAGAGTGAGTATCTTGTTTCTTTCCTCATTATTCACCAGATTTTCATGTGGAGGAGAGAATATAGTGATGACTTATGGATGGATAAGGATAGGACATTGCTTTTTATCCTTCATTTTCTGATCTGAATGGATAGTTAATATGTTAATTAATGTATATAGTTTTGGTGTTTATAAAGTAGTTTTACTTAAATGATCTTGTTACTTGTGGACTTGGTAATATAATACCCAAGTGAAAAAGGAAGGTTTTTGCTCTTGATTAGACTTTTTTTGTTACCCAGGGAGCAAATGGGTGAGTAGTTGATACCATTTAGAGATATACTTTTAGTCTTATGAATGCTTATGAATATCGTAGCTAGATTTCCCAGAGTAAGTACTTCATATTGTTGAATACTAGCAAGGATGTCCACATTGCTTAGCATCTTACTGATGTATAATTTTTCTTCATTCCTAGATGCCTCTTTCCATCTTCCTAAATTATATAGTATTTGAAAAAGCAATGGAACAAGAAGGAGGTGAATTGTGACCCAGTTAAACTAATGTCCGTTGCAATACCTGAATTGAGAAAGGGCAGTATATTGGCCCAAGATACTGAGTACAGGATTGGGAATATTCTCTTTCTGGCTTTGTTTCTACCCTTATTGAAGCTTACTTGGTTTTATTACTCATACTCCACTTGCATGTTACGGAAATTACACAATTCTTCCTTTTGAAGTCGTTTTTATTGGGTTGGTCAACTTATTGGGAAGAGCTTGGTGACAGTGAGGCTTAAATAATGAGAACCATTACTTTAGGATTCCTTGACTTTCTAGGTAGAAAGCAATACCACAATTACAGATCAAGTATAACTTCTGTCATTGTTCAGCTTTTTTAAAAAAAAAACAACAAAAACCCTTTGAAAAGGATGAGTGATGACAATGAGGATGTGCTGAGTGGAAAAATAATTATGTCATTCTACTGTACAGAGTTTATTATGGATTGCTTTGAATAAAAACCTACTACACTGTCAAGATAATTAGCTTTTCATAACTTCCCTAGTCCTGTTTCACTGTGTATACAAATGTCTGATCAAAATAACCTAGCATATTTTTTAACAAAAACTAAAACTAAGTGTGGAAGTAGTATTTCATGGTCCACTCTTCTCTGATACTAAAATACCAGTTTAGAAGCTGGCATAAAATTTGGCTATTATATATATATTTTTTCTTTTATCTATTCTGAAATTTGTATTTTACATTTGTCTTTTATAGGGAGATAAAAAATTAAGGTGTGATTCTGCTGATCTTCGGCATGACATTGATCGTCGGAGAAAAGAAAGAAGTAAAGAACGGGGGGATTCCAAGGGCTCCAGGGAATCCAGTGGATCAAGAAAGCAGGAAAAAACTCCAAAAGATTACAAGGAATACAAATCTTACAAAGATGACAGGTAATTGTTAAAACTGTGTGAGTTAGGTTTTAGCTTCTAATTAGCCTTTAATAATTGTCAGCTTAATTGCTTTCAATTTTGACTGTGTAATCGAATGTTTAAATTTAAACAATTAAAATTATTTGTTTTACAGCAAAAATGTATTTGTCTTTTACACGGCTTATGGTGGATGAGGACAAAAACTTTGGAATAGCAAGCTAACACTGAAAAAAAAAATGACAAATTAATGTGTCCTATTATCCAGGCTACATCAGGAGGTTGGACTTCAATGCAGTGCATTTCTAGAAACAGTTTGTGTAAGAACTTTGGTTCGTTATGCTTGATTCCGCACTTTTTCAACTCATAACACCCAGAGTACAAGAATTTTAAACTGATAATCTAGTGGTTTAACATGGGAGAGATGGGGGGAGGAAGGACTAGTTTTTATGAAATAGCAATGTGTATTTATCTTTCAAAGTAATGTTTCCATGGATACTGTTAGCAGTGGTAAGAGTTACCGCAGGTATGACCTTTTCGGGTGTTGCATTAGAACCATACAAAATCGATCATCATAGAGTCAAATAGTAGGAATACTCAGTATCATAGATAATCGTTTTCTTGCTATTCATTAGGTAAATGGTGGATTTTACTCGTGTTTTTTTTAAATTTATGACTGGTATTTGTATGTCATATGCTTTTTATTTCTATAATGGAGTTACGGCCCAAACCATACCAACTGTTCTCACCCAGAGTGTACAAACTGCAGTCATTTTGAAACTTGGCCTTAAGAACATTCTTAACTTTTTCCTACTCTTCTTTTCCTTTCCTTAAAATAACAACAACAAAAAAGTTAAAAATATTGAAGAACTGAACCTTATTCTTGAAGTTTCCAGACTGCTAGTTTTTAACTGGCAGGCTATAGCATGTTTTTCAGTAGTTATGTAAAAAAATAACTGAAGGAGAATGGAAACAGACTGTGTCAAAGTTTAACACCCAATCATTTTAGTTATGTAATAATTTTAATAGGGGATAGTTTTTTGTTTTTTGGTTTTTTTTTTTTGACTTGAAAAATATCCCTTTTATATAAGATTCAGCAGGGTCTTCATCTTTTTTAAAGTAGCACATATTTTTTTGTTTTCTTTGTTTATTTTGCAGTAAACATAAAAGTAGAGAGCAAGATCATTCTCGATCTTCATCATCCTCAGCATCACCTTCTTCTCCCAGTTCTCGAGAAGAAAAGGAGAGTAAGAAGGAAAGAGAAGAAGAATTTAAAACTCACCATGAACTGAAAGAATACTCTGGCTTTGGAGGAGTTAGCCGACCACGAGGAACCTTTGTAAGTAGTAGAAATACCTTTGATTCTTGGTAGGACTTATTACTCACTATGCATAAGGAAAGTTAAAAATATGTGATTTAGATGTTGTTGTGAGTCATTACTCTTACAGTCAGAACTAGTCTTGGAAAGTGAAGTGGTATTTGATTTATCTTCAAGATATGCCATTTAGTGGTTGGAAGGAGGGGCTGGAGCTGGGATGATGCTTTCTTTGTATGCAGAGTAAAAAATAAGTGTTTTTGTCTAATTCTAAAAAAATTTATGTACATAAACTAGATTTTTAAACTTTGGGGTCAGTATCTTTGCATAGTGCATAAAGACCCAAGAGTCAAGTAAAGGTATTGATTGAGATCCAATTCTTTAATTACTTAGTTTTTGAAAAGATACCTTAAAACATTAAAAGAAAACACCCCTAGTCTCTGTATTTACAACTACTTTTATTTTGCCTGTTTTGCCTTCTAGTCCTTGCTTATATGTGTATAATCATAGAAATCATATAATTTTTCTTTTTATTCTACATAGCATACACATTATCCCCATATTTGCATAAATTTGTTATAATTATTTAATGACTTCGTAGTAGTGCATCTTCTTGACTCTTCAATTTCTATATTCAGATTCCTACTGTAAGCAAGTATCCAGTCAGTTAAGTAGGGTTCATTAATTAGATCATTTAGGAAAGAGAAGAGCTTTGCTTATATGGTGATAGGTGTAGTTGAACACTTGGGACTCCTGTGATTGAAATTCAAAGAAATAGACAACTCTTTCAGCTAGTAAAGGTGAAAAGAACCAACTTTATTATTTAAAAATATTAGTTCAGGCCATGAAAGTGCAGTCAGTATGCTAATACTTAGATTGACTGCATTTCTTTTTAACCTTTTCAACTTTCAAAAGGCAGAATTTTTTGCCTATATCAAATACCAAATAGCCACCCTTTTTATCCTCAGTGGCTATGAGATTGAAATTTAGGAAGGAAATTAGGGAATTTGTTTTTTGTTACTGCAGTAAAATTAGAGTTTGCATGTAACTAAATACCTTTTGATTGCATTACTAAACAATTTTGTTAATGTTAATCAGTTTCGAATTAGAGGCAGAGGAAGAGCCAGAGGAGTTTTTGCTGGGACAAATACTGGTCCAAACAACTCAAATACTACTTTTCAAAAGAGACCGAAGGAAGAGGAATGGGATCCAGAATATACCCCAAAGAGCAAGAAGTACTTCTTGGTGGGTGTTAGAAATCTGTGTTTATTTGGTTTGCATTAATTTTCAAAGCATACTGGGTGAATACATTTGAGTACAGGTATCCACTGCTGTGAGAAGTTTTCACCATAATGCAGGAAACCTTTTAAAAATTCATTACCCAGATGATTTGAAGTTTTGAAAATGTGGGTCCCTTTGGTCCTGTTTATACTTCATTGATAGCACCTATAGGCTGATCAGGGTAAAATTTAAAATGTACCTGATTTGATAGCCACATTCAGAGAAGAACACTAACATATGTTTCATGTCTGTCTATAAGACAATGACAGTTATAGAACTTCTCATTAAGATTTACCTTTCACCATCACAGCTGCCTGTTTAAATGAAAAAGAATTCTTTCACAGTACACATAAATAAGGATCTCAGGGAGGTTGTTTACTTCCATTGGAAGACAAGGAAGATGGAAAATTACATTGGAAAAGTTGCTAGCTACACTAATGTGGTGCTTCTTTGTGATATAATACCTTCTGAGGCAGTTTTCTAAGAGATGGAACTAGAGGATGTGGATCCTGAGAGAGTTTCTAGGTAATGATGGGCATTTTCTGCAGTTTGATGTGGGAGAAAACGGCCCATGATTAAAGACACTTTAGAAATACCAGAACTGTTATCAGAAATACTTACTTTTTATTACAGCTTTTCAGAGAAGTCATGTTTCAGAGACTGGTTCTGAAGATTAGTTGTTTTGCAGAAGCAAGGAGTAAAATTATAGATGTATTGAATCATGTCTTTTGTTTGGCTTTTTATGAATATACCTGAATACCCATAATTTATCTGCTAAGTGAGAGGAGAGAGCTATATGCTGAACTAGATCTATATTGTTTGAAGAATGGCAATCAAATTAATTGCTATTTGACTCTCCTGGGTACTTTAATGACCAAGGTCTGAAAAAAATTTTAAAGTGTATTATGCATAAAGTTTACTCTATACGCACTCCTCTAAGGGGAAATTTAAGCTTGTTTGAATTGGGTGAGTTGACCATGTGGACAGGGAAGGACATGTTATTCAGTTATAGGAAAGTTTAAAAGATTGATCTCCTTTTTGATTTAAGACTTTATATATTCACAGACTGCTGTTTATGCTGGATACTATGAATGCAAAAACAAATCATGATTTCAGTTCTTGGCTGGAACAGATTTAGAAACAAATGTTCTGAATACATGTGGTTTTCCTCCAAAGCAGGAAATGGAGGATTATTTCAAAGGAGAGAGTGATTTGGAGAGCCTTCTTAGAGGAACTGGGCTTGAATCTTGAGCCTGAAAGATAGGCAGGTATACTGCAGATTGCAGGAGTGAAACATCTTGAGAAAGAACTCTATGGCTAGATGGTTGGTTTAAGTTTGGTAAAATTAAGAAAAAGCAGGAGCCAAATTCTGGAAGGCCAGAATAGCTTTATAAATTTGGGTTTTAACCAGAGTTCAGAAAAACCATGGTTGTACAGATAGATCTGAGAGTTATTGTCGGAGCTAAGGGGTTAGATATTAGAAAAGTTACGTAACATTTAGGAGGACTTAGGGACCCTGTATGTAGTCGGGTATTTATAGTGAGATGAAGGAATCTCTGAGATCGGGGATACAGAGGAAAGAACACAATTTGAGGAGATAATTAAGTTCTGTTCTTGAAGTGCCAGGGAGAAATTAAGCGCACTTGTGCAGTGGGTTGTTGATAAGGTGATCTATGGAGTGAAAAAAATCTAGAAGGACACAAAGCCAGATCACCCAGTTGAAAGAGATTAATAGGCCACCTTGTCAAAAAGTGGGGGTGAGGAGTGTTCATTAAAAAAAAAAAAAAAAAAAGCCAGAGGAGACCAAATGTTAAGGGTCAGAAAGTTAAAAGGGAAGCTAGAGGAGAACAAGTAGATGGTAATTAATACTTCTGAATGTGTTACAAATACTTAATTTAGGCTAGACCTTCATTTATCTATGCATTCTTTCAGAATCTGGTGTTGTAATTTTTATCTTAAATTGGGACATATTTTAGTTTGGTATTTAGGTGGCAATTTTACTGATTTTTTAAGAATTTAGCAGCTTACAAGTAGCAGTACCATTTTTATATGTTGCTATTCTGGGCTATATTTAAAAACCTTCATTTCTGCATAAAACATGCATTTTATCAGAGACTGATGTTCACAAGCAGTAAAATTAAAATGTTAATACGTTTTTTCTTATAAATCTATTCCCATAGTTAATTATTTTGGTTCTTAATTAATGAACCATTGAAATGACAGCTCTAGTTTTTTACATGGATATTTAAATTTAAAAGATTTTGCTTTTGCAGAGATACAGATTGCTACTACTAAAAGTAGAAATATAAACAAAAATATTCAGAAGAGATGACATTGAAAATCTACAGACGTTCCCTTAGGTTCTTTCAGAATAATTGACATAATGAAGCTTTTGGTGTCATGGTAATAGTTAGTAGTAATAATAACAGTGTAACATTTATTGAGCATATGTACTATGCTAGAAAGGTGCCTAAGTGTCTTACATATATAAACTTATTTCATGCTTATAAAAAATCATTTTGAGATGTGTCCTTTATTCCACTTTTAGAAGATGAAAAACAGTGGGGTACAGAGGTTGACCAAAGTCACTTGACCAAAGTTACATGCTTAGTAGAACAGGGATCTGGATTTAAACCCATGCCTTGGGTCCAAGAACCAGATTCTGAAAGCACCTGATCACTCATTTCTCCAGTACTGAGTAATTTGTCGCGTTCTTTTCTTGAACTTTTCATCTCTGATTTTGGATTTATGCAAAGATATGGTAATGTTTGTAATAATAAGTACTCCAGGAAAGATAATCTATTTTAGAACCTGAAATTCTGTGGAGGGGTGAGTATGTGAAGAGTTGGAGCAAGTGGGAAAGTACTGAAGTGGACAGGTTCTCAGTGTTGATGTTGTCTTTTGAGGAAGAGAAAAATCCCTGGTAGGGAAGAGGATTCAGGAGGTCTTGTTCTTTTTAAGATTATTTACTTGAGAGAGGGTGGGCATGTGGAGCAGGCAAGGGCAGAGGGAGTGGGAGAGAGAATCTTGACCAGATTTGCTGAGCGCAGAGCCAGATGGAGAGCTCCATCTCAGGACCCTCACATCATAACCTGAGCCAAAATCAAGAGTCAGATCCTTGGGGGATGGAGCCACCCAGGCGCCCCAGAAGGTCTTGTTCTAATATGGCCTCCTTTATGTGTTTTGTGTATTGTAAGTATCTCACTTCTCCGACCCTTATCGTGTGAAGTAATTTTTAAAAATTGTAGGACTAAAATCTTGCAAGTTAGAATATGAGGATTGAGTTCGTATACTTAGCATGAAAATCACTTAGCTGTCAGGATACCCTCTGAAAAAGTAGTGTGATTTAGCTGCTGTTTTCTTTATATGGTGTCAGATCATTGGTTATTTAAAGGTAATGGCTAGTTTAACTCTAGTGTTCAGTTATGCCTCTGCTTTTTCTATTTCTGTAACTATTAATAGCCTTATGGTAATCATTTACTGCCACCGGGATATCTGGGAAATGTATTCTGTGGGTGATGGACCTAAGAAGTAGTGGAAGGAGCCAGTTTTGTGGCCTTGGACAAGTAACTCAGTTTTTCTGCCTTGGTTTCTTTATATCTAAAGCAGGATTAGTAACAGTATTTTGTAGGGTTCTTTGAGGATTAGATGAGTAAATACAGGGAAAGTGCTCCTTATTACACTGTTTGAGTGCTTGCTTGTCACACACTGGGCTGGGCACTCTATAGATTAATACTATGTTCCTTTATAGCTGTCTCCTTTTTAAAATGAGGAAGTCACACAGCCTCTGTTTAGAAACATTTAAACCCATGCCTCTGACTCCAGAACCCGTTTGCTTCTTCCCACAAATGCATAGAATACTGTGTAAATACCAGAAACAAACATAAACTTTAGAGTTTGTGCTAATAACAGAAGGGAGCCTGAAATTATGTAGTTGTGTGGGTATGATTTTGAGTGGCAGAGTATTTTAAAATACTTTATTTCAGGTTTCTCTTGAACTTTCTGATACTCTGAAATCTACACTTTTCTATAGTTCCTAAATTGATTTTTTATGGAGTCCCACACACCTCTTGCTAGTTACTTTTCATCAGTTTGGTAAAGATAGGTTGTTGGAAATTGGTAACTGTTCTTTTGTATGGTGTGTTATTTGTGTAACTGAGCTTTGCAGTTCATGCCAGGAGGGTGATTGGTATTACATGAATACGCACAAAAGCATATTGTGTTTTGGAGAAGGTGCTCATATCACATAATACTTAATAAGAAGTTTTAGTGACTTGACAGCTGGTCAGGTATTCCATTGGTTATGCAACATTGTTTGCATTATACCTGTTGTGTCATTTAGGGGCATTATTTTGCTTTATTTTCCACTTTTTTCTATAGGTGATAAACTTGAGAGTTTGAGATGGACAGCAGTTTAATTACATTATAGGAGAACCTTGGTTTTTTGTTTTGTATTTTGGGATGTAATACTCATCATCTATTGATCCAGAAAGTTAAGTGCTTTTCAAGTTTGCAGATTGTTTTAATTAATGGAACAGTTTGTAATTTGAGGAATATCTGTATTTGGATATAGTTAATGAAAAATTAAGGTTATGATAATAACTAACTAAAAGTAATAAAAACCTATAGTACCTCATGTTGGTTAAGAAGAAATAAGTTGAGCTATTACACTAGGGACCATCCTAGTGAAATTCTGTAGCTTAGAAGGTCGATATGTAAGATTCATTGAGTTTTAAACCTCAGTAGGATTTTAAGATCTGTTCCTATAGGTAAGGTATAATTTATATGACTTACTTAACAAATTTTATAGTTTTGTAATGATATTTTTATGACTTTTTAATGTCTTTATGACTGGTAATTTTTGGGAAAATGATTGGTTATTTGAACTCAATTACATGCAGTATATTAGTCAGTGGAGTTAGTTATATTGAAATAATGGAGAACAAAAAAAAGTCAGAACTTTGGAAATTGGCAGTAATTTAGCAGTTGAAATCCTCCAAAAAGTTGGACAGCTCTCAAAGCTTGGGTTACAAAGAAGTAAGATGTAATTATTTGTTTTCACAATGGAAAATATTTTTGCCGAAAACTTCAATGTTACTGGATTTGTTTTAATGTATTTTAGAACATTACCAATCTTACATACCCTAGTCTTCAGAATATTTATACCATGAGTATGATTGTGGGCATATGATCATTTTCCCTTTAAGAAAGAGATTTTAGTGATGATTTTTTTTTTTAACCTCTCTGTAGCATGATGACAGAGATGATGGTGTGGATTATTGGGCCAAAAGAGGAAGAGGTCGTGGTACTTTTCAACGTGGCAGAGGGCGCTTTAACTTCAAAAAATCAGGTAGCAGTCCAAAATGGACTCATGACAAATACCAAGGGGATGGAATTGTTGAAGATGAAGAAGAGACCATGGAAAATAACGAAGAAAAGAAGGACAGACGCAAAGAAGAAAAGGTAGAAAATGTCAACTTTGTGATTCTGACACATTTTCTTCAGTGTGGGTTTGGTGGGCCAGTTTGTTAACTATTTCATTTTTAGGGACAATGCTTATTATGGATCATTTTCACTCCATATTTTTGGTAATCTTTTTTCTCTTTTTCTCTGTTTTTTAGGAGTAATAAATATGAAGTGAGATTGCAACAGAGAGCAGAACTTGCACCCACCATTTTTTTTACCTGATTTTTGTTTTCAAATAAGAATGTAAGCATTTTACTTAAATTTTACTGTTTGCAAGTAGTCAATAGAAATTTTGTTTTAAGTCTTCAAATATCTTGAAAAATAGTAGACTGTATGTTGAAAATTGTACTGAAATAAAGTAGAAAATTGTTAACGTACCATATTTGTAACTATCAACTTTTAAAAAATACTTTTACTGTTTTTGTTACATGCATTGTAATTCGCTTTGTCTATAAGATATGGTCAAGTACAGCTCTGTGAAAGTTCTGATTCTCTTCCTTCCCTGTTTGTTAATGTTTATTCTGAAGTAAACGTTAGCTCTACATACAAATTCCTGAACAGAAGTTTATAGAGACCACACTAATTATTTTAACTGTATACATCTGTTTAACATTCTCCTTAATTCAAACGCACTACATTGTAGGGTGACTAATTTTTGAGGTGTACCACAGAAAAGGTTTTTACTTTGGTAAACTAAGGTAGTTTAACATGTCAGCAGATGTTTAAGAGGAATAAAAAGATTTACCATCGCTAAAAAGTACAAGCTATTAAAAGATACACAAGTATGAGGGGTTTTGTTTTTTGTTTTTTTAACTGAAAGCAAGCAATGGCCTATAAAAACTGATCCTTCACTTTTTGGGCTCAAAATTCAATGTTCTCTTTCTATTCTTATTTGAAAGTTTGAGTCATGGTCTTAGATATCAGCTAATCCTGTTGAGAGAGGAACTGGTCTATAATAATACAAATAAAAAAATCCATTCCTACCAAATGTATTACTTTAATCCTGGTCTTGGTATGGAAGAGGATTATCCTGCAGAATAACTTGATACATTAGAAAGGTGTACCTGATTTCATATCTTTCATATTTATTTGAGCTTCTGGACAGCTGAAACATTAGTTTGTAGTCTAGCCTTAAGGAAAAATAGATAACAAAACATTGTTCATTAGTAGTATTTTAAGTAACTTGTTTTTCAATAAAAAATTTTGGCAGGAAGTTTGTTGCAGTATTCGTCTAACTTGGTTTTACTTTTCCCCCTATTTCAGTTGCAACTTATAAAATGGCTTTTTCTTTTTCTTCCCAAGGGTTCTATTCTTCAGGTAGATATTCTTTCAGATGTAAATTACCTTTGTTTAGGCTGATAGTTCTTAAGATGAAAATCCGAAATAGTAAATTTCAGTATTAAGTTTGTCTTGCTCTATGAGCATATATAAAATTAGTCAAATTTCATTTGTTAATTCAGCAACCAAATGAGTTGCATACGTTTGCATTAAAAGAAGGTAATGCTTATTCTGTTAGTGTGAACTTTCAAAAATCTCAAGTACATGAATCTTTCATCTTCACTTGATTTGCAGTGCTCCAAGCACCTAGATTGTGGCCAGGGGCATTTGCTAAGAGGGAAAAATAAGAAAACAAAACTCAATATATGTGATGTATATGGCCCTGGGATCTTTAGTATTGCATGATTTCTCCTATTTTGTCTTTTCTGAAATTGTTACAGAGAAGCAGAGGAAATACTTTCAGAGCAAGTTTGTATTGCATTAATCAGGACACAGCTAATTTCTCCTAGTCAGAATACTACTTAATTACATGCTAAAGCAACATGGATTTAATCTTCAACACAGGAGAATTTTCACAATCATTTTATTTTATACAAATAAGTTTAGCTTTTATTTTAACAGTTATTATTTGGTTAGATTATTTGAATCTGTGCATGAATCTAAATGTGCAGTTTTGTTTTTCCACTTAAGACAATAGGAGAATGGGAATTTGCTGAGAAACTATTTAATAGGGAGTGGGAATAAAGCTCCTTAAATCCTAACAGCAGGTTATATCTTAAATGCAAATGCATTGCTTTAACCCAGAAAGAAACATGATTTGGTTACTTTTATTCTATTCAAACAAAATTGAGGAAAGGATTATACTAGAATTTAGTAGGAAGGGTGATAGAACTCTGCAATAGGATGCCATTGTGGATGTGACATCTTTTTCAGAGCCAAGCATATGAGAAAGCCTTTGTTGTGTTTTTTAAGCCACAATTTAACTCCACATTTCACAACATATTATAAAGCTGAATGGTTCCTCTTAGTAAGGAATTTTGTTAACAAATGGCAGAAAATAATAACTTTGATACCTGCATTAACAGACTTCCTTTTGCCTAGAGAAGGAAAATAAAAGTGAACCAAAGGATATTTCCAGAAAGGATTAAGAAAGCTGTTTAAGAAGGCCATGACTCAGTCCTTACTTAGGTGTGTATACCTTTCAACATCCTAGGAATTTTAATATAATATAGCAAAAAATGTTTTTCTAATTGCATCCAACTTTAAGGAATTATTTGTTCCCTTTTGTCACAGTTAAAATCAAGTGTTGGGAATTAAATTATAATTTGAGTAAAAATATTACCCAATACAAATGAAATGTAGATGGCTAAACGATTCTTACTCAGTGTGATGTATAATGCAACAGGGACCCTTGTAAATTGTCATATGCCAATAAAATGTCATAAGTGGTAATAGCTGTTGTTTGTTTACCTGATTTTGAGACTATTTCTGTGTCTGTTCTATACAACTGATTTCTATGGCCTATTTATAGAGTTTAGAATACCAGCTCCTCTGTTGGTAAAATTACTGGTATGTTGTGGCTTTTGGGGGGCTGATAAATATTTTATAAAACTCCTGAAACCCCATTTACTGTTTTTTAAAAATTTTATAGTGGATAATTCTGTTATTTTTAGAGAATACAGGAATTCCAGATTTCTAGTCTAGTCCTCCAGTTCTTGTGTTAATACAGGAACTTGGTAGCCATAATATTACAAAGAATCAGCATTACTTCTCTTTTTAAAAACTGTAATGGGCATTAACTAAAGAAGTTGGATTTTCTTTTGTCAGACTCATTTATTTTGAGTAACATCTGGTATAATTCTTACCATGCCACTCTTAGAAATTATTTGAAATATAAAGTGGACCATTCTGTCAACTTTAAACAAAAGTATTTTCATAGAAATTTATGTGCTAAGGCAAATACATTTTGCTTAATAAAATGGCAAATTATCCCCTTAAAACTTTGTTAGACAAGTAAGAGCTTTCGGTGGATACTTAATGAATTGTACTGGTTAATTTTAATGTTCTATACCAGTTTCCTTCCTTAAATAAAGTATGCTTATTTGTTAGGGACCTTTAACTTTTTTTTGCTCTAAGGTTTACGTAGGTTTTTTTTTTTTTTTTTTTTTTAAATTTTTTCAGTGTTCCAAGATTTCATTGTTCATGCATTATACCCAGTGCTCAACGTACTACATTCCCTTCTTAATACCCACCGCCAGGCTCACTCATCCCCCGACCCCGACTCCCTTCCAAAACCCTCAGTTTGTTTCTCAATAGTCCACAGTCTCTAGTCTTCCATTCCCCCTCCGATTTACCCCAATTCACTTTGCCTTTTCTTCTAATGTCCTCCGTGGTGTTCTTTATGCTCTACAAGTAAGTTAAACCCTATGATAATTGACTCTCCCTTCTTGACTGACTTCACTCAGAATAATCTCCTTCAGTCCCATCCATGTTGATACAAAAGTTGGGTATTCATCCTTTCTGATGGAGGCAATAATAATCCATTGCATATATGAACCATATCCTCTTTATCCATTCGTCTGTTGAAGGGCATCTTGGCTCTTTCCACAGTTTGGTGATTGTGGCATTGTTGCTATGAACATTGGGGTACATATGGCCATTCTTTTCACTGCATCTGTGTCTTTGGGGTAAATACCCAGTAGTGCTATTGCAGGGTCATAGGGAAGCTCTATTTTTAATTTCTTAAGGAATCTCTACATTGTTTTCCAAAGTGGCTGCTCCAAGCTTGCATTCCCACCAACAGTGTAAGAAGGTTCCTCTTTCTCCACATCTTCTCCAATGCTTGTTGTTTCCTGTCTTGTTAGTTTTTGCCATTCTAACTGGGGTAAGGTTGGTATCTCAATGTGGTTTTGATTTGAATTTCCCTGATGACTAATGATGATGAACACTTTTTCCTTTTTTGGGTTTCAGTTGGAATCCCTTTGGAAGTATTTGTTTCCATATGGAACAGTATTACTTTTGCATTCAGAGAAGTGCAGAGACCTGTTTCAATTTATGTAGTTGCTAAATAGGGAAGGCAGTTGGAGAAATAAAATGTATTGTCATGGGATTGTATCTGACTAGACTTACTCTCTGAATAGTAGACCAAGATACATCCTTTAACAAAATTTTAGAATACTATGTTAAAGTGCATTTAGGGTTATCAAATATTATTGAAACCATTGTTAAATCTGAATGTCCAGAGTCTAATTTCTAATTGTTCAGTTCATTGAGGTAGATATTAAAAATTAGGAGTCCATGTTAATGAGTTTTAAATTAACAAGATTTGTTAGTACTCAGTTTCTTAGAATCCAGGAATACGTGGAAATTTGCTGCATTCCATTGTCTTCCTTAAGAGCCTTAGAGGTTGTATAGATTTGTTAGCTGTTCTTATGTTTCTCAGAAATTCAGTAATGATTAGTGTGTGTTGACTATGCAGATAAAGCTAAAGTTGTATATTTAAGTTTTCCAGTTCTCTTTATATTATCATGTTACCTCTTTAGCCTTTAAAAATGGATCCCACTGGTTAAAAAAGAACACAGGGGGCTCCCGGGTGGCTCAGTGGGTTAAGCTGCTGCCTTCGGCTCAGGTGATGATCTCAGGGTCCTGGGATCGAGTCCCACGTTGGGCTCTCTGCTCAGCAGGGAGCCTGCTTCCCTCTCTCTCTCTCTCCGGCTGCCTCTCTGTCTACTTGTGATTTCTCTCTGTCAAATTAATAAATAAAATCTTAAAAAAAAAAAAAAAACCACAGGCACTAGGATGGTACTTCACTACTAGGAAAAGAATCTCAAATAATGTGCCTTATTTATAATGATCTCTGCATAAGAGGAATATTTTTCTTACAGATATTTTAGATGGTTTACCACAGTGAACTGATTTACTGTACTCTCTAAGTACAGAAGATGATCTTGATTCTTGCAAGTAGAAGAGGGTTGGACAAGTGGGTTTTAATGCTTTTCTCCTAAGAATCAGAATCAGATTTTTCTTAGTAATGTCTTGGGGTTGCCTGGCTTCCCAGTGAGCATGCCTTTTAGTAAAAGTAGATGATAAGTAAGTACACCTCAAAATTAGGTGACTTGGAAGGACTTCTGTTGACAGTATGACCTGTGTATTTGGCAATGGTAACTTCTTGGTACTGGCACAGTAATTGGCAAATTTCATGGAGTGTGTAAAGCCACAGAAAAAGCATACCATTCTCATCTTCCTGAGTAATTGTTTGCTACCTTAGCTGGCCCTTGACTGTGGAGGGTCATACAATAATGTACCAAGAAGGGAAAATTCAACTTTTTATTAGGGTACTTCTGAAGCTGCCTTGAGGGGAATGTTAAAAAATTTATTTAACACTGGTTACTGTCAGTATATGCTTATAGTCTATGCATACATTTGTTGGCGATACTCAGATTTCAAAATCAGCATTACCCGCTTTTAACCCCTGTAATACTGTAGTAAAGATACCTCAGCTGCTGCAGTAGAATCCTAATTGTACTCTTTGACCCTTAAATTTCATCCATTAGTTGCCATCTAAAGGGATGTTTTTCAGTTTTAAAATTAATGTCATTTTTAAGTTAAAAACCTTCCCATTGCCTAAACTTAGTTAAGGTGAACAACTTGAGCTGGTTTTTGCCTTTGTGCCCTACCCACTCACTCCTTGTTCACTTACCTATCTTAAAATCTTGCATGCTAGCAAATATCCAAGTTCTTTTTTTGTGCTCATTGAATGTAGCACATTCTTTTAGGCTAGCAACTCATTCCATTTAAATGTCTTCCTTTCCCAGAATAAATGTTTAGTATTGTGCATTGTGTATGCCAGACATACTACATGCCATACATACATGAAGTAAACGCTCCTTGAATGTATAGTGAAAGCATGATACACTAGTGTAAGAGAGGTTTGATTGGTATCAGCCAATTTATTTTATGACTGTCGCTAAAACCTAGTGCCGTCTAAGTTGCTTTAAAATATGCTGAATGGAAGAGATTTCAGATTGCCATGAACAGAAGTAGAGAAATGGTAACTGAAATGGGTTCTTGATGGAGAAGGTATGTTTACTGTAGTATAGAGCAATGATGACTGGGATGGGTCCTTGATAGCAGTCCTCAAGTATTTAAAGGGCTTTCCCTTAAAAGAGGAAACAGTCAAATTCAAATTCTATAGGAAGCACATTTTATATTATTTTGTCCTGCCTCATCATTTTAACATGTTCCATCTTTAGAGGAGACAGAACCTCGAACCATAGGTACACAGACTGTTACTGACTCAATGAGCTGATATTTGACAACTAGGTTTTTTTTCTTAAAGATTATTTATTTGAGAGAGAGCACGCATGCGTGCATGTGTAGGAGTTGGAGGGCAGGGCAGAGGGGGAGAGAATCTCACGCAGAGTCCCCACTGAGCACTGGGTGAGATCCGCTTGAGCGGAAATCAAGATTCAGATGCTTAACCTTAACCTACTGAGCCACCCAGGTCCCCTGGCAAGTAGAGTAGCTAGCTTGTGAAAAGCAAGTTTTCTGCTTATAGAAGTATGGAGAATCTGGATCTCTTTGTCAGGAGGTCTGTGCTGCCTGAAGCTAAAACTTTTTTCCTAGTTCTCTGGATTACTTAATTCAAGATTAAGAGTTACCTTTTACTCTCAGATGCTTCCTTTGTTAATTTGTATGTTATCAACTGAATTACCAGTGATAATTAAAAAGAAGTACTGCATATTGCTACATTTCTTTCAGTGTTGTGATAGGAATGAATTTAAATTTAGATTGTTTTTTAAGACTTAGGGTATACTCTTTATTTATGTCAAATTTTTGGATGGCAAATAACTTGTTATTAGCTGTAAGGCAATCCAAATCAGTTACTTGAAATTTTTATAATGTAGAATGTTTTTATTCCTGTTAGGGCCATTGACAGTATTGAAAATTATGAGTTAATTATTGCTAAAAATGAGAAGGGCTAAATGCAAACAGCACTGATGTATAGCTGACTGTGTGGGTGATCCAGAAATGGAGTAAGACTGGAAGGGCATCCTTTAACTATTTTTTCTGTGTTCTAGGTTTTAACCAACTCTTTTTAAGTGATTGACAAGAGTCAAGGCATACCTACTTGTGAACATATGATTGTATCAGGAAACATTACAGAATCTGAAGTCCTATGAATCTTCTAAAAAAAATGGAACCAAAAAACTCAAGCAGCAGTTCGCTTTTATGCTTTTAGATAGGTCTAGCTGTAGTAGACTATTTTTGTTCAAAAATAGAATGAGTAGTTGTAGACACACAAGACCTTTGAGCATAACCTAGATTTTCTTTTAAATTATTTAAAGGTTCAAATAAAAAGAAATCCTGCTTTTAGACTATAAACATTTAACTTAGATTTTATAATTTTAATATATCACTACAAGTAAGTAGCAATTTATCGTGAAGATATTATAGATGTATAGTAGACATTGAAATACAGTTGGTCTTAACTTTTATCTGTTGTCAGAAAGATAAGATGACATTTTCAGGAGAGTTAATTTGAAGTATTTTAATATCAAGGAAAATCTTGGTCTTCATTGCTCTCAATATTTAAGATTTTTGAATAAATAATTATAAAGGTTTAATCAATTTTAAAAGGTGTGTAATTTTTAAAATAGCACTGGTTTGGTTTAAGTGTACTGCTTTGGTACTACCCCTGAGAGGCTTCAAGCATAGGCAGAAGTAGAAGGAAAAAGGGCCAAAGTATTTTTCTTCTTGAAATGTAATATTTAGAGGCGCCTGGGTGGCTTAGTCGTTAAGTGTCTGCCTTCAGCTCAGGTCATGATCCCAGAGTCCTGGGATGGAGCCTCGCATCGGGCTCCCTGCTCAGTGGGAAACCTGCTTCTCCCTCTCCCACTATCCCTGCTTGTGTTGGCTCTCTTGCTCTGTCTCTGTCAAATAAATAAAATCTTAAAAAAAAAACAAACACAAAAGAAATGTAGTATTTAAATGAACTTTCTGGGTGGGTACAACCCAATCTGGAGATCACATGAACTCTATGGTTAACGTTGGAGAGGATGTTTCCTACTTTGATAGAATGTTGACTTGTATTCTGTCCCACTACTTAAGATAATTACAGTAATTTGAATTCACCTATCACCAGAAACTTAGACTTGTGGCACACGCTAATGGGGTTCTGCTGGGCAGTGGGCAAGATTGAGTATAGACATCTTTCTAGCCTTTGTCCAAACCGGCCCTCAGCCTCTCTCCTTTCATTTATTCAGTGAAAAAGTATGGCTGGCATTGGGTGTTAAGATGAATAAAACATTCTTGGTGTTGGGGATCCAGAACATAGCATGATGCTTAACTATGTTGTATTAGTAGTACAGGAAAATGGAAAAACACATTGGGATCGCAAGACCAAATACCTCTGAACAGCATTTGCAATTAAGCTAGGTGAAGAATCTCCAAATAGCAGATGGGGAAAACCACCCATCTGCCTGGTGCTGATTTCTGTGTGAATAGAAGGAAGACCTGAGGTAGCTTCTGAAAGACTTGAGAAAAGCAGAATCTCAAATTAGTCAACTGAAACTTGGACTTTTGTCCTCTCCCTTGTGAATGCAAGGTATCCACAGGACTGGAGAGACTTGAGCACTTTTACCCTAGTGAACTCTCAAAACAGACCTGTCAAGACAAAACTCCCCTTTACCAGACCCCGATACTGAGAAGAAAGTATCGAAAGTGGAATCATTGAGTAGGATAGAGACAAGAGGAGAGGGTCTAGGTCAAACTGGGGGAGGGGAACACAACCAGGAAAATCCTACAAAGCAAGCCACCATATTTCTGAACACTACTCAAAAGCAACAGAAAATGTAACTAAAGTTAAGCTTTCCTGAGTCTTGCATCATTCTAAATGGCCAAGGAAATAATTTCATGTAAATGTGAGCAAGTGGGAAATATTAATGTCAAATCTCACTAAAGGTTATCAAGGAGTATGTATGAGTGCTTAGTAAACATAAAATGAAGGAAAGATCTCTGAAATGTTAGGATTAAGTTGTCAGCAAAGCATTCATGGAGAGTGTAGCATTTGACCCGGGCCCAGCTTGCTACCTAAATCAGCTGAATGTGAAGCTCTCTTAATAGTGAAGGGTGAAGGCAGTTTTGCGGCTGGTAACGTTATCTGGACCTATTGGGTGCTGTGGAAAGAGAGGTTACAAGATCCACAAAAGGAAGACAAGGAACTCAAAATTGTGACTTGCTGATTCCGTGTAGGGTTGCTGATCTGTTTGCCTTCTACTTTTACGTTGTCCAACAGCCTTCCTCTGCCCCTACTTTCATGATTTCTAGTTTGGACTGTTGGGATAGTCTGCCAATTACTTAATTACAAGTCATTTCTGTTGTCAGTTCCCTCTGATCCCATATCCAGTTATTTTATTCAACAAGTATTGATTGCCCATTGTATATACTAGGCATGCTAAATATATATATATATATATATATATATATATATATATATATATATATTTTTTTTTTTTAAGTTAGCTCTACGCCCAAGGAGGAGCCCGAACTTATAATTCCTCATGAGATGAAGAGTTGCATATGCCAGACAACCAGACCCGCGCCCCCCCCCCCCCATATACTAGGCACTCTTCCAAAGCACTACAGAAACGGTGTGGGTCAAAACAAAGAACCTATTCTTGTGTTTACATTCTAGTTTGGCGATAGGAGGAGCAAGAATGTATGTGGGTGATCAAATAAAACAGTGGAGAGAGATGCTATTTAAAAAAAAAACAAACTTCACTAGAATGTAATCTCCAGCAGGGCAAGAAACGTAACCGGTATTGCTTGTTATTCTGTTCCCCATGCTTGGAATAGTGCCCGGCAACATTAACAAACTTTCAGTATTGAATAAATGTGGGTCATAGAGAAATTCGTTTAAAAATACCCTCTCCCCCAGCTTTTTAAAATAGAAGTTGGTAAGCAGTGCATCTTTACCTGAAATAGGGAAAAAAGGAAGTCAGTAATCCCCGATCCAGAAATTCTTAAAAAACTGGGTATCATCTGATAAGACTTGGTCCTCACCTCAGTATTATCGGCTAGGCCAGGTTAACGTCCAGCCGGTATCTGGTAGCCTAGATAACCAGCGGCGTTTATTTAGTGAACGTTCTAAGTACAGCAAAGCTACATACCCCTCGAGCACTGTGTTTAGCTTCTGCGAGTCTCAAAAACGTAATGTTCGCTGAATGAAATGGTCAAACAATAAATAGCGACTCCACGGCAAAAGTACTTGGGAGAGCGGCCCCGTTTAGGGTCTCGGTGAAAGGGACGACACACTTTCTCTACGAACTGGCACGAACTCTGGCTTGTGGGCCTGGCCCCAAACCCATAATGGCTCCAAAACGCCCGGCTGTAGACACCAGTAGTTTAACCGGGAGGAACCTGAAGACACGTTTTGCACGTGCGTCACCATCTCTGCGCGCCCCCGCCCACCAGTTGTCTATAGGCTTCTATTGGTTGACTCGCGGAAGGTTCGCCCCCTAGAAGAAGCGGCTGGAAAAAATCCCGGCGGCCGGGTCAAATAACCGTAACTGACCTGACGTCATTCCGCAGCCAATCCCAAGCAGCGGTCTTTAGCCTTGTCCAATGAGATCCGGCACGAGTTTGGCCCGCGGAGTTTGATTTTCGTCCAGGAAGGCGGAAGTGGCGCCAGTCCTAGGAGGGAGCCGCAGGGTGGGTGGGGAACGCAGGAGGGATTAGGCTGAGCGAGGGGATTCCAGTGCCCAGTCCCGGTTGGGTCGGGGGCCGTCGTTACTGTCTGTGGCCTGCAAACTGTGCCGCGCGGGCCGACTTGAGTCGTCGTCCGAGCTCTCCGCACCACGAGCTTCGCAGACTGCGGATTCGAGGCAGCTTGATGTTCCGGTGGTTGCTCGGAGGTTCGACTTGGGAGGAGGGTGAGCCAGGCGACCGAGCTGGGTTGGAGAGCCTCTGCGGAGGCTTGCGGCCAAAGCGAGTGACGCGACGGGGCGCTAGTCTCGGCCTGTTACTGGGTGAATAAGTCGTATATCTGGGGTTCATATTCCTTAGCTTAACATGAGGAGGATGGATGGTACCCCGATTCGTTTGTGAGACAGAGCCGCGGTTCATTTAGGAAAGCTTGGAGTCGGCCCTCTGCCTGCTCTCTTTCAAGGGTCGCCTGAGCTCAGCTCAGCTTCCCGGACAGCGCAGACTTCGCCGTCGCAGCTCTCCTAAAGCCTTTCCTGCCAGGTGTCCAATCCATTGTTGGTTGATATTTATTAATGAAGGCTTAAACATCCTATGAACTTTCAGTGGAAATTTAACTGATAGATTGAAGTTTCCTTTACGAGCTCATCCCCACTTCTCCATTCCTCTCTTTCTCTTTAACTTTCTCCTTCAAAATACTGCGGGCCAAAAGAATTAGCGGATGGTGTAATGTGAAACGAAAGGATTCCTCCAGGTTACTTAATACAGTTTTGTGGCATTCTTTTTTTGTTTCTTGGTTCTTTTTGTCGAGAGTAATATTTTCTAAATTATTTTTCCTAAAGGTATCAAGAAACGATAATGTTTCCTTGAATTCGCTTATGTATTTGTCTCCTCAATGTCACTCATATTGAATATCTTAAGAGAAATGCTGGAATATTTTGGTGTTCCCATAGACCAGGTAAATATCTTTTAATTGATTTGAATGACACTGTTGTATTTGTTGTTGGGTCTTATTTTGAAAATGATCTATATGTAAACATTTAAGGCAAAATTGTTGCTTCTTTTCAGGTATAACGAAGGTGAGTTTGCAATAATATACCTTTGGTAGTTTGAGTTAAAAGGGGTATAAGATTAGGGGTACCGGCTGGCTCAGTTGGTAGAGTATGCAGCTCTTGGTCTCCAGCTTGTGAGTCTGAGCCCCACATTGGAGGTAGAGTTTATTTAAAAAAGGATAAAAATATTAGGAGCTTATTTACTGGATAGGTCAAATGCCAGCAAAAGGTGCAAATGCAGCAAAATAGATTTTTGCTTTCATAGATAAAATATATTTTTAGCTAGTGGTTTTATTTAAGGTAATTTAATTTTGGTATTTGGATATATAAGGCAAGTTATAGTTCAACAAATTCAGCATAAATCTTGAGAGAGGATGACTTAGATCTGAGAATTATAAGCAAATTCAATTTTCTCTACTTAGGGAGCATTACTACATCTAAGATAATATGCTTGGTTCTGCAGGTGATAACAGAGTAGCAATACATGGTTCTGGTATTCATGATGTTTAAAATAAAATATGAGGAATAAGAAACATATACAGACTATAGTACAAGATTGAATATAAGAAAGAATAGTTGGGTTTACAGAATGGGCAAAGTGTTGCTATTTGTTGTGAATTAGAAGAGAGTAATAGTCCAGGATACTTTAAAGATTTTAAACAAAAGTTGAAGACTGGTTATAAATTACAAATAGGCAGTTATTATATTATAAATATTATAAATGGGCAATTCAGTATGAGGAACTAGTTTGAGTAGGGAGATAAGGTGAGCCAGATGTGCTGTTGGAATATAAATACAAATATCCTGCAGATAGATAAGTGGTTCTAGAGTGTAAGAAAAAGAGATTCAGATTTAAGGTTATCTGCATTCTTATGATATTTGAATTCATGGACTTTGACAGAATGGAAGATGTTGTCGGATGTTATTGATGCATTTTGAATTTCAGAAATAGTGGGATCAAAGATAATGGCAGCTTGAGTAAAAGATTTGCTCATCATTAGATTACTGATGCCTTTAAGGGTTTCTGTAGGTGGAGAGTGGTAGCTGCCTTGTATTTTGAAGAATGACTGAAGAAGGAAGGTGGCATCAGCACCTTCTTTTGAAAAGTTTGTGAAAAGAGATCAAGAGTGACCATCAAATTGATGTTAGAGATAACTTAATGTTTGCAAGCATTGAGGAAGAACCTCACAGCCAGGAAAAATTTTAAGATTCAAATGAAATAGTGAGTGATTGAGCAGTGCCCTTGAGAAGGTAGTTGGATAAGGAATATAAATATAGGGGCTCGTGGGTGGCTCAGTGGGTTAAAGCCTCTGCCTTCGGCTCAGGTCATGATCTCAGGGTTCTGGGATCCAGCTCCACATCAGGCTCTCTGCTCAGCAGGGAGTCTGCTTCTTCCTCTCTCTCTTCCTGCATCTCTGCCTACTTGTGATCTCTATCTGTCAAATAAATAAATAAAAATCTTAAAAAAAAAAGGCTATCAGGCAAAAAAAAAAAAAAAAAGAGTTAAAAAAAAAGGAATATAAATATATAAGCCTTGGAAAAAAGACGGGCAGTCGAGTATGAAAAAATTGAGAGATGGTGGAGAGGTTTTGAATGTAGAGAAATGAAAATTGAGGTTAGTCACCTTGGAGTTCTCAGTTTTCTTAGTTAAGAGCAAAGTCAAGGCTACTGACAGAAATGGTGACATTGTAGATTGCAGAGACGAGGGATTGCTTTGGGCAACACGGTAGAGAATAGAGAACAAGACATGTTCTGAAGGGGTTGCAGAATACCTGTACAGAATACTCTGCTGAAGTTCAGCTTGGATTTGTAGTCTTTCTGAATATTGCTGTTCTGTGATTTCTTTTCTCCGGCTTAGAGTTGTTGGGGTAGTTCATGATTGGTAGTAAGCATATCACTGAAACAATTAAAATTCTCTGGTTGGTAGGAAAGTCACACCAGTAAAGTCAACATGAGGGTGCTGGATCAGGAGTAGTAAAAAGAGAAGAAAGCATCAGAATGGTGAGGATGGCAATGAAGGGATGAGAGAGAAGAACAGGAATTTGTCAGGATGGAACTTGTAGAGTGAGACATGAAGGTACCATCCGAGTTAACCAAGAGTTGGGTGGCAATTTTTGTACAGTGAGTAGCCCTCACTGTAGCAAAACCTCCAGACCTGTGGTTCTTGGAAACAGTGCGTGTGAGTGGCCTATAGAACACTTTAAATATAATTGCTCAGGCTGGCAGGGATTCTAGTGTTACTAGGTCCAGGATCAGTATACTCCAGGCTGTGTTAGTCAATATGGTAGCCACTGGCCAGATGTCATCTTCAAGCACTTGAAATGTCTGAATTGAGATCTCTGATAGATGTGAAATATGCAATGGATTTGAAAGACTTGGTATGAAAAGAATATAAAATAATGCCATTATTTAAAAAATATTGATTACATGTTGAAATGATAATATATACATATTGAGTTAAATAAAATATACTAAGAAAATAATCTCACCTCTTTCTACCTTTTCAGATTATAGCTACTGGAAAATTTATTTTACAAATGTGGTTTGTGTTTTATTTCTCTTGGAACCCACCTTCCAAGGTGATTCTAGTATGCCTATGGTTAAGAACTACCACCCTGTAGGATTGAAAACCAACACAAACATGTCTTTGCCTGCCAAGACTTTACAATCTAATGAAGCAAAGAGAAAACTGCAAATGAAATGAAGTTATATGTAGTTAGGTGTCCTATTGTATGGTACTCCTTGGAACTAGTTTCGGAATTCAGAGCCTAGGAAGCTCCTGAGAGCAGAGAGAATCAAATGTGAATGAGGAATGTGAATCTGGCATTAGAAGAGATATACAAAAAGCTGGTTCTAGGGCTTGAGATAGAGCTGGGCCCTCTGGGCACATGGGTGTGTTTGGCAGTTCGGATAATATTGGCTTGTCTTTGAGACAATGAGGAAAATGGCTTAACTCAAAAGAGCTTGTGTCCTTGTTAATGAAGAGTGAGTAGGTAATTCAGCTGGATAAACAGGGCCAAGTGGCAGAGGACCTTTACGGTTGAGTGGAGAAGGAATACAGAATTCATGGAGGACTTTATGTAGACTGAGCTGGCAGAATTGGTGGCATCAGTATTTAATCTTAGACTCAAGTGTTTGGATATGATCAGATACATTCAGAACCCTTACTACTTCAAAGCGGAGGGATGGCATCCAGTGTGCCAATGGCTTCCGGGTCTTCCTCTCTAGCCCTAGTTCTTTTCAACTAGTCAAATGGCTTCGATTTTTACCTATCATGTATTCTGTCTGCTGATGATTCCCAATTCCGTCTAAATCCCAGATGTTTTTTCCCAAGTTCCAAAACTGTATATCCATCTGCTTATTGGATATTTCCAAGAAGATGCTGTTAGGATGCTACCTATATCTGTTGCTTGTAATAAACTTTGTCCTTGTTATAGGATCTGAGGAAAAACTAAAAGTCCCAAGTTTTATTGGTTTTTAAAAAGAGAAAGTGCTTACTTTGTGTTGAAATCTGCTAAATGTTATGTCCTGTTTCGGGGGAGCTTCTTTTGGGAGTAGTTTATACAGTCTGGAAAGCCCAAAGCAACAGATAGGTGGTATTTGAATTACAGTAGATGAGTTACAGTAAATGAATTACATTTCATTTCTGTCATCTATTTAAGAACTGACTTCTAGCTGATATATTGCATTGTAAGTAAAGAATTTTTAAAGTTATCTACATTTGTTCCGCTAAAGAGGATTTATTTATACCTCTAAAAAGGATCTCACCTTTAAAGGGAATTACATGAGTTTACTCTGTACTGGCTGATGCTCGACAAACTCAAAATTGTCGATTTTTGATTGGGCCAGAAGATATGTTTAGCTGGGAAGAGGGGAGGCAGTTCTTCTGAATAAAGTTCCCAAAGGTATTTTGCCGTTATCAGAAAGACCGTTCTTCCTGGAATATTATATAGGTTAACTCCCATCCTTTTTTTTTTTTTTTTAAGACAAATATGAATAAAGTTTAATTCTTTGAAGAAAATACTTTGAGTATACCATTATGTATCTTTTTTTAAACAAGTGTTAGTGCATTTACATCTGCTTTTCTTCAAAGATAAAAACATGCTTTAACAGAGTACTTTTCAAACACTGTATAAATAGGTTTTGCAGATTAGAGAAAATAAAGACTATGGATCAGCTCGGAGTATTGTTCGTATTATTGGGAAAATTCTTCCTCTAGAACCTTGTCCCAGGCCTAATTTTGAGGTAAGTCTGTCAATAGGCATTGTTTAAGTACTATGTCTAAAATAACCTCGGTACCAGAGTCAGAGTAGAACAAAAGAAGAAAGGTTTCTTGTAAGCCAAAACCCTTTAGTTTATTCGTGGAAACAAGTCATTTGTTGTATGTTTTTGTTTTTACTTCTTTGAGTAATTACATTCGGAGTTGGAAAGGTACAAAGCAACACCCGAATAGCTTATTTTATTCTTCTAGTTTGTGTTTCATGATAGATGATATTAACCAGGGTAGAGATATATTGCTACATGTGTAGACTTCAGAATAACATTTTCCTCAGTATTGTTTCTTGCTAACAGATGCATGTTTGGTATTGAATATTCTTTTTCCTTTTCACTCTTGTATTTTTAATTTATGTAATTTACATCGGCATGCATGTGTCCTCCCTTCCATCCCCCCCCCCCCGACCCCTGCAGAGCTCTGACTTTTTTTTTTTTTTTTCTCACTTTTTTTTCCTTTAGTTGATCCCACTGTTGAACTCTGTAGACTCTGGTAACTGTGGATCTGTAGTTCCATCTTTTGCTGATACTCTGTGTGTGGCAAATGATGAAGAAGCCAGTTATCTCAGATTTCGGTAATTTGATATACTTTGGAAAATGGGTAATGGGCTGTAATCTGAGTTCTTGCATGTGTTGAAGTTTGATCATTCTAATTGAGCCTTTTGTCTGTCTTTACTGTCTTTACTGCCCTGTATCTTCCTAATAAGGATTTATTTCATTTTTCCCATTTCTCTTAATGCAGGATTAGGAAAGAATAATATTAAAAGAATGTCAGAATCAGTATGTCCATTTTTAGGAGAAAGCTGTTTCCTACACTACATACTATATATATTTATTTATTTTATATATTTAACCAAAAGGTATTTAGTATTTACTGTGTACCAGGCAATGATGTTAAAAATATTTCAAAATTTAGGATGTGTTACTGTTGTGTTAACATTTGTTAATATGTTCAGATATAGGCTGTCAGCACAATAAGGGTCAATTATTCAAATATTCTGGCTAAATTTATTATGTATCAAACTGATTTATCTATTTTAAAACAGAATACCACAAACTTACCCCTAACATAATGCTGAATATTAAATAAGGCCCTTCAGTACCTTATATTCAGAATATGTAGAATTTCTAAGTAAATCAACATTATTTCTAAATAAATCAATCTGTACTGTATTTAAATCTAATAGGTAGAACAGTTACAGGGTAATTATTTTTGTTTTACAGTCCAAGAGCAAGATTTGTTCCTTCATTCACTTACCACTTTTGGTTACCTATAACTGTTGTGTTCCAGATACTGAGAATACAGAGTTACATAAGAAGTTGTCCTTGTCCTCAGCCAGTCTAGAGACAATCACGGGATAAAGAGAACTTCCCTATTTTTTTTGTGTCTTTATTCCTCTTTGACTCAAAGAATTTATTGCTCCAGGAAAGTTTCCCTCCATTTCTCACTCTCTCTCCCTCCCTCTATTATGTCATTGTGTACTTTTTCCTTCTATGCACAGAAATAGTATATGGAAACATGAAGAAGAGGAGAAAATGGAATTTTCCCATTCTTTTCAACCAGTTTGAAATCCATTTTCACCTGTTCTCAGACAGAGTAAACGAATGAAAAGTGATGGGACTGTAGGTGAAGCTGCATTTAAAAAGATAACTGCCCTTGAAGAGGAGCTGACTTTTCTTCGCACCCAGATCGCTGCCATCGTGGGAAGGCAGGAACTGAAAGCCAGTAGGCATGTGGGTGAGTCACATGGGGTTTGTTTCAGTCCGATGGGGCGGGGCTAGCAATTCCTGTCCTCGGGCTGCTGGGGATGTGCAATTACTAGGTGTGGAGTTTATTTAAAGTAAGTTAAGGCACGTTTGTAGTGAGGGGGCTGGTATCTGTAGTGAGGGGGCTGGTATCGGCTCCAGCTATACTGCTGAAGATTGAAGGAAACTTTTCTACCTCTTCAGAAAAGCATTGAAATTTATGAGGAAGGACATATTAATTTGAAAGAAGAGCATGTATTTGTAGCTTGAAGTTATTGCTGCTATCCTTCCACTAAATTCACGTTGAATAGTGTATTTCAGATGATCCTTTTCTCTGTGTTTAGAGATGTGACTTGCTTTAAACAACATGTATGTAATATATACACACGTGTATAATTCATATACAACATGAAGTGTTCATATAGTGTTGTATATTTATAATATATAAATACTATATATTAGCAATTAAAGTGAGATGCACACATACATTTTTTAAACCAGTCCTGTTAAGAACACAGTCTTTAGGGAGCAAGTCTGTTGTGAAAGTATAGTACTCTGTACCCATCCTAGGCTCTTGCCTAGAAAATGGTTTGTTTCTACAGTGTCATCATAATGTACCAGTCTGAGTGTTTCTAACTACAAATTGTTAATTATATTTTAGCTTTTTTAAAAATAGATGATGAAATTCAGATTGTATGTTAATTACTGAGAAAGAACTTTATATTTTTCTTTTTAAAATGCATTCTCACCCTTCCTCCCTTTATAGGCCTACACAGACAATCCTAATTGGTTTAAAAATAAATTTATTTTTTGATTTGACTCTTATCAAAATTACTAAGCAGATGGGATTCCTTCTCTTTCCTGGCCACCCTATCATTATTTCAGTAACATTACAGAAATTGTTCCTGCTTTGGTTCTAATTAGTTATGTGGTATGTTAAAATTTTGCATGATTTTTCAAAAGACTACTTTGTTTTTAGGCTTCTTTGACTTGAATGATGAGCCTCGTGGTTTGGGACAAAGACCATCACCAGGGACTACTGAACTGAGTGTCCAGCCAGATCCATTTTCAAGTTCAATGCTTTATCCTCCTCCTCCTCCTCCTCTTCCTCCTCCACTGCCCCCTCAGCATTTTTCTCCACAGCCGACCTGTTCTCCTCTCACACAGTCAGGATCTAATAATATGTGTGACTCAGATAATTCCGCAAATGAAATGAAAAAACAGCACCCGGCTGACAGTAAGACCAATTACAGTCATTCAAAAAACCAGGAAAATAAAGATGTTCCAAACATGTTGGATGTACTAAAGGACATGAATAAGGTTAAACTTCGTGCTATTGAACGGTATGTTACCATAACTTGAGAAATGCACCAAGTTCTGTTCATGTTTTAGTGACTTATTGTATTTATTAAAGTACTACAGACAAGTCTTCTCTCTTATTCCTCTTTACTCCAAACACCTCTCCCAGAAAGAATTCTTTTCCAGTTTTTTTACTCTTCCTTCTAGTGTCTTATCTGTATTTTTTAAACAACATACTTCCTTTGCTATTTCTTGATACTTTAACTGTATTTCCTTTTGTTAAAACTCAAGAGTATGTTCTCCCAGCCATCCTGTCCTCTAACACGTACACAAATACTCCTCTTGTTCCATCTTCCCAATGTAATTAAATCCATAGGCTTTACTTAAATCAGTATTCAGAATTTACATCTTTATAACAGTAAGCAGTCACAGGTAAGCCATTTCCTTTGCTATAGTTACGTTTTGTTTGTTGAATAATTTTATTTTCTATTGCAGTTAATGTCTCTCTGAATTTCTTTCTCTTTTTCTTTTTAAAATAAATTCCCTGGTAGGAGCCCTCTCTCCTGCTCCAATCTCTGGTTCCTGCAAGCCTGCTGTGTTTGTGCCATGTTGAGAATTTCCTTGGCCATCATCATGGGCATTCTGTACCCTTTCACTTGTGTTGCCTTACCCATTACTGGGGTGTCCTATCTTCCCATACCTTCCTGAGAAAGGATCTGTAAAAAGGGAGACTATTTTAAGACTGCATTCTGAAAATGTTACTATTTTATTCTCACAGTTCATTGCTAGTTTGGCTGGGTATACAGTGGCAGAAAATCATTTTTCTGCAGAATTTTGAAGACGTCATTCCATCGATTTCTAGCTTCCAGTGTTCCTACTGAGAAGCTGATGTCATTCTCATTCCTGGTACCATGTATGCAGCCTGTTTCTTTATTCTTGAAACATTTAAGATCTTCTCTTTAGTCCTGGTGTTTGGGAATTTCATGATGCCATGCCCTGAAGAGTTCCTTTTTGAATTTCTTATGCTGGGCACTTGTGGACTCAGTCTTGAGTTTACCTTTCATTCAGTGTGTAGACTTCTCCTCAGTCCTTGTTTTCAGGAAGGCAGCTCAACCCCCATTATCTTTGCTTTCATCAGCTTTCCAGCTTTCAGTGTTTTGTTGTGGTTCTTACGCACTCTCTCATAATTTCTTTGTCTTTGTGGGTATTGTGTCCTTTTCATTTCTTTACTGTCATTTTAGTAGGATTTCACAGAGATCTGCCATGTTCATTTGGAAATCCCTCATTGAGGTTTTTTGTGAGAAAATAAATACATTTTCTATATAATAGTGTTAGGAAAGCTACATCATTTCATTATTAATGAGTTTATGATTTGATCATTTGTGAAGCACCTGGTACAGAGAGAAATATTGTGGCTAGATGGGCACACTTGTTCCAGCAAGAGGGCCTACTGGGCCCAGTCAGTGTCAGACTGTGCTCCGACTACTACCATCAGTGGAGACACAGCAAGGAGGCCAATAGACTCTACCCTCCACCCCCAGTATCTCATTTTTCTACAGCTAACCTTGCATTATACATTACTCCATAATCGGATGAGACTTCCCCCTTCTTTACATTTACAAAGTCATTATTCATGTTCTCTGCCTTCTATCTTGTTACTGTGAATAAAGTATCATTGTTCATGTCCAGCCTCTCCCTTGGGTCACTGGTTCCCCCTCTCTCTCATCCTCTCAAGGATTTTACTTAAAATGATCCCTTCTGTCTTCTATATCATCAAAGTTTTCTTCTTTACTTTATTCTCCTCGTACTTGACTGTTTCCCATCTTCAAAACACGTATATCCTTGGTATTATTTGTTTCTGTGCTCCTCTTTATGGTATAAATTCTTGTTGTCAATAGTTTGTTTGCTTTTCTCACTGCCGCCTTTTACCTTCTGTAATATGGTCTCTGTCCCCACCACTCCACTGACAGCTGCTGTTTATCAAGGTCACCAGTGACTCCCTTGCTAAATACAATGGTTAGTTCTTAGTGTTCCTCTTACTTGATATCTTGGCAGTATTTATACAGTCTGTGGTTCCTTCCTCCTTGGAACACTGTCTTCCTTTGGCTTCAGGGAAATCACACTTGGTTTTCCTCTTACTTCACTGGCCATGCCTTATTCCTTTGCTTAATCTTGCTTCTTGGCCTGGTGTCTATGTTGGCATGTGCAAGGCTCAGACCTCAGTCCCCTTCTCTCTATATCCACATTGTTTCCTTTGGTGATCTCACGGAGTCCTGTGGCTGTGTATACCATTGATATGCTAATGACATTCACATTTATTTTTCTGTCCCTGATTTTCTCCTCTATATTCCATGCCTACTTGATGAAATGCCTGCCTGACATCATTTGCTTGTCTCACAGATGTCTCAGGCTTCATGTGTTCAAAACAGAACTCTTCCTTCCTACCTGTCCACTTTCTCCACCTTGAAAACCTGTTCTGTCCCAAGTTTTTGCATCTCAGTAAATGGCAACACCATCACCCAGTTGTTCATCACCCAGGTGTCTATTCAGTCCAGACATCTAGAATCATCCTTTTCCTTTCCTTTTTATCAGTATACAGTTCAAATGTGTGTACCCTCATGATCTAACTGCCACCCCCAATCTAAGCCACCATCTCTAACTTGGACTTCTGCAATAGCCTCCTAATTGACCTCTCTGCGTTCTTGCCTCCTTACCTTTTCTCCGTAGAGTAATCAGGGTGATCCTTTAAAAATTGAAGTCCAGGGCCATTTGGCTGGCTCAGTTGGAGCATGCGACTCTTAATCTTGGGGTTGTAAGTTCAATCCCCATGCTGAGTGTAGAGATTACTTCAAAATAAAATCTTTAAAAACAAACAAAATAAAACTTGAAGTTCAGTCTGGCCATTCCCTGCTTAAAACCCTTTGATGGTTTTCCATCATGCTTAGAATATAATTCAGACACCCTGCTGTGGCCTCTCAGTACCCCCAGGGTCCAGTCCTTGCTTCTGTCTCTGACCTCATGACCTATTTCTCATGTCACTCTCTGCGCTCCAGCTGTAACTGTTTTTCTTTTTTCTCACATATGCCTCCACTGTATGTTTACACTAACGCTGACTTGGGGTCATTTATAGGGAGGACACCATCTCCTTAAAGAAACTTTTCCTGGTCATCTCATCTAAGGTGCTATTGTCCCAGTCACTGTCACATTACCTACTTAATTTTATTTATAGCATGCATTGCTGTCTGCAGTGATCTCACTTGTTTGTTGATGATTTCCTGTCACCAGAATATTCCATGGGAGTAAGATATGGCTGTACTCTCAAAGCATAAAATGGAATCTGGTGTAGTAGTAGGCATTGAGTGAAGACTGAATGAATGATTGGCCCAGTAGCTTTCTCTTCATGAATTCAGTTAGTCCCCTTCGGAAGTTCTTAAATATGTCTTTAAATTTTCCACTGGAAAATGAGAAAATTAAAAATAAAGATCTTTAGCACAGTGAGATATTTGATAATCTCAGGTCCCAGCAAGATTGTGGTGGAGTCCCACCCACCAGAAGAAACCATAGTTTCTTGGATTTCTGATTCCTAATTCATTGTGCCTTCCAGATTCCTTGTTCTTTGGCGAAAATTTTCAATCTTGAAGAATCATTAGGTTGTAATGTATTATGCTTATATTTCTGGTGTATTTGTCATTAAGGAGCTACATTACACAAGGCTTTAATTAAAAAACATTTTTTTTTTTTTTAAATAGGTCACCTGGAGGTAGACCCATTCAGAAGAGGAAAAGACAAGATTCACATTGGGATCCAGTGTCTTTAATATCCCATGCACTTAAGCAGAAGTTTGCATTCCAAGAAGATGATTCCTTTGAGAAAGAAAATAGGTCTTGGGAATCTTCTCCGTTTTCTAGTCCAGAAACGTCAAGAGTGAGCTATAATAACGTAAAGCTAGTGTTTTAATTTTTCTTAAGTATGTCATTCATGATACATCTTCGCCTTCAGGTTCTCTTGAAGTACTTGCACAGAATGGACCATGTGGTTGTTGGCTGGTACTGTGTCTGTTTCTGTGGTTTCTGTTCCCTTTCACACATTCCTTTTAGCTTTTTGGCTTACTATGAAGTTTTTTTTTAAATAAAACACTTGATTTGAAAAATACTTGTGCATGAGTCTGTCAAGGTTTCTCCTGACAGGTGCTAACTTGATGTCGCTGTCTGCAGTTGGGACAAGGTGTCTGAAACTTGAAGAGACCAGAGAATGGTGACAGATTGCCTCAGTGGAGTTACATGGATACTCCCAGTATTTTTCTCAACTATAAAGACTAGGTTATTTAGTTAAATAGAATGTTAACAATGCTTTTTAAAAAGTAGCTAGTATCGTAATTCTCTTCAGTGACAACATTTCTTGGCTCCCGGCATGGATCGGAGCAGGAGAAATAGCCCCACTCACGTCTCTGAGTTACTCGGTGTGCGTGTGCCATCTCTGACATTAATCATGTCATCTCTGGAAATTCCTAACTCTAAGAAGGCAAAAAAGTATTGTGTACTTTAGAATTATTACAATCATAAAGCACAAATGTTCCTAAAAATTAATGTTTAGCATTTGTGTAGAAATGTCTAACTTGGGAGTACTTTTTTGCTCACCTCATTTGATCCTCACAGCACCGTCCTAAAAATAAATAGAACTAAAACTAAGTATTACCTGTCTCTCCCTGAGGAAATAATCCTCAGAGTGCCAAAGTAATCTAAGTGTAACCCTTCATCTTATTGGCACAGCAGAGACTGGAGCTTGGTTTATTAACATGTAGGGTGTCTGAAAACCTTCAGTCACATATGTGAGTCACTTGTGTGGGACACACTTCCAGTGACGGTGGGTGATTGAGGGATTGATTACGGGGTTGTCTCACTGCTCACTCTTCAGCATTTTATTGCCAACCACCACCTCAGAGAAAGAATCATCTCTTTTTGTATATTTTAAGGCACCAAGCTTAGGGCAGGACACACGGGGACTCAAGCTGTAGTTGGGGGGGAACCCAGTCTCGCTCTGTGTCCTCGGCTAGGGGCACAATGCCGGACTCACAGCCCAGTCCCAGATCCCTGTCGATTGTTGGTAGAATTAAACCTCAAGCGGTCGTTTGGTTGTTAACATTCTTCTATGTGACAATACTTTCTGGGTGAAACTTTTGCTTTTCTTCCGTTTGGGTGCCACATCTCACAGTCAGGAGAGTGAACTAAAGGAAGAATGGACCAACGCAAGGCGTGAACAGTATGAGCTGAGTGTACACCGGCAAGGAAAGATTGCGGAAGTAAGCAGCCAGTCTTTCCCTCACGGGCAAAGATCTCATCTGTCAATGAAGTTGAATGAAATGTGTGCACTGGGATATAGTCAAGCAAGGCTCTGAAGAGGGTTGAGTCTTAAGAACACCTGTCTCTGTTCTTGGAAGATCCAGCAGTTAACTGGCCACTGGCAATAGGTGTATGGATTTCTCTTTGCGTGTACATTCGTGTTCTACACGGTTACATAAGGTCGTCCTAAAAGCCAAGTAGTAAATGACCTAAGGTGTCTCATTGGAGAGCAGTAGGGTCTCACTAGAGGGTAACAGAAATCATGCTCATGGATTAAGAAACAATATATTGTAGTACTCAGTCAATGATAACATATTTGGATGTTTTAAAACAAATTTTTTAAAAAAGATTTTATTTATTTGACAGAGCACAAATAGGCAGAGCAGCAGGCAGAAGGAGAGGGAGAAGCCGGATCCCAACTGAGTCACCCAAGTGCTCCTTAAAAATAATTTCTTAAAACAATTATGACTTCCTAATTTAAGAGTTTTTGAGTCTTTTTTAAAATTTGTAGTGATCTGGTTTACTTGGTCTGGAGGGACTTAGAGATTTTCAAAGAATACAAAGTATTTTTTCATTAGAATTGTTAAAGTTTGGGGATGCCTGGGTGGCTCAGTCAGTTAAGCATCTGCCTTCGGCTCGGATCATGGTCCCAGGGTCCTGGAACTGAGTCTTGCACCGGGCTCCTTGCTCGGTGGGGAGCCTGCTTCTCCCTCTGCTTGCCACTCCTCCTGCTTGTGCTCACTCTCTGTAAGTAAATAAAAGGTTAAAGTTTGCATCATACAGATTGAGTCTTCTAAAAATCCTTCCCAAGGTGATCAAAAATTATTCTTAGAAATTGATTTTGATTGTTGGAAGTAGAAATACTTAAAGAATCTTTTTGATAAGTTTTGCCTACTTCTACACAAATATGAATGGCTATGGTTTTATTTTCTTTTCTGTTTTTTCCATTTATACTCTGTACTTTTGTAAATGTGTTTTTTGAACTTGGTTATTTTTTGTAGCAAATCAAATTCATGTTTTCTCCTTTCTGCTTCGTAAATTTGAATTTTTTTTTTTTTTTTTTTTTTTTGGCGGGGGGTACAGTTCTGTAGGGAGAGTACCTTGGGTAATACAGATGAAACACACACATAGGGTTGGAATATATATTTTGTCCCTCTTGGTCCATATACAAATGTGTGGAAATTTACATGTTCCCTAGATTCTTCAGCCTCTAGGACTGCCAGTGAATTTAGGTTCCGTTTGAATGGACTCGGCACCCACCCAGTTTGCCAGACTCTATCCCTCTCTTAACAGCCCATGGTTTTCTTGGTGTGCTAGAGAACTGATTGCTTGGCTCTCCTTCTTTTCCAATCCTTTTCTCCCCAGTCATCTTCCAGTTAGGAGTGGCCATCCGGCAGCTATCTTTTGACCATGAGGAACAGGCTTTGGATCACAGAGATGTGAACCCGGATGTCAAAGAGCTGTGGAGAAGTCCAGAACTATCTGTGGACTTTTTTTTTTTTTTTTTAAGATTTTATTTAATTTACACACACAGAAATCACATGTAGGCAGAGAGGCAGACAGAGAGAGAGGGGGGGAAGCAGGCTCCCCACTGAGCAGAGAGCCCAATGTGGGACTTGATCCCAGGACCCTGAGATCATGACTTGAGCTGAAGGCAGAGGCTTAACCCACTGAACCACCCAGGCACCCTATCTGCAGACTTCTTGCTACCTGAGAGAGAGAGAGAGAAATAAGATACATAGGCCTTCTGGGTTTTCCACTACTTGCAGCCCCAAACATGCATAATGACACAGCACGTGCAGCAGTGTAGCTTTGCTACCCGGCTCTTATTCCTTCTGTGTAGTTTTGGATACTTCTCTGGTTATCAGCTCTGTTCTTGCTGTTGTTCCTGCCCCTCTTGTCTATCCCCACCCTGTCTTTTCTCCTCCACCACTTTTTTTTTTCTTTAAAGATTTTATTTATTTATTTGACAGACAGATCACAAGTAGGCAGAGAGAGAGGGAAGCAGGCTCCCTGCTGTGCAGAGAGCGCAATGCGGGGCTTGATCCCAGGACGCTGAGATCCTGACCGGAGTTGAAGGCAGAGGCTTAACCCACTGAGCCACTCAGGCGCCCCTTCTCCTCCACTACTTTTTAACCCACAAAGGAATGTTGCATTTTCAATTCCATAGTTTCCTTATTTGAAGGTGTATAATGAACAATCCCTCCTTAACAACCAGGTTAGAAAGCTTTGGAAGGTGCCATCCTCTGTCAGGTAAAGCATTTCTTGATAGACTTCAGGTTGATTTTATGGGGGCCTGCGGGCTTTCCTGTTCTATATTAGAATTTCCTGCCTGCCCAGAGCTCATTTCAGCACTGGGACACATGGGGATTGAAGTGGCCTTGGACTCCCCTCCGTTTAGAAACATGATTTCTGGTG
The DNA here is from genome assembly GCF_964662115.1 of Mustela nivalis. Lineage (NCBI taxonomy): Eukaryota > Metazoa > Chordata > Mammalia > Carnivora > Mustelidae > Mustela > Mustela nivalis. The sequence goes on from NC_139024.1 coordinate 64,623,809, forward strand.
CTCTGGGAGATGTGATCACATTCCTCCAAGTTCTTCAGGAAGGTTCCCCAGGGGCCCACGCTCAGGCCCCTGGCACGTGTGCAGCTTCTGAGGCTTGGGGATTCCGTGTGGGCCTTCATGATCCTGTATCCGCACAATCTAACACCAAATGTTATTTATAAAATCATATTTGGTTGTATCTTAAACTTGCTTAAACGTGCTCTGAATGCCAAAACTTTCCGAGAAGCTCTAGAAATGATAGCTTAACTTCCCGACTCTGAAACACGTCTTCTCCCGATTGCCCTAGAGAGGAGTCCCTCTCTCCGCTTTCTCAGATGCCTTCAACCCAATGCGCTGCTAGTTAATCGCTATAAACTAAGGTGTTTGAGCAAGGATACAAATATGAAAACTGAAAAATGAGCATTGGTTTTATAATGGAGACCACAAGAAGTTAAAGGTCAGAATCTTGACTAGCTGAGTCAGCCTACAAGGACAATGAGGGTTGTCGAGGCAGTGAGGGGAGGGGGGTTCCCAGGGATGTGCCCCAACATGGGGGCAAGTCAAAAGGAGTGGCATGGGACCATTTATGGGGAGAGGGTATCCAAAGGCCTGACTTTTGCAACGAGAATATATTTGTGCTTTCATTATGACACTTATATAGGAATTAGGTTGGGGGAGATGCGGCCATTTATATGATAGCAATGGGGTAAGAGGATTTTAAAGCAGGTTTGGCTGGATATTAAATGCAGACCGGCCTTAGATCCGAGAGGTTGAGTATGCAGTTGGATTTGATTCGAATTGAAAACACAAACGACACCGGGCAGGGGAATGAAGGGGAAGATTTTTGTATCAGAAAAAGGCAGTTTTGCAAGGGGCTTCTCCGGGATGCGGACTCCTTAGGAGATCCATGTGGGGAAGTCGGTCTGGGTGTTAAGCCCCCACAACCGAGGAGGCAGGAGCAGGTGCTGGAAAAGCCTAGGAGCGCCGCGTCTCCAAGAGGGCCCGGCACATCCCACCCGGAGCGCCGAACCTGGGGAAGCCAGTCGGAGCGGTCTCCCGGGGATCCGAGGGTGCTGCGTCTTTCTACTTTGACACCGACCACACGCTGGACGAGGGGGCAGGGCCTCGACAAAGCGGCCTTCTTCCGCCTAGGGCAATTGCCACAGAGGGTTGTCATTCTGAGACAGATCCCAGGGGCGCCCCCACTCAGTTACAGGACACGTGTGCTCCGAGAATGGAGTAGAACCCTCCCCCCACTCTCGCCCATTGCAGTCGGCTCAGGGGGTTTCTGCTTGCCAAGAATTCCCCGTGCTTTTTGCCTCTTCATCTTTCTGCCAGCTTAGCCCTTACACCCCTCTTCAAGGAAATACTTGCATTTTAAAAAGAACTATTGCCCTGTTGTCTTCCAGGTTTCCGTGGGTTACCTGTGGCTGCTCAGCCTTAGCTTCGGCCTTTTCATGGAAATTGCTCTGTTTATAGGGACGCAGAAGCATTAAGCAGTTATCCCATCTTGTTGATTGGGGGACTCTTGGGAGGAGGGCTGGACACGTGCCAGGAGAACCGCCTTCTCACTTGTGTGGGCCCCAGGCTCCTGTACTGGAAAACTAAATGGGAGTGTGCCCGAGGTCCAAGACGCACATTAACATTCTGTGACTTACCTGCTGCAGCGGAAAGATACATGATCCTAACTCAACTTGGCTGCCATTTCCGTTTCCGCGCTCTATGCGAATATTCTTCCCTGGGAGATGTGGTCTTGGGTTGGACCCAGTGGGGAGGTGACCTGTGGGGTCCTGAGATTTCTGTTACCCTGTACCGGGGAGTGGGCTGTGAGGTACCTTCTCAGTGACGGCAGTGGCTCTCATTTTTAGAGACATCACCACAGATCAGCTCCTGTTCTTAGTGTTTTCCATGAATTAACTCATTTAACCCCGAGGAGTTAGGTGTAGAGCCTAAGTAACCACCCACCTCCCGCCCCAAGTTTTCACAGCCTCTAAGCGGCAGAGCTGGTGTTTGAACCGAAGCAGATGGTGTTCACGTTTTTAACCCCTAGGCAACGCTACCCGTAGTATACATTTGTTTACTTATTTATTTAGATTTTGCCTTATTCCAGGAAGTATTTAAGGCATCTCGTACAAGGATGGGTAAAGTCAGGCAGGATAATATAGCCAGAAACTCCCAGGAAAAAACCCGTCAGGCTGCAGTTTTCCATACTCACCACAAGAGAGCAGCATAACATCGGCGAGCATGCATGCCGACGCGAAAACTGCCATCAGTTTGGAAATCGAATTTTTATTAAGTTACAGACAACACGAAGTTAGATTAGTATTACTTGCACAAGCAGATTTCTTTAAAGGATGTGCCTGAATTCTAAATGGCCATGTCTTTGATATATTTGAGATTACTTATGTCATCAGGCTAATTCAAATTTTTCCAACAAATAATAAATATTCTATAAAATTCATTGATAAAAGCAAGAGATAGTATTGCTTAATTGCAAAACTTAAAGATTGTAGTGAGATTGCTGTCATTTCTTCCGTCTGAGTTCAGTTATTTGTTTTAATGCTAGAGGAAAGCACAAGGCTTATTATAAATAATGGGATTATAGTTTTGGCTTTTTTTCCAGTAAAGATTGGTGCTATGGATGGGGTGGAATTTTTATTAGGTATACCATAACTAACACATGCTAATATTGTAATTCTTTCAAAGATGGTCTTGCCTTCATTTTTCTTCCCTCCTCCTCCTGTGTCGGTCCTACATGGTCTTGCAGTTGAGATAAACTGTGTCAAAAGCTAATCCAGAGAGGGTCATCAGTGATTTCAGATCCAGCTGTTGGAATGAGGAGTTACTGGTTCTGTGGCTCAGGAGGATTCCCTGCTGGGTGGGATGGCACTGTATGTCCCACGTGATTTCTCCAGCTTTTGACTAGGTTCCTGCCTTCAGCTCCCCGCACTACCCACCCCCCCCCGCCCCGCCCCACCCAGTTAAGAACCCTTGAGTTACCTTTCCTGGGCAGGTTTTCAGCCTGGCCCTACCAGCTGCTGGCTGTGTCTGCTCCTGCCAACGCTTCTTTCCAGGGAGCCAGACCAGGTTTTCTGCCTTCTGTAATCTTGCTCTGGTCAATAATGATGCACTAGGCATCTTACATGTACTAATCTAAGTCATATTACGTTTTTACAGATAGGGAAACTGAGGAAGAGAGGTAGAGTACCTTACCCAAAGTCATACTGCTGGCAAGCTCCTCAGCCAGGATTCAAACTCAGGGGTCCAGAGCCTCAGTTCTTGACTGGTAAGCCAGCCCCTCCCAACAGATATGGCTACCAGCTCATCCGAGTTCCAGAAGCAACAAGCGACTACTGGTCCCCAGAGCGCTAGGCTGACATCATTCTGTGCCTTTGCATCTGCTCTTTCCACCACATGGGAGTTCCTACTCATCCTCAAAACACAGTTTATTTTTTTATTTATTTTTAAGAATTTTATTTATTTACTTGGCAGAGAGCAAGAGAGAGAGAGAGAGAGAACACAAGCAGGGGGAACGGCAGGCAGAGGGAGAAACAGGCTCCCCACTGATGACAGAGCCCAAGGGACTCCATCCCAGGAATTATGACCTGAGCCAAAGGCAGAAGATTAACCAACTGAGCCACTCAGGTGTTCCTCAAGACACAGTTTAAACAGCATTTTCCTCAGAAGACTCTTTTGAGTCTCCTTCCCCCTACCCACCCAGTCCCTTCAATATTTCCCACTTTGGTTCCCACAGAACCAAGCCCCTGTCTTTGCTGATGGATTTATTGTAGTGATAATTGCTTCTCATCTGTCTCTCCCAAACTGCACTGGGCTTTTTTGAACAGCCTGAGGGTAGAGCCTGGGTGTTATCTATTTCCTCCTACAGACAAACAATGATAATAGTGCTTTGTTATGTTATTATGTTATTGTGCGACATTAACTAGTGGACACTTTGATGTTTAAGAAGGCTGCTTGTCGGGGCACCTGGGTGGCTCAGCGGGTTAAAGCCTCTGCCTTTGGCTCAGGCTGTGATCCCAGGGTCCTGGGATCGAGCCCCACATTAGGCTCTCTGCTCTGCAGGGAGCCTGCTTCCTCCTCTCTCTCTCTCTCTCTGCCTGCCTCTCTGCTTACTTATGATCTCTGTCTGTCAGATTAAAAAAAAAAAAAAAAGAATGATGCTTGTCTATAGGCTACCTTATTTAGTAACACCATTCAAGAGAGAACTTTTTATCTCCATTTTATGGATGAAGAGAACAGAGCTGATGGAACTCCAGTAGCTTGTCCAAGGTCAGCCGCTGCTGAGTGCAAGGGCTGGGATCGAAACCAGGTCTGTCTGACTTCAGAGCAAGCATGTGTAACTCTTAGACTCTGTGTCCTCCATTGACAAACGTGATAAAAGATACACTTGATGTCAACTTATTTAAATCTAGACTTGATGTCAATTTTGTTAAGACTGTGTATATTATTTAGTAACAGACTCTATCCAAAAGTATGAAAAATAATTCAAGCTAATGGCTCAAATTCACATAGCTGGGAGATTTCTGAGGTGGGATTTACACCAGGGCTGCAGAAGCCAAAGGCTGTTGCTCTCAGTGTGTGTGGCCCATGTTTGGAGGGAAAGATTTTTGTAAGGCCAGGCCTCCTTGGCCAGAGGGGTCAGATGAAACCACTGACGGCCCAAACTATTAGCAGGATGGGGTTGGGGGAGTGCTCGGCTCTCCCAGGACCACCCATCTTGGGGGCCTGCTGAACACTGCCGACCGACCACACCGGGCCCTGGTGAGCTGATCTCTCTGCCCAGCCAGAACTTCCTCCCTTCCTGCGCATTCTGTCCCAGCATGTTTCACACATTAGCCTGCCCAAGACTTGGCTCAGAGTCTTTGGAAACCACCTCGGCAAGAGTAACATTTTCTCCTTTAAGGTTGAATTTGATTTCTGGAAATAGTCCCACAAGCACCAAATCTGATGAATGAGTGGGTGACCGAGCTGGGTGATATCATGATTGGTCACAACTGAGGTGCGACTTTCAAGCAATTCAAGCCATTCTCTTGCCAAGACTATGAGCTGGCTTGGAAGGCATTTCCCAAAGACTGCTTCCAAACATATTTTGAGCAATGGCTGCCCTGGGTGTGTTACCCAGGACGACATTTGGAAGGACAATCCTCATTTTTTTTTTTAAAGCATTTTTTTTTTAAAGATTTTCATTTATTATTTATTTGACAGGCAGAGATCACAAGTAGGCAGAGAGAGAGAGAGAGAGAGGTGGAAGCAGGCTCCCTGCTGAGCAGAGAGCCCGATGCGGGGCTCGAACCCAGGACCGCGGGATCATGACTTGAGCCGAAGGCAGCGGCTTTAACCCACTGAGCCACCCAGGGTCCCCCCCCCCTTTTTTTTTTAAAGATTTTATTTATTTGACAGAGAGAGAGACACACACATAGTGAGAGAGAGAGCACAAGCAGGGGGAGTGAGAGAGGAAGAAGCAGGCCTCCCACTGAGCAGGGAGCCCGATGCGAGACTCGATCCCAGGATGCTGGGGTCAAGGCTGAGGCTTAACGACTAACACACCCAGGCACCCAAAACACAGAACTTCTGGTAGAAGTGCCAGTAAATCAGTCATAGGACTTTAACATCATCAGTATGTTTTGTGATTGATAGTGTCTAGTCAGGGGTCCGGATCCAAGATTTTACAAGTTAGTTTTAACAGATGATAGAGTAAAATTTTGGATGAAGATGAAAATAGTCTTGTTTATTTAGGTCAAAGGCAAGTTAGTTTTGACAAAAACTACTGAAGTATTTGCCTCATAAATACACTGGCTTTTCTCTATTTCTTTATGATACCCATGGGACCTTTAGACCCATGAGCAATTTTCTGTATGAGCTGAGTATTCTGGCCAAATTTAGTCATTAAAAAAGTGGACGGCTGGGATGCTTGGGTGGCTCAGTTGGTTAAGTGTCTGGCTTTGGCTCAGGTCATGATCCCGGGGTCCTGGGATCGAGTCCTGCATTGGGCTCCCTGTTTCTCACTCTCTGTCTGCCTGCTGCTCCCCCTGCTTGTGCTCTCTCTCTGACAAATAAATAAATAAAATCTTTAATTAAAAAAAAATAAGTAGAGGGGCACCTGGGTGGCTCAATGGGTTAAGCCTCTGCCTTTAGCTTAGCTCTTGATCTCGGGGTCCTGAGATTGATCCCCCCATACGGCTTTCTGCTAGGCAGGGAGCCTGCTTCCCCCCTCTCTCTGCCTGCCTCTCTGCCTACTTGTGATCTCTCTCTCTCTGTGTGTCAAATGAATAAATAAATCTTAAAAAAAAAGGAGATGGAAGGTAAAAATCACACATACTAATTTCTTTGCCTTTAAGGGCATGTGCCTGCTGCCAGGAATCTCTAACCTTATAAATTGTTGACACTGGTGACCGTCAGCTTGAAGTGAATGAAAATAGCATTATTTTCAATTCTGTCATAGTGTTTCACCTATGACATGCTGTGTGGAGCACAAGTTTCATGGTTTTTAGTGCAAGCTTTATTTTGTAAGAATTCCAGCTTTTGCCACTTTCAAGCTGACTTCGGGTCTGGAGTATTAGGCAAGCGTATGACAACAGGCTCCTGCACATTCCATCCGAACCATTCATCTCCCTTCCCTCAGTCCAGACGTGACCCGGAGAAGCTGTGACTAGAAAGAGTCTGGCTCTGGGACCTGGAGAGCTCGAGTCAGCGCTGTGATCCTAATTTATTGCATTGCATTGGCCAAGTCATTTAACATCTTTTGACCTCAATTTCCTTCTCTTTAAAATGAAGACTTTGGAGAAAATCCTATGACTAAATATTTAGAGACGACAACATGTATATTTTAAAAGGCTGCATCACTTACCTGTCATCGTAGCAGAAATAGTGGCCAAGTATTCTGACCCTATTTCATTAAGTAGACAAGTCCAAGATGAGATCTCCATTCTCCTATTTATTTTATTGGAACACCTGAAATATTTTCTTTTCCCAATTAAATCATAGTGTATCCTTGCTCCCTTAAGGACAGTGAGCCATGAAACATACTTATTTCATGACCACACCTCAATATCATAATCACACAGTTTTGTTCTTTTGAATGGCATGAGGGAAAGACCATGAATTTCTGTATTTTTAGAAAATTTATTGATACCTCTTGCCACCATATATGTCCTTACCAGTGGGTGTGCAGAAGTAAGCTGCACAAAGAGGGAATTTTGTCCTGCTTTATTCAAAGGTATACCCCTGGCATCTGGAACCCAGTTTCTGATCCCCAGATGCCTGGCAGGTTCCAGGTACCATGACCATGCCAGGTCCTAGAGATATAATAAATCACTTGAAAGCCCACCCCAACTGCAACTCTTGCTTGGCTGAAATAGTTTCCTTATTTAAGCTCTATCCATCCCAGTTGATTTATTGCCAAGACATTTAACTAATACTTTTGGAAGATCAAAAATCATTCTAGCTTTGACTGCACAGAATTTTTCAGAAATTCTGCTCTTTGTAGAGATTTGTGATTTAGTTTTTTTAAAGTAGGTTCCATACCCAACTTGGGGCTTGAACTCACAGCCCCAAGATCAAGAGTCACATGTTCTACTCACTGAGCCAACCAGGTGCCCCTACTTTTGAAAATACTTCATAGTTCGATGCATGTAGTTCTTATCTCTTTGATGTTGAAGAAGGTTAAGGGTGTTAAATGAAAATAGTAAGATGCTTTCTGTAAAATTTAAAATGAAATTTATTCATTGAATCATAAAAATTCCAACTATAAGAGAATAAGGTTAATGGATGCATGGAATGAAATTAAGTTTTTTTGAAACTTTTCCACTCAAAACACATAAACAAACAATAAAATGTGTGTAAATTAAGTTATAAACAATGGAAGTAATATTCGCTTATAAGGGAAGTTCCACTGAACACTTAGAGGAGGCCTGGAATAGCATATCCCTGAGGGATTATTGTTCCCACTGAGTCCATCCGGAGATGTCGGACCAGGATGGTGAGGGAGTCAGGAAGGACTATGTTAGAAGGAGTTGTTCACAGGAGCAGATGTTTCTAATTGGAAGAGGAGCTTGACGGAGTGTACGGTAGGTCTCTTCATGTGAGGAGGCACTGATCTTCCTCCCTGCTCCAGAGGGAAGCCCCCAGCCCGCAGGCAGAAGTTAAAGCAGAGGACAAGGAGTCCGGAAGAGCTGCTCTGCCTGGAGTCCCCTGCACTCTGAGGTCTGGAGCTTCGGGTCGGACCTCCCTGACAGGCTGCCCCTGACAGCTCTGTGACCTGGTTTTGACATTAAGGTGCATTTCATTCAGAATATTCACTTTCAGTTGACTGCCATGTTTATTTCCAGTAACCATTAATGATAAGGACCCAGAAGCTTATCATCCCATACTGTGCATGCACAGGAAGTCAATATAATGCAAAAGAAAGCTGAACTTAGAACATTTTTACCTGGAAAAATTAGTGGAAGAACCTGGGGAAATACTCTGATTCAGCTATGTGGACTTTTCAGGCAGCTATCACTGACTTTTTTTTTTTTTTTTTAAATGAAAATCTGGCAGCAACTGGCAGCCCTGCTGCATTTGGAAAGGTGACTTTGAGAAACTGACTTTACCCTCCTCTTTCACAGTCTTTCTTACAAAGGACTTTGTTTTATTTATTTATTTATTTACTTTTTAAGGGGCCTTAAGGTAAGAGAGAAGTCAAATGAGTCCCTTTTCCTTTGCACTAGATTCTATTTATAAGTATGCATGGAAATAAAAGGAAAACGTAAAGGCAATATATGGTTGTTAAGTTTATTAACAGCATTTAATTAGAGTACTATAAAATTATGTGATATCCCCAAATCATATCCTTTATTCATTTATATTACTTGGGGGAAATTATTTGGTATTTTCCAAGACAGTATAAACTTTGTTCACTTTGGGTAATATTCTAGCATGTTTTAAGTTGATAAGGGGTCTTTTCTCATCCGTTATCTCCCTTCAAGTTCAGAGTAACTTTGAAGGGCAAGGATTGCTGACATTCCTATCTTATGGCTGGAGATTCTTAGGATGAGAGTCTGTGTAACGTGGATAGTCATGGTAGGCTCCAGGGCAGGCTCACGGCTCTCTGTCTCCTGCAAACCCCATGATCTGCTGTGGGCCGAGGGATGAAGGGTAAGGAAGCCTTGGCAGGAAGATCAGACCAAAGTCCTCATATCAATGAGATCATATGTAATTGTCTTTCTGATTGACTTATTTCCCATAGCATAATACCCCCTAGTTCCTTCCAAGTCCTTTCAAATGGCAATATTTTTATTATTATTATTATTATTATTTTGATGGCAAGACAGAAGATCGCAGGGTAAGGGAGGGAAAAATGAAACAAGATGAAACCAGAGAGGGAGACAAACCATAACACAAGCTTAATCTCAGGAAACAAACTGAGGGTTGCTGGAGGGAAGGGGAGGGGAGTGAGAGAGATAGGGTGGCTGGGTGATGGACATGGGGGAGGGTATGTGCTATGGTGACTATGTGAATTGTGTAAGACTTATGATTCACAGACCTGTACCCCTGGAACAAATAATACATTATATGTTAATTAAAAAAAGAATACCAGAGGCAAGAGGATTAAAAACGTGATTTCCAAACGATTATCCATTCTTAGTTATCCACCTACTTAGATGTCCAGTGGGACCAGACACTGTGCCCTCTAGGGATCTCCACCTCCAGATCCTCTCCTTATACACTCTGCAGCACAGATATCATCAGGAAATCCTGTCATCCCTGTAACGAACCTTATTTTGTCTAAGGGCATTCTACGAGTTATCAACCTGAGACGCATTCCTAGGGTAAGGTGTTTCCAAAAACAAGAGAAAGACAGCAGTTATTGCTTCTAAAGTGTTCCCTCCTGTTCCCCCATTTCCCTCTCCTCGCAGCTCAGACTCCCTTCTGACCGGGAGGGCAGCAAGAACCTAAAACCCCCAGGATCCGAGAAAGACGGCCGTTTCATTACTGAAGCTGCCAGTTAATCTCTTCTGCACTTTGGCAGCTGGAATGAAGTTGCTTCTTTCTATAGACATCTAAACACTATTATTTTTTTTAAGATTTTATTTATTTATTTGACAGACAGAGATCACAAGTAGGCAGAGAGGCAGGCGGTGGGGTGGGGGAAGCAGGCTCCCCGCCGAGCAGAGAGCCCAATGCGGGGCTCGAACCCAGGACCCTGGGATCATGACCTGAGTGAAGGCAGAGGCTTTAACCCACTGAGCCACCCAGGCGCCCCTAAACACTATTATTTTAAAATATAGAGGTAATAAAATCATACTACTCCAAATTGGGAAATAAAGAGAATGTTGGGAACCCTTTGCTACTATGACTACTCCACAATTTCCCGTAGTCTATTTTAGCCCCCTCCTGTTGTATTTTGTAGGATCTTTAGGGTTGGCTGGGTATGCGGTCTTTGTGGGAAGAATCCATTCATTCTGAAATGTCATTGGGGCGCAAAGTAGAAATTACTGACATTTTCCCTGGGGATCTGGAGAAGCTCTAAGGGCTCGCCTGCTGCCCCTAAGGACATATTGAACTATTTTCCCAACAAAGGTGTGTCCCTCCTTACCACCCTTAGGAGAAATACCCCTTCCAGATGCTAAGAGAAGACAATTCTCTTCATATTATTGTGATTGCAGTAACACTGCACAGCTGATGGGGTACAGTGCTCTTTCACTAACGTGATCATCTACATAATTTTCCTTTTCTCAATGTGGCTGCTACCTCCCCAGCTTTTCATGACTCTATAATAACTTATGGAAGAGGTAGCCACCCACGTACTTACCCATTCCCCAACTGTTGGACTCTTAGATTCTTTTCTTTAAAAGTATTTTGTGATTGGTCAGTAATGAATAGGCTATTTCATTAGTATGTTTATTTTATTTAATTCTTTAAAGATATTATTTATTTATTCCAGGGAGAGAGAGAGGGCGAGCACATGAATGAGGGTGGGGGGAGAGGCAGAGGGAGAAGGAGAAGCATGTTCCCAGCTGAGCAGGGAGCCCCATGTGGGGCTGGATCCCAGAACCCCGAGATCATGACCTGTAATGAAGGCAGCTGCTTAACCCACTGAGCCACCCAGGAGTCCCATCAAGGGCTTGCTTATTTTAAATTTTAGTTTTTTTAAGGTATGCTTGTTTGGCACACACGTAGAAAACGGACATATGACCAGAAGACTTAAGAGTAAGAAGAATATCAACCCAAGCAGGGTGGGGTTGTCTCCTCTCTGGCGGTGAGAACAGTTATCGGGTTCTGTGTGTCTTTCCAGAGATGGTCTGGGCATGGTTCATGTGTGGATGGACGCGTGCCTCTCTCTCTCTCTCTCTCCTTTTTTTTTTTTTTTTTGCTGTTGGGTGGGCTGTTTTTTTTGGGGTGGGCTGTAGGGGCTGCACCTGTGGTGTGGCCTGTGCACTTGGGGAGCTTCCACCTGGGGGAAGGGGCAAGGTCTACTTCCCACCAAGGTCCTACAGGCTCGCTAAGCAACCTGCCTGCAGGGCTGCAGGGGGACGGAGCAGAGGAGGGAACTTTATAGCCTAGTGCCCTGGGTGGCTCTGTCACAATGTATTAACTAGTTATCTCTTGATGGACATTTGTGTTCTTTCTTGTATAAACCTCAACCACACGCCAATAAATAAATAATCATCTGCATGAACATTTGTGTATTAAATTCCTGGAAATGCAATTGCTGATAAAGAGGGTGTGTGCACCAGTGCGCATTCGTTCACATGGATGAGGGTGGGCTGGTGATGGGAAGAGTTGTCTGCTTTGGAGGTATTGAAAGACAGGGGACATTTCAAGGAGGGTTTGAAAGATGATCCAACACTGGCAGGCTCCCTGGCCAGCGGCCTGTTTTCATCGACTCTGGACAATGATCGAACTCCTTGGTTTTCTAACAGACACTGGAAGAAATCCTAGGACTCACTTCATAGGGTTGATGTGTTTGTAGCTCATGCGAAGCTCTTAAAACAATGCCTTCATAAGCTCTTAATAAACGTTAGCTGCTATCATCGTCGCTGTCATCACGTTACTGGACTTCTGAGACCCTAAGGGATGCCTGAGAAACTTTAGATCCTTCGGTTTTAGGTAGCCCCTCGGGTCTCTGGATTCCAGTTAGGACCCACATCCACGATGACTTCTCATTCTGCTTCTTGTTCTAACTTGCCGCTGATTAGCTTCCAGAATCGGAGACGCCCAGGGCTTGAACGGCTGCCTCGCTCCGGGAGCGACTCCTCCTCTGCCTCTTCAGACAACCCCCAGTGGTGTCTGGTTCACCATCGCAGTGTGGCTCGGCACGTGTGTGCATGCGGCGGGGCGTGGGGCGACCTCCGGCGTCTGCTTCCTTCCTGGGTCGGTCCTCGCCCGGGGCCAGCGGCGGAGACTTTCCCCGGGCACCGACACTGGCAAACGAAGGGCGGGAAAGAGGAGCAGGTGTCTCCACTCACTGACTAATTGGCCTGGCTCTAGACCTCATTTTCCATGTTCGGAAAGGGTTTTGGCAGCCGTGTTAACTCCCCAAGTTAGTTAAATGTTGCATGTGTATAAAACAGTTTGCGCTCCATCAGAGCTTAGAAAAATTTCTTTTCCTGAAGGTGATGACAATTTCCAATGTTACGAAGGGAACAAAGACATTATTTGCGAATTAACACATCAGTACCGAGTCAAATGAATCTCATTCAAAGAGCAGACATGAGCCACGGGAGCATGGGCAGTTCTCCCACACGGAGACCTTGGGGACCCCGGCCGCCTTGTCCTCACAGTGTGGCTGGCAACCTGACTCGCTGGGGACCTTGGGCTTCTGTGTGTAGTTACTGTTGATGTCATTTTTGCACAATCAGTGCGGGTGTTTGAAGCAGTCAGATTTTCTGGAAGCTGTGTACTTGTTACAGACAGCCTGTGAGTGTTCTGTGAATTCAGAGAAGGTTCACAGAGCTGTTTTTGGCCAAAGGGGCCTATTTCAATCGCTCTAAATCACTCTCCCTCCCTGAGCTCATGTGTGGCCCAGAAGATAGACTGTGCCCTTTCTGTGAAACTTTGGTTTCTTGCTCTTTGCTTTTTCTCTTAAGGGAGAGAGCTCTGTCTCTCATTCTGCACATCGTGGAGGTGTGTACGGCACTGAAGCCATACTGTGACATTTCCCCCTCAATTAATTACATGGATATTTCTGGGTGGCCTAAGGTGATTATGGTCTCCAGTAAGTAGGGGTCTCCTTCCCACTTCTCCAAAACATTCCCCGGTGACCCAAGTAACATCAGCTCTGCAATTTACTTCTGGTTTCTGTCTTTACATGAGAGTATTTATTTATTTATTTATTTATTTCCATGGTGATACAGATCTAAAATGCAATTTCAGAAATGTGTTCTTGTTTTAAGGGGAAACCAGATGTCAAAAATATTTGGCTTTGTTGGCTTGCTCTCTGATTACCTGGTAGACGGCAGAATGACCGTTGATCTTAGGCAGGAAAATTTTTTACATGAAAAAATTTGAAAGAGTGTTAATTTTCTTGGAAGTTTAAGAAAATATTATAAAACAAGAGGGGCTCCTCATTGAGGAAGGTCTTTGGTCTGTGTCCACCTAGCTATTGAACAAGAAGGGTCATTTTATAATAATAATAATAATAATAATAGTTTGTATTTATAAGCTCTCCACTGTTTACCAAGTATTTTCATAGACACACTCTCCTCTGTCCTACTAACTGTAGTTTGAAGAGGTAGACACAAGGTAATGACATGTGGTCCTTTTGGACCAAAAACAAAAACAAAACAGATTACAAAATGCTTCACTAAACAGAGAAGCCAGGTACTAATGACCAACTTCATTTCCCTATAGCAACTCAGAGAGTCAAATGACATACGCAAGGTCATCCAGGGTGACAGAGTGCAGTCTGGACCCCAGGCTTTCTTGATGCTATAGCTTCTGTTCTATCAGGGGCTACCAACCATCCGAGTCTGCCTGAGAAAGGGGAGAGGGCTTCCTTAGGATGCAAGATTTTCCATTTTAAAATGGGGACAGACTTGGGCAAACCAGAGTGGTTAACCACCTGACCACTCTGTTACCCCAAAGGATGCCTGACAGAGGTTGCTGGTCTTCTTCCGGGGTTTTCCCTCCATCACACTGTGCTGACTACCCCTGTCTTCCTGCATGGGACCCTGAGCTCCAGCCCCATGGGCCTTCCTCCCAAGGCCTCATCAGCTCTTTGTTTCTGTTTTTTCCTAGGGCAAGACTTGAATCAGAGAGGTCATCCTAACAGGAGAAAGAGAACTGAACTCCCAGGTCAGGAGTCTAGAGCTAGCTCTGTATTTTACCCTCTGTGGGACCTTGGGGAAATAATTTATTAATGTTGAGTCCTAGCTGCCTTGGTCATAAAATGGGGGTAATAATTTCCACCCAATCTACATGACAGAGTGAGTCGTTTCGGACTCTAGTGAAATAATATATGTGAAAGCAAACACAGACAATATGAACTTACTCATTTTGCACTTTGAAATGCACTCACTGCACGATGAAGCTTAGGGCAGGGGACTAAGCTTTCTTGTCTGGTCTTTGTGGATTTGCCCTTTGTCTCAAGTGTTGCTGATTTGCCAGATGCCTGGGGGTGAGGGGGTGAGGGGTGGAGAGTTCTGCCCCAGAGACAAGTCGTCTGTAGTTCCTGAGCCCACTCATTCTATTTGGAAGCTCAGCTCTATGTGCATCCTGGTATGGTATCAGAGTCCCCTTTGTTACTACCTTGTAAGTCCTATAGTGTTTATGACCTCATGATTACTAACTGAGTCTAGTTTTCTTGATTGTATGACACCACATTATCTCTTTTACAAAAATGTGGTCCATAATTAGGGACCCTCCTCACAGAGATTTTGGATTTCCTCTGCTTGGATATTTCCTCTGCTCAGACACCCCACCCTCTTTTACCCACTGCTGAGCCATCCCCATTAAGGAGGGCTCTTAAGTAGACGAGGCATTCCAATTGCCCCTGCCGGTTCTTACAGTACTATGGAAAAAAGAAATATCTTGATTTGTATGTTTCCTTTATCATTTAGTAGTTTGGAGGGCTGGTTACTTAATCAACACCCTTTCTGTTTTGTCCCAATACTCCAGCAGGACCTGACTGTAGGTGACATTCAAGGAGCAGGGCAGTAGGGTCTTTCATGGCCTTTTGGTGGCTAGCTGGCCAGTCCTCCTAATTCTTACTTTTAGCTTCATCTGGCTGACACACTCCTCACCAGGTGGGTGTGGTGCCAAATTGTGGCCCTTCCTTGAGGTGAGGCCGTTTTCTACATATTGCAGTATGTTCCTTCTTCCTCACGGTTAAGCTCATTTAGATTCCCTCTCAAAGTCAGTTGAAGGACCTCATCCACTGTGAAGTCTTTTCTGATCCAGACCAAAGCAACAAGTCTCTCTCTTTGGTGAAGTCCTTATCTTATGCTAGCAGCATACTATAATTTGTATGCCTTGTCTCCTGACCAGGCAGTGAGCTCCAGGAAGGCAAAGATTATGTCTTACTCTTCCTTGACTACAGAACATTTCCTGGTGTGTGCTCACTTCCTTAGTTGACATAGGGTCAAAAAGAGTCAGTCATACAATGATGGCTGTATCGACTTACGAATTCACAGATACTTTTAATCAGGTTCCTTCACATACTTTTTCTCATCAGTGGGAAAATTGCTTCATTTTTACTACTCTGGAAGCTTCTTTAGCTTCTACTATTTGGGGGAAATATGGAAATACCAACTTTAAGGAATAAAACTCATAAAACCATTTATAACAAGTTTATAATGTTTCCAGGTATGAAATCATTTGCCCATGGGTTATTCTTTCACTCCTTCATTGGACTAATTTTAATTAGCACTGCTGTTTTAGGTATCAGGTTTACAACAGCACAAAACACATAGATTATTTCCTCAAGTTGCTCAAAGTCAGTCAGAGAAACATACGCATAAGCAAGGATAATATCTGCTCCGAGTAATACATGCTCTGATAAGGGTACTTTGGTGGTGTGAAGGAGGTCAGCCAAATCTGACAGAAGGTACCATTATTTGAATTGGGAATGTCCAGGAGGAGGGAATGCAGGGCAAGGCTCACAGGTGGGAACTAGCTTGTAAGCTTCAGTGATCTGTTGGTGTTTGTAATGACTAGATCCAAAACTCGGGTTGCAAATGATTGCAAAAAGTTAGTTAGGTTAGCATTTTAGAAAGTTTTTATTCGGTTCACAGAGTAGATTGTAATATATAAGGTAGAGAATTATGAAGCCTGAACAAAAGCTGTATGTGAAGAATAGAGACAAGAGGATGAATATCTAGAGGGTAGAATCAATAGGGGTGAGGGAGAAAGGAATTAAGGACAACTTCTGTTTTGTTTTGGTTTGGTTGACTAGCTGGACAGATGTCTCAGTCACTTATCAGGATAGGAAGTAAGAAGCAAGCTTTGCCAGTAGATGTTAGTGAGGATGAGGAGAGAGAGGAACCCTCCTACACCGTTGGTGGGAATGCAAGCTGGCAGCCACTCTGGAAAACAGTATGGAGGTTCCTCAAAAAGTTGCAAGTAGTGCTACCCTGCAACACAGCAACTGCCCTACTGGGTATTTACACCAAAGATACAAATGTAGTGACTCGAAGGGGCACATGCACCAAGTGTTTATAGCAGCAATGTCCACAATAGCAAAACTATGGAAAGAACCAAGATGTCCACCAACAGATGAATGGATAAGAAGATGTGGTATATATACACAATGGAATACTACTCAGCCTTTAGAAAAATAAAATCTTGTCATTTGCAATGACATGGATGGAACTGGGAATTATGCTAAGTGAAATAAGTCAATCACAGAATTATCATATGATCTCACTCATATATGGAATTTAAGAAACAAAACAGAGGATCAAAGGAGAAGAGAGGAAAAAATAGGCAAGAGAAAATCAGAGAGGGAGATTTTGATGCATTAAGCTATCTGGGCATTTGAGAAAATATAGATTTAACAACCATCTCACAAACAGATCAATGGTGTTTGAAGCCTTGAGTTGGATAAAGCCACCAAGGAGAATTTAAAGGGTGAAAAAGAAAGCCAGTGATGAAGCTCTTGGGATGTTGACATTTTAGTTATGAGTGGAAGACATGAAGTCTTCAAAGGAGATTGAAGAGTAGGGTGACCACCCATCCCAGTTTGTTCTGGAGTGAGCCATTTTTCGAGTCTGGTTTAGGAAATAGCTCTTTCTCATTCTCCCCTCTACAAATTGTGCAAGCCTCTGATGGTTATCCCTCCTCTGCATGTTTTCTGCATAATTGGACATGAATGACTGCAGGATTGAGAGGTCAGAGTTCTAGAGATTGAAAAAGTAGGCATTTAAACATCCTAGGAAACAGAGGGAAAAAATCAAAGAAGAGCACGAGGTGGGAGTTTGCTTAGAACTTTATGAAGAGAAGACAGAAAGTGCTCCATTTTCCTTTGCAGTTGCTGTGTGTGTCTTGTTTGGGACTCTTCCAAATGTGCTTTTGTCCACATGTAACCAAGATGTTGGAAGTCTGCCTTCATTATTCTGGTAACTTCCATGGCTCTGTTCTAAGAAACTTAGTTCTTGGCATGCTCTCCCAGCATGGACAAATGATGATGGAGAGAGTGTGGTCAACTAGCAGACACTGCTAGGAGGAGCTGGAGTTGGGCTTCTACTCCTGGCTGTTGGTTCACAGGCTACTCTGTCCCAACGTTGGTTCACCACTCTTGGATTTTCCCATTCTTCTCACTTCATCTCCTTTTAATATCCTTAAATTAAGGCTTCTCTAACTATTGTGTCTGAGATTTAATGTAGTTGAAAAATCATTTGTGGAGGACCTGTGATCTGCTAGACATTGTGATCTATGCTGGTCTTGAAGAGATGGGTTAGGCAGTTCCAGAGAAGACTGTGTCTGGGAACATCAACTCCACAATTATGATGCTAATCTGGCAACACCTACCATGGGAGCAAACACACTCCTAAGTACCCCTGGGCACTTACTGAATTACATATTAAAAGTACATTCTGAAAATATTGCATACAGTGACCCTCCTATCTTGAGTTCTAAGCAACGAGAGAAGGTCAGGAGAGTATGTTTCCATATTTCCTGTTCACCTGACCATTTAAAAATTGTGAAAACTTACCAAGCCCTCAGTATGTGACCTACACTATTCTAACTCATTTGTTTCTTGTAACACCCCTTTGAGAGGTGGTATTATTGTCCCATTCATGTCATAGAGGCATACAGAAATTAGAAACCAGCCAAGGGGCACCTGGGTGGCTCAGTCGGTTAAGTGTCAGACTCTTAGTTTCGGCTCAGGTCACGACCTTGGGTCCTTGGCTTGAGGCTTGCATCAGGCTCCATACTCCATGGAATCTGCTTGGGATTCTTCCCTTTTCCTCTCCCCGCTCTCATGCATGGTCCCCCTCTCTCAAACAAACAAACAAACAAACAAACAAATAAAATCTTAAAAGAGAGAGAGAGAGAGAGAAATTAGTCAAGTGATTAACAGCTAGTAAGTGACTGAGCCAGAATTCAGTTTGAGGCAATCTGTAACCATCCCTCCATGCTGTTGCTAGAAATTACTGGCTTGGTGGACAACTGCTGGCTAATTGTATTAGAATGGTGGCTGGGGGTGGTGGGGGGAGATACTAACATCCTAAATGTTGAAATGTTGAATTCTTTTAATGACTAGTCTTCCAGAAATTTTAGTAACCATCCAAACCAAGCCATTCTCTATTTTTCTTGAAAATCTTTCTTGGACTAACCCAATGTGCTCGTATAACTTCAGTACATTGTATGTTTTAGCACAATGACTGCTGACTTGGGTCTTGATTTGGAAATTAAATTCTGCTTGAAACTGGTGCTTGCTGTTGTTCATAGTAGAATTATCATATTTAGCTTTTATTTCTAGAGAATGTTGGATTATAAACCCTGTGATTTTGGGAGGAAGAAGTCCCCCTCCTGCCCACGTCCCTGCATATAATGTTAGTAGAAGATGTGGTTGCATTTGAAAAATCTTTATGGAAGTCTCTGGAATTCTAAATAAAAATTCCAGGAAGGTTTGGAGGTTTCTGGACAGCAAGGCCACTTTCAGGGACAAAGAGATATTTTATTTTCTAGCAAGTTCTCAAATTCTAAGAATGGTCTATTTCTTAAATTAAAGGTTAATAAGAAATCATTGTGCCATACGGATGCTGTCAAGTTATCTCTTTTTTCTTTATGCTCTCCATTGGTTTTGGGGAGCCAACTCTGGTCTGATGGAAAAGGTCTTGAGGGGGGCCCTTTTTCTAGCTGTTTACTGGGCCTCTCTTTTTTCCCCTGAACATGGGCCCTGAACTTAGATATATTTTTATGGATATTCTTGATTTATACTTTATAGGAGGACTACCTGCATTTCTAGGGTGTGATTGGAAGTCTTTATTAAAAAATCATTTACCTTTCAGTACCTGTGTTTGGTCTTTGCTCCTCCATGGTGTTCTCCATCATTTAAGAGTGGCCCATTTAATTGGTAAGGGATAGATTTCTTTCTATTTTTCCTTATTGTGGGTCTCCATTTCATCCAGAAAACTGGCAGGCCTGATGGCCCTCCCTGTCACAGCAAGATGCCTAGGCTCTCAGTTGACCTCTGGGGACACAGTACAAAGGAAGCTTGAAAAGTGTCAGTTATAGACCCTGTTAGTATCTCCAGAGAGCACACAGAATCTGTAGCAGTGGACTGTAGGATTGCTGGGCTTGGAGCCCCAGAGGGAAGAGTGGAGCTGGTTATATGCCAAGATCTCCCAGTCATTATTGCTCCCTTAGGGATCCTGTTCCTACCACCCTCTTCTCTTCCAGGTTCTCTGGTTTGGGTTCTCCCAACCATTCTCTCTTTATTCATGTGTGGACTGCCTCATGCCCAGAGCCTCCCTGTGACCATCACAGTCAATCCAGACCAAATGTTATGTCTTTTAAGAACTCAAAGTCTCCTCATTTCCCTAAGGCTTAAAAAATATATCTAAGAAGACTCTGTAAATCCCCGAGTCCATCCAAGCCACAGGGTGGGGGATGTTGGGACTAATTTTCTGGGAGGGTTAATGGCTACTTCAGTCCACCCTCCCACCTAGTTTATTACCTACGAATGATGTTTCCTCTAGTCTTTTATGTCCTCCTGCATCCTCATACCCCATGTTACTCTAATCCAACCTTCTCCTGCTGCAGTTCTCCTTCCTGACCCTTCTATTAGGTTCTCTAAGGCTCCCAGATTTGTTCCAAGACAAACACACACTTACATTCTCTGTCTTTGCACCAGCCATTGCTTTAGTCACAAACCATACCCTGAGGACACTGTTTTCTGGAGTGAGTTTTCTCTAGTTGTTTACTTTAACTGTCAACATGGCGAAGGTGGTCATCATTGTATCCCCAGTGCCTAACACAAGCTTGGTGCTTTGTGTATATTTGTCAAACGAATGAATGAATGGATTGAAGGACCTGATCATTGATGATAATGAGAGAGAGGAGAAGCTGAAATACGGAACAAGACTCACTTTGTCATTTCAAGATGGCTGATGCCAGTGGGATTTTGGAAACTTTTTTTTAAGGGGTGTAGGGGCAGAGGGAGAGCGAGAGAGAATCTTAAGCAGGTTCCCCACGAGGATCCATCTCATGACTCTGAGATCATGACCTGAACCAAAATCAACTGACTGAGTCACCCCAGTGCCCTGGAAATTCTTTTTTTCCCCTCAGGCAGATTTGAATTAGTAAGAAAAGAATATAGAAGAAAGAAAAGAAGATGTGCTTTCAATCCTCCTTTCTGTGAGACTTCTCTAGACTACCTCCAAATATGTAGAAGCAATCCTACCTCAAACCTGAAGAAGAAATCTGTCCCCATGGCATCACTCAGGAGAAATCTGGAAGATGTGCAGGTTGTGTGTATGGGTTGGGTGTGAGGGAGATGGGAGGTGAAGCAGGGAGTGGATGAGTGAGGGATGTTACGGTGTACTGGTCTGAAAATCCACCCCCCACTCCCAACACTCATGTCTAGGCAAAAGGTCAGAACGGGACCTTATTTGGAAATAAGGTCTTCATAGATGTAATTAGTTATGATGAGGTTGAACTGGGTGAGAGTGGACCCTAATCCCAAGACTGGGGTCTTCATAAGATGAGAAGACAGACACAGAGACACAAGGAAGATGGCCCTGTGAAAATGTAGATAAAAATCAGAGTTATGTGGTGACAAGTTCAAAAGCACAAAGATGGCTGTCAACCCCCAGATGCTGGAAGAGGTGACAAAGGATTCTTCCCTAGAGACTTCAGGCACTGCTGACACCTTGGTTTCAGATTTCTCCCCTCTAGAGCTGTGAGAGAATAACCCTGTACTGTGTTAAGCCCCCGGTTTATGGTAGTTCAGCAGAAGCTCTAAGACACTCACACACAAGGGGAGGAGTCATTTTGTTTCATCTTGCTTATTCTTTCTTTTCTTTTTGTCCCCCTTATGCTTATTTCCCTCATGTATTGAAGAAAAATCATTATCAGTTCACTCCCCTAGTCACGTCTCCTCCTTGCATCCTATACCTGTTGACAGTTTCATTTGAGTTCGAAGAATTAAATAATCTCTTGCAGCAAATGGAGCAGAGGGAGCACCATGGATTTTGCTCGGGAACTTCTGTTCTTCACTAAGTGACAGTAGGTAATGCAAGACACCGCCTACCGTGCTCTACGTACAGTAGCCAAAATCCTCACGACAAATCTGCAAAATGGGCTGTATTATTCTTGTTTCAGAAAGTGATCTCAGAGATCACTTCTGACAAGGCTGTGATCTCTATGGACGAAGCACAATGGCATACTTGACATGTGATCAGAGCCTTTACCAACCATGTATAAAAAAACACTGAAGTGTCCCTAAAACACTTAACTCTGAATATGACAAAGAGGAAACAATCATGTTCAGTCATTGTTTGCTCTCTGGTTTGTTTGCTGGCCCGACAGAACTTGAACATGTAGGAAATGGGGCACCTGGGTGGCTCAGTTGGTGAGGTCTCTGCCTTCGGCTCGGGTCACGATCCCAGGGTCCTGGCATTGAGTCCCGCATCGGGCTCTCTGCTTAGCAGGGAGTCTGCTTCTCTGTCTTCCTCTGCCTGTCACTCGCCCCCAACCTCACCTTGTGCTCTCCTTCTGTCTAATAAATAAATAAAATCTTAAAAAAGAAAAAAAGCATGCAGTAAACACTTTAGATGTTCAACTCAGGTGTTCTCCCCTTTGCCCACAACCCCAAGGCAATCTGACACGAAACTCGTACATACCCAAGCTGGCAGCAGATGGAGGCTGTGTGGACCTCTGGCCGCATTTAAGTTTCTCTCCTCTCATGCTGCTTGCGGGCTGGTGTTGGTGCCCCAGCTTCCCGGTCTGGGCCACGAGTGCCTGACGATCAGTGTAAGGGTGATGGGCTGCCTTCCCGCCAAGTCTGCAGGCTGTTGTTGGGACTGGACATCCCTACAATTGTGCCTAAAGACTGGAAAGCTGCTGTTCAAAAAAGAAGTTGATGAGCATGAAGAAAATCTGAACCTTCCTGGTGGAGTTGAAGGTAAAGAAAATGTCATTGCAAAAGGTATTTTTTGAAAAGCTTTCCGTGGGATGATGAATACATTTTTAAGAGCTAAAGTCAGTGGAAGCTTGAAGGAAGGATCTCGTAGCATGTTACATAACCGAAGAATTGAAAGATCTATGGGAACTTGTTGCTCCCCCGTCTCCGTCAGGTTCACACTTGCAAATCTGTCTGTAATTACAGAATGTACTTCTCCTTTATGCTACTGTCACACAATCGGTATCTGTTTTGACTTATAAGTTTTTTTGGTATGTGTTTGTGTGGCTGAAAGTCCACTGAAGTGTAAAGTCTGACTGTCCTGTTAGACAAAGCCAAATGAAATAGCGCAGTGAGAAATAGGAAAAAAAATTAAAAAAACAAACAAAAAACAAACCCTGACCCTTTACTTTGGTCCGTTAGCTTACTTTGCTGACAACTTTTAAAATGCAAGTGTAATGCTTCCTGGGAAAAAGAGCAGGGTTAGGTCATGTGTAATCACAGGGATAAAATAGGAGAATCACCTGCTACTCCCATGTTCCTTGTCAAAGATGAGGCCTGGAATTGTCTCTCTTGGATTGTATGATACGGTAGGGGACTTTTGTTTTTCCTGCAAAGGAAGCCAGTTAGTAGTTCTTCTAACTGTTCTTCCTTTAGTCCTTCTAGTCTCTTTTTCCAGTTGGATGGGAAAAACTTGGAGGTCTTTGGACCTCAAGTCTCTCAGGGCCTTGATCTTTGTCCTCATCGCTCAGAAGAGTAGACTTACAAATTAGGAGGAGAAAACCTTCTTTTTTCTTGAACCAGGTTGTTAGAAAGAATAAAAGTCCAGCAGGTAGCAATCTGTGTTCCTGAAAAACAACCTTTCTATTCAAATTATTGGGGGCATTTATGGTTGCAACTGGTACTCATTTGCTTGGGTTTAAATGTTAACCTATTATTCTGATATGATTTTCAATTTATCAATCCAAACATATTCTTTCATTTAGGAAGTATTTATTCAGGAATTTCTGTGCTGTACTATAGGAGAATATATTTAAAAAGGTAGTGATCCTGTCACCAAAGAACTTAACAAATCTGGTTTGAGAGGTGATGCAGGCGCAAGGGAGCAGATGTTGGTTTTTGCCAACACTTACTGAGTACTTTCTATGAGCCACGCCCTGTCCAGAGTTTTTGCATTTATGAATTCTATGAGTCTTCAGAAACTCTATGAAATAGGTCCTATTTTTATTAGCATGTTACCAATGCAGAAGCTGAGACAAAAATTTGGGAAACCTGCCTGAGGTCAGAAATCTAGTAAGTGGTAAAATCATGTCACAAACTCAGGCAAGCTAACCACAGTGTTGCCATAAGTTTCAAGTTGGGCAGAACACACACACATACATCACAGATAAGAACAGATAACTGATAGTCACTAACAATACTAGGGCAGTAAAATAAATGGGGGAGATCATCCTGGGTTGGTGTGATATAGGAAGACTTCATGATATGAAACCAATATTAGATCTAAACAAGAAATACCAGCCATATCATCTTGTTAGAGTTGTCCATTAGCCCATGGGAGGCTCTGAGAAGCACGCAGAAGAGAAACTTGTGTGTTTAAGCTATTGATCCTCAAACTTCATGGGCTATGAAGACTTCTTTTCTCCAGGTAATGCTTAAACAACTTTTGGCACACACAGTTTTTAAAAAAAGGATTTTTTTTATTTGAGAGAGAGAGAGAGAGAATTAAAGAGAAAGAGAATGAGCAGGGGGAGGAGCAAAAGGAGAGGGAGAAGCAGACTGTGGAACCTTACCTGGGGCTTGATCTCCCCGAATTCATGACCTAAGCCTAAGTCAAGAGTCAGACGGTTATCTGACTGAGCCACTCAGGCACCCTGGCGGACACATCCCCTCCTCCCCCACCCCCGCCACCCGCCCAGTCATTTATTATTATTATTATTTTAACATATAATGTATTATTTGTTTCAGGGGTACAGGTCTGTGTGATTCATCGTCTTTCACAATTCCCAGCACTCACGATAGCACACAGGCTCCCCAGTGTCCCCCCAGCCGCCCCATCCCTCCCATCCATTGCACTCCAGCGACCCTCAGTTTGTTTCCTAAGGCCAATAGTCTCTTAAGTTTTGTCTCCCTCTCTGGTTTCAACTTCATTTTTCCCTCCTCTCCCCTATAATCCTGTCTTGTTTCTCAAATTCCTCAAATCAGTGAGATCATATAATTGTCCCTCTCTGCTTGACTTATTTCGCCTAGCACAATACCCTCTAGTTCCACCCATGTTGTTACAAATGGCAAGATTTCAGGTTTTTGATGGCTGTGTAATATTCTATTTTGTTTGTGTGTGTGTGTGTGTGTGTGTGTGCACACGTGCATGCGCATACCATATCCATTCATCTGTTGATGGACATTTAAGCTCTTTCCATAGTTTGGCTATTGTGGACACTGCTGCTGTAAACATTGGGGTGCACATGCCCCTTCCATCACTATATTTTTATCTTTGGGGTAAATACCCAGTAGTGCCATTGCTGGGTCTGGCAGACACATTTTTAAGCAATTTTGAAAATGTTTAGAGGAACAGAATCTATTTTAGGGTCTTTTATTTATAGAGGCTGTACTTGACTTCTCTGCCTCTGATAAAGTTGCAAAAGGAATGGCCACTGGAAACTTCTATAGATAGGATTTGTAGGATATGAATGGAATTCATGAAAACGTGACAAGTTATCAAATTTTGTTTGCTAACTAATCCTTTCTAACCAGGACTGTATTGTCATCAGTTCTAGGAAGGGCTTAGATTAAACAGATGATCGTCGCTGACTGGGCTGAGTATTTACTTTATAATCAGAAAAGTTCCTTATATTCCCTGGTCTTATCAGTGTATCCTTAGTGCCTGAAGAACATTGTCTTCTTTTACAATCATTTTTACAATATTTTGTAAAAATATTGTATCCTATATTTTATAAGGATTATTTCATGATCAAGCTGGTCACCTACAGATATAATCATTCCCAATGTCTATTAAGCGTTCTTGTGTTTTCTTTTGCACAAAAACTGTACAACCTAGAGAAAGTAAAAGGTATATTCCAACCCTCAATTTGTATATTTGTTTTAAATGATATAGGAACTTACATTTGTTGAGGACACTCTATTAGAAAACATGCTGTATGTTTTATATATGTTTTCTAATTTTGACATCACAACCACCCTGGAAGGTAGGGGTTACTCTCATTTTACACGCACGTGAGGAAATGGAGGCTCAGAGAGATCAAACAAATTATCTGCCTGGAGTTAAGCAGCAAGTAATAACAAGGGATTTGAATTCTGGTCTGTTGACCTCAGTGCCCACACTTTTAAAACTCTAGGCAACTCTAGGCATTGCCTCCTTAAAAGAGGAAAAAAATTACTAAAGATTAAATCTTGCCATACTAGAACTTAAAACATTCCAGGCAATTGAATCTAAGACACATTGTTGCTTAGACAGCTGAGACAAGGCAATAATCCTATCAGCTAAAACTTAAAATTTTTCTAATAATCTCTCCGGAAAGAAGAAAGAAGAGAGAAGAAAGAAAGTTTGGAAAAAAAATAAAAATCCCGTCATGGACTGTTCTGTAGCTAAAAACTCCCTGGGTAGTCATTGCTTAAATGTCCATTGCATTCTCACGGATGCAAAAATGTGTCTTCTCCTTTCTCTGACGGCATGTTACTTGAGGAGTGCCTCTGCTTTTGGTCCTGCTGTGGGACAGATGGTGAGCACTGGCTGAGAACGCGTCTGGAAATGTGAGTGGTGTGTGTCTGGGAGGCACCAACTTCCGCCCACAGTGGAGCCTACAAAAAAGCAATGAAGCTTTCAGGGCTGGACTCAGAAGAACAGAGCCATCACCAGTCAGAAGTAGAGCATATGCAAAGGAGGTAAATGATTCTTCTTTTGTTTTTAGGACCTGTTTCCTTCACAGAAATTTCGGACAGAACAGCAAACAGAAGATCCACTATCTTCCACTCTAGAGTATAGAAAGCTAAGCTAAGGTCATGGGAAGCTGAGACAGAGCTTTCATTTGAGGAATGGATTGAAGGGATAATCATTTTATCCCACCTTGCAAATAAATAAATACACAAGTTAATCAACTGTTTTGAAAAAATATGAAAATGAGTTTGACTTCCTAACATAAAATTACCAGCTTTTCTTCACTGCATTTCCCCCCCATATATTCTTCACATACTTACTCACTTGTGAATGGCTATTTGCCAAACTTCTTGTCATTGATGAGGAGAGAACTTGCATCTCTTGAAAAGCCTACCACATATAGACAGAATATTCGGTTGGTGCTTTTTGTATTTGGTCTTTTTTAATTGCCACAACAATACCATGAAAGATATTACTATCTGAAAATACATTTTTTTTTTTTTAAAGTAGGCTCTACACCCAGTGTGGGACCCAACATGGGGCTTGAACTCATGATCTTAGGGCTTGAGATCAAGACCTAAGCTGAGATTAAGAGTTGGACACCCAACCAGCTGAGCCACCCAGGTCCCCTGTCTGGAAATAATTTTATAGATGTTCAGTAACTTCCCTGAAGTCTCAGAATAATTTAGTGACTGAATCAAGATTGGGACCCACTATTGTCTTGAAGGAGAGGAAGAAATATTCCTCTGTCCAAGGTTTTTCTAGTTGAACTAAGAATTACATATACGTGAGACAGATTAAGAGGAGAAAACCCCAAAGTTTGATGATGTGCCCATGGAGGCCCAATAATGAAACTGAGACCTAAAGAAATGACCAAGGCTGGCAGTTTTACACTCTTTACACAAAGACAATAGGTTGGGAGGAATTGACAAGATGAAGAAAACTCAATTTTGGAAGCTTCAATTAGTAAAGAATGCTAAACAGAATTTGGGCTGGGGTAGCAAATTAGTAGAGTGTGAAAAGTTGTTTACACAGCCTTCTTGGCTCTAAATTTCCCATCTCTGGTGACAAGGATGTCTTTACCTCTTGGTACAGGAGGCTACCTTTACACATGGGAGATTTAGTGCCTGCTTTCAGGGGGACAGAGGATAGGCTGTCATGTAAGTAACTTTTATTTAAAATATTCAATATGCTGACATGGCACATTTTGGGGCAGCCTGCCTTGGCCGCTACAGTCTCCAAGCTTATCTATGTTCTGCTATGTTGTACTCGGGGAGAGAGCTTTATCGGTGGCTGAGGCCTTACAGGTGTTCTCACGGATTCTCTAAGAAGCATTCACTGGCTGTGCTGGTCTCTGACACAGTCTGATTTCTCCTGGAGAAATGGAGTCTTTTTATATCTCAAGTCTCTAGTGCAACCTCTGGCACAGAGTAGATCCTCAATCAATATTTGTGGAATTGAAATTCAATTGCTCACATAGGCTTGACTTAGTGCACAACATCTCAGCTAGGTTCTTGGGGCCATTTGAAGATCATGTCTGACTTTTATTTGGAAAACCACTGGGTTCTCAATTTTGATTTTGATCTTATGATATCAAATATCCACAAATGAAAAAGTGGCTTTGTTTTCAGACACAGGGAAGCCTGAAGGGGGTGAGATTCTGTATCTAATCTTAATAAAAAGGGACATGAAGAGACCATGCAGATACAAGGTTGTTTCTGGGAAGCAAGGGTGGTGATTTTTTTCTCCTCTATTTCCAGATGGGTTTAGGACACTCAGTTGTCCTTCCTGAACTGTTCTATTGTTCTTGATGGTTTCTAGTCCCGAAATCTGCAAAACCATATTTTTCACAGGTAATTATTGAATGAAGTCAGCTTTGTCTTTACAACCTAATCCATTGTACCTTATTCTCACTCATATATGAGTTTGACAAATGTGAAACAGAAAAATATCAGGACTCAGGGGAAGTGTAGAACTGCATGGTGGGAGAATGAGAGCCTTCTTTCCTGAACTTGGGACTAACTGGCAAGAGATGCCTTCATGGACAGGGCTGTTTCTGCAGCCCCAAGTAGGATGAGTCACATGAAGACCATGTCTGTATCTGTGCATTTTTCCCTTGCAAGTTTCCTCTCCTGAACAGCTGGGCTTCATTGTTGAATCTGATTGTTTTGCTTATAACATGTTACCTGGTGAGAATCAGTATATTTTCAAGCTTTGATGTTTTTAGGAAATTATCTTTATTTTCAATCGTTGATCTAGACATGCCAATGGATATTTAGGCCACATTTTGAGCTCACAAGGTGTTTGTTTGTTTTCCAAATCTCACATGTATACACAAAACAACACAATTTTAAGGGTTTGCTTAAAAGAACAGAACATAAGAAATACAGTGAGACACAAGCTCATAACCAAATTCAAATCAGTGAGCGGATCTGATTCAACAAGAGAAAAGATTACAAAACAAGTCTGTGTTTTGTAGGAAGCACTATCTGAAGACAGTGTCACTGGACACGCTCCAAATGCCTTTGTGAGAAGCCTTAAGCAGGTGGAAAGAGAGCTGGATTTTTACTCAGCCTGGAGTAGTTCGGGTAGGTTAGGGCTTCATGAACAAGTTTCTGCATACTCACGGGTTCTGTTAAAGGAAAAGCAGGCTTTGACAATCAGACCTGGCAGTGATATATATTCTCTCTCTCTTAAATTGATCTGAACTCTGTGTTTTGCTTACTAAAAATAGCCCTTTGATTCCTTTCTTCTCAAGTAATGACAGAATTAAACTTGGTAAGTCAACTATTGGTGGTCCATGGACCAGGAGGAGAATATAAAGATAAAATCCATGCTTGATCCAACAGCTGTGTCTTAACTAGCAATGAACTCCTCTATCGAAAGGGAGCCACTACTAGGCAGGAAAAAAAAAAAAGTTTTCACATTCTCTTTCTTTCTTTCTTTCTTTTTTTTTTTTTCTTTTTTTGCCAGAAAGCAAGGAACTCAAGAAAACTCCAGAAAGAAGGAGAAAAATGCATCTAGTTTATGCATCGTGTCTTCTTCTACTTCAAATTTAAATTATACTAGTAGCTGCATCATAATCGATATCCGGTGGTTTTCTCTGTGAGCTCTTCTTCAAGACCTAATTGTAAAATAGGCTTCTGTCCTATGAACTTGGAACTACTAAAAATGCCTCCAACCTTACTTATTTAAGTTACAATATAAATATAATTTAAACAAAGTCCATTTCTTAAACCCAAGACAGAGGTCCCATTCGCTCGAATAGCATCTTCTCTTTTCTCCACTGTACCATCCTTGACAATTGCTTTTCTTCATTTGATCTCAGGTACGTTAAACACAGACCACTCAAAAGCTCTCTCTGCACCATCAGACCAAAGTAAGAGAGATTCAGAAGCAGGAATACATTCAACATTTTCTCTTTTGAGGCCTTACCCAGCTGAGAGCTCCAGAGGATGAAAGCAATAAAGAATCCTGTGTCAGTTCATAGCTATTACAGAGAAAAAAAAGTTAGTGTTGAGATTTCACAACTTCTCTCTTACCCATATCAACAATTTCAACTTCTCATCTATCCATTTCGTGAGGTTTTTCACACTTTCTTTAGTACCATCTGACAATCTCTCCTACTTTAATGAAAATATAACCAACTTTCCAAAACGTCCCCTAAACCTTCACTCGGCAAGCCTCAGTGTCTCTACAGAAACTTAGTACAAACCATTTAGTTTCCAACATTTCATTTGTATGTTAGGAGGGGAGAAAACCCACAAGAGTTGCAAGTAGGAAACGAGAGTTAGCTGTCAGTTTGTCAGCTTGCGAAACAGCTCGATAGTGGCAGAAATGATCATATTATCATTCTCCCACTACAACATTATTTAAGGTAAGAAGAAAGGGACATGCCAATTTTCATGTAACATTATTTAAGCTAGAACTTTGAAAGAAAAGGTTGAATGCACAGAGCTCAGTCACCAGAGAAGGATGCAGTAACAAACTGATTTTCCGACCAAGAGTCTGTCGAAAAAAATGACCAACGAGATTCCAAGGTGACTCTGTTAGCTAGAACTGTAATGAATCACGATGACCTGCCAGGAAGGTAAATTCGGTCGCAAAACTGAAATGTTTTCTTGATTTCAATAATGTTAACTTCAGCTAGATATTTGAGTAGTTGTTCACACGAAATTAAGGAAAAAGAAAAATCCAGTTACTGTTAACGCCAAAGAAATGCACGCCAACCATAAACCAAAGGTGCTTTGGTACTGTAGCCATAACAAACAAAGTGTGGTGGGAAAGCAGGGAGTTCCCTGATGGTTAGATGACAGGGTCATAGAAGGTTTGTGAGACCTGCCGTGTCTCCTGCGAGGTTGACACATCGCCACGGTCCAAGACAAGAGTCACATAAACACGAGCTTATCAGCTGGCTTGTTAAAACAGTGTGCAACATCGCTGTGTTGAAAAGTGACTTCAGGCTTGTTGAAAGGTCCCATTAATCTGAGGAAACGATGCTTGGTGCCATAGATAAAACACTATGGTCTCAAGCGGAATGCGTGTGAAGTTTCCAGAATATTTCCTCAAAGACTTTAGTCAGTTTTGGTTTGTGACCTTAGCTGGAAAGCACAAAGATGGGCATGGGAAGGCAGTTCAGAAGGACATCTGTGAGGATTTAAGTCGGGCAGCTTTCAGAAGATGAAAGATGTTTAAAGTTAAGGCCTTTATCTGCAAACAATAGTATATTAATAAACTCTATACCAGATTTACAAACGCATTCTCTTGTATGAAAACTAACAGTATTCTGTTCACAGTGCCATTATTGATACAGGTAGCAATCCCATAATACTCATGTATTTTGGCATGGGAATCAGTAGCGCTTGGTATTTACAGAAAATGTACACGTGTGCATATAAACATATCATGGAATCTGAGTTGTAGATAAAAGACAGATCGGCTAATGGTGCAAAGGAATGAACTGTACAGCACCTTCCCCTCGGATCGGATAGGAAACGTGGTTTTTTAAATTGAACAGATGCCAAATCTCTGACCCCAAGTGGCATCAAGTCAGTAACAAAACAATGAACCCCCTGTTCAAGATTGGGTACATTGAGTAATCCTAGTCCAAAGTTTTAGATCCATTGTCTAGTGCATAAAATATAAAAGTTAAAAAGATTTATTATTATTTTTATAATAATAATTATTATTAAAATAGAAGGTCCTTTCTCTCACGTTCTCGTTTGTGCTCTGGCACTTAAGACCCATCTCCTTGGAGGTCCGAGTATGCTGGTGTTTTTGTCATGCAGATCAGCAGTCAGATGGCAAACGCTAAAAAAAAAAAACCCCAAAACAAACAAAAAACTGCTCTGGACTCAGCCACCGTCGCCTGTCACAGTGTGACCCGGGGCCCGAGGAGGACATGGCAGGAGCACCTCTTTCTGACTCCCCAGTCTTCTCCTGGAGGGGCGAACCTGACCCCCTCATCCCCCCCCCCCGAGACTCGGCGCCCACGTTCCTGAATGGAGTTGCTTATTTCGGCAGCGAATGCTGAGGTGACGGATGGCTTCTGTACACTTGGAAAAAGGAGAAGAGGCAGGTGAGTGGGAGGAGGGTGGCCTTGCAAAAAGCCCAAGACGGATCCCAGCACGTGGCTGGCCTGGTGGCCAAGAGCTGCCACCCTCTCAGGAGGCCTCTGCTCCAGGAGGTTCTCCTCTCTGTGCGGAGCGGGGGCGGACTGGCTGGGACTACGGGGCGTCGCCTTTGGTCCCAGTGGGCACGTCGCTGTCAGTCCCCTGGCCCGCGTGCTCCGCGCCGCCGCTCCTGTGGGGCGTGGGCAGCAGGCTCTTCCACTGGGCTTTGTTGTGGGACAGGTGGCGTAGCATGTTCTCCGACAGGGCGCTGGGGCCTGTGAAACGGGCCCACTCCCGGAAGAGTGGCTCCACGATGTAGCTCATGAAACCTAGAACGGGCAAGGCCAAGCTCAGCACCGCGAAGGCGGCACGACACCCACCCCACCGCATCCTCCCTCCCAGACCCCGCTGGGCTCCCTCCAGAGGCAAAAGCAGGTATGTTCCCTAAACTTAGGTTTGGGAGCACCTGGTGTGTCACCCCGGGCTTGTTGCTTAACCCCTCGAGCCTCAGTTTCCTCATTTGTAAAAAGGAGCTAGGAAGAGGACCAAACCCATAGGTTTCTTAGGACCAGGAAATGACTTCACACAGGTGAAATGCGCAGAAGGCTCCCGGCACGTAGTAAACCCTCCATACCTTTGGTTGTTATTTGCGGAGGGAGAAAGACATCGGAACAGGAAGGTAGGAAAAAGTCTGTGTTGGAGCTGAGGAGGGGGTGCGGGAGAGGAGGAAAGGGGGAATGAGATCAGGAAGGGGCATATGGTTGCCGTAGATCCATGGGGGAATTCGTGTGTTTCACGCTGTAGGATATTTCTTCAAGAGTATTGATTTACAGCTTTATCTTACTCTCAGTTATGTTAAGCAACTAAACGGAGCTTCGCTCATTTTTGATAGGGATTTTTACCTGTATAAAATCCCTACGTTGATGACCAGATAAGAATGGTTGATATTCGGTATGTCTGTTCTCTTAATTTCAATGTCAGGGTCTTTCCATATTAAATATGATTTATTAAAGCCAAGACGACTTTTAGTCTAGGCTGGACTGACTGGAATCATCACCAACTTGGACATAGTTAGGTTTTACTGAAATGTAGGTGTGGGGAGAAAGTGTTTTTTAGCATAACGAATTTTCCACTGACAATGTATGTTTATGAGGCTGTGAATTACAAGGCTTGATTGGATTATCTTTTTATTGAACAAACAGCAGATGCTTGGCCTTTGAGGGTGCTACAGAGATGGAAAAAGAATGGAGGCATGCAAAGTGTTATTTCACATTTCTGCATTATCTCATTGTATGTGAAATATGATTTAAGTAGTATGAGATCATTTTAGATCACCCAAACCTGACTGAGGAGGAAATTTAAGCCAGTGATAAGGTTATAGGGAGTCACAAGTAAGGATTCCCTTGAATTTTCTTGTTTACTATTCCTGAATTTTCTTCACTTCCTTCATAACCTCCATATCTAATTTCTAATATCCTTCACCGTACGAGAGATTTGATATTAGAAAGATGGCTTACAAAATGATATTATTTTCAGGTTTAAAGTGTAAATATTTATCAGGTGTACGTTCATATCAAAAAGCTACAAATCCAACATTGAAAAATCTGGTACTTGAAAATCAACTCATTTTCTTCCTGGTGTTCTTGGGGAATTATCCCCCATATATCTACTTGCCCGATATAAAGAGCGTTCATAGTAGATTAGGCAAGCCAATTTTGAAGTCTGAGTAGACACCAGGAGGTACTTTTTCAAGTGAAAGTGACTTCCGCACGATCACATTTGGGAAACTGTTCCATCCCTTCCCAGTGCATTATGCCAAGCTCTCTCGTCTAAGCGAGGGACTGCCTGCCTGGATTGTGTCCTCCTAGAAGGCTGGGAGGGGGAGAGGGAGGCATGGTGGCCTCAGAGCAAACAGGGAATAAAGGCAAGCCTCTTTCTCTTCCTCCTTCGATAGCTTTCGCCAATTAGAGATTCATTTGATCTAATATCTTCTTTCTAAAATGCAGAATTCAGTGGAGAGAGGGAAAGGGATTTTAAATCCCACTTCCACTTGGGCGAATATGAATGACTTAAACAGAAAATCAGATCCAAACCTGAGATGGCACGTGGGGAAATTCTCACTGTGGATTGGGACAGGAAAAAAGGGGACAGTTACAGTCCCGGGGGAATCAGGGCAGAGGACATAGCTGCCTTACTTAGGACCCACTGGCAAAATCCTCGTTTGGGAGCATGAAACCTGCAGCTCCCATCAATCAGACTTTATATCCAGATTTTTGTAGTTTAGCTTGATCTATGCCTTCATACACACACCTCCCAACCCTGACCCTACAGAGCCCGGGAATGGGGAACAGAGATTAAGAAAGATTTATGTACGAAAGGTTGTTTTATCATCACCTTTTCTTTCTCTTTCTCTTTATTGGTGTGCTTCTGCAGCCTCACCAAGCCTTTCCTAGTCACTCAATCCCCACCCCATTTTAAAAACAGGTATCTATGGTAACCACATTTTCCTATGCTGAAAACCAGGACATATGATCTGACAAAATAAGTGTGTTCTCATGACAACAACAGGGTAGAATCTCTAAAATCAGGTCTGTCTTGCAAATCCAGGTTGTGTGCTTAACAATTCACATTGTTAAGCACACAACCTGGATTTGTAAAGACATTTCACAAAATGTCTTTAGCAGAGCCTGGTAAATTTCTTTGTAGCCAGAGCCTTAACATTTGTGGGGGGGGGGGGCACAGGGTTGGGATTTTGGTCAGGGTCTATTCCTTTTAAGTCGCATCTGCAGAACCTCCATAACTAAGGGAACCTGGAGTGGAGACTGGCTCCAGGGAGACCAAGGCTGAATTTCTGTTGATGTTGCTCCCTTCTCTGCACTGCCCCCCAGGGATTCTGTAGCTATGTCATCACCCTGAATTCTTCCTGGTTTGTGGTTTTTTTTGTTTGTTTGTTTGTTTTTCGTTTTCTTTTTGTTTTATAACACTCCCATGTTTTCCTCTTTTGGGTGGAAGAATCAGTTTAATCTTAAAAACAACACAACAATACTAAGGGCAATTTGGAAAAAAAAATGGATCACCAATAATCCCATAATTTTAACATACCTATTTTAATATTTACATCCGTCATTCAGATCTTTGTAACTAGGTTAATTTTGTTCCTATTCCCAGAGGATGACTTTATGACTCTTTTGTGGATGAGATTTGACTCATAGTGACTATAAGCATATTATTATTTGGCTAACTTGCTCTGGTTTTCTTAATTTTCAGTTTAATTTTTTCCGATGCCCCGTTCCCTCCCAGTAGAGGCTTTAAGCCTTGATCCTTGCAGAGGGCTGCAGCTCTGTGAAGGCATTAAGCTCTCTGACGTCTGTGGGTACATGTCAAGGCTCTAGTTTATGACTAAAGGAGTTCAAGTTCTGAGTTTGGCTTTAATTGGAAGGAACTGCAAGGATATGAGGACTTGCTTTAAGTATAGATGAAATTGGAAAAGTATTTTAAGAACTGATGGAAATTCATATTGGATCAAAAATATTTCCTATGTGCCTGAAATTTCCACCATTTGATTTGTTTCATAGTTTTATGTAATATAAAGTAATTATTATGTTAGGTGCATTAGCATCACAGTTGAACAGTTTACTGCAATCAATACTTGAGAATAAGACTGAAAATAAGTTTTGAAGTGCAAAGTAGAGAAGTAGGGGACCCAGAGCTAGAAGCAATAACATGGTTTGCCGAGCACGCGCCTTCGGATCTTGTTGGGGATGAAAGGTACTGGGGTAGACTGGAAGGGTCCTCAAGGTTCATTCTGCCGACTTCCCACTCTTCAAGTCCTAAACAGTGTGAACTAATCTGTATCTCAGCAGCAAATAGTTGGTTCTTAAGACTTTCCTTCTACTCAGTTTGGTTTTGATTTGATTCTGAACTACAAAGTTAATACAGGCTAGTTAAGGGTCTGTGACAAAGAATTTACTCCATTTTTCTTAGTTTTTTAGTTGGTAATTACCCAGTAGATCAGTCATGGTTAGACTGTTTATTTGGACTTAGCCATTCATTAAACCTCAAGTTTGGATCTTTCAAAGGCTGTGTGTAGATGTTTTTTCTTCGTGACTCTAGCAGAGCTGCCAAAAGTACTTATTTAAAATTAAAACTGAAAAAAAAATTAAAACTGAATTAAACTCACCAATTTGTATACTAGGGATTGAATCTTTCTGTTGATTACAAAGCGGACTGATTTCCAGCTCAAATTTCTGTTCAAGGTCTCCTAAGAAGAAAGAAGAAGAAATACTGGTAATCTAGAATATGTAAAAATGTGTGTTGTTAGCTTTAGTGATCTAGTTCAAAGAAGTTATTGTGGGAATTACCGTTTGCTGCCTATTACCATTAGGAACTCTCTAGCACCCACTTGCTCTGGTAGCTTCTGTGAAAATTTTAAGATATCAGAGTGTCAATGACCATTTACAATAGGCTTGTTGTAAATGAGTATGCTCTGGGGCTAGAATAAACCTTTCACCAAGATCTGTAAAAACAAGGATACAAGTAATGAGCAATTTCCTACATGAAATGGAAGTTCTGGCTTAAGTTACAGTTAAAGTGAATAGATTTTGTGCTCCCCCTGCCTTTCACCCTGCCTGAGCCTCGTCTGATTTCCTCTGAACCAGGAATAGTGAATAGGCAGGAAATGGGAGTGAGGGACTAGAAAATCTCACTCGAGGAACATCTCTGTCTGTAGCTACAATATTGAGCAGAAACAAAGGTTATCTATCACCTTTAATCCGACTTAGTGTCACCTAGTGTAACTAAAGTTTAAAAAAAAGTATAAGTCAGAAAAATATTTTTTTAATGCCTTTGTCAGCTAGAAAGCCAAAGGCCAAGTGTACCATCTAAAGATTCATCAGAATACTTTATCAGTCTTTTAGGGGGTGAAAGATTATGGGTCAACTTTGCACTGGGAAAAAGAGTCTGGTTAATCAGTAGAGAAGCTGTTCCTTAGAAACATTAGCTGCGTTCACAGAGGAGATCTAAATACAACATTAATATCATGCCTCATGTGTGTCAGGCACTATTCTAAACATTTTACATATGTCAATTAATTTCATCCTCTTAACAACTTCATTATAGTACCCATTTTACAGATGAAGAAACTGAGAGGAAGGGAAGTATTTTGACTCAAGTTGCCACACTACTAATAAATGGGGGACCCTAGTTCCAACCTAAAAGTCCAGCTCCAAAGTATCTGCACTTAACAGCTGAGCTAGGGTCTCAGAGATGCCACACCTCTGTCATTTGTTTTAAGCCTTGTAACCATGAGTCCTGTGGTCCCTTGGGGCCTGGCTATTCTCAAGACCGAGGTAAGGAAATCAGTCTGGATTAACTTGAGGAATCCGGGGAAGCCAGATGATAATAGCTTTCTGAGGACAGGGCATGATATCATTTAATATTAAAATGACTTTTACTCCTTACCTCCATAATTCTATTCATCATGATTTTTCAGTCAGCTTGACACTTTGGAGGAATTGTCTTTGATTTCTCCCTTCCCTTCACCCTCCATATTGAGGCATCAAATCCTATTTATTCCTCTCTCAGAATATCTTTTTTTCCCCTATTCACACTCTGCCTGTCTCTATTCTGGCTTACTAATAACTCACTTTTAGTGTTTGCTTCTTGGTTGGTTTTCTTCCTTCAATATTTCTTCTACTTCAATTATATAAGTTGCCTCCATTGCACTTTCTAAGATGACTCTCATTGTCATGTTCTCTACTTGAGCCTGGTTGGCGTACAAATCCCCAAGTCCCCATATTCTTGCTTTCTACGAGTCCAGATTGCTATATGAAGCAGGTCCCCGTTTCAGTGCATTTGTCCATGTCTACACCTGCCTAGCCAGAGCCGCAGCATCCAACAGACTTTCTGCAATGATGGAAATATCCTCTGCACTGCCCACTGTAGTGGCTTTTTGCAGTATGATCAATGAAACCAAGGAACTAACATGTAAATTTAATTATTTTAAATTTAACTAGTCACATATGCTGCATGGCTCTCCTACTGGAAAATGCAGGACACTAACTACACATCCTCCAACACATCCAATTCAGATTCTTTGTCCTCAGCACCAGTCTTCTCCTGTGACCTCAACCATGAGATGCCATCCAGTTAAATCATTTATTCATTCAGCACAGAATTCTAAAGCACTGTACATTTCAGACTCTTTGTTAATCAGTATAGAGAACAGAGAGGAAAGTTGCATCATTTGGCTACTCCAGGAAATTTACTGCCTACTACTACTGCCTACACTTTATACTATCTTGAGGTTCTGAATCTTTAACTCTACTTCTTTGTATCCTTCACGACCCCTTTGGGGGGCTTTGTACATAGAGGAGTTAATAGTTGTGCTAGGGTTTAACAAGGCTGGAAGCAGATGTTCAATAAAAACTTTTGGGAATCTTGGTTGATGGAGATGACATCAGCCGGTGGTTACAACAGGACAGAGATTCTACTTCCCTAAAACATGGAGAGGAAGGAGTTGAATGATGTTCAGAATCTTAATTTCTGTTCTCAGAATTTAATGCTATTTTCCTAATTCATGGGATGTCATCTTCTTTCCCTGCTAAGTCCTCAACCTTGATTTTAGAGGCTTTTCTTTGCTCAGCATCATGAACCATTAAAGATACTTGGGCTAAGACTATGAGCTGTCTGTGGAAACCCAAATCCTTCCAGGAGACACGCCATAGCAAAGTGAATGGAAGCTCACCTTTTGTGGTCAGGGTTACACATGTTCTAGATTGTTCTATCTTGTAACATTGCATGTGCATATATTGTTAAGGGCAACAATGGGTTTTGGTAAAGAGATCTTATGGATTCTTTTCCTTGGTTGGTCCCATTTACTACATGTAGTTAATAACTCTAACTCCCCAGCTCCGTGGGCCTTACTATCTGTCCAAGTGACATGGCCCCCTGCCTCAAGTCGCTTGCTCATCATTCAAATAAGAGGTAAAATAAGCAAAGGAAGGGGTTAAATGGCAATCAGTGCCATCTGGAGTACACGACTGAGTCAAAACCAAGAGGGACAGAGTAGAATCTCTTTTCTGCCCCATCATTTGATTTCCAAGCATGAGGATCTTAGTCCTTCTCTCATGTTTCAGTATTTTCTATATCACAGAGTAAAGAAGATACTTGTCTTATCTAAGTCTCCTGTTCCAATTTTGTCATATTTCCTTTTGTTTTCTCTCAGTGGAGATTTTATATCATAGGCCATAAGAACTGATTTTTTGACTTCTAGCCACTCACACTCAACTGAAGTGAAGTCACACAGAGTTGTGGGCACTCCATGAGCGCTTTTCCTCTGAGCGAAAGAGATGGTGAGCAGAGACTTCTGGCCCCATGTGAACCCTGTCCCATCTGCTTTGTCTTCTGTCTTTGGGACCATCTCGATGTCACTGACACATCTTTCGATGAAAGCTTCTCCAAAAGGCTCACTGTTGCTGCTTGACCTCCCCACGGAGCTGGTATGTGGGACACTTCAGGCTTTATTTGTTCTCAGCCTCTCAAACCTGATCCTGTCTCTAACATCAGGGCACTGTTGTGCCTGAACAAACATCCTGAGCACGGAAACCAGGCCTGAAGAAACAAGGCTATGTTTAAAGGCCGATATCCCACCCAGCGTCAAGATCCTGTTCGCTCATTCATAGCCTTATTTCTGAATGAGGTTAATCTCTCAAAAATTATACCGAACTTGGGGCCATTTCTTTTCTCACTGAGTATGTTTGAGAGGATGAGCTCAGTTCTTGGTCAGCTGTGCTCTGTTTCATTATTAACTCTATTTAAGAAAGCTGGGGGAAGGAAAACAGGAATCCAAGTCCCATCTGAGTGGAAAACATTGACCCCAAATGGCATTTAGCCTTTAGGTTGTGCTAAGCTCATTAGAATGAAGGTCAGAGCAAAAATCAATCTGTCCCTCACATTCTTATATCCACAGAGGAAAGCCATTAAAAAGATTACATATACATACATATAAATACACACACACATTTATTTCCCACTTCCTCTCATTTTTATTATCCCTCTTTACTACCTGTTTTCACAGTAAGACAGTGTTATTTATGTTTAAATTATTTCCAAAAAAGGGCTGAATGGTTCGCAGGAGAGTCAAAGAGAAAGGCTAGGATAATAAGAGTTGATGAAAGAACAAATGTCATGGTAGATTAGCCATTTCTTGTTTGATGAGGCTAAATGCCCAACAGGAACAGGGACCATGAAAAACTCAGCTGTGGGATCACTACTAACCTTGCCTGTAGAATTCTTCACAGACCCTTTCACTCCATTGCTTGCTCATCTCCCAGATTCTACAAGGATTGCAAATGTCAGCACACTTCAAGGCAATCTGAGAGACAACAGGGTGGGAGAGAAGGTTAGAGGCTGATCTTTCCACAGCCAACGTGCCCTAAGCCCGAGGGGCTGTCCCACCGGCCAGGGGGCCTCATGGTCCCCAGCCTGTATTTACAGAGTGCCTCTTCAGGAAACAGCAGGTATTCACCACCACACAAAACCTTCATTCAGAATCCCCACTTTATAGCTTTGAGAAGGAGAGAAGAGCCACGGTCCAAGGACAAGAGCTTCCTGGAGGAGGCCTGGGGTGGGCAGGCCAAGGAAAGCGGGTGGCCTGGCTCCTTCCATTGCCCCACCCCTCGCGAGTGGGGAAGCCGCAGGGGCCCCAGCCAGGCTCCGGTGAGATCATTTGGCCCTCATCCTCACAGTGGCCGCACTGACAGACGCCGTGGATCACTTCACTTCTGTGTGGGCTCTCGTGCCTGTGTCTGTGGATAACAAGCGAGCCCCGACTTGCTTATCCAGCCAGGGAGCTAAGGTCTATCAAACCTTGGAGCGTGTTGTGTCTCAAGCTAATTCCTTTTTTTTTTTTTTTTAAGATTTTATTTATTTATTTGACAGACAGAGGTCACAAGTAGGCGGAAAGGCAGGCAGAGAGAGAGAGAGGAGGAAGTTGGCTCCCTGATGAGCAGAGAGCCCTGACGTGGGGCTTGATCCCAGTACTCTGGGATCATGACCTGAGCCAAAGGCAGAGGCTTTAACCTGCTGAGCCACCCAGGTGCCCCAACCCAAGCTAATCCAAAGCTTACCTCACGTTGGTCTGGATCTGGGATGCCAGCTCTTGTCAATAATGCTGACTCTAAGAGGGTTACCTTGAATTCTCAGGAAAGTCCATTCTCTCCCTTAACCACCGACGGCTAAGTTGGACCCCCGCTAGTGTGTTCTGGCCACCAGCAAAGTCTGTTTGTTTTGACCCAGTTCCTTGGCATCACAGAATCGCTGGCAATGCTGGCATGTGGGAATGCTCTGATCATATTAAAGTTACAAATTTGATTGTTTCCTTATTTCCCCGTTGTCGGGGACGCCAGGCCATGCTGGAACTGGTGAGGGGCAGAAGTGTCCTCCAGGATCTGCCCTTTAGGAATTCATTGGCCGCAGCAAGCCTTGCTTTTGAAATGCAAGTGTGCCAGCCAATTCTTTCAGCTACTCCCAACTTGGCTGGGAATTTTGAACACCCGATACCTTGATCTTTGTGGCACTCAGGGACTACAAGATGGGTTTGGAAAGTAAAGAAGGAAAGAAACCTAGTTCTACAGCTGGGAGGAAGGCATTTCCTAGGAAGGAACAGCCACAGAGAGCAGCAGGAAAGCATGGAACAAAACCACTGCCCAGTTCAGTCTGCTCTGTGCAGCTGCATTTCCCTGGGTAAAGCTGGTCTATCTAGATGAATCCAGGGTCCATCCGTTCAGCCTTTTGTGCCAAAAGGAAGGAAGCAAGACAAGAGAAAATACAGGAAAAGGCTCTGGTTTGGATACCAGCTCAGACCTGCCCTCATGGGGTCCACCGGTCCTCTCGTTCTCATGTTCCAAATGGCTCCTTGCCGTGAAAGGAAGCAGAAAGGGTCGCCCTGACACAATTCAGTTCATTCACTTAAGACTAGTTTGTGAGCCTATGAATTTAGGAATAAAAGGAAGTACAGCAGGGTTTGATGAAACGGGTTTTACATGAAGGAAGGTTACTTGGGTTTCAATTTTGTTCATACTACAGATAATATAACCTGGTTTTGTGTTATAGAAACAGTGTTTCTAAGTTGCACAGCTATCACAGGGGCCGCTTTTACACCAAGCCACAAAACGTGGTAGGTTCTTACCATGTATGGTTGCCCCACAGGGCTACTTTGTGGACACTACGGGGTAAGGAAAAGTGAGGGCTTATCAACTTGATGACATGAAACCCAGATTTTGCTTACTTGGAAAACACTTAAAAATTTCATGGGTCTCAGAGCTTTTCATAAAGTCGGTCACCGCTCTAACTGATCCCATGGGGGACACGCCTTCTCACCGGTGCTAAAGTGATTGATCATGTCACGAAGCATTTTTACCCGCAAGGAAGGCAGTGGCTTACTTCGTGGTGGCTGTTGCTTACCTGAAGCATAAAGTGTCTGTCGTGTACATCCTCCAGTCTTAAGTCTTTATTGTGGAGGTGAGTTTTCAGTCTGGTCAGAAATTCATTCTGCCTGTTGATGTCTGTGGCCAAGATCAAGGAGCCCAGCTGCTGTTCAATATCCTGTCTGCATCCGCGAAAGGGAAAGAGAAAACACACACACAGAGCAAATCCTTTGGAGGAGGGTGATCGGTTCTGCCCCCAGCAGGTGGCTTGGACTCTCATTGGTGCCTTTGATTCTGTTCGTTACCCAGAGTCCAGTCCCTCTGAGCCCAGGGGGACTCTCTGGACCCCCGGTCACTTCTGTCTTTGGGCCGGAGGTGCTAGTAACTGCACAGTGAATAGTGATGGTAGTTTATACATTCCCATGGTAACCATGGGTCTAAAGACGGAAAATTGGTTAGAAATGCATGCTTTATGTGGGACATAAAAAACTGGATAGCATCGCAAGAGTTTGGGTTATGCTTTTAAAGAGTGGAGACCAACTCAAACATTCAGCTTTGCATGGAGAGAGAAAGGGCATGAGGAGAGTAATAATAAGGAAGACAATAACAGTGACTGATCTGATGGTATGAGAGATACACCAATGGAACAAAAGAGGCTAGGAAAGATACTGGGACTTAAAAAACGAATCATGGGTAATTAAGACACCATTAAAAAATCAGTAGGCAAGCGATATAGTAGTTGACAAACGGTAGAGGGAAAATGAGATATTTTGGAAAAACAAGCAAATCAGAGCTTTAGCTCACACATAGAAGGAAATCAACAGAAGCAAAGATCCATAACTGTTTTTTAAAATTCATCTTCAAAAATTCAGTATACTTAGGTTTGTCTATAACATCTGTGTATAGCAGTCTTTATGAAGCTGATGATCGCTTACGTTTGAAACTATTCTTTACTCCTCCGCTTCCCCCCACCCCTCCATGTCTTAGGTTTACGGTGTCATACTTTATATCCCTTTATTTTATAGGGTGCTTAGAGCACACAGAGTTGAATGCTTAGGTATGAAATAAATATCTGTCATCCCCAGCCAGGCGGAGAGCAGGAACGTACAAGCAATAGCATATATGGTCTGACCCTTGCACCTGTCCCCAAACCCCTTTTCTTACTATGGTATAACATTTAGTCTTCCTACAAAAGCAATCTATAATGCGGCATCCCACAGAGACAAAACAAACATGGCGTTTTTATCTGGGATCCATA
This sequence comes from Mustela nivalis, assembly GCF_964662115.1. NCBI lineage: Eukaryota > Metazoa > Chordata > Mammalia > Carnivora > Mustelidae > Mustela > Mustela nivalis. The sequence continues at coordinate 64,667,547 of NC_139024.1, forward strand.
GGGATGAGTAGACGTATCTCAGGAAAGGAGTGTACCTGAGCAGCCGGCAGGATTAGGGCGGAGAGTCTGGCCCCGAGTCTTTCCCTCCTCTCCTCCTTTAGTTTTGTTTGCTCTTTCTCATTTGTTCTCTCTCGTTCTCTCCCTTCTCGTCTTCCTTTAGCTGTCCCTGACACATCCCTCCTCTTTTCTTCTCCTTCTTACTTGATTTCTTATTCGAGTTTTTAGTTCTTTGGATCTTTGCAAATGTTCTAGCAAAAGGCACAGGTTTTAAATCCCTGCATGATAATCGGTTTTATTTCATTCCAGGAGGTAAAAAGCGATCGGAACTGAAATTCTTCCTGCAAATGCCACATTCCTCTGGGTGCTAGGAAACAGCAAGATAGTGTCACAAGGCCAGGAATACATGTAGGAGCCCAGAGCACACTGCCTGTTCTGCAGAGGGGAAACTTGGTGCTTGACTTTAAGTTAGGCCCCCTCAGAAAGACGGGCGCATGGATCTGTTCATCTACTCTCCTCTAGCTGTCCTGGGTTCTGCACATTTAAGTTAACAGGTCAGAATTAGTGGTGGCCTTGGATGATGTTCCAGGAGTTAACTCAGAACCATGTGGAAAATGAGGTACTGGCCTTGGATTTAGGATTTGGCCTGAATACCTGGATGGACAAACAGTGGGCCAGGAAACTAGTATTTCCCCTTCTGTTTAAAATGCAAGAGACATAGGTAAATTAATGGCCCCCAGAATAGCTGGGGCCAATTCAGTTACTTCAACAAAATACATCCCAGGAAAGAATTTCTGATTTCTGTGTTTGCTAAGACCGGCCATTAAAAAACAAACTTTATTGAACTAGTCTTAAATCTAGCTGGAGATCTCCTATGTTCCCTCTGGATAAATATTTATTATTTGGATCTTTGTGGGAGGACACTGTTGCTAACATAAAAGACAGGAATGTGACAAAGCCGAGCATTGATGCTGAGGAGTGTGAAAGCTGAGAGCTGTTTATTATCCTTCTTCCTGATGTTAGGTCAGAGACCATCCAAGGGCCTTTCAAAGCTTATGGAGAGATTCGGGTTCTGGGTTGCTGTAACTGACGCCAAATCTCCTTGGGGCAACCACCAAGCGCAGGCAGGAAGCACAGCCGACTGTCTCTGTGCCCTTAACCCTGGGGTCTCAAGCGTGGCCTAGAGAAAGCGGCTTATCTCTAAGGTGTGGACATCAGTACATTTCATCTCTACACCACTTACGTCATTTCCTCTGGCAAGTGAGCAAGAAGCCTCGATTCTCGAAGCATTCCGATTGTAGATCGCCAGTGGTGATTCTCCAGCACAGACATATTCTAGAAAGAAAGAAAATCAAAGTCATAAATGAGAGAAAAGTCAGATTCTGATCTTTCACACCACACACCGTTTCCCTGAGGCCAGTGTTTGCCCTCTAGCCGATCTATCCCTGGTGACAAAGCGGCAGGCGAGAGAAGAAACAGAAAATAGAACCACCGCAGGCTTATAATGACGGTGGGACAGTGGCGGGACAGTGGCAGGGCTAGTCCCTTGCTGTGTCTCCCCTGGTGGGTTATTCTCTCTGGCCCCTGCCCCCATTTTTGATAGCTCAGTCAGGCAGCACTCAATGTAGAAGAAAACAAGCAAAACAGATAAAAATAGGTAATAATAGATACCGCAAGTCCCTGCGCGTAATATAATTCAAGATTTTACTACTCAGCTGAACAGAAGCAGGCCCCACAAGCTCTGACCCATGGCACTAACCACTGAGAATATTCTGTGTCTGGTTCAGCCAGGTGGCTGGTGACATATTCAGATTCCTGAGTCCCAGTCAAGATAGTTTTGATTTGGTAGGTTTGTGGTGAGTAATTTTTATGTTGACTAAAGTTTGAGAACCACTATGCTATGGAAGCAGCTTTATCAATAACCGTCGTGGTCAGTAGATTTGCACTTAGCCTTTTAGGGACGAGTTTCAATCCACGGTTGCTTCCTTGTTCAATGATCTTGACGTTCCTTCCCTCGTGGGAACCTCGGCTATGTTCCATCTCTCCTTTGACCTTACTGATATCTTAAATATGCTGCTTGTGTGCACATTAGCTAACTGTTTAAATAGCAACTATTTCTTACAATCCATTGTGTTTTATGTGAATTAGCAAGCATTATGACCTCGCCACTGACTCGATGCATATAGAATTGAACCCCTCTAGTCCCCAGGAAATATTTTTGCTTTTATTATTTTTTTTCTGATTTATTTATTCATTCTCCATTTTGTTTCAGATGGGGCTATAAACTTACACAGAACACAGGAAGATAGCATTTGTTAAAAGTAAGGTATTGCATGACGGCATATATGAGGTACTTAGAGTAGTCAAATTCATACAGACAGAAGAGTGGTTGCCAGGGGCCAGGTGGGAATAGGAGTGATTATGTAATGAGTACAGAGCTTCAGTTTTGCAAGAGGAAAAGAGTTCAAGAGATGGATGGTGGTGATGTACTTAATACCATTGAATTGTACACTTAAAAAAATGGTTAAGAAGGGGGTCCCTGGGTGGTTCAGTGGGTTAAAGCCTCTGCCTTCGGCTTAGGTCATGATCTCAGGGTCCTGGGATCGAGCCCCCCATTGGGCTCTCTGCTCAGCAGGGTGCCTGCTTCCGCCCCCCCCCCCCCGCCTACTTGTGATCTCTGTCAAATAAATAAAATCTTTAAAAAGGTGAACTTTAGGGGCGCCTGGGTGGCTCAGTGGGTTAATGCTGCTGCCTTCGGCTCAGGTCATGATCTCAGGGTCCTGGGATCGAGTCCCACATCTGGCTCTCTGCTCAGCAAGGAGCCTGCTTCCTCATCTTTCTCTCTCTACCTGCCTCTCTGCCTACTTGTGATCTCTCTCTGTCAAATAAATAAATAAAAATCTTAAAAAAAAAAAAAAGGTGACCTTTAAGAGGGTGAACTTTACATTATATTTGTTTTCCCACAATTAAAACAAAGAACGAGAGGGAGGAAGCAAGGAAAATAATATGGAGACTAAATGGAGCCCAGAGAGTGACTGGGAACTATCCCACCATTGTGCCCTGCTTGGGCACACCTAACTTAGCCACCCACCACGCAATGCTCAGCTTCTTCAGCCAATCTGAACAGAGAATCCTAGGGTCCATTAAGATAAAGCAAATTCAAGAAAACCTCCACTGTTCTTGGGTCTCAAACCAGACTGTGATATCCTTCCAGGACTTTGAGAAATGAGTTTCATGAGGCAGCATCTGGGATAGACTGCTCTGCTGCCCTTCCTTTCTTCCCTCACCAAGGAATTATTATTCTTTATTCATCACCTGACCGTGTTTGAACTGGTGATGAGATTTGGTGACTTTTATCAACTGGTCCATTATCTCCTTTTGGGCATGAGCCACACACAACAAAAGAGAATGTTTGTTCGAAATAAAAGGTCAGACTAATTTGTTTTGATTGCAAAGATTTATGAGAGCAGAGAGCAATAGGTCAGCGTGACTTAAGGGATGTTCTATGCTGCCGTGATATTTCATTCAGTCACTCGCAAGCGTTCACTTGCTAGACTAATTCTTGTAGATGTGGAGGCAAGTAAGTTTTCCGAGGGGTCAGAACACTGGACGAGACCTAATGATAAATGACACCATATCCCTGTTGAGTGGAACAGAAGAGTCTGGAGGATTGCCTCAAGCATAGTTACTCATGTCAGCCTGATTTTACATCTTCATTAATAATCTTCCTGGAGACGGGATAAAAGGATACTTGGGAAGTTTGCTGGTGAAACCATATTTGGAGCTGAGCTCTGGGAAAGTGGAAGGAAACTGAGCGAGCCTGGACACTGGCACAGAATAAAAGACAATAGAATGCATGATTATGAAAACAAATTTTCATGGAGCAGTCATTATAAATAAAAGTATGTTTTGGCCAGAACTGTGCTGGAAGTAGGGGTGGCTCTGTGGATTCCAGAGAATGAGAAAAGAAAAGCAGGGGGATGAACATTTATGAAGCGCCTACTCTGTGCCAGCCATCTCTATGATCTCATTCAGGCCTCACTTAGCTGTCTACTATTTTTATTGTTAACTTGCAGATACTAAATTTCAGGTTTCTTTGCAGGGCTGCTCAGCTAGTGGTTGAGGAAGGCCTTAAACCCAGGCCTGCTGGTTCTCAAGGCCGAAGCTTTGCACACAGCCCTTGCTGCCTCCCAAGAATTTCTTCTGTGTGGCCACAACCAAGCATTCAGAAGCCTGACATTTATAAACTGAGAAATGCCTGCAGTTTCACTTAATTTTCCAGAAATTACCTATAAGTTGTTGCTTTAAAAGTCTATGGTTGATTGTTTTAATGAGATGATAGTTTTCCCCCACATTGGAATCTTGGCATTTACCTTTAAATTTGATTTCACTGTGAAAAATCCTGTAGTTGGAATGTTGGGAGTTGAGTAGATTGAGGCTGTATTGGGAAAGAATTCATCGCTCATGTGCTTTTAGCCCGCACATCCACTTAGACCTGCTGGTTCTTCCAACATGGCAATGCTTACGCCCATCCCTTCCTTGCATTCAAGTGACCTTATTTTAGGGCTTTAGTATCCTTCTTTTCTAACCTCCTGCAATCCATCCTCCTTACAGTGGCCAGAATGTGACTTGCTCACTTGACAGTTTGTTTTTAACCATCTCCTTAATCATTGGTTGAAATATAAACTAATATTTTTTGAGCACTGATTAATATGCCAGGTGCTATGGTGGGTCCTAGGGATGGAAAGATTAATAAGACAAATTGCTGCCCTCAATTCAAGAAGTTCACCTAATTGAGTTTACCTAACTTCGATATGATTATGCCATCTGCTTTCTCCCATGCTCCAAACCCTACATGATTCTTTATCAGATATTCTTTATCAGATAAATGAAGCCTCAGCATTCAGTGCTCTCGGAAAATTATCTCAATTGCCATCCTGTTCCTACACGTTTGAAACAAATGAATATCATTATCGCTCTCCTATGAAGATCTTATGGTGCACATAAATGATGCCACATTAGTAAGACGGTAACATATTATTGAAATAATTATTAAATTATGAGTATATGACTGTCCTTTCAGTGTTCTTTTGTTAATTTCATGTCTTCCAGGGTGAGTTATGATGCTCAAACACCTCTATCTCTGTGTTTACTTAACAGCCTCTCATTTGTCTTTCAAAATCCATTTCAAATACTCCATCCACAAAGCCATTGGGAATCATTCCAGTCAGAGGCAAACTTCATTTGCTCTGAGTCCTGTAGCTCTTTCTTCTGGCATTAAGTCCTGGCATCTGAGTCCTGGAGGATTCAGAGCCTTTGACATGTGTTAGAGTTATTCATGCGCTTACCAGATTATAAACTACATGTGAGTAGAAAACCCGTTTTGTTCCTTTTGTATCCACCCCACTATAAGCCTTGCACAGAGAAAGTGCTTTCTATTAATTTGCAAAATAAGCTGCTGAACAAATTATTTTATTCATTTGACAAATATATTGAGCGCTTACTCTGTTCTAGGTGCTGATTACGTCAACGAACAAGACAGACGGGGAACCGATGGTGGCAGGAATGGGACAGACAGATAATAAACAATGAACATAATAAATACTTCAATTCTGAAAAGAACCGCATTCATGTCAAAAGGCAGTAAATGGATGGAAAGAAGGAAAATAGAGCAGAATAGTGGGAATTTGAGAGCCTTTGGAAGTGGGGCTGCTAAGGTAGTTGGGTAAGATGTAAGATTTGAACAAAGGCTTGAAGGTAGGAGGGAGTGTGAGCAGGAAAGTAACAGGATAAGAAGTTAGACAATGAGACCAAATCATGTATGGCCTTCTGTCTATTATAAAGATTTTGATTTTACTCTGAGAGAAATAAGGAGCCACTGCAGGAGTTTGGGAGGAAGGAAATGATAAAAGATTTTAATAAGATCACTGAGGCTGCTAAGTTGAAAGTGGACTTTGGAGGGAATAAGTGTAGAAGGAGGCATAGCTGGCTCTTTGGGGGTAGGAGCAGTCATCCAGGCAAGAGATGATGGAGGTTGGGGAGCCGAGGTGGAAGTGGGCAGAACGGTCCGTCTGGACCTAAGGATGACTGCAGTGTTTTTGGCCTGAGCAGCTGGAAGGATGGCCCCTCCATCACTTGTGACGGGTGGGCTGCAGGTGGAGTGGGTTTACAGGACATGTTGAGTTCTAGATGTCTGTTTGACATATGGACCTCATAGTGGAGATCTCAAACAGCTAAAGCAGTATTAACAACAACAAAAGGAAGATAAAACAGTTGCATGAGTGTTATAGTAATTCTGAATGGAGAGAGAATGTCACATAAAGGGCAAGACCATGTTGATGAATCATTCTGATGGTCTCTGCTTTAAAATTAAGCCTCAGAGACTCCTGGGTATTCATCCCCTCAATCTGTTTTCTTTTGCTTCTCATTCACAGAGCCTCAGTTTTAGATGGTCTCATGGTCTCAAAGAGAACATTTTCTAGCCTCCTTTACAACTAGGTGGGATCAGTTGACTAAATTCTCATTCATTAAATGTACGCAGAAATGTTATGTTGGATTTCTAGGAAGCTTGTTTAATGGGAATTGACTTCTCTGACAGAGGCCTTTCTTGTTTTTCCCATTCTTCCTTCTCATGGTCTGGAATGCAGAAGGAATAGCTAGAGCTCCAGCAGCTATCTTGTGCAGTGAAGAAAAGTGTAACACCCTAGTGATGGCGGCTTGTAGAACTAAAAGGATTCTTGGTCCCCTCATCCTTAATTTTGTGAAGCCCCTGTGCTGGTTCTGAAGTACCAACCTCTAGACTTATTTGATGGAGAATAGAGATAAACTTCTGTCCTCGGTTAAGCCATTAAAAACACCAAGTAATTTGTTTAGTATATGGTCTTCCATATCACCCTGGAAGGGCTAATGAAAGGATATTTCAATGTTTTGGTCTGTAATCCTGCTTGGTTTTTGGATAAGAGTGATAATAAAGAATTTTATAACTCCAAAAGCGTGAGGAGAGTACACCTCAGTAAAATCAGAAATACATGCGTGTGCCTGTGGGCCTGTCTGCACACCCACCTGCCCACACATGCCCACCCACGTACACGCACCCCCCCCCCCCCCATTTCTTACTTTTGAGATAAACCATTGCCCTCTGCTAGGAAAGATTCTTCTAGCTCTCTAAACAGAACTGACAGCTCCCTCTTCCACCCCAAACCCAGGCTTCTGTCTTGGTGTCTGAGATACTTTATAACAACTTGTTCCCTGGCTCCTACATGTCAGTGATCTTCACAGGTTTTTGTTCATTTACTCTTGAAAATAACTTTGAGAAACCATGCTCTTCATATAGTTTTAAAAAATTGAGGGTTGCCTGGGTGGCTGGGTTAAGCCTCTGCCTTTGGCCCAGATCATGATCTCAGGGCCCTGGGCTCTATCCCTGAATCTGGCTCTCTGCTCAGCAGGGAGCCTGCTTCCCCCTCTCTTTCTGCCTGCCTCTCTGCCTACTTGTGATCTCTCTCTCTCTCTATGTCAAATAAATAAAATCTTTAAAAAAATTGATATCTAAACCTACAAATTTCAATGGTAGCACAAGAGGGAATGCCCTGCATATTCGTGACTACTGGTGATTTAATACAAAGTCATTGCATCATTCTTTTTATAATAAGTGTATCTAAGGGACTCTAAACACCAACGGCATTTAATACATATTTATCACCTGTTGAAAAAAACACATGTGTAATTCATTTTTTGAGTTAGAATTCGAACTCAAATTTAAATTTAAATTCTAACTCAAATTTTAAATTGATTCTTTCCCTTCTAGAACTTATATTCCCATTCTATTTCCCCATAGAATTTTATCTTAACATAATATATTTTTAGGTGTGAAATTCCTTTATTGTCACCTATCATATTTCTCTGCAACAAAGATATGTACACAATTTGACATTTTAATTTAACAAACATTTCTAATGTCAGGCTCTAAGTAATAAATATTTTTCCAGCCTGAGTTTACAATGCAATTATTATTAGTAATAAGGGATCAGGATACATGTATATGGCCAATTTAGAAAAAAAAATTGTGCTTAAGAAAAAAATTTTCTAGCCATACATCTATTTATGTGGTGACTGGGAGAGTTAAAATATGTCAGTTTATAGGAGACTATGCAATCTGCAGAATGGGTAAGAAATATGTTCTTCTTTTGCAAAGTGAGAGTAGCTGAAACGGAGAACTGGCTTGACTGCTTTGCAAGCACATTCCAGACAGGTCAATTTAAGGGCCTTCAAATGGATTCTGTTAGCACTACTCACGCCTGTGTGCCCCATGGAAAATCTTCATGTATCCCCATGGGTGCACAGGCCTGTTCTGAAAAGTGCCGCCATACACAATCACCACTGAGAGCAGGGAGCATATCTTATTTATCTTTGAGCCCCAGTATGTGGCACAGTGCCACTTAAACAAGTCAATATTTGTTGAATGGATACTGACTAATTACTTTCCGAAATCTGAAAGTTCAGTAGCTGCAAGAGTTTAAATAACTTTAAAAGAAAAGAGTTCTGTTCATTTTTTTTGGCCAATACCCTAAAGGAGCCAGACTTGGGGTCTTCTTTTGGGAAATCCTTAGATTTAGGTGGAAGCCAAAGAGATTTTTAAAAATATTACAGCGATGCGCTCTTTCCCACTACTCATCTGCAGATAGCCAGGATCAAGTAAATGATTCCAAAAATAACATGTATCTGATAGCATTTTTCAATTCCAAGATAAGCAAATAGGATGATTATAAAGAATTTTTCAATCAATGCTTTTCATTCTTCATGTAGTAAGAATTTATAACCAACAGGAAATGGGACAGTGGAAGTGCGTGCCCTGATTTGGTGGTCTCCCTGGTCTGAGTGCTGCTGCCCCTGCTTGGCAGATTTCCACTCAGGGTCTCTGGTGTCCTCCCTATTGCCAATATTCCTGATCTCTTGGCGTTAGTCAGATTCTGTCTTTCCTGTTGCAGGTGTCCTGTCTGTACGCCCACCATCCTTCTACTTACTCTTCCAGCAACCTTCCTCCTACCCAACAAATAGTCCCTGAGCACCAGGACTGTGCTCAGTGCCAAGGGAGGACACAGAAGGAGGTAGGTACCCAGAAGTTTGCAGACGATGTGGGCCGGTGGTGGTGTGGACAGCCAACCGGGCAATGGCAATTTAGAGACATGAGCACTGGGATATGGTAAGTAATGAAGAGCTGGAAAATCTTAAAGAGGAGCAGGGAAAATGGGCTCTTAAAACAAAAGGAGGCATTTAGGAAAAAGATATGTCCAAATTGAGCTCAGAAGGATGAGTGAGTTAGAAAGGAAGGAGGGCAGGGGTTATTACTTGTTTGGATCATCTTCCATAGACCCAGGACCTGGGATGTATTAAGCTCTCCGTGAATATTTGTTGAATGGATAAGAGAATGAGTGACATGTTTGGGAATCTGAAAGTAGATCCGATTGGAGGATGCCTGGGGGCCGAGTTGAGTCAGAGCAGAAAGTGAAGCTGGGAATGTCGGGTGGCCTGAGCATAATAGGATTTGTAAATGGTGTGAAGACATTTGGGCACGATCATGAGGATAAGGGGTTTTAAGCAGTCACCTGTAGGGTCAGATTTGAGTTTCGGGAAACTCGTGCTGGCAAGAGAGTGGAGGGAGGACTGGAGACGGGCGAGGCTGTGTGGACCCCAGGATGATGGTGGTGCCGTTCGTTTCGGGGGAGAGGGTGCTGTGAGCAGGCGGGGATTTCCTGGTCTTTCATAGGAAGCGGCCAGAGTTATCTGTGTCCTCACTAACAGTGGGATGGCTCTGCTCCTATACACCCCTCTGGCTTTCACAGTGGTTCAAAGACCAATAGCAGGGGCACCTGGGTGGCTCAGTGGGTTAAGCCGCTGCCTTCAGCTCAGGTCATGATCTCAGGGTCCTGGGATCGAGTCTCGCATCGGGTTCTCTGCTCAGCAGGGAGCCTGCTTCCCTCTCTCTCTCTCTGCCTGCCTCTCTGTCTACTGTGATCTCTCTCTGTCAAATAAATAAATAAAATCTTCAAAGACCAATAGCAGAAAAAGCTCAATTGAAGAAAGAAGAAAATAATCCTAAATGCAGGTGAAGATCTGAGCATAGGATGAAATGATAGCACTTCAATAGTCATTGAAATCCCCCGTCCTGGTTGGAGTCCCACATTAGGTACCCCGTCCGTCTACCCTGAAGAAGTATCAGCTCAGCAATTTTGCATTATCCCAACGACAGTGAGTCCTCATGTCCCAAACTCTTTATATTTATACTTTTAAAGATAATCTTCATCTTAGAATTGAAAGAGTACCTATCCCCTGTTGTGGCAACATAACTTATTAGAGTTTTAATTTGGAAAAACTAAAACTCTTAAAACCCCTGCGGCAAAGCCTGTGTTTCCCTTTATGTTGAATTATCAAGTACTATCCGCTCTAAGAACAAAACAATCCCTTTGTTCCTGAATAACATCACATCAGGCATTTAATAAACCACCAGCACAGGTTTTCAAATTAAATCAAGAGTCTATTTGTCACAGAGAAGCCAGCAGAACAGAACTGCTCTCATGCAAGGCAGCTTCCAACCGTTTCTCCCCTATTTATCAGACACTTTCTTCGATTAAAATATGTTGATAAACTGAGTCTGGTGTATCACAGGAATCTGAGTTAACGACACATTTTTAAAAAGGATGTTACAGGAAGAAAAACAATAGGAACATAGTGTGCACTTTCATTTTGACTCACTCATGAAACAGGGAAGCAAGACGTGAGGACACCATGGAGTTGCTGGGCTCTTCCCTGACAAGCCAGGGGGTCCCCTCTGTAACTCTGCAAGCCCCTCAGCCCAGGAGGGCTCAGAGGGACAGAAGCTCCTTGAGCCTAAATAAGACCTTGGCCCCTGGTGAAGCTGTAACACAGCCACGCTTCCTGCCCGCTGGAAGACATCTTTCTCTGATTCCCAAAGCACTGCTCTGAGACCAAGGAACCTGGACATCAACTGCTGTCCATGGGGCAGGCCCGTGTTCAGATGAGGGCCCCGGACAGGCCACATACAAGCTACTGCACTGTGAGCAGCAGAAACTTTATGAAACAGAAAATGCAATTTGAGCCTCCTTCCTGCAATTTTCACATGATTGGCCCCAACACTGTTCGTACTGCAGAAATTATGAGGTTCTGTATCATCTTTGCAGTTGCTTGTTTGAGGAGGGGTCATAGGACCATGTGGCAGGAACATTTCTCCTGGCTCTGTCAAGTTCCTATTTATGGTTCAGAGTCAGTAGAACAAATAGTGGTTAAATATGCTGATGGGGGATGCCTGGGTGGCTCAGTCGGTTAAGTGTCTGCCTTTGGCTCACTTCATGATCCCAGGTCCTGAAATCGATCCCTGCATCAGGCTCCCTGCTCAGAAGGGAGTCTGCCCCCCGCTCTGCTTCTCACCCCATCCAAGCTCTCTCTCTTTCTCTCTTTCTTAAAGAAATAAATAAAACCTTAAAAAAAAATGTTGACCTGCTCTAAGTGCTTGTTTAAGTGACTAAGAAAAATGATTATATAGTTCTGTAAGATAATATAGAATTCAATATTATGGAACATTACATTACACTGTAAGGAACAATGATTAATTAGTTTATTCATTAGGCTGCTCTGTCATTAGTTAAGATGTTAGATAAGTTAGACCCTATCAAAAGGAATTACATTTGAAAAGGAAATGAAAGTGATTCTTTTTGCAATATTCCTTGTTGTGATAACCAATATCCTATCAAATTTAATGCTTACTTTGCCCAACTGCTGAGCACACAGGTGGGGGATTGCAGGTGGAGGGGCAGAAGCTAAGTGCTCCCATGTCTCCCATGTGCCTTTCTCTTTCAGTCCACCGGGGACATCTGGATGGCCTCCACTCTACTGAGAGAGGTGCCATGTGGAAGTGCTTTTTCACCTTCATGTTGAGCTTGGATTGGCAGTTCAGCTCGTGAGTCTGGTCCAGACATCAGACAATGGGAGGGAGCCCTCTGACCTGGCCTTCACTCCAGCTGCCCTGGCTCTCTCTTTATCTCAGGGCAGAAGCACAGGCTGGGTGTTACGCAATGATCTTATTTATTAGAACTAAAAGAGCACAGCCAACAAAAGGAGGGAGAGGAAGCTCTCTTCCATTTTATCTCATTTATAGAAAAACTAGATTGCAGAAAGTCACGCACAGGGTGTTCTCAGCCCACATAATTTCTGGCACATCTTCTGTACTGGATTCTCATTAACCAAATGTGTTTATGTGGGTGTGTATAATTTTGTTTGTGTGTAATACACACACACATACACACAAAATCACAATATATTGTGTAATATATATATAATGTATATACATATATTTTTATTCATTACAGTATATATATTGTGTAATATATATATAATGTATATACATATATTTTTTTATTAATTATGGTCAACTTGTTTTAAAATATGGTGTAAATTATGGATCCTTACCCTAGAAAGAAGTGCATATGTCTATCCTTGGAAAATCTGCATATAGTTTCCTGAAAGTTCATTCATGTCTCAACCAATAGGTTCTTGGTAGGCTGAAAGTCTACATTTGTAAAGATTTTAAATAACATGTGTTGTTAATTCTCTGGCTCAGTTTATATATTAGGTAACATCATCTTTTTTCTTGAAATTGAAAACCTGAAGTCATGCCAGTTCCTCATCAACAACTTGGTGCAAAGCAGAGATTTTCTGCCTCAGGTCAAGTTCTGTGTAGCTAATCTACAGAAGAAGCTTCTACAAAGAGAAAATATATACTTAATGAAAATATACCCAAGACACTGATCTGAGAGCAGGGGCTGTTCCTAGGCTCACCTAATGGCCACAGAGTCTGTTTTCAGTTATTCTTTAGTTGGGGGTTTTAACCCCTGAAGTCCACCAGCTCATGCTGCTTCCAGTGTCCTCCCTCAGCTCTGCTACTCAGAACGTTACACGTCAAGGCCCAGTTTACCGTTCTTCCTCTCTGAGGTTCCCCCCTCCCCCAGGCCATCTGCAGCATCAGTTTCTGTCTTTCTCTCACCTTTGTAGCTATGTCCTGAAGAGTACTTCACAGAATCCCTCTGCTTGCCACTCGGCTCTAACCCCTTTGTCTCCCTCACTTCAGGAGGAAACCTGGTTGAGGGCTCCTACTGCCTCGCGCACAGAAAATAGGTGATCCCTGTGAATTTCAGAGGCCGTGTGTATAGTGCTGAGTCACTTCTGCTTTGGAGACAAAACACTTATTCTGGCTTTGCCATTAATTAGCTATTTATTTTCAGGAAAAACACTTGATTTTTTTTTTTAACACTTGAATTTTCTAAGTATCAATTTTCCTCTTTCTGGAAAATTGGTATGATAATTGTACCCACCTAACTGGACTGTTGTGCAGAGTAAATCATATAATGCATCAGAAGTGTTTAGCACAGTTTTTGAGTCAAAGTAAGCATTACATAAAGGTTAGTTATATAATTTGTTGAACTATATTTTACATAGAATTTTCTTTATTTTTTTGAAATAAAGAATGGTATATAGCCAAATATAGAAGGCATCAGAAATTTTTTGGAGAGGGTCACCTGGGTGGCTCAGTCGGTTAAGCATCTGCTTTCAGCTTAGGTCATGATCCTAGGGTCCTGGGATCAAGCCCCGCATCAGGCTCCTTGCTCAGTGGGGAGGCTGCTTCTCCCTCTACCACTCCTTCCTGCTCATGATCTTTCTCTCACTCTCTGTCTCTCAAATAAATAAATAAAATACTTTTTTAAAAAAAGATTTTTTTTTTCGACAGAACTGAAATCTCATAATATTTTTAGGTCCTCTTGACAATTTTTACTTTTAATATGTTATATCCCAATTTGGCTGATAAAAATTTCAGCTTTTATCCTAGTGAGCTCTAAGATAGTAGAAATATCTTTATGATACTGTGTGATCCTGTTTGCCTTCAACACACTTTTCCTTTTTTTTTTTTTTAAAAAACATTATTTCTAAAACCTAAAGATAAGGGCCTCTACCTAGCTTCCAAGAGATCCTAAGACCAGATGAGAAGGAGACTGGGGAAGATTTATCCTGCATGTGATTTTCACGTCCCATATCCCAATTCTTTCTAGTTATTATCAAAAGGATCTTTGTCTTTCCTTTCAAGGATCTGGCCAGACAGTCCAGATGGATAAATTCACTGCTAGAAAATATAATAGCTCATTTTATTATAATAACAATTTTGAACACAAAAACAGAACAGGTCCTTACTCTTTAAAGATTTAAATAATATCTGTATGTTTATCTTTAGCTAACTCCCCAAAATGTTTTCAAACTGAGATTAAGTCTTAGATTTTGCACATTTTGAGCATCTAAGTTTCAACAAATGTTTGAGGGCAGAGATTATACTTGATCCATCTTTGTACTCCTAGATCTTAGTATATTATATAATATATGCAATAAATAGTTGTTGATTAAAAATATGCAAGTCTGTATATTGTATTGAAAAGACTGAAGAATTTGGTTGTATTGGAATGTTTATTTTTAAAATTTTAAAAAAGATTTTATTTATTGGTTTTAGAGAGAAAGAGATAGTATGCATGCACAAGCAGGGGGAGGGGAAAAGGAGTGGAAAAGAATCTCAAGCAGACTTGTGCTGAGCACAGAGCCCTATGTGGGGCTCAATCTCAGGACCCTGAGATCATGACCTGAGTCGAAACCAAGAGTCAGAGCCTCAAGTAGCTGAGCCACCCAGGCACCCCAATATTGGAACATATATTTTTAACAAAGAGATTAAAATAAAAACTATTAAAAATTACTGGACTTCAAATGTTTAAGGAATCCATTTTTTTTAGAACAATTTTAATATCTGAACAAGACAGTATTTTTATTTGGAGAATCAATTTTTGTTAATTAGCAATGAGGACTTAATTCTTACACAATTCTATGACTTTCTTATTTTTAACATCTGACATATTTCTTTTTAAACTTCCTGTCTAGATATGAATCCATCTCATGTCTTGTATATACTACATGCCGAAGTGCAGTTTTATGACCCTCATTTTATGTACCAATAAGTCAGTGACAGCAGATACTTTCCTAAACTTCATTGACATGATTTCTTTGATGACAAGAAATTAGAATTATGTAAGCATTTACTTTATATGGGAAGGGACCAAATAGCAAATTTTGCTGATAGATTTCCTTTGTCTAATAAAAGACATTTGAAAAAAATCAGCGTTGACAGGAATAGAAAATCTGTCTGGAGGTTTTCAGTCCAGTCGTTCATGTCTGTGTTTTTTCAAGCAATAAATTTAGCTTCTGATATGCTTTTAGAAAGTTTAGCTTCAGGTTTTATTTTTCTTTGTTTAGTTTGTAGCTCATCATCAAAGGCTTTCTGAATTCTGTCATCTTGTCCCCGCAATGTGGCCACATCTGTCCTGGCTCTGGGTGCTGGCTGGCCACTCAACAGAGCCCAGCTCTGGATACATACTGGTGGATGCATAAACACTGAAATGTCAGTTCCCACCTACTCTAAAAGCTAATCAACGGATGGGAAAAGGCTTTTCTCATGTTCTGATCATGCTTTATTGGAAATATATGCATCCTCAAGCTGTAACATCTTGTATAATGCAGGTGTTTTATGGAGATCTGTCAGGAAATTTTTAGCATCATGTTTTTCAAAAGATCTACTAAAATTGAGATCAATGGCTACCTTGTACACAATGATTTTGTGAATGACAACCAAAGGTTTCCAAAGGACTACCCTGAAAATTCTGGGAGTTATTAATCTCTGATACAAGTTTTATTATCTTAAATAACATCAGAGATAAAAGGTCTCTAGGCCAATCTACTCATGCTGCTGAGCTACCTTAGAATATCAAAGTATGCCTATTATCTTTGATAACATACCTCTGACCTGGAGGCCATTCAAGTTCAGAAATAGTCTTAGAGACATAGTTTAAATTAGGATTGCACTTGGGAATTATCATTTATAGAAGTCCTACAAGGACTGGCTTCAACTGTCCATTATATATGCGATGGTGTCCAGAGAGACACAGTCTCAGATCCTGAGAGGGTAGGCTCAGAGATCCTGTTTTCCTTTGCATAATTTTCAATCTGCTTTGGAGAGAATGGATTTCCTCAGATACATTTGTAAACAAATTTAATCTTCTTTGGAAAATATCCTGGACTTATTCAAATCTATGATCTTTGGCTATGGTTGTCATTGAGGCTGATCCCGAAGGAAGGCTATCTCCAAAGGTGAGAATCAGGCTCCAGCACTGGGCCTAAGGCTGTTGGCTGAACTGTGACTCAACACTGAGCTCCCTTACCTGGTATAGGTTGGCGAGATGGTGGTTAGTTTTGATCAAAAATGGCTGGTTCACTCCTGGATGGTCAACATCGTGGGCTGCTGCAGCAAGCAGTCCAAGCATGATGTCCAGAGGTGTGAGGAAGCTGGCGAGCTGTTAAAAAAAAGCACATTGGGAGATTGATTGGTGTTTTCCCACATAGGTTAGCGTTTGTTTTGGCTGCTCAAACTGTCTGGATTGTGACAGTATTTTTCATGCTTTCCATCCTAACTTTTACCCTCTTGAAGCAGCAGTCAGTGAGGTGATACCACATGGAATTGCAGGGGGAAAAAAAGACAGTGGGAAGTAATTAGGCAAGTCAAATTTTTCTGGATCGTTCATTCAACCACCCTCCTCTTTGTACTGCTGTCCTTGTTTCTTTTCATTGGTGTAGTGAGTGGTGTTGCCTGTTGTCAAGACTGTTCTCTGCTGAGCAGGGAGAAGGCAGGGCCTGAAGTTAGCCTTGCTCCGAGAGAAAGCAGTGAATGAAGGAAAATTTTAAAGCCAAAGTAATGGACACATTAAAAAAAAACCATTTGTGTATTTCAACCATCCACTCTACCATTGCCACTGTACATACAGAACCAAGAGTGGGCTGAATTACAAAATTTGCATATTTCTTCAATGTGTAATAAATAGTGGGGGAATGTGTAAGAATCTGTCATTTTTTTGGTAGCTACGAAAACAAGCAGGAGAATGGGAATCCAGTGTTAAATTTAAGCATACTACTGTGTAATATATTAGAGCTTTCAGACAATTTACAGATAAAAAAACACAACCTTTAATGGGATATTTTACAAGGATGAGGCATCTACCCAGTTTTCTTTTGGGAATGCCTGTCTGGCATCTGTATGTCTAGTGATTGGTATTAAAACTGGTCAAACTAAACAGAGAGACTTGGACTAAGATATCATTTTTGAAAAACCTTAAGAAAATGCATCCTATATGTTAAACCAATTTAGTTATATATGGTCGAGAAATGCTGAGGTTTCAGGTCGTGATTATTATTATTATTATTATTACGTTTTTAGCTTTGGATTGCTTTATTGCTTCAGAACACACTTGCTCTGGGATCTTTGGAGTTGACAAGTTCTCTTGGGCTTGCATCAGGATGCCCCGTTGGTTTAGTAGGAAATAGAGCTTCAGTCTTGAAGAGTTTTGATTCTATTTTTCAGTCAAAACCCATGCAGCAGGAGACTTTTTCCAGAGCATTTCACCACTGGCACAATTTGTGGCAGAGGTCCAAGACCAAACAATGAATTTCTTGAGGGCTTTGAAGATATCTAAGATGTAGATTGTCATAGCAAGGGTTGTTTTTGTCCTCAGTGCAATCTTGAAAAGTATAGAAATTCTGGGGGAAAAAACCCTAGGGAAATGTCCACCCTCTTTCATGTGTATTATATAACTTCCAAAGTGGATCCTGGAACTTTCATAGACATAATTTGTATTCTTAGAGTGAATGACCCATACAGTTATTTTGATATGTTGTGTGATTTGGGACTTAGCAGGCAGTTTACTTGACATCTCCAGATGGCTGAGGAGGCACCCGGGTCTTCTTTTACCTTTGGCTCTTTCAGGTAGCAGTGCATGGCCTGGGTGACATCAGCTGCGTGAACAGCGTTGTGATACGGGTTTTGGCTGTGGTAATCTTCTTGAACCATGACTAGGAGGCAAACAGATAACTCCATCAGCTAAAACCAAAACAGGAAGGGCAGACTAAGCTCAGACCTATCTAGAATCCCTTTTGCTTAAAAATATGAATGTCTCCAAAATGTGCAGCCTGGGGATCCTTTAAAAATAAACGTGGTTTGCAAGCTTGGCAGTTCTACTGGGCTGTTTTTAGTGAAGAGGAGGGGGGAGGGCAGACAGGAGAAAGGCTAAAAGGATTTGCGAGGCCCCTGGGATTCCTCACCACCTTCATCAATCACCCCTTTCTGACGCGCATCAAGGCTTTCATTCATAGGAAAAATAAATACGAAGGAAAAGGACAACTTTATTTCACACCATAGTTTAATTATTTAAGTTTGCTACCATTTATGAATAATACGTTCCAAAGAAGAGGTTTCCCTTTAAAGAGCCCAAGTAGCATTGGGCCCCTGATATCCAAAGATTGGCTTAGCAGTTGAATACCAAAGACTGACCAAAGCAAATCCGAGGCTTCTTCAGGCAGAAAGTCAAAGTACTGTGTTGATCCAATGGTGCACTCCTTTGTTTTATTTCTATCTTATTCAGATCAAGCTAGCATCTCTCACGCCTTTCCAATATAAGGACCAGAGTGCTCTTGGAGCCAAGTAGAGGCATAAGTGAGGCGATTTTGTTTTGCAAATTACAGAAGCTGGTAGCCTGCCTTAGCTCATAGCCATGGGTTAGGGTTCAGTATGTTCAGTGTGCATAGAATGTCCAGATTTGCAAGTGTGGCCATATTATCTCAGCCAGTTTAGCCCTGAATTTGGGTGTTATTTCTGTCATCAAATCTTTTCATTCTTTACACTACTCTGTGGGCCAAAGTATCTGTGTTGTCCTTTAGACAAATAAAAATTATTTGGGCCGTTTGTGGCCATTACTTTGCTTGAGAAATCTAAATTCAATTAGCCTGAGGTTGTTTGTGTTTCTGGAATTGAGCCATGTCGTAGCTGGTTTCAAAAGTTTCTTTCGTGTCACGTATTATTTTACGGGTTTCTAAAAACAATTAGATTTCAACTCTGGCCCTCTCCCTTATTGTTTGTGGTTGGGTCAATTACTTAACCATACGTTTCCTCAGTTTTCTTCTCTATAAAATGGGAATAACAATAGCTCCAATTTCAAATGGCTGCTGTAAGGATGAAAGGTGGTTAAGATATGCAAGTCCATAGTCCCAGCACATGTAAGCACTGTATAGGCCTGGTTGTCCTTCCTTCTGTTGCTATCATGTCACTGTTATTTTACTCTGGAGGCAACAAGGCATCAAGTCAGCTTCAAGATTCAAAGCACAGCTATGGGGCACATTGAAGAAGCCAGAAACATGCTAAGTGACAGTAGGAAGTTATATGGTGATTAAAAATGTGCTCTGGATAATTTGGCAGATAAATAAGCATGTGCATTATGTCCAGTAAGAACTGGGGCTGTTTTTGATAGAGAGTGATGGGGCGGAATGGAGTGGAAACATGGCGGACTTTCAAGTCAGACAGACCTGGACTTAGACAGAGGCTTTGCCAATTACAAGTTGTTGACCTCAAGCAAGTTATGAAACCTCTTCCTACTTTTCCTTAACCGTGAGCCAAATGGCGTTGACAATCCCAACTTGCAGAGTTGGTGAAACGGTTAGAAATAACACACTGAGGGCATCTTGTAGATCACGAGCTCTATGTAAACAGTAGTTCTACTTATATTAAAAAAAAAAAAAAAAAGCCTATTGAAGAATTTTAACAGCTCATGTCCAGATTGGAATTATTTGAGGCCTACATTATTGGGGTTTGCTGAGATGTAAGCAGATCTGTAATTTCTTTAATGGTCACATGGTTTTCTTTATATCATTTTTTTCCTCTATTGTAAACATAGCTAATTGAGTAAATAATTTTCTCACTGATTAAAAGGGGCAAACCATATTTTAAAATTAAGATGAGTTATTTTAAGTTTAACTTGAGATCTTCATTTTCCAGCTATGACTGTTGCCACTTTATGTTAAAGAATACTATGGACTGCCATCATTCAGGGGAAAGGAGGTAGGAATACGGAAATGAAGACTTACCTAAAAACCTGTGCAAGGTCACCATGTCTAGCTTGAAATGGTGAATGAGCCCATGGGTGTTGAAGAGGTGGCACAGCAGTGTTACCAGGCTGTTTCCTATAGGAAAACAGTCACTTGCTTTAACTCATTTTTATCACCATTAAAATATCGAGATTGACAGAAGGATCCAAAGTTTCTGTAGTGAAAGTTCTCTGGTAGGTCTCCTTTTCCCTATTAGAATTGAATTTTTTCCAGTACAAAAGATATTATTCTTATGGTTTGGTCCTAGGTTTTCTCATATTGTACAAATGAAACAAGCTAGGTCAGACCTTTCTCTACATCAAAGGCAATGAAAGCATTAAGAGTCTGCCTATTGTGGGGACACACCCACCCACCCATGTGAGTGTATTTTTCAAAGACACAGTTTAATGGTTACTTGCGATGTGCCTTAAGTTGCTTCCATCTGATGCTTACGTCTACAGAGATACCTAAGTCACCAAGTTCCTTAAGAATCCGAGTTTGTTCTTCCCAGGCAAAGTCACCCAGGATGAGATCTGATGAGGAGATAGTTTAGAACTTAAGCCAGCAGAGATGTGAAATTGAAGCAATACATTTAGTATTTAGAAAATATGTAAGCATTTAGAAAATATGATGGACTAAAGAGTAATGACTTTGAATTTTGAATAATTTGAGTAATGATTTTTTGTATTTTAAAAGCATTAGAGAATTTATGAAAGACTTTGCAGTGGACCAAGATGATGACTGGATTTCTTAAGTGGAAAACTAAGTATTGCCTAAGCACAATCTTCTGGGGCACCTGGTCCTGCAGTTCTGCAGATTCCATTGTCTTTGAGCTATTTCATAACTCTCGAATTTGTAGATAACAGATAGCATTGCAAATGATTCTTGTCCATAACATGCAAACAGAATCACTGTTTGACAACAGAATACAGTTGACTTCCTCTTCGCAGTTTTACAGCTATTAATAAATTCATTTAAGCATTTATTACTGTTTATATATGTGTTGTTCTTTGAATTTTCCCTTCACCTAGTTTTAGCATTTTTTTTAATTAACATATAATGTATTATTTGCTTCAGGGGTACAGGTCTGTGAATCATCAGTCTTACACAATTCACAGCACTCACCATAGCACATACCCTCCCCAATGTCCATCACCCAGCCACCCTATCCCTCCCACCCACCACCTCAGCAACCCTCAGTTTGTATCCTCAGATTAAGAGTCTCTTATGGTTGGTCTCCCTCCCTGGTCCCATCTTGTTTCATTCCCTGCCCCCCGCCCCCGCCAATAGCCCCCTGCCCTGCCTTTCTCGGTTTGACTTATTTTGCTTAGGATAATACTCTCTAGTTCCATTCATGTCATTGCAAATGGCAAGATTTCTTTCGTTCGTTCATTCTTTCTTGATGGCATCTTACTGGATCGCTAATTAATTGAGTTAAATCTTCGGCATGTACTCATTTCATATCCCTATGAGGGTCATGATTATCCTCTTTTGAACCAATTCTTTTATTCACAGTTACTTTCATCTACTGGTACTCATTTCTCAATTGATTTGAGCAAAGTGAAATATAAGATTGTGGGTTCTGTCGCTATATGGTCTAGTTAGCTTTCCACAGTGTAAAGCTCTGCTTCATACTCTTAGGCTGTTTCTTTCAACTGTATGTTATTTGTCAAGTAACCGAATGGTGAGAAAACCATCTGTAATGAATGACTTAAAGTACAAGCCTGGTATGTGGTGGGACATGTGAAGGTCAGCATCACATATTACGTCTTTCATTGGCTCCCTAAGCCTATCAGTATTTGTTTAATGGGCAGACGAATATATAACCAAATTGTATTGCTTTCTTTAAGAAAGTCTTTATAGGCACCAAGATTCTAAATGTGAAACCAGGGGCAATGTCTACTTTCCCCTTCAGCTACCTCCAAAACTTTTACACTGCGTCATCAGCCGGTGTTTTCCTTCAGTAATGCCGAGCATATCTGAACAAGACCTGCATTGGGCGAGCTTCAGCTCCCTCAAGGAAAATGCACAGACACCTGCCCTATAGTGGTCAGGCCTGGTCATATGAGCTTTAGTGTTTCTAGTTTTCACTAACAATGAAAAGCCTCCATTTGGATGTGGCCAAAGTAGTCTGTGAGGAAAGAATCTAATGTGTAGTTTCCAAATTCCTTTGGGATCATCAAGGCCAGAAGGAAAATGGTCTTAAGGTTCTAAGGCCAAATATAGTCCTTTTCATCTGAATTAATTTTCCCTAGGCCTGGCCCTTCTGGAGTGGCTGTAGACTTAAGAAAGTGGAAAAAAAAGGGAAAGTGAATAACAGTGTTTGGAAATAGGATTCTTTGGGGTGACTTACCATTTGTCAAGCGATCAAATAAGAAAATGTCAAAATCCCACATTCCCACTTTGGAGAGCATATGCTAAAAAGGCAAACGAAAACAGCAGTCAAATGAATCATACTGGAGACTCAAACATTTACTTTGAGACAGTGAGTGAAACAATTAAAAAGTTGGAAATAGTAGCACATTGCTCTCTGGCTTGTGGTAAAACAAATCTTGCTCTACTAACAAGAGTGTAAAAAGATTCAGACTATCTGGTTCGGTGTCAGCCACATCCCTCACTGGATGTGGGGACTTGGGCAAGTTCCTTAACCTCTCCATACCCCAGTTTCCTATTTGAAAAATATAGCTGATAATATAATCTACCTCAGGATTTTTTTTTTAAGATTTTATTTATTTATTTATTTGACAGAGAGATCACAAGCAGGCAGAGAGAGAGAGAGAGAGAGGGAAGCAGGCTCCCTGCTGAGCAGAGAGCCCGATGTGGACCTAGATCCCAGGCCCCTGGGATCATGACCTGAGTCGAAGGCAGAGGCTTAACTCACTGAGCCACCCAGGTGCCCCTACCTCAGGATTTTTGTAATGATTAAAAAAGGCAACGTATGTGGAGTGCTTAGAATGTTGTTTGTACATAATAAGCACACATAAAATTTGATATCTGTTAAAATTGTAGTTCAGTAAAGCCTCTACATTGCAAATGACTATATACTTAAGGAGAATGTTTATAGCAAATTTCTAAAAAATGAAGTCAAAATGATTGCTGAGCACATTACTCTGCTCAATGTGGACTAAATGTGAAATGAACCAGTCTAATAGATAGGAAAGTGAAGTGGGCCATGGAAAATGTTGGGTAATTTAAAGACCTACTCTCCAATGTGGGCTTATTATCCTGTTTTTCTTGTTTAAATCCCCTATGCACAGCTATGGTTACAGATTCTATCCTCACTGTGGCTTCTGCAGCTGGCCTTCCTCTTCTCCCAAAGCCACTGCTTCCAGTAAGGACCAGATCACTCCCCTCTTCCTAACCCTAAATATCTTCCCTGCATCTTCAAGTAAGTCTAAGGGCCTTGTCATAGCACACAAAGACCTTCCAGCATTACCAGAAAAATGAAGGACTAATAGGTGACCTGTGAGATCTAGTGTGTGTGAACATTTTATCCAAGTCAAATACTAAAGCAGAATCAGAACTTGATCCCTGATATCCTGACTTGTGACACACAGTTCTTTCTACATCTCAATGTCATCTCTCTTGAGGGGTGAAACTCGGAGGGAGAGGCCCCCAAGAGTGCTCTGTTGCTGTTGCCCTGCATTGGGAGCTCACTTAGTTTTGCTCTTCTTTCTCCAGCCAACCAGCCAACCAGCCAACCAACCAAACGAATAAACAAACAAACAACATTCACTCAATCTCAGGTCTTGGGTTGATAGGAGTGATTTTTTTTCCCTTTTTTAGACCTGAAGTAGTAGTTCTTCTGATATTACTTATTGCTTAGCTACTAATACTATACAGTAATAGTATATATTTCTTAATAGTATATAGCTAGCATAATATTACATAGCCATGTAAACTCTAGGACACTACTTCTGATTTCTGTTTAAACTGTGGTATTTTACCCTGAAATTTAAACTCCTTTGACAGTTTGGGCTAGAGATAACTTGCGAACTTTTTTTTTTTTTTTTTAGATTGTCACATTTTAATTTCAACCTTTGACCAATGAATTGCAAAAATAATCATAAAATTTGTGAAAATTATTTAAATAAAATGAAAAATGTATAAAGGATGACATACCATATCGGTAGATGGAAGTGGAATTAAGAGTTGGTCATTATTGGGTTACTTTCAACATAGCTATCACAATGAGACAATTCACTGGGCTTAAAGATTGAGTTCTTCTCTCATTGGTAATTGATCTGTCCAAAATTTTACTTTACTTAGTGTTGTGCAAATATGTTTTGCCCATTTATAGAAACGAAAGTAGCTAGCATGTGCTAGGTATGAATATCTGAAACACATTAAGCAATGCTTTACCTTCTGTAATCTCTATATCACCCCTATAAGTGGGTATTTCTATTAACTTCATTTTATATTTGAGGAAAAAGTCCAGATGTATTGATTAACTAGCCAGAGTCACAGAGCGTCTCAGTGGTAGAAGTTGACTTCTGGTACTATCAGCTGAGGTACATGCTCTTAGCCCCTGACCTCCTGGGAGGTGACAGAGGGGAAACTAACTTACCCTTGCTTGTCCAAGGTAGTCTTCATCCAGCAGGTGGAGAGGGGCTTGTGGTATAATTCCACGAAGCAGCCTCGATGCATGGAAGTATCTTTGAAAGCTTAACAGTCTTTTCACCTTTTTTTTAGTGCCAATTTCCCCTGAGTGTGTTGTATCTGTGGAGAGTAATCAAATACAGAAGTTATGTATTTTAAAAGCCCTATTTTCTCCACTATGTAAAAATACAATGTATTATATTTAAGATTTTATTTATTTATTTGACAGAGAAAGAGCACAAGCAGGGGGAGCAGCAGGCAGAGGGAGAGGGAGAAGCAGACTCCCCCATGAGCAGGGAGCCTGATGTAAGATTCCAATCTATTATAAAAGAGATAAACTTAAAATATGCTCTCAGTCCTTTCTTAGATATAGCCTATTTAACTCTGCATTTGAAGTTGTCTTAGAACGAAAATGACCTTTCTTATGTATTACCTTCATTAAAATGTCAAGATATTTCTGAATGTGATTTTAGAAGACATGAAATATATAAATTAAAATCTTCATTTTCCTATTAATGGCACTGATGTGCTAAGTACGTAAAATCTGCATACTTCTGTATGCATTTGAAAGGAACAGTTATGCTTTTTTTCCTATGATATTAAAGCCAAGCCTCCATAATTTAAACAAGGTTCTCATCCTACACTCTCTAAATTAAAAGGGCTGAGAATACACGAGCTTATACATGAGGAAAATGTTTCCTAATGTTCCAGGAATACCAGTGGCATGGGAATCAAGTGAGGTGACCTAGATTTTCCGGACAAGAAGCAGAGAGGGTGTCTACTTTCTAATGGATTATATTCTTTTTTACTAGCGGCCAGGAAAGTTTTGATCCTGTCAGTAGAGATATTTTAATACTCATGTCACATGTGCCTTTCAAAACTTGACTGTTGACATCATGGTGATTGTCCAGAAATAACCCAGGCACATTACTTGAAAGGCTGTCAAGGTATGTTTTATCTCAGCTAAAATTCTATGAATCACTCCAGGGCCACTTAAGTGACGTGTGCTGCCCATTTCGAATCTGGAGTCAATTGAACGGTCTACTAGGAAAATGTAGAGTCCGTATATAAAGAAATTCTGGATTCTTTCATGCTGCCTTCTGTCTCCCCTTCTCCTCTAGGGAACTCAGAATCACAGCGGATAGAGAAGCAGAGGAAAGAGTGAGCAATGTGGCCCTCCCTGAAGGCAGTGACTGATGAAGATCAGTTTGTTACTTGGGCTGTATTATGCATGCAAAGGCTTAATTCAGGGCAGGCAAAACCCACAGTTGTCTGGAAATCCCACCTGACCAAAAAGCTCTCTATTTTTAAAATGGATCTAGATTTTCTGTGTGGAAAGAGGCAAATACACACCCAGAAAGAGCAGTGTAACCGAACCTGGGTGTTAAGCGGATGGCCAAATTAAAAATGGTATATGTGGACTCAGTTCTACTAGTGAGTTCTTACTCATTTCTACCAATTTATCAAGTCAAAGTACAGGACAAAGTGGTTCATCCATTTATTTAAAACATAGAGGTACAGTGAAATCCTTTGGTTCTTGATCCTCCGATGAGCAAAACAAAGATGCCTGTACTCAGGAAGTTTACTTTCCAGCACAAAAAGACATGCGATAACCAATAAACAAAAAAATAAGTAATTTATAAAAATTGTGTTAGAAGGTGGGAAGAACAATGGGGGAGTAGCCAGAAAAGCTGAAAGGGAGGGACCAGGTCTTCTGTGTTTGGAGAGTCAGGGTGGGCCTTTCTAGAGGGTACAGTCTAATCAAATGAAGGAGATGAGGAAGTTAGCCAAACAGTGATCTGGGGAAATACCTTCCTCACAGAGGGACCAGCTTGAATGTCCCTTGAGTGGGAGCCTCCTGGCATGCTAGCATGTGGGAGGAGCGGCAGGAATTCCACCTGGATAGGAAGGAGAGGAAGGGGGAGGAGTGGGAGGTGAGGTCTCAGAGCAAAGGCGGGCATGGAAATTAAAAGGGTCTTGTAGCTCATTCTAACAGTTTGAGATCTACTTTGAAAGAAATGAGGAGCCAATGCAAAGGTTTGTTTGTTTGTTTAAGATTTTATTTATTTTTTTGAGAGTGGGACAGAGAGAGAGAGAGAGAGAGAGAGCATGAGTGGGGAGAGGGGGGAGGGGCAGAGGGAGAGGGACAAGCAGACTTCCTGCTAAGCACGGACTCCCCTCTCCCCTGCAATGCAGGCTTGATCCCAGAACCCTGAGATCGTGACCTGAATCTAAGTCAGATGCTTAACTGGCTGTGCCACCCAGGCGTCGTCCTGCCACTGCAAAATTTTGAGAGAAGAGTGATATGATCACACATTTAAAAAGGGTTATCCTGTGAGGCGAGCAGATTGTAAAAGAAAGCTTTGATGTAGTGAGACCAGCTATGAGGCCCTTGAAATAATCCAGGCAAGAGATGATAACTGCTCAGACTTTGGTGGGACGAGTGGAGGGACCAGTAGTGGAGTCAGGGATCTGGAGATCTCAAACTTTGGGTACCTCCAAGTTTTTGCCCTAAATAATAAGGAGAATGCAGCTGCCATCATCACCTGAGATGGGAAAGCTGCAGGTGGGCCAGGTATGGGATGGATTTCGGTTTTGCACATGTTGGATTTTGATGTCCATTGGAAGTTCAGGCAGAGATGTCAGATCGAAATAAATAGATATAAAACCCAGGAGAAGAGTGGGCTAGAGTTACAAATCTGGGAGTTGTCAGATGGGATTACCTAGGGAGTAAGGGTGTATACAGATGAGGAAAGCATCAGAGTCTGAGTTCTGCAGTATTTAAACTTTGAAGTGGTATAGAAGAGCAGAGAAAACCAAAGGAGACTGAGGAGTATCCAGTGGGGATAGGGAAAGCCCAGCATTTCCCAGAAGCCTAGTGAAGACAGTATTGCAAGGAGGAAGGTGAGATCCTCAGTATTGAATGCTGTTAATAGATCAAAACAACAAAGACTGAAAATTGACCACGGGAATAAGAATTTGTCAAAATTCACTGAACTATGCACTTAATAGAGCACATTTTATTCTGTGCTAGAAGCAGCAACACCTCAGCCACACATCTAGCACCCAGATTTTGTTTTAAAACACAATTTCTCACTAAAAGAAACTAGACCACCTCAGTGAAATGGCCAAGTCTAGGACTGGGGCAGGCAAAGTACAAGAAGAAATGCAACCTCTTGGCCTTCTGGAAGGTAGGGGAAGGCTCGAGAAATGATGGGAACAGTACACAATGACAAAGGAGATGACTTGCAGGGGGTCCCTCTGCACAAATATGGGAAACTGAGCATCAACATGAATAATTGAAGAGCTGATTATAAACCATGGACTGAAAGAAGAATCCATTAGTCCACACTGATGGTAAGTAAGCAAGTAAGTAAATAAATGAGAAGGGGAAGCTCTCCCTTGCAGAGAGTCTACCCATAATGCAGAGGAACTAACAGAGTTAGAAAATTAGCATTTTACAACCTTTTTTTTTTTTTTTTTTTTTTTTTTTTTTAAGAGAGAGAGGGGTGGAGAGGGCAGAAGGAGAGGGAGAGAGAGAATCCTATGCAGGCTCGGTGCCCAACACGGAGCCTGACACGGGGTATCACAACCCTGAGATCATGGCCTGAGCTGAAATTAAGAATCAGATGCTCAACTGACTGAGCTCCCCAGGTGCCCCAACATTTTGCAACTTTTATGGTGATACTGCTTCAGGCCCAAATCATCGATGGATGCTGAAACTACTCAGTGAAAGTTTAAAAAGCAACAGGATAATTTATAATATCAAAGTATCACCCCACAGAGTTTCTAACTGGAAAGGAAGAACTGTGTAGTTTTTTAGTGGACAAATGTAGAGGGGGCGGCATCTTCACTAAGTAACCAAAGTTCACCTCCCCAGTAATGGGAGAAGTTGCCATTACAGGCTTTCGATGTAATAACACACCAAGGGTACAACATGGCCCGTGTTGTGTTCTTGCTCTGACCCCCAGGAAGAGGGAACATCATGAGAACCTATGCTGAAAGATCCTCTACACAATAATTAACCTGCATTCTTAAAAGATGTCAATGTCCTGAAAGACAAAGATAGTCTCTGGTACTGTTTCAGAATAATGGATACCAGATAGAGGGCTCTAAATGCATTCATGTGACTCTGAATGGGATCCTGGATCAGGAGAAAATTTCCCAAAATGGCTTATTTAGGATAATTTTTAAAAATTGGATATGGACCTATATATATATGAGATACTCCAATTCTGTCTATACATTTCTTGAACGTGCTGATGGAACTGTGGTTTGCAAAAGAAGGCTCCTGTTCTTAGAAAATACGTGCTAGGACATGCCTACATGGCTCTGTCAGTTAAGCGGTGGCCTCTAGGTTTCAGCTCAGGTCATCATCTCAGGGTCCTGAGATCAAGCCCTGAGGTGGGCTCTGGGCTGGGCGTGGAGCTTACTTGGGATTCTCTCTCTCCTTCTGCCCCTCTCCACCCTTCTCTCTCTCTCTCTCTCTCAAAAAAAAAAAACAAGTAAATAAATAGATAATTTAAAAATAAATTTAAAAAAAGGAAAATACATGCCGAGATATTTAGGGATAAATGGGCATGATGTATACAATGAATTCCCAAGAGGTTACAAAAAATATATATAGCAAAGACAAACAGGGCCGAATAATAATTGGTTCCTCTGGGTAAAGGGTATGTGAATGTTCTATACTTGAAAAATTTCTGTAAATTTGAAGGTATTTTATAATAAAGAGTTTGAGAGGGAATGAGAAGAGAAATGTCAGGCAATAGTATCAAGTATAGACAACCCAAGGGGTTTTACTACATAGGGAAGCAAAGAAATGTTGGTGATGGTTCTATACAGAATTATATAGAATGAAATCAAGGATGTCAAGTTATTGAAATGAGTTATTCCTGTGTTGTGCAGAAATTGAATAGGAAACAACCATACAATGACCTGTTCCTTTTTTAGCCTTCTATGAAAATTTCCCCATTCTAAAACACAAAAAGAAAATCTCCTAGGTAGCTGAGAGTACTAACATAACAGAATGGGAAGTAAACAAGGTAAGCCTGAATGATAGAAATATGCCACAAACATAGCAATTCAAATTATGGATTATAGTTGACCCTTGAATAATGTGGGGGCTGGGGGTGCACACCTGCTGGGCAGTTGAAAATCTGTATATACTCTGGGCATTTCAAAAGTTTATGTGAGAATAACCCACAGTTGACTAGAAGCCTTATTTGTAACACAGTCAATTGACACATATTTTTGTTACGTGTATTACATACTGCATTCTTAAAATAAAGTGAACTGGAGAAAAGAAAATGATAATAAGAAAGCCTTAAGGAAGAGACAATACATTTACAGTACTATATTGTATTTGTTGAGAAAGATCTGCATGTTTGTGGGCCCAGGCGGTTCAAACTTGTGTTGTTCAAATATCAACTGTATTCCTTTGTAAACTTCCATTCAGATTTCCAAGTGGTGTAATACTTCAAATAGATTCATAGGTAAGAAAATGACAAGTTACATACAATAAATATAGATAGGAAATAATGGTTTCATTCATTAAAGTTATCAGATTACCTAAAATATTGCTAATCTAATGATGCTTTGAGCTGGAGGTATTTTGTGTTTTGTTCTTGTTGTTGTGGTTTTCTTTTGTTTTCCTGTTTTTGCTTTTTTGGTTTGTTTTTGAGAAATAGAGTTGGGGGGGTCAGAGGGAGAGGGAGAGAGAGATTTTTTTTTTTTTTTTTAAGAATGTATTTGTTTATTTGAGAGAGACAGAGAGAGGCCAGAGGGAGAATGAGAGGGAGAAGCAGACTCCCAACTGAGCAGGGAGTTGATCCCAGGACCTACGATCATGACATGAGCCAAAGGCAGATGCCCAATCAACTAAGCCACCCAGGCATCCCAAGAGAGAGAATCTTAAGCAGGCTCCACACATAGTGCAGAGGCCTACCGGCTGGGTGGCTGGGGATTTGATCTCATGCTCTGAGATCATGACCTAAGCTGAAACCAAAAGTAGGAAGCTTGAAGGACAGCCATCTAGGCACCCCTGGACATATTAAATTTTAATTGAAATCCATTTTGCCCTTAAATCAAAGAAGAAAACAGCCAGATTCATTCTTCCCCACCTTTCTTCACCCTGTGGTCAAACAGGTAAAAATGAACCAACATACCAGAATATAGATCTCCTTTGATCTTTATTTAAGTTTTTGATATTTTTGGCCTTTATTTTTTTTGAAAGAATATTACTTTAAAATGCGATATACCTTGATCACTGAGTTATTTGGCGCTGTCTCAGATCTGGAGTATGAAATAAGTAACTCACTGCCCTAGTTCCCACCCTGTCTTGCATCTTTGGTGCACAAGCTCAGATAATGTCAAACACGTTCAATAGTAAAATAAACGTAGACAATAAAACCTTCTCATGGTTCATTTTTTTATGGTAGTCTGTAGGTTTTAAAAAGATAGTATATAATATTATTCATGGTGAGGATTTTTCCAAGTTTTTGGACAAATTGGTTATTATGAGGTATATTCTTTATTTATGCAATTTCAACCTCACTGCAATGGACAAGCAGATATCTACCAAGCAGGTGGCCAGTATTTTCTAAATACCGAGGCAAGCCATGACTATGCCATTTAGCACTTCTATCTGGGTTATTCTTTAATTGACAAAGAAATATTTCAGAATTGTTGGATAGCCATTTATGGAAAAAGTAGGGTTTAATTTTCTTATTTGAAGACACACATAAAGCTAAATGAGAAAAGCTTCAAGCTAGACTCTAAACAGGAAGAATATTCAATAGTGCAAGAAAAACAAATTTATTTAAAAAATATTAATAACTCATTTATCAACTGTCATTTAGGGAACACTTGGTGCTATGTGAGATAATGACAAGCTAGGATATAAATCGAAGGTACAGTTGGGAGAAAAAAAATCCATATAAGGAACAATTCATGAATAAGCATACAGCATGCTAATCCCAGGCACTTATTGAATAGGATTGGTTACATGTGTTTCCAAAAGGGCTCTCAGTAAGTAACCAGTGTATTTACTTTGATAGTTTCGGGCATAGTGATATGTGTATCTGGATAGAAATCTAAATGAGTAGCTAAGCTACATTACAGATCAGCTAAATTCAGCTTGTGAAAATTTATAGAGTTTTATTAACGTACCTAATAATGCAATGCTGTTTATTTAATATCTTTACATAGTTAAAAATTCATT
Source organism: Mustela nivalis (assembly GCF_964662115.1). Taxonomy (NCBI): domain Eukaryota; kingdom Metazoa; phylum Chordata; class Mammalia; order Carnivora; family Mustelidae; genus Mustela; species Mustela nivalis. Next base: position 64,699,426 of record NC_139024.1, read on the forward strand.
ATTTAAAGGCATTCACAGTTATCCTAATGGTACTTTTCGTTTGGATTTTGTTGTTTATGGGCTTTCAGTCCCCAAATTTTCTTTTGCAACAGTTATAAAATGGCGTTCCAGAATAGTTTCATTGCCTAATCTATGCGTGCATTGACCCAGACTGTGAAATTCATTTTCTGCTTGCTTGTAGTTTTATAAATTTCACAAATATGTACATATTAACACATTTCTGCACTATTTAGACACTAATTTAGGGTTATGAAGTTTATTTTGGCACTGCTAATATGGTCATTCTTAAATTTCACAAGGTGGGGTTGGCTTAAATACCAAGAACGTTAATAAAAATTATTTTCATTTGAGAAGCTTCTTTATGGCATATTCTCTTTATAGGGGCTGATACATTTTGGTAGGAGGAGACACCTTGAACCCAGAATAAATATCTAGGAGAAAAAAACCTATAAGCACACCTACTATGTTGAGGCTATTTCTGTCATCAACTCTATACCTGGTTCTTTCAGCAAGATCTGTAGTAACTGTTCCTGAGTTTGGATAGCTGGTAGTTGGTGCAGAAGTAGGACAGATGATACTGAGAACAAAGAATGCCTTTATATTTAAGTGAGCAGAACTCGCCTCAAGTAAACATGGAGACCCGACTCTATAAACCTAATATCAATACTTCCAGAGCATTAATCTACCTGAATCCTTTTTTTTTTGTATTTTACAAAGATTTTATTTATTTATTTAAAAGAGAAAGAGAGACAGAGAGTACCACCTAGGAGAAAGGGACAAACCAACTCCCCACTGAGCAGGGAGCCTGCTGGGATCCCAGGACCCCAGGATCATAAGATCATGACCTGAGCCAAAGGCAGATGCTTAAATGACTGAGCCATCCAGGCGCCCCAATCCATCTGAATCTTTTAAACAGTGTGTTACTAATCCATGCTCTACTCTGATAATTATTGTACTCATACTTATTACAATACCTATATTATATAATAATTATAATGAAATTCTTTGCAGGGTTAGTGTTATTCATTTGCTTTGTTGATTCTTCTATTATAGGATTTTTAACAGGTCTTGTACTATGAGTTGTTGGCATAAATAACTTCCTACCCTCCAAGGTCAGAAACCATCTCATCAAACTTTGTAATTGTAGGGGAAGCCATAACGGCTTTTTAAATTTTGTTTTGTTTTGGTCATGCAAGTGCCTGACTTAACCTTTGCTTGCTGGGCCCAGCATCCACTTCAAAGGGGCATCCACTTCAAAGAAGGCTATTCCAAATAAACACATTGCCAGCCTCACCACCAAATAAAGAGCCAGGTCACCTCCCTCCCACTGACGCTCCTTTGTTTTAGAGGTCTTGGTTGATTTCGATAACTAGCCCTGTGGGCCACTTGTTTTTTCTCTTCTTATGCTTTAAATTCCCACTCTTATGTTTTAAATTCACCAATAAAGAGTGAGTCTGCAGAACCCTAGGTCCCCACCCCCAGGCCCCAATAAAAGAGCCCCGGCCTCGCTCACACTCTCTCTCCCTTTCTACCCATGACTTGGCTGTGTGGCCCCAGTTGTGCTGTGCAATTTCCAGGTCCCGTAAGTAATAAACCTTTATTTTTTCAAAGTGTCTTGGTGGTTATGGCTGGAGGGTGTCTTGCAATCATAATAAGAAGCACGAGTGTTGGTCCAGCCATGACACTGGTTAGTGAAAAGCTGAGACCAGCACACAGCAGTAATCCCTTATATTGGTGCATAATGCTGACATAATGGAAACTCTATGCAAAATTTGTGGATTTAATTTGAATAAATTATCTCTGCTTGCAGAAATATCATCATCAAATGCCATTTTAAAATAATAAGTCGATTTATAAAGTGAAAGATGCTACAATTTATGTTAGTTTTGAAATCATTTTCTCAAACCTTCCAGTGGAGTTCCAAGGCCCAGATCTTTCTGCCACCACTCCTTGCTGTGATGACTCCTACTCTAACACCCAACTGTGCCCTGGATGATTGCAAATTCACTCTTATTTACACGTCTGATGCTCTAATTAGATGTCAGGTCTTGGAGGCCAGATTCCTGCTAGTTTTCTTTGAATTTCCACACTATTCTGCAAATCACTGATGGTAAATGAACGACGATGAGGCGCTTAAAAACTTTCTTGTATCTGTGCTCCAGTTCCAAGTTCAAGAAGTGTTGGAAAAATCAGGCTGAAATTCTAGTTTTAAAGAGTAGCTCTTAAAAAGATGAAAAGAAGTGAATTCATTTGATTGTAGGTGTCCTGTGCGCAAATGGCAGATTTACAGCACAGCTCTTTCTCCCTTCCTACAAATTCAACTAATTCAGGATTCAGGGTTCCTGCAAAGTTAGAAACAGGGAGGTTGTCCAGGATGGCATTTTTCTTGAAAAAATACAGGATTTTAAGAGTGAAACAATTTATTCTAAGATGCAGTTCCCTATAGATATAATTTTCAGTAGACCATTTTAAAAGGTGAAAAAAATTTAAAAAATTATAATTAAAGATGTTGCCTATAAAGAATAATCTTGGTGGATTTCTCAACTATACACTGCAGATTGGTAGTCTTGACGAGGTGCTAAAGATACCAGGCTCTGCATAAGACTAGTGTTCCTTTCAACGTATTAAAGACTTGGATTCATTTTCATGTGCTTTTAGCAAATTTCATAATTTAGACTTGGATGTAATGACTTCAGCCCTCAAATTCTACCTTTCAGAGTTTAGCATCTCTAGGCATTAAGGTCTGCATTTATTCATAAAAAGAATCAGCTGCCAAAAAGCCTTGTTAAATACATTACTATTTCTATCCCAGTCTTTCAAACATCGTCCGTGGTCATAAATGGCCATACTTGTTGATTTCTTCCTGTATATATTCCCAGCACTCAGAGAATGGTAGGTAGGAGCTGATGACAACCCGGGGTGTTATCTGGCTCATAACCATCACACGTGGAGACTGTGCTTACGTGGAGGGACGTATTTTTAAGATATGGTCATTACAAATGAATTTTGAAATCCTGAGCAGTGGGACTGCGATAAAATACAAATTAAATTCCTTAGCATCTAGGGCCTTTTCTAGGCTTAGTGTTGAGTCGGAAAGTAAGAAAATCAGTTGTGATACCAAAAAGCTAATAAACAAAAATACATATAATATAACATCAACAACAACAATAACAGAACACTGAGGGAAAGAAAGAAAGAAAGAAAGAAAGAAAGAAAGAAAGAGAGAGAGAAAGAAAAGAAACTCAAAGTATACAATCACCTTAAAGTGGAACTTGAAGTTGGGACATCAATTTGAGTTAAAAGCAGTGTGGAGGTTATTTTAAGTTCTCTACAATCAGGTGTTGAATAGAGGTGTATCAAAGCCCCGTGTGATTAGCTGTTCTGTGTGTGACAGATACTCACGACTGCTTGATGGCTGTCACTAGAAGAAGAGATTTGCTTCAACACTGCCATGGAGTGGGAGGAGGAGGCGGAAGAGCAAAGTCTTCTTCAAGACAGGGTAAATTGTTTCTCTAGTTCTACTTTTTAACGCGTTTATTTTTTCAATTGCCAGATTTCTCTTTGACGTTATTGACAGTGAGGAGGACACACCAGTGTGCCTAATAGGAGTTTCAGAATAGAATGAACCCCTTCCAGGCTTCCCTACACCTGCTGCCTCAGGGTTAGAAAATGTGGTCAGAAAGTATTCATGAGGGTCAAATGCTTGTCCTCAGCCACACGACACTCTGGCGTTTGGCAAAAATGTGCTGTTTTGAGCCTGTTGCTTTGCCTACTATAGACTCCATCTCAACCCAAGAGCTGACTGTAACTTCCAGGGTTCAGGGATGGTTGGAGAACTACTATTTTCTTTTTTTAAGGAGGGGAAAAGGCCTTAAAAATAAGCTCTTAAGACTTCTTTGGGCAACAGAGAAGTTTCCCAAAATCCCAGTTTGAATGAAATTTAAATGAATTAGTAAGAAGCCGATCAAATTTCCTCAGTCCTAAAGAAGAAGTACGTGCCAGGCACAATGCGGTTTTATTGAACTCTCCGCTTCTGGGAGTTTGAAATGTTTAGCAAATCCTGAGTTTTGAGGGCAATGGTTTGTGGGGAGCATATTGAGGTGACCAAACTACAGTTGGTTCTAAGTCTCCAGAGGGTAAAAACGGCTGCATTAACCCCCTAGGTCTCAGCATGTATTTAAAGTAAGTGTGGTCTTTCGTCTGGAGAGATGTGTTTGAACTGTTCTGTTTAACTACAAAAATTCCAGAATTGTGTTGGAATGTGCATCTGCTCCTCTGCTTTCCCACTCTCTGCGAGTTCTTTGCTCTCCTGCCCCAGGAAAACTGGACAAGCCCTCTGATCGTCTCCCGTTGACCCTTCCCGTCTATCTCACCTACCACAGACAGATTTATGCCTTCAGCCCAAATCCAACCATGTCAACCCTGTGCTCCGAATTCTTCAGTGGCTCCCCAGTCTCTACTTTGTTAAGTTCGTATTATTTATTCTGGTATTCGCGGCTCTCTAAATGTGATACCAACTTCTTTTTCCATTTATCTCCTGCTAGTTCCCTTGCAGATAAATAGGTCTCTATTCTTGCTGTTCCCCTCATCCCCAAGCAAGTCTCCCTCTGGTTTTCTACTTCTGTACCAATTCTACACTGCCTGTGTATAGAGTACGATCTTCACCTGTTGAAATGCCACCCACCCTTCAGCAGCCCACATCAGGTATTTCCTCCTCACCCTCCAGTCACGTGCCTTCAGATCCTTCTGGAAGTCCTCCTAATGCACTGCAGTTGGGGTGGTAGTAACAGGCATTCCTAGCTCTCTAGGCAACAGATGCCGTGCAGGCTACTGGAAGGTCTGTGAGGGTATGGTTATGTCTTATGGAGCATGGGGCCTGGCTAAGGAGGTGTTTGTTGAATGAAGGAGTGAAGGCAGGTGGTGATTCTTGATTGAGGTCTAAGATTTTTATTTTTCCTGTCTTACAGCAGCACATAACCTTGCTCCCAGTGGACACCACCATGGGATTATAGAACTGAATGAATTATCCTGAACAGGAGAGATTCATTCTTCGAACACAACAGATAATAGGGCTAATGCCCTGTGTAGAAGAACTTGAACTTCTTTTCTGAATTTGTTGGATTTTTTGCAATGAACAAGTGCATCTTGACAAGGGTGGGAGATTAGTACTAAGTTTATCCATTGGTAGAGGCGCAGATAGGAACATATATCTTGAAAAGTGACCAGCAAAGGATCCTCTATATTTTGTTCTTTGAAAAGTAGGTGCATTTTAAGTGAATTCCTTTTCCTTCATATGTTAAAAAGGTTACTAGAATTATATTTCTTCTGAGTGAATTCTATGATTTAATGGACTGAATCAAGTGGGCATTAGAAGTGGTTGGAGTATACTCTTTAAATGCAAATATCCACTGTAGTTCAGTAGGGAACTCGAGCTATTTATCTGTTCATTGAGATTTGTCTCTTATGGTCCATGGCTCTCTATGGTTTAAAGTGGCTCCTTAGGTGTAATCACATCTCTGACTCTTGGTGGAACAAGCTCTTAAGGAACAGGCTTCCATTAAGACTTAAGCCATTAATTCAGACCATGGAAAGCTTTTCTTACATGGGGAAGAAAGAATTGCTTTAGATGATCATTGCAGTGTCCATCTGCATGGGTACCTGAACTGTTTCCAAAGATATAACTGATATACTTCATCTAGAACAAATGCAACTGGCCTCCTATTCCACTTATACTATCCACGGCAAGGACAGGGCTTGGGGCCAGGAGTGATGGTACTAGGAAATACTGAGCATCTACTAGATAGTGGACATCTGTCACTCCATTCATTTTTGAAAAAGTGGGTATTATGAAGTTGATAGTGATAGATACATTTTACAGATGAAGCCATGGATTTGGCAAGGTTTAGTAATGTTTTCAAAGTCACACAACTGATAAGCAGCAGAAGGGGACAGAGATCCAGGTCTATCTGGCCTTGAAAATGACACTCTAGGGTTCCTTATATTCTACTCTTTATAGGAATGGACGAAGAGTAGGCGACATGTGAGTGGCCAGCATAGGACCCTATTTCCCTGGGATACAGTCAGGGATTGATACCCAGATTCCTTTCCTTTAAAAAATGATATTAAAATAAAAGCAATTAAAGGAAATATCAATATAACCCATAAACTTATGTGTTTTAAAAATGGATGAAGATTTAAAAGTTGAAGATTAGAATCTATATCACTGAACAGAAAATGTCACCATGAGAAATACTGAAAGGAAACTTGTAAAGTAATGACAGAACATATGAGACAACTTCATAGTAGAATTTGGAAGTGATTCTACACATGTCACTTTCCTGTATCTCTCACTATACGCACAAATGGCATATTAGGAGGTGAATAATAAATCACTGGTGAGCTTTAAAATTGAAAACACATGTATGACTGACATTGACTTAATGTGATTTGATTGTTATGTTATTACACAAAGAAATTTATAGGCATTGGTTAGTCCCTCAAGCTGTGGAAAAGACGAACATTTTTGTTGTGGACATAGAGCAGAGCTGCAGTTTCTGGGGAAGGGAAAGAGTGGGAGGCTCTCGGGCAAACAGGCTGCTCAAAATAAAATCGTGACAGGATGCACACAAGCTTCTGGTTTAACCATTTCATAGCCAAGCCTTCAAGTCACCTAAAGTTTCACCTGAAGGGTATCTGCTGACTGAGACCTGGTCTGAGGACATGATCTTCCCTGTTTCACCTAATCCCCCACCCCCAGCATTGTCTTCTCTCCCTCTTTCCTTCCCTCCAGAAAACACATATGGCTTTAGTGTGTTTTCTAAACATTTTTATTTACCTTTATAATGTGAAATAATATTCTACTCAGGAACAGATATTAAATAACTACATGGTATTCTTTGGTAGCTCTCAAGGAATGAAATGGAAGCCCTTTAATCACGAGTTGGCTATTTGCTCTTCCTGAGTCTCAGTGCATAGATTTAAGCAGTGTGGTAAACACTGGTTAGGTTCTACCTACAAATATTTACTGAACACTGACTCAGTGATAGGTCCTTGAATATACAGCATTTTCTGGACAGAGTTTCTTATGTCAAATACCCAGAGGAGGGTGGTGGGATGGACTCTTGTTGTCTTCACTACTTTCATTTCTACTTCAGCGGTGATGGGAAAGGGATATTTTAGTATGAAAATGCCTAGAAATTATCAATGAAGTGGAAAATATGATCAAGGGGAAGATTTTATGTCTAGTGGGTTCCCCTCTCAAGAATGTGATGATTCACTTTGCCCCTTGCCCTTGGTGGAGTCAGATAGCCCAAAAGGGTAGAGGCAAGATGGCCCCTGGCATGTATGGAGGGGACATGGTGGGGTAGAGAGGCTCAGAGGATAGGACAGGAGAAAAGGAATGAAGAAGAGGGATCAAAAAGAGAAGGGGCATACAAGTACCCATTGGAGGTGGACTCTGTACCATGAAAGCCAGTCTGAGACAAAATGTGAGGAGGTTTTTATACTACCCTTTGAATCCCACATGGGTTTGAAATTTGCTATCAGTGAGGTTGTGTTCTTTTTGGTAATGGCCAGGGTCCTTAATGGCCTTCCAGATGAGGTGAATGGTCAGCCAGAAATACATTCCTATTCTTAGAACTATAGAGACTAGAGAGCTCTAAAAACTCTATAAGCTCTAGAAGTTTATAATAGCCTGTATTGGAAAAAAAAAAAAATCAGTACACACAAAACCCTACTAAACCTGCAGACCATCCTGTTCAAGAAAGAGTTGTGGGGAGGAAATGGCGGGGAGTGAAGGTGGGGTGACATTGAAATGCACCAAGAAGCAAATGAAGTATTTGTACTGTTTCTTTTGCCCTAGATCATTAGCACTGGATTCTTCCGAATGAAGAGTTTAATTGCTGTGTCTGAAGGAGGGGCATTGGAGGAAGAGGTGGTAGACACTTGGCAATTATAGGACTTGTGAAATAACCAAAGAGAATTGTCCTCCAGTCCTTCCCTTCCCTCCCCTCCCCTCCCCCTTCCCGCCCTCCCTTCCTTTCTCATTATTCTCTCCTTCCTTCCTTTCCTTCTCCAAACATTAACTAGACATTTACTTTGGTCCAGATGCTGGGCAGTGCTGGCGGTGAAAGATGATGCAGAAACACCTTCTTCCCCCAGAAAGTCCCCTGTCGAGGGGAGGGCTTATTCCTATTCCTCCATGGCAGAAACAGCTGAAAGCAGTGATTCTGGGTGTGTAAGGCAGGGTGGGGGGTAGGTAGGAGTGGGGCGGTGGGTATCTGCACTCTCTTGGGCCCTCCAACGGCCCTTCTAGTAGAACAGGTAGTGCAGCTGGATAACTAAGTAACTGGAAAGATCCCTTGGCCTAGAGTCAAGACCACCTTGTTTAAGTCTTGGTTCTTCCATTTATCAGTCTTGGGGAAAAGAGCTGAAATTTACTTATACTGTGTATGCTCAATAAAGATCAATAAAGATTGGTTGAATGTGTAAAGACAGCCCCAGTCAGAAGGCAAATATCATCTGGAAAGAGTTAGCTTAGCCAATCAATGACTACCTTAGCTTGAATTAGTTTGCAATTAGGTACACAATATCAGACAGATAGATTCTGAGGCAGGAAGGCAGAAAGGACATTTCAAGGCTTGGGGCTTTATCTTGGATGGGAAGTCATGGGCGAGGATCTGCTGGAAGGTGGGGTGGAGAGGCAGAGAGAGAGGAGAAAGAAGGTAGTTGGGTGGAAAGTCTTCCCTGTTTTTCCCAGTGGTTGCAGGTGTTCTGTGCTGGGTTTCCATAGCTACCACCCGCGGGGGGGGGGGGGGCATTTATATTCAGCAAAACAGTTATTCATGAATTGTCTTGTTTACTTCTCAGCCACGAAACTGTTAGTTCCTTGAGGACAGGGGCCATGTCTTATTTACCTTTTAATCCTTAGCATTTAGCACAATGGAATGAGTGAAAGAAGGTATAAAAGTTGAAGAAAAACTTCACTGACTTAGTAATTTTGCCCAGGGGTCCCAGTTCTCTGAACAAAATAGCTTGAGCTAATAATGCCTATCATTGTTCCAGGTTTATAAGCAGAGAAACAGAGTAACAAAAGGTTAAGGAACTTGGTAGAAAAAACTTCAAAAGTAGAACAGGCATCAAAAGAGTTCCCACGCCTCTCATTAACTGATATTGTTTCTTAGTCGCACACAATAGAATTAATTAAAAAAAATCAGGTTCTATCTTGAGCTGAGGCAAGTGTTTTAAACTTTCCTTCTTTGCAAATAAAGCTCTGTTAGTTATTTTCAATGATCAGCTTTCTGATAAGAATTGAGGGGATGAATATAAAGTCATCACTTTGTAACTTGTATAGGGCATATCTGAAACAAACATACATACTGGGCCAGCTTTCTGAATGAATGGGAATCAGTGTTTTTCTCAAATTGCCAGGCCCTACCTCTAGGTAAAAAGCAAAATCTGCCCAGCTTCTGCAGTGTCCTACAGAATGTACCTCTCAGTAAAGACGACTCATGGTCTGCCCTCTTAGTGACCTGGTTGGGTTGACAGATTTCACACTGTTTAAGAACGGAGTGAGGAGTGTGCTGTTTGGAGGCTCTCCAGAACTATTCTTCAAAGTGTCAGAAAAATCACAACAGGGTGTAAAGTTCAGAAGTTCAGTTAAGTTTAAGGTCTTTCACCCCGGAAAGTTTTCATTCATTTTTTTTTTTTTTTAATCTTTCTTGTCCCCCCGCCCCCAATGCTGCAGTTGCAAATTTCCAAGCACGACTTGGTCAAAACCCACTCAAAATTATGCCAAGAATCTGCTTTGAAAGTTATACTGTCAAAATTTGCAGCCCTGGGAGGCTTAGATAATTCAAGAAGTATCTGATTTTCAGTAACCATATTTCTAGTTATATTGAATTTCAGATTCTTTCAGGATCCCCAACTCCGAAATATTTTTCCTTGAAAAAAACCCAAAGTTTCTGAAATTTGCTTTAAGAATACTTACTCTTTGGAAGTGATACCCATTGTGTGAGGCATGTAGTAAAGTGTTTAACAAGAATGTAACAAATATGTTTCTAAACAAAAAAGAAATATTTCTTCTTCATCAACTTTAAGCCAAAGAGAAATTTTACTGTTAACAAGCCATAAAACAATAAAATGTCTGAAATAATAATAACATGGAATATTATAATAATAGCTTTAGAAGTCCTAGAGCTAATCTTTTAAGATACTTTATAACCAAAAGCCATCATTGATAAATAAAAAAACCCAAAGTGGATTAATAAATTACACCTTAGTAATGAAGAGCTTAAGAAACAACCCCAATAGGGCCATTGGATTTATGAGATCAGTGTGGGAGGCATTTGGGAAGTGTTTGGGGGCATTTTTGGTTGTTGTAATGATGGAAAGGGCCCAGCTGGAGAGTGGAAGGGATCCAGCGAAGCTAGATGGCCTGAAGTGGGTGGGATAGCTCCACACTTCCAATGATGGTCCTGTATCTCATTCAGCTTTTATCGGCCGTTTGGGTATTCATGTAGGTGGAAAGCCTTTTTATAATGATCTGAACCTGGAACCTGACCCTCTTTCTCTGCTTTACATATAAACACAAAGCATTTTTTTGCACCATTTTAACTTTCCCTTTTCAGGAAAGCAACTGCTTTTCATTTCGGCAGGGAGGGGTGGTAGACAGGACTTGTCTCCCAGGACTTGTTCTGTATCTTAGGAAACCACCAGAGTGGCAAGACTGCCTATGATATCTGATTGTGTCACCCACAGAACACACCCGTGTCTGTCTGCATTAGTGGCTGTCACACTCTCAGTGATTCTGCATGGATGGGCGCCATGTGACTACTTCATGATGCCCTTTGGGGTGTTGGTGGGGGGCTTATGCCTAAGCATTTATGTGTTGAAACACAATTTAAGCCACAGACTGCTTTTGATTTCTGCTTTATAATACAGCTGGAACCTTAGATTGAGTTTTTGGGAACTTAAGTGAATAAGTAGGCTATGGATATCCTTTTAAGATAGTAAAAATATAAAAATATTTGCTGTAAAAAGGAGACACTGGAGCCGAGAGGGCTTAAAGCTATTCTATTAGATACAAACTTAGCTGATAAAGGTGGTGAAGTAACAGATTCCTGCCTGTAGCCTAGGAAGATCTTTACAAGAAGGCCGGATTTCCCGTGTGAGCCTTATTGCTCCAAGCGGGAACCAAGATCAGAGTTGCCACAAACTTAGTCATATACATGCCATTATTATGGTTTTTGGCACATCTGCCCACACCACTATTTACTTAATGTCTTTTTTTTAAACCAAACAAACTCACGTGTACTGACATAAATCTTTTGTAATTTTGGTACCGATAAAAACCAGATCAGACATGCTTATTACATTGTTTCCTAGTATGCATTAAAACAAATAGGTAACTATTAAGGTAAAAGAAACAAGGTTTTGTTTGTTTGTTTGTTTTTGGTAACAAGAAGATAACCTGGTTCATCCTTCCATACACATTCACTTTGGGAACCGGTGCTATGGAGGCTCTATAGTAAGGAAGATTGCTCACTTGGAAAACATGACTTAAAGGCAATTACCAAATAATATTGATAATCTTAACGAAGATACTCTTTACTAAACTCATTTGAAAAATGTCTTGTATCTGGGCAAAACCTTCAGCTGTTCTAAGCATATCATGTGTAGTTTAACTTTGGTAAGAAGAGACTACATCATCTATAGCAGCAGGTCTTTTTGATTAACATGCTTTTTCACTCAACAAATATTTGTCAAACCCTTACTATGTGCAAAGCATTGTTCTAGGCACCAGGACAAGCAGTGAACAAAATAGAGTTGTTTTTTTTTTTTAAGATTTTATTTATTTATTTGACAGAGAGAGAGAGATCACAAGTAGGCAGAGAGGCAGAGAGGGGGGGAAGCAGCCTCCCTGCTGAGCAGAGAGCCTGATGTGGGGCTCAATCCCAGGACCCTGGGATCATGACCTGAGCTGAAGGCAGAGGCTTAACCCACTGAGCCACCCACGCGTCCCCAAATAGAGTTTTTTTCATTGGGAACTTATATTTCATGAATGCAAGATGAGAATGAATGCAAAATTAATTTCCGTTAGTCTCAAGAAGAAAATAGATAGGGCTACAGCATTAAACTCCAAATCAATCAGATGGCCTAAACTTGGCATGAGTGGATGCACACATGCTATCATTTGGCTTTTCATTTTGTCTGGCAAAGTAATTTTCATGTTTTTGTTTGTTTGTTTGTATAGCTTTTCTCACAATATACGATTTGGTTGATGCTTTGCCCTATTTCTTGGCCTCATTTAAAATTCCACTCTACAATTTAAGGAATGGAATTTAGAATTTCCTGATACTTCAGCCCAAGTTTTCATTTTTCCTATGTAATTTAAAATTGTCCTTAAGTCACCTCGAGTCATACTTGTCTTTTCTTTCTTTCTTTTTTTTTTTTTTTTAGATTTTATTTATTTGACAGACATAGAGAGAGAGAGGGAAAGAGAGAGAGAGAGAGTACGCACACAAGTAGGCAGAGCAGCAGGCAGAGGGAGAGGGAGAAGCAGGCTCTCTGCTAAGCAGGGAGCCCGACATGGGGCTTGATCCCAGGACCTTGGAGCTCATGACCTGAGCTTAACCAACTGAGCCACCCAGGTGCCCCTCGAGTCACACTTTTCTATTATTCATGCCATTATTATTGTTGGTTAATGGTTACCAGTGCTTTGTATCATTTAAAGGAGCGTCAGTTGTTCCTTCTCTTACATCTTCTCTATTTAAGAGACTTAGAAAATAATACCAAAGGTGATTTAAGGTGGTGAGAGCTATTTAATGGCTCAAAATATTCTGAGAGAACATTCCTGTCATAAGACTATGGTGACATGCCTTCTTATTAATTTCCATGTAGTGGGTGTTTCTTACTTATCCAGCTATGAATGTTCGATGAAGTTCATCCATTGTGTTACTCTTGTTAGTCATTTCCAAACAGCTGAAATAAAAAAGATTTTCAAAATCTCGGGTGGCATGACTGGCCTTTATAGGTTCAGCTAATGGAAATTTTTAAAAATAAGAAAGCTGAACTCTTCTCCAAGATTGCTTTGACGTCCCAGTTAATAATTGCTGTTTAAAATAATTGGCTCTAAAGAATTCTAAGATTCTGAGAAGTCATGAGTCATTGAAGACAAACTAAGTTATATCCTCAAATAGCTTTTGTGTTAGGCATTTTGGTTATATTAGAATTCTTTCAAAACAGGTTATCCATATTTGGCAATTCTGAGTTAAGAGAACATTTGACTAACCAGAAAAGGCTCGTCTTTCAATATATTAATCAACTCTTTTAAGAGATTTCCCCCGGAGGTGTTAAAATCTATTTGCCTGTGATTTTATTTACATGGGTAGTAAGACTATCAATGGTATCATAAGTCATGTTGACCCTTTAGAAAGCTAATATTGCCCCTTAAGGAATAATTACTGCTATAATCAAGAGGGATAAATGATAGAGAAAACATCTCAAGAAAAGAGCTCCTCTAAAAGAGGGAACTTTGTTTCTTTCCCAACCTAGGGGCTAAGCTATTAGAATAGTGCCTGGCACATAATAGATTCTCAGTAAGTATCTATTTAGTGAATAAGCAAATGGAAAAGAGTATCCCAGCAACTGCAGTGTGTATACCATAAATAAGGTTATATATATATATATATATATATGGCATGGCATGTAGAACACTTTCAATACATATCAGTTTATTTTAGAGTTACCACGGCAGATTGTATATTGATATTGGCTTGAGATCCTGGACTTTTTATGTAAGAAATTTGAAATGGGATTGAGTCCTGAGACCAGTATATGTTGTTTTTATGAAGCATGTTGATAAAGAAGTCTTAATCTAAGGTAGAGAAGGTTGGACTAAAGGAGTTGATGTGACAGAGAATGCATTTTCATCGCGAAACCAGGAAAAATTGGCCGTGTTTCCAAAACTTAGTTTCAATATTAGCAAGAAGCAACCACTTGCTAATAATAAGCAAGATACAATGGTGAGAAAATGTTTTTCTTTACTCACAAGCACTTAATAATTCTCCACTTTATTCTTTTTACAGAGTAAACGACAAACTGCCATTTAAGATCGTCCCTGTTCTTGCTCTAACCGATCCTTATTGTGTGTAAAAGTTCAGACTGGTTTTAACATTAATTCTCATTACCTTCCCTCCAGCCCTGCAACTCCCTCCTTTCACCACTAAGCACTGACTCTAGGGTCTGAAGACACTCACTCTTTGAATGAATCCAGCATTTTCACACCACTGATCTTTATTTTGAATGTCCTTAAAAAAAACTCCACTTACAAAGATCTAATCATTGTCCAAGTGCCAATGCCAGTCACCTGATGAAGTCTTTCCCTAGAAGGTCCAGTGATCTCTTCATTGGAACTTCCTTGGCACCTGTCAGTTTATCTGGTGTTTATCTGAGTTGTGTGCCACCATTTCCCCCCAATTTTTTTTTTTTTCCATCCTGTATCTCCTAGAACTCATAGCTTGGCACACAGTAGTGGCTCAGTAAATATAAATTGTTTGATCTAATTTAACTTTTCTTCTTTAAAAAAAAAAACAACAACAAGATTTATTCCAGGTCTCCCAAGGAGACTTCTGGCATAGATTTTTAGCTTTCTAGTCTTTACCAGAATTATCTCCAAATTAGAAAACAGAGCTATTGTGGTAAGGCACAAAATGAAAGAATGAGAAAAGAATAAGAAAAGAGATGGTGGCCTTTCCTTCGTCATATGGCAAGGATTGTCCACCCATAGTGAGTGAGAGGAGTGAGAGAGGGAAAGAGGATGAATGGCTTATCATCTATGCTAAGGGAAGTATTTTCTACTTCACTAATTTCTTGGCAACCTGGAAATGCTAAACGTCTTTCCATTGCTGTTGGAACCAATGGGGAAAGATGAACAAGGAGAGAACACTACGCAGCCTCTGCCTAGAAGGAAATGAGCGACGGCCACAGCTGTCTTCACACAAAGAATTGCCTCCTCTCCATGGTAGTGGGGTGGGTATGTGAGACAGAGTAGAGTCCATGGGAGACAGAGGTAAAACTTGTTTCCATGGCTAACCATTCCTTATAGACTCTATTATGCAAGGGCACACACACACACACACACACACACACCACAGGAAAGAGAGGAGTCTCTGTTGTGAGATTATTTCCTTTTTTGCAGTTTTGTATCTCAGGGAGAGGTGAGATTGTGGGGTAGGACAGGAACAGTGATGGACTTTTTTATAATGGCTCACACAATGGGAAAAAGGGAAAGCAATGGCAGATGCTTAGCCAATAAAGGTGGTGCCAGGCCACCATGTTATGGCAGGAATTTCTCTTTCAGTGTTTCCACAGCTGTGGTACTTCTGATACCGAGGGCTGGTGGCCAGGGGGAGCACAGAATTTGTTCTCTGGGCAATAAATACACAACCATCAAGCTCAGAGGGTCCTCCAATGCCCAGTGTCTATGACACCCCACCTTGTGTCCTACTTCAGAGAGAAAGTAGAAGGCATTAGGTGGGAAATTCCTTACTTTTCTGCTACAAAACCTACAAAACTATGCAGACATTCTTTCCTTCTTTCTACTTGTTCTATTGGAAGAGGGGCTGCCTTTTCTTTCTCTCTCTCTCTCTTTCTTCCTTCCTTCGTTTCTCAGATTTTATTTCTTTATTTGAGAGAGAGAGTGTGCACGTACAAGAAAGCATGAGCGGGATGGGTGGGATGGGGAAGAGAGGAAGAGAACAGGCTCCCCGCTGAGCAGGGATCCTGATGCGGGGCTGGACCCCAGAACCCTGGGATCATGGTTGGAGCCGAAGGCAGATGCTTAACTGACTGAGCCACCCAGGTGCCCGGAGCTGCCTCCTTTTCTAAGACCAGTCCTCCTGTCCCCATTACTCTTCAGGACCCTTTACTCCCAGTTGTGACTTTTCTGTCCCATAGAGCTTGTTGTTCTTTCTCAACTAGATCTTTCTCACCATAATTTCAGCATCCTCGAATGTCTTACAAACCAACCAACCAACCAACAACAACAACAAAAACAAGACCAAAAAAGCCTTCTCTCTCCCACATTCTCAACCACGGTTTTTTCTCTATTTTTCTGTATCACTTTATTTACAACCATACGTGGGAAAGCAACATGTCTGGCATTGTAGAGGGGGCTCAATAAAGATTTGTTGAAAGAGAAAGTCCCTGCAAGAATAGGAGAATGAAAAAGAGGATGCATCTTTCTTTTCTTCAACATAGGTTGAGAACTCCTTACTGTTATGTATCGTATACTTGTCAAAGCACATCTACATGTGACCATAGAGAAGGGAAATACAGATACCAGAGATAATAACAGTCCACCTTATTGAGAATTGATACCACGGTAGGTGCTGCGCTAGCACTACTCACTCAGTGCCCTTCATGCTAGCTCTGGGAGATATGCACTCTTCAGCTCTTCTTTCTCAGATCGGGAGGCAGGAGGACAGAGGGGTCTGGACAGACACTGCTGCTGGAATCCAAATCCAGACAACTGTTGGAGAACCAACGGCCCCCACTGCCAGGGGAAGGCCTTGGTTGATCCTTTCTTTCATTGCCAGGGTTAAAATTTATTATCTATATATAAGGTAAAGTTTAAATAAGGAAGGCCTATGGTTGAGTGGAAAAACAGAATGTCAAAAGACCTGAATCCTGGATCTTAATGCTTTCAATACCTTGCCAAGAGTCACTTAGCATCTCTGTTTTCTTTTTGTTCTAATTTTTGGTTTTCGTTTTGTTTTGTTTTTTTTGTTTATAAACTGAGAAACCCGGCTAACAGACCTCTTGATTGCCTTCATTTAGAAGGTTTGTCAAAGGTAAAGTGCTGTTTGAACATGAATTAGAACTTGGATTTCATGCTTTTTGGAATAAATTTCCTCTTGAAATGACAAGGCATTATTGTGAAGTATCATACATACATAGCTTTTAGAAGTACCTAGCTTCATAATTTCCAATAATCTTTCCAAGGTGGTTTAGCAAATAAAGTTTTCTGGCCCATGGCTGCAGCTTTATTTTCTGTATCTTGGTATTACCTTATTTAGAAAAAAAATCCATTTTGGATTGATATTGCTTTTTCTTTTTAATAAAATCCCCTTTGTTCTGATTATAATAGGGATACATCTTATGGCAGAAAAAAATAGAATATCAGGAAGAAAGAAATAATAATCACCTTGAAACCACACCTGTTAAAACTTTAGTGTATTTTAAAAAACATAACCGACATCCTTAAGATCCTGCTTCTTTTCATTTAACATATTATCAACGTTTTGAGAAACTTTCTTTCAATTATGCACAGTTTGCGTGACAGGAAATAACCAACTCCCCCTTGAGAAAAATTAAAGCAACCGGTGGCAGCCTCAAATCTGACTTTGTCACAATAGCAATTCCATTTCCTTCTGCTTTAGGGAAGGCGTGCAAGTGTCCTCCGTGGTCACCACCACACCCTTCTCCTTCTTATCAAAGAATACAAGGTCAGATAATGAAACAGGCGACTTGTCGTTTGGCATCTTCTGCCAGAGCAGTAGGAATATATAGCTGAGAAGTTGCCAAATCTAGTGTTTTGATGTATGATTATATATCTTCTCACTAAGTTATAGAAATATTTGTTCCAAGATATTGAGGCATTTTTGTACCAAAAAGGAGAGAGTCTAAATGTACTAGAAAAAGAAAATGACTATTATAATGTATGAAAAATATTTCATATGAGTAATTATATCTGCAACACAGAAAAGGAATGTATTGCATACATGTATCGCCTCTGACCATTAAAATTCATCTCTAAGAAGGAATTATAGTACACTATCGTTAAAAGCTTGTGCTCTGGTATTTGGATTTTTAGGCTTTGAATTTCAGCTTACAAGTTATTTCTTGGGTGAGTTTCTTTTCTTTGAGCTTTAGTTTCTCTTCTGAAATAGTAGTGCCTAATTCCTAGGGATCTGGTTGGGATTAGATGCATTAATCTTGTGCAAAGCATGTAAAGCAGGGTCTAGAAACTAAGAGCTCCACACACATTATTATTATTATTATTATTATTATTATTACTATTTGCTATACTATGTGTGTGGCATAATTGACCTCTATCAGTGGTTCCCTAATACTCATGGAAGGTCCAGAGCCAGGCTTGCTGATTCAGGTAGCCTGGGGCGTTTTGAAATATGCTCTCCAAAGATTCAGGTTCAAAAAAGTTTGCAGTTACAGGGTGGTGGATTTTTCTTGGAGAAGTGGTGGTTGCACAGAGGAGGGAATGAGTCATCATTCCCCTGGGAGGGTGCAAGCAGGCTTTGCAAAGGTCATAATGCTGGGAGAGGGCTTGAGTGGTGAATAGATACTTAGGAGAAGAAGTGGCTGGGTTGTGTGGGTGGTGTACTCAGCGGAGGAAGAAGATACATCCAAAATTCAACTACATCTACGGTGGACCTATTATAAGCAAGACAGGCTGCTGGACACACTGATCTCATCTACCTCTCCCCTCAACCCAGTGAGGCTGATGTTACCGTCTCCTTCCACAGGTGTGGACAGTGAGTAGTTTGGGCACTTTTCCCACACTCACAAGAGAAGTAGGATTCAAAGCCAGGTCTGACTTCAAAGCTCTTTGTCTTTCTGCCCACTTCCTCCGTTAAGCATGGTTTAGAGTGCACACTTAGCAATGGGTGTGTGGTGTGTGTGGTGGGGCTCTGGGCTGGACAACGATGGTGGGCCAGGCAAAGAAGCAGCCTGTGGTTAGGTGGGCAGAACCTTGGCTATTTCTGGTGTTTGCAGCAGCCCTCCTGTGCTTCTTGGCCTTCAGGAAACCTCTGGCCTTGGGGGGCCTTGACCAAGAGGGACTTCGCCCAAGAGGGACCTCCACCTGGCTTCCTTCAGCCTCGCCTTGGAATGGAGCACCTCCCATCTCAAAGGTGTGGTGGTGGCTCTTGTTAGGTGCCACTGTACTGGCCATTTCCCTTGGGGACTCTCCTCAGTAATTGCTGTCCTCCCTTCTTAGGTTACTCATGAGTAATAAACCACCCAGATGACCCAAGGCAATTTGGTTTGCTAGTTAAGAGAGAAAACCATCTTCTTGAGCTTATGTGGGAACCCTGAGATCTCAGTTTGGAAACACAAAAGATTCTGAGGCTGGAACACTTTCTCTTTTTTCACATGTAGAGTTAAATACGGACCCTTGGCAAGTCATTTAAATCTTCAAGACTTTGAAGGTAGGGTAGCAGTGACACGACATAACCCCTCATTTTGTTTATTAATGAAGTCACAAGAGATAGGCTTGTGCTTCCTTCTGGGTGGGAGGTTGAATTTAATTTTGTTTCACAAACAACTCATTCTAACTGAGTGACTCATAGGATAACTTCAGTCAAAAGAAACTTAATTTACTCCTGCTTCCCTCTTGATTTTACTGTCTCTATAAATCCAAAGAAGCCGCTATATCAGAAAGACTGAGGAAGTCAGGGTTTTACTCACAGAAGTGCTGCAGTAGAAAATGGTCATTTCTCTGTGCTACATTCAAATGAGTTCGCAAACCCACTGGGCTCTGACATAAACAAATGTGTTTGTACTGACTAGAATCCATGGTGCGAGGTAGGGCAGTGTCTGAATCGTGGTGTCTAGTTTCTCACAGAGGTAAATAAATGGCTGGTAAGACTTCTTTGTGGGTTTTATTATCTGTAGTCTTACACTTCTAAATCAAGCTTATTAGACACTACAATTATAGGGTCTCTGGAATGAAGTCGTTGGTTTGGTGATACCTGTTCTGGTCCTATGGCTCATGGAGGATCATGATTCCCAAGTGGAACTTCCAGATCAGGCCTTTCTGATCTGCACTGCAGTCCCTTAATTGCAGCTCTTTCTTGGACATTTCCCTTTCATTCTTGCAAACAACCTGTCCCTGAGCTCACTATCTTCTCCCAACTCACCCTCCAACTTTGTTCATGGTTGATCTCATCTCCAGTTCTTCAGGTGACCAGATCCACCCTAGGATTTCCTAGCATTCAGTATCATCAAGTTTTATCTCCTTGTCTCCATGTCGTCTCTGGATTTAGACCTTCTTTCTACTTCTGCCATAGTCTGCGATCACGTTTTTCTTGATTTACTGAGTCTGCCCCTCCTACATAGGAGTGTTAGTTAATTTTCTTAAATGCTATTTTATGCTGTCTATGTTTTTCTCAAAATTCTCTGGTGACCTTCCTTGCTTAATGAGTCAAGTTCAAGTTCTTTATCTTGTCATTCTAAGCCTTTTGCTTTCTCTCTAGTCAACATACTTTACTACTTTCTGGATCTTCTCCCACTTAATGACTTAATGTCTCCCATATGTCAGCTCAATCTCACTTTTAGGCAATTCCTTAATGAGAGGACACTCTATTTTATCTCTGAGGGTTCAGCACAAGACCATAAGCCCGCTTTTCCTGCTCAGAACACATCAGTAATCTCTGCTGCCTTTTGTCTCTGATTAGTTGTCTCTGTCAATTCTTTTAGAACTAGATTGCTTATGTTCTTGTATACTCCTTGTATAGTTTAACGTATGTGCGTCTTGCCCATGTAGTGAGGTCTTTAAGGGTCAGGGAATATCTAAAAGTTTCCTTTTGAGCACTCAGAATCCTCAGCCCAGGTATAGGATGTAGTAAGTGCCACCCTGCTATCCACTGTCCTTGTTGACTTGAAAGGAATTGTTCAGATATTGCGGGGTCTTTGGCAGACTCCAGTCCCACGGCTGTCGGAGACAGGAGCTATCCCAGCTGTGTGGTTACCAGTGTGGCTCAGGACACCTTGGCTTCATGGCTGGCTTTGCATAAAGTAGATGTTCTATTCGTTGAATGAATGAATGACAACTCAGAGGAAATACTGGGCTCCCTATTTTGATTTTCCATTTTTTATCAATCATATACAAAATAATAAATCTATTAAACAATGTCAGCCAGGCTAACAAAAGGCAGTGGCTAGTTTCAGTTTTAGCTTTAGAAGGCAAAACCTTTCTATTTCATTGTGGATTTCCCCAGAAAGTCAGGTGCATTGAATGATCTCTCCTGACTTCTTTGTTTGGCTCCTACTTGAATACCTCATCTTCCAATGAAATTTATATCTAGTTGAGTAGAATTGTTGATGACTCCTTCCTAGTTCCTTGGGTCTTGAAGCACGTTTCAGAAGGACTGTAAAAATGCTGGCCTTACTGTGCAGTCCTCCTTCACTTCACTGTTGCTCTAAAGCTGTTCCTCTCTAATTCCTCTAGAACGCCTTCCCTATTTTCCCAAGACTGAGTTAACCGTTCCCTTCCCCAAAGTTAATCATGCTCTCCTCTGAATCCTGTATACACAAACATGTTTCTCATACTATGTATACTTTTAGTATACACGCATGTATTATTAAATGTATCAGAACACATCAGAATGTATAGGTTTATGTCTCTATAAATTCCTCAAAGACTGTGGCTGTGTCTCATTTATCTTTGTATCTCTAGCACCTGGCTCACTGCCTAACGTCGGGAGGTACTCCATCAACGGTTACTGGTGAGTAGTGACAGGGAGTGAGTAAAACAGTGAGGCTGACATCAGTTGTGTCTTCTGCAATGCAGTGGCATTTCGGTGGCTAACCATCCTACTGGTCTGGCATTTCTGCGTGTGAAGTGCTGGGGAGCTTGTAGCCACAGACCCTGGGTGCACATCATGGAGCATGACCCCCTTGAGTTAGAAAGGAACCACGACCACAGTCAGAGTCTTGTCTTGTCTTTCTTCTAGGAGTTCTTGTAGTTCTTCTAGACAACTATTAAACTTTGAAATTTTGGAGTGTTACTCTGGTGCTCACAAGAAGTCTGAGCTTTTCCTAGCTGACATCTCCCTTCTCTGCTTGTAGAGCATGGGAGCCTGAACTTCGGGGGGAATACTGGATATCATCTGAACATGACTTCTTTCCAAACATCCCATAACATTTTTTAAAGGATGTTTTATTTTCTCTTTTTCAGTTGAGACATGATTGACATGTAATATTGTATAAGCTTAAGTGTATAAGGTATTTGATTTGATACATTTATATATTGCTGTATGATTACCACAGTGTTAGCTAACACCTCTGTTAGGTCATATAATTACCATTTAATTAGTGTGGTGAGAATAATTAAGATGTAGTCTCCTAACAACTTTGAAGTGTATAATGCAGTACTGCTGACTATAATCACTGTGCTGTGCTTTGGATTTCCCGGACTTATCCATCAGTTGCAAGTTTATACCCTCAAAAACATCTCGCCCTGGAACATTTTAATTTAAGCCCTTTACATTTTGTGTGATTCTCATAGGTAACATTAAGAGTCACCTTTAAGAAGATGGCTGAAAGGCTCTCACCATCTGCTAGGAATTCTTTCTTAGAAAACTGAGTTTGTAAGCAAATTGTCCCTCTTTAAGAGGGGGGCATCCCTTAGTACCAGATGGTTTGTAACATGCTGGGTAGCTTTTGTTGATGGTTCTTCTGTGAACGTATTTTATATTTCTGCAGGGTGTAATGTTTTAGATGTCAGCTTTTATTTTTTTATTCATTTATTTTCAAAGATTTTATTTATTTGATAGAGAGAGAGAGAGTGAGAGCACCAGCTGGGGGGAAGGGGAAGAGGGAGAGGAAGACTCCCTGCACAGCAGGGAACCTACAGGGCTGGATTCCAGGAGGCTGGGATCATGACCTCAGCTGAAGGCAGGCACTTAACTGCCTGAGCCACCAGGGTACCCTTTGATGGCAGCTTGTTTTTAAAAGATTTTATTTATTTATTTGAGAGAGAGAGACAGTGAGAGAGAGCATGAGCAAGGAGAAGGTCAGAGAGAGAAGCAGACTCCCCATGGAGCTGGGAGCCCGATGCAGGACTCGATTCCGGGACTCCGGGATCCTGACCTGAGCCGAAGGCAGTCGTCCAACCAACTGAGCCACCCAGGCATGCCTGATGGCAGCTTTTAAAAAAGTCTTTGAAACTCTGAGTCACTTCTCCTCCATAATAATAAAGAATAATATATATATATTTTAATTATATATTTATATATTAATCACATTATATATTTATATATTATTTTATGTTTACATAAAATATTTGTATTATTTTGTCTAATTATGTATTATATAATATGTGTATTATATGTATAAATGTATGTCTAATGTATATGTATGTATAATACATATGTATAAATATGCATTATGTAATATAATTATAATATATCAAACACATATATATTCATATATATGAATAAATAGTATTTATTAGTTCTATTTCAACAATAATGAGCAAAGGAAAATCTTTTTGTAGCTCTATTAAAATTACCTCATGCTTGTGGAGTTAAAACAGCCCTGGAGAAGCAGATCTGGAGGAATAGAACTTTAAAGATCAAGATTAGCAAATTAGCCAACAGGAAACGCCAAAGAGCCAATTAATCTCCTCCTCCTGCAAAGACCGTAGCTGCCCTGGGGCTCCAGGCTCTCTGAGGCAGCTGAAATGTGCCTCCCTAAAACTTCCTGCTGAAGCTGCCTCATTCCTTCAAGCTCCACAGTCGCTGGGAATGTTTGCTTTGTATGTCACTTCCTTTGCCGAGCGAGTGTGGAAGTCATTGTGTTGCTCCAAAATGGTTGCCATGGGAACATCTCCACCTAGTCATTATCTACTCAGCCTACTGATTACATTAAACCTGGAGACAGAGAGGTACAAGGGCACTGTAGCCACCTGTTCAGGAGAGAACTGGATCGCTTATGCGACATTTTTGCCTCTGTGGCCTCACATTTCTCAGAACATTGTCTCCGTTTTCCTCCAGAGTTAGGGAATGACATAAATTTGTAGGACAGTGGCATTGGGATAACTTGAGTCCTTACATTCCCATTCGTTCTGCCCTCCTCTGGGTCCCCATTTTCGTATCTCACACAGAATAAAAAAAATTGTCATTCTTTTCTCTCCCTCTCTTCTGCCCCTCCATGCTTAGGCGTAAGGATAATCCTCTTCTTTAAAGGTCTATGATTCCTGAGCCCGCACAATGGTGCTGAAGCTACATTTTTTCTTCTTATCTAGAGAAGCTTCTCAAAATTCACACAAATGCCTCTTTTCTAAATTATATGAAATATAAACAGTAAATGAAACTGGCTGTCAACAGGTAACTTTATCTGACATATTTCTCAATAAAGAAATGTGTGGGTCTGGATGCGTCTCTTATGAGGAGGATTTCAGATCTTTATTCCTGGATTGAAAGTGACATTTAAGAGGTGTTGTCTTGAAGTAAATTTTTTTGATAGGAAAAACTTTAAAAAACTATTGGCCTTGTAATTATTGTCTAAACCAGAATACTTAGGGAATGAAAATGGCATTAATAAGTTTGCCTAGGCAACAGGTACAGATTTGACCCCTTATATGTAGACAAGTACATAGGCATGGTAGTACCATGTCTTCAAAAAATAGGGGGAAAGAGATACCTCTTCCGGAACAATGTTTGTTCAGTTGGAAATTGTAACTGAGGAATTTAAAATCTGAATGAGCAAGGAAGTTCCCTTTCTGTTTACACTTCTATCTCGAGTAAGTTAAGTCAATGTGAGTCCATTCTTGAAAGTAAAGTGATGGCGCTGGGGATTGGGGAAAAAGATGACATTAACGAAGGAAAATAGACCAGGGTGAATGTACCTATGAAGATGTCATAAACTTTTAACTTTGTTTAAAAAACTGACTTAAGGGTTAGTCACTCTTTTCTGTTAAGGGTCATACAGTTAAGTGTTTTTTGGCTTTGTGGGTCATATGGTCTTTGTTGGAAAGAAGATGTAGATGATATGTAAATGAAGGGCATGGCTGTTTGCCAATAAAATCTTATTTATGAGACAGGGATGGGTGGGAGCATAGATTACTGCATTGGTTTTCATTGGCTCATTCTCATTCTAGTTATCTGTTTTAATGTCTACAAGTTTTGTTCTGACAGAAACATATTTTAGATACTAATTCTGACATCTTTGTGTTCTGCTATGGCAGGTTGGGGCAGTAGATGAGAGGCCCAATGAAGAAGTGCAATGGACCTTACTATTCAATGTACATTTTTGTTAGTCATATTCCAGCCATTCAAGACATATGCTGAAGTGGGGGGGTAGAAGGTGAACTTCCTGACACATTTTGGACAGGGAGTGGCAGCCACATGGATTTCACTAAGCGTTTTAGAAGAAGAGCAGCTGGGATGCAGACATAGGGGAGAGAGGCTCTGGTGATTTGGTTATTACTATAAATGGTCTTTAAAAAAAAAAATCCTACCCGGATTCTAGCTTGGGAGAGTGGGGAAAACCGCAAGCACCTGAGGAAAATAAAGTCTTCAGTCTCTGACTATACTTGAAAAAAAATGACCCACAAGGAAGGTAAATGATACAGCAAATCACTTTAAACTAGTCCAGTACTTACTGTGTAGAACTGGAATCAGTTGGTAAAAATAAATTTTTAGAAGAAAGTCTTAAAATGTTCCTTTGGAGTTTATCTTTCTCTTTTTATAGAATTATACTTAAAATGTTTCCTTTTAGGGAGGAAGCATATGTTAACAAACTCAGGCAGGCAAATCTCAACAAGAACATGAACGACATTAAAGAGAATTAAATAGTATCTCTATTTAAATATTCTATCGCAAGTCACTATATGGAACACAGATAGACACACACCTGCTGCTACCTGGTGACAAGCTGCTGTAATTGCAGGCTAATCTAGAAACTGGAAAGTGACCACAGTCATGTTATTGATTCGGTTTTCAACTCTCTAACCAGGTACAGCAGGCATTTGACAAATGAATGGAAAGTACCACAGACAAGGAAAAATTTCAGAGGGTTTCAGTCCTATCTGAGCTGTTGAGCAAAATATAGGGGATGACAGATGTCATAATCATTTAATATAATCTTTTTGGGGGATCTTTTGATCTAATTGGTAACAAATGTAAGTGAGAAGTCATCAGGTCTTTGAGATCTCGTAGTCTATTTAGGGATACGTTTTATACATCTAGGAAAGAAATTGAGTCCACCATAAAGCAAAATACAATGAAGGCAAATAGATATTGTTTTAGCATGTTTTACTGATAAAGAGACATAAGTGAAGGGATTATCTAGAGTAGAGTGTTGAGAAGAGGAGAAAGTGGATTTCCAAATGGAGGGCCAACACTGTCACTTAATGTGTGGAAGGTCATGAGTAATAGTTGGAGTGAAATGGGAGTGGAGGAGAAGAGAACATCTCATACCAAGGGAAGGAGGCCAGTGTGAGTCTTGGCACTAGGAAGTTTCTGGAGGACCTACAGAAGATGGGTAACAGGATGGCACCTGTTTGTAAGTGATTTGTAATATAGTGAAATATTATCTGCATTAGTTTTCTGTTTAAATTTTTTATATTTTTTCATTTTTTAATGTTATAAAACCAAAAAAACCATGATATAACATCTCATCTAATATTGAGAGAGATTTTTTTGGTTTTCTCCATCTCACACTTAGTAGGTGAAGCCATTGGAGAGCCCTGGTGTCTGTGAGACAGTGAAATAAATAAACCCTTTACTCATCCCTATCTTGCTTGGTGGAACCATATCCCTGGCAACTGGAAATCAGTATAGTCTAGAGACTGTCAAAGGGGTAACTTCCATGGATGGCTGGAACAGCCTAGTGGAGGTCATAAGGAAACTTAAGAGACACCATCGGAGCTCTGCACTATACCCCCCAATATATCCAATATTGCATTGGTTTGGCAAATCAATTATGTCTTCTACAATGTATTTTTGGGGGCCGTGTTGGGGAGGTTATCTCTAGTATGGAAACGTTGCTCCAAATCTCTGTATCCCAGAAAGAGCTGAGAAAATAGATATTGTACATCGATAGGAAAGTTTAATGAGCTAGAAGATCATAAACATTTCCATCCCCTACTGAGCTTTTGAGGATTTAAAGATAGCAAGTTTTGACTCTCTTAGTAATTTTTAGGGGTTAAGGTAAATCGGATTACCTTTTCTGCTGAACTTGTTTATTCCAAAGGAAAGTAATACAATGTAGTTGCAACCCAACACTTCAAAATTTATGGATGGGAAGTGACATGAGAACCAAACACTGAAAACCTTGGAGCAAACTGAAATTTATCCACTTTCTACTTCCACCGGCCTCTCTAAGTCCAAAGTGCTGGATGGTTGCCATAGTTAGAAGACATGAAATAAGGTGGAGAGACTAGTCACTGGTCTGGGTTTCCAAAGGAATTTGAGATTAACAGAGTTATGAACTGGAGGTTGAGAAAAACTCCAAATAAGGAGAAGTATATGAAGGGGAAAGGTAGAAACGAATGACTTTCTGAGGTATTCATAATGGAGGAAGCAGCAAGTCCAGACTTCTAGGGTTCTGCCATGGTGAAGAGTATTACTGGAAACATGAGAATGGATCTCAGGGACCTTGATTAGATAAAGAAGGGAGAATGACACAACAGATAGTTACTAAGGGCAGCGGCATAATAGGTTCCCCTGTGGAGTTTTAGCAATGAAATAGAATCTCATCTGGTTGAGTCCAGGATGATGGTGGAAAGAATGTGCTGGATAATGAAAGGGATAAGCTTCCTTGTATAGGGCTTCAGAGTTTTTAAGACTTACATTTTTATTTTAATTTTTCCCACTTTATTGAAGTTTATTTTTTTCTTTTCAAATTTTTATTTAAATTCTAGTTAGGTAACATAAGACTTACATTTTTAAAGCTGACCTGATCTCATTTGATCCTCACTAAAGCTGAGGCAGGTAGGCTGGGTAGAATTACATCACTAGGGAGGAAATCTAAAGACAAAGGGTTAAGTTCCATTTGGGAGGCGAGACAGAGAGGAAGGAAGGCAGACCTCGGAGGGTTTTGAAGTTCAGAGGGAAGTAAGTTTTTTTTTTTTTTTTTTTTAAGGAAACATTTGTTCCTTTCCAGGTACACTTGATTACTCACTGTTAAGTAGGCGGAAGTCAATGAATGGGTAGGAGCCACGGCGTTCAGCAGGAACCCCCGTCTGACCCCTTAGACGTACATCTCCTGAAAAACAGAAAATCCAAACAAATGTTTGAAAACATTGCCAAGTATATTCACTTTTCCACTTATGTCACTGGAACCAACACCAAATGTCAGGAGGAAAATGATTTCCATTCACCTTGCATAATAGAGAGCTATGTGAGAAGGGATTTTTTTTTAAAGATTATTTATTTATTTATTTGATAGACAGAGATCACAAGTAGGCAGAGGGGCAGGCAGAGAGAGAGAGAGAGAGGAGGAAGCAAGCTCTCACTGAGCAGAGAGCCCGATGCAGGGCTTGATCCCAGGACCCTGAGATCATGACCTGCGCTAAAAGCAGAGGCTTAACCCTCTGAGCCACCCAGGCACCCCCGAGAAGGGATATTTAATGAATGCTGAGTGTAATGAACTTGGCAATCTCTTATGAGCGAAGCAGCACTCTGTTCCCTTTTAGATCTGCCTAGAAGATGGATCTGTGAAAACCATAGGAATTTACAAAATGTCCATTGTCTGAGGGCCACAAAGATGAGGCATCTGAATTGGGAAGGACGAATGGTGTTCTGGGATTATAGCTTTTATTCTTATTAACATGTTTAATTGCCCAGTGTTATTCTCTTGGTTCTAGCACAGTTGCCTTCTCACTGGTGTCTACCATCCTGTTGTCTAGGCCGTATCATGGATCTGCTTTAGAACCCGCTCAGTGAAGGCCCATCCTGCTCCAGGTAGTTTGGATACTTCACCTCCCTTGGACATAACAGTTGCTAGGGTTTGTAGAACTTATTTTTTTGTAGGTTTTCTTTAATGTCTGCATTCACTTTCCTTTGTGATGTGTCTTCTGCCTTCCCGATCAAGGGCATTGACTTTAGTACGAAACAGACTCGGGGTCAACCTTAGCTCAGACACCTGTTACCTGTACGATCTTGGGAAATTTATTTCTCTTAGCCTCAGTTGCCTCCTTTTAAAGTGTCATTGGTTGAAGAATCTAAAATAACACTTGCTGTCTTGCCATAAATGCTGGGTTTACTTTTTTCTCAACTCCTGAAAAGCAAGGGCTCTGCATGTTATGTGTTTTGCACTTTTCCATACAGCTTTGTGTATTGTATGGCATATATCAGACTCTAAGTGAATGTCTTCTGTTGACAAGAATAAATATAAAGACAAAATTTGCCAAATAATACATAAAGTGTGGAATTAGAGGAGAGGTAAAAATACACGAGATCTACTATATTTCTGGAAGAACTGAATCAGGGAAAATTTCAGTTCCATGAGTAATGGGTCCACTCCCATAAACTACTCTTTCCCAGATGTGAGGCAGCAGCAGGCCTTAGCCTATGAGTAGAGAGGAGGGACAGTCTTCTCTCTACCATTCCCACCTCCTGTAGTCAACAAGCGCCTGGGTGAGATCCCCTTCAGCTGTAACCCACACCATTGGCAATGTTTAAAATATCCCTTACAAATAGATGGGCTTACCAACTGCAAGCTGTGAGCCTCTGGACTATTCTGTGCTTTGAATTTTATATTGGTACCTTATTTAATGCTTTATATCATCTGATATTATAGTGCCATACTGATATTAAGGAACGTTATAGTTTACAGAATAAAGCAAAGTGGGAGGAGGAGGAAAGAGATGGAAAAGTACTTTTATAAATATGAATATCATCTGACATCAAAGAAAGGAATGCTGTTAGCAATTTGGCAAGCTCCTGGAGTAGATGGCCAGCAGTTATAAGAAAGCCACTGGGGAGAGTTGTAGGGTTTTCCTGTCTTCAGCAGCTTGTCCTGAACACCCCATGTTTATAACACAAAGCAGTTTCACAAACATCACAGTATATTTATTTTCTTCTTCATCTCATTGTATCCTCACAATAGTCTTGTGAAGAGAATGACTATTATTATCCTTATTGTATAGGTGAGAAAAAGGAGGCTCAGGGAAAGAAAACAAAGGACTGCTGTTCACCTACCCAGTCCCAGCTCAGAGCTCACGCCCTTTAAAGGCACTCAGTACGGAGGCCTGAATGGCTCAGTTGGTTAAGCATCCAACAGCTCAGGTCATGATCTCATGAGTCATGGGACTGGCCCCCAGTTGGTCTCCCCACTCAGTTGAGAGTTCTGCTTGATGATTCTCTCTCTCTAACCCTCCCTCAGCTCCCTCTATCTCTCAAATAAATAAATAAATAAATAAGTCTTTAAAGGCACTCAATAGATGGTTATTGACTTTAAGTGACTGCCTAAGCTTATGGTTCTTTAAGCTCAGAATTAGCAGGGCTGGTCCTTAAATCTAGGTTACTGAACTTCACAGCAGAGCTCTCCCCTCATGTAACCATTGGTTACTAACCTTAAGGAGAGTACAAACCTGGTTTAAAAAAAAATCACAGGCCCTCACATGATAGAAGATGAAATTTAACAGCCATGGAGAAGATACAGCATGTCAAAATGATATAATAAATTCAGCACTGCCTAAATGATTTCTGTTTTAGTTTTAGAAGATAGACATATATAGTAACAACTTCTGCATGGATGAGACTGTATTCATTTGGTCTGCAAAGCTGGCTAGGTTTTAGTCTTGTTGACCTGTTGTATCATCCCTGTGGGCTTCTCTGAATGGCTTTAGGCTCATTGATTTGAAATCACTTGTGCCCCAGCATTTCTTTCCCTCCGTATTAACAAAACATTCCTCCTGACTCTGCAGTTCAGAAGGTACCATTTTTCCCAGCAAATGTCTGTGTAATATCAACATAGGTTTTAAAGCCTTTGCCAAAATGCATTCCATTTGTCCATCTGACAGTGTAAGGCAGAGGATGTCCATTATCTTCTAAGGCTTTAAGTTTAGGGAAGCATTGAGAAGACAGCACCGCATGGCAGAGGGTTAAAGGGAAGGCAAGGTGTGAGTAATTCAGAAACTCCTGTTGCTGAGAGGATCAATATTTCACCCTCTTGGGTGGTTATGGGCAAATCAATTGCCCATTGATAAATATAACCACTTGGAGGTGGTTATATTTAAATATTTAAATTAATAAGCACAATTAATATTTAAATCAATTGGAATAATTAATATTTAAATTAATTAGCATAATTACAGCAGCTTTGCCCACCCCATAGGTGGCTGTGAGGAAATTACAAGGTGAAAATAGCATGATAGGTAACAGTAAGCCAATCCTTACACCAGACCGAGCATTTTACTTGCATTATTGACCATCATCTGCCCAACAACCCAGTGGAGTAGGTGTTATTACACCATTTTGCAGATGAGGAAACTGAAGCCAGTGGAAATTTGATAATTTGTCTGAGCTCACAGAAATAATAGGTGTGGAGCTTGTGCTCAAAATCAAAATCGGTTCTTAAACCCCATGTTGTTAGTCCCTCTCCTGTATTATGAGGGTGAAAAATTGCATGAATAGTTGAGCATTCACTTTTTATTGCCCAATGCATGCTTTGATTGCTATTTGCTGATAAACCAAAGACATATTCATCATTATTCCTGGAACCTAAATGCCAGGGAAATCCACCCCCTTGATGAATTCGAGATTCAATCAGATAGATGTTGTTTATTTGAACAGCAGTCCAGCGGAAATGGGCTGAACGGGTAAGACAACCAAATCCTGTTCTGGATCAACAAGGCATCTATTATTTTCAAGTAAGAAATGGAAGGCAATTATTAAAAATATTATTCAGTAGAACTGAAATTACCTAGCAACTAATTTAATCAAGCTCTTAATTAAATAGAATTTTCATGATGTAATGCCGTTTTGGGGAAAAAGAAACAGTGAAGCAAGTTGATAGCAAGGACACCTAAATAAACAAACAGAACAAAACAAATCAACATCAACAACAAGAACCTAAAGAACCCATATCTGGAAGGTTCCTTTTCAATGATTATTCTGTCTATAACTACAATTACAGTCTTGGAAGTGGATTACTCATAAACCTAATGATGGTCTTTAGGTTTAGTAAATAATAGTGTTTAAAAAGGATGAAATCACGTTAAAAATACTAGTAAGGCAGGAGGCAGGACAATCCTAAGTGGGTAACAAAGCATTTTAGAAAGTTTTCCACATGAACACTTAAATACAAACAAGCCAAACATTCCATATGTTGAGCATTCTATTAATTGGAGACTCTGCTGAGGTGAACTTCATGTCTTAAGTATATATTTCTAACGTAGAAAATTCTCTCCCTTTCTCCCTGCTTTTATGAGCCCCTTCTGATGCTAAATTGCTTCAATATGCTCGTGGGAAGAGAGAAATACTTCAGTAACTCTGGTCCCTGGAGAAGCAGAGGCCACTGGGCTGATGTCCGAAAAACAGAACAAGTGGACTCCTGCTGGACTGCTTTTTCTGGCCTCTGGTCCCAGGCACTCATCTATTTACCTAAGACCTTATATCCAAACTAAACAATTATTTTGACTATTCATTAGGCCCTTGTTTAACTTAAGCAACTTTTTTTCTGGCAAGTGAAAGGTGCTATGGAAGCTGGGTCGGAAGTGTTGACAGCTCAGAGTCGTGTCCTCAGCCTGTCCTTATTGTGTTCCAGAATGAAACAAACAGCAGGGGAATTATTTTGAAAGGGCTGCTTCTCTTTTGCCCCTTCAAGCCGAAAACATAACATGTCGTCCTTGAGTATTTCAGGCTGCAAACACAGGCAGAGAGCAGAGCTGAGTGGCTCTGGGAGCCAAGACCCGGAGACAGCCACTCACCCTCCCAGGGGACGTGGTTCCGGGATGGACCTCTTGCCCACTTGGCCTCTCGGGCTGTCTCTGCTTCATAAAAGCTTGTGCTAGGGAGCAGACAGACGTTCTGTGGCCTCTTATGTAACTGGCAAAGATGGTGGAGACTCTGGCAGCGGTGACAACGTACAGAGGCTGGAACACGGGCCATATGATGGGAACCGGAGTCTGGCCCCAGTTGTGGGGTCAAGGTCATTTCAGGGTGGAGAAGATGGGTAGGAAAGGAACAGAGCCATGGCTACTGCGCTCCTGTTGCATCTGAGATGTTGAGGAAGGTCATGATAATAGTTGCAGGAAACACGTGGAGGGTCATCGCAGGGGAGTCACTCTGAGCAAGGAGGATGAGCCAGGGGTCGTGTCAGAATGCCACCACTGTGGAGCACCCCAGACATGGTGGGAGAGCAGAGGCTCTCGGGAAAGGTATTCCTTCGAGCTTCCTTAAGACAGTACTCACGCACAGCACTGCTGTAAACTTGCAAACTTAAAGCAGAGAGAACCCAGACCCCCAAATCACAGCCAGGAGCTTCACCAGGCTGCACAGCCTCTACAGGCGGCTTCAGATATTTCAGATGACTACTCTCAATTAGCAAAGTGAATTATTTCTCCTGAGATGTTTATCTAGCCAAACAAAGAGGAGGAAGGTTGTACAATTTGATCTCTCTGTAGATTTATGGGATAACTTAGGTAGAGATGACTGTTCTGAGGGTTATGAGCTTGCCTGAGATCCAAGATGGCTGATTAGACCACATTTCCTATTGGGGGCTTCAGTCCTCTGCTTTAGGTTTTTGAGTGAGGCTGGACCTCTCTGGTGGTTAAGGTGTCTATATCACCTTACAACTTTGGCTTAGAATTATTAAATACTTTATGATGAAGGTGCATTTTAGGACCTGCATATTATGAAGGTGAATATACAAATAACAGTGTCCTTCTTTTCTAAAGCAGGTGAGGCAGGTTTCAACTCAGACTAGACATTCTTCAGCTTGATGGTTTTATAGAAGGAAAATGAGAAGAAAAAAAAAAAGTTACAATCACCAGGAACACAGGAGTCTAATAAAAAAAAGATATTCAACAAGAAGTAGCAGAAATGCCTGAAGAGAATTCCAAGAAGCTATAAAAGAACTTAAAAGAACACAAAGAACATGTCTTCTTATAAAGATTAAGGATGAGGGGAATAATTTGCAGAGTCATTTTAGGGAATATGTGATCTGGGTCTGCCTTAAGTAATGAAAACACTGGTGTAAGCTTGCACATTATTCACTTATTTCTGGGATAATGTTTTTTATTTTATTTGTTTATTTATTTATTTGACAGAGGGAGACACAGTGAGAGACACAAGCAGGGTGAGCGGGAGAGGGAGAAGCAGGCTTCCCACAGAGCAAGGAGCCCATTGAGGGGCTCGATTCCAGGACCCTGGGATCATGACCCGAGTTGAAGGCCGACGCTTAATGATTGAGCCACCCAGGTGCCCCTGGGGTAATGCTTTTTAATGCTAGAATCTCACCAAAGCAAAGTTTGTTGTTTTAAATAAATGTTACAGCTCTGTATATAGATGTAGATAGAGCTGTGCTTGTTCACCCCCAACCCTTCATGATGTCTGGCACATGGTAGGCATTCAAAAAAAAAGTAACTATTATTTTTATTTACTTACTGTTCTTCCTGAGGTTTCTGCCTGTCCCCTCATTTCCCCCTCCCATAATAGTCAGTATTGTTTAGGAGAATTTCTAAGTCAGGAACTGTTTTAAGGACTGTACTTGTATGAGCTTGTCTAGTCCTTATGACAGTTCGCCTGAAGGAGATGTGTGTATCAGCCCCCTTATACTGAGGAACACAAAGAACTTGCTTGCAGGAGACTGAATTGGGATTAGAAGCCAAGTGGCCTCGGGAGCTCGTGGTGTCTAACCACTGCTACACGGGGCCACTATCCCTATTCTCTACAGTAGTGACCAATGAGATCACCCATGACATTATTCAGGGTTTCCTTTGATCCACCAGTCTGTTTCTCCTCTGTCTGCTGGGTAGTTTAGGGTTATAAAGGTAAGTACCAAAGCTATGTCCCAAGGAAAGACAAATGTTTATCCCGTTACTTTTTCATGGGAGCATTGCAAGCCCAGTATGACAGGAATGCTGTGGCCCATGACATGGGAATACATGGTACCCACTGGTGCCGTGGTTAGACCACAGGGAGTCTGGACTCCACTGGAGATTGGAGCATCTTGCAGGTCAGTAGAACTTTTGAGTAAGTGAGTCAGCAAAGGGGCCAGTTCTAGGGCAGGCTCTGAGGGAACCCTAAGTTAATTGAATTCATTTCAACAAATGCTCATTCACAACATTATACAAAGTGTTAAAAAGTAGGTGTGGAAAAGAAAAATACAAAGATCCATAGGATGTAATCTTGCCACTCAGATAATTAATCATCTAGAAGAGAGCTACAGAAATGAGCAAATATGGCATATGCTAGAAGAAGTCTGATGTTTAATGGTACTGGAATATTTGGGTTTGGATCCCTCTTTCAGAAAGAAGCATTGTAGGCTTTATGATTTTATATGGATAAGTAACTTGAAAATTTCTGTGCCTTGAATGGCGCCCTAGCTATCTTATAAAATGTTTCAGTTGGTAAAAATGAAAGATAATTATTTAATGTTTAATTTTTAAATTAAATATCATTTTTAAATTTTTAAAATATTTTAATTTCAGTTTAGTTAACACAGCTTTATATTAGTTTTAGGTGTACAATATAGTGATTCAATAATTTTATACATTACTCAGTTCTCATTCTGATAAGTGTACTTAAATTAAATATAATTTTTACACTGAAAGGCCATTCACATTTTAGAACTATGGTTGAAAGAGTAATTTGGACTCTTATACCAGGTCTCTAGCAAGCAAGTTTCTTATAGACAAGAGACTTAAATGAATAGCATTAGTTTTAGAAACCACTTCTTATCAGAAGAGATGTCCTTTGTATCTGATGAATGTGATAGCTTTCTGGAAAAAAAAATATGTATACACACACAGCAGGAGAGGTGGGAAGGAGAGAGAGAGAGAGAGACATAGGACAAAGAAGAGAGAGAAGAGTCTATGAACCCTGGGGCTGAGGGGGAGGAAGGTGTCAAGGATAGTTCCTAGATTTCTGCATTGCATCACTGGATGATTGGTTGTGCCAATCACAGAAAAAAAGGAAGTTCTAAAAGAGGCATTGTTTTATGTTCTTCATTTGAAAAATGATATTTAATATACAAGATATTTATGACACATGGTAGTTTTGGCATTCACTATACAATAGTGAATAACCTTGGGAACAGACTTGGTCTCATGGAGTTTAGTCTACTGGAGGGGACAGCAAAGAACAATTATGTGCATAAATGTAAAGTTGTAACTTTGGAGAGTGGAACAAAAGAGACATATATTGTGTTAAGAAACTTACAATGGGCAAAGGAATGTTGTTTTAAGCTTCCCTGAGGAGGTGACATTTGATCTGAGATCTGTTGAATGAATGCAAGTTAATTTCAAGTGAGCATATATCTCAATTTTCCCTGGAAAACTTAGTTTATGCCTTCTGTTTTGCCTGGTGGAATTAGTAATAGTGCCCCTTTCACACTCAGAAGTATTCTAGTTGACTCTTACATGATCACTCTGACCTCAGCAATCCACGCAGGTGAAAATGCATTTCCAAATGTCCTATGGCAGGAGGATGACATATTTGAGGTAACTTAACAAGACCAAGTGCATCACAGCAAGAGCGAAGTGGATGTGATGGGGCATGGTATAAAATGAGGTTGGATAGTTGTCAGGACTTCGTAGGACAAAGGAGGCTGAGGGGTTTGACCTTATTCCAAGACAATTAGGAAGCCATGGATGAGTTTAAGGGAAGATGATGTTATCAGATTTGCATATTGAAAAAACAACTTTTGGTGCAATATGCAGAATGGATTGGAAGGGGCAAGAACGGAAAGTTAGAGATAATTGTAATAGTCTAGGTGAGAAAAGTTGGTAGCTTGGAGAGGCGGGTGAGCAGATTTTTGAGATATTTAGTAGGGAGAATTGACACGTGGTGTGGAATAGCATATAAGGCTGAGGGAGAGGGAAATAGCAAGGATAAGTCCTAGATTTCCAGGCTTGCATAACTGGATGACTATGTTTATCACAGAAAAAGGAAATTCCAGAAGGACCAGATTTTGGAGGAGAAGTTCATGTGCTCAACTTTGGTCCATTGCGTGTAAGTGTTCCTGAGATTTCAAAGCAAAAATGTCATGTAGGCAGCTAGACACATGGGTCTGACACCAAGAGGGAATGTCTGGGATGGAGATATAAATTTATAAGTCAAATAAAACTGTGGGCATGATTGAAGTTGCAGGAAGAGAAGTGAGAAGTGAATAGAGCCTCTCATCCAGCCTTGACAAACTATAACATTTAATGTCTTGTTAGAAGAGGAGTCTGTGAGGGAGAAGGGAAAGCCAGGGAGGTAAGAGGAGATCAAGGAGCTTGTTTTGTCATGGAAGAGAGTAATTTAAGAGGGAGGGAATGGTTTTCAGATAAATCTTGCTGAAATATAAGTGAAATGATGATTGGCAAAAGCCCATTTAGTCAAGTGACTATAATGAGAAATAGAAGCCAATTAGTTTGGCTATTATGTGGAGTTGGGAAATTGGAAAGGTTTTGTTGTTGTTGTTGTTGTTTAATTAAGGAGCAGATATTTAGATGGATCTTAAATGATAAGCAAACTCTGGAAAAGCAGAACATTATATTGTTGGCTTGTGATTCATCCAACTATGATAATTGAAATCAAGGGAAGGGATTTTTAGGAAAAAAATCAAGATGATCTTAAGGACAATAATCACTAGGAATGATCTTAATAATAAAGCATAATTTGAAAATTGCACAAAGGACAAAACAGTCCAAGTCATGAAAATGTCTGTAAATTTTTGCAAAATACATTGATACCCTAATCACTTCCTATACTTAAATATGCTTCAAGAAAAAAGTTTAAGGAAATCACTCCCAAGACAATTATTTGCTGGGAAGAAAATGATGGACATATCAATTGAGAATGAATAAATATAATTAATAAGATAAAATACTGGCCAAGTCCCAATATTGCAGAATAATTCTTGTTTTTTTGAGCATTGAATAATTTGAGAGAAGTGTTTTAATGTATTGTTTGTTTTCATGTGCTTCTGAACTTCCTGAATCTGGCCGGGAACAAGGACAAACCTGCCAAAATACTGCAAGAAAAGATGTTGCTGATCATGGGCAGGAAATACTCAAAGTCCCATGAGATAGCATGTTCTTAAGAGACTTCCACACCAAGTCTGCTGACCTCAGAAGGACCACTGGGCTACGACAATCCCTACTGAAGTCTGCTCAGGGCTAGGAGGTATTTGGGAATTCTTCATTTACTTCTGTTTTAAAATGGCACTTAACATTCTTTTAATCTTCAAGTATTGTTCATTTTTTGTTTTTCAGAATGGAAACCAAGGACAAAAATGGACTTTGTAGGAAGTTATTGATTGATTATATTATATCCATGTTATAGGATATTATTTTGTTATTAAAGCCAGTAACTTTTATCTCAATAGTAATAGCTAACATTAATTGGCACTTTGTATGTGTTAGGTAATATTTGAAGTACTTTTCGTGAACTTACTAATCCTTTTAATAATTCCCTTAGATAAATATTTTTATCAATATCCTACCTGAGGGGTAGAAGTATTAAATTACTTTTCCATGATGACATGGCCCAATGAGTGTGAAGGCTGATTTGAAACCATGGTTTTTTTTGTTTGTTTGTTTTTGTTTTTTGCTAATATGGTACCATACCTGTTCAATTATGTCTTGATCTGAAGTGGGAGCCATAGTATATTATTAAGACAGGATGGGTATTATATAGTATTTAAAAACTGTATTACAAAGTAAAGAAATCAATTGTGTGAGAAGTTGTTTACTACCTGTATGACGTTGGTAAGTCCTAACCATTCTAGGCTTTTTAAGATCTTTCATTTCATTAAGTAAAGATAATAATATCTGCTTTGTATACCTAATCAAATGAAATCACATAGATAAAAGTACTCTGTCAATTACTTTGTAATGAATTTTTATTATTAAGAATATTATTGTTGTTACTATATAAGTATTAAACATACAAAAAAGATGTTATATAAATTCTATATTGTATTATACTTTTATTATTTAAGTAGTAGTATTATTATTGATATTGCTATATAAATCTGGGTCAGTGTTAAAGTATATTCAAAGTGAGGAATATTATTTTTTGATATATAATTGAACATGTGTGTTAAGAGTATTATAGGGGTGCCTGGGAGGCTCAGTGGGTTTAAGTCTCTGCCTTCGGCTCAGGGCATGATCTCAGGGTCCTGGGATTGAGCCCCACATCAGGTTCTCTGCTCTGTGGGGAGCCTGCTTCCCTTCCTCTCCATCTGTCTCTCTGCCTACTTGTGATCTCTGTCAAATAAATAAATAAAAATCTTTATTAAAAAAAGAGTATTATAGTCAAATACTCTTGGGAAGCATAGAGTTTTAAAAAAATTAAACTTAAAAAAGAATTGCTGTGTTATAAGGGTACCTAGGTGGCTCATTAGGTTAAGTGTCTGCCTATAGCTCAGGTCATGATTTCAGGGTGCTGGCATCAAGCCCTGTGTTGGGCTTTCTGCTCAGTAGGGAGTTTGCTTCTCCCCCTGCCCCCAAATAAATTTTAAAACAATCTTTAAAAAAAATTGCAGTGTTATGGACTAAATTGTGCCTCCCTCCCCTGCATATGTTGAAGCCCTAACTTCAGTACCTCAGAATGTGACTCTATTTGGAGATGGGGCCTTTAAGGCACTAATCAATTTAAGAAGAAGGTGTTAGATGGCACCTAATCTAATCAGATGACTACAGAGGAAAGACCATGTATGATGCAGCAAGTAGGTAGCTAAGGAGAGAGGCCTCAGAAGAAACTAAACATGTTGATGCTTCGATCTTGGACTTCCAACCTTCAGAACTATGAGAAAAAATTTTGTTTGCTGTCTAAGATGCCCTCTACAGTATTTTGTTATGACAGGGTGAAGAGGCTGCTTCTACTGGCAAAGAAAACTCTTCAGAATTTAGGCGTTCCGTGTCCCCAGCTTCATCAGGGGCTTCCCATCTGTCCCCATTCTGATTTCCAGGGTCCCATTCCTTCCTGATCAAAGCCCTCACTTTAATAATAGACACCCTGCAATGTTGGGAATCCAATTTGTTTTGTAATTCAACCACTAGCATGATGAGATCCTGGAGGGAAGCAGTTCCACAGCTATAGGAAGTAGTCTCTTTCAGAGCAGATAGAGAAGGTTCCTGGTCATTTATGTGGTGCCTGAGCTGGAAATTTTAATCCCTCTGCTCTTCTTTTTATTTCCCCACTTTGTCCAGCAACATTGGGAGCAACAATCATTAGGAGAAGTCAATCTCATGATACTCCTTAGTTTGACAAAAATGCTCCAAGGAATCTTGTATATGGTTACCCAGAAACTTGTCTCTTGTAAGTATTTGATTAGGGATATCCAAAGTTGATTTTTTCCCTATCTCTCTTGCCACATCACAACATGCATTATCAGTGCTTTCTTTATTACTGGGAAGAGATTAATCAGCATCTTTAAACCTTATCAAATTAGAGATCCAACTACAGAAAACTGAGAACCAATTCAGAAAACATCCTTATGATTCTGTTCCTCTGGCACTGGTCTTGGTACCTATATCTGTATTAGTCAGTGTTCTGTTTCTCTGGAAAACCCTGCCTAATACATGAAAGATTTTTCAGATCCTTCAACATATTGATGTTTACTGTGAATATCCAAGAAAGTGAGATCGCACAGCATTTCCCAAACACATTTGTCCACAAAACATGTTTTTTCAAGTGTCTTCTAAGATGACTGTTTTGAGGAAAATAACTGGCTATATATTGCTCTACATAGAGCCTGTGTGTGTGTGTGTGTGTGTGTTACTTAGGTCAAAATCTTAGCATTCTAAGGAACTTAGAAGTCCTTTGACTTCCTTTATAAATACCATCAGCTCTTAAATTCTTGTCTTGTCTTGACTAAATCTACACCTCTGGTTCTAATTTTTTTTTTTTTTTTTTTTTAGGCTACAAATCAGCTGGATAATTGTTCATTTATTCCTCAAAAAGATTTGAGGAATATTACTCAGCCTTAAAAAAAGATGAGATCTTGCCATTTGAGACAATGTGGATGGACCTAGAGAGTATTATGCTAAATGAAATAAATCAGACTGAGAAAGGAAAAAAGAAGAATGAAATGGACCATTTCCTTACACCATGCACAAAAATAGACTAAAAAATGGATGAAAGACCTAAATGTGAGACAGGAATCCATCAAAATCTTAGAGAAGAAAACAGCCAGCAATCTCTGTGACCTTGGCTACAGCGACTTCTTCCTAGACTTGTCTCCAAAGACAAGGGAAACAAAGGCAAAAATGAACTATTTGGACTTCCTCAAGATAAAAAACGTTTGCACAGCAGAGGAAATAGTCGACAAAACCAAAGACAACCAACAGAATGGGAGAAGATATTTGCAAATGACATATCAGATAAAAGGCTAGTATCCAAAACATATAAAGAATTTATCAAACTCAACATCCAAAGAACAAATAATGAATCAAGAAATGGGCAGAAGATATGAAAATGACATTTCTCCAAAGAAGACGTCCAAATGACCAACAGACAAATGAAAAAATGCTCAACATCACTCAGCATCAGGGAAATACAAATCAAAACCACAGTGAGATACTACCTCACACCAGTCAGAATGGCTAAAATTAACAAGTCAGGAAACAACAGATACTGGAAAGAATGTGGAGAAATGGGAACTCTTCTACACTTTTGGTGGGAATGCAAGCTGGTGCAGCCACTCTGGAAAACAGTATGGAAGTTCCTCAAAAAGTTGAAAATAGAGCTACCCTACAACCCAGCAATCGCACTACTGGGTGTTTACCCCAAAGATACAAACACGGTGATCCGAAGGGGCACCTGTACCTCAATGTTT
The DNA here is from genome assembly GCF_964662115.1 of Mustela nivalis. NCBI lineage: Eukaryota > Metazoa > Chordata > Mammalia > Carnivora > Mustelidae > Mustela > Mustela nivalis. Next base: position 64,741,171 of record NC_139024.1, read on the forward strand.
ATAGCAGCAATGTCCACAATAGCCAAAGTATGGAAAGAGCCCAATGTCCATCTACAGATGAATGAATAAAGATGTGGTATATCTACACAATGGACTATCGCTCAGACATCAAAAAAAAAAAAACAAACTTGCCATTTGCAACGATGTGGATAGAACTAGAGGGTATTATGCTAAGCGACATAAGTCAATCAGAGAAACCCAATTATCATATGATTTCACTCTTATGTGGAATTTAAGAAACAAAACAGAGGATCAAAAGAAAACAAGACAAAATCAGAGAGGGAAACAAACCACAAGAGACTCTTAATCAAAGGAAACAAACAGGGTTGCTGGAGGGGAGGTGAGTAGGAGGATGGGGTAATTGGTGATGGACATTAAGGACTGCACATGATGTAATGAGCACTGGGTATTATATAAGACTGATGAATCACTAACCTCTACCTCTGAAACCAATAATCCATTATACGTTAATTAAAAAATATATATCAGAATGAAAAAATAAATTTAAGGGTAATCAACAGAAAAAAAATGGAGAAGGGTCTAAGAAGATGGCTCTGAGGTGACTTGAAGCAAAGACTTGAATGAAATGTGGGAGGATTCATGAGGTTCTCTGGGAGGAGCCTTTCAGGCTCAGGGAACAGCAAGCACCCTGCAAGGAACATGAGTGGCATGTCTTAGAAACAGACAGGAGGCCAGCATCCTGGAGCATAGGGGATGAAGGGAGAGGAGGAAAAGATAAAGGCCTAGAGTTAACATGCCAGGAGAAGCTTGGCGTGGGAGGAGTGGTAGACAGTTTAGGAACTTAGAGAAAAACAGGGAGACACAGAAGGCTTTGGATGACAGAGCGATATGATCCAATGTTTTTGAAGAATCGCACTTGCTGCCCTGAGGGAGAGATTTATACATTTAATAGATCCCAAAGTGAATGTGCTTTTTCTATAATCCAGGTTGTGTTTGGTGTTCAAGTCATGGTAAATCCAGTCAGTCACCACAGCCATGTCACTGGCCGTACTTCCTGTGTCCCCTGTTCCCGTGGGTGGTTTTAACTCAGTAGGGGGATAAGCACTCTGTTAGGGCCGGAGTGTGTGGGGCCTCTCTATACAAGAGTGCTAAACCACAATAAATATTCTCCTGGCTTCACAGAAAATGGATCATGGCACATGGCCACATGGCTATTTCATTCACACAAGTTGTCTCTCAAATTTATAAACATATAAAACATAAATACAAACATTTTTGGGAGAAGTATAATTTAGAGTATTTTACTTTATCTGTAAAATTAATGGAACTGATCCTTGTAGGCTACACACTTGGAAGAAAGACCTTGCAGCATATTTACTTAAAGTGAGGACTATTCAGGAAGCAGATAAAAATCAAGAAACATTGGCTACTGTAGAAACAGTCCCAGAAAGTCACATGTATGTGACTGGAACTTACTAACTCATGACAGGGATTGGATCTTCTGCTGATCTGCCCAATGAGAACGCTGCTCTGCTCTGCGCATACTCCTTTTGAGCCAGTTACATGGCCATTAGTACTCAAATTGGAGACCAAACTTAAGTGGAGGTATTTTATAAGCAGAGATAATTTGATGCTTTTTTCTTTTAACCAAATAAGAATCATACAATGTTTGCCTTTTCCTAGTTTTCCAACACACTTTTCATTCTTCGTATTCCATGAAGATTATTGACAGGAGTTTATCAAATATATCTGAAATAGGTGGGGTTATAATTCACTAGACTCAGAAACTTGAATTTGCAGAATGGTCATCATTTTTGTTTGTTTGTTTGTTTTTTACTTTCTTGAGCTTCCATTTCAACCCTCCACACTGACCCCTTTTAAAAACAAAGGTATACCTTTTTTTAGTTTGAATTAATTCTTTTTTTTTTTTTTAAGATTTTATTTATTTACTTGACAGAGAGAGAGACCACAAGTAGGCAGAGAGGCAGGCAGAGAGAGAGAGAAGGAAGCAGAATCCCCACTGAGCAGAGAGCCCGATGCGGGGCTCGATCCCAGGACCCCGAGACCATGACCTGAGCCGAAAGCAGAGGCTTAACCCACTGAGCCACCCAGGTGCCCTGAATTAATTCTTTTTGACAAGAGGAAATTTTTAAAAAGGGCCCTGAGATTTTACTACGTTCTCTTCATTACTATACTTTTACAAGACTTCTGCTCTTAATGTCTTGCCATGTCCTAGGCCATGGACTGGTCCTTTTTCCTTTTTGTTCTTTAAAAAACATTTCTAAATCCCTTAAAAATCCTCTTTCTTACTGCTTTCAATCACACATTTATACTTGCTTTTGGTTAGATAAAACTTTCTCTGTCTTTTATGCATGTTATTAGTATTTTAAAAATACTAGAATTCGGGGCCCCTGCCTGGTTCAGTTGGTGGATGTGAGGCTCTTGAATTAGGGGTTGTAAGCACCCCACGTTGGGCATAGACATTACTTGAAGATTAAAAACACTTAAAAAAGATAAAATATCTGAATTCCTCAGAGAATTTTCCGTGTGCCTTCATTGGATTCTTTAGGTAAACCTCTCTACTCTTGCTTAGTGGAAATATTTTGTGATGTCAGTATAAAAGATTTCTATGTTTCTTGTCTATAAACGCCATAAGTTTTGAGTGTTTGTCTTGGCCATTATTAAGAAAATGGTGTCTGAATTAACAGAATGGATATAAATTATAATAAATTTGTCTTTTAGAGTTTTATGTCCTTATCAAGTCATATATCTGATTTTGATAGCAACATATATATCTCACTTTTTGAAATTAAAGTCCAACAATGCTCAGCATTCCATTTTCTGTGACTCATGCTCCACCATTTTCCTCTTGTGATAATTAAACCAAGAGAAGTATTTCTTTATGTCCAAACCCAATTACACAATTTTAATCTATTTGAATGTGAGAACTGGAATTGAAAAACTGATCCAAATATATCTCTCTATATATTGAAATACTTTTTTTGGAGATGATAAATATATAAATAAAGCTCATTCTCAATCCAGTTCTATCTATTGAGTACTTATTGTGATGCTACTGTACTCATGTATTACTACTGACAGTGACTTTTTTATGCTGCCAGGTGACACCAGGGGGGCAATTTCTTTTAGTACCAATTATTTAGTTTTCCATATCTGATATTTTGCTGTTTATGTCTATACACTTACAAGTGCAATTCTAACAGATGGATGGATTTTTGCACAGTATAGAATTTTTTTATACCGAGTACAAACTTGGTGCTATGTATTGCTTGTTACTTCAGCACTCAAGATTCTACTACCTGTATTTCTCCAGGACTTCCCTGCTTTTTCAGTCCATAAGACACAGAAAATAACATTAGATTCCCACTGGGTTAAATGTATCTGGTTGTGCTAGTCCAGAGTCTTTCAGATTAGACTGTAAGCCCCAAGCTTGCCTGGCCACCCTGAGGCAGAAAGGGACCAACCTCTCAGAACATTAGAAAACTATTTATAGCACATTGGTTGGGTAACTCCAATCCATATAGTATACAATCTATACTATCTCTGTTCCATCTATCCTCCAATCTAAGACAACACTACCTGGAAAGAACCCTCAAACATGGCTCACCATAGGTTCGATAGATTAGAATACACACTTCTTGAGGTCAGCATACCTCATAGAATTTAGAGAATCATACTACTCAGTATCAAGAGTTGGGTAGAGGGGATATAGGTTATGGAAACTTAAAGTAGAAGAAGGAGACCACCATTTAAAGTAAATGCTGTTATTTCTCTAGACTGACATGGGAATGACCAAGAAAAACACAAGCTCTTGATCACCTTTAGCGTTCTCATCATAGGATTCAATAGAACATTCTCTCTCTCTCTCTCTCTTTTTCCATTATAGTGTCAAACTGGTCAGGATTTTCTCTCTTTACCCCAGGACTCGAGGGAAAAAGACTAACACTGTCCTGTTTTACAAACATCTAAGAGTAGCTGTTCTCAATCAGATCTAATTTAATTGGTCTGGAGTGAATCTGGGCATAGGTGTTTTTAAAAAGATTCCTAGAGACTTCAATGGGGAGACATTGTTGAAAACAGCTGATGAATATCCCACTCTGAAACTGAACACAAATGTGAAAGGATATACCGCAAAGCACAGTTGCTTAGCAAGATAGAGATGAGATATGAGGCAAAAGAAAATCATACAGAAGTATGATCATCATAGATCATAGAAATCATACAGAAGAAGAAAATAATACAGAAATATTTATAATATGCATCACCTTTGGGTATTTCTGAATTGTGTCTTGTTGGCGTTTGGGCACTTCAGATGGAAGAATGTATTATCACTACGCTGAGTTAGGAGAGACTTTATGAAACAAATTAACTTGCAGAATGTCTTGAAAAGAAAAAGGTAGGGAAAACATAGAGTATGAATTTATAGATTGGCAAAAAGAAGGATTAGAGTGTCAAATGGAGAAATGGTGGTGGAGTGGGATGTTTGGTGAGAAAGAACTTGGGACTGGAGTTGGATTAGATGAATAGGAGATAAAGACTCTTGGCCCTCCAGTGAGAAGCTTGACTGCTGAGCAAAAATTAGAGCACTCTGTGTAGGGCCTGATTCAGACCCAGAAGTGTAACTGGTACATTTTTTTTTTCTTGAGTTGGGTAATCAGAGCTGAGGAAGGACTTTGTCAACAACAGTCTGTACTCATACTCAAAGCAAAAGTATAACAAAAATAACACAATGGATTACTTTTGAAATTATTTACTGACAAGACTGAAAGCACAATAAAATACAGGTATGTTTCATCTACTTCCCATGTCCTTTATGTCATGGGCCATGGCACCAGCTTGATGACTCCAGGGAGGTAGGGGGCCAATAGGATTGATTGGCCATTGGCCCACTGAGTTGGAGGGCCGAGCCCAGGAACACCTCCTGTGGTGGTTGTGGTGCCAAAAAATTTAAAATATAGCTATAGATATAGGTATATGTTTCATATTGTTTAGTATATGGAAGTTGCAATTCAAGTTTTGAAGAAAAATACAAGTAATGATATAAAATCTGACTATTATATAGCATCTGTGAAGTCATATTATATCCTAATAATCTCTTCAACTAGAAGCACAGATTCTCCAAATTCCTAAATAAGGAATCTTAGGTTTGTAATATGCCTTTAGTAATAACTCACCACCAATTTTATTGAGGATTCATTTCTGGGTCTTTTCTAAAATTTTCAGCATTGTTTTTTTCTCCAAACCTTGATGCTCTATACATGATCAGTCTTTCTCATAGCTATGTAAAGGGACCCATGCTACCCTGCCAACGGAAGGATGTTTTCCTTGATGATATTGCTATGGTACAAAAAGAACAGTCATTTCTGGGTCATTCAGGGCTAATGGTAATACAGGAGTGAGTTAGTTTAAAAGTTTCATTTGGTCTTAGACTATCTCATGGGGCCTACACAATCACCAGCCATCACTGTGTATATCACAAGAGCGACATTTTGGGAAGATAGATGGTTCCAGGGGAATTATATGCCTCTGGTTGGCAGAATATTTGTATCCCCAACCAAGTAGCTGAAAGTGCCTTCTGAGCACTAGAGATAAAAATAAGAAAGAGAGAAAAGACACACACAAAGAAGTAAATGTTTAGAATTTAAGTCCCTGAGGGTAAGTGTTCTGCCTCAATATGACAAATATATGTCATGAATTTAAAATATTCCATAAATATTTTGTTATTTTATTTTATCCAAGCGTACTTTTTTCCCACTTGGGAATATGTCCTATATAAAGATGCATAAAATGTTCACTTTGGCAAACTCATTTCCATTCATTACTTGTTTTTTGGTATTCGGAAAATCTACAACAGTGTCAATATAACATTCTGATTATGTTTTTCAACTTCCCCATTCATTTACTTGGCTTTAAACAAAAATAATATTCAAAAGATGGCCCCAAAGAAAATATGCTGGGTACCAGGGTCATCAAGTGAACAATTGCATCTTTCTCTGAAAAGGGAGCTGGGGAAATGGACCAAATTGCAGGAGGTAGAAGCACATGTTTGTAGTCTTCTCTTTTCTCCATATTTAATAGCATGGAACCATTTATTTATTGACTGCTTGAAATAAATTCAAATAGAAGAACTTTGTAAAGGCTGTAGTCTCTGGTAAGACCTACCTGGTGCCAATCTTTTTTGTTATTTATGAGAAGGCCCAGAGAGTTTGAATGCCTACTCTTCTTTCTTTCTTTCTTTCTTTCTTTCTTTCTTTCTTTCTTTCTTTCTTTCTTTCTTTCTTTCTTTCTCTCATCCAGGAGTTTGTGTTGTTGAGAGCTAACGCCCTTTTGTCTAGAAAAGAAGCTGGAAAATAATCACAAGCTCATGGTTCTCCTAGGACTGAATTGGAACCCTATCCAACCTTGCATTTAAGTGGAATTCAAGTATGGTAGAAAATGAAGAACCCATGTTTTCTGGAGAGTTTTACTTGTGTCTCACTGTTTCTAGATGAGCAAGAATATTTCAGTGATCCCACTGTTTTGTTCCCTGTAAGTAACTGATAAAGGAGTGGAGGCTGGGTATGCGGAGGACTGAAGAAGACCCACTCCTAAGAGTACTTATTGCTTCTACCATTACTTAACTTTTCTTTTTCCATGTTTTATACGATCTTATAGTTTTAAAATAATGGCTTTATTGAGACATAATTTACATATCATTTAATTCACCAATCTAAAGTGTATAATTCCATGATTTTTAGTGTATTTACAGATTTGTGCAACTGTCACCACAAGCCAACTTTAGAACATTTTCATCACCTCAAAAAGAAACCCCATACCTTTTAGTTTTCACCTTCCTCGGCCCCCATTCTACCCTCCTTGGGCAGGAGCTGCTTGTTTGCATTCTGTGTCTTAGATTTCCCTATTCTGGACATTTCATATAAATGCAATCATACAAACTGTGGTCTTTTGTTCACTTGGCTCTTAACCTGTTTTGCCTTGTAATATTTGTGGTTGTGACATCTTGCATTGTGCTTTGAAAACTCTCAATGTGACCCTACCTGTTCTCCTCACATAGCTTGTGCTCTCCTTGAGTCAGAGACACCCTGCAGAGTATGATCCATACAGCACACCCCAATTAGTGCTTGTGAATTTTGAACCATTTCTCTTGTTTTCACTCTTAATGCCAAGAGAAGTTGTCTGCAGTATCTTTCTAAAGAAGGTCACAGTGCTTTTCTCCCATGTTATGGAGTAGTCTCCTCTCTCTCCCCTCTAACAATGTGTTCAACACATACGGTACATGCACAGTGCATTTCCTGCCCTGAGTCTTTCTACACCCATCTCCATCTGTCCTATCTCTCTCCTGCCCAATTTCCAGAAATGTGCTGTAGTAGCCTACCTGCTCAGTTTGAGAGTAACATTGAACTTTAGGTCTTCTGGGCCCTAGTGTACTGGCAGTGGAATGGATTGCTCCACAGAATTCCCACTGATTGTCCACTCTTCCTTGTGTGATTTACAGAAGAGACTTTCTCCCACTGGGATTGGCTTTTTGAAACTATGAAAAATCAAATCGTTTGTTTATTTATTTATTCAAATTTCTGGGAGAGTTCCAAGAGCAAAAGATTCACCAGTTTTGGTGGTGGAATATAACTCTGTTTGCTACATATCTGTATTGCATTACAACCTCTAAACTAGCATATGAGAACAAATTGCTCTCAAACTAGAAATATATATGTATATATTTGTCAAAGTATGGAGATACACAGACACATGCAAGAGAAGGATGATGATGATGATGATGATGATGATGATGATGATGATGATTTTGCCTCCCTCTTGAGGAAGACTGCTGTTCAATACAAAATTTTCTATGCCTCACACATATTGAAAAGTAAGGATGTGAAGTTATTGCTTTCTGATTGTTTGTTAACACTTCGGGGCTCCTGGGTGGCTCAGTCCTTAGAGTCTGCCTTTGGCTCAGGTCTTGATCTCAGGGTCCTGGGATCGAGCCCCACATCAGGCTCAGTGGAGAGCCTATTCTCCCTCTCCCTCTGCTGCTCCCCCTGCTTGTGCTCTCTCTCTGAAATAAATAATAAAATCTTAAAAAAAAAAAAAAGTAAGACAAACTGGGCTACTAGCTCAGAAGCTTTTGCCTTTGCTTTGTTTTGCAAATCCCCTTAGATATCAAAACACATTAGTACCAGGACAGCACTGTTAGCACAAGTATATGAAATCAAGGCACAAAAAAGAATTTCCTGACTCATTCTCTGTATGTGTAGTTTCTATTTTCTCCTGTTTCTGAGGAGAGGGTGTAAAGCAAAGGAGAGAAGTAAGCATATTCTCCTTTTCCTGTTTCAGAGCTGGAAAGCTAGGTCGGACTGTGAAATAAAAGGCTAGCCAACAAAAGGGTCCCACGTCTCTGAGGCATTAGCTTCTGCTCTAAGACTCTCTAAAAAGTGTCTAAAACAACAGTGCATTTTTGAAAGGATCTATTGCCCAGCTCAAGTGGAATGGGAAGAGCACTGGAACTATCATCTCCAGAGTGTGTCCTGCTCATTCGACCCAGCTCTCTTGCAAGTGCTAGAACGAAGCCAGAGTGGCCAGTCATCAGCCTGGAACTGAACCCAGCAGAGAGAGAAGGGTGGAGAGAAAGTGTGGTGGTGATGGGTAGTTTGGAGAAAAAAGAGATCATGGAGAATTTCTGGAGTGTTTTTTCCATCTCCTGGAAATGAAATCAAATTACCCCCTCCCCTCCATTGTCTGGAACCAGCACCACTCCCAAGGCTTTGATTTGCTAAAGCACAACAAAAATTTCCCTCGAAGGGAGAACATAGATCTTGTGCATTTTAGATGCCCTAGCCCTACAAGAGTCCCTTATCCAGTTGAAATATAATACAATTCACAGTTGTGAGGCTATGTTCGGCAATTGCTTTTTATACTTAATAGACCACTTTTACTAACAAAGTCTTTTATGACCACCTTTATAGGCTAAGCCATAATTAAGCCTTCTGACAGAGGATAGTGGTGTTTATCTTAAATCACAGAAACATGGAATTGCCCCCAAATATATGGTATATTAATTCTTAAGGCTTAGAACAATGAATACATGTCACTCTACATTTGTCAAAACCCATAGAATGGACACCACCAAGAGTAAATTCCAACGTAAACTGTAGATTTGGGGTGATAATGATTTGTGAATATAAGTTCATTCATTACAACAAATGTAACCACCCTTGTGCAAGATGTCAACAGTGAGTAAGGCTGAGCGTTGGGAGGTAGGGTATATGGGAACTCACTGTGCTTTCTGATCAATTTTCCTGGGAACTTAAAACTTCTCTGAAAAGTATAGTCCATTTTTACTCATTTACTTTTAAACATTTATTTATTTATTAAACATTTTATTTATTTGAGAGAGAGAGAGAGGAAGACTGTGGGGGATGGGGAAAGGGAAAGAGAAAGAGAGAGTGAGTAGGGGCTCAGTCTCATGATCCTGAGATCATGACTCGAGCCAAAATCAAGAGTTCAATGCTTCACTGACTGAGCCACCTAGATGCCCCCCAAAATAAAGTCTATTTTAAAAAAATAAAAACAACAAAAAACTTAATGAGGCAATAGTGTCTATCCTTCTGCATGGAAATTTTCTTCCCTGTCCATTCCTTTTTTTCTTTCCCTTTCTTGGGACCTTAGCTGTATGGTTCAAGCTGAAAATACATTTGTGGCACAGTTCTCTAGATATTTTATGTGAAAGTGGATTTCAATCCACATGAGCTAAATAATTTCCCAACTTATCAATGATTTGAGAGAGTGTAGATTTGTCCAGTAAAATCTTGTGTGTGTCAGGAAAACTCACTCCATTTCATTGAGGTGCATATTTGGGTCTGGACCCTTTCTCAGAGGGTTGTGAGGTTTCATGATTTTGAATGGATAAATAACGTGGAGATTTATGAATCTAAATGATATCTAGAGAACTTATAAAATGTCCCAGTTAGTAGTATAGAAAGAGGAATATTTTAACATTAATTTTCAAGTCAACTAAAATTGTTACATAAACGAGTCCTTCACATTAAGAACTATGATTGATGGTGTAATTCAGAGGCTCACACCAAGTTTCCAGTAAGCAAGTTTTTATGAGTACAAGCAAACGAAATTAACAACTCTATTTTCAGAAACTATTTGATATCTGGGAGATATGTCTTCTATATTTGATGAGCTTATATCTGTCTGAAAATAAAATCAGACAGAGCAGGAGGGCTGGGGGAGGAGGGAGAAAGTGAGAGGAAGAAGGTGGGAGGGGGGATGAGAAGGTGAAGAGACTCCAAAGAAAATGGTTAGTGAAGGAGAGCCAATCATAATCCAGCTGTTCCAAGCCAACCAAAGCATCTGGTTTCTTTAATTTAGTACACTTCATACTAAAAGGCCAGTTTGTTTACACTGTATATTTTGAGTTATTTGAAATCTTCCTTCCAAACCATTGGGTTTGCAACTTCAGGGGAGGCTTTTCAAATGTGGCTGGAAAGTATCCCCACATCAGTATCATGTGGTATGAATGATATGGAAAAAAGGGAGAAAAATTAGAGACATTTTGTAGTTAGCATGCCATTTCAAACTATTTTATTATGCCTTTTATTAAGTCTATTATGCCCTCCAATTCAACTTCTAAGCCATGCAAATTCAGCCATATTTTCTATACAGGTAGACATATACAAGTAGACCTATGTATCTCACCACTGGTAACAAGACGTATCTCTCCACTGGTAAAATATACTGTGTTCCAGAAATACTACTTACATTTTAAACAAAACACTAACTGAAAATAAACAAAGGTATCAAATCCAAGAAGCATTTATGTGGAGCCTTTCTGGAGGGACTGTTCAGGTTTTGTCCTGAATCTTCAGACTGTTCCTTTATGGACCTCTCTCACTGAGCTCATTATTGGTAGGGTTTCAGTTTTCCCTTTTAAGTGGGGGTATCCCAGTGTTATCCCCCAAGCTACTATTCCCATATGAACTCCAGTCCTAGATTTCCAACTTTTTCAAAACACTTCCACTTTGCTGCCCCATTCTCACCTGGATGTCCAAGACAGAACTCAACATTTTTACCTAAACAAATCACTCTTTAATCTTCATATTTATGTAATTGATGGCATCCTTCTTCTGGTCAAAAGAGTTGGTAGTTAATTTCATCTACCTCTTCTCATCCCTTATAGTCCCAGGTGGAGAAGACAAGTCTTTTACCATTTGCTTTATAATATCTTTTACATTTGTCCCTTATACCCACTCCCATTACGCTCTCTTCACTTGATACCAGAATGACACAATAATTTTCTATTTGATTTTTCAGTATGCGAGACTGAAAATATATACCTGAAGGCAAAGGCAAGAAAAACTCCTGAATATCATAAATAAATAGAAGATGCTCAAATCTATCTAGGAGAGACATGCAATTTGAAACCATTCACAAGAAAACTAATTCATACCCAAAGCAACTGGCAAGCCATTAAATTAACAATGGTATGGTGAGAAAGGTTCTTACCCATTTATCTTTTTTGTGATCCAGGCTAACTGCATGACTGTCCCTGAGCTGACCATCACAGCCTTTCCAGTGTCTGGTAATATTTGGAAATCTCGCCACCTTCTCCAGGTCATTAGGGGATCAGGTTATTAATCTTTGACTTTTAAGTTCAGATAGGATAAAAGAAGTTCAGACAGAGGAAAGCTTGCTCTCATTTCTCCAGTCTCTCCAGCTGGGACTGTTTGACATCATCAAGAGCCGTAACTGCAGCAACTTATGGACCAAGAGCAACAGCATTGCCCAGTGGGAAATGCAGCTGAAAAACAGGAGGTGAGAGCTAGTGGTAAGGGGCTGGTCATAAACACTTAAGAGCTCAGAGTGACACATTTGTGGCCTGTGTAATTCCCACTGACGTCAATTCCATGTTATGGATACTTTGGGACCCAGGAAAGAACCTTACATTGCTCCACAAGTCAGAGTTACTCTCTCAAATCTGTAAATTAGCGGGTCTCAGAGTGTGATCCTTGGACCAACAATATTGGCAGCAATTTTAAAATTGCTAGAAACATAGATTCATGGGCTTACTCTGACCAACTACAGAATCACAGTCTCTGAGATTAAAGCACAGTAAACTAGGTTAACAAGCTCTCCAGATGATTCTTATTCATGCTACAGTTTGAGGACCACTGTTCTACTGTATGAGGATGATACTTAGATATAACTAAAAAAAACCCAAACAAACAAATACGGAAATAAATATGGGATAAAGGGTAATTTGAGTAGAGGGTCTGATCTCTTTTTATACTTGCAATGTGTGGCACAGAATCAATTTCAGTAAACATTGTTGTTTAAATAACTGAAAGTGTCTTATACAGGTTGATGCCAAAATTAAAAATATTCCACAAAGAAAATGTCTTGGGTTTCTTTGCTTATTTGTTTTTGAGACACTCTTTGAAGTCTAGAAAATGGACACCAATCCGAGAGGTAGAACTTTCTAGGATAAAGAGAATCAGTTGTGATGTACAGAGAAAAGACCAAAAGTGCTCTTCCTTCTCCTGTTCTCAGAATGTTAGTAGATGTTCTGATAATAACCACTTCTCCCTTGAAACAAGGCTTACAAGACTGGTTTATTTTTTAATCACTCAGTTGTCCCTGAGGCCATTCTAGCTCTCTTCCATTTGTCCAACTGGTTATCAGATCGTGAAAATATTCCTCTTCCTCTTTGTTGAACTTCTTTCATTGGGTACTTTCTCCAATATGCCTTTAGTTTAAGCATCCATTCTTGTCTGAGGTCACATCTCTTTGGCAGCTCTCTCTTTTTCCATGTGTGACTCTATCCATTACAAACAGGTTACATTAATTTCCCTGAAATTACGACTCTGTGGTCATTGTTACATTTAAGACCCTTCAGTGGTTTTATATCATGCTCAAAATAAAACAGAGACCTTTTCATTATCTGACTCTGCCTAATTCTCCAGCCTTATTGCTTGCCTGGTTTACTGTACCTACCTTACCAACTTACTTGTCCTCTGTAAACAGTGTGCTGTTCTTGTCTTTCACTGTGCTGGGATATTCCTACCCACTTTCACCTTGTGGCTAATTCATAGCTATACTCCAAGACTCAGTTCAAATTTCTCTTCCTGGAGAAGACTTTCTCAGACCACCCACCCCCATTTTGCAGCGGGTGCCCCTCCTCTGTGTAGCACCCCATCCTAACGTTCATCACATCTGTCTTCTCTTTCTCCTTAGAGCTTCTCAAGGACAGGAGCCATTTCTTTATGTATGTAAACATGACACTTGGCTCTTTTCTTGGGTATACAGCAGCTGCTCAATACATGCTGATTCAGCAAAGGGAAGAATGAATCAATATATATAGAAAGTAGTCCTTCCAAAAGTTGCTCCTGGGGATAGAGTTGAGAAAGATTTTCATGTTTGCTGAACAAAAATGGCTCATGAGCACAGATAAGACAGTTCACATCAAACTGACTCCGAGTCAGACCTCAAACTGAACCATATTGGGAACCTACAGAAATCATAAATCTCTTTCCATGCTGTTATTTCTCCTCATATTTCCACACTCCTACTAGGACTGGGAGAAAATGTGTTTAAATGAAACCCCAAAGGTCATTTCAAGGAAGTTAAAATTGAAGTGGAAAGAGGAAGGATAAGAAATCTTCTGTGAGAATGTTTGTTCTCACTGCCAAAATTTCAGCCTCCAGAGATTTGTGTATGGGAGGAGAAGTTTGTGTCAGATTAGAGAGCATGTAAATTTAGATGCTTATTAAATTGAAAATAAATTATAAAAAATTGAAAGTCTACCATCTCAAATTATTAGAACAAGCCTGGAATTTAATTTTGTGTTATATTCTCTAGAGCTATAGGGACCCAAAAGGGGGGGAGTTATTTTCTCACTTGAGAACATGATACTGAATGTGTTTTTTTTCTCCAGTTTTTTTTTTTTTTTTTTTTTTCTCATCACTGTAGCATAAGATCTAGGAGAACTGCAGGTGGGTGGTTGGTTTGAATCCAGTTCCCAGACCTGATGCTCATTAATTGTCCTTGTTTTATTTATATTATGATATTTGGAGTGATTTTCCCATGCTGAAGTAGGCTGGATCCCAATCCACCCGGGAGCACCTACCCTCAAATTGTCACACTAATTTTGACTGAGCAAGAGCAATGATGTCTCAATGGACCAGATTCTTATGAAAAGTCCAGAACAGTTGGAAACCATGATCTTTGAGAAATCATTGGAAATAATAGGGAAGTTTTCTATTTGTCTTCTTCATCCAAATGTTTGGGTGGGTTTCAGTTGTGACTTGTGAATGCTAAAATTTGAGATTTAACCCTATATTATGTTGGCAAGAGTCAAAAATCAAGTGCTTGGAAAGTTCAAGTGTATAAATAAGACCCCAGCCTTTAAGTGGTCTACGCCTAAAGAAAATCTGGTTCTAATAGTGCTGTTCAGTCCAATAGTGTAGCCATCTACTATATGTGGCTATTGAGCCCTTGAAATGTGCTTAGTACAACTGAAGAACTGAATTTATAATTTTAATAAATTTTCACGAACTTAAAATTTAAATAGTCACATGTGGTTAATGCCTATACTATATTGGACCGTGTCGTTTCAAGACATGGTCTTAACGCGTAAATAGATATACTGAGCATGAAAATTTGTGGTCTTTAAAGAGAAGAACAAAGTCAGGGTATTGCTGTGGAAGTTTATCTGTTCATTAAGAATATATAGTTTCTCCAGGTTAGACAATAGTATGAAGGACATGACCCCCTCTTTGTATAAAATTCCATGTATATTCATATAGAGATGGCTGAAAGATATTAGCAAAATAGATTTTTCTTGGGTGATAGGATTTGGGCCACTTTTTACTTTGTTCTTTTCTGTTTTGTTTATTTTTAACAATTGTAATAAGCATGTCTAGTTCTTTTTTTCTAAATTATACAGCTATTTTATAAAAGTGTATAATGTATGTCTTTCAACATTATTTACTCTAAAATGTATATGTACTTTTTAATCATAAATTCAGCTACCCAGCTTCTGCCCAAAAGAGTATTTGGGAGTTGTGGTGGGATTTTGCACAGAAAGTTGTATATAACTTGCTAATCAGAGACTCCAAAGAGACACCTTTTCCTTTTCTCTCCTTTAGATACCAATATTTCTTTTCAGGATATTTAAAGTTTTTCATCACCACAGGCATTCTGAGAAACCTTTGTGGTATTTCATTCATGGGGCTCTTGGATGCTAAGATATCCAAATCTACTTTAACAATGAGGTGTGTGTGTGTGTGTGTGTGTGTGTGTGTGTGTGTGTGTTTTAAGGGAATCAATTAGGTGTGCCCTAGAGCAAATCTTGCAAAGGGGAAGTTTCTTCCCTAGCTCCCCTTTGCAGACATCAGGGCGATGTCTGATCACCAAAGTTGTCAGGTAAGTACTCATCCATTTTCCTTAAGTTAAATGTGTTGTGAAGGATGAGTAGCCTTAGCTGAATGTTGGAAAGGCACTCCAAGGATATAGTTACTCATCGGTCACCTATCCAAAGATGAGCATAGCTAACATTCAGCCCTCACTGTCATTCCTTCCCCCAACCCCCAGATTAATCAGTCCTTTGAGGGCTGTGTTTTACAGTGCAAAGCCATACCCTCTTTGTAACTTGAGCTACAACCCTGCACCATATTCCTACAGAAGAGGACCATATGCATATGCTAAAACATTAGCCTCATGTGATATCTCTTTTCCCCATTTATCATCTGACACCCTGAAGCACTCAGCTCACATGTAGCTTGGCACTAGGCTCAACATTCAACTGAACTGAGCATTTCATCCAACAGCTAACCTCAACTCACCCTGACATGAGATTAGAATCAGGAATTCTGGCCAGATTTGAATTAGCAATGGATGACTCCATCAGATTTAAAATAATCATGGAAACCTATGTGCATATGGGTGCCATATTGGAATGCACAGTACATTTGTGGTCATTATCAAGTAGCTCAGCTTTTGAATATACAACAAAGAAAATATACCCTATATTTGAAAGATAAAAATCCAGGATTGATGAAACCTCTTTCATAAGCCTGGTTGTGGGAATATTACACAATGCAATAATAACTGAGAGAAATTTACATTTATAAAAGTCTGCTTTTTGGGAGACCTCATAAAAGCCTTTAAGGTTAATCTTCATTAAAGTGCTTAATAATTTATAAATACAGGTTGAAATACGTACTTCATATGAACTAGTTTAGTATTTTAAACTTAATTTTAACTTTAATATGAGTAATACCATATATAGTTTAGAAAGTCAATACTATGAAGCCTACAAGAAGCAAAGAATACTCTTCTTTCTCACCACCACTCAGTCCCTAGTCACACACACCACTGGCAGTTACTTTAAACAATTTCAGAGTTTTAATTATTTTATTTATCTCTGTATTTCTAAATAATATATTTGTAGCACTATAACTTGATTTTTCAATTTTAGATATCCACAAACAATCAGGAATTCAGGCTCTTCCATATTCTTCTTTCATCCCCTCTCACAACCCCCCATACTTTCTGTTCTCAAATCATTACAATTTGGGCTAAATCCTATCCATTATTATAGTTTTAATATTTCACAGCTGAGCTTTATTGGATATTATGTTTATGTTTTTTTTTATTGTACACCTCCCCTTTTTTAACATTACTTAGTCTTCTGTGTATTTAAAATCATGGTAAGACACATTAATATTGTGCAGCACAACAGGTATGAGACTTATCTTATTGGTTCTGTTTGTAGGCTTCCTTTGTGTAGCATTTGTCACTGTCCTCCTGGTTATTCTCTTTCTTTCTTTCCTGTGTTGGATTCTCTACTTTCCACCCCCATTGCCCTCTATTTTTATTCTCACTTTAGTGGAACACATCCCCTTGAAGGTCTCTGACAAAGGATACATAAGAAGAGAAAAGTTGACATCTTGTATATCTGCATATAGTTTATTCCATCTTCATTCATGGTCAAGGATCAAGAGGGACTTGACTTTTTTTTTTTTCTAGAGAACTCCTCTTCCCACCAAATGTGAATAGTTTTATGTCTTTTTCCTGGTTGGGCCACTTCCCACAGGGAAAGAATCTGGTGCTGTCTTCTAGTAGATATGTTTTGACTTCATTCCCATGATCTTACAACAGTGCCTCCTCCTTCCCCAGGTGTTGTCATGTGCTGTTGTTCAGAACATTTTGGCCTCATATCCTCAGAGAATAGACCCTAGTCTTCTGCCAGGATGTAACAGGAGTATTAGCTTGGGTTTGTGGGGTAGAGGAAGAGACCTGAGGGTGTAACTGCAACTTACATGGATCTTCAACAAATTCTGTTATTTTTAGTTCTCTCCTTTCTTCCTTGCTGCATGTTTTTACAATTCCCTGGTGTCTTCCGTTCCCAAGTGTTTTAAATGTTTGAGGCCCATGTCACTTATTTTGTCCACATTTTCTCTTCTGCAGGGTCTTAGTTGTACAAAAAGGTAAACACAGCTCAGTTACTACCCACTCATCCACTTTCTGTCCTCCAAGTGTATCACCTGTTGACTGATGTTTTCTTTTTTATTCTTCCCTTGTGGGTTTATTCAGTTTTCAATTACTGCCCTAGCATAGGTTTTTGGGATAAACAGTCACGATCAACCTACCACACTTAACTGCCCTATAAAAAAATAAAGATGAAACATGTTATCACTGCACAGATGCAGAAATTGAGACACAGATAATAAGATACATAATCAAAATCCTAGGTAAATGAGTCATGTAGTTAAGGCTAGAGTTTGCTTTCCTACTTCTGACAAATGTGCTTCTTCTTGAGGCATTGCCTGTGAAGGTTTGTTATGCAACCCTCCTCAATGGTGAGTAAGTACCATTCCCTGGGATCATTCTAATAGGAAGTGCTTAGAGAAGAGGGAAAGGATGAAAGGAAAGGGGGCAATTAGGGAAAGAAAAAGGCCATCAAGCAATAAGCACTATGAATTGCAATATGTAACTGCACTTCACCCAGAATTAGGTCTTTAAATGATGAAGTGGTGCCGTTTGTTGGACATTAGAACACACACAAACCCCCATATGGCTGGGGTAGAGAGAACATAGTGCTCGTCCTTGTTTTAATGGGCAGGAGAGTGAGAGCATCATGATCGTGACTGTGTACCAGCTATTGTGTCAACTCTGCAACATCTCATTTACTATGTACCAAGACAGGAAGTCATCAACTGCTCTCTAAGCAGGACAGTTCAACACGCTTTCCTTTTTGTGAGAATCTGGAGGGGGCAGGGGACTTGTGCCTAACACTTGGTAATTCTGGTATACCAGTTACAATTTACATGATATTACAGCTGCCAGAGAACGTCCAGATAATTTTCTGATTCCTCTTTCCCTTTAATGCTTTGAACAATTCCAGTTTCAAAGAGTCTAAAATATGTTTTTGCTATGTGTAAGGAAAAGTACTCAGAAAGGAGAAACAGACAAAGAGAGAAGGTGACTGTGGCTTGAAGACATTTTATTCATTAGCAAGTGTCAACCAGTCTTTGATTTAGTAAGGTTATTTTAGACCTTTTTCCTCATTAGAGTTAACAACCGAATGATCTTGTGTCATTATTGTGGAGTGAGTGATCTCTCTGTTCCCCTCTTTAGCACTTTGAAAATAAAATTCTCAGTATTTTGAAACTCAACTTCTGTATATTATATATGGCTTTTTTTTCTAGTTTACTTTTCCTCTTGTCCAACATTTCTGAAGACATTGTGATTCTAAACGTTGATTTCTGAGTGATATTTAGCTCTTCCTACTACTTTGTTTCCCAATTTCTTTTTTGCATTAGGAACGGGATGGGAATGAATCCCCACCAAGGAATTAGGTCTATTGGTGGCATGTGGGAGCCAAAATGTTTCATTTGGTTCAGATATGAGACTTTTGGTGAAATGCCATGTTTTGATTTGCATTTTACTTTCATAACAGGTTTTTACAAAGTATGTTGAGATTCTCAGATACAAATTATCATCATCCATGGCTACTTATATTCTGATACACTTTTATGATATATTTCTAGATTTTTACTAATGTAACCACATTAAAGATACTGCTATGAACTCAATTGTGCCCCTACTGCCCAAATTCATATGTTAAAATCCTAGCCCCTAGTATCTCAGGACACACTGCCTGCATTTGCAGAGAGAGGGTCTTTGAAAAGATAATTAAGTTACAGTGAGAACATTAGGGTGGACTCTAATCCGGTATGACTAGTGTCTCTCTAAGGAGAGGAAATTTGGACATAGACAGCCATACAGGGAAAACCATGTGAAGACATAGAGAGAAGATGGCTATTTTTAAGCCACAAAGAGAGCTTCAGAAGAGGGCAAAGCTACTGATACTTTGATTTGGGACTTTGACCCTCCAGAACTGTAAGAAAATAAATTTCTGTGGTTTAAGCCAGCTTGTCTGTGATACTTTGTTATGGCAGCCCTAGCAAACTGATACAGATGATTAGAAAGATAGATTTTGCCTTTATTTAACCCAATCACATTCTTTACATAAAAAGGGTGGGGTGTTTTTAATATCTATTTTTCCAAGACCTATCACAGTAGCTGGCACTTAGACAGCTCAGCAATGCGTGTTGAGTTATGTACACTCCCCTTAACGTCATTCAGGAGGTCCTTGGTTGAGGCCCTAACTGAGTGATAATGTTTTATGGAAGCAAGGCAGCGGTGACCTGGGTTGTGAAATAGGAGGCAGATTCAAGCATGGCCACCTCTGTTGACAGTGCTAACTCAAATACTCCATCAACACACTTTAACCAGGAGAGGAGGCCAAAATAACCCAAGAACCAACCATGTTCTCAGAGCAAACCAGTCATAAGCAACATTATTCTCTGGGGCTTCTCCAAAAAGAGAAGGGTGCACTGAGTGACTCTTTGCCCTTCCTAGCAGAGTATATAGGTGAGCAAATAAAAACCACACGACTGACTTTCTCAAGAGCTGCTGACAAGCCCGAAAGATCCAAAATGGACACCTGACCCATGTCTGTTGTCAAGACATAATCCACCATAGCAACCAGGACATTTTCCATCGCACGTGCTGGTCTGCAGCTCAACTGACAAGGAGCCAGAAAGTCAGGATTCTAAATATCAACAGCCTCACTCTGTCAGCACCTCTCATATGACCTTTCTCAGAAAAGGAAAAGTAATGACAAAATGAAAGTTGGCCTGACCATCCGTGTCCAGAAAAGTCTTCAGTGATAGAGTCTCTGTCTGAAATACTCTGTCCTACAAGGTGGACAGTCTTTTTAAAGGGTAATGTGACACTGAGAAACTTATGCTAAAATGATGAAGGCAAAAGATGACTATTAGAAGGCATTTTTTCTTTCTTAAGGTCAATAGAAAAATAAAGAAACAAAATTCAAACATCTGTCTTACCTGCTAACTCTCCCCAGCATTTCCTATCACTGAAATTTGTTCAGTTCTTTGATAACACTAATGATAATTTTATCTGCCTGTTTCTCCCCTACCCTCCTCCCTCACTATTTATTTGTGCCCCCCCCCATTACATGTAGCCTTCATGAAGGCAGGAACAATATTTGTAGTATTCACCAATTATGTTTAGGACCAATTTTAATGCTTGCCATGTAATAGATACACAATAAATATTTTTTGAATGACTGCATTAATGAAAAATGTCAATGGAAATCCAAGAAATAAGCTGGTTATCTATTTAGTTTTTATCGCGTGTGCCACTTAAAAGGCACTGTCATAGGCTCATCTCATTTAATCTTCAAAATATTAGAATGATGTATTCTGAACACCATTTTTCTGCTGAGAAGACTGAGGCCCAGAGAAATATCACATTTTGGTGCTTCTGTACTTATTGTAGGATGAACTCTCTCTCTGTTCTCCTCTTTAGCACTTTGAAAATAAAATTCCCAATATTTCGAAATTCAAGTTTTATATATTATGTATGGCTTTTCCCCCCTAGTTTATTTTTTCTCTTTTCTAACTTTTCTGATGCTTTGGTGACTTTAAACTTTGAGCAGTGCTGAGGTAAATGCTGAGGTTGGCTGCAGAGACCACGGTAGTTTAGCTACAAGACAGTCTCTGTAATTTTGTTTTCACTGGTTATTTTCAATATATTTATTAGGTTGTTAAATGGAACCATGTTGCCTGTCTCTGGCCAAGTTTTCCCCAGTGCAAATGGCACATTAACTATGCAGCTATAGTGAAAGTAGTCAGCAATCCTAGGTGAGCTCCTGAAACTGAAATCCTGATGGGCAAGTCAGCAGTAGGTCGAAGGTTCAATGAGATCTTTTCCAAACCTCTCTGGTTTGGAAGTATAGTTAGAAACCTCCTGGGGTCAAAACTTCTGATGAGATTCCTGGAGCTTCTTGGTCCAGGCGTGGGTTTGGAATACTTGGGAAACAGCCGACCACAGGGATCTCAAGGCTCCTCATTCTGGCTTGGTTGGGAAGTGCTGAGCTGCATGAAAAGTAGGACATTGAGGGGGTTGTGGAGACTTTTTCAAACCTCAACAGGAATTTCAATTGTTCATTTGGGCAAGACTTTGGGTTTGATTCCTATGTAAGCCCAAATAACTTGTTTTCTACTGACTTTAGATTTTTGGACTCAAATTGTAAGTGTTCAAGTAATATGATCGTAGGAAAATCAATCCATCACCATATTTTAGTTTGATGATAATAAAAAGTCAATGTTTTGCAAATTTTTAGAAAAGGGCAAAAAATGACATTCTAAATAATTAGAGAGGGAGAAGAAGAGAGAATATGGGTGCTAGTACTTTAAAATATATAAAAATTACAGTGTTTCTTTAAAAATTAAATGATTTATGGCATATATGAAATGTCTAAAGTGTTATCCCATCTGGATCAATTACTGAACTTCTAAAATAAAAGAGTAAGTTAGAATACACTTAAAATTTTTTCATTGAATAATATTGTCATTTATGACACTTGAGTATGCCAATATTAATGATTTGAGAATCTCATATTAATAAAATCATCAAAAATCTGAAAAATGCAGGTCTGACCACAAATTAAATGGGTGTTCATAGAGCTTACTAAGTATTCTACCTGGATATCATTGTGAGATAAATAATTTGCCCTAATTTACTGATTCTAATCCAAATAAATTCAAATGTGATGGACTTTTTCTTCTGTCCAATTAGAATTTAAAGACTCATCATCAAAAAATCCCGAAATCTTGCCATTCACGACGATGTGGATAGAACTAGAGGGTATTATGTGGAGTGAAATCAGTCAGTCTGAGAAAGACAATTATCATACGCTGTCTCTGATATGAGGAATTTGAGAGCACGGCAGGGGGCCGCATGGGGAAGGAAGGGAAAAATGAAACAAGATAGGACTGTGGAGGGAGACAAACCATAAGAGACTCAATCTCAGGAAACAAACTGAGGGTTGCTGGGGGGTGAGGGGCAGAGGGCTAGTGTGGCTGGTTTATGGATATTGGGGGGGGTATGTGCTATGGTGAATGCTGTGAATTATGTAAGACAGATGATTCAGAGACCTGTACCCCTGAAGCAAATAATGCATTATATGTTAATTAAAAAAAAAAAAAGAATTTAAAGACTCAATCTATTTCTCATTGAACTCTTCTGTGTGTCACATCAAAATGACATGTTATTGACTGTTTTCGAGTTAAGGTACCTGTTTCTTAAAATTGGTTTTAAATCTTCGTTTTGCTTTTTATTCTTTGGTCCTTTAAAATACAATGCAGTGTATTCAACTGATAGATTCATTGTCTGTAACATAATGTGTATGCTGGGAGAGAGTTGGCCACTGGGGAGATTTCTAATTTTTGTTATTTATCTGTTAATATTCTTTAACTTTGGGGTCTTTTATGTTCATTTTGTCTTAAATTTGCTGTCTAACACTTTTTCTTTAATGTTGACTCAAAGTAGAGAGAGATGACCCATTGGTTGATCAGTAGCCAGACAACTGGGCAGAGAAAAAGATATGCTACCTCTTTAACTGAATCTTCTAGTATTATATTTACCATCCTTAATTTATTTTTTTAACATTTATTTTTGTGATACTTTTACCAAGGCATTTCATCTCTGAGCTATTTCCCGATAAAGATTTCGGATCTTGTAGCACAGTAATAAAAACCAAGAAACAAACACAAATTTAAGATCATTTTTTCATATTTTATAATTGTATATTTAAAAACTAAGCTCTCAAAAACGCTGGAAATGATTCATTCAAAAGACCTAGTTTATTTTAATTGGTCAGATATTATTTTAAACCATTTAAGAGTATATAAATAATTGCTTTCTTGAATGCCTGTAAAATTCTGCACATTTATACAGATTTTTAAATAACAGTCTTGTATTTCTGAGACAGTTTTAAACTGTACTATTTCAAGGACTGAAGTTGAGGGGAAAACCATGACTTTCTGTCTGAGAACACATTCACTGCTGATTATTTTCTAATTCTTCCATGAGTGCAATCTAACACGGCCTCACATTTCCATATTTACACATGCGTGTGCAGTCACACAGTCTTCAAATGGTTTGTAGGCTATTTCCCTGCATGCATGGAGCATGTTCTCGCTCATGATTTATTCCTGCCTGCTTACGGCTTCCAGCTTCCCTGCCTTGAAAGTTTCATACAGAGTACATTTTCAAGTCATTTCAAAATTATTTTTCCTTTGCTATGTAGAGTAATGGGATGTGGGCCACTAACCACTGAACTGTTTTTAGGATTAAAATATAAACCACGAACTTTCTTTTCGGATTGCATTTCCCTTTTTTCTTCTCCTGAAGGGAATCAAGAACCAGAAATTCAGTTTTAAATTAATTAAGAAATCATTGTTTGCTGCTTTTCCTCTTCCTGACCTTCTCTTTTCGTTGACTCTGAAAGGGAAGTGTGTGCTGCACTCATTTCAAAGGAATGCTTGCAATTTGGTGGTAGATTATGCAAACTCTAATTAGTGATCCACAAGGTGTTGAAAAAACAGGGCCCAACGTGTGGGAAATACTGGGTAGCTCACTTCCAGCAACTTGAAAAACACCTTCCTTGCTTAGATGTGAAGCTACATCTGTAGCAATATGAAATCCTGCTCAACGTCATATCAACAATAGTTGAAACAAAAAACAAAGAAAACAAACAACCAAAGAAGCAAAACACCTTAATTCTAGCTGTGCTCGGTACATAGAAATACTTACATATAGCTATTCAAGTCTTAATTAGAATGTCCTATAGAGTTTTGACCTTATAATTTATATATAATACATATAAATTATATATATGTTATATATAATATAAATTTTAACATATAATTTAATATATAAAATATAAATTATATATAATTTATAATATTCAACTTTATAATTTAAGTATTGTTCACTTTTCATTCGCTCATTTCAATCACAAATATTAATGCTCAGCATTAGATGTGTAGCTCTTCATGTAGTGTGTAACCTAGTTGGGGTGGGGGCTGGTGGAAAACAACAGAGGTATAGGAATAGCATTTAGAAATAGACATGAACTTGATGTGGTCTCCCTTGGCAATGGGATCATTTATTCTGGAGGAAAAAAGGTAAACTGTTACTATCGAAGAATTTTTTTAAAAAAGATTTTTATTTATTTATTTGACAGAGAGAGAGAGAGAGACAGCAAGAGAGGGATCACAAGTAGGGGGAGCTGGAGAGAGAGAGAAGCAGGCTCCCTGCTGAACAGGGAGTGTAATGTAGGGTTTGATCCCAGTACCCTGGGATCATGATCTGAGCCAAAGCCAAAGGCTTAAGGAATGAGCTGCCCATGCACCCCTTACTAAAGTTGTTTTAAGCTGTAAAATTTTATATGCATACCTCATCTATATGATCTAGGATGTTTCTGTGCATAAGGGAGACAGGTATATCATTTCCATCACTTAAAGGAATTCCTGCAGAGATCAAAAGCGTTTGTCCAGAGGAGTTCTCAGGGAATCATCGACAAGTCGGGTGATTTGGTCGGGTGACCAAATCACCCAACTTCATATTTCTCTGTCTTCAGATTCGTGCTCTATCTTGCCATCTCTTCTGCTTTGGTTGCTAAGCGATGCTGTGTCACTTTTTTTTTTTCCTTTTTAAAGAATATTTATCATGGTACTTTATGTAACAGAATATACTGTGTACCTAATAATGTGAAAAAAATTCCCTTTTATGTTAGGTATCTGTTCCTATAATTGATTTGCATCTGCACAGTGAGAGAGCTGAATTCTTTGTCTGCAGCCCAGGCCATGATTATTCTACAGATCTGTCCAAAGTGTCACACTAATTGAGGGCTTTGCTTTTCTCACAATTTATGAATGCTCCAATAAGAAAATGGTGGCTTTGCAAATGAATATCCACAAGGTTTCATTTCTGATACAGATTGAGTTCAAAATCAACTCACATACTCTGACCATACAGGTGTCTTCTAGAAGGACCAATCAAACCTGAACAGCAAGCAAGGAATCCAGGGTGTGTACCTTTGCTCTTAGAGCTCATTGAGTCATCCTGGAAGAGCCAGGTTAAAATCTGGGGCATGGTACTCAGCCATTGTGCTGTGGGGATACGAGATATCTGTGTTGTCTCGTAGGCACTTCCTTCTCGATTGTGACTAAGTCAGACTGACTAAAAGTAAGATAAGAGCTACATGTGGATATGCTTGGATAAGACTTAAAAAAAAAAAAGGGAAAGAGAAATTTTTATGGGGACATTGGAATGTGAGAAGCTTTGAGGAAGCCCCCATGGCAGTGATGTGTGAAATCGATGACCTGATTGTAAATCACTAGTTAGAACTCTGAAAACCACAAGGGAAATACTATTTTCATACTATTACTAAGAAATGATAAAAAAGAGCATAGCTTAGTCTTTGAATTGGAAATATTAACCATTTAATGACAGCTGCTGTCATTAAATCATGGTCTTTCTGAAAGTTATGGCTAATTATCTGGATTTTTTAGAAATGCAGAACAAAAGACTTTGATAAAAACATTACATAAACACCATTCAACCAAATCAAGTATCAGCATTTTATAACTTAATACTGTTATTTAGCACACATTCTGTACGCAGGATCCTCTGTTTGCTCTTTGGGTTTAGTTTGGTCCTTCTGGAAGGCAACCAATAATTCCTCAGGGATATGTGGAAGGGGTGGGAAATTCGGAACAGGATCCTGCAATTTCCCCTAAACTGGAGTTAAAAGCAATGTTCCTGAAGCCCTGAGAGTAAACTGGATGCTTGTTGAAGATGGCCACTCCAACCTACAGTAGACTTAGTGGACTCACAAAATAATCAGATCAAGCCCAAGGTCTCTTCTTAAATTAGCCAACACTTGTAACCATTAACATGATTTCTCATATGAGAGAAAAGTGATGACAATTTCAGTTTTTCAAACCATTGTCCTCCTGTGACAGCCTTAAAGGTAGTTTTGTGAAGCAAATGTTTAATTTGGTAAGCTTATTTATAAGTAATTGTGTCAGAAAAATGAAATATTTCCTTAATTGTCACATGAGGATATGACGTCCTCAAAGTAGACTAAGAACAACTTACAAGCCCAGATTTGGGCAGTATTCCCAGATAGCCTCTGTCAAGTTCTCCTGTCCCCAGGTGAGTCCAAGTAGCTGTCTCCTTCATTCACTTCTAAGCATGTATGAAATTGTGCTTTGTGGTATTTGGGTTATGGGTTGTCTGTAAGGATGCGGTATAAATATCTTTACACACACACAAACACATGCCATTCTCATAAATTTACAAGCCATTGGATTCTCTGTTACTTGCATTTGTTTATCGACTTATCTACAACAAATGTTTGTTGAGTATCTACCATATGCCAGGCTTATAAGTGACAGCACTATTTCTGCTTGGAAGAAGCTTGTAATGTTTGGGAGAAAGATAGAAATTAAACATACAATGTCAAATATCATGAAGGAGAAAGATGGGTACAGTATGAGCATGTACTTAGGACCTAATCTATTAGGGGCATCAGGAAAGGATGAAAAAAAAAAGTGATAATTCAGCTAAAGACCATGAAAACAATGCTTTATGGGCCATGTGAACTGACTCCTTTTTGAAGGAAAGGAGATGAATGAAGCTGATTTTCTCATCTGCACCGTAACGTTCTTGATGAAGTTTCCAGATATGAAGGTGGAGATAATTATATGAGACAGTTGAGAAATGAGTTAGGACCAGGGAAGCAAACCAGACAGGACTTAGCCTGAGACCCTCTTAGCTTCCAGTGGAGAACTGTCTCCATTAAGGACCCACATTTAAGCAAACAGGCAGCCTGCTGTTGAGTCCTCCTTTTTGAGTCCCTTGTCCCCAGCCTCTTACTCAATGAATTCCCCACCAACAGAGAAGCAGGTGGGTAGCTTTTGCAGTTATGAGATAGAAAGCTGAAGTGGGTTTTCTTTTTTTTTTTTTGCCAATTGTTTGGTGATTTTTGGCTTCTAATGCACAGACAGAAAGTAATTATAATTTGGCTTGTTTTTCTTCTTTCAAAGCACATGTTTAACCTGTTTGTGCTTTTCTTTACAGCTGCAATGTTAATACAGCTGCACTTTGAGAACAATTTTAGCTATTAACAGTCTTCTGTTGCACATTAAAAAGAATCCCAGAGTAAAAAGATGTACAATTAAGGAGTTGTGAATATTTTCATAGTTTTCTCACATGTTAATAGATCCTTAAACCAGATATTTCACATGTCATATTAAATATCATTAATTAATTAAATGCACTTTAATAAGTTCCTGCCTTGCCCTGGGCAAATGCATGTTGGAGGGAAATGTATTATGTAGCCAGGAGATATGAAATATATAATAGTAACTACAGCAATAACTAGAAGGCAAGAAAGAGATGCTATGGGTTACAGGTGTGGGGGTGTTTATCACCAAGATATCAGGAAGGCTACATGAGGGTGGTAATTGGGCTGATTCTTGAAGGATAAGGGAATTTGGAAATTAGAGAGTTGGGGATGAGGCATGAATGTCTGGGGGAACAACTCTGAGTAAATGTTCAGAGGCGGGAAATAACAGTGAGTAAGAGAAACACAAGCTATCCTGTTTCATTGGCATGTAGAAAATGAGGGAGAGAAGTGGAAATTAAAGAATGGGTTCAGCTCATGGTTTGTCTTGGATGCCAGATTAGTGGGGAGCCGCTGGAAGGTTTTGAGGAGAATGGCATAAGTGGAGCTAGACTTTGGAAAGAGTAACCTGTGTTTAGGACAGATTCACCTTTAGGAAATGTTGACAACAGGGAACTCAGGAGACTGATGTCATAGCCTAGGTCATGACTTCTCAGGATGGTGGAAGAAAATGGCAGAAGGATATGGATGGGAAATACTGATGGGTGGATATAAGTGTTTTGATTTTGTGAGACTTTTTCTGCTTTATTTTTTAGTCTCAAAATATCCAATTGTGGTCTTAAAGAGGCATCTATGAGATTTATCAGTTAGGGTGTCAGATTCTCCATGTGCCCCTGGGTGGCTCATATGTTGTTAGCTCAATGCTCTTTACTCTTTAGGCCACTGGTGATGCCCTGTAAGTCCTTGCATTATTATTTCCCTGTATTCACTCGAAATTCATCCTGTCCCTTCTAGAACCTACTTTTTGTAGCCAAGGTAATAAGTATTAGTGTTATTTTTATAGAAAACCTGCCCAACTAGTATCCAAAATCTATAAAGAACTTCTCAAACTCAACACCCAAAGAACAAAGAATCCAATCAAGAAATGGGCAGAGGGGAGCCCGCTTCACTCTCTCTCTCTGCCTGATGTTCTGCCTACTTGTGTTCTCTCTCTCTGTCAAATAAATAAATAAAATCTTAAAAAAAAAAAAAAGAAAAAAGAAATGGGTAGAAGACATGAACAGACATTTCTGCAAAGAAGACATCCAGATGGCCAAAAGACACATGAAAAAGTGCTCAACATCACTCAGCATCAGGGAAATACAAATCAAAACCACAATGAGACACCACCTCACACCAGTCAGAATGGCTAAAATTAACAAGTCAGGAAATGACAGATGCTGGTGAGGATGCAAAGGATGGGGACCTCTCCTACACTGTAGGAATGCAAGCTGGTACAACCACTCTGGAAAACCGCATGGAGGTTCCTCAAAAAGTTGAAAATAGAGCTACCCGGGCTCCAGCAATTGCACTTCTGGGTATTTACCCTAAATATACAAATGTAGTGATCCGAAGGGGCACGTGCACCTGAATGTTTATAGCAGCAATGTCCACAATAGCCAAACTATGGAAAGAAACTAGATGTCCATCAACAGATGAATGGATAAAGAAGATGTGGTATATATACAATGGAATAAAACGCAGCCATCAAAGGAAATGAAATCTTGCCTTTTTCAATGATATGGATGGAACTAGAGGGTATTATGCTGAGCAAAATAAGTCAATCAGAGAAAGACAATTATCAAATGATCTCCCTGATATGAGGAATTTGAGAGGTAACGTGGGGGGTTTGGGGTGTAGGGAAGGAAAACATGAAACAAGATGGGATTGGGAGAAAGACAAACCATAAGAGACTCTTAATCTCACAAAACAAACTGAGGGTTGCTGGGGGTAGGGGAGTATGAGAGGGTTGTTGGGTTATGGACATTGGAGAGGGTATATGCTATGGTGAGTGCTGTGAAGTGTGTAAACTTGGTGATTCACAGACCTGTACCCCTGGGGCTAATAATACATTACATGTTAATAAAAAATAAAAAAAATTAATTTAAAAAACTTGCCCAAGGTCACACAACAAAGACCCTATTAAAGAACACTATTAAAGGTTCTTTTCACTTTTTTTTTTTTTTTAAATCTCTCAACCTGCTTCAATTTTAACCCTAAGGTTTTGAGAATCTAGAACAACAGTAGAAAATTTAATACAAACTCAGGTCAGTGTGATCAGTAACTGCTTCCCTGATATTCCTCCTCCCCACCAAGAATTCGAAATGGCTTAGAATCAACAGTAGATTCTAGGTGCATTACTAAGGACAACTTAGCTTTTAGGTCTACCTGAGATGCTGGAGACAACTTCAGATCCATTCTAGAGAGGGATCTGGGTGTTAGGTTGGGTCAGAGCCTAAATGGGCATTGGAGGTGGAGAGGAAGGGATGGAAGGAGGGAAAGGAATCTCCGAGGACCCCAGAGCTACTGTTCTTAGGCCTGAAACGGATTTCTTCTATTTTGTTTTCTTGGTAATTCTTTGATCTGAAAAACCTGCATGAAAAGAGGCTGTGTGCCATCTTCACTAATACTGTGTGGTCTGGAGAACCCTCATGTGAGTTCAAATTCTGCCTTTCTAGCTGTGTGGCTTTAGACAATTACCCTAACTTCTTTAGACAACTACCCTAACCTGCCTTAGTTCTTGTATCCACAAAATAAGATACAATAGTCCCCCTTTATTCATTGTTTTACTTTCGATGGTTTCAGTTACCCATGGTAGGGAAGCCGGTGATCCTCCTTCAGATGCACTGCCAGAGGTCTATAGGAGCCTATATCACACAGTACCTAGACCATTCAGCTCGCTTCCTCTTGTCCCATAGGCATTTGTATCATCTCACATCATCACAAGAAGAAGGGTGAGTATAATACATGAGATATTTTGAGAGAGAGCTCATTCACATAACTTTTATTATAGTATACTGTTATAATTTATTTTATTATTGTTGTTAATCTCTAGGTATGTAGGTACAGGCAAAAGCATAGTGTCCATAGGGTTCAGTACCATCTGTGATTTCAGGCATCCACTGGGACTCTTGGAATGCATCCCCCATGGACAAGGAGGGGGACAACTGTAATGGGATTTACCTCATGAGGATATTGTGAGGATTACCGAGAAAGCATTCGAACATGGCTCAGTTCATAACCACGATACACCCTTAGCACTGAGAGGTTAGGTCTCCAGTCCTCTCAGTGCTCTCACAGAGCTCTGCCTACTCTATCATAGCAAGCACACCATACAGCACTTCATTGTTTCCATTTTTGTCTTTTGACTGGACTGCAAGCATCTTGAGAGCCAGTACAGTAATGCTAATATCCCATGTTTGAGGTCTGAACAGGTTAGTGGGAACAGTGGTCACTTACAAATGAGAAGACTGAGGTCTGAGAGATTAGTTTGCCAAGAATCACATACCTAGAAAGCAACAGACCAGGATTCAAAGCTGGGTATATTGAGTTATTCTCTCGATCACGGTCTTGTAGTATCTTAATCGCAGTCATCTTTGTACCCCCTGGGCCTGCTACAATGACCAGGCTGGATTAGATACTCATTTAGTGCTTGATGAATGCTTTTGGTAGATATTAACCTATGGTGGTTGAGTTTGAACACATTTCATATGACCTTTGTAGGGGTAGTGCTAAGTAACTGAAAACATAGAGAGGTGCTTTCCTCCCAAGTTCATATCTCTTTGACTTTCAGATTTGACAAGTAATGCTATCTGTTTTTCCTACAGGAGGGAGGGAGAGAGGAGGATGAGTCACTAAGGTTAGGTTAATTGCTCAAGAATTCCTGATCCCAGACTAGTCTCAGGACTTCCTACCCAGAACAACTACCCTTGAATTAGTGCAGAATTATTTGTAATCTCTGCATGCTATTAACACTAATACTGATGCATTCAAAAAATAAAGCTATTTATTATGCTACTAGCTAATAGCTGAATTTATCTAAGAGTAAAATGAAACAGAGGGTGGCAGTCAACTTCATAGCATTTGTCTCATTTGTGTATACGCACGCATTCAAGAAATCATTACTGTGCATCTAGTGTATGGCAGCTACCAAGCATAGCACACTGTTCTAGGAAATAGCACAAAAGTCCTCCAGCCAGGGAGGCAGAGTTGCAGGTGCTAGCTGAAGGAAGCCTTGGGTCCAGGTGCATGGAGTTGGGGAGTGTCCAGGACCAACCTTAAAGTGCAAACAAAATAATTCAAAGGACTTCTTTTTTAAAAAGTGGTTTGTACAATGAATACTGTTATGCTGGAGAAAAATAAATAAATTTTAAAAAAGTGGTTTGTATCAAGGGATGTGTATATATATAAAATATATATATATATATACTCTAGGTTGATTGATCCATGTTACAAATGTCAGTCATTCTTTTTTTGTTGTTGTTAAAGGATAATAATTTCCATCATGATTTCCATTGTACATATTTTCTCATTTTTTTCTATCTATCCTTCATCTACCTATATATTTCATTTTCTTTATCCATTCATCTTCCCAATGACATTTTAGGTTTTTTTTTTTTTTTGTTTTTTGTTTTTTTTTCATATCCAGGATGTGTTTCTTTTTTTTTTTTTTTTTAAAGATTTTATTTATTTGACAGAGAGAGATTACAAGTAGGCAGAGAGGCAGGCAGAGAGAGAGAGGAGGAAGCAGGCTCCCTGCTGAGCAGAGAGAGCCCGATGCGGGACTCGATCCCAGGACCCTGAGATCATGACCTGAGCCGAAGGCAGCGGCTTAACCCACTGAGCCACCCAGGTGCCCCCCAGGATGTGTTTCTTATCTAATCTTTTTTTGAAGCTCTAATTTGGTACAGATCTCCTACCCAACCTAAGCCTCAGTTTCCCATTTGTGTAGTGGAGTAATAATTCTGTATCTATCTATCTTACTGAGCTGTTAAGAGGATTAAAGGAAATAATATGAATGTGAAGGCTCCTTACGTACTCTAAATTTTTAAAATAAAATTGCTTTTATTACTACAACTTAGATTTTATTATAGTTTATACTTTTTCCTGGCTTCTTGCATTTTTTATTCTGCTAATAAGATGATTTTAGGTTCTTATTTACATGCTTCTTCTATAAAGCCAATATCTGAATATCTATTCTAATTTAGCTATTTACTTGTAAACGTGAATTTTAATATGTTAAGTTTTCTAAAAGTGGGCAGTAAAGAAGAGAAGACAAGGGAGACAGAGCAGGGGAGAAAATACAGAAAAATGACATAAATCAAATGAAGCCAAAGAATCAATCCTCTTTTCCATCAAAGTTAGGGACAAAAGGTGAAAGTCTGGGATTAGGACCTAGATTTAGAAATAATCCTTCTTCAGGAAAAAGCTCTGCTAATAGTGATTAGCTTTAAAAAAAAATAGAGGGGTATATTAGGTATTTGTTTTTATCAACTAAAATAATTATCTATTTTTGATTCAGAGGTATTCTAACTTTTCAGCTAATATTCGACGTCAGAATACAGGGTTTTGGACTGTTCATTAATTTTCTTGTTTGATTCTTTGGTTCCAAACTGGATTGTAAATTTTGAAGAGGAAGAGGTTATAACTTGTGTTTCTTCATAAACCTCTCTAAGCTTGGGAGATATCTGCATTCTGGTGGATGGAATAGTCAACTTATGGCAAACACCTTCCAGAGAGTGATATCTGATATTCCTATTATCAGCATCACTATTTTCTTAATTAAAATGGAGGGTTATTAGCTTTTTGCATATGGAAGGAGTTTACTTATTTCAACTGTGAGGGGTGAGAGATAAAATCTTGAATGTGAAATAGTCTTGAAAACTGAATGGCATGATTTGGGGAAGATTAATCAAGTGGACTTGAGGATAGTATTCAAACAGCTACTATGTTCTTGGACTTTACGTAGTTAAAACTTAGCAATTTATGCCCAGTGTCTAGGCTTTTCCTGTGCAAATGCAACAAAGTCATCACCCGCTCTTGCCAAAGCTGTCATTCTGAGCTTAAATCAAACATGGGCTCTGTTTCAAGTAACTGCACCCTCCAAGCATGTCTCCATCATGGCTCACATCTTTGTGGCTTGCACCTCCACTGGCTCTGGTGCAGACAGAG
The DNA here is from genome assembly GCF_964662115.1 of Mustela nivalis. Taxonomy (NCBI): domain Eukaryota; kingdom Metazoa; phylum Chordata; class Mammalia; order Carnivora; family Mustelidae; genus Mustela; species Mustela nivalis. Next base: position 64,774,940 of record NC_139024.1, read on the forward strand.
GAAAGTTTACATCTGCATAGCAAGTAGGAAGGTGCCTTTTGATTCTATGTCCGGGGATTGATTAATTCTAATTGCGCTGAGGAATTACTGAGAGAGCTCAGCCAAGGATGGAGTCTGCGTTCATTCTTCTGCCTTCTCTCTGCCTCAGAAATGAGTCACTTTTAACTCATACCCTACAAAGTTGTTATTAGACCACCCTTGGTCCAAAGCACAGGTCAGCTTGACATGTCAGCACCACTCACGCTGAACAACCGTGTGGGGTAACTCGCTCGCAATTCATGCATCTGAAAAGTGGATTGTGTGTATTTAGGTTGATGGTTTTTCCCATTTCCTATATTTTCATAGAAGAACCTAAAAGCCTTATGTTCTACTAGACTATTTCTTGTATAAATCACTTTTCTTCCTTCAAATCAGTGTCCGCAAAGGAATTCCTTTGAGGTCTAGTAAGACATGAAGTTAATGGACATGGTATTGTATATCTTTTCCAGAATTTTGTAAAAATTTGTAAAATGCCACCTACCCCCACACCCACATTCCCCCCACCTTCTTCTTTTTCTAAATCCACCTGTTGTTTCGTTTAAGAGGTGGCCAACCAACACCTGAGTTGATGAGAGGTGAGGTACTTATAAGCCTCCTGAATCTACCATTGCTTATAACACTGGAATATCATATATTAGGACTGCTAATGGGTAGTACATTCCAAAGTGGGATAATTTTGACTAGTTTTATTCCCTTAAAAGCAATTAACCAGATAGGCTTTTTCTTAATTCCCTTTGACTGTACTTCTATCTTACTGCTGAGTTCCCAGGAAATATACCTTGGAGGTGAGATGGCCTTTGATCAATGAACAGGCTGGTAGTTGTGAATAATTTCAGATGAACAGATGTTATATGTTTTGAAGCTGTCCTTTGTCTCCAATCAAAGGTCATCCAAACTTGAAATCTCATGAGAAAATCTAATAATTTTCTTAAACATAACTAGAAGACATCAGCTCCTGCCAGTTTCATTAGGAAATAAGCTATTATGTTGATCTCCTTACAAAACCCCTGGTTTCTGAGAAGTTTCTTTCCCCATAGTGCTTTGGAAAGGTCTGCCACTTGTCAAGAGTGATCAATCTTGATTCTTAAAAAACTGTGGCTAGAATTCTAATAGCAACGTGTTATGAATTGGATTTCTGCATTAAAAAGTCTAAGCAGATACCATCCCAACAAAATGGAAATCTAGAGACTGAATTCAAATCACAAAACTCTTGGTAATTAACTAGGTTTTTGACATTAGGTGACCATTCATACCACAAACAATTGACTTCTCAAAAATGAGAATACAAGCTCCTCATATTTTAACTTATTTTAACAAAGCATTTAGTTGACAAGCAATACTGGCAAATTCAATATCCTTTTAGAAATTACTTTTGCATGTACTTTGACTCAACCAAATCTTCAACTCTGTATCTCCAGCCTAAACCAATTTGAATATTTTGGCAAATGTATGATTAGAGGTATTAGGCTTTCACTGTAGGTATTGATGTATAAAGGGTGAAGGTTGGATTACAAATTAGAAGTAAAGAGTACTTTCAAGATATTGTATCACTAGATTTGCAAATATAGATAAGTAAAAATTCTTTTCTATGACTTTACTTCTCACTTTATTTATGAGTCAGAGTAATGAATCTTGGATGAGGGAAGGGGAGTTGAATAAGTGTTCCCTGCTAATCAAGAATAAGCTAAAAGGGCAACTTAATATTTTTGAGTAATTATTAGAAATAAGAAAAGTGTGGGATAATAATGGCTAGCACTAGCAGCATGCTAGGTGGATTATCTGACTTAAACATAATGCAGTTTTCATCATTGTTTCCATATTACAGATGAGAAAACTGATGACCACAGAGTTTAGTAAAGATGCAAATTCTTACTCCATAGCCTGTCATTTAACCATGATAATTCCTAATTAAAGAGAAGTATCCCCAGGGATAGGGCTAAAAGGGGAAGTGTGTAGGAATGTAGGTTATTAATTTTTTGTAAGCTCTAAAAAAAGAACATAAATCAGAACTACAAATTTATAAAAATGGATATAATATTTCCAAAAGAGCTGAGAATTGAAGGCTTTCTGAGAAGAGCAGTTCTTTATATGCTTTAACTTTTCAGCTTTGCAGGGCAATAGCAAACAACAATGGTCCTAGAAAGAACTCCGTAACCTCTAGAGTGGCCCCAGAAGCCTTTAAAGCACATGAACCTGATTCAAAGTAATTTTACAGTAGCCAGTATACAGCATGCCTGTATTCACATGCATCTTAATTCATACTTGGTTTCCAATGAAAGGACAAGGTTATTCAACTTGGTTAATGTGTCCAAGACTGATGATATAAATGTATAGCAACTCTTTTTTTTTTTTAAAGATTTTATTTATTTATTTGACGGGCAGAGATCACAAGTAGGCAGAGAAGCAGGCAAGACAGAAAGAGAGGAGGAAGCAGGCTCCCCGCTGAGCGGAGAGCCCGATGCAGGGTTTGATCCAGGACCCTGGGATCATGACCTGAGCTGAATGCAGAGACTTTAACCCACTGAACCACCCAGACACTGCTAGCAACTCTTGATAGCTAAGAGCAACTCACCTTGACCTTGGTGAGGTGTCAGGAAGAGCAGGTTGGCTATTAAGAAGCTAGAAGATACAGTATGTGACAGGTCTTCCTAGTATGTCCAGACACCTCCTCCTTTGAGTCTCTGGGCCACCTTTGGCTCTGGTGTCTTCTTTTCTTTCTACACTCCATTGTTCTTTGTAGAAAGCGGCCTCCTCTCATCTTCTAGTCTTCCACACTTTTCCTTACTTATTTTGCAAGATCATTGTCCAGTGTATGACACTCAGACAAAGCAAGGGGCTGTTTTATTTTGTTTTCTGACATTAATCTGCTTCCTTTAGTGTCTCCTCCGCCCTGGCAGTCCTCCTTGGTAAGTTTATTTAGAAGCAGTCTCCGAAAAGATGTCTGACTGCAGCTCTCAATATATTTAACATCCAGCTTCTCATTGCTTTTGTACTAAAGAGGAAGAAATCTACTTGTTTTCATACTTACTGAGTTTTCTTAAATATAATATTTATCTTTTAATCTAAACAGGTACATTCTTCCTAATTTTCTGAATTTTTGGAAAATATTATAGAGGGTTTTCACTGAGCAGAATGTTAGGTGGAATGAAGGAGATGGGTTCAAATAAAATGAGAATATGTTCAGATATTATTTATTCTGAACATTTAATTAACAGGTATTTTTTGAGTACCTACATGTGTTCATACACTGAGGAACACAGATGAAGTAAAGGGCTTAGCTGTATTACTCAAGATAGTGTAGCAGGTAAAAAACCAGGAGAAGCCCTATGAGCTAATTGGGACACTTGTATGTTTAATTAGAACCAAATGTCTGGTACAATCAAGGGCAAATATAAAAATATTTCTACCATCTAAGAGGAGGCATTTGTTTCTTAATTTTTCTCTTCTTATTTTAAAGATTATAAGAATAGGTATGACCATTATAAAATTAGTAGAACTGTGTGAGCTCCATGTTCCAGGGTCCTGTGACCTAACTTTCTACATTCATGAGAGCTGAACTCTCCTGAGGCTTGCTCTTCCCTCATGAGGCTAGACTCGTCCAACCTTACATCCTGCGACTGTGTACACGTTCTTGACTCATTATGTAAGACCTCTCCGAAACCACAACCTGGGACTACTTCAAATTTGACTCCCTATTTAATAGTCTCTATGGAACCATCTTTGACTATCTGTAAAACTGTCTGTAGGTGGCACAACTCTTCATATCTGCTTAAAGTCCTCAGAAGGACATATACTATGTCACCCATATCAAACCGTATCATCTAACCATTATCATCCTCCATTGTAAATATCACATTATATTACCATATCATCATTATCACGAACATGATAAAAGAGCCCTATATACATACCTGGGGAAAAATGGTTTTCTTCCCGAGGAATTTTCGAGGAGATCGTGAGTGCTAGAATTATTTTTCCCCCCTTTGCCCTGTCTGCTAGGAAATTTAGATCTCATTTCAGCTGTTACTTTATGTGATTATTCTCCTTCCCTCCGACTTTACTATGCAGCTTTTGTCTTTCATCATGACAGAATGGTTTTATGTCTTTGTGTTCTTATGTTTTATTGTGGCTTTTTAAAATAGGCCTACAGGGCGCTTGGGTGGCTCAGTGGGTTAAGCCACTGCCTTCGGCTCAGCTCATGATCTCATGGTCCTGGGATCGAGCCCCGCATCAGGCTCTCTGCTCAGCAGGGAGCCTGCTTCCCTCTCACTCTCTCTGCCTGCTTCTCTGCCTACTTGTGATCTCTCTCTGTCAAATAAATAAATAAAATCTTTTTGAAAAATAGGCATACAAATCTTTCTGGAAACAGGTAGATGCCTATAAATAAGTTGTCACCCTTAAAGTTCTTCTTTTTATAAATTTACATGTAATGTAATATTGATTTGGTCTTTTCCATCATCCTCTGAACAGCCCATCCATGTGCCTCTGCTTATTATCTAATGGTCCAATTCTATAGTTCTGGTTCTGAAGTTATGAAAGCTTCCCAAAGGGGAGTGGATGCCCCATACCATTTATATCAAACCAACCTTTACATATTTAGTTATGATGGGCAATGGTGGTGGCCAAGGAAAGTTGATAATAATGACAGTTGGAGTTACTACTTTGGCATCTTCTGGAGATGGTAATGTAGCTCTTTGCATCTTCTCAGAGACAAATCATAGCTATTGCTTAGTTGTCAAGATTGGCAGAGTTAAACTCTAGGAAGTAAACTCTGTTTGAGACAAGCCAGAGGGAGTTTTCTCATGTCTTATCAACAGTCACTTCATCCAGAGTTTATCATGCACGGATCCAGCTGAATTCGCTCTAAGACCAATTTAGAAGCTCTGTGTAATGTCTCCGAATACCTTAATGTTGACACTAAATTCATAATTCACAATTTCAGGATATGCTTCTTGTGGGGAAGAGAGAGGGGCAGGGGCAAAACAACAATGTGCAAGTTCAAAGGGGCTGAAGATGCACTTTGGGTATTTGGACTGGCACTCCGGAGCTCGCGGATGCTTGTGATTGCTTATCTGACTTATCTAAACTGCTGACGTCAAAAGAATTAGGCTAGAAATCTTATGATTACAGCTTTTCTTGTGATCTTTTCTGGTATTTCCTGTTTCCTGTCAGGCCAAATATACTTCGAGAGAGGGTCATTTTATGGCATTTCACCGTTTCTGCCTCAGCTAGAGCCAGAGGTACGGGAGGCATTAAGTAAAAATAATTAAGAACAACATCAGAAAGCTCCCTCAGCCCCCAACACCCCCACCCCTTCACAGTCACTGACGTTTCTTTCCAACATCAAAAAAGGTTTCTGCAATGGTTCAGGGTAGGGTCTTATTTTTGATGGAATGGGTCTATTGTTCATTAAAAAGAAGAAGCCACTTCAATTATATTTCTCACTATTACCTTATTTGGGTGGTAATCAGCAGGCAGCCTGTGAATGCATGATGTTGGCCGTGAAAAAGGTTTTTGCGAAGAGGGGATACAGTTTCAGAGCAAAAAGGAGGAAGCCGGTCACCAACGGTTACCCTTTTCTTTTAGGAATACAAACACCTTACAGAAATAGGAAAGGAAAAATAAAAAAGTGGCCAGGGGGATGAGTTGTATAAAGTCTTGCCTAAACTAACTGTTGCCAAATCTTCAATGTGCTTTCTGAGCTCAGCACTATGTTTGCAAAGAGAGACTGAGAGGTTGAGGGGTTCATCCTCAGTGGTTTATGGGCAATTGTACTGTAGACCTAAGCTTTCAACAGCCTCATGCACTGGCCCTGTCTGGCTCACCCTCCTGAAATTTGACCTCTGGACAATAATGCAGAAAGAAACAGAACTATTATACAGGATGACAGTAACATGGCATTTCACTTACGATGGTTCTAGCAGCTGCCATCTCTATCTCACATATAACCCTCTTTAACCTCACAGTCCTGTTTAAATTCTTATATCCCGTATTCCTTTCTGGTGAACAGCTACCCATTTAGTACATTGCAGGCACTCTAGATGGGCTTGAGACTTGCCCAGAACAATCTAGAATCTAAGTTTGGGAACAAGAAAAAATACATGTACACACGCACATATGCATTTAGGGGCACACATAAACTTCTTGCTTATGTAAGATGGACGTCGCACATAAAATACAATCACAGAAATGTTAGTGCTTGGTAGTGAAAAGAAAAGAAAATAAGATTTAGAGAATTTAATCATGTAGAGAGGCATTTTTTGGAGTTGGACCATGACAGGCAGCATGACTTAATCAACAGCATGGTGGCACTGACGGACCTAGAACTGGTTCTGAGTATGTTGTGTAACTTCTGTGGGGGTCTCAGTTTCCTCATCTAAAGAAATGCAGTGGTTTAATTGATGATATTAAAGGCATTTTCCATTATAAAATTTAAAAACTTCTCTACTCTTCCACTTAAAAATTTTCAATGGTTCTACAAAAATTAAGGGTTCTTGTCCAAATATAACCAGTCTCATTACTTCTCTGTTTCCCACTATTCTTTTACTCCAATGTCATATCAAGCTAACTTGAATAATCTCTATTTCTCAATAATTTCTTTTGTTTTTCTATCTTTGTACCTATATTCATTTTAATTCCTTCACAGGAAGTTCACTTTGCCACATCTGGTTGAGACCTTAATGATCTTAAAAACACAGTTGTCAATGACCAGTCACACTAAACCTTCCTGGGTTCCCCTAGAGAGTTAACATGACTCCTCATGGAGTATCTACCACACTTAGATTTGTCTGTTTGCTTGTTTTTAGAGAAAGAGAGAGAGAGAGAGAGTGAGTAGGCATGGTGGGGCTGTTGGTTGGGGGGAAGAGGCAGAAGGAGAGGATAGGAGAGAGATAATCTTAAGCAGGCTCCATGCCCAACGTAGAGCCCAATGTGGGTTTGTATCTCATGATGCGGAGATCAGGACCTAAGCTGAAACCAAAGGTTGAACACTTAACAGACTGAGCTACCCATGCACCCCACACACTTGGTTTGTATTTGAGTAGCTGGTTTTCTGTAACTCACTACATTATAAACTATAAATTTACTATTACAAAAATTGTGTTTTTCTTAGACATTCTCTCTTCCATCTTGTAGCACCTAACCTTGAAATAATTGCTTAAAAAAATGGTAACGTGAAGACAGGGAGAACTATGACTTGGCAGAGTAGGAGGGATAGACTGCTTGGAACTGTGAGGAAAAGTTGAGTCAGGTCTGAATTTGGAGAAGTGATGAGCATGAATGGAATGGGAGGTCTGGATGGAAGAACATGAGGAATATAAACCCTTCAGGACAGGTTGGTATCAAGTGTTAAAGGACTTGGACTTGATGATTTACATATTATTTCTTGTGGTTCTGTATAAAATACTATAGCACTTGGGAAAGTTGGTTTGTAAATTAAAGTGAAGTTTTCATCATTTCAAAATTCTTGATATTTACTAAATATGGTTACTAAATATTTACTAATATGGTTTACTAAATATGACAGTTAGAAATTCATTAGTATCCTGACCCCAAGCCTAACTCTCCGCCTTTATGGCAATCCTTCTAAAATGTACAGTTTATCATGTATGTCACTTCCCACTAAAATTAATTGAAGCCATCTCATTACCTGGAGGATATACTCCTTAGAAAGGCAGATGAGGCTCTGGGTGATCTGACCTCCAGTCTACCTCTCTAGTGTCATCTCTAGCCCTCCTCCTGATACACTTCCAATCTTAGGACTTGGCATTTCCAAGAATTTCTTGCATTTGGGCCCACTGTTTCTTCTTCCTGCAATGTCCTCTATCTCTTCTTCATTTGGAGAAATGTAACTTACTTTGAATGATACCTCAAAAACCACCTCCTCTCTGAAAACTCTTTAACACCCATCATACACACAGAATTAATCACTCCCTTGTGTGTTGGCATAGACTTTGTGTATGTGCTTATAGTGTAGCATGTCATTTGCCTTGCTCACTTACTCACTCATTTGTTCTATCCTCTATCTATCTATCTATCTATCTACCATCTATCTATCCACCCACCCACCCATCTGTCATCTATCCATCCATCCATCTACCTCAACTTTCCTGGTTCATGAGTTTTTATTTTCTAAGGAATCAAGACAGTATCTGGCCCATGATAATCAATAAATAAACTTGGTTAAATACACAGTCTTTGTCTTTTCTCAATGTTCTGAGTATTAGTTCTACTGTATCTTGAGACATATGTCCTTCTGCCTTGATATCAGTGAGCTGTTTATATGTCTGCCTCTTCTAATGGGTCATAACCTCTTTTCCTTCTGCTTTCTCCCAGGCACATAACACAATGCTATGCACCTAATGGACAGAATGTAATTCTTCAATTGAACTGCTTTGCAAGAAATACCTAGAGATCTGAATTATTTCCTTTCCTGAATATCTTGAATAAATAACCAGTAAATGTAGGCCTCAGTTTCTTTTCTTTCTAAATTGGGTAGAAGTCCTTTTTCAATTGATACTTACTGTATAGTAGAAGATGCTGAATATTCATATGTAACATTAAAACAATTTCCATTCTGTGACCTCCTAGAGTGTTTCTAATTATTTTTGGAGGGCTAAGACTTTCAAAAAATTTTTTCAAAACAAAGACTTTTTAGTTCAACTTTGTCTATTCATGTTCTATAATGCATTTATCACCAGATCAAACAATATGACATTTGGGACTAAAGAAGGTAGAAATTGCTTTAGAGCTTATGAAATCTGGTGAATTCATAGTTCTTGATTTTATATATCAATTTAATTGACAAGGAGATCTTTTCTCCTATTGTACTGTAGAATTAGGGATTGAGCCAGGAAAAAGCACTCTGTAACTCAGCTAATATTCAAAGGAAAAATGAAGGCAAAAAGATAGGTGTACCTAAACCTCCAATGAATTATAGAGAGAAAGACAGGAGGGAGGCAGCAGTTTCTTCACATCAGCTACTGTGGAAGATGTAATAACGATCCCTGTTACAATGCTAGAAGAAAACAGTGATCCCTGTTACAGTGCTGGCAGCCTTACTCTACATCACTCTCACTTCTCTTGGTGTCTTCTGCCCCCTTTTCTAGGAGACAGAGTGCACAGAAAGGAGAATAACTCTCAGAAATTTCTAAGGAACACATTCAAGCAATGAGAATGCATCAGACTTGACCAGAGTACAATGCATGTATGTTTATGATGACAATTCCAATATGTAATAGATATAAAACTTCAGCTTTTGATATGGAATCCAACCAGAAAGGTGAGACTTGTACACATCATGTTCCATGTATTACAGTCATTCAGTTGAACTTTTCGGTGTCAAAGTCCTGAGAGCTTGCTGAAATGCATGTGTATATTTTAGCCAAAAGAGACATAGGTAACAGAGAGGACAGAATAATTGGGTTCAACATATGCATGGGAATATACTAAAATAAATAATATTGAGCACACAATACTCAAGTTTAGGGCCCAGTAGTGTAGCTCAAGCAGTGTGTAATGGATATAATATTTTTTGAGAATGGTGCCAATATTCATCATTTGATCTTCAGAGTGGTTCTTATTCGTTTGCTTTACTTTGTTGTTGGTGTTTTGGGTTCTTTGTTTGGTTTTGTGTTTGAGTTTTGGGTTTGTAGCAGAATAGTACACTTGAAAACTGGTCTTTGTGGAAAGATAAAGGGACTCTCTACATTCTTTCATTAGATCCCATTAACATTGAGAGTTAGGCCTGCTGGTATGGTTTCTTATCCTTTCCACACTGAGACTTTCTCCTGGGAAGGAAAATATGGCACAAGGTAAGGGCATCTACAACTTATACCCTGGAGAGTTGTGAGGAAGAGAGTCAAAGTCAGAACCCAGTGGCCTTGGCTCCTGTGTCTAAGGCTGGCATTTTGCATTGTGTGCAGAAGCACATTCAGGTAGGTGGGTGAGAACCCAAGGCACATGTTCAACCAGAACCACCTCGGAGAAGAGTCAGGGGTGTGGTGTGGGGGGCAGTATTTACCCAAAAGAAGTAATTTAATCTGGAAAAGATTGACTTTCGTCATAATAGTTAGTAAGAATAAATTTTCTTATCCCATTAGGGTGGGCTAAAGAGGAAGTTTTATTAGTTGGAGAAGAAAAAAAGACTATATTTTATTATGCATTTGAGTGTGGACATTTGAGATATCCATTACAATTGTCTTCACCAGTGACTGTTTCCTCTTCATTGCTATATGTGTTTTTGATTACACTTCTTATACTTGAATGTAGATTGTTTGTAGTAACCTCACCTTACTTCCTTCCCCTTGGTATTCCACAGTTGGCTCCTTACTTTAAGGAGCCAATCCATTCCTTTTCTCTTCTCTTTCTAAATCATTTTCTTCAGCAAAATCTATCAATTTTTTTTCAGTGAATTTTTGTCACAGATCATCTAAACAAATATGCCTCTCAGTTTTCAGAAGTTCTCATCAAGGCTGTAGGGATTTGTGTGAGATATTCGGGTGTCATCCAAAAAGAGATGCAGAAGGAAGCAAGAAAAGAATCCTGTGCTTCGGCTTTAATTCTAGAAGTAAGGAACATCTGAGGATACAATGGAAAAAGCTCTAATTATTGCATTATGTGTATCGTAATACCCTCAGTTATTTAATTTTCCTTTTCAATACCTTGGCTAAAGATTTACATTTATTTCACCATGTTTATTACATTTATCATTACATTTACTTACATCTATCTATATTTATCTCTCACCTTGATTTTATTTTACAGTTTTCTGGCTTTCTCCCTTTCGATTTCTCCTACCAAGTACATACAATGGCTACTTAATCTCTCTTGAAATTTGTTCTTTTCTCTCTAGGGATTTTATTTTTCTGCAGTAAGCCTGGCCCTTTGGACTCATTTTAAGGGCATACACAACTAAATCTTGTTATGTCTTTGTCAACTATGCTTTCCAATTGCATACAAGGCCAACTTTTAAGTTTTATCTTGTTACTAAGGATAAGGACCATGACCTACAGGCTCTTCTTTAGTACTATCTCAGCACTGTGTGCCAACTGAGGAAGTCATACAATGCTCAGAACACAGGCTTGGTTTATAATCTGCAACATACCATGCATGTGGATTTTTTTAGGTGAGAAGAAGTCCTCTGAAGGAAGGATCTCCAATAATGTTGTAGTTTAAGGAAACTTAAGACAAGTGTAAAGATACAAAGTTCTCCTCCTGGGTAGTCTCTTAGCATTTTAGACATTGAAGTCAATTCTGAAGAGAAATTTATGGAAAGGCAGAGAGAGATAAGTGGAAAAATAAAGACTGTCTACACTGTGTATAGATCTAGACTAGGGCATTGTATTAAATTGCAAGTACTTTGAGCTTCGCTTTTTCTTATTGATATGGTGATACGTACCTACCAGGTACCCTGAAGCGTACTGATAACTAAAGAGTGAGAAAAATCAAGTAAGAGAAAAGAGCACATATTTCTTCATGCTGCTTCTGTGAATTGAAAAACTAACTTGAAGCTTTGGTCTTCTTACAATAAAGCTCCTAATGTTTTTCTTTTAGAAATTAGTCAGATGCAGAAGTCAATGCTTTGTTGTCCAGTTAACCAGGCTTGTTAAAAAAAAAAAAGAAAAGAAAAAGAAAGAAAACAAAAAGAAAAAGAAAAAGGAAACTGTTTCCAGGCAAAGAGCAGAGGACGTGGGAATAACATCCTCCACTCAGCTCTATCCCCTCAAAAGCTCATTTATAGGATGGGGTAAACACACACCTTCCGCATTCTATTTTAGAAATTACGTTGAGGAATATACAGACTGTTATCTGTTTAAAAAAAAAAAAAGCAACTTCTGAAACTTTGATTGATATAAAACGTTCCAAAATGCATGAACAGCATAATTATTTTAAAAGTATATAAAAGCATTCATAATTTGTATGCATTTCCTCTAACATTTTATAATTATCAGTACATTTCATCTTCTCTGTATGAAGAGAGAACTGTCTCATATTAGTTTGGCACATACTTTATACCTTTCTAATAGTTCAGAAATGTACTCTTGTGCATTCTTTTCTTTTACTTTAAAAGCTGTAATGATTAAACCTGAACCTCTACTAGAATATAAATTTAAAAATGGTTCCATTAAAAGGAATAACTAAAATTCCTCTTTCTTGAGCATTCTGTGCCTAGAAAAAAAATGTCCATTCTTGCATTCAATGACAAATTGTAAGCTATTTTGTTCTTTCTGATAATTTCCCTTTTTTCACTTATCAAAGTGTATTCAGTAGCTGACATGTGGAAGATGCTAGGAAGAACACAATGAAAATAGAATGTCCTTTAGGTTCTCAAAAAGCTGAAAATCCAAAAGGGAAAGAAGAAAATGTACATTAGTATAACAAAGTGATTTGCTTACAAAATAAATACAGAGAAAGTTCTGTGATACTTCAGAAGAGAAAGACACAGTCTTTCTCAGTAACCTCAAGAAGGCTTTGTGCAGGGAGTGGCCTATGAGTGGCATCTTAAGGAATGGCAGAAGTTGAGAACATGTAGGAAAGTCATTTTAGGCACCAGGAACAATGACAACAAAGCAAGGGTGTAGCTGTGGGAAGCTTGTCTTGTCTGGGTCGAATGTAAGTGCTTATGGGGCAACAATGACAAATAAGACAGGTAAAAGTGAGCTAGTTCTGGTGTGTGGAGAGCTTTGAAGCAGAATAAAAAAAAATGGATTTTCTCTGCAGACAATGGAGAATCATTGAAGGAATCTGGAGAGGAGCAAGACATATTCTGATTTCTCCTTTTGATGTTATTGATCTAGATCACAGAATAGAAAGACGAGGAGTAGAAAGAGTACTGGAGTTGGAAGCTATTGTGAGATGATAGACAAAACATGGTTGGCCAAGGGCCATGGAACTGAAGGGAAAGCAGGTGATGAGTGCGAGGTACTTACTGAGGAAATAGCAACAGTACCAATAGTGTAAATAGTCAACACTTACTGAGAATGTGATAAGGCTTAGGCTCTTTTCTAGGCACCTTCTTGGGAGGTGTTACCTCATTTAATCTTCATCTTTTGTGAAGATGCTATCATCATCCTCTTTTTATAGAAGAGAAAATGGGGTACAGAGAGGTGAAATCATTTAGCCAGGTTCACACAGTTCAGGAACAGAGAGGTAGGACTTAAGAACGTGAAAATCTCAGCACTGCAACGACTCTCTGGTACTCTTAATCTATGCTATGTATTTAGAACAAATTCGAAGTGGACAGTTAGAGAGAATAGTTTTGAACCTGGGTTTCTGCAAGGGTCAGATCATTTATGAAAACAAGGAAGTCATGTGAAGGACTAGATGTTGGGAAGGTGAGGAGATGGGTTCCAGTTTTCATTCAATTTACATTCACATTTACAAACAGACTAAAGTATCAATGATTATTATCCAATATAGCTACAGATTGAGTACAGGCTAATGTCTACAAGAAGTAGTTTTAGAAGAATGTTCTGAATTAATGTCAAGTTATCTAATGTTAGACTCACTGATTCTTTGATCAAAGCAATTTGTCCTACTTTGAATGAATCATTTATATTGATGAGTGCTTGAAACTGTGTTTGAGTTTTTAGGGCGCCTGGGTGGCTCAGTCAGTGAAGCAGCTGTCTTCAGTTGAGGTTATGATCTCGAGGTCCTGGTATCAAGTGCCCACATCAGGCTCCCTGCTCAGTGGGGAGTCTGCTTCTCCCTCCCCCTCTGCTTGCTGTTTCCCCTCCTTGTACTCTCTCTGTCTCTGTGTCAAATAAATAAATAAAATCTTAATGTGTTTGAATTTTTACAAATGTTTCTGAATTTGGGCAGTTTTATATCTAATACTTTGAGTGGAGAGAAAGGTTTAAACTAACAAAAGCTTGTTTCTCCAACTTCTCTGAGGTTGGAGATAGAACTCCTATTCGCCAATTCATAATAGGTCTTCTCTTGGTAAGTGTTTGATTCCTCCCAGAGTCCCTGGTGCCTAACACAGTCCCTAGTATACACTAAGGTTCCTTGAATTATAACAATAGGAATATGCAATCTACAATATATTTAATTTATATTATGCTTTATACTTGAGATACTTTAAAATAGCACTTTGAATGTCAGTTTGAATGGTAGAGCTCTGGAATCAAAGAATCCTTTTGGAGATTTTCTCCTTTGAAGTGGTTTGATTTTTAGAGCTAAGTATAAAGCAAATTTCTGATATTTTATTCTCCTAGAAAGGCTGGACAGGTTATAATAGCAATGAGGAAAATGAATTTATTTTAGAGAGTCAATGTGTTTTTATATTTTCCTGAAGCCAAAGGCTATTGAAATGGGAAGAAGCTTAATAAATAAGTAAACTGTAATGTAAAATTTAGACCAGAGACACCAAAAGAAAGGTAAGTTTCATGGCTATAGAGTTTGTAATTATTTGGTTGAATTCCAAAATAAAATTATTTATTCAGCTATGAATGAGTTCTGTTAGGGGATGTCTAGCCATAGGTTGCTGTCTAGAATTACAATTAGACTAATATTTGCATTCCCAGCATTTGAGAGACTATTTATTTCCTGTTCTCCTTCCCTCTCCCCAACCAGACCCCACTCCTGGGCATGTTCTCACCACCACGCTTTAAAGCTTACTTTCTTTTGATAGTAGATGGAGAATCTTCCCCTGGGTCCTCCTAGCATTTGAAACTTGGATTTAAAACTAAAGCCCACAAAATAAGTAGAAAAATGTAAAGGCACAATCACCTGACTTATTTCACATGTAATATAATTTTTTTGGTTTGACCAAGGTTTATATTATGAGTTCCTTTCTTTGTCCCTCTACATATATATCAATAAAGTGATGTCTTGGTTTAAATTTAAATTACCCAGCATGTGGTCTGACTATGCCAGTTTTGTGGACTATAGTTGGGTGATGGAGATCCTGATCTGGTTCTAACACAGTATCAGAGCATGACCCTGGACAGATTGCTTACTCTCTAGTTAGTCCTCTTTGGATTAACTAGATAATTAGGCCATTCTTTGTTTGTTTCATAAAGGGAAAATGATGTATTAAGAAAACTAAATAATTGGGTACAATCCAATGAACCAAGGTGATGCTCCAACTTTGGGCATGTGGCTGACTTCTAGAGCTCTCTCCAGGGCAAATCGTGCCTTCACCAATGCCCAGATGCACACATCCCGACACGGGCAGATGATGAGACCCCTTTCTCCTGTTATATCCCCCATTCCTTCCTCCAGCCTATTGCCATGATCGCCATTGTTTGTCTCCATCCAATGCCCATCTGAAGGTGGCAGGAAGATGTTCACACATGTGACCTCCTCCCTACAATGTCCTTGATCCCTTTAAGGGACATTGTTCCCCTCTGTCTTCCTTAAAACCTCTCATGAATACATGTTTCTACACTTATTTTCCCATAAATTCTTTTGTTCCTCCCTTTAGTACCTAAGCAAAATCTCAGAGCACTTTTCCATTTCACTTGTGAGAAACAAAGTTCCAGTCTTGCCTAAGAAGTAGGAGTGAAAATAATCATGTCCCTCATTAAAGAAATTTAAGGTCACATTCAACTTATTAAGAAACAGTGACACCCATCTCTAAAGTCCTCAGGACTTTTGGTTCTATCGGAATTTCTTCAATTTCATGGTTTTTAAAAGGTAAACCTATTTATCTGTTTTCACAAGCAATCAAGATATACATAGAATGCTATAATTTTTGGTTTTCCTGTGTGTAGTTATAGCATGGCAAATATATTGTGTGCTGTAAATGTAACATCTGTACAGGTCAAGACAGCAGAGAGGAGGAAATAAATGACTTTGGGGGACGATTCAGGGATGTGAGGGTGGAGATTAAGACAGTCATTACAAAGAAAGGGATCCTTGAGCTGGACTTTGTAGTCTGAATAAAAAAAGTTTTCATTTGGCTAAGTCAAAGAAAGAGTCCAAGCATCAGGCAAGGCTCAGAGATAGGGTACTACCTGATGCATTTTGAGGAACAAGAAGTTGTCTAGTATTGTCAAAGTATGACCTGTTTGAGGGTTCTGAGGCAAGGGTCAGAATTATGAGAGCGGAAGAGTGGGAGGGAGAGAGAGAGAGGGAGAAGGAAAGAGAAAGAGAGAGAGAGAGAGAGAGATCACCATGTGTTTTGGTGCTGTTGTTGTTTGTTTGTTTGACAAGCTTTCTACCACAAAACCCTTAAACTAGTCGAACACAACTTAAACCATCTCTTTCTAAAAATGAAAGCATGCCAGATCCTTGGAACCCTTCCCGAGGCCCTCTCCATCGTGCTGTTCTGGGTAGAATGGCACAGAGCTCCGATGCAAGTAGGAGCTACAATATCAAAGACAAGAAGAGAAGAAGTAAGAGACAATTTGGAAAGTGAAGCAACTTGTCTTTGGGGCTGCCTGCTGGGGTCCACACTGCTGTGTCTGTAGATGATAAGGTCTCGTGCGCATGCCAGGAAGTGTGAGCCCCTCATCTCCTTGAGAATGTGAAGGCAGGGCAGGTAGAAGGGTAGGTAGACCTCCTTGGAGGGGGTGTTGAAGTAGGGCCTGCCTCCCTGCAGACAAGATAAAGGGGACAGCAGACCAGGGACAGCCTTTCTAGGCACCAAAGTGGCTGCTGAGAGATTCCACCGAGAGTGAGGCAGTGGTTTGGGATAAATTAAGACTGTACTAGCCAAACTTTGCAACATTCAGAAAAACATCCCTTTTAAGTGATTAAAAGTTACAGAAGTTCTATTTTCTGTCTGTAGTATTGCTTTTTCAAGAATTGGACCCCCACTGGCATATAATATAAATCATAACATAAACCTATCCCCAACACATGCTAATGTCTGTTGGTAGTTTTATCAAAGGTGTAATTTAAGATATGAATGTTAATCATTTAAATTACTGAAACAAACCAAGAGTGGTAACAGTTACTGAAACAAACCAAGAGTGGTAACAGTTGTCATAGTTAAGTTTTCTGTCTAGGTGGGTTTTTCCACTTTTCTTATACTACTCACATGAAACACAGGATGGCTTCGGCATTACCTCATCTCTTTTGACCAAGACCCATTTCCCTGGGCATCCATCTCCCACTTGCCACAAAAACCTCAGTCTCATTGGTTTTCTTCTCATTCCTAAGTACTCATTGTTTACTAGAGACCAGCAGTGTTTTTTTTTTTTCCCCCCCTTCCTTTCAAATCTTTTTTGTTGTTGTTTGGAACATTACTTTGTAATGATATTCTTTTTTAGATTATTAGGCAACTTACAAAAGTTTCTGCATAAATCACTAAAAATAAAGTGAGTCGTGTTTTGATTTTCTCATCCCTTTCCATGAGGAAGAGAAAGGTAATTTTTAGTTTATCTTTCCCATCTAGGCTCCCACCTCTCCCCACCAATGGTATGTCAGGATTCCACTGCATAGGGCTAGCCAAGACTTCAAATGCATAAACACACACTCATATTTATTCTTCTAAAGTGAACCACCGCTTTCTGAAATATCTATGGACAGATTCCCTAAAGGAAGAGAGCACCCTGTAGCCAGTTACACTTTCTTAGTTTTGGGTTTTATCAGAGCCTCTTGGGATCCTTCACAGGGACCCTAGGTGCCTTTGTGGTTGTGGTGCTGGCTGTCAGAAATAAAGCAAAGTTCTCCACAACTGGCCTCAACACATTCTTATAACATGACAAAGTCCCTATGAGTCATCATTTCCACATTTGTGAGGGAGCTGATTTTTCCTGGTATCAATGGGGGAATCTGTACTATGGACTGTCGTGTCCAAAAGGGAAACCGAGGCAAGGAAGCTTGCTAGCTTTCCCAGGACATACAAAGCTTCCAGGCCAACTCACTCTTGCAAACATTATGCACACCGTAGCTCCATAGTAAAAAACTGGAAAATGTATTTTACTTTATAAAAAACATGACAAAGAGCACCCAGGGAGCATACTGTCTTGAAGGGAACTCTGGCTTGTCCATAAGAAACTGCACAGACAGGATGACCATTAAAGAGCATCCAATTCCAGCCCCACTTTTTTTTTTTTTTTTTTTTTTTCGGACTGAAGTTCAGGAAATTTCACTTGTTTAAGCCACAGGGCAATCAAGTGTGAGCTGAGCCCAGAGCCCAGGTTCCTAGATTCTCAGTCTATTAATGCTCCTCCTACCACATCCTTCTTAATTTTAAGATGCATTTCTACAATAAAGCAAACATTCATTAATCACAGCCCTCGAACCCCCGCGCTGCAGTTTGTCGTCTTTCCTTCTCCCGGTTTTCTGGCTTGAGCTCTGCAAGGAAGGGAGCGACAAGTCATCACCAGCCTTGGCCCCCATTCCTTTCGCACCTCAGAGTCCAATTTACCTGCAAAGCTGTGGAGAGCATCTTCGTTCTCCAGAACGCCTCTCTGTTTGGTCGCCTGCAGCTCACTTTTGGATTTCCACACCAGCTTTACCATCCTGATCATCTCGGGCAAGTCCCAGGGCAGCGGCCCCTGCTGGCACCCCGGCCGGCTGCCCGCGGAGGAGGGCAGCACACCTTCTGGGGCCGTCCACCTCCTGCCTAGCTCTGCCGAGTGCAAGTAGCGCTCGAGGACGGGCATTCTGCCCCGGTCCCCCGCCGAGGAGCTGGGGCTGCTGCTGCCGGGGCCGCCGCGGCCGCCGCTGCTACCGGAGGGGACAGTCTTCCCGGGCAGGGGAAGGCGAAGCCCCGGGAAATCTCCGGCTCCGGAAAGGCAAGCCTCCTCCAGCCTGGCACAGCCTCCCTGTCGCTCCGTCCCTCGCAAACGCTGCCGGCGCGGCGACTCGCTGGGCCAGGTTTCTCGCGGGTGAGAAGTGTTCCCGGGCGCCTGCCGTGGAGATGGAGCGCTCTCCCCTCCCTGCTCTCTCGGGCACCGGCTGCGCGGCGCTTAATTAATCCCAGGCTGCCGCTGGGACGGCGGCGGGGGGGACCGCCATCGAGGCTTCAGTGTTCGCCTCTCCTGCCCGGATTCGTGTGTTCTCCATTCCCCTCCGGTGCTTGTCAAAGTTTGTCAAGTGGCCTGTTCAGCCGCTAAGGTCTCCCGGCAAAGCAGCGGGGCTCCCCTTTGCCAGCCTCTCACGGGGGTCCTCCAGAGGCCTTTATCTGACGGTGTCAGGTGAGGAGTCACCCCAATAGTGCAGGAAGCCTAGAAGCTCCCTCCCTTCCCACCTCCCGGTTCCGGGCCCCTCGAGTTCCAAGGAGCTCTCGGAAAACGGGCCGCTGAGCACCGGCAGAACCAATTTGCAGCTGCTGCTCTGAGGAAGGTCTGGCCGGGGGCCACCTTGCCTGTCTACTAGGTCTGCCTTGGGATGGGGTTATGCAGAAGGCTCCGCGATGGAGCCTCAGCACCACGCTTCACACACTCCCCGCCTGCACCCCCCCCCCCCTTTGCTGTCATTTGGTTCTCAGCAAACCTAACTGGGTTTTGGCCCATTAGTCAAATCCCTTTGTAACCTCAGCTGCCCTTCAGCTGGAAGGGAAATAACATTGAATCACATTCCAAAGCTAACTCCGAGAGAAGTGAATTAGGGAAGCACCAAGATCCTCCTGCGAACATGCAGTGGGGTCCTATAGTCGGGACACACAATTTGGGGTTGTCAGAAACCCATTTCAAAGGAAAACAATGATAACTTTAAAGGCTATTCACGGGGGCGGGGTGGTGGTGGTGCATACATGGCACTGAAAAGAAAGGAAAGAGTGTTGCCGATCGGCTTTCCAGACCCAGAGCGCTCTGGGCTTCATATTTGGGCCACTAACTGCTGTGCCCCTGCCTGTGCGCAGTTCAGTTGAGGACAATCACGCGCCACGCTGTTTGGTCCCAGGGCTTCGAGGTGGAGACACCAACCCTGAAAGTCAGAACCCATTCAACAAAAGGGGGGTACCCCCTGTAGCTTGTATGAAAAGCCCCAGACATAAATGAAAGTGGGTGGTATTGTGTTTGGCACTTTTGTCAGCAAATTGGGTTCGTAGGAACAATTTGAACTCGAACATTCATGTAGCTCCTGTTTTCTTGGAGGCCATTGCAACAAGCCCAACTTTTTCTCCTTTTCTCATCTCCGCACTGCAAGTGCTTTATTTTACTTAGCATTTTGTTTTGCTGAGGTGCATCTGTTGTTCCTGCTCTACATTCCTTGCAGGCAGGTTTATCATACAACCATTTGATGCTGCTTTAGGGGAGAGGAGACTTGGGGTGTGGGGGAGGAAAAAATCCATTACAGGGTGTGTTTTATTTTCATCACCTTCCTCTCCTTTTTTTACAAGTTGAAACCAGTGGAGGCTACAGTTATTTAGTTGTTATCCTTCGCCCTCTAAGGCTATGGGTAATAAGTTTAGTTTTTCAGCCTGAGTTAAATGGCTTTTCTCTTTTTCTGGATGAAAAAAAAAAATCGTAAGCCTACTCTCTTTCCAAATAGGTGAAGAAACGTCACCATCCATTGAGGGTATAAAGCCGCAATAAAAGACATTGAAGACTACTGTTTGTGAATTTCATTATTGAAATATTGATCAGACAGCTCTTCTTGTAACTACCATAGTCACTCAACCCAATTAGGGAATAATCAGTAATCCACTTAGGAGAAAAATGTGCTTTTTTTTTTTTTTTTTTTTTTTTTTTAAATAACTTCCCTCGTTGTTAAAGAATGAAGAGATTTAAGCATCAGTGTGACATTTTCACCACTTCTGACTGCCCTTCCAGTTCTTATCTGACACTTCTATCAGACAGGGGCATTAAGGCTTTGTAGATTTGAAATGATTTTATTTAATAAGCACATGTAGGCTGTTGCACTCTATTAGCATATTTCCTGAATAATGTCTTAAACTCATTCCTCAGTCACAAACTTCCTTGACACAACAACTAAAGTTTCCTAAGTGTTCAACTATTTTTATTTTTGTTCAGTTATTTTGCAATAGTACTTAGCATCAGGATATCCTGACCCTTGGAACAAAGGGGTTAAGAACAAAGAAAACAAATATATGATATAATATGTCACACACACTAATGTATTAAGAATACAACTCTCCATGGAACATTTCTTTAAGAATGGCAGTTTAAGAAATCCAAGCATATAAATTTCCATTGTATTCTCCGTGTTGTTGTGCATATTTCCTTGTAAAAATTTATCTTAGAGAAGTTACAAAATGTGGGATCACTGAACGTGAATACCTGCTAGTGGGGATGGGTTAGGGCTAAGCAAACACCATCTCAAATCTTCATTCCCAAGAAGGAATCTACTTTGAAGTTTTAAAAATTGAAAAGGTTGCAGAATTCTTAAAAAAAAAAAAAAATTCTCCCCAATATGGGATTATCTTCATCCCAGGGTAGAAGTGCAAAAATACCACAAGAAAGGTCATTCTCATGGTATTTCTGTCTCACATAGAAACAGGAAGTACAGGAAATCTTGCGGGAAAGCTTGGCTCGGGAGATTTTTGGCTCAGCAGCAGGCTCGAGAGATTGGGATAAATTGACAAGATGCTAGTACTCAGACTAAAATTATTATGCCACTCACATTCTCTAACAGGTGGTTTTGTTCCATTTCATAGGTAGTATAGGCTGTGCTTGTTTTTGTCCTTCAGATAGTTACTTTGGAAGAGCAAGCCTATAAGCCTATGATTTTAACCTTCCTCAGTGAATATCATTCACCTTGAGACAGTACCTGTAGCCAGAAGTTTGGATCACTGGGGATGGGGAAAAGGGACTGGTGAGAAGGCTCTGAACCCAGCAGAGACATGGAACAAAGAGGTCTCATCTATGTGACTTGCAAGGATTCTTACAAATCTTAATATCTGTAATTAATGTTCTGTAGATAGGACATTTTAAACTTTCAAAATAATCCCATTTTTAAATTTCAGGCATTGTGAGCCAACCTAACTTTCCAGTAAAAGGAAAATAGGGTAGTTCTTTTCTTGTGTAAAAGAAATGTAATGAGAACTAACCAAGTCAAAGACAGCCTGTTCCAATGGATAACTAATTCTACCAAAAATACTTTGCTATGTGTTTGCAGCTATAAAGCTATAAAGGAAAGAATTTGTAACCACAATACTAAAGTTTATGGCCAAGAACAAAGATTCAAAGACAATGATTTAGAACCTGGATTATTTTGAAGAATTTCTAGTGTTCTGGGGGCTACATAAAAATCTTGCAGACTTGTGGGTGTTCTAGTCATTAAGCAGGTAAGATATGTAATTTTAAAAAGAAATATTAACAATATTAAATATTTCTAAGGATTTTAAGAAATATATTTTAAAGATTCATTTATTGGAGAGATAGAGAGAGAACAAGTGCATGCAAGTGGTTGTTGGAAGGGCAGAGAAAGAGACTCTTCAAGCAGACACCCTGCCATGACCTGAGCGGAAACCAAGAGTTAGATGCTTAACCAAGTGGCCATCCAGGTGCCCCAAGAAATGCGTTTTTTAAAAGGAAACTTGGAAGTATATATTCACTTTGTTTTTTATAATTCTGAATTTATTAACAGATTCTCACAAGACCTTCATTTTAATGGAAATCTTCCCACTTAGATATTTTGGCAATACTTTCTACACTTATTAAACCCCATTCTGCCTCTATCTTTAAAGAAAAATTACAAACTATTAAAGGAGTTTATTAATTTTGTCCTGGCCTTTCTTCTCCATCAGTTAAATACAGATGTGTAATCACACACACAGACACAGACACACACATACACGTACGAATTTAAATGCAATTCAACAAAAACACACAAATGTAATTCAAATGAAACTCAAAATGAGCGAGGAAGGAAAAACAGGTCTCCCAACTGTGTTTAACGTAGTCTAAATAGAAGAAGCTCGAACAACGTACAGTGTCCTTCAAAAGAAATAGAAATGGAATAACTCTGGCCTTCACTAATCTCAAGGAATGATGCCAGCAAATAGGGAAAGAGAGTTGGTCTGCAGACCGACCACATAAGGCTGCACACATCTCCCCTAGCACGTGGAAAGGGAGGAAAGTGGATGTGGCAAGATGAGGAAAAATGAAGTAGGAAAAACAGATTCATAGTTTGATTTCACAACAGGTGTTTTAACTACAACCAAGGCTTCTCTTATTCCCTTTGCAGATATATATTAATAATGAGAGCAAGAGCAGAAGGGAGAACTCCTTGTGTAACCCTTTCAGGCACCAGGACTGCCTGTCCTCCCCAACCTATGTTCTGGTTTTCACTATGAGTTATCCCTTCTTCTATTTCTTTGCTTTACACATTTAAAGAGAGACACCGGGGTTTTAGCTGCCATGAGATCACTATCTTGGCTCTCAGATACCTTAACTAATGCTAAGTTTACTGTCTCTTGACAGTTAACTATGACAAACGAGTCCAATGACACAGGGATTGAGGACAAAATGGCAGGATAACTTGATTTTCTCCACTTTACTCCTCCTCCCTGCTGTTGAAAACCCATACATAAAAAAAGACACTGTTTTGTGGTAAAACAACAGCAACTCCTCAAAACAAACAAACAAACAACTCCCTCATCCCCTGCTATTCTCTTCATTACTGAACATCTGAGCTTTGCTGTGTGACCATGGCATCCTCTAGCTGAAACCTTTCTAGGATTTCAGAACTTATTTCCAATTGGGGAAGATTATAAGTGGAGTCCACTTCTCATAATTTCATATTGTGGTATGTCAACTTCTGAATAAACAGCTACAGCAACGAAATCTCCAAAGCAGCCCTCTAAGACTTACGGTTATAAAAATTATGTTTCAATCTCAACTCAGCCCTGAGCTTTGCCTTAAACGTGGGACTTCTCCATAAAAGGGTCTGATGTCAATAACCATCTTACTCATCACACTGGGATCTTATAAAAATAAACTAAGATTAACCTGTGGGTTAATTTAAGACCATAACGCACTTAATTTTTTAATTGGTCATTTTTAAGCTATAAGAAATTATAATTGACAATTTACCTAAACTCAGGTTGTGGCGATGTTTTCCTGGGATCTATTAGAAAGCTGAACAGTCAACCACCCAATCCTTGAAGTAGGTCCTACTTTGGACATTTGTGTTCCCCAAGAGGATGCAGGAGCAGAGAAATCAAAGGCAGAGGTCTTGGAGTATTGGACAGTGGTCCAATGGGAGAGGTAGTAAGGGAATTAATGTACAAAGGTGGGGGAAAGTAGGCAAAATGGTTGAAGTGTGATTGAGAATAGATAGACAAAGGACAAAACATGTGCTTAAAAAAAGGGTCTCAATAGAATATTCATTGTAACTCTTTTGGAGGTGAGAAGACAGCCCATGAATCATACCTAGGGTCTCAGCCTACATGATCGGCACTGTCATTATTATTTACTGCTCTGGTTAATACACTATAGGTTCCCTTGCTTGGGAATTTCAATTTTAGCCCACAATGACTAATGGTATATTTGATGTTCACAAGCTGCACAGCTCTGTGTTATAAGCTGTGCTTGTGTACATGTGTGTTCAGACCTTCCACTGGTCTTATTTCCCTAGACTAACTTATGTGGACCTCAAGATTTTTGCTTAGGGGTCTGTATGCCCCAGGCATTTTTATAATATTTTTTAAAAAAATATTTTGCTTATTTACTTGAGAGAGATAGAGAGAGAGAGAGAGACCATGAGACCCCCCCTCCCCTGCAGCAGGGAGCCCAAAGAGGAACTCAATCCCAGGACCCTGAGATCATGACCTGAGCTGAAAGGAGATGCTTAGCTAACTGAGCCACCCAGGCACCCCTATAATTTTTTTTTTTTTAAAGATTTTATGTATTTATTTGAGAGAGAAAGAGAAAGAGAGCAAGCAGGGGGAAGGGAGAAAGAAACTCAAGCAGAATCCTTGTAGAGTGTGCAGACTTGATCCCATGACTCTGAGATCATGACTGGGCTGGAACCAAGAGTGGAATGTTCAAGCGACTGGGCCTCCAAGTACCTGCATTTTTATAATTTTGATTGCTCCTTGCTGATCTCTGTTTAATTGGGTTTTTTAAAAGAAGTGGAGTGTATAAAACCAAATATAATATTTTAAAAGTAGCCTGTGCAAAGTCTGAAATACATTTCTACTTTTTTTTTTTTTTTTTTTTTTGCCAGTAGGGACAGGAATTTTGGAAGTTCTCAAGAATTAGGTCAGGCTGAGTAGACCTAACGAGGCTGAAGGGCTGATGATCCAGACCTCCCTCAAAGAAACGCTGAGGAATGCTTGAGTGAGATTTTCCCTTCTTAAGGTAACAATAATAATAATAATACCTCGACCACTAATAAGATATAGAGAGATTTCAATAACATAACATAAAAAGAAAGTGAGAAGATGATAAAAAACAAAATCTTCTAATAGGAACTCTTTCTTGCCTTGGCATTCATTTATGCTTATGTTTATGGAGTTCAAAGTCAATTCTGAAGAAGGAAATTTCAACTCCTAATGTGTAGGAAGTATAATCTTCCTGGCTCTTCCAAGCATTCTTTATTTTTTTCCTCTTTCACTTACTACCTCCTGGTGATTATGAATTAATCTATGAAAATATATGTGGCTCATGAAAATATATGTGGCTCATGAAAATATATGTGGCTGAAAGTATCTCCCAGGTGCTATTTCAGAGCAACGCTTCTTAAATGCTAGCATGCATGCAAATCACCTGGAGATCCCATTATGTGCAGAGTCTGTTTGGGCAGGTCTGGCTGAGGACCTGAGGCTCTGCATTTCTACAAAGCTCCCTGGATTTGCCAGGCTGCTGGTGGTGGACCACACTTTCAGTGCCAAGGTGGTGGACCACACTTTCAGTGCCTTCAGTACTGGAGGCTACCAGTAGCAGATACTTTCTGCCTCTTCCACATTAGTTATTTATGAAAGAAAATGCAGCTAGAGTCCTAATCTTTACAGATACATACATTGGGACTCTAGTAACAATAAATACTAGCTCAGGTCAAACACTAAATTGGAAATAAACAACCAGAACCACAGCGTGAGAGAGTAGGACTGTGTCTGGTGACATTCATGACATTGGACTTGGCTTTTAAATTTTGTTTCATTCATTCATTCATTTCTTTTCCCCCATGAATTAACTATAAAAATATGGTTGAAGGTCCAATATAAGCCACTGTAATGAATAATATATATGAAATTTTAACTTTAAACCAAATGGCTATTTTTGAAAATGTTTTTTCACCAAATGTGAAACAAAATCTGCTTAGGCCAATTTTGCCATTCCTCCTTCTTGCCAGTATTTCGTTCTGCTCCTATTGCTATGTTCAGAACAATCAGAACACGGGCAAATTTCAGAGTCTTTGATCTTCATCATTAGGGACAGTCTCACTAAGACCTTCTCCTTCCTTCGATGTATTAGAGGTCTATGTAAAGTGGTCTTTGGATGGAGCCTGGCAATCTTTCCCACTGTGATATTCCAGGCACAAGTGAATGGCAGCCAGATGATTCCACTAAGCAAAGATGGAAAATAAGAAAGTACGCACTCACGGTGCTACAGCAAGCAGCCAATGGTGCTGCTGACTCAGAGAAACAGACTGCCATGTCACACAGCCACAGCGAAACACGAAACACAAGAGATAAATAAAATAAACTCTGCAACACGCTGCACTCTTTATCAGGTATCGCTCAGAATCTATGCAGCTCCAGGCATGGTATTCGTGGGAAAGTGATGCCAGAAGCAAGAGGCAAGGGTAATCCAGAGCATGAGGCTAGAACACCACCACATTTACGTAATTAAAAATCTGTATAGTTAAAAAAATTTGTACAGTTAACTAAATAAGAATGCTTAGCATAAATGAAAGCATCTGCTGGTAATTGGAGACAGAGTTTGGTGTATTTTTTTCCCATTGTCTTTCCTGGTCTTTTCTAAGGCTAAACGCTTCGCAATAATTATGAACACCTGTATTTCCTGTTGTTTCCCCAGGGGTAACTAAAAAAAAGGGAAGAGAAAGCTGGAAGATATTAGATTAAAACTAATATATATTATGGTTATTATTTTGGATAATTTTGGCCCCTGCTTTCCTCTGTGTTGGAAGGAGAATCAAGGTAAAGTGAGGTCACTTAATAGACAGCATACAGACAATATAGAACGCATTCTCTATACAGAACAGTATAGGTATTCTCATCAGCCCCCTCCCCTTTTGACATGTAGTGTTGCTGGAAGAATACTAGTAGCACCATTATCAAGGAAAGAAAGCCTAGCACACTAGACTATTTGAAACATTGATGTATGTATAAGGTCTTCTTCATGAAAAGATTCTTTAAAAGTTTCCTTTTGGGAACTTTCTTTTCCAGCCTAAGTTCAAATGCTAATTAAAATTCGCTTCTTCTATTCTATAAGTTGTCTAAAAATGATTGCATATCCTTCTGCCTATATCATATGTTCCTAATGGTCTCCCCGTATTTTCTTGTCAAACCTCTGAGTTCTCTTACTCTCTGTTCTCCATGACCACCTTCCTGAATCTATTCTGCAGCCTGATACGGAGACTCCTTGCATTCTTTATTTTTGATGTTAATATTTTGTTGCTATTTAAGTGTAAAGTAAAATAGACCTCCTTTGACTTGCATATGTGCACAAACGTTGCTACTTTCACATCTATGTATCTTGAGTATAAAGAGTCAACTCCAGAATCACCTTGTAATAAATGCCTTTTTAATAATGCTGGTACTACTTTCTTTTCTGCTTTCAAACTTTGAGGAATCAAATGATTTGAGCTACTATCAAAATGTGTTTTTCAAATCTCTCATTAAACATTAAAAAAAAAAACTTCAGTGAAGTCTTACTTATCTTTAGTGGTTGTGGCGTTGTGAATTGGACTTACTTTATGACCATGCCATTTTCAAATATTAATATTAATATCATAATTAATAGAATTATAATAATCACAAATAATTATAAACACAAAATATTGTAAAATATAAAATACATAAATAATATAAAATATAAAAATAATATAAATATAATAATAATTATAATAATTAATATAAATATTAATTTGACACAAAGAGAATTACTGCTTATCAATATAGTTCAAATCCCCCTGTTGGGCATTTAATGCTTTCAAAAACAGGTTCCCACTCACCTACTTCTGTAAACTTACTGAGCTTACATTCAACGCACAAAATTTCTATGAAAATGATATTGTTGACCAGACATGACAGATGTGCTGTCATATTTTGTATGGTAGGCAGAATATTGGCCTCCCAAAGATGTCTACATCCAAATCCCTAGAACCTGTGGATATGTTAGATTACATGCAAAAAGGAATTAAGGTAGTTGATGCGATTAAAGTTGCTAATGAGCTGATATTAAAATAGGGAAATACTCCTGGATTATCACACAGGCCTAATGAAAATGCAAGGGTCCTTAAATGTGGAAGAGGGAAGTGGGAGGGTCAGTGTCAAGAGTGGTGAGATGGAAGACTCATTGGCTATCTGTGGCTTTAAAGACAGAAAGGAGCCCTCCAGCCAAGTAATGAGCACAGCTTCTAAAAGATAGAAAAGGCAAAAACCAGATTCCCTTGTAGAGCCTCCAGGAAGGAATGAAGACCTGGGGACATCTTAGTTTTGGCCCAGTGAGACCCATTTCGAAATTTTCATCTCCAAACTGTAAGATAATAACGTGTTGTTTTAAGCTACTAAACGTGTGTTAATTTGTTACAGGAGCCTTAGGAAACAAACATATTGTCCCTCATTTTGTTGGGAAAGATTTTCCCATTCCTCAAATTCAGAAAAAGTCCCATTTTCTTTATGAAATCTTTGTGCTCTACTTCAAATTGCCTCCTTTGTCCTCAAATTGTCACCTTTCTGGAATCTTATAAGTACACTAATCCCATTCTTGAGCATTTTATTCTCTGGGCATATTTATCTCCCACAGGCCCTATCTCCTAATACCATCATGCTGGAATTAGGGTTTTAACATATGAATTTTGGCAGACCACAAACATTCAATCCATAGAAGATCATTTTCTAATTTTGCCAACAATAAAGCATTATCCAGACATGTTAAGCCCTGGATTCTCACAGATCTGAGTACAAGCATTTCCTCTGAGAATGTTTATGTACCTGGTCATAGTACTCAGCATTTACGTGTGTGTGTGTGTGTGTGTGTGTGTATGTATATATGTATGTATGTATTTGCCAGAGAGAGAGGGAAAGCAAGAGAGTGCACAAGCAGGGGAGTGGCAGGCAGAGGGAGAAGCAGATTCCCTGTTGAGCAGGGAGCCCAATGTGGGACTGGATCCCAGGACCCTGGGATCATGACCTGAGCTGAAGGCAGAGCCTTAACCAACTGAGACACACCCAGCTGTCCCCGTATTAAGCATTTAAATGAAATGCCTTATTTTATCCTTAGGAGAACCCAGATGAGGTAGGTACTATGATGACTACCCCCCAACCCCGCCACGTCCATGAAAGCAATTAGCTCAAGATTCATCTGCTGTCAAACGTTAGAAGGGTGATTTGAATCCACCAAAGGCTGATTCTAGAGCACTCCTTAACACTGTGCTCAGAATACCTGTGTGGTTAAGGTATTGGAGAAAGCAGTAGGAACTCTGCTTGATTCCTAGATCGTAATTATATCTGGCCCTATCATCATAAACAGCTCAGTGAAGAAAGTCAGAAGGAAAGCAAGAATAATCATGACACCCCAACACCCATTTCTATGCCTGTTCTTCATGCCTGGATTACATCTTGTGTTCCTCAAGCCAGATTCACTGCCATGGGGTCATGACTGTCCATATCAGGTTGGGTTTTAGATCTCTGCCATGTGCTGGAGAAAGGTGGCTTTTTCAGTGTGGCCAGAGAGAAAGAACACGGCATAAGTGGGCATTTTAAAAAATTTAGATGAATGTCCCTCCAATAATGGGGTGGTTTCATCAAATCAGACCCTACACTGCTAAAATAACTCTTCTGCTTCTAAAGAGTGACTTGATTTACCCACACCAGCACTGGTGATCGCCATCGCAATGCACCGGAGCCACCCGCGAGCAGCGATGAAAGCTCATCACAGTAGTTTCTATGTTGTTTAAACAGGACTGTAGCAGCAATTCCACAGTCCCAGCCCTAAATTCTTGGGTCTGAAGAACCCGAGAATGATGATGTGGAATTGGTGAATGGAGTCCTCTAGGTTTACCCAAGACCTTGGAGAAAGATTTCCCTTTGGGAGCTATTTAGCAAGACTGCTTACAGTTTCACTCTGCCAGCTGCATCTGTGTTTGCTAGATAGCTTGGCCAGAAAAGGGGGGTGGGGAAGGGAGCTTTAAGTGTTTCCGAGTGGTAAGGAAACCACTTGGGTCACTTTTTGCATGGATGACAATACATGGGGAAATTCAAATCGGGCCCAGCTGATTTTTGTCCTGGAGTACTGGAACAGGGATAAAGCTGAGGACAGCCATGTTTCAAGGGATCAGGGATCTTATGTTTTCTGCCTCAGTTCCTTTCTTTGGTTTTTCTTCCACATGGTAAATGTGGTCATTTAGTCATTTATATTCAAAGCCCTCCTGCTAGGGAAATGGAAACCTATGCATTCCACGTCACCTTTACATAGCACCTTCTCTGATAAAGGCATTGCAACGTGACAGAAGGGCTTAGCTCTTCAGAAATGTTCCTGAGGAAAGGAAATTACAAACCCTGGGCAAATCAATCTGACCTTCAGGATGCTCAACTGCTTTCGGTATTCCCCCTTTCTTGTACCCGGTAATAATTAACAAATTCATTCTCTTATTTGAAAAAACAGAACAAAACAAAACAAAACAGTAAATACTGCAAATGTTTCTCTGACTAAATCCAAGTAAATCTAATTATCCCACATCTTTCTGCACATATTAGATACATTATAACTGATGCCTTGTTTTATTTGGCATTTGTCTCTATATCCATTTGCATGTAAAATTTGCATTTCCTGTTTTATGATTGTAGATCATAGCAGTGCAGGTATTTATTTCTTTGATAGCTTCCTTAGAGCCCCTCCCAAAGTGGTCTCGATTACAGTGAATGTTGAAATAGCACTATTGTTTCTATGGCAAAAACGTGGAGAGAGTTCTGTGTGGGACAGCCACAGCATTTTTGGGAAACCTCAGAAAGGATACTTGGTGTTGCAAAATCAAGGATTCTTTTTGACCTAAACCATATATTGGTTTTCTTGAGATTACTTCAGGGTTAGAACTTTTCCTCCATTAACATGGTTAGTAAAGTCACGTTTTCCTGCAAGAACACAAATTTGCAAATAAAAGAAATGGGTTATGGAGGCGCCTGGGTGGCTCAGTCATTTAAGTGTCTGACTCTTGATTTCAGCTTGGGTCATGATCTCAGGGCTGTGAGATCAAGCCTCACTATGGGTTCTATGCTGGGCATGGAGACTGCTTAAGATTCTCTCCCTCGGGCGCCTGGGTGGCTCAGTGGGTTAAGCCGCTGCCTTTGGCTCAGGTCATGATCTCAGGGTCCTGGGATCGGGTCCCGCATCGGACTCTCTGCTCAGCAGGGAGCTGCTTCCCTCTCTCTCTCTGCCTGCCTCTCCATCTACTTGTGATTTCTCTCTGTCAAATAAATAAATAAAATCTTAAAAAAAAAAAAAAAAGATTCTCTCCCTCTCCCTCTACCCCCCAACACTCCACTCTTCTCTCTCTCTCTCAAAAAAAAAAAAAAAAAGAAAAAGAAAAAAGAAAAAGAAGAACAAGAAGGGTCATAGAGAATTGCGTGAGATCTTACTTGGGATTCCCCCAGTTGTTGCATCTTTTTTTTTTTTTTAAGGTTTTATTTATTTGACAGAAAGAGACACAGCGAGAGAAGGAACACTCCAAAGGGAATGGGAGGGGGAGAAGCAGGCTTCCCGCAGAGCAGGATTCCTATGCAGGGCTCAATCCCAGGACCCTGGGATCATGACCTGAGCTGAAGGCAGACGCTTAATGACTGAGCCACCCAGTCATTGCTTCTTTCTTATCTCTAACCCGTTGGCCAAATGTGCCACTAGATCCATTGTCTTCAAGTTGCCATTTCTTGGGGTTTTCCTTTAGAACTTTTGGAGACAGAGTTTTCAGAAACAAAACAAAACAGCCTCTATTCTCCAATAGAACCAGGATGTTGGAAAAATTAGACTGAGTTTTTGTGCCAATTAAGAGGCTTAAGTGAAAATATTTATGGAAAGTATATAGAACAAGCCCAGGCAGAAAGTAGGTACTCCATAAAAGCCAGCTGTTACCTTTCCCTTCAAATTATCTGCTCCCTTCTTTCTGGAGCTGGCCCCAGTAAGCTCTTTAGCCCCGGTGCCACCAGGAGAAGCAGAAAGTAATATATGAAGGGAGCAGAAAGTAATATATGAAGGGGAAAAGATAGAAGATGTAAAAGTAAGGAAACAGAGGGTATGTGTTTAGTGTGGAGCTGTCAAGGAGATGGGGGGAAAAAGAAGACAGAGACAAAAAGAAAAAAGTAGAGGGAAAAGAGAAAAAAAAGTACAGGTTTTCCCTAGCAGTGATCTTAAAGGATACTCCAAGACCCTAGAGGTCATTGGCTTTGGGTCCTTCACTTTAATATTGGTCTGATGTCATTTTTTCCCTCATGTACTAACTTCTAACATATATTCCAGACCATCTAAAAGATTCTTCGGATCTAATTCTATAAAACAGGTTAAAATTATTGTTTTTTTTAGTTTGATCTGGATAGCCAAAAACATCGAATGTTGAGTTAGTTCCTTCCTAAATCTCTTGAAACCTCCTATAGAGGAGAAATTTTCGAATTTCATTCTTCCCATTAAAGGATGTAGATACTGAATTATCAAAGGCTTTCTCAGCAAGGCAGTGTCACCTAGAAGTCAATCCCTTAGGACATTGTAAGAAGCACGTTCCTGGGAAAGTCCTTTACCTCTTCAGGCCTTAGGAACATCATTAAGGGCATTAAAGTAGCCATTTTTAAAATGATATCCCCTTGCCCCAACAAAATAAAGTAACTTCAAAGTCTTCTATCTATTTTGTGGGGGTGGGCATGGGATGGTGCCCATAATGAAAGAACTCGGAGATTTGTTATGAGAGTGTGACCCTAGGTGTAAAAGCTTCTCCTGGTGGTCTTAGAGGCACAAGACTTCATTCTTCTTGCACTTGTCAATAGTAAAGATGGGAAAATAAATTTGACAGTGTTAAACAATATTTATTAAGCACCTTCCATAAAGGTGGCCCTCATCCAGGCATGAAGCAAAGTTTGAACAAGTCGGACTTTACATCCCAGTAAAAAGAGCCAGAAAGTAAATACATAACCACACAAATACATTAACAAGAAAGTATTCAGTGGTTATGTGCAATCATAAGCAAAAATTAATTAATAGTAACAAAAAATTTATTTTCTTGGAATTGATTTCTTAATCACCTGAAACAATGAATTTCTTGCAAGACACCCTATATATTAGAAGAATAGTGGCTAAATAACCCTGGAATGCCTTTAACTTTGTTCTTCTTACTTGGTTGAACACTTTATTCCTAGAGAATCATTTATTAACCACAGAAGTAAGTCAGTTTTAAGAATAATACTTTGTATTTTTGTAATATTTT
Organism: Mustela nivalis; assembly: GCF_964662115.1. Lineage (NCBI taxonomy): Eukaryota > Metazoa > Chordata > Mammalia > Carnivora > Mustelidae > Mustela > Mustela nivalis. The sequence continues at coordinate 64,808,438 of NC_139024.1, forward strand.
CTTCACTTAATAATATGCATATAGACTTCATCAAGTAGGCACAAGAAGAACTACATTTCTGTAAAATTAGAGACTAAGATGGGTGGGTGGCCATCGGATGTTTCTGGGCCTATGGTGGGGAAGGGGAAAGCCCAGGCATATGCCACTGAAGGTGAGAAATGCATGTTCACAAAAATCAGCAGGTAGGCGAAGTCCATACTTGGACACTCAGTATGTGTGTGTGTGTGTGTGTGTGTGTGTGTGTGTATTTAAAGTATGGAAAATAGCTTAAGAAACGTTAGAACTTTGTTGGACTTATTTAAGGCAAGTTAAGATTCTGTATTGTTTTTTTTTTTAAGGCACCATGTTCTTTTCACTGCTTAGAGTGTTCAAAGGTTTTCATTTGACTAAAATACCATGATAATTCAGATACAGGCCAAGTGATGGCCTTCTTTTTCTTGACTGGGTTGGGTTCAAGATTATTTGTGATGCTGAGGAGTTGACTGTATTTAGTCCAGTTGGCCAAAATGCTCATGTGCTAAGTCCATTGTACTATATCTCCATGCCTATCCAAGATCACTCAGGAGAGGGACCTAAAGTCTTCAGGTGAAGAATATGGTCCCAGAATGATCACCTATTGATTCCATCTGTACGGAACTACCATAAGAGAGGATTACATAATAGGAGCCTGAGACTAAATAGGGAATATGCTGAAGTAATGCTCTAAATGAAGAAACAGGTAAAAGAGAAATCAGTCCATCTCTCTAGGTGCTCTTTTGTCTGGTCCCCAAGGATTTTGGGGGTGGGAGTGTGTCTCCCTGACTTATGTTGGATTCATTATTCCGCAATCTGGGGCTGAATGTATTCCATCCCACCAGTCATGTTGAGATTGGGTTTCCTCTGGTGATTAAATTATTTGTCCCAAGATGCCTGAAGAGTAAGAGATAAAAGTCAAAAGATAACTGTGCCTTTCAAAATCCCAAGTCACGGTTTAATACCACTGAAGTTTCCCTGGCTACTGTATTCACTGCCATCATAGACCTTAACCACCTGGTGCTACGGAAGTAATCTTGTAAAGATGTTGAAATATAACAGGTTCAGTAAAAAATGCCCAAGGTAAGAATGGTTTGGGAGCTTCTGTATTTCTGAAGTGGATTCATTTTCTTTCTGACCTTACTATGTGTTAAAATATTAGTGGAGAGTTTAAAGTTGCCAATTCCTTCTTAAACCATGCAAGAGCCCATTTACTATACTAGTCAGTGATGTTTGAATATTGCCTGATGTAAGACTTGCCATTAGTACAGCATTGATCACACAACTCAAAAACTTATATATGATGGAAGAACATCCAGCAAAGCCAAAGATTAAAGTTTATGTTGTTAAGTTTTCAGGATTAATGATGAAAGAATTAATTTTGTCATAGCCCTTTAGCTAATACTGTAAACACAGGAGGTGTATTTAAGCTTTACTGGTATTTCCTATTTAAGCCCTGAACTAAAAAAAAATATGTATTTGGATGAAAAAATTTTTAAAAGATTTTATTTATTTGAGAGAGAGAGAGCACAAGTGGGAGGGAGAGGGAGAAGCAGGCTCCCCACTGAGCAGGGAGCCTGACTCGGTACTTGATTCCAGGACCCTGAGATCATGATCTGAGCTGAAGGCAGATACCTGAAGGGTGCCTGAGCCACCCAGGCACCCCTAAAATTTGTTTTTTATTTAATTTAATTTATTTTATATTTTTTAAAGATTGTATTTATTTATTTGGAGGAGAAAGAGGATGAAGGAGAGCATGAGAGGGGAGAAGGTCAGAGGGAGAAACAGACTCCCCATGGAGTGGGGAACCCAATAAGGAACTCGATCCTGGGACTCCAGAATCATGACCTGAGCGGAAGGCAGTCGCTTAACCAACTGAGCCACCAAGGCGCCCTGAAATTTGTTTTTTATATGGAATGTGTAATACATTTCTGTTCTTCCTTAATACTTTAACAACTTAAATGACTTTGTGATGAGTATCAATTATACTTCAAGCACAATGCGGATGTTTTCAGGTCATTTCCTTCTAAATGGGTCAGGCTGCTTCGGTTTTTTTTTTTTTTTTTTTTAAAGTTTTGGGTCAAGATTTGACAGGTTTTCAGAAGTCATTTTTTATTGTTTTCAAGGCATTTGGCTGTAGTAACCTGTCTCTACCCTCAGCTCTGCTTTGAACCTTCCAGAGACTGCAAACCCCTTGGTTAAGGGTCCACGAAATGCCTAGTGCTTGCAAATAAGTAGGCTTTGAGTTAGCTACTAAGAATTTCTCTTAGAATGCTCAGATGAGAATTCAGCTACTTTGTCTTTTATTTCCAGAGATCCTTTTGGCTTACTTCTGGTTTCCCTGTTCTATTCCAGATGATTAAATTTGCCCAAGGCCTTCCTGCCCAATATTTCAGTAGCTGTGGCATGGCTACAGTGGTGAGGCCAGGAGTTCTGGAGCAGATCTCGGTTGAAATTCTGGCTCTGTCATAATCCTGCTGTGTGACATTGGGCGAGTTACTTTACCTCCCAAGCCTTAGTTTCATCAACTGGAAAATGAGAAGGAAAATAAACACTCCCCAGAGTTATTGTGAGGATAAAATGAGGTGTGTGGTATGATAATAACTAATATTTATAGAGCAATGATTATGTGCCAGGTACGTAGTTAGTACTCATAAATGGTGGCTCCTTTGGACATACTTGACTCTGTGCCCTTACTAGTTGGACTTTATACAATTAATCCACTGAAGTCCTCACATGCTTTTTTCAAATGCCATAGAAAATAACAAGAAGGTTAAAAGAAATGAATCAGAAAGAATCTACTATGTACAGCCTTGGGGTTAGACATTTTACTTATATTGTATCATCTAATCATCTCAGCAACCCTTTGGAATAGGACCTATTATCCCCATTGTACGGATGGGAAAACTAAAGCCCCAAGGGTTTATTTTATACTTTTCTATATGATAACCAAGAAAGCAGCACAATAAGCAGAACAAATAGAGTACAGTTGGGAGCTTAATTCTATCAGAGTAAATTATAACACTGACATTAATAATCTAGTTACTTTCTCCTTGTTTTTATTAGCAAGTCATCAATCATTGTTTTCTTTGAGTGAAAGTAAAATGTAAAACATTTTCCACAATATCAAATTCACTTTATTCTTTCTAACATAGATGTTCACATAGATCCTCGCATGAGTAAAAGGCTAAATTACTTTGTTTCAATCATAATACATACTGAGGCTTGTTTTTTGCTGCCAAAACTGTTCTTTGGTTTAGAAAATTTCCCCTAGGTCATTTAGAAGTATTCCCAGAAAAGATGAAAATGCCAAAAACCTGGTCAAATCTTTTTCAAGTATTGCACCAAGAATGGAAGGAATCTGGGAATCAAGAATGTGTATTTATCTGGTCACAAGGAGAACAGAGGTTATCTAAATGCCTCCCCCCCAGTGATCGTCACTTTCTTTTCTGGGTGGCCATTTCCCCCTCATCTTCTCACTACCTTCATGTATTGTGTCATCAATCATCCTACCCTTCTCTTATTTTCAATTTTATTACTTATTCTCAGGAGGAAGGGCACCTGAGAAAATTTCTTTTGCGGCTCCACCTTTTCAAAGGAAGGTGCAAATTAGATGTAGTAAATTTGTAATTCTATTTCCATCTTTAAAAAGAAATGTCATTCAGGCACTGGTCTGCTCTGTCACCTTGAATCAGAAAACAGCTCCATCTGGTTTATTTAGTTTTTGATAGCTCACACTTCAAAGAAAGGCAAGGGTTATATCCTCTGATAATTGCGCAAGCTTACGCAAGCTGAAAAGAAAAAAGGAAAGGAAAAAGAAAAAGAAAAGAAAAGAAAAAATCTTTCCGTGACCCCTGCAGTGATCAGTATGTATATCCTGAAGCAGCAGAGATCTGATGACGTCTGTTGTGGTTTGCTGACTCCCAACAGGCTTGATTCTGCAGGCTTGACTCTGGAAAAAGAATCCCACCAACTTTAAGCAAAATTGTGCCCGAGATTACTAATAAAAATATCATGAAATTGGCTCTGGGGCTACTTTGGGTCTTAAAATTCTGCGTGTGTATGACTGTGTGTTTGCATGTGCACACATCTATGTGTATTTTAACTTCAACATCCATATTCAACTTAATCTTTTAGGAGTTCTAATACACTGTAAGCTTTCAGGCAAGGTTCTGGCAATAACTCTTCCTATGCAACTGGGTTAACTTTCCATCGATATCCATGTGGATATCCTAAGGTCAGGTTAGATTTTTAATTCATGGAAAACTAATAGAGGGTTTGTATGTTTTATGCATTATCATTTCAAAGAGATGAGCTTTTCAATAGAAATACACATCATCATTTTAAAATTTCACTTAAAATTTATACTCTACCTACTTTCAAAATAACCCCAGTTTATTTCTAGCCCTGTCTTGGTTATCTGCTCTGGATGCCCCATCTGCAATATAGTGATAATAATACTGGCTGCCTACGTCATTTCAAAGTGGTGTTTTAAAACTAATGAATAGAGGTCTGCATGAGTCCCAAGCTCTTTAAAATACAACAGCTTTATAACTTCCAAATTAATTTTAACTGGGCCCAAAGTTACATACTGGATATATAGCTCTATAAAAATATGCAAAATAAGAATATATTTGTAAGTTATGCAATTGAAATTAATTTTAAAATGAATGGACTATATATCATATGTATATGTATACACAAAAATAAGGAATACACTCAAATTGTGACAAAATGCATTATGAAATATGACTATAGAAAATAGTAAAATGAATATTCTATAGAAGTTAATATTGATAATAGTTATCAGCATTGGTGGTATTGTGGGTTAGTTTATTTTCTTGTATATGTTATTTATATAGCTTTCCTATTATATAGTCCAAGTCTCTTAAAATGAATATGTAGTACTTCCAAAATCAGGAAAATAATCTCAATAAATATCTTTACAAAAATTAACTGGACAAGAGGGAAATTTCTCAGAATGCAAATGAGCTTTTAAGAAAAAAAAATGCCATTGAACTCTTTAAGCACTATAAAAGTACTATATAGTACTTAAAGTACTATAAAAATTATAGTATAATATTGGACCCTGTTTACCATAGAAAGCTCAAGGCTAACCTATTATTGGACCCTGTTTACCATAAACCCTGTTTACCTGTTTACCATAATATTGGTAATCCAATAATATTGGTATTCCAATAATATTGGTAATCCAATATCCTAATATTGGACCCTGTTTACCATAGAAAGCTCAAGGCTAACCTATCATTAAAGGAAAATACTCAAATTCTTTGTCCATATCCAAAGTCTCTCTCTGTGTCCAGGTTTCTGTAGTATGTCAACAGTTTGATGTAGTCTTATCTGCTCAACCTAGCACACCACTGACTGTCCATAAGTTTAAAAAATTCAAAAAGTATGAAAGGGACCTATTCCGATAGGTAAATTATTCCCATTCGCCATCACTCCTGTCACACTGGATTTCTTTGGGTTCTTCTAAAATGCTGCAGGCTTTCTTCCTTCTGGGTCTTCTCACATGCTGTTCCACCTTTCTGAAACATTACCCACAATCCTTCACCAGGCTAATTCCAGCACATATTTTAGTTGGCTCTCACCTTCTTCACAAATCATATCCTGGTCTCCAGACCAAGTCTGAAGGCCTCCCTTATGCTCCTGTGGCTGTCTCTGTTCACTCCTAGGAGCACACTTGTCTTATCTATCACCTCTAGTCTGAAAGCCACTTGGAGGCAGAAACTTGTATGCCTGGTACACAGCAAGTGTGACTCACCAGAGAAGGACTGATGTGACTTCCTTAGGTCAACAACTGTTCCTGTCTACTGAATTTGGGGATAAAGAGGAAGCCCTTACTATTGGCCACTCTCACTATGCCTAGGTTTTTCTCCCATGAAAGAATTGGTAAAAAGTGGAAGACACTTTTAAGATTTATTACAAGGAAATTTTAATTTAACTTGCTGCATAATTTAGTTAGTTATCCATAAAAAAATAGCTTGGCTTAGTCCTAGAGAAGTGACTACATACACAAAGGAATTTTAAAATAAAAAAGATGAAAAAGATTTTTTTCCCCTCTGACTCTTGTAAGTTTCAACAGCTAACATTTGTGTTAGTTCTACACATGTTACATCAAAGATAACATGATTTGTCGCCTCTTCTTTGAAAAATATCCTGCATCTGTAAGTCATTAGCTTTTGCCTGGCTCTTCTGTTATATTGTATGAGTCCCTTGAAAATGCTTTATGTGTCTCCATTTTCTTAACTGTAGAATGGGGCTAATTTTACACTCCACAGTGAAGAGAATGTAGGGAAAAAGTTAATGCTAGAATATAGATGTTAACTAGCTCTTAGTTAGAATGGCAAAAATTACTTTCATATTATAGTTTATTGTCAGAGTACTCTTTTTAGCCAAAGGAATTATATCCTTTTTTGTGTATATTTAACTACATCTTTCCATCTATAGACTTCCACACATCTCTTTCTCAATTCCCAGCTAAAATGCCTGAGATGCTAACAACCATGTATTGTTAAAAGGTGGCTCCACAAGCACCCTAAAAGTGGAAAAGACGTTAAATACACATTGCTCATTCCCTAACTTTTCCATATCACAACTCTGAAACTACTTGTGAAAAGGAATTCGTAAGATGAGTACGTTAGGTCAAAATAAGGAGTTACTGCAACCAGTCTGGTCCCATCACTCTAGGCCAAGCCTGTATGTCAGTCTCTGAATGCATCTTGATCTCTCCCATTCCTTGGACATTGCTGATGAAGAGAAGGAGCCACAATTCATAATGTAGGGGCCATAAACGGATCAAGAGCACGCAAAGGGAGTCCCAGGAAAATGTGAGTCCTGAAGGCCTTGTTTTGCTACTAGTGGTGCCTCCTGAGCAGTCAGAAGGTGGGAAGGTGACTGTGGACTATGGGCTGGGAAGGAAGTGGGCACCCTGTGGGAGTAGAGGAGTTGAGAGAGGTGAGATGTGGCATATTTTTAATCAAAGCTGGTAAACTGGGGAAGTCAAAGGGATTGCTCAAGTGCTTTTTAAAAAAATTTCCTTTTCCTTTATTAAATTGTCACAAATATGTTACTAGCTTAGAATTGGATTTTCTACCTCATGAGAGAGGCATACACAAAATAAAGACCCTAAATTCTCATCCAAGGCAGACACATAAACCATATTCTACATCATTATAATTTCCCAAGAACTTCAATTCCCCCAATCCAATAAAATTTACACTCTTCAAATACCTTTTTAACAACAAAAACAAAAACAAAAACAGAAGCTTGGCAACAGATGTCTACATACCCCAACCAGCCTGGATAATGTCCGTGATGAGGACCTAGCTGGGCTGTTCCATCAAGTTAGCCACGCCCATACTGCTTGTTCCATGTTAATTCAAACCCTTAGAAGTATACACACACTCTAATGCTTCCCTACCCTGATCAGTCCACAGCAAGCCTTTGATTAGCAAAGACAGAAAAATTTGGGTAAAAAAGGAGAACAAAAAAGGAGTGATTCCAAGGTTGGTCAACACAGCAACTATTAATCACTATTTTGATTATGAAATGGCAATTATAGTTACCATTACTTTGGCATATGATTCAGATCCTATAGTATTTTCAAATAAATAGTGATAAACGGGCCCTTGGTGACCCAAAGTCAGTCTTACTCTGAGAAGAAAGATACTCCATATTTAATATGCCCTTGAGAAGGGAGGTGACATACTGGGAGCCATTGAGTATTGCTATCTGTGTAACAGAGCAGCCTGAGAATCCAGGGAAGAGTCTATTCATATTTCTGTGTAAAGAAAGAAAAAGGAAAATTTAAAAACAAAACAAAACCTTTTCTCTCTCTCTCGCTTTTTTTTTTTTTCTGTTAGAAGTGAAAAATCACCATTATGATGAATCTCTTTCTCCATCAACCACCTGTGAAAGTAAAACAAACAAATCCCGGTTTGTGGTTGGATCTGATATGTGAGTAAAGCATGAAATTCCAAGGCAAGGGGTCTTGGTGATGTTAACATTCTCCTGGGAAGTGGCTGAAAGTGCACCCTCAACCAGAGACATCAGGAGCTGGATTTTTGGACTTGTCTGGACGGATCTTGTTCTAGCCCTAGCACCAGGACTTTGATGGTTTTCCCTTAAACTCTTGATGCTGACCTTTTATGTTTCTGTGATCCTGGTTATGGAATCCAATTTTCATCACTGTGTTTCTGACTCTACTTTCCATTTGCATCATCTTGATTTCTTTGATTTGGGTTACAAATTAGAAACTGACTTCAGATCTTATTTTGTCAAAGTGTCTGCTAAGCCTGAAATGCGTCTTCTAGGAGATAAGAGAAAAGCTAGAATGTGAACTGAAAAAAGGGAGAGTCTAGGAATGAGATTAGGTTTAATGTCTGCCCATGTCCTTGTGGGTTGGAAGTTCCTAAACTCTGGTATGGACTGATTAGAGGTTGACTTCAAAAAGCCATGAAAGACTGCATAGTTTTTTAACCCTGTGATTTCTTTTTTTATATCACCTGATTGTCTTTGAAAGTTTCTAGAAGAATCCCTCAGGTTATACAATATTTACACCTTTTCCAAACTGTACTGAACCACAGGCAACTTGTTGGGCAAAGTCTTCTGAACAGTCTGGGTCTGAGGAGTCTTTACTTCTCTCTTTACCTAGGAGTTTGTGGCAGAGAAAAGGTGATATGCTCATTATTCTGTTTCTCCTTCCTCAGCATGAAGGAAAATTATATTTTCAACCTCCCTTGCAGTATATTTGGGAGCTATATTTCTGAGTTCTTTCTTATCATTTTGTCCTCCTTCCTCCATTCTTTCCTCCCTCCCTCCCTTTCTTCCTTCTTTCCACTGTTTGAGTCAGCAATAGAAAAAGAATGAGAATTATAATATTCTAGCATCACTTTTTGGAATTTTAAAGTTATGGCTATGAATTTTAAGGCAAGGTTGAAAAATAACTCAAAATACATATCATATTATATAAATAAATTGAAATATATCATTTATTATCATAAGTAGCTTGCACTATGTGTTTTTTACTTCATCTACAGGAACCAGGTTTCACACAGGCTACACCATTTCCTTCATGGTGGTCAGCATTCCCACCAGTGGCAGAAGGAATGATGGTAAAACTCTGTCCTCATTGTATAGCTTGACCTGGAGAAACTGTGGAAGATCTTTCTCTACCTCCAAAAAATATTTTTCTGTGGGACTTTTCTTTTTAAATTATAGGGGAATTTTTCTTCTTAAAAAGTGATTTCATATAGGGATGTCTGGATGGCTCAGTCATTAGGCATCTGCCTTCAGCTCAGGTCATGATCCCATGATCATGGTCATGATCGAGCCCTGCATCAAGCCCTGCATCGGGCTCCCTGCTCAGCGGGAAGCCTGCTTCTCCCTCTCCTAATCCCCCTGCTTGTGTTCCCTCTCTTACTGTATCTCTCTCTGCCAAATAAATAAATAAATAAATAAATAAATAAATAAATACAATCTTAAAAAAAAAGTCACAGTTTTAAAAAAAGTGATTTAATATATATTTTATCAGTTAATTCTAGCATAGTCTTAGGAGATAACATTGCTATCATTTATGAATGAAGATTGGGTTAACAATTTGCCTAATGTCACCGTCTACAATGGTAAGATGGCTTGGAAAACAAGTTTTCTGATCCATTTTCAGTAGTTGTGTAGATGTGTATGTGTGTGTGTGGTGTGTATGTGTTTTGTAAAATGTGAAAAATGCTCCTTGTAACAAGAGGAGAATAAAAGGGCAATATTAAGAAGGAAAGAATCATGTATAGTCCCCAGCCTACTGACTATTGCTAACATTTCCTGTTACCCTTCTATTCAAGATAGTCTTATCCAGATGCGTATTACATATTTTGTACATTATGGATATATAATAGCTGGCATTATATCATTTTGTGTTCTTTTACACTTAATGTAGAAAAAGAGTTCTTGTCACTAAAACATTTTGCAAACACAATGTTTAATTGCTGTATGATGTTTCAACATATGTTTCTATGACAATTAAATTCATCTCTCCCTGACTTTTTGGCACTTAGATTATTATTAAATTTTTGTTTTTTATAAATAATGCTGTAGAAACATTGGCACAAAAAGCTTTTTTTCTGCATTTTAGATTATTTTCTTAGGACAGATTCTTAGTAGGAGAATTACATTTCAGAAACAAATGTGTACATGTTCTACATATGAACTAATTCCTCTGCTTCTTGAAATGATCACACGGTCAGTAAACAAGCACCACTGCCACCCCAGACGAGTTCAGAAATAAAGTCACAAGCTTGAAAGGGATGATGACTTCCAGCTTCCTTTTGGACCTTGTTAAAGTGCCAGTCAAAGGGTAGGAATAGGCTGTTTCTTATCAGCCTTCGTATTTGGCCGCAGTACCATATTTCCTGTAATTGGAATTTACAGTCACTAATCCTCACAACGCCCCTCTGCTCTAAGGGGGATTGTTATTTCTCAGAGAGGGGAAAAGACTGAAAAACATATTTACTGTATTCTTCCCTGGGTCCTTCCTACATTGACTCACCCAAGTGTGGTGCACACTGGAAGAGAATTAGGGTAACCAGATGGAGTTTTTCTCCTCGGCATTGGATCAAAAAAACCAGGCTAAGATAAAAGACTACATTTTGGGTCAAATGGGTATATTTCTGCTGTTTAACATTCCACAGTGGGACAGAGAATGAGTTAAAAGGAAGAGAGGACACTCCTCTCTCAACAAAGCCAGATTGTTTAAATGGGTTAAATTGACAGAGAACGAAGTTACAAAACGCTCTTGCTTGTCCTATATTGATAAGAATCTGCACTTTTGTCTCTGTCATTTTCCTGCCCTTTGTAGGGGTAGAAAACTATGTTATCACTTTCTTCTTAGACATGGGGGAGACTGTATAATATATAATTAAAAGAAAATCTAAATACATAGTGTAAAAGAGCTGGTTGCTGGATCATTTGGTAGAACAGTGGGCTTCTGAGTGATGTGACTTTTTTGCTCAAAAATATTTATGATCTAAATAAGAGCTGGTGTCATTGCTTAATCTATTTGAATAAATAAATCTAGAAAAATTAGTTTGAAATACATGCTTGTTTATAAGCGAGACAATAATCATGCCAAACTGTAAAATCATGATTTTGAAATTAGGAAATTCTATGCTATCTTATTCTTAGATATTTATTTAGGTTTGTATGTTTGATACTAAGGAATTTACGTCTTTTTGGAAAGGTTCCTGTATCTAAGCATATGTCACTATCAGGTAGAAGTGTTTTCTGTTAGGGGTGAGCTTTAAATGCGAATTAATGAACTTAAAGGAACATTAAGAATATCTTTCTGTGTACGGAAACTGGGAAACTAGTGTTAACAATTACATTTAAGAAACAATTTTGGGGCACCTGGGTGGCTCAGTGGGTTAAAGTCTCTGCCTTCAGCTCAGGTCATGATCCCAGGGTCCTGGGATCCAGGCCCGTATAGGGCTCTCTGCCCAGCGGGGAGCCTGCTTCCCCTTCTCTCTCTGCCTGCCTCTCTGCCTACTTGTGATCTCTGTCTGTCAAATAAATAAAATCTTAAAAAAAAAAAAAAAAAGGAACAATTTCAATACAATAGGCTCTTAAAGAGGACAAACTTCTAGGATTATTTCAATTCTCTTTTCACTAATTTTTATTTATATGTATTCCCAATTATTTCCTGACAAGTGTATTAATTAGAATATTTCTTTTTAACTCACTCAGACTGTCTTAGAGGAAAACCCTTTTACATGTAATAGATATGGCTAGGTCTTTGAACTTGTGTCCCTGGGCTGGTAAGATTATCTTTCTCAGACCAATCAGCTTATCAGAACAGAAGGTACCTTGTTTTGTACAAAGCAGCGATCACAGGCATGCTAGGCACCTTTAAGAACTTCACCATGGCTCTCCTTTCTAACAGTGGGGAACAATTTTCTATGCTCCTCAGAACAGACAGAATTTCCATTTGTACACAACAGCTTTCCTTTCCTACTGTCACCTCTCAACCGGCTCACAGTGAGTGTCCTTACTGGTTGGTGAAGCAGGAATTAGAGATTAGTTTTGATAAAAAGTACTATTTTATCTACTTCAGAAGTAAATCTTAAAAACAAAAAAACAAAAAAACACCTCTTTTAGAATCTTTGATGTTTTCAAGATACTGGGAGTCAGACACATTTCCATTGATAAAAATGGCTTCCTTTTCCTGGATTCGTCAGTGAAAGTTCCATGCTTTTGGCCTGATTTTGATGGATAAGTGGGAACTGGGTGCATTGTGGAGGGGAAAGGTGAGGGAGAGTGTTAAGCTTTGGGAAGGGGAGTGGGGTGGCCTGAGGACCTTGAGGAAGGGCCAGTGTGATTAAAGTCAGGGCAGAAGGGCTGCAGAACAATTGAAGACGCTTGGTCTGAACAACAACAGAATGCGAAGTTGGGAGAGGATGCAAAAAATCAGGATGGATGGGTCCAGTTCTGAATAAACCTTGATTATGGGGAGAAGAAGTTAGACCTGATTTGATGGGAATGGGCAGCCAATAGTTTCTACTGATAAAAGTGCTGTTTTATGAAGTTTTGTTAGAATGAGGAGTTAAATAGCCTATGGTTTTTTATCCTTCTGACTGCGGACAGTAATTACCATTTCAATTCCATGTTTCTTCTTCTGATAACAACATATATTTAGGTGAGAACTTTAATATATGCTATCTTATGTAATAACTTTGTTATATTTAGTAGCATTCCCTACTCATTTAATGCGTGTTTTGTGGTTACTATGAAAAAGCACTCTATTATTTTTACTATCAACAACACCAAACCAATGGCAGATCCTCAAGTGTTTATTGAATACAAATGGATAAATTAGATTTTTAAAAAAAAACATTCTTATATAATAAAGGCAAGTTCTTGAATATAAAATATCTTGATTACCTTTTATTCTTTCTTTTTTTTTGTGGGGGGGGTTATTGTGGGTTCATTTGTACCCTTGACTTCCATAAACTGTGGAGGAGACATTTCATTTGCCTTTGAATGACTTAATGATTTTCTGATTATAAATCCATTTATACATGTGCTTAGCTGCAAAAGTTTAATTAATAATTATATATCCCTTTACTCTAGGTAGGATGGGGTCAAAGAAAAAACTTTATATATAATTTGTATATGTATTTAATCCTCTTAAGAAGAGCACCATCCAATTTTTTCCTCTAGTAATGTAACTTTGTATGATACACTCATCTCATTTTTATATGAAATGCATTATTTCTTACTAACTCATCCACTTTAACAAGTTCATTTATTCTTATGTGTTTCCTCAGTGGAAACAGATCCAATACAGGGAGAAGAATCTTTAGTTATTGGTGTAATTTCTACTCGCTTCCTTGTACAGGAGATTATTAAAGGAAGGGGTAGTTTAAGGACAGACCCTAGGTCCCTCTTAGATTTCTAGAAGTTGTTTTTCTGACTGCTGTTTATTACTTTGCTTACTCAAGGTAATTATAGCTCTCCTCCTATGTCTATCTGGATAGATTCAAGTTTTTATAAGGGCTGGTCCGTGTACACTCGACCCACAAAGGAAAGAAAGCATTCTTTTTATTACCACCAGTGCTTGCCTTGAGAGAGATAGGAAACTCAAAGTTAAACTTGAAATCTGGACCTCCACATTGGTCACTTTGTTAATCTGCCCAAATTTTGAGGTTCAATCTGCCTTAACACTCACTATTAATTCAGCCCATCAGTTAACCATAAGCCCTTCAATAATAGCCCACAGGAATTCCCTAGTAGACACAACTTTCTGGCTTATTTGGAAATTATACAAGGCCTCCACATAGAAATGGTTGAAAATGTCAACAGACATGCTCTTTTTACCTAGACTGAGGAGGAAAAAAAAAGCTGCTTCTGTGCCAGTTTGTAACAGTCTTGCTTCCATTTCAACTATATCAATGCATATCAATTTTGGCTACACATTAGAGTCAACTGGGAACTTTCAAAACTACCAGTGCTTAAGCTCCATCCTATATTCACAGAGATGGGGAGGTGGGGTATGAGGCAGGAGCATCTGAGCTTTAAAAAATTCTCAAGTGATTCTAAGGATGAGCCAGGATTGAAAACCACTGAGCTTTAGAGCAAGAAGATGCACTCCTCTAGAAGATGATATAGTTGATATTTTTGACTCTACTGTGGCATGCTGAGATGTTAACTAAGACTCGATGTTTATTGTCTACTTTTAGAGTCAGATACGTGGTAGACTCCACCTCCTTCCAAATAAGCATAAACCCATCAGAGTTTCCTATGTCGCCTACTGAAATATGACCTGGTCAATGCATCTGGGACTGACCAAACTCGGGAGGACAGAGAGAACCCAACTTTTGATGATGATGGAAAAGGTAACTGAGCATGGCTGAAAGAACATCCGGACAAACAATTGGTTTCACGATTCACTGCGTGCATTGGGCAAGTCATCACATCCTCCAAGACCCTTTTTCCTAGTCCAGTAAATAAGAGATAATAACCCCATGCCTATTTCACAGGGCTGTTGGGAGTGTCACGAGGGACTGTGTCCCCGAAAGCACTTATAAACTTAGAAGTTTCACACTTCATAGAAGAGAGTATTCCTACTTGTGTAATGGTTATTTCAACATGTCTTACATGTGTTCTTTCTATGGACTGAGCACTAGAAAATACAATTTAATAATTGTGGATGAAACACAAATAGACATGTAGCTAATATTTTCATCATATTTTCCTTCACGTTTATCCAGATGATAAACCATCCACAAAATCGAACTACGGGAAATCATTAAGTAAAAAGGGAATCTGATCTGTTTAAAAACTAGAATGGAGGGGCATCTGGGTGGCTCAGAGTGTTAAAGCCTCTGTCCTGGGATTGAGCCCTGCATCGGGCTTGATTAGGAATTTTGATCAAATCAGTTATTAGAGGAACATGAGAAAATAAAATATTTAAAGGACAGAAAGATTTTCTCAGAAAGGACAAGTACACCTGTATAAAGCTGACTCCATGACAAAAGGGAATGAACATCCAGGGGCCAGAAGAAGAGCTCTCTGCTCTACAGGGAGCCTGCTTCCTCCTCTCTCTCTGCCTGCCTCTCTGCCTACTTGTGATCTCTGTCTGTCAAATAAATAAATAAAATCTTTAAAAAAAATAGAATGGAGAAAACCTAAAGTTATTATCACAAATGTTATTAAATCTTTATTGCCCATGACTTTATGTTAGGTATTGTGTGATGCAGGCTTACTTGGAACTTTAAAAGATTATATACTAAAAAACAATCCAAAGTGTAAATGATATGTATTTGAAACCTAAAATGAACACAATACTAATGGAATGGAATTGTTCTAAGGGACTTCTCTGGTTAAAATCTCTAAGCTAACGTTTATGGGAAGGAAAGGAGAGACAACCACCTACAATTTTTCTCTGATTTGTTATAGTGGTGATGATGAATAAACTATGGACTATAGTGACACTTTGATTAAAAAATTCTTTGGCAAGAGTGCTCTTTTTTGGATTAACAACAACAACCAAAACAAACTAAAAATCCTCAAGAATCACATGAAACAGAACAGTTTGATTTTGTAGCTACAGGAAAAAAATCTATTTTCATGAAGGTCTTCTCAATGAATATGTGTGTTGAAGGTATCTCAAGGCATGGTTGTAGTCTCAAAAGTTCACAGCCTTTTTTTTCTTATAAACCCTGGTCACCTCCATCATTGGAACCCCTTTTCTGCCTTCAGCTGGTATTCTCTTGTCTGTCATCACACTTGGAAGATGATTTGTTATGCACGACTTAAAAGCATTCATAGGAAATATTGTCTTGATCAGAAATTGTTTTAATCTATTATTTCAGAAGAGAGAAATAGATATCTTTGTGAGAAGAAAATGAATCTTAAAAAAAAAAAAAAAAAAAAAAAAGGAAGTGAAGGGTCCCCTGGTTGGCTCAGTTGGTTAAGTGGTTGCCTTTTGCTCAGGGCATGATCTCAGGATCCTGGGATGGAGCCCTGAGTCAGGCTCTATATTCAGTGGGGGAATCTGCTTCTGCTTGTGCCTGATCACTCTTACTCTCTCTCTCAAATGGATAAATAAAATATTTTTGAAAAAAGGAAATAAATATTAAATCTTTCTACATAAGAAAAGAGAGACAGTGTGCTTTATTGTAGAACTCTGACTATATTAAAGCACTATGTTAGAGGACTCTTGACTATCAAAGGCATTTTGGATCCCCCTTTCTACCCTTTATTTAACATGGGATAATATTATGTGTAACTTTGGTCCTTATATGCTTTCTCCGATTCACATATGAATTATTTAAAGACGAATTATCATTAGTCATAGCATCTAAGAGTCAGAATGGCCTGTGAAAAGCTCTGGTCCCAAGTTCTGCCAAATTCAGACATTCCATTAGAACATCCTGAAAAAAGATTGTTAGTCTGAATGAGTTCAGTGCTGAAGATGCTACTACTTTATATTTTGGGACACTCACTTTCTTAGGAGGTTCTGCCTTATACTTTTCCAAAATCTACCTCCTTCTATCTTCCACTTATTTCACACTCTGAAACTACAAAGAAGTCAAAAGATATTTGTAGGTGATGTCCTCCCTTAGTTTTCCCTTCTTAATTTCAAGGAATTCTGGTTCCTTCAACTCAAATACCTCTTATGATAAGGTGTCTAGGACTTTGAGTTGTTAATTTCTTTCCTTTAAATACAGTCCTTCTTTCCATTATCCCACATGATCTATAGTACATGACCTATAGACATACTGCTACAGCAATAGTATCTCTTGAGACTTTGTGTAAGTTCACATATGTGGTATGCATGTGTTATGGACTGATTGTTTGGGTCCCTCCCCAATTCACACCTCAGTGTGATGGTATTCGGAGATGGGGTCTTTGAAAAGTGATTAGGCTAGATAGGGTCATGGGGGTGGTAGGGCTCCCATAAAGAAATTGTTGCCCTAACAAAGACAGACACCACAGAGCTTGCTCACTCTTCCTCTTTGCCACAGCAAAAAAAAAAAAAAAAAAAGAGGCCACAGCAGGAGGGTGGCCTTCGGCAAGCAAGGGGAACCTTCTGCAAACCGGCTGTCAGTGGAACCCGACCATGCTGGGCACCATTACATCAGACGTTCAATCTCCAAAACTGAGAAAGCTACTCAGCCCACAGTATTACATTATGGCAGCCTGAACAGACTTAGACAGCACACGTGTAGTTAAAAAAAAGGGGGCGGATATAATTTTGATTATTGGATGAAGTCACTGTGATTTATCCAACAGATTATTTAGATTTTAAAAATACACAAATACCTTGAAAATCTACTTGCTTAATGATTTATACTTTTCACTTTTTAAGATCATAAGACTTCAAATTGGAAATTTATGTGAAAAAATCAATATCTTAGTGAAGCAAGAAGTTTTATGACTGTAAATATAGATAGCTTTGATATATAGCGTTTGCCTCCCTTTTTATCATTTATGTAATAAATATACATATTTATATATACATATACCTCATGTGTTTCACACATCTCATAATTATGTATTATATACATCTCACATATATTTGCACATACATGTATGTATATGTGCGAGTACATACATCATATCATGTCCTATCATATCCATCTTTATTGTTTGCTTCCTGCTTAGCTAATGTTCACCTTCTTATGTATTTATTAGTGAATCAAGTCAGAAAGATGAGCCACACTTTTTGGGGAAATGTACCCTGTTTAGTAAAATTGCCTTTTTCTTTCTTCATTGGAAGAAAGAAGTGGGAGTAGTTTTTGTAACAAGGTTACTAATTCTAATGAGTGGGAGCATAAACACACTCTATTTTTAGAGCAGATGGGCATCTCCAGTAATAAGTGGGATCTGTCTCATGCAAGTTATCTCAACTGCCACTGCCGAGGGGTGACCAAGGAAAGAAGGCTGGGGTCTGGTAGACTCCATTTTGCACACCACAGTCACAGTTAGAATGTACATGGACATAATGTTTGAGTTTAATATTAGCTGGACAAGGAAATCCCTTATTAATCAAGTCTAGAAGCCCTACCATTCATTTCACAGGTCAGACCCTAGGACCAGGGCAGAACTCACATTCAATGCAGACTAGAGAGGGATCATGCCTCCAATTCCTATGAACTGGCATCACCTTATTCTTACCATCTATGCTAATGGACTCCTTGAAATTCTGACCAATGTTCACATGAACTGAGACTATGAGCACACACCGTTTAAAATGGGATAAATTCTGTTCATTATTATCTATTCCTCTAGATGTGTAATCCATTGTAGATCTGTGTCTGGATTAAGGATCACTGTATTATTTTGGGGAAAGTTTTAGTTACTTGTAAGGATAATTTACATTATCTTTACATTAGATCTACACATATATCCTCCTTCAATAATTCAGAGCAGAAAGTTTATAGGATTATCATAGCTCTCTTCTAGAAGTTTCAAGAGTATTTCAAGAGTTTAGTATCTTACAAATAACAATCTTGTTTCCTCTTCTTGTTTCTTGTGCTCTTTGTGTAACAAGATTATACATAAGATGGGGTTGGTCATTTATTTTCTTCCCCTAAAACATTGTGACCAATCTCATCAGATTCTTGGTCTGAGACAGACTGGAAATTTGGGAGGAAATAGACTCTCCTAATGATTAGAATTCTGGTAAATAATATAAAATATATTTTACTGGAACATCAACATTCAGAATTTGTTTCCTTCCTAAAATCCCTTTCTGAAAGAAGCTTCTTCAAGAAACTGACACTAAGACAGGGTTATCATATCAAGGAGATGAGCAAAAGCAAGCTAGTAAAGAGTTGTGATTGTACTCCTTCCTCACTCCTCTGTTCTTCAGACCTGACAGGTGTAGCTGTCCAGGACATAGTATAAAATGTGACCAGAGTACCTGTGCCATCTTGTTGTAAGCCACCAACATAGGATGCCCATACTGAAAACATAACCATATTTTAACTTACTAACCACTAACGTGTTCCTGTTCTGTAAGCAAAGGTTGGTTGGGTTTCTTTTGTATTCAGTTTATAAAAAGCTTGCTTAACTAAGTGGCTCTTACACTTTTCTAAATGTTCTCCCTTAAGTAAATAATAGTAGTACGATGTTCTGAAGTCCCACCATTTTGCAATGCTCAGGAAGAACATATTCGTTTCTTTAGACATTTTCACACAATGCACTGGGAGTAGAGGGCTCAAAGGAAAATGTCATCTCCACAGTCACTGAAATTACTCTCATTTTGGAGATATTTTGGGAAATAAGTCAAGGCAGCTCCCCTGGTCATCAATCAGACTTATCTGCATATACCTGAAGAAAGTTAGACTTGTGTTCTTCATAGACTGAGTATTGTGAGAACTGCAGTGCATACAAACAGACACTGAACAGGATTTTGATGCTAGGGTCTCTAGTGAGCAGTATGGGTACCTTCTATAAAACACAGGGCTAAAATCTCTGCTAGAGCAGTAGCTACATTATAATTGGATCCCAGGAGTTTTATTAGCAGTGGGATGGGAGGCGAGTTGAGAGCATCATCTGGGTGTCTGAGCAACGAATCTCACAAACACTGTGCTATATAGGATCCAGAGGTGGAAAAACTGTTCTCAAGGGCTCAGTGGCCCCTGTATGCTGCCACCTTGCTCAGAACTACCAAAGGGCTTCTCTAAGGCACAACCTTGCCAGTGCATGGAGAAAGGTTACAGTTGCTTTGAATATGAAATTCTTGGAATTAAGTCAGTCTTGAGCTAGCTAAGAGATAACTGGTTCCATTTTTTCCTATAGTCCAATCCTTCCAGGGAACAGAAATATGTTTGGGTTCTCCAAACAATGTTTATGTGTCTTATCTTTTGTGTGTATGTAAGAAATGTGGTTGGAAGAACTAAAGGTGTCCACAGCAGCTTTAGTTTCGATTTTGAGGCAGCAGTGTTGCCAAAGTGGAGTCTATTTCCAAAGCAATCATTCTCTTTTAGGAGGAGAAAGATAATCTTTGGATTAATTTTCCTTCTCCTTTCCAGTCTTCTTCTCTCTCTATTTTCATTTCTCCACCTATCTAGAAAAAAATGGTAGAAAACTTTGGGCCCCCCAGACAAGTGACACTTCCAGGATAGTCTGAAGACTTCTAGTCATTTCATCCCATCCAACCACAGAAAGCTACCACCAGGGGCCCAATAGTTCGGCTCAGCTCAGCTAAAAGGTAGATGGCATTACAGGGCAGTATGGCTGAATAGGGGAAATAGAGCTATTTGGAGAGGTTTTTTTTTTCTCCTTTCCCAGTGGGGTTTTCCTCTGATTTTGTGGAAAATACAGTAACATGACACCCTCCTTCCTTTCTAGAGCAGTCACAAAGAAAGGAATGCAAATAATTAAAGTGTAAAGTCTGGTGCTTAAACAGGGATAGTCTCGTAACAAAAAGGCAGGTGAAAGGGATGGTGGTGTTCAGTTTGCTTATGTAAGGCTTTAATTTCATGCCACTACTTCTGTGGGGATGGTAGTTATTCTAGAAATTTCTCCAAATCTCCTCCGAGCCTGTCTCCGGTGTAACTTTTGCATTTTTGTTTGTGTTCTCTTTTCCTTGGGACTGATGAAGACTGGGTGGAGCTGGGAAGGTGGGATCAGAGATGTGTAGTGCCAGCCTCAGTGTCTCTGAGCTCTTTTTGAGCTCTGTATCTCTCTCTCACATGATCTCAGTGTAGCCGCCACAATGACTACTCCCACATCTCTAGGTAAGGAAGCCAGCATGGTATATAAATCAGGAACGTTTGTTGTCAGAATTCAAGCTCACATCTGATTCCAGAACCAAGGTCTGTAACTACCACAATAAAGAGTCATCCTTACTCTTTTTATTTTTCTCAAATTAAGCCCCAGTCTAAATCTTATTTTCTATATGAAAATTCAGTATAATTTGTGAACCTGGACTAGCGCTGGATTGGATCTGTATAAAAGCCACCACGTGCCATGTGGGATACCTCTAGTCAGTCATCCAATTTACCCCTTCAATTAGAAAATTAATATAAACATTTGTCAACCAATTTCTGTGGTTAGGGGAATAAACTGCTCAAACTGAAAATGTCTACATCTCTCAAACTAGAGAAAAATATTTTGAAAGATTAATAGAAATATGGTCAGAGAGGTTCTAAGTTAAAAACCAGGAGCTATCATTCCTGGCTGTGTGTTAGCATCTGCATGACATTAGCCTTTTAAAAAAATTGGTAAGCTACAATTTACTTTAGGTCCTCTGATGAGTAACATTGATGTTTTAGGCAGGGACTCCAATATGCGTCACTTCTTACCTCAAGCTGACTGTTACACCAACAATCCTGGCTGATGAAAAATCTTCCTGCAATTGTTGTATTTTTACTCAAAGCATGCTTCTTTTCCCCATTCCAGCTGGTCTAATAGGTGGATGAAAGAATTGCCAAAAACGCAGTGCAGAAGCATCTGGCTCTGAAGAAAAATACATCAACCTTATTTTCTTTATTTCCTATTCCTTTAGAATTTGTAGTATATAGAGGAAGACCATTTTGCAAGAGGTTACTAATGATGGGAGTAAATACTCCTGGCTTGGCAAGTGAGCACACACGTATGGGAAATGAAGAAATCTGAGTAAACATTGAGGTTTGCTGGCAGCAATCACCATCTTCCAAGATTTTTAGGCCCCTGGGTGCAAAAGGCAACAAACTCCTGCAGCGTTTTGCAATGGAGTCTAGGTGTTTATCTAGAAGATCAATTCTTTTTTTTTTTTTTTTTTTTAAGAATCAATGAAATCTTATGTCGTCTGCAGAGAATCTCTTGCTTTGGCAGGCTAAGAGAATGCCTATAGGATATTTTGGAACTATTTTCATTTAAAATGCTCAGATATGAGACAGGAAAAAGAAAGAAGTTCCTATTTAGAAAACTTCAGTGTCATGACCAACTTACTGAAACTTGGATTAAAAAGATAAACGCTTTACAGGCTTTAAGACAAATTCAGTAATTAGTTAGGACCCTTGCTAGACCTTGCATTGACTCAGAATTCAGGTGTGCAGCATTGCCCCGCCGTACTCTTCTGTGGGCTACGTGCCTATACAATGTAGGTAGTTTTCCTTGCAAAAATGCTCTGCTGATATTATGCACACCAAAACATAATTTTGAAACTAAAAAATAGATTCTGCGTAAGTTACGTGGATAATCTAGCTGGGATGGCCAAATCTCACTAGCTACCACCAATGGCTCTGAAGCTGGTTCAGACCACCATAGTTATTGGTGAACCAGCAATAGCCCAGCGTGGCAATGAGAACCCGTGGATTCTCTAGACTCCAACTGAATTTTGTGCACCTTTAAGTCTACTATTTCAAGATACGGGTAGTATTGTGTCTATCCCGTCTTAAGATTTTTCTTTGTTTACTTGCTATAGTGATTGAAATTCCTCAAATAGATAATTCACTCCTTTGACAATATAGCATATTTTCTTAAAGAAAAAGTCATAAGCCCAAATAGTTCATCAATATTTTTGATTTAATTAATATTTTGCATATCATCAGTGATATGAATTTGCTCATCAGATCAGTTTTCTCCACAAAAACTAGATAAGAACAGTGATTAGGAATTTTGATCAAATCAGTTGTTAGAAGAATATGAGAAAAAAAATATTTAAAGGACACACGGATTTTCTCAGAAAGGACAAGTACACCTGCATAAAGCTGACTCCATGATAAAAGGGAATGAACTGGGCGTCTGGGTGGCTCAGTGGGTTAAGCCGCTGCCTTCGGCTCAGGTCGTGATCTCAGGGTGCTGGGATCGAGTCCCACATCAGGCTCTCTGCTCAGCAGGGAGCCTGCTTCCTCCTCTCTCTCTGCCTGCCTCTCTGCCTACTTGTGATCTCTCTCTGTCAAATAAATAAATAAAATCTTTAAAAAAAAAAAAAAAAAGGGAATGAACATCCAGGGGCCAGAAGAAGGGCATGAAAATGTATGCATTGTTTTTTGCATAGAAAACCAATGGTCACACTGTGATGGGAATTTGCCTAGCTCATTTTTAACTTTTCTACATGTGATTTACAGACCTGTAGCAGAGTTGCCTGGAAGCGTGTTAAAAATGCAGAGTCTCAAGCCCCAGCCCAAACTTAATCAGAATTTACGTTTAAACAATATGGCCATGTGACCTATATGCACAATGAGGTTTGAGAAGTGCAGTTCTCTAAGATCGAATCTCTCTGAGGTAAGGTGTATTACATGAAACATCCCTTAGCAACTCTTAATTGGACAATGTATGTTGGATCCACAATGGGCCAGGGAGATTCACTTTCTGTATTTGAAAGTTGAAACAGAGAAAAGAAATTTTGAGGGAGAAAGAGAAAGGGGGGAAGGGAAAGGAAGGAGTGGGAGTGGGAGTGGGAGAGGGAGAGGGAGAGGGAGACTAATAATATGTGGGTGGACCACCTCAGAGTCAGAGAAAACCTATTTGGAGAGGGAGAGAGAAATGAAGCAGATTTTCAGAGAAGCAAGCATGGAATCTCTAGTTCCTATTTCCTTTTCTGTCCCAAGAGGTTTAGTAAACCTAAGTTCCACAAAGCTAGGTAAAGATATGACACCTGTTCTCTAGTGCTTATATGTGGGAAGGCTGGAGGTAATGAGTGGGTAAAATGGATGTAATTTCAGGACCTGATATAGCCTGTGTGAACCAGCAAGAAGCTCAAACCAATGGAGAGTCAAGGCTGACATCTTCAAAGTCATTATTATATTGTTTGGATAACACAGACTCTTTTGGGCATCATAAGGAATTTGACTTCCAAAGCAAAAAACAAATTAAAGAAGGTAGCCCTAGGATGGAACTCCAGGTAAAGAAATAACATAGAGTGGTGCCTGGGTGGCTCAGTTGATTACATTCCTGACTCATGATTTTGGTCAAGTCATGACTCACAGTCATGACATTGAACCCTGTGTGAGGTTCCACAGGGGGCAGGGAGCCTGCTTAAGATTCTCTGTCTCCTTCTCTCTCTGCTGCTGCCCCACTCTCTCTTTCTCTCTCTTTCTGGAAAGAGAGAAAGAGAGAAAGAGAAAGAAAGAAAGAAAGAAAGAAAGAAAGAAAGAAAGAAAGAAAGAAAGAAAGAAAGAAAGAAAGGAAGGAGGAAAGAAAGAAAGGAGGAAAGAAAGAAAGAAAGAGGGAGGAAGGAAAGAAAGAGGGAGGAAGGAAAGAAGGAAGGAAGGAATAAATCACATAGAACCTCTGAAATATTTCTTGGCAATTGTCGCTGCTTAAAAGATGAGTGAAGAGATTTTTCCATATTTCACTATTTAAGCTATCTAGCTGCCTTTTCGTAGAGTGATCCAGAGAAAGAAACTCTAGAGACCTGAAAGCAAGAATGGAAAGCTGTCCTACATCATCTTTGTTTTCTGCTGTACTTGCTTCCTCTCTGCCCTGCTAACAGATGTCTTCCCTGGGAGAGGTGTGGAACAGAGCTCTCCAGAAGCAGTCACTGGGGAAACAGTAAAATTAGTCCCTGAGGACCATTATGAGAGCTGAGGGCCTACTGTGACGACAGGGGGACCCTCATAGCTCCCTCTGCTCCCTCTTTTCCCCCATGTGGCCCAGAGGAGCAGAAGTTGAACTGTGGAGAATACTAGTTGAAGAATAAAGAGCAAATGTTCAGAAGGAACTCATTTTCAGTAATCATTCTAGATAAAAATCATTCTAAAGAAATCATGTATTTCCCTGCATTCTGAGTATACCAAACTCATTTTTAACTAATTTGATTTCTGGGATCTAATAATAGTCTATTCATAAGGACCCACCATAAATAGATTTCTCTGGTCTATTTCTCTGGTCTAGGTGCAGTCTGGATACTGAAAACCACCATTTCTGGCTTCATTCGGCCTTGTTACCCTCTGCATTTGGAGGTCCCCAAGGTTAACAATTCTGATTTTTGGCACCCTGCACTTCTTTGGCTGGTTGGATACATCCTCTGTAGCTCACTGTAACGTTTCATCCCTGTGTGGATAGGTCTAGTGCAGGTCATTTCTTAACTCTGCTAGGCCTGGCCATGGTGCCATATTTGGCTAATTCCATCAGGCATGATATCAGTTCTTATGACTTAATTGTTCTCTCTATTCACATGGCCCCCAAATCTATAATTTTTAGTCATGTGCCTCATTTATCATCTACTCCAAAATATCTTAAGTTGTTTTACTTTGGAAGTATTGCTATTCCCATATTAAACCCAAAGTGTTGAAAACAAAGACCTTTTTTTTTTCCTTACTCTTCTGATTTCCTTCCCTCAATCAGAGGGCCCACAGTGATCTGCATGAGCATATGAACACCGTAGGGGTCTCTTACCTTGGAGAAATTCAAATGTGCTTGCATTATTCTCTGTAATGGTGTTACATTTCCTGCAGCTCTAGCCAAGGGCAGGAGGAAAGAGGCTGGATTTGGCAGTGCAAACTTATCTTTGAAGGACTTGTTTTTCCACTTTCCCTAAAGCTCATACCCTTCCTAGTAGATGAAGGGAGGTGGGGCTTGTGGTATCCCTCTGAGTGTGAGAAGGGCAGAGGGGAAAAGCTGCTGAGAGGAGTGGGGTAGGAACATTCTGACATATATGTCTTCCCCACTGAGAACCCCTAAAGAGGAGTTGCAAAATGGTGGCCTAGTGAACCTGGCTGCACTGAATTTAAATGAAAGGAAAATTATATTAGCTGCTAACATTTACAAACCAGGATGTTTACACATATATCTGAATTTCTAGATTTTCTTCAAAAATGTGTGGAGATAGCTATATAGACCCTGCATTTCCTGAGAACTGAGAGCAACTGCGTGCTCAATGGGGGCATTTGCTCTCTGGGTGGCCTCTGCACCGCCCTGTCTTATGTTGAACACAGTCAATTTCACTCTTATACATCACCCGCCTGGCTCCTGGAGGCATCTGAGTGCAAGATCTCTGGGAGAACACCTAGAGAGGGAAGTTGGAGGTTTGCAAATCCACTCCTAGGATCACCAGCACTACATCTTGGAAACAGTAAGAGCTTGACACACGCTTATTGAATTGATGTGACTTTGAATCTTTGGATTAGAAAAGGTTACAGCAGGAGGACTGTAGACTTGCAGTGATTGTATAGCTATAGTTAAAGATAGCTATAAAACTTGATTTAGTTCAAGTACAAGAAGTGTCTGTCACATATTCCTGACATATTGAGAATACACTTTCTGGTATTTAAGTGCCTAGTGGTTTTATCAGGCATGCTTCTAAGAAATGACACATACTTCACAATCACCCATCCTGTAAAAGAGAGCCAGAGAACTAACTGCATGTACAGTGTTGACTACTTTCCAGGTTGTTCAGTATGAACCATTTGGAGAGAAATAGTCTACTCTTTTTTTCCACCTTAAACTGCTATTATAATAACACTTCATCTTTGAATATAAATCACTAAAGTTTTCAGCTGTAATTGCCTGGTATCTCAGGTTCAGTGTCTTAGGGAACATAGCAAATATTCATAAGAATAAAAGTTAGGAGAGTTTTAAAGATAAAGAGGATCACATACACACACAAACACACACACGTGCACACACACATACATACACATTTGGTTAACTTTGAACGAAAAGATAGTGTTTAAAATATTGCAGGGCCATTTTGAGAATTAATGATATAATGCATGGAAAGCACAAAATACAGTCTGGCATCTAAAAGTATCTAGTACATGTTAGTTGTTTTTATAGATAATCAATTAATAGTTGATAGGAGGTGATTAGCTTTATCTGAAAAGAAGGTATTTTGAACACCATATTATCAAGATGCTAGGAATGGTTTAGTCTTGCTCATTGACTGGTATCACTGTCCAGTTCGTAATTTTCGAGTCTCAGCACAGGAACCAAGCACCCCTTGGACATGGAGCCCGAAGAGTCTTCCTGCTTCTTCTAGGGGGCCACCAGCCGCCAGGACAACATAGATAGTTGGGAGTGCCTTAGTTTGGTAACTGCTCCCCACAAGGCAACTAACCTGGGCATCTTCCAACAAAATATAGTTTATTACAGGAAATAAATGACAATATTAAGTGCATTGAACTGTGCCCCAAGACTTTTTGGGGGGGGGCAGAAGACTATTTTATGAGCAATTTTTGCAAATTCTTCTCCCCATACCCACTCCCATTCCACCTTAACTGTGTCAGGAACACCATCCTGTCATGTATCTGCCTTGGGTTTCTTCTCTGTTTAGTTCACCAATGCTCAGAAAAAACCTTGGTTTTATTTCAATGAGCTGCACAATTTGATGCAACAGTGGTAGCTAAAATGGTTTACTTTCAACCATACTGATTTATAGAATAGACACTGAACAGATTATTTTTAAAATAGAAATTTCTGCAAAACCCCCCATACTTCCCATTGAAACAGTTCTGGGAAACATAATGTGATTTTTTGGGTTTGTTTTGGAGGGGGGTGGATTAGCAAATAAACACACTGACTTCAAAGATTTCCATCTTGTTTTCATGGAACCTAAATGAGATTAGATGACTTGTGATTTATGCTACCACAGTCTTCCGTCACTTCCCACTTTAAATAAAAATATGGTTTTAATTAAAATCACATGCATTGAATTTTTAGCTCCTAAAAAAAGTATGATGGATTACTCGATGAGTGCCAAGAGACACATGGAGCATCCTCACGATATTAAGGCACATGGCCTTCAAGTTGCACGTCTGGGGTATGCTTCTGTCTGCTCACTCCAGCAGCACGTTCTCCCCTGGGGGGGGAAACAATCACAACAAGAAACCCCCACAAAACAAGGGCCACATTTACATAACATTCTGTACTTGTAAACTACATTTTTTGTCTTATTTGGATCTTATAGCAGCCCGGTGGGACAGGTGCATGGGTATTATTGTTTCCCTTTATGAAGGGGTAATCTAAGGCTCAGAAGTTAAAGGGACTTGCTCAATAGTGCAATAAATGGTAGCGTTAGAGCTCAGACCAATGTCTTTTGAATTCAAATCCAGTGTTACAACTCAATCATGTCACTACTTTCAGGTCCAAAATAAAATTTTGATTTTGGTACCACCTGTTTCCATATTGGAGTTTTACACATGCTTACATGCTGTTCTCTCTTCCTGGAATGCTCCTTCCCAGATCATTGGACTCCTCCTTAGAGAGGATCTGCCTAAAAGAGCAACACACCCACCTTCATCTAGGGCTGCTGAGACAGAATACCACTAAGTGATATAAAGAATAAAGATTTATTGTCTCATAGTCTTGGGACTTAAAGTCCAAAATCAGGTCAGACTCCTGAATGGAGGGGGGTTCTTCTAGACAGGTGTAGCCCTCTGGTTGGAGGCTGGGTTCCTCTCTGGATGGTAGGGTTGATTCTTTGCCGGGGGTTGGGGGAACACAGGGGTAGTTTTATTTCAGGCTCTTCTCCTTAGTATAGATGGTCATCTTCATGCTCACGTGACGCTCTCCCTATATGTGTGTCTGTGTGTACAAATCTTTTTTTTTTTTTTTTTTTAAATAAGGACACCACTGTTATTGCAAGTAGGGTCCATTCTAATAATCTCACTTAACTTCATTAATTCCATGAAAATCTTATCTCCAAGTAAGGTCCTACTCTGATGTATTGTGGGTTAGGGGGAAGGCATATGAATGCCTGGGGAGGGTGGGGGGCACAATTCAGCCTATAGTACCTGCCTTTTCTACTGCCATGCTACTCTCCATCCCCTCTCCTACTCTCCTCATCTCAGTTAATGGCATCACCATTTACCCAGTTCCTTAGGCCAGCTATTCATAATTTTCTCTTTACTTCTGTTCACTACATCCCATTCATCAGTAGGGTTTCTCAGACTTCCTACCATCAAAATATCGCCTGAATATAAACTTCTCACCACTATGGACTACTTAGTCCAAACCACTATTCTTCTCCTTGGACTAATGTCATTGTTCATTCCCAGTGCCCCGGTGCCCACTCAGAATCTATTTTCTGTACAGAAACAAGTGTGAGCTCTTTAAGATATAAGTTACGTTATGACACTCCCTGTTCAAAACGCTGAGTTAAGAATAAAATCTAAAATCTTTGCCATGGATTTGGGGCTTAATATTTAAAATGAATTCTGGAGATCAGCAGTATCAGTACCCTGTGGAAACTTGTTAGACAGAATCCTGGGTCCTACATGTGCACCTGAATGTTTATACCAGCAATGTCCACAATAGCCAAACTATGGAAAGAGCCTAGATGTCTATCAACAGATGAATGGATGAAGAAGACATGCTGTATATATATAATGGAATACTGTGCAGCCGTAAAAAACATGAAATCTTGCCATTTGCAACAATGTGGATAGAACTAGAGGGTATTAAACTAAACAAATCAGAGAAAGTTAATTATCATATGATCTCTCTGATATGAGGAATTTGAGAGGCAGGGTGGGGAGTCATGGGGGGAAGGGAGGGAAAAAATGAAACAAGATGGGATCGGGAGGGAGACAAACCAAAAGAGACTCTAAATCTCAGGAAACAAACTGAGGGTTACTGGAGAGGGGGTAGGGGTGGGTGGCTGGGTTATGGACACTGGGGACAGTATGTGCTATGGTGAGTGCTGTGAATTGTGTAAGACTTATGATTCACAGACCTGTACCCCTGAAACAAAGAATGCATTATATGTTAACAACAACAACAAAAAGGATCTTGGGCCCTATACTGCAGACTCACTGAATCAAAAAGGCATTTTAACAATATGTTCAGGTGATTTGTGTGTATTTTGAAGTTTGAGAAACACTGGCCTAGAGAACTGTGTAGGATGTCCTCCAACCTGTATCTCTGAACTCAGTTCCTTCTGCCACTCTCACTTTTGTCCATGTAATTCCAACTCACCTTCTGGCTGTTTCCCACCCTTTGTGGCTCTTTCTCTGCCTAGAATGCCTTCTTCTTCTTCTTTTCCTTTTTAAGACTTTATTTATTTGAAAGACAGACAATGAGAGAGGGAACACAAGCAGGGGGAGTGGGAGAAGGAGAAGCATGCTTCCTGCAGAGTGGGGATTCTGACGTGGGGCTCTATCCCAGGATTCTGGGATCATGACCTGAGCCCAAGGCAGATGCCTAATGACTGAGACACCAGGCACCCCCCTGGAATATCTTCTTAGAGACTATCCTATCTGAAAAAGCAAGCCCTGTCCCCCTAAGATTTTCTTCTGCTTTGTTTTCTGTATAGTCTTTATTGCTACCTGAAATCATATGCATTTATCTAAATTTAATTTTTTCAGTCAATGACCTGTAAACTTCATGAGATCAGAAACCTTATTTTATTCACTGCTATTTCCTCCTCAGCAGAGAAGAATGGCTGGCACACAGTAAGTTCTCAATAAGTATTTTCAGGAAAGGTAAATATCTACAGTTCTGGTATAGGATAGGTCATTTTTGTGTGTGCTGATTCAATTAATTACTTTGCCTAGTAAAACACTCTCAGGCTACTGTTGATTAGAGTGTGGTGTTTTACTAATTCACCACTTTTTATGATTCCCCCTCTTATGTTATTTTTTCTTGCTTTCTAATCTCATCTTCCTTCTTCTTCTTTGGAAGAGCCATGGGGTTCTTTTCTATGACACAGTACCATAAAAATGGCCAGGAGTGATACAACAGGCAATTTCTACTCAACTTGCCAAAGCAACATGAAATAATACAAGTTTAATAATGATTTCATTATATAGCAGGTGCTGGCTGGAGTTTCTGGACTTCAAGCTTTTGAAATCAAAGAAAATTTTAAAATTGCAACCTTAGTGTAAAATCTTGGCAATAAACTCAGCACAGATGGCTGCAACATTTCAAGCTTTGTTTACAAAATAGTGAACTTATCTCTTGATCTGTGAGACACTTTTGCTCTCTAATGAGCCGAGGAAGATTCTAAAATATGAAGTGTCAATGAGCTCTGATTACTTCTTCATTACAGAGAAGTCTCTTCAAAACCGTCCCTGGAAAAAATGCATATTTTAATATACGTATCTGATGTATATTAAGAAACTCTTTTTTTTTTTTAATTATTTATTTGACAGACAGAGATCACAAGTAGGCAGAGAGGCAGGCAGAGAGAGAGAGAGGAAGGGAAGCAGGCTCCCTGCTGAGCAAAGAGCCAGATGCAGAGCTCGATCCCAGGACCCATGACCTGAGCCAAAGGCAGAGGCTTTAACCCACTGAGCCACCCATGCACCCCAAGAAACTCTTTTAAACTGAGGTTCTTTAGTCATTTGTTTCAATATGAATTTGAATCTGGTTCAGGGTGGTCAAAAGCAGGCTTTTTTTTTTTTTTCAAAAGCCACAGCATTCTTGCTGAGACTTCTGAAGAGAATACTTCCTCAGGAATCATGAAATTTCTCTTTCCTCAGGTACCTTGGCCTAATCATTTATAGTTTCTGTGGGCCTTCAGAGCCGGCACAAGTGACTCTATCTGCCTTTTAGTTATCAGTTGTGTCTACTTCTCCCATGACCTCTTGTCGTCTCCTCTGTACTCCAGGGTTCATTCTACCCAAAGCTTTCCTACTGTGTTGAGATGTATTTTTGGGAATGAAGATAAGCCAAACCATTTGGTCTAATATAAAGTTAAACATCACTGCTTTTTACAAACATCACATATGGACATAGACCCTAAATGGTTAATCAGGACACTTACTCCAGCTTATTTGCTGAGCAAGTCAGGCACTGGTGCCTGAGAGCAGACGGTTTGTTACTTCTGATCCCAGGTCACAGGTTTCAAGATTACCCCCTTCAGAGCATTATCCTAGTTTGTTGAAAGCTGAAACTTTGGTGACAGCAATTCTATTCAGTTAGTCGTGTTTCACCAAAAGCAAACGAAAGCAAAAAGCTAGTTCACTCAGCCACCATGGTTTCTAGATAAAAAGTAACCATACTTTTCATTCACCTGACATTGGCCTAGATGGCTGTTTTTCTTTTTCCACATGTGCTTTACTCATCCTACCTTGTTTTATCTTCAAAGTCATAAGCAGTGTAAAAGAGGAGTTTCAAGGGAGTTGTTGGCACAGTTGATGAAGAATTGGAGGCAGAGAGAGAAGGTGACATAGATTTTGTGAAGAGATAGGACAGGAAATTAGGCCTCTGACTCTCAGTTGCATCTCTGCATTAGAGAGTTTTCTGCAACTCCAGGGGGCAGCAGTCACATGTAGTCTAAGTCAATGGCACGCTGGGGTTGTGCAGGCACAACCTTCCAAGAATCCAAAGTCCCTGCTGTTTGCCATAATAAGATTCTTGGGGCATGCTTAACTCCGTTCATATCTGCAAACACTTACTTTTAAAGATGATAGAAAAAGTTGAAGTTTCTCTCTTTTGCTTTTTCGTGAAACTGATTTCCTGATTAACTAGGATTCTAAAGCTATGATTTAGGAAAAATCAGAGGGGATCTACTAAAACAGAGATTGGCCCCTCTATTAAAATTAAACAAAAAATAAGGTTTCTCTGTAGACAAATCATGTAAAGTTTTCCTAAGGAAGGAAAATTTCTTAAAGAAGAGATTGCCCATCACCTTTCCTTTCAAAATCTTAACCACTTTAGAGTGCTACTTCCCCAGTATGATTGTCTAAGTTAGATGAACATTAACCATAGATTTATCTCGACCGTCTGTAACATATGGCACTAAATCTGGTTATGGTTATTTCCCCCAATACATCCTTTCAATACCCATTTCAGGACAATGGGAATATACTTCTCTGAAACCATAATGCAGGCAAGCAAGCACTCTTTTCTTGTTTTGCTAATTTGAAAAATGAACATAATGTATCCAGTGTTTTAAAACATGACACCAATGCCCAAAAATTTCCGATGGCTCCTCTTCTCTTGCAGAATAAATCCAGAATCTGCACAATGACTCATGGGATCTGGCTCTCAGGATCTCTTAGCCCCCCCCCCCCCCCATTCTAAGCCTTTAGCACACTTGTCTTCCTCTGCTCCTTGGGTCCTGCCGGCTCACTCCTGCTTCATGGCTTTGTCATGTCCTCTTTCCTATACATAGGACACTACTGCAGAGCTTGGCTGATGCCCACCTTCTCAGGGAAAACTTTGGCTGTTCTAGTTAAAATCTGCACCCCTCCCCCATCCATCATGACTCCATTCCTTATAGGCACTGCTGCCTTATTTCTTTCTTAGGAGCGTGTCTATCATTGTTACCCTTAAAATAATGTAGTCTATAAATCACTTCTTTATGCTGCTTGCTGTCCATGTCCCATTAACATCTAAGCTCCAGGAGGACAAGAATTGTGTTTTTTTGTTTTATTTTCTGCCTCTTTTCTGTTGCCTAGAAGAGTGTACACAGTTGTAGGTACTCAATAGCTTATTTTTGTTGGATGAATCAGCACTATTCAATCATACAGCCATAGGATATTAGGTGATCCAAGCTCTGAATTAACCAGGCTCATATTATAAACAAGATAGCATACAAAACAATATTTTCCTTCCCTTGTCATTAATTTATAATTGTGCATTAGAAATCTTAGTGTTCAACACTGCTCTTTGTAATGACAACAGTTGTGGATATAATTTACAAGCTATATATTTTAGGGAGGTCACTGACTTTCCTTCCAGTGGAAGGTTTACTTTAAAAATAGACTCAGAAAAAAAACTTTTAATTTGAAAAACAGATGGATGGCTAATGGGGTCACAACACA
The DNA here is from genome assembly GCF_964662115.1 of Mustela nivalis. Taxonomy (NCBI): domain Eukaryota; kingdom Metazoa; phylum Chordata; class Mammalia; order Carnivora; family Mustelidae; genus Mustela; species Mustela nivalis. The sequence continues at coordinate 64,842,112 of NC_139024.1, forward strand.
TTTTAATTTTCCTGTGAGAAAACAATAAACTAGATGATAGAGCCCGAACAAAGACTTGCCTGTCTCTCATTTCTCAGAAAAGTTCTCCATTGGGGTCCTGTCCCTGAACAACCTCTCAGAGCCTCTCCAGAGCGCACGAGATCACAACTGGACACGGCTTTCAGCTTTTTCCAATTTCTTTTTATCACGCTTTAAGGTTTTTTCCTTTTTTTAAGTTGCCAGCAGGTCCGTCTTTCCTCCCTCCGTCCCTCCCTTCCTTCCTTCTTACCTTTTTTTCCTTCCTTCCTTCCCTCCCTCCTGTCTTCCTTCCTCCCTTCCTCCTTTCTTCCTTTTTTTTTTTTTTTAGATTTTATTTATTTATTTGACAGAGATCACAAGTAGGCAGAGAGAGAGGAGGAAGCAGGCTTCCTGCTGAGCAGAGAGCCCGAAGTGGGGCTCGATTCCACGACCCTGGGATCATGACCTCAGACGAAGGCAGAGGCTTTAACTCACTGAGCCATGCAGGCATCCCTCTTTCTTCCTTTTTAAACAGACTTTTTAAGAAGAACATCTTTAGGTTCACAGCAAAATTGAGCAGAAAGTACCAAGATTTCCCATATATCTTCTGCCCCTCCATGTGCACAGATCTCCCTATTATCAGCATCCCTGTCCAGAGTGGTACATTTGTGACAACTGATGAACCTACATGGACACAACATTATCACTCACATTTCCACTTTACAACAGGGTTGACTCTTGGTGTACGTTCTGTGAGTCTGGACAAATGTATAATGTCACGTATTGACCATTATAGTGTCGTACAATGCAATCCCACAATCAAAGGTTCTTTCTTTTTTATGTTGTTGTTTTTTTTTCTACTCTAAAAGTTATAAATACATGCTGATGGGATGAAGGTTGTGAAATAAAGAGAAAATATGATGAATCAAAGAAAGTTAATTTTTTCCCTACAACTAAAATTATATACATAAACACACACATTTATGACCATACATATTTGGGAAAACACAGTATATATGTAGTTCTTAATACAGTTCTATGTCTGCAGGATCTTCTTATATTTGAGATAGACTTTAGGACATGCAGAACCATTAAACATTTCTCCTTGTTTCTTTCTGAAAGTAGAATAGCTAGTTGTCTACAATTATTGCATGTATACCTTTATTCACTTAGACAAAAACTTTGTGCTTTTTGAGTCTCTGTTGAGGAAAAGGAAAGAAATAGAGATCTTGAACTTGGAAAACTGCAATCTTCTCCCGTTTGCTTGCTTGCCTACTGAAAGTTAGGAATTTTCCTGGCATATTTGAAATATCTCATGGTAACCCCCTGAGGGGGTCTCTGAGACAGAGTCAGGACGTCTGTGTATGCATGTTACAATTTGGAGAATCTAAGGAAGTTCCACAGGGTTTTGTTCCATAATGTTTCACAGCATTTGTACAGTGAGCCCTCCCTGACCCCTGGTACAACAGATTCTGCGCACGTTTGTTCTGGAGAGTTTCCATTGGCCACGGAACCACAAACCTCAGTTACTTGACTTTCATATTGTTTTGCAATTTCTGTGCTATTTCATGGGCTTTTAGCTATGACACAAGGCAAAGGATTGCTAGGATTCCATGAAACTCTGCAGAGGGAATGGTTGATCTCAGAGAGTCCATTTGTTTTGGGAGAAAGTGACTTTTTGAGAGATAATTTAATAAAAACCACAATTCCTCTCCAAGCTGTAGCAACCAAACTACTGGTTACCCCAAGGCACAGTTCCTATTACAAACACCTCCCCATGTAGGTCCATTTCACCACTGGAATAAGTTCTCAAAGCTTTGACACTTGTCAGGTGTAGGTTTTAGTAAGGCAAACAAACCATAAGAAACAAGCTTCGTGCCCTAAGAAATCAGAAAAACAACCTAAATCTCTCTTATTTTTTTCCCCCTCTTAAACATTTATTTATTTGGGAGAGAGAGAGAGTGACCCTAAGCATGTGCACTGAGGGGAAGGGCAGAGGGAGAGAAAGTCCCAAGCAGATCTCCATGCTGAACATGAAGCCCAATCCCCAGCCAAAATCAAGAGTTGGTTGCTTAACCCACTGTGCTACCCAGACGACCCTACACTTTCTAATGGATGTTTAGGTCAAACTCCTTGAGGGCGGAAACAATTTCTTTTCACTCTTGGATAACTACCATTTAGCATAATTCTTGGCACATAGTAGTTGTTCAATAAATTCTTGTGGACTAAACAAAACGTGAGTATGTCCCATTAACTGTTTTTTAAATTAACATATGATATGTTATGAAATCTCTTTTATTATAAAACTAATGATTACTCATTGCTGAACACTTGGAATGTATAGAGAAACAAAAAGAAAAATAAAAATCATGCACGATCCCACCATCAATAAAGCCAAAAACATCCTTGAGTACTGGGAAACTATAATCCTCTTATTCCACTCAGTTGTGATATTGGGTAAAGGTGACTCTTTTAGCATACCTGGAAATACCCAAACTAAGAGAAAAAAAAAGGCAAAAAGGTAAAAAGGGAAAATAAAAAATTTTGCTGTTTTATTTTTAAAGCAAGTGTGAATAAAATCCATGAAACACATATGAAGTTAAGATTAGAATCACTCTGCTATGTGATTTTATAGACTCACTCTGCTAATGACTAGACTATTGATTTGTCAGAATTAGATGTCTTCACTATAATTTTCATATTATAACTTCATACATAGAACTTCAGATCTTTAAAAAAATGGGTTAATCTTGGGCCCCCTGGGTGGCTCAGTTGGTTAAGCATCTGCCTTGGGCTCAGGTGACCATAGCAGTGTCCTGGAACTGAGTCCCACATTGGGCTCCCTGTTCAGCAGGGAGTCTGCTTCTCCTTCTCCCTGTGCCCCCCCTACTAGTGTACTCTCTGTCAAATGAATAAATAAAATCTTGAAAAAAATTGGTTAATTTTGTATTTTGTAGTAAAAGAAAAAAATGGAAATTAATTATCTCAACATAAAAGAGTTTTTATTTAGGAATTGGGTTTCTGTTTATAGTTCCACTGCGGGTGAGATGCACTTATTAGGATCACCTGTGGGAGAGCAGTTTCCAAGTATTCAAGGAAAAATAACTATTAGTTTCATTTGTGCAACAAACTCCAACTCTGTAATTCATTGTTAATCAACAAATGAAGTATATGTGTTTTACTACACCATTATCAACCTGATGATTAGTTTATGTAAATGACACAAGGTCTCATTAGAGGCTACTGCATAAAATGTTTGTATAGAGTTGAATGCTGAATTATACATTCTAACTTTTACTCAAAGGTAATTATTAAGTGTTAAATTATTCATTGGATTTCATACATGCTGGGAGGGTAAATTGGTACAGCCACTTTGGAAAACAATTTGGTGGAATCAGTTAAAGCTAAGCATATACATACCCTATTATTCAACAGTTGTAATTCTATGTAAATACTTAAGAGAAAATGTGTGTATTTTACACAAAAAGACATGCAAGAATGTTGATAGCAGTAACATTTTTAACACTTCAAAACCAGAGATTATTTGTGTTTCAGTTCAAAGCTAGGTAAATGTTCATTACCACTAGAATAAATAAAATAAATACACATGCCCACACACACGCACAAACCAAGGAATACTCTATAACAATGATCAGCGGTCTTTTTCTGTAATATGAAGGGTTTGGGGAATCGTATGGTCTCTATCAGAATTACTCAAATCTGCCAGTGCAGTGTGAAAACAGCCATAGACAATATAGAACGAGTGGGCATAACTATGTTTTAATAAAACTTTATTCACAAAAACAGGTCACAGTCCAGATTAGCCCATGGGCTATAATTTGCTTATGTCTGCTTTAAAGTAAAATAAACAAGAAAAAGAATGAACTGTAGTTATGTGCATCAGCATGAATGAATCTCATAGACAATGCTGACTTAAAGAAGGTAGACATAGGGGCTCAATTGGTTAAGCGTCTGCTTTCGCTCAGGTCACAATAACAGGGTCCTGGGTTCAAGCTCCACAGAGGGTTCCTTGCTCTGCGGGGAGCCTGCTTCTCCCTCTGCACCTCTCCCTCCCCTGTTTCCCCCTCAGTCCTTCACCCTGCTTTTTCCCCTGCGCCCCTCCCCCTGCTTGTGCTTTCTTTCTGTCTCTCTCTCTCAAAAAAAAAAAAAAATCTTTAAATAAATAAAGAAGGTAGACAGAAAGTAGAAAATGCTCTTTGATTCTATTTTTATATATTTCAAAATTAGGGGATGTGATAAAAGTCAGTAAGTCAGTATGGAATCTTTGGGAAATAATGTTGGGAAGGAGGCACGGGGGAAACTATATTGATCTGTGTGGTTTCACATAAATGTATTAATTTTATAAGAATTAATTGAGCTGCACATATAAAAATTGGATACTTCACAGAATTTAAGTTGTATTTCAATAGAAAAGATAAGAAAATTTTTCTACCTAAATAAACTAATAACTAAATAGACTAATAGCAGGTAGAAGGGCCAATAAATACACAAACTACAATTTCAACTGTTGAGGGATATCAGGCTTTTGATAAATAGAAACTTAAACACATGTACACATATTAGTTTATATTTACTAATGTTAAATACACTAACTGACAACTTGCTCTTTCAAAGATGCTAACATTTGAATCTAATTTCCCAAGTAGCTTTCCCTGAAGGAAAGTAAAGAAAATAGACATGCACAGTCACACAGTTTTTTTTTGTTTTTTGTTTTTAAATTGAATATGTTTCTGAGTCACCTGGGTGGCTCAATTAGTTAAAGGGCTGCTGTCAGCTTGGGTCACAGGCTCAGGATCCTGGTATTAAGCCCCACATCGGGCTCCCCTCTGAGCAGGGAGTCTGCTTCTCTCTCTCTCTGCTCTTCCTGACTGCTCATGCTTTCTCTCTTTCTCTCAAATAAACAAACACAGTATTTTTTAAAAAATTGAATATGTTTCCATTTTCAGCAGTACAATTGCTATAGAGGAAAAATCCTTGATTTGTTGGAATGACCTAAACATTTATACTATTTTGTGTGGTCACAAGTCTGAGACCTGATCAACCCTGAACTGGAGTTCAGGCAGGTGAACTAGGCTGGGAGAAGAAGTTACTGCCGTCTACTTGACCATCAAACCTGTGTCCAACTTTAAGGTCTTATGAAAGCAACATCTGAAAGAACTAAATCCCTTCAAATATCGAGAGATTTGCTTAACACTTACTCCCTTGGAATATGCATGCTAGATGAAAAAATGGAGAACTAATTCAACATTGACAGTTTGAGAGGAGGATCTTGTGACTAAGGGTCAAGGAGTGCAGTCCTGTGCAGGTTACCTTGGCTGGCACTTGGAGGAGAAGACCCCTAAGGAGAAAAGGGAAGGCAGAGTTCATGGATAGGCAACAGTTACTTTTTGGAAATATGTGTTTTGGACACTCTGTCGGTGTTTTATGCATTTTTTGTTTGTTTGTTTTTTTACAGATGGGCATTGATATTTTAGGTTATAGAGTTTGACCTCAGAACACAGTTCTCTTTGACCTATCTCTAGTCAGTTCTTTTCTCTTTCCTACATTAATTTCAAACCTTTACCTGCCTCTTCATGCTTGCATTTTCGATTCCTCTCCTTATTCTTTCCAGGATATCATCTGTTCTTCTTAACCAGAAGGGAAACAATTAAATGGAAATCTCAGTCTCTGCCCATCTCCACCTGATGGGTGTGTCTCCATCCTTACTCTTCCTTGTGCACCTTCCCCCCTTCTCTCTGCTGGAATGGGAAGACATAGCTCACAGCTATTCCCTTTATCTTCAGAAATATTCAGCCACTTCCTCTACTTCTCCTTTCTCCTGAATCAAAACATTCTCAAATCCTTCCCATCTTAAGAACTCTTTCTAGGTGCTATCATTATTCTTGCCTTTCCTTCTCAGTGCTCATTGGCTCCACACCACCACCCCCCGCACCCTTGACCTTCTACTAGTTATGCTCTTGCTGATTCTACCTTCAGTTTGCTGAATCCAATGAACGCCTTTAAGCCTGATCTTATTTGACTTCTGTACTTCACATTTTATCATGACCTTCCTTTTGAAACTCTCTCCTTATGGCTTAGACAATAGCATTCTCTCTTGTTTCCCATCTTTTTGCCCACTCATTCTTAACCTCCAACCTATTTACCCTTCTTGAGATTCTTCTTGATCCTGCTCAACCCTTCAGTGTGTTTCTTCCAAGCAATCCAAGGTGCCATTCATCTTCCTCTTCACCTTCTTCTGGGGACATCACCACTGATACGTTGTCATCAATTCCTTCTCAGAGATCACTGTTCTGAGCTCCAGACCCTCTACTATGTCTGGGAGTTCCTTCAGCATCTCAGGTTTGCTGTGTTCACAATTTAACTCATCATTTCTCCCAGTTGCACATCTATTTTCTTCCCCTACTGGGGAAGGTTGTCTGAGAGAGGGTGAAAAAGCACCTCTATTTAACTACATTTCCTATACTCAATCCATTATAAAATTCTATCATCCCCTTTCAAAGTCTCCTGAATTTCGTGCCTCCTCTCTTCCTTGATGTTGTCTCCATTTGGGCAGGACTCATCATTTCTCGCCTAATTATTACTGCGATTTCCTAAACTGGCCTCTCTTTCTCCAGGCTTGTCCTCCTCCAGGGCATTCTCTAGCAAACCAAGGGATCCATCTGAAACATAAATCTTACACTGTAGCTCCTTGGCTTGAACATCCTTAAATGGTTGTTTGTCCTGTTATAAAGCCCTTTAAATCTCACCTTCCTTTCCACCTTGATTATCTTATCATTTCTTTCCTCTGATTTTATTCTTCAGGCATAATGACTTACAGTTTCTTTATTTGGTCACATTAAGCTTCCTGCACTTGCTGCTCCTTTTGCCTGGAAATGCTAATGTCCTTTTCAGCAGGCTGCCCCTTCCCAGCCTCACAGTCCTGTGAGGACTTCTCTTTGACACTCACTTCCTTATCACCTCTTGCACAGACCTTTCTGACACTAATGCATCTCTTTCTTTCCACAAGACCCAGGCCCATCCTGCTTATGTTCTATCATGCTAGGTTGTTCTGTCTGTGTAGTTGTCCACACCCCACTAGACTGGAAGCCTCTGGAGATCAGCACCAACTTCAGTGTCTTCTCATCCCTACCCTGGCACTCCATAGGTATCTATAAATATCTGATGATTAAAAAAATTTTTGAAGTGTAGCTTCAGATGAAGGGTCTTTTCCTTCAGAGAGAAAATGAAACTACTACAAGACTGACACTTCTATCACTTAGGGATTTGATAGCCTCAGTTCTGATTGAATGCCCTTTGCTTGTGTTGTTATTCTCAGCTAGCTCTTATTGGAGCCGTGGATCCAGGCCGCATTCAGAAGCATGGTGTTTTGTTGCTGTGGAGATGTTGCAGCATTCCAGAGAAAGCAACCGTGAAACCAGGAGACTTATTTTTCTTATGCAAGGCAATAATGACTTCCAAATAAAAATTCTAAAAGTCAGGGAGATAATGCAGAAAAAACCTTTAAATCATAAACCTCGTAAAATAATTTTCTGTCTATTCCTATAAACATAAAGAAGGCAAAATAATGGGCCTCCTTCTGTTTTCTCAACACAATGTTTCATCTGCAGAGGAAGAAACTGTCATGATAGGGAGTCTACCTGCTCATTATATCAACTTTCAGAATACCCCGAGCGGGCGGTTGAGCATACGGTGGTGCTCAAGAAATATGTGTTAGTCACCTGATTCTTAGGCTAGGTTCTAACTCTCTATTTGAGAAGAACTACGTATTTATCATCCTGTAACCTAAAGTAATATGCTTGGGAAACTGCTGATTAGTTCATGTAGGAGCTCTCCTATCCCTTGGCTGAGGTAACAGATGGTTTTAAATTCTACACCAACTGGTGTTTGATACACCTGCTCCATGCCCTGCAGATGGTGATGCTATCCTCACAAATGCATTGACAGGTATCCATTCAGCAAATATTGGGTCCCCGTTACAGGCTTAGGTAGCTAAACGCCATTCCAGTTGTTAGACACTCAGCAGTGAATAAAACTATGTCCTTGCTCTTGCGATATTTGCATTCTGCTGGTGGGGTAATGTTGCAGCACAGCGATTAACAGACAAATGTAAAATATGTCATTTGGTGATCAATGCAATGAAACATAAAACAAAGCTGACCCTGAGTGATGGGGATAATGCCTCCACTGCCTTTTCTTGGAAATATCCAGGTTTCAATTTGCTCTCTTTTGAAAGGCAGAGAATATCATCCATGCACAGGCATATAGGAATAACGAATCGATCTCTTCATATGATGTGAATGAAGTGCTTTGTCAGAGCAAGTTAGAGTTAATTCAAATTCCTGAGGCATTTTAATCTTGATAAATCAAAGTTAAGCAACTTGAAACTTTTGTTTTTAAACATAGACCTTTGGTTTTAAGGTCAGGTACACATAAAATAGCTCTTAACAACAATCTTGCTGTAATAACCTCTGAGGAGCAGATGCTTACTTATAGATTGCAAATAGGCACTTGAAAATATCTCTTCACTTGAATCAAACTGAGATAGTTTAAAGATTTATTTATTTATTTGAGTGGGAGAAGGAGAGAGAATCTCAAGCAGACTCTGCGCTGAGTGTGGAGCCATGTGTGGGGCTTGACCTCATGACCCTGAGATCATGACCTGAGCTGAAGCCAAGAGTCACACATTTAACCAACTGAACCACCCTGGCTCCCCCAAGCTGAGACAGTTTAATATTTGTAATATATCAAAACTGTCAGTTGGCATGTTAAAAGTACAGCTGATAGCAAATAAAATGTAATGACTTAGAACAAATTAGTTATTAGGATGTAACAGAAATAATACTTATATTTCTAGTACTTCTAAAAGTTTACAGAATGTTTTAATATTTATTAGTTGATCCTTAACAAAACTGATAAGGTACATAATAATAGTTATTATTATTTATGGCTGACTCTGTTTTAGGGAAGAGTAAACTGAAGTTACAAACTTTAAGTGACTTGTCTTTAGCCACAGCATTGAAGCTGGTTCCTTTAAATACCCTGTTCTTTCTGTTATACTACAGTGGCCCACTTTGATATCAAATATTATTTTTCTCTGAAACAGTGTGTATTAATTTTGAGAAAAAGATTTATGCTCCTCAAAATTGTCTATATACAGAGATCATATGCTGATGCCAGTGGAAAAAAAGAAAAATATTAATATCAAAAACTCCCCATTTTATTAGATGTCAAAGTTCCAAAACATAAAAAATATCAATTTTCTCTAGTATAAAAGATAACAGTACTGTTTTACTTCTTAAATGAAATACTATGATATTTAGTATCAAATAGAAATGATTAAATGAACATATATATATTTTTTAATTTATTTATTTGACAGAGAGAGATCACAAGTAGGCAGAGAGGCAGGCAGAGAGAAGGAGGAAGCAGGCTCCCTGCTGAGCAGAGAGCCCGATGCGGTACTCGATCCCAGGGCCCTGAGATCATGACCTGAGCTGAAGGCAGCGGCCCAACCCACCGAGCCACCCAGGCGCCCCGGTTAAATGAACATATTAAAAAAAATCAAACCGGGACGCCGGGGTGGTTCAGTTGGTTAAGCAGCTACCTTCGGCTCAGGTCATGATCCCAGGGTCCTGGGATCGAGTCCCTCATCGGGCTCCTTGCTCGGCAGGGAGCCTGCTTCTCCCTCTGCCTCTGCCTGCCTCTGTGTCTGCCTGTGCTCACTCGCTCTCTCTCCCTCTGTCTCTGGCAAATAAATAAATAAAATCTTAAAAAAAAAAAAATCAAACCTAGAATTCAGGTGATGAGGTCCAAATATTATGTTGAGTTAAAAGTATTTAATTTCACGAGTATCTGGTGAATGGCTGTACTTAACAACTGCACAGTAGAAACTAGTTTATAGAGTATTCTATAAAATTCTAGGACTGAAAAAAACACTCTCTAAAGAAAAGACCAGAACTCTCTCTTATCTGATACTTCTGCTCTTTTTAGAGCTAATGACAGCAGTCAAACTGTCCACAGTCAGGCCTCCAATTCCTTTTCAACTTATCCTTTCATCATCCCTGTGCCTGAAACACTTCCTGCTGCCCCCTTCTCCCCAGGTTTCTTTTATCTGGGCTTTCGAATACGGCCATGCATCCAGCTAGAATCCTGCCATTTTCTCAGCCTCTGTATATCCAAATCTACACGTCTTCATATTCCAGCTGTATGTGCCCTTTCCATCTTTTGAAGTCTCAACATACTTCATCTTTATTATTACTATTTTTTTGTATATGCGTTCTCTCAAGCTGATGCTGCAGATTTTGGGGTTCAGGGCTTGAAATGCTTCCTGGAGGTAAACCCTCCAAGGGCAAGACACACGTCCCATTGGCCATGCATTACTAGTGTCCAGTACAATACCTTGCATATAATAGATATTCAGTGTATATCTGTTGAATGAATATTGAAGGATGACTTCGAGCTACCATACAACTTTGAATGTATTCAATACTTTTATTTTTTTTAAAGATTTTATTTATTCATTTGACAAACAGAGATCACAAGGAGGCAGAAAGGCAGGCAGAGAGAGAGGAGGAAGCAGGCTCCCTGCCAAGTAGATGCGGGGCTCGATCCCAGGATCCTGGGATCATGACTTGAGCTGAAGATAGAGGCTTTAACCTACTGAGCCACCCAGGCGCCCCTGTATTCAATACTTTTAAAAAAGTGTTCTCATATTTATATAATGTTTCACTTTTCAGTTGCTTTTCTAAACACTATTAATGTCATCAATAAATAATTCGTTATTTTGATTATCATCAATTTGTTTGTGTTCAATTGTTTATTATTTATTTACCAATTTATTGATGCATAAATGATATTTAGGACATTAACAGCAAGCAATGTCTCCTCATAGAACATTTTATTCTATCACCAGAATAACCCCTCGGCTAGAAAGAACAGATGTTTCTATTTCCACTTTGCAGAAAAACAATAAATTAAAGCCTAAAGACAAAACATATTCTATGAATACACAGTTAATTTTTCAGCGGTGGGGCTAGAAAACAAGTCTCTCTTTGCTTATGTTATATGCGAGTAAAACACTGATTTTGTGTTATTTTTTGCTTTGAAACTGGTAACCATTTTAACTGATTTATAAGAAACTTCAACCAAAAGCCTGACAGTATGAACACCCCCTTCTAAGCCATGGTTCTAAAAAACTGCATATTTTATGTTGATATAAGACACCAATTAGCATGAAAACATCACAGATGAAATAAAAGCAGCATCACTGAAAATTTCAAACTGTAAAATTAAACCTTGATAGAGGTTGGAGAAATTGAGCCAACAAAATGCCATAAGTTATGGATTAAAGGAAATGCAAATCAAAACCACAATGAGATATCACCTTACACCTGTCAGAATAGCTAAAAACAAAAAAGATAAGAAATAAGTGTTGAGGATGTGGGGAAAAAGGAACTCTTGTATATTATTGGTGGGGATGCAAACTGGTGCAACCACTCTGGAAAACAGTGGGAATTTTTCTCAAAAAATTAAAGATAGAAATACCACATGATCCAATAATCCCGCCATTGGGTATTTACCCAAAGAAAACAACAAAAATAATTCAAAGAGATATATGCACCCCTGTGTTTATTGTAGTGTTAATTACAATAGCCAAGATATGGAAGCAACCTAAGCGTTCATCCATAGTGGAATGGATAAGGAAGATGTGCTATACACATACACAATGGAATATTACTTAGCCAAAAAAAAAAAAAAAAAAAAAAAAGAAAGAAAAATTTGTGCCATTTGCAACAACATGGCTGGACCTAAAGGGTATGAAATAAATCTGACTGAGAAAGGCAAATACCATATGATTTCACTCAAATATGGAATCTAAAAAAACAAAATAAATGAATAAACAGACAAACAAAAAGCAGAATCAGACTTATAAACTGATGGTTGCCAGAGGCAGGGGGTGGAGGGATGGACAAAAATGGGTGAAGGGGGGTGGGAGACAAAGGCATCCAGTTATGGAATAGACTCACAGGAATAAAAGGCAGCTTAGGGAACACAGTCAATGATATTGTAATAATGTTGTATGATGACAGATGGTAGCTACACTTGGGGTGAGCACAACATAATGTACAGAGAAGCTGAATCATTGTGTTGTTCATCTGAAGTTAATGTAACATTGTGTGTCAGTCGTACTCAAATAAAATAATTAAAACAGCCTTCCTCCCCAAACGACTACAAAATAAGGCTTACTATTTAAGAGAATCTCCCTCTAAGAATAAGGAGAAAGAAGCAGTTATAAGAGGCATCAAGTCTGTTGGGGAATTCTTTTTTAAAAGTTTCTTTTCCCAAAATTTATCATTTCACAGAGTGAGGTCAGCAAGTAGACTAAGAAGGGAATCAACACTGCTCACTTTATGAAATATTTAAAAATATGCTTGACTTTTTGTGAATCAGTTTGATTCATTATATTTAAAAAGTAAAATCCTTTGTAACTCATCATACTTTATACATTACTTGTGCAATAAGCTAATTTCTCTTCCACTTCCTCTTTCTTTTGGTATCAGCTCATTATACCTAAGTAAGACACAGGTCTTGCTATATACCCTTGGATATAGTTATATGAGTTTCTGAGGTCAGTTTGGGCTTAAGAGAAATCTTATGACTAAATTTTAAAAAGGATGGAGTTGGGAGGGTGGAGTATTAAACATATGTCCTAAGGATAAAGGGAAGAAGAAGTAACTTTTGTTACAATTTGATGCTTAACTCAATTACCCATGTTTGCCTTCTCTGAGGAATGAATACTCAGTACTCAGTGTAGCCAGCCCTGCAGGACATCTTTATTTACCTTCATATCCAACACGAACCATTCCCCTCAACACAGAAATGATTCTCTGTAAGACCTACACAAGACAGTCATTGCTCCCACTTAAAACTGCATTGGATTCGTGTTTCAGAGTAATTCAAGGTGAATTTTACACTTATATCTCATTGAATGTAATGAGTCAGAAGCACAACTTTGGTGAGGATGGCTTACATCTGAAAGTTATGAACTACACAGTTTAACTCATACACTCCAAGTATTTTTCATAATGATCTGGGGATGCACCAGCGGGAGAGACGGAAATGGCAAACGGTGTCCCTGGCTAGTGACCCTCTTCCATATTCTGTCTCCACTGTGTGGAGCCAGAGCACTGTGGCATGTAAGTGGGAAAAGAGGGAACTCTTGGGGGTTACAGTGAGCCCCAAACTTCACAACTTAAAACCATGGATGTCTCTAGTTGGCCTCCCTTAGGGATCTCAGTTCTGAGGTGGCATAAAGACTGGACGTGAAGGGATGGAAATGTTTGGTTTGGTTTTCTTGTTTGGAAATTCTGATTTATTAATAAAAATGTGGTAACATTACCTGTGAAAATACAAATGATGCTCATGACTGGCAACACTTAGAAAACTTAAATCCCTTAAAATAACAGAGTCTATCTTTTACTGTTGGAGAGACAAAGTTTTCTCAAGAAATGCTTTAGGAAGTCATAAGTGCATGATCACAGTTTCCTCTCAAAGGAAGCAACAAATAATTCAGATAATGGTGAAGAGGTGTTTTGTTGTCGTGTGAGCATAAATTCCCTTTCTTGATGAAATATAAGATATGCTCTCATTTACAGTGAGTCACATGTTCATAACTTGATTTTCTCTTATTTTAAGGGAATAAACCATTTGACTTCACTTCTCTTATTATCTTGTACCATATTGCTGTGAAATGATGGCCCCCGGGTACACCTGGGTACACCAGGGGTACAACCTGTTAATGGTGGGTTATGCATGTGTATTGATACCCATAATAATTTAATAATTTCATTTTGTACTCTCCTTCATCTAAGATTTCAAAGAACTTTGCAAACATTTCAGTTAAATTTTGTAACAATCCTCTTAAAAAGATAAGCAGGAAAAAGTCTAAGCCTTCTTAGATGTAAGTTCCTTGAGGGCACAATTTTCACTATGTGAATATATCAAGCTTTCTAGGCATGACATTATTTTTGACACCACATAACCATCTACCATCCATTTTAAAGGTAAAATGCATGAATGTTCTTCCTATTCCATCTTTACTTTTCCTGTGTCCTCAAACTAATAAAAACTTCCATTCTCATAATGACTTTATATTATTTAGTTCTATACCACTAAGAAAATAGAAATCTAATAAACTAATGAAATCTGCAGGCTTAATAATATACTGCTGTTACCAAGACTATTCGTATTTTGAAAGAAATATTGTGCCTTAATTTGCTTAGAATAAATGATCTAATTATGTAGGTGTTTAGGATAGATACCACCTGTCATATATTTAAGTGCTCAATTAATTATAATTGTTATGATAGCAATAGTCATATGGAACTGGTTAATAAAGTATATTTCTAGTTTTTGAATATTGTATAATGAGGCAGATTTACTGGGGATGCATTTCATGGCCAGGAATGTGTTCCGGCAGCTATACAAAACATTCCATATAATCTAGAAGAGATGGGAAGATGACTGGCCTTACTTTAGGGAAGAGAAATCTATAGGCAGTAGTAGACAGTCTGCTGCTATCCCTGTCCCTGCTATAAACTAAATAAGTAACTCACAGGGAAACCAGGACAAAGGAGAATTCAGGCAAAATAGATGATGCTCATGTGCTTAAAATGATTATGGGTTAAAAAAATTGATTGAAATTACTAGATTAGGTGGAAGCTATAATCATATAATATTTTAATAGTATTAAGGTACCCTATTTGACAATTTACTTCAATTTTATTATCTATAAAATGAAGATAATAACAGCATCAGCTTCATCCTATTGTTGAAAAAATTAAATGGGTTAATTGATGAATAGATTTGATGTGATGGTGGAATGTTTTCCCAACTCCAACATTGGGATATAATGGCTGGACAAAGAATTTTTTTCTGCTTATCTGTCTGTCTGTCTATCTATCTATCTATCTCATAAGAAATAAGGGATATTTGAAATGGCTGTATGGATGCTATGCTATGTTTCTTGTTACGTATTTCCAATAAAATACTCATTTAACAGGGGATATAGCCACCATCTTAACTAAAATGAAAACATATAAGAACTGCAACAAAGGTTTAAAACACTATTACAAAAAAATGAGGAGGATCAGGAGGTTGGGAAATATGGTATCTGCTTTTGTTAGTTTTTAGTTTTTATGTTTTTGGTTATTTTTCAAGCCATGAGCAATCTTTGGTTACTATTATCCGATTATCTTAGATTACACATTACCAAGACCATCCCATGCCTCTATCTTGCTGATTTTGAGTCATCTCACTAAAAACTAGGCTGTCAACCTATGAGGTAGCCAGAGAAAATGGAAGAGCTAGAATGAATCCTTTTGTTCTTTGCTAATGAGTATTTTTCAAGATTGGAATGGACAATGGTAAGATTTTTGTGAGTCAAATTTAGGGATTATTTTTCTTTATCCAAGCTACTGTTTTATTTTATTTGAATAATTAACCAAAAGCTTAATAGACATAGCTTAGTGATTTAAATAAGTTTAAATACTATACCTAAACCTTTACAGTTTAAAAACATTTATGTTATGATTTGGACAATTCCTTACTTGGAGGTGAAGTACATCTCTTATATTCTCTTTACTAGCTTTCTAACTTATACAATGAGGAAAATCATATCAACTTCATTTCTTAACTGAATATTATATATTTAAAGGTTTGTGAAAGGTGTTGATGATAGATCATCCCACAAGAACAAATGATTTTTCATTACAATGTTGCAATTCTGTTACAAAGGCAATGCCAGTAATTGTGCTAACTTTAAATTAGTTCATATGTATATTTCTCCCAGGCTCTAGTAAGAGCTTTGTGCTGTGATGTAAATTCTTAATAGTTTACTTACTTACCATTCTGGTTTAGGAATTACAGTGTGATTCCTTTTTTTTTTTTTTTTAAAGATTTTATTTGTTTGATAGATAGAGATCACAAGTAGGCAGAGAGGCAGGCAGAGAGAGAGGGAATCAGGCTCCCTGCCAAGCAGAGAGCCCGATGTGGGGCTCAATTCCAGGACCCTGAGATCATGACCTGAGTCAAAGGCAGAGGCTTAACCCACTGAGCCACCCAGGCACCCCAACAGTGTGATTCTTATTTTTCATCACATTTGCCTCTATACAAGGCACCCAATTCTATGTTATGCCGACGATCCAAGAGTAATTCTGACAGACTAAGAAGCATGGTTCTTGACTTATTGACAGTTAATAAAATCTAAACCTTTTTATCATCAAGTGTTCCACATATAAATGTACTATCCCTGTCTATACACCTATTAAAAAAACCCATAGGCCTCTGTAATATGCAACAAAAGACTGTCAGTAAGGCTACAGAGCAACAGGAAGTCCACGTGACATCAACATACTTAATATATATAAAATGAGAAGGCTTCTTACCTAGCATGCAAACACATTTGACATTCTGATCAGGGTTTTCAAACAAGATTTCGCCACACCTCTGAAAGAGAAGGAAAGCCATAATTATTTAAAGATCTTATATTAGTGTTCCCAAGACAATGTGTCTTCATAACTGGACATCACCATAACTTCACTCTACTTTTCATGTTTTGCTTGGTTAATTAAGTCGAGGGATTTGTGTCACAAGCAGAGAATTTCCTGGTAGTAAATGTTTAGGAGGTAAGTTGGGATAAATTGTTCCTTCATGCCTCATGAGTCTGCCCGGGGCTGATTTTGTGTGCTCTTCTGAGGAGTTGTGAGTTGTGGCCAGAGATGAATTAGGTGTCTAATGTTTTCTATTTCAGTGGAAGACATGTAATCTTTAGATCTAATACTCTGAGGTTAATCACTCTCAAAATTGGTCCTTATTCAGACTGAAATTATTCTAAACTACCCACTCTGCAATCAAACACAGATATTGTAGGCACAAAACTAAGTGGCCTACACTGAACTCTCTGAACCTGAAGGAAACAAATAAGGAAATGATGAAAAAGTGGCCCTCGTGATGCTCTTCCTGAACTCACAGACTCATGGAAATAGCGACTTTCTTATCTATATCTTAGTTTCAACTTGCTTGTTAAAAGTTTTGTGCAAGGTGAACTCTGGAGATAACCATCAGCTATTGAGAATGGACTACATTTATGTATATGACTGAAAAATGGTTAGTACCTGAATAAGTAAATAAATCCTCTAAAACTGAGAAGAAAACAGCACATAATTCAATAGAAAAATGGATGAAGGTACGAGCAATGCATGGAAGGGGGGATCCAAATGGTCAATAAACACAGAAAATAAATTCAACCACATTAATAACCAAGAATCAGCGAATTAAAGGTAAAATGAGGACTATTTTGAATTCATCTGTGTGGCAAAACTTACGGGTCTGGTAAGAACAATTGTTACCAAGAATGTAGGGAAAGGGTACTCTCACATACTGGGGTTTGGAATATAAAATGATAGAACTACTTCAGAGAAAAATTGGCAAAATATAGTAAAGTTGAAATGTGCACATCCAATGACATAGCAAGTCATCTTCTAGACCAATGACTGGAGAAATTTACTTAAACAACTTTAATGTCCAGCTACAAAACAGCTAAATATATTTTTCATACATTGGAATGCTATACAGTAGTTAAAATGAATAAACTAGGGTTATGTATATTTTATTTGGGGGAGGATTATACATATTTTAAAAACATAAATTATATATGTGTGACATGTACATGTGAATGTATAATAATAAAGTTATATAACGATAATGCTCCAATTATGTGAAATATATAGTGTTCAAATCATGCAAAGACATAAAATTTTCAAATCATATAAAACATATAAAAACTGTCTCCAATTTATATGAAGTTGAAGATATCTAAAAATAGTACATATTGTTTGTAGACATATTAATTTACAGAAAAAGCATAAAAATAGGCAATGAATAAGGAAGCTCAAAATCAGGTAGGAGGGTGATACATGGAGCATATATGTTGTCACTCATAATTATGAAATCCTGTGGTACTAAGGAGGGCAGGTTGAGAGGGTAATTGACAACTCGATCATATACGTTCAAACTAATTTTCTGGGGTGACCTACATCAGAGAGATGGACATTTGGCTCAGGGAAGGAAGCCAGTTGCTCTGGTGAATCAAGAGAATGGAATGGCAGAGCAGGGAGGTTGGATGTGCCTGAACGTTGCAAGAGGGCAGTGAAAATTAGGCGGAGAGTCTGTATCATGAGCTTTTTTTCCTGGCTACTCTGCTGACCTAAATATCATGTGATATTTATCACGCTATTTAATCTCTCCACGCTTCATTTCTTTGGAAGTAACATGGAGATGCTGGTATACGCCGCAAAGTCAGATCAGAGAGCAAATGTGAGGATTAACAACCCGTGGAGTCTGATCCAACCATCTGTTCCTGTTTTGTTTGTGTTTTGGCAAAGGTGAAACCCATTCAAATTGCTAGGATGCATTTCCGCATTACCTCCTTTTCCAAGGGGTATTTTTATGACCCGAAAGAGTTAATAATTATTTTTAAAGGAAAGAGCAGAGGTTTCTAAAAATGTTCTCAACTTCTTGGCAAAAACCAAAGTGCTAAGGAGCCCTATCAATCTATATCCTGGGTCCTAGAAGGAAACAACTCTGGAGTGCTCCTTTACCCTTTGTTAATGGCCAAGCCCCCACATGTGCTGGGATTGAAGAGCTTCCATTCTTTCACTACAGGGGCTGGAAGTAGATGGTTGGTGGAGGTCGCATGATTTCCCATCGCCATCCAAACTCAAAGGCAATCTTATATATGCTCCTAAAGAGGCAGGTGGGGATGGGTATGGGTGTGACTTGTGCCATGGGGGTCTCCCTGTCTTTCCTAGACATAAACAAATCCAGAATAAGTTTCTATATGTCCTGAAACATGCATTCCTTAACAGTCATGGCCCACCTGGGCTCACTGACCACACAGCTAGTGACTGAGCAGCAGGAGCAGGTGTGATGGCTCTTCTGATGACCACCGGACCATCCTCTTCTGTGTCTTCATCTCCCTGGCTGTCTGGGGAATGGCTGAGGCACCTCCTAACTACTTCTTTAATTGCTCTGCTTCGTAAAGTTACCTAATGGTGGTAACAGATTTTAAAGCAAAGCCCAGGAGGGGATCTGATTGTTCTCAGGACTTGAAAGAAACCAGATTCTTTCCAGTGCTTTTTCTCATTGATGCCAGTGTTTACAGGGCCTTGGCTGCCACACTCATGCTTGCTATGCAACCTAGGACAATGACCCAGTTTAAGAGATTAATTGGGCTAAGCCACAGAGTCCGAGTCTCAGAAAACCGCAGGATCTTCCATAAGGCAAGATCTCATGTCCTGTTAAGTTCTCAGGTGCTGCAGCTGTCTCCTTATGGCTCTACCTGGTCATGGATGCTGGGACTTCCCATCTAAGCTCCTTGCTGCTGCATGATCCTGACTTTGACCTGGTTCTGATGCCAGGCTTCTACCTACTTCTCAAAATTCCATTTCTCTACAGGATCTCCATCTTTTGTTTTTTTTTTTTTTTTTCCTGATATCCTAATACCAACTCTTCTTGTTCTGTCCATCTCTCCCAGCCAACACTACGATGGAGATTTATCGAAATCCCCATCCAAGGAGCTAGAGCCCTGCTGGCAACAGAAATCCTCTTGGCATATGTTCTTCTAAGCACAGAGGATATGCTGCACATTAACTCCTGTTTGAATGCTTGTTGCCCTCAAAGACATGAAGATTCAAACCACTTTCATTGTTAGTGCTCCCAACGTGCCTCCTTATTACAGTCTTGTTTCCTGTGTGGACCTGGGTGGCTCAGTTGGTTAAGCATCTGCCTTCTGCTCAGGTCATGATCTCAAGGTCCTGGATCAAGCCCTGCATCAGGCTCCCTGCTCAGCAGGGATCTGCTTCTCCCTCTCATTCTCCCTCTGTGCACTCTCTCTCTCTCTCTCAAATAAATAAATAAAATAAAATAAAAAAATCCTGATGCCTTATACTTACCAGGCCCTTAAAAAAAGATTTGTGAATCTTTTTTAGATTAGAATAGCTAATTTAGATTAGCTAGTAGTAATAGATAATTTAGATTAGAATCTAAATCTAATTTAGATTAGAATTAGATTAGAATAGCTGACATCCTGACATCCATTTAGCCCATACTCTGGGCTAAGTAAGCATTGTTCTAAGTGCTGCACATCTCTCATCCTATCCTTTTGTGATACTCTTTTTTTTTTTTTTGAAGATTTTATTTATTTATTTGACAGAGAGAGATTACAAGTAGGCAGAGAGGCAGGCAGAGAGAGATAGGAGGAAGCAGGCTCCCCGTTGAGCAGAGAGCCCGATGCGGGACTCAATCCCAGGACCCTGGGATCATGACCTGAGCCGAAGGCAGCGGCTTAACCCACTGAGCCACCCAGGCGCCCCTGTGATACTCTTTTAAGAGAATAGAAATTTGAGGCCAAGAGAGTACCACCACTCACTACAGAATACTCCACTACCGTGAGTGACAGAATGAAAGCTGACAGCTTACCTGACGGTTGATGGGCAGACACAGATTCTTTAATGTTGTTGGACTATTGTTGGACCCCTCTCTGTCTTGGTCTAGTAGACCATGTCCATTGACATCCTCTCTCCTCACTCAGCCACTGGCTTTTTGCCTGGGTTTTAATCTATCAGAGCATAGGCTTTGTACTAGATTGATCTAAGTTCAAATCCTGTTGTTGCCATCACTTACCAACTATATTATTATGGAGGATTTATTTAGTTTTGTCAAACTTGCATTCTCATTTGTAAAACAAGGCAATCTTGTCTACATCTTAGTATCATTATGTTTAGTTTTAATTCATTGTGAATAAGAATGTACTAATTTAAAGTACTGTAGATGAGATTGTAATACAAAAATATAAATGAATAAATATAATTTATTCATTAAGTTTTAATTCTCATTATTATGAGGATTAAAAATGAATATTTCTAATCTAAAAATTCAGAATAGTTCACAATTTGGTTGCTAATTCCTATATATTAAAAAGTTCTATATTATATCTAAAATTTGCCTTTTAGTCAGGAATACAAACATGGATGACCTACATTATCTATGTAATATAAATATATAAAATACTGCATCTTAGTATTTTAAATTAAAAATATTTTCCATTAGTTAAATCATGTTTCTGCAAAATATGCAAAAAATATATTTTGCTTATGTGAACTATATTTTTTCATTACTTTCATAATAAAATTAGTTATGAAAAATTGATATTAGGCGTGATTTTTACAAATCACACTAAAGTATTCAAAAACTCTTTTTCTTAAGGGAAATTTATATCTGAAATGAAAATACTTAAATAATGATAATAGCAACTAATATACTCAAAAGAAATAAAAAAACATTTAAAAAAGAAATAAAAAAACATTAAAGATAGTGAAAAGTTCATACATTATTCAACTGGCAGCACTCTGTCATTCTTAAATCAGTCACTATTTTTCCTGCTTCGAATAAGACTTCATACTCTTTGTATTTTTCTGGATATTTCCTATCATTTGAATATATTAGTCTCTCAGCAGGCCACCAGCAATTGATCTTTTTAGGGCAGGTGTCTTAATATCTTTGGATGGGAGGAAACATTAGCAAACAAAACCCAAAACTGAAGTCCTCATTGCTTGGGGTGGTTTTCCAGCTGAGGCAATATCTATTTTCTGCAAGTAGGTAATGTTAAATGCTATCAGCAAATAATTAAAAGGCTGTGCTTCCTTGATTATTTTCTTCCCATTGTTGTAGCTATTTTTTTTTTTTAAGTAGAAAGACATTTAATACATGAAATTAGGTGCTCAGAAGCTCACTAAAGGCTATATGCTAGGCATCTAGAAATGAGTGTCGATAATGCAGAATTG
The DNA here is from genome assembly GCF_964662115.1 of Mustela nivalis. Classification (NCBI taxonomy): domain Eukaryota; kingdom Metazoa; phylum Chordata; class Mammalia; order Carnivora; family Mustelidae; genus Mustela; species Mustela nivalis. Next base: position 64,864,032 of record NC_139024.1, read on the forward strand.
GCTCATGAGGGGAACTGATGGTGGGCCACAACTGGGAGCGTGGAGAAACAAGGGGCATCACTGGAATCGTTAACTTCAAGAGTACACCATCATGGCAATGATTCAAAGATTAGAAAGGTATTGGCTTGATTGCCTTTTGATACCCATGGAGCTAGTAACTGAATGCTGGATCCTGCAGAAATGCAGAAAAACCCAACATGCCCATGACTGTGCTTGATAGAGCATTAAACAAAAAACAACATGAAGAGCTCTAGCATATGACTAGACCTATCCCAGGGGGGAAAAAAAAATCAAAACTGAGTTTCCCAAGCTGAAGAAGTGTTAACCGTGGTTGCTTTCTGGTGGTCAATGAAGCACTTTTCATCTGTGTCAGGAGCAAGAAAGCCAGCCGGGAGTAGGCAAGCCTCAGCACAGCCTGACTTCACCTCACCCTCACCCCATCTCTGAGTGCTCTGATTCTGCAAATTTGCCATCCAAGAATTTCTCTAGTGAGGCTTTCAGTAATCAAGGCAAATGCCTGTATGCTGACGCATCTGTTTTATTTGTTCACCTCTGAACCTCTAAGTGTCTAGCATGATGACTGGTGCATGATGGGCACTCCTGATGTTAATTAAATGAATGAATGAATATTTCTTTAATGCAGTTCTGTGGGACATGCTTGGAATTTGAGATTATCTGGGGTAGGATGAAAGGAATTTGTTTTCTGGACTCTTACGTATACACACACCAGTAAGTGTTGCTGTTAGATGCAGCCACACGACGGGGAGCTATGTGTGGTAATGAAGGGGGAAACCCAACATTGAGAAGGCATTTCATAATATCTGGGTCACTTCCCATCTCACATTTTCCCCCAACAATAAACAGAATGTTACTAATCAAAACCAGATTCCAGAAGACAAGCCTAGAGAGAAAATAGCCTAGGTCTATAGATCATAAAAAGATAGCTTCTGTTAAGAAACTGAACTCCCAAAGTCTAACAAGGGCGTGGAAGCTTGGAACCCCATTGTCTATCAAATGAGTAAATGAATGAATGAATGAATGCATGCCTGAATATTCAAAACGACGTCATTATTGAGTGCTTACTCTCTGTGGTACCATGAATGTAAATACAAAATCAAATGAGTCTTAGGAACACCAAATGTCCTCAGGAAGTTTATACGTCAGTCTGAAACCAGAACATAGGAGACCATGGGTACCCTCAGTGGTGGGCTCCCTAGTGCTGCCTGGGGCTAACATAGAATCCTTCCAAAACAAGACAGGTCTGATAGGAAGGAGTTGGCTGATAAAGGAGAGGACAGAGGCAGCTGCTCGTGCAAAGTCCTGACACCCTGCTGGGACCCTTCCAGTAGCTGCCCATGAGGAGAGCGAAACTGGTGGGTCAGGTTAGAGGGCTTAATCAAAGTGGTAGTCACAGGCGGGACAGGAGGTAAGTATGGGCCAACAGGGATTATAAAAATTCCGAGCTTGCTTAGAGAGGCTGAGTTGGCTTTTGAAGAATCAGATGCTTAAAAAATTCTTTTAGCATTGTAATATAATTACAATATGGTGGTCCCAGATATCTCTCACCAATTGTATTGATTACAATCTTTTGTCCCTTTCTATCTCCAAGAGGGTACCAAGTCTGCGGTGTTCCTTATTCTTTTTTCTTGAATTATTACACAGAATGACTACAGCCAAAAGAACAGTCCCTAACCATTCAGTCAAAACCTCATGTGAGGCCGACTGTCGCTACTGGTGAAGCCATTAGCACCTAGAGTTGAGTACATCACAATTTCCCTTGCTCTCACAGGGTGAGTTTCCAAGGTCTCCTACTTTACGGTGGCACAAGTTCCATCTACCGTGTGGGTGGCATAGCCAGGCCTCAATTTCTAAACACTGTGGCAGCCCTTGGCTTTCTGGTGTCAGAGGATGGCAGATTTGGAACTGGGGCTGATTTCGGCTTAAGCTCATGTTTTCCTTTCTAAGTTTTTCCAGTGAAAGAGTAGATTTCCATCCCATTGCAGGCTGTTAAAACGTCAGACTAATAAGTTTTCAACAATCTGTCAGTGCAGATCTCCAGCAACAGCCCGGCACTGTCTTTGAATTGGGGCCTCATTGTCCAATCCAACTTCAGCCAGTCAAAATACGAGACACATCAGCAAAAGGAAAAAAGATAACCACCTCGAGCTGAGCAGAAACTCTTTTAACAAATCCATTGTTGCCAATAGTCAATAGCAAATCTGTGGGCTACATAACCTGAGGTGACCCCTCAAGCAGGGCCATCCCTCATAAACCTCTAATTAGCTACAGTTAGGAGTGACTTGAAAGATATTAATGCTATTGCTATTGGAAAATGAGCCTACCAAGCTTTTAACAGCTTTGTTTTCTCCTTCAGTCAAAGAACAAAATGTTAGCTCAATGGCGTATGCTTTCTATTAGAGAAGTGCCAGCAACAGCAATCTCCAGAGAGTCTCTCAGCATTTTATTACACACCCCTATTTTTAAATGTTTAAAAACTACTTATTATGAACCAAAACTTGGAAAACCTGGTTTCTGCCCAAGAGTAATTTTTTGTTGTTGTTATTAAGCAAACATCCAGAATTCAGAACTGTGTTTTCTGTCCTCTCAGCCACGGACAGTAGAGGGCACTAGAAAGGTTGTCCATCTAATGTCGGGTTGGATCCCCACTTAAGGAGATCCTGGGGTCAAAGGATGCACAGGTTCAGAGTTGTCCTGTGTTGTTGTGCTCTCCAGTATTTGCAGAATTTCTCCATGCACTTTCATGCTTGAGTTCTATTGCACATATCGAAATTCACTTTGAATATCACATTTTTCATTGCATAAAACAATGGCTATAAGCTTTTGGTCCAGCACAATTTTAGCAGAATCTGTACCTGTAAAGGCTGATGGCTTATGGAATGTAACAAGGATATCTCTCTAATGCACCCAGCCATAGCAACTAAGTGGACATCTGGGTCCAAGGCAGTTTGGGAATAATTTTGGAATGGTCTCTGAGAATTCCCCTATATCAGACACAAAAACCTATGCCACAAACACTTATAAAGTCAGAAAAAATTATGTCAGAATTTTGCAACACAATTTCATCTTTTGTTTTTCTTCTTGGAGTCATAGGTGTTCATAAGTAGCTACAGTTAACTTCCGTGAAGGCATAAATATTTAATTTTTACATAGTGAGTTTTTAAGAGTGAAGTCCGTAGATGTTCTGTGTCAGAGAAAGCAGCAAGCAGTATAGAAAGAGAACAGCATTGCTGTTCATAGTGGAAAGAAATTAGAGCATCTGGATCCAAATCCCAAATTTAATCCCTCCTTAGCTGTGTGACCTTGGAAATACTACTTATCTTTCTGAACCTCTTTGTAGAAGGAGAAGGAATGACAATGGTCACTCTTTTACTGAAATAATTAAGGTAATATGTGTGAAAGCATTTTATGTACTCTGAAACCTGTAATGGGGCCTGGTGTGTACGTTGTTTTGTGGAAGGAAGGAGGTGGAAGGTGGAGAGGGCCATTTCATGGGGTTGTCTAAAAAGAAGAAAACACAGCTCTACTGTGTAAGTCATAGGATTTTGCGAGGGGAAAAATTGTCTTCTCCCATGATGGAGAGCACTCGCCCCTTAGAGGGTAACCTGCAAAGTCAGAGTCGTCTTGAGAACAGAAGTTGACAGGGCAAGATTGAAGTGGTAAGGACAGGCTGGGCAGAGTAGCAGATTTTGAGAAAGCATTAGATGAGAGAGGAAACAGAGTTTCATGTGAGGGGCAGAGAAAAAAGGCAGGAAAAGTCATGGCTCTGTAGCATGTGCAGGGCAGCTCCAGTACCAGAATCATGCAGTGCTAATCTGGGAGGGATCTGGGAAAGCACTGTGGCCAACCAGTCACTTTCTAGATGTAGTAAACAAACAAGGCCAATGAAGTTAGGTGACTTCCCCTTTCAAAAGGTCTTACGATGATCAGAATATGAACTCTTGAGTTGAGAGCAAGACTCCAGCATTTACCAGATGCATGACCCTGGACAAGTTACTCAGTAGTTCTCTGCCTCAAAAATTTCCTCATATGTCAAATGTAGATATTACTACTGCCTACACCATGGGTTCATCTTGAGGATCACATGAGAATTGATATACGTAACCCAACTAGAATAGTGCCTGGAAAAAGTAAGTACCTAATAAATTATTATTACTTTCAAGAATATACAATTATTTGTAAGCAGAGAAGCCATGAAAACCATGGCTTTTCCAGCTGCCATCCAGTGTTAGTCCATGTTACCCCCTTAATTTGGACATTGAGTCATTGCCCTGGGTAGCCTCAAGGCGCCTGAAGCACGCATAAACAGACACCTGCAGTACCTGTTAGATGGGGGCGGCCAACAAATATTTGTTTAATGAATGAATGGGAAATCAGAGGGCAAAGAGCAGGTTGAAAACTGGACTAATCCCTCCAAGACAATTATCTCCAGTTGCTGTAAGGGAAGGATGTCAAGATTTAACGTCTCACTTTAGTTGAATATTTCATTCAAAATATTCATTCAGCAAACCTTCATTGAGGGCTTCCCAGTGCAGCAACGTAATTATCTATATTTGGCTGTTTATGCTGAATTTATTTATTAAATTCAGTAGAAACTATTTCTATTTTGATTATATTATTCTCAGATAATTCTTGTGTGTTTAAAAGTCCTAATAAAGAGAATTAAGCAGACTTTTTGTATAGTGGACACTTTGACTTTAGGAGGTTCCTATATTTGGTGCCCAGAGACTGACTGATTGTGCCTGACGCACCCTTTTACTTGGTGTTGAGGAAGGGGAGGAACACAAGTGGTTTTGAGAAGGAGGTTTCTCATAGGTGCTCAGCTACACTGGCCACATCTTGATGGGTGCAGAAGAGTTCCTGAATGATGTATTCTGATTGGATAAGGAAGAGAAAAACTAACATTGAACTAGTCCTCAGTGGGAGTTGAAGACACAAGATAAGCTAGAAGGGTATTTATTCTGGGTAATAAACTATGGGCACAAAAACCTAAAGGTGGCTGAGTAAATGAAGGAAGTTAGGAATGGCTAGAAGGGGATGGGGTCCGGATAATCAGAACTAACAAGTGGGATACATGAGGCTGGGGAAGCTGGTAAGGACCAGATCACACATGGCCCTGTGGGACTCCATTTAGTGATTGGAGACGAGCCTGGGTTCTGTAGGCCCTGGATCTGAACAAAGTTACTACAGGTCACAGGCCATCTGTTCAAGGCAGTAGAGAAGTCCCAAAAGTGTTTAGAAAGCTTTTGTGATGGGAATACCATACAGCCGCCACGTTTGCTGACTGATGTTGCTCCTCACCACACTTGGCTGTATCTTTAAGTGGGAAAAGAGTTCTGCTTATACCGTCTTATACTTGAGTGATTAATGACATCATCTTCATTATCCCTAATACTCACAGTTTTGGCAAACAACAAAGTTAAGGACCACCACCACAACTGTTCACTCTTTCTGACTCTCCAGCATTACCACTCACACAGGGTGTTCACAATCAGATTTCTTTAGATTTAGTGTAATCCATATGGCCATTACAAAGGATAGTTCATGGAAATAAGAATGCAGTTTGTCAAATTTCCATGTCTAGCATGAATACTTTACAAAGAGCAGGACCTTTCAAGTCATGCATAGGGTGAAGACTGAGAACACAGTGAAGGGGTGATTAGTAGCCAAGTCCATGGATTCCCCAAAGATGGTGGAACTATGGTCCTGTAACCAAAGTCTTTCCCAAAACTTGAGATGGAATCTCCTTCTAGACACTACTGGGAAAGCACGCTGTACTCCAAGAAAATCATTCCATTATTCTACTATCACCTTCGGAGTGAAAATCAAACCCAAACAGGACTCTGTGTTCCTACCCTTCAGACTGATATTACATGCAACCTGTCCCTCTGCTGCCCCTGGAAGACTGATGTTGCAAGTCCTTGAAACAATCGCCTATTTGTCTGACCTGTGTTGCCCATAATGTACTCAAAATTGCTAAACTCCAGCCATCTGGCTGAAGCATCCAAGCTTTAGACATTGGTTTTCTTGATTTACACTGCAATTTCCAAGCTACTTTATATGACCCTATAGACAGCAAAAGCTTCATAGATAATATCAGCAGTACCTCCAAATCATCGTACAGACATGGTGATTCAGAGATTATGGGACCTCATCCAGCCTGTAGCTGAATGAATATTTACACAAGACAAAGGAGTACTTACAATGTGCTTTTGCTGCTCAGTGCAGTAATGCTCCTGTACATAAACCAACAATTAAATGTAATCTTATACACTTATAGTTTTAAAAGAAATTCAAACCAGTCCTTGGAATTAAATAACCCCAGTGCTAGAGAAAATGACTTCCAGAACATGAAGCCTCACATGCAAACACAGGGCCTCTGAGCCACAAAGGAACAAACACTTTTCCACAGGGATAAGGGCTTGTTGTATAACTACTTGTGAGGTCAAAGATCCAGATGTTCCCACAGACAATCAAAAAACCATTACTGGTCAAACTGTATTGACCATGTCCATATGGACAGCTCTGAGACATGTATTTGGCCTCGGGAAGGAGAATTCTGTAAGTTCTACTGGCAATCAATGGCAACTTCAAACCAGAGCTGGAAAATCCAATATCTTGGAGAAACAACTGACAGGTCTTAAAAGCTACAAGTAAAAATGAAAATAGTGTCTATTTTGCTAACAGTTGTATTCTGCTTTGATATAGCTTACTAATCCCCACAACATACTTGGATAAAAGCAGTATTAAAAAGTCACCTCCTGTTGGATCTTTCTCATTTCATAAAGGTGGAGACTTCCTGTCTAATCTACTGCTATGCCCCAGCACCTAGATCATTTGTCACACCCTAAACTGTCAATAAATATTGCTTGAAATAAAGAATGAACGGATGATATGGGCCTAAAATATACCCAATCCATTCATTACTATATGGCAGTCAAGTCAAAAGTCTGTGAGATGTTGAAAATTCAAATTAAAGAGAAGAAAAGTGAGTACAATTGTACATAAAATTTAAATAAGATCATATTGCAAGCTTTGATGGCATTACTCCTTTAAGAAGTTGGCATCTGGTGGGAGGGGGGGTGCAGTGAATCTACCATGAATGTTTAAGTGGAGCCCAACCCAAAGGCAAAGATTTCTCCAAGTATTATATGGTTGAAACATAATTTTCCCTGAAAAGCAGGACTCATATACATTTCATTTTTCAACCAGCAGCTCTTTCCACTGATGAATGTCCCTAAAATTAAACAATAAAACAGACAGAATTTGTTTTTAAATCTTCTTGGTCAGGGTCCATATCAAGGAGTAGAAGCAATATCTATATGCCATCTCACTAGTAAATGTTTGAAGGGTTAAACCAGCCATGTGTTTCAGGTGTCGAAGGAGAAAAATTGTATAAAGGTCACGGGGATTACTTGAGATAGTAGGTGCTATGTTGTTGATGGCCTAAAATTCTCATCTTAATCACTTTATGGCCTCAAAACCCTCTTTAGCCTTCTTAAAAGTAGAGATGATCATTGATCTGAGATTTCATTATTATAAATGAACTTCTGGAATCCTGAAGATCATGCTTTATCAGTAAACTGCCTGCACAGCTGACATTGTAATGGGACATATATTCATCTAATATTAATGCTTGTTAATTAATTAATGCTTAGCGAACTAGTAGATTTTTGCTTATATTGAATCTTTTTAACCTGATGACATAAAGCTCCTTGTGTTTTCTGTAAAGCAAGAAAGAAATTGAACACAAAACAACAAATAATTTTAGAAGTAAAATCATGCTTATAGGTTCATTGTATTGATTTACTATCCTTAAATTTCAAAAGGCTGGGCTACTTAGGGATAGGACTATGTCTTAGCTTTGAATTCTAGTATCAAGCAGGTTGTTTGGCATAAAGCAAGTGCATAATAAATGTTTTCATGCATGGGTGAATGAAGAAAATATCATATACCGAAGAATCTGATCATTAGTTAAACAAATTCTACTACACTCAAACATGTCAATACAATAACCTTTCTGGTTATCACTGTGAGGATGAAATGTGTGTGTGTGTGTGTCTTTCTTTCACACACACACACACACACACACAAGCACGGGCGCACACACATGATGCATATTACAGAACTGCTGTCTATTATGCTGTAGGTTTGGTGGTTAAGAATTCAAGCTGCTGTCTGAATCCCAGCCCCACCATTTCCTAGCAGTTTGACCTTGGAAATTGACTTATTCCTTCCCTCAAAGCCTCTCTTTCCTCATCTGAAAAACTGAGACAACACAGAGGTGGTAAGAGATTAAATGAGATAACCCACACGAGGTTCTTAGTGCAGTGCCCAGTACATAGGAGGAAGTAGACAGTGTGTGCCTCTGTAACTATGGTACCTTTACACTGTGGCCTTCATCAGAGTCAAGAGAACAGAAGAGGAAAAGTCTTGTTTGGACAAGTCTGGACATCATGCCACTTTGCCCTCCGATCAAAGTGAATCTTTCCTGTGCTCGTTTTTTTCCCACAAGTTCAGTATTTTTTTTTTTTTAATTTTAAAATTTAAAAAAATTTTATTTACTTATTTGCCAGAGAGGGACAGGAAGAGAGCACAATTAGAGGGAGAAGTAGGCAGAGGGAGAAGCAGGTTCCCCGCTGAGCAAGAGGCTCGCTCCCAGGACCCTGGGATCATGACCAGAGCGAAAGGCAGATGTTTAACTGACTGAGCCACCCAGGTGTCCCTTCTTCTGTATTTTTGAGGAAGTACAAAGAAGGGGTGGCAGAGAGCTTGGTCTTTGGAATCCAGCAGCTTGTGGATGGCATTTACCAGCCACGTGCCCTCCGGACCCGAGGATTCGACATTACGGGTAAAGTTCCCAGCTCCATGGTGTTACTCTATGCACATGTGCGTCTATGCAGCTGTGTAGGCACTTGTCCTTCAGTATTCACCCTCTTTTCTCCATGTGTTCACCATATTATTCAAGGCCCAGGTAACATGGTGATCCTTTATGAAGCTTTTCTGATACTTTTTGAGCTGAAGTTAACCTTTTTTCTTCCTTGAATGTCTTATAATTCTTATAGCAGCTTTCCATTTTCTTGTTCACATTTTCACTTCTTTGTCTATTAGACCATGAAGTCTTTAAGGCCTGAATCCAGATTTGCTTTAAATATTCCATATATTTCCCCTTCAGCCTCTGAAATAGTGTCTGTGTGTGTGTGTGTGCGTGTGTGTGTGTGTGAGAGAGAGAGAGAGAGCGTGGTCATGAAAAAAAAGAACACGGACCTGTTTTTAAAAACCTTGTTACAACCCTGCCTTATTGTACAAAGATTTGGGGGTAGATGTAGATTTCTTTTTGTGCACATATGTTCAATGTTTATGAACATATGCAGATCACCACCCCCATTCACACACCTACATACACATATATTGCAAAGCGTATTAAACCAAGCTTAAAGTCTGGAATTAAAACCTCAGAATGTTCCAAAAAATAACATTTAGTTCACAGTGCTAATAACCTCACTGTAGAACAAAGTTCTTTGTGTTGAAATCTTCTATTTACTCTGAAGTTATTAAGACAGGAGACATTCTCTAGTGACACTTCCTGTAATATATTTTGCTGTTATGATTCCAGGAAAAAATTTTGATCAGTGTTACTCATGTATTACAAACGAAAATATTAAGCATTTGGAATCAAGGAAGTAATATTCAGTTGTTTTCATGGCCTGCCACCATTCATACCTTTCACATTCACCGTTGCCAACGTTCCTTTAGAGCTAGCTCTCTGTTAGTGAAACATTTCTTCATCTAAATCCCAAGAGTAAATCTTTTTTGTTTGTTTGTTTTCAAAGTGAATAATCTTGATGTTGGATAGCATTCTGGATTTCAACTGTACAAACAGGCCATCAGTCCTTCTGATACTATCGCCCATATCAGATCATGGAAGATTATTCTTTTAAGAGAGCACTTAGTTGAATAAGGAAGTAAAATTATGGAATTTGTCTCAAAACAAAGTTCTAAAACCAGGATCTAATTTTGAGTATCTTTACACTAACTACTCATTAGGTGTATGTGTTAGTTACATAAAATATTTACTAAGTCTTTATTTTATTTTCAGATTTTAGACCCCTCAGTGGCTTTTGTTACCTAAAAAGGAAAAGCAGTATCTTTTCTGAATGTTAATGTGCAAAACCTTTAATGTAAGGCAAATTTTAAGGAAGATAGAATACCAGCCAACCTATTAACAGCCGGTGTTTCAAACATGTGGTTAGGTGAGTTGGCAAGAATGCTTCTGCATAAGGAAACTATTTTGATGATCAGAATAAGAAAGCCAAAGAGCCCTGGCAAATGATACTTTTAAAACATGAAATATAACACAAACTTTCAATTACATATGTAACTCCAAGTGGCCCCAGAAATTGTACAGTGGATGATAAAGTAAATGTAAATTAAAGTCTTGGTCATGCACATACCACTCACATATCTGGAAGGCGAATAGCCTGAAAATAATTTTTATGACATTTTTTATTTCTGCCTTGTTTTCTCGTTCAGTTGCATAGGCCAGAATCGTCAGTGTCTTCTTTGATTTCTTTCTTACTCTTGCTACCTCCCACTCCTACTTCCCTCAGCCTCAGAATAATTTAATGATTTTTCAAGTCTTTTCGCTTCTACTCAAATCCATCTACCTTTCCCTTTCCCGCTGCCAGCACCCCAGTTCCAGCCCTCTCATCATGCACTTTCTGCACAGCTGCCTAATAAATCCTCCCTTCTTAGTATTCTCATTGTCACATCACAGCCAGAATGGTCTACAGTCTGAGTCAGTCATTTCCCTGCTCAGAAGACTTTCATGTCTCCCCTTCCCCCAAAATAACCCAGAATTCTTAGTCTGGCACAGAAGGTCCTGCATCTCCCGGCTTTTGCTCCCTACACTGCTGTTGGCTTACCGAGCAACTGTCCTACCGCTTCACTATTTCCATTTACTGTACGCCCCCGCACCTTCACCAAAGGTTCCTCCTTATCTTCTTTCACCTTACAACGTGGACACCATCTGCCTCTCCTGGAGGCCTTCTTCAACCTCTAAGGTTCTGCAGACTGCCTCTTCTGAACACCATGGTGGCACTCAGGATAGACCTCTATGAAAGCACTTACACGCTGTGGTAGTTCCCTAGACTAAAAGGCAGGTAAGTCCCCTAATTTATCTTCAGCTACAGTGTCTCATACTTAATTGGCACTTAATAAATGTTTGTTGAATGAAGGAAGGAAGGAAGGAAACAGGGGTGAAAGACATGTGACTCTAATAGAACAAAAGAGAAGTCTCACAAAGTCTACATAGTCATCCAGGAGTAAGTAAAAACAGTGCTGGGTGTCCCAAGTATGAGAACACCTGGATTCAAAACAGCAATAAAACAAAAAAATTAAAATCCTTGACACTCTTTTGATACTGGAGTTCTAGTCTTGCGGGAGAACAAAGAGCTTTGGAGTGAAGGAAGGCAGAGGCATTGCATAATAATTGTCTGTTATTAGCACGAATGAGTGGTATAGGAAAAGAACAGAATTCAATGTAGGGGGATTAGTTTTATTCTTGGACCTCTACTTTTTGTGTAAACAGGGAGACATATTCGTTATGATCTGCTGGCATTCTGAAGTTTAGATGTATCAAAGAGAAAAAAAAATCCCACAATCAAATTTTAAGATTAAATGTCTCCTTTCTCTGTACCAACATACTAATATAGTTTGAGGCCCATATTGTATGTAACTAAACATATGGCTGAAAAATTGCATAAGACATTAAAAATGTTTATGAGAAGAAAGATCTAATCATTTGCAAGTTTTTAACACTTACAATTATTATGCTGATTTTATGGTTATTTTATAGTTTTTGAACTAAACCCTATTTTCTTGCTTGCTCTCAATCCAAAAGAGATAAGGACATTTTATTTGTTTTGGAAAAATAAATTCAATAAATAAAAAGATAAACTTTCTTTTTGAGGTGAGTTCATTCAAAATGGCTGAAATTTAAAACCCAAATTCAATTTTAAGCAGTGACAGTGGCCAATGCATGTAAAAAAATTCCACCTGCCCACCCAGATCCAGCTTAAAGACCACCTCCCCTGTGAACCATCTCCCCACCGTCACACTGCTTTGCTTGCCGTATGTGACATCACTCTTCCCTTCTCCAAATCTTTACACCAATTTACCTCTTTGTATGGTTAGCATTTTTTATATTAATGGTTCATTACTCCTGTTTAGATTTTAAGCTCTTTAAAGGATGAAAACATTTCTCCTCTTTGGATCCCCAACATGACCTAGATAACACAATTACTTCTTAAATTAAAGCTCTGACAAATAGAAATAACAAACATGTATTTTTTTGCTATTGTGTATTTCAGTTCATTACCAAAAACAAACACTTGTAATATTTAAGGCATTTAGAAGCATGAAAACTTGACAAACGATAACATTTATCTTGTGAGAATCCCTTTCCATGCAGCCTTATTTTTCTCTCACTTCCCAGTATGATTCCTAGATCCCACTGATGTAATATTCTCCATATGTGTGTGCTTATTCATATCCACTTCTGTGCATTTGTCCAAGATGCACTCTTACTTCATCACCTCAATAATGTAAGACCATCGCACATTTCACTTGCTCACCTGTTTTCCTCCAAGATGGCTCTCAAAATTAATTCCTCTTAATTGGGGTCAGTTTTCCAAATCGCCTATCTCAATATATATTTTATTTTATATACTTTTTGTATATAAAGATAATCTGCATTTTTCTTTAAAAATGTTATATGTAAGATGCATTGATTATCAAGTTCTAGTTGGCATACAAGTCATCTGATGTGTCTGTTGAAATGGGTAGTCCTGGGTTCTACCATGACAGAGAAAAAAATAGAAGGACCTAGGAATTTAAACATCTAAAAATCACCTCTGGTGGTGCTGATGCTAATGTCCTTTAGTGTTACCTTGGAAAACAGGAGAGTTGGAGCAGATGTTTTTCAAACCCTTCTGGACCTATTTTTTTTTTTTCTTTTGTGATTTTTCTTCCAAACATAGTCTAATAATGAGCAAAGAGTACACTTCCAGCCAGCTCCAAGTGCCAGGAGTATAAGAACCTTACATCGCAGGTCCAGCTTGATGACCTTAGGTAAGTCCCTCACCACTGACCATCCTTCCACCTCGAAATTATTTGAATTTATTCCTATAGCTCTTGTGTACTTCCTTTCATAGACTTGGTCACAAGCAAAGTAAGTCAAGAATATAGAAGGGCAGTCTTGCTAGAACGATACTATTTTCTATGGAGTTAGCCCTTTATTGACTATTATTTTGACTTTTTTCTTAAGATAACCTCATTCAAGAAAAATAATGGAATTAAGAAAACAAATTTGAAAACTACTCTGCAATGGCTAGATTTATAATCGGCAGACTTCATGCATGTTTAACAAAAAGAGAATTTTCCAGTAATTCTGTGAGGCATTATTCATTGTCAGCTTTTATACTTCAAAAAAAATAGTCAAAATATACTACAAACTAAATTTTCTCCTTTCAAGATAAGCACAAATAAGCATAGCTAACCTTATGGACCACAGGAATTACTGCATCTTTATAAATATACTGAAAATAGTTGTTTAAAAATATAATGTGACTCAGAATAGCACTCTGTACTATAGATTGTAGCCTAGAGAAATGGTCTAGAACTAAAACCTCATTCTACCTCAGCAAGATAGGAACTTTTCAAAAGTATACTCTATTTAAAATTGATGGACACACAAACCACCAAAATTAGGAAAAGTCCAAGTAAGGCCAGTCTTTCCATCTGGATGTAATATACTCCTGTGGAATGATAACAAAATATTGGTTTGGGTTTATATTTTGTATGTGTTTTATTTGATATTTCACTGCTCTATGGGGACCTTTCTGTTAGTTTATTAAGAAATACCCAGTGTTGACATTCAATTCACTATTAAAAAAAAAATCTTTTTAGTAGCTTGCTTCTAGCAAGTAGAAATTTTCTTCTTTTGAGAATTTGGTTTTTAGTCATTGACAGAAGTTGAATGGCATGTAAGCAACAGGATTGGAAACCCAGAAGGACATATTCAGTTTTAAATAACTATAACCCATGTCCATGATTAAACAACTTTTTAGTTTCTATACATAGCTGGTAGAATAGCACATTGACAGAGAATCCCTCTTCTGAATACACATGCACATGAGCGTGCACACACACACACACACACACACACACACAACACATAAAAAGAAAAGGAAAGAAGGCAATACCTTCTCTCTGATAGACACTCTCCTGCACTTTTCATTCATTATCTTAGAATGACTTTATCTTTACGCATGCGCTAGCATTTGTGACTTGTGTGCTCATTCCCAAAATTCACAAGTCAGTTAAAAAAAATCTAAATAATTTACTCTGAACAGTAAATGGAAAGTCAGCTGCTTTTTTGGTAAGAATGGTTGGCCATCATTTCTCAGACCCAGCAGTCTGTCTCAGGATCCAGCATAATGACTTCATAGGCAGCATTCTGAGAGATATTTTAAGACTTTGGCTCGCAACACGGGCCCTCAATGGGCTTCTTGATAGGTAGACTCATTGACTCAGAGTAGAAACTAATTAACATTTCAGATCCCACCCCACATCCCCAGACTAATTCAGACTTGCTGAGTCTCTACACTGTCAGGCGCACAAGAGTCTGAGAACTGTTACTCTAAATCAAAGAGAGAAGGAACAAAGCTAAAGTGGTTGATACATATATTTGACTAATAAACCTAACTACCCATGACAATTCTTCTAAAGCAGTAACTTTCAAATAGATTTTGTGGAACCATGTGCTTCTCAGATTTATTTCACTTCAGGGACAGTACTGATTACTTGACAAACATTTCAATTAGATATTTTTAAGAAGTTAAAAATGTAATAAAACTATGCACAATTAAACAGTTCTTTAACAATTTTGATAGAACAGATCACTGTCAAGCTACTTGTAACCTCAAGAATAGAGTGTCTCCTGTCATCTCTGGCCTTATACTTGAACTTCTCATGACTATATCCTTGACTGGAGCAATGATAGTTCTTGCAGGTCTGTGAGTGTCTGTTCACACGAAATTAACCAAGCAGGTACATTGGAATGGCTTCTCTGTATCTCACTCAGTCAATGCCAGGTAAATTCAGGCACATTTGCTCAACATATGCTTTTGACATGGAATAAGTGACTGAATACTAGTGATTTATCAGAGACCAGTGTTACACATTAGAACTATAATTCAAGCCACATATGTAATTTTAAGTTTTCTAGCAGCCAGCTTATAAAAAGGAAAATAGGAAAAACCAAAACTGAAAAAAGGAAAAGGAAGCAGTGAGGTTAATTTATTAGCATATTTCACTTAACCCAAGATATCTAAAATATTATTTCAGCATTAAATTAATGATAAAATATGTTAAATTTTTTGTACCAAATGCTCTGAATCCGGTGTATATTTTATGCTTACAGCAAATCTCAATCAGGAGCCATATATGGATAGCATAGTTACAGATAAAACTTGTACGTGAACTAGTAGGTGCTTTTTTGTCTTTGTTTGTATTTCCCTTAATCTCATTGTAAGTTTTATGTATCCTTGAATTAATTTTTGTATTGATAGTTTTTAAAAAAAATATGATATAACAAGACTTTTATATTGGAAATAGGTCATCTTTTAAAACTAGACTTTGGAAAAAAAATGACAGTGGATTGGACAAGAGTGTAGACATAAAATAATAACGATACACCAACATCAGTGGATTTTGTCACCACTGTTCACCACACTGTGAATAAAATGAAAGTAAAATGCACAAGAATCTCCCAGAGAGCCACCTGGAGATTGCATTGAGTGTTATTAGTTACAGGGTTCACTTTTTGCAGAGATAATAATCACCCATTTCCTCACAGTATTGTAGGCTGTGAAATTTTTGTACAATGGTTCTATCTTTCCTGTCAACTTACAGTGTTATTTTAAAACAAAACATTGTGAGCAAAAAAATAAGATTCTCAGGTTAATTTAGCATAAATGTTACAGGGAAAAAACTGGAGTAATGACAAAAAGTATCATATAGTATATGGGGAAGAAACACATTTTTCTCCAGAGAAGGCTCATTAAACTATGTGCTAACAAGTATAATGGGTGAGTAGGCTGCTATTGTAAAGGCAATTAGACAATTAGCACCACAGTGATATAACCCAGAAAAACAGTCCAAGAACATGAACACTACAGAACTGATAAATTTATTTAATGACTAAGATTATGTATACTATTTATAAATTCAACATTTCAAGAGTATCACTACTGCCGATTTTCTTTTTCTTTCCTTGTTCAGTAGGTTTTTGCAGGAAAAATATGGTATTTTATTAAATACTTGTCACATAGAAGGAATGGTTAGGTTGAGTGGGTAGACTGGTTTTTCACATACCAACAAACAACATGACAGAAAAGTAAAATAATAAGAATTTTTTAGAAAGGCTATGGAGGTGGTGTAAAAAGAATGTTGGGGGAAAAAACCAGTATCTTATGCCTTGTATAAAAGCTATTTCTGAAAAGCTATTTATGTGTCATAGGAGAATATAAGCTTGTAAAAAAGATCTGTCAAGGCAACAGTCTAAGATCATTCTAATTGTAAATATTATTAAGAAATTGTCTTTAAATCACAGATGTCAATATTTGTAGTGTTAGCTCTAGATTTTTTTCATACCAAAGATCCTTGGGTGTTTTATGGAAAGGTGTTGATAAAAATTCATTTTTTAAAAATTTCCTCTAGTGAAATAAATAAATAAAATCTTTAAAGAAATAAAAATTTCCTCTAGTGAGATATTTTTCAAAAATTTGTTTTCCCCGGTTTGCATACCTTGCTGACTTTCTTTGCAGTAAACATCACAAGCTCAATTTGGCACTGCAGGATCACATTACAGGAATGCTTAAAACGACAGAGAAAGTGTCAGCAGTGAAATACATTTGACTGGAAACATAATGACTATCTAGCTGAGGTAGAGTGAGATATCTCACTCCTGGGTAATCTGAGGGGTTTTACTGGATGTCTCATAATGTTATAACACTCCCTATGGACTAAATGTCCCCCACCATTTGTGTCACTCTAAATTTGTATGTTGAAACTTCACCTTCAGATGTGATGATTTTAGGCGGTGGGACTTTTGGAGGTGATTAGGTTATGGGGGTGGAGCCCTCATGAATGGGATAAGTGCCCTGATAAAAAGATACCCCAGAGAGCTCCCTTGTCCCTCTCCCCCATGTGAGGACACAGCAAGAAAATGGCCAATTATGAATGAGCAAATGGGCCCTTATCAGATACTAAATCTGTTGGTGTGTCAGTCTTGGACTTCCAAGCCTCCAAAAATATGAGAGAGAAATGTCAGTTGTCTAGGCTGCTCAGTTTATGGTATTTTTGTTATAGCAGCTTGCACAAACTAAGATGACATTCATCAGGGTTTACTGAAGATCTGAGGAATCTGTCATTGACACCTTCCAAGTTGAACTCTTGACAATTAAGGAATATAGTATTTGCTCGATATTTTTAACAATTTACTGTCAAAATAGAAGAATTTCTACTTTTCTTTCAGCTTCAGTTACAATATAATTGACACTATTCCAGGATTGCCATACAAACTATTAAAACTGTTACCATTTGCTGCTACTTCATCACTTGAAACAGAACTTCCCCCATATTACAGAAAAAACAAAATATAGAAATACATTGTATGCTGAGTTTGATATAAAACTAAAAATTTCACCCATCACCCATTCTTTATATGTTTGTGTTATTAAAACAGCTTCCATTCTTCTCATTGGCTGGCTTTACAAGTAAAAATTATACTTTGAAATTAAAAAAAACTATATTTATATTACTACAATATTTTGATCTTTCTTTTATTGGAAATTTTGTATAAGATTCTACTACTCAGAAAGTTTGAAAACCTCTGCTCTAAAGCAAATAATGTGGTAGAAAAACTCCTGGTCCTGCAACCAGAGAGGTTGTCACAAGTAGGTGGTACGACTTGGACAAGTCATCTTGCCTTTCAGACTACCGCATTGCTCACCTATAAATGAGCATCTTTGGACCACTGGTTGTGCTCTGAACACTGTCTCACATCACATTTTCTCTTATTCGCTCTTTGCTCCAATGCTGTCTTAGCTTTGCCAATTCTTTCTACCATGCCATGCACCTCCCTGCCAGAAAGTTTTTGCACATGCTGTTCCCTCCTCCTGGAGTAGTCTTCTCTTTCCAGCTAACACTTTCTCCTGCATACATTGTCAGCTCAATCATGGTCTCCTGAAGCAAGCATTCCTCCTCTCTTAGGCTAGGGCAGTCCCTTTAGAATGGACCTCTACTTTATGGGTTATTATCACTGTTACAATTTCACATTTGTTTTGACAAGTCTTTGATTAATATCTTTCTTTTAGATTGTAAACTGTATGAGAGTAAGGATCACTGTTTCCAACAATGATGATGTCAGGCAAGTTTTTCAGCAAGTGCCTTAATTGTTTCCCTCTTTGGGAAACAATTTCCCTCATTTAATATGAGGATACAAATAGTACCTACCTTGTAGAACTTTTGTGAGTTTTAAAGAGATAAAGTGCATAAAACATTTAGAATATTGCCTGTCACATAGTACATGTTTAATTTTATCTGTTGAATAAATACATGTATTTTAAAAATTATTTTAGCGTATGTAAGATTTTTTGCTTATCAATAACTCAAGAGCTTTCCCTCCTGTCATTAAGTTATTTCGAAAAAAGTAATTCTATCTTTTAGATAGGCTACAAGGTGTTGATTTCTCTACAACAGAACAATCAAATTTTAAAATAATAAGTAACACTGTGATGAATATATTTTTACATGAATATTTCATTACTAGTTTTGGACACTTATGGAATTGGCATTATTAGATTAAAGAACAAAACTCTAGATTAAACTCTAAAACTTTTTGTAATATTTAGTTTAAACAAATTTCTAGAATATTTGTTCTAGTATCAACAGGAATTGAATGAGATTGCTTGCGAACCTTCATACTGTGGTTACTATATTAAAAATATTTGTCAATACGATAAGCAAAAATTTATTTATTATTGTTGTTTTAATTGGCTTTCCTGGTTACCAGTAAAGTTTAACATAAATTCATATTCATTCCCTCTTTGAATTTCTTTTAGTGTGTATTTCTATCTCATTTGCTATTTTCCACATATAGTTAGCAATATTAGTTGGTTTGGATGAAACATTCAATTATTAGGGGTATTAATTTGTTGTCATATTTTGCAAGCATTTTATCAAGTTTATCACTTGTGTTTTAATTTTAAAAGGTTTCTATATATGACTTCTACATTTTTATGTTATCAAATTTCACATTTTCTCTCTCATCCATGACTTATTCCTAGAAACTCTCTCCCTACCCTAAGGCCATTACATATATACATTTCTTTCTACTTTATATAGTTCTTAATACAACTAACCATTAATTAATTTTTTTTTGGTGTCCTATTGGAGATTGGTACCATTTATATTTTTTTCTAAATAGTCAGTTTTCCTTATACCATTCTTTGAATGATCTACTACTTTTCCAACATTGTGAAGCATTTTTATCACATATTGCATTATTTCATATATAATAAAGTCACCTTGTCTCAATTTTATATACTTTTAAATATTCTACCCCATATGACATTATAAAAACATCTCTACATATTTTACAGATTAATTTTGATTATTTCATTAAGTTTTTTTTAAAGTAATATAACATCTGTGCAGCTTCTTCAGGAAAAGCCATGCATCTTCACCATATCTTTTTTGCCAAGTGCAAAGTTTGACTGATAGTTGCCATTGAACATACAGTTGTGAACTGCATGAACTTTTCCAGGAGAAGTGTTCTATTTTATGCAGTAAAAGAAGGAAAACAAAGCAGACTACAAGACTGCGTTGTCTACTTTAGTTTATTCTCTTTCTTTTTTAATAAACACTAATAAAACAGGATTGATATCCCTTGAAAGTTCTAATAAAGCAAGGAGATTTTCCAGGTGGTTGGATCTCTTTATTAAAGGCATCTGTGTCATAGTCACTGGCAGAGACCCAAACAACCTGAAGTTGGCTCTGGGAAATTATAAAGATAGAACACAGCCAAAGTCTGAGATGGAACAATGTGTAAAGTCATACTGCATCTTAATTTGATGACCAACAGGGAAGATCTTTCTGCCCCATCAAATATTATAAAACAAGGTGATTTATGATATTCTTATGAGTTGGAAGGTAACAAGAGAAATATATAATAATGCTATCTCATACACTTGACATAAGACCCTGTTTGTTAAGATATTTTATTCCCGCCCCCCACCTCGGTTAGACATCCTTCTTCTTCATTTTTTTCTTAATTTTATTTTTTTTTCAGTGTTCCAAAATTCATTATTTATGCACCACACCCTGTGCTCCATGTAATATGTATCCTCCATAATACCCACTACCAGGTTCACCCAACTCACCATCCCCCTCCCTTCCAAAACCCTCAGTTTGTTTCTCATAGTCCATGGTTAAGATATTTTATAATCAATTATTTTTAACTTTCATTTTCTCTCCATTTTAATGGTTTCACATTCAGTGAAACATTCCTAGAGCAGAAAAAGAAATTTCTGGCAATTTTATCGTCGTGAATATTCACGGTAATAAAGTTACTATTTCAAAAGATGAAAAATTGTCATATAATTCCTCTCCAATATGGTAAATGTTTGCTGAGAGTCAGCTCTAGGTGATCTGCATTGTAGAGTGCGAGAGGGCATTTAAAATCACAGATAAACTCTGACTGATTTTTATTTTGGAATGGTTCCTGAACTCACATATGAATAAAAGAGTGACTTATCCCCTTGGGAATTCACAGTACATCAAACCAAATTAGGAAGCCAGGCAGCTGTGACCTGGTTTTATAAGGGCCAAGAAAGCTATAGAGTTTCACTATTGAAACTTGTAACTCCAAATGATTCTCTGGTTCCCATGCCATTTGGGACAGGGGAGCACCTTACTGAATCCCGTAATATGCCACTCTGGGCTTGTATTTTCTCTTACATTTACCCAGAGTTATAAATGAGGACATAAAGACTTCTGATGTGAGAGATCTTGAGAGTGACAGTCAGCAGGAGAGAAAATCAAAATAAGAATTAGAATGAACAGTGTCAATCAGTAGAAACTTGGATTCAGACTTTATAGAAACCATACTGAAAACAGTCCTTATGTTTTGAGTCCTAATGCTATGCTCATTTTATGGATGCTTGAACTGTGGGAGAGAGAAAGCTATAAACCAGCTCTTCTCAGCCTGACCCAGTGAATTTTATTTTTCCTTGTTTTGTAGCTGCTTTTAGGAAGGGTAGGAGAGGGGATAAATACTGAAATGAGAGGTTGGGATAAGACTACAAGGTGAATTCAGAGCTTTAATTTTTTTTTTTTTTTTTAATCCTTTTGGTCGTAGTAAAGGATATGGAGAACAGGTTAAAAAAAGACTCTGGTTGTTGTTATTTGAGGTTTGGGAATATTCCTCCAAATTCTAAAACCCTCACAACCTGCAAGTAAGTATGGCTTTTGGAACCTAGTTTAATTCTCTAAAGGTATTCGAATAAAATTGTGAGTTCATTTTAATTCATTTATTTTTATTGGCACGTCAGTCTTGTGTCTTGAAGAAAATAAAAGTCCCTTTCTAAAGACAGCAATTACTTAAGTAATTTTCTTTGAAAAAATAAAAATAAAACCCCTCGGAGTGCCCAGATGACGGGATGCATCCTACTATGGAAATTTTCATATAAGTGACCATAATCTAATGGAAACAGCCTAACATGCAAGGGCATTTTCATGTGCTTATTTCTGTGAAAATTCTAGTATTATTTTAATTCTGAATTTGGTGACAAGCAATATGTTCTCTTGGCTTCCATTCAGGAGTAAAGCTTGCAAAACCGCCTGTTGGGTTTTTTCATTGTTATTGTTGCTGCTGGAAGAGCTTTCACCACCACTATGTCACCCTATCAGCCTCCTGAATACAGCCATTCATCTCAGAAAAGCACTAATTCCAAGATAACTTTTGCCATCTGGATTCTACCACAAAGTGTTAGGATGGAGATTAGAACAGGACATTAGAACAGGACACAATTGGTGGCTAATTGGAAATAGTTTATTTTCCAAGAAACTCTGTTTATTTACTTATGTTGTACTCAAAGAGAAATAGAATGAAACTCCAATACTGTCCTTAGCACTCACTGATTTTAATAGGTGGCCCTCCTTGGCATTTGTCCACTCCCAAGCTCTTTCTGTCTTACTCTCTGTTGCCCTTTAAACAAAGCTTGAAAATGAATAAGGAAGTTGGCTGGCTCCTCCCAAGAGAAAAAGAATTTACCAGTGGGAACTACCAGCACCACATTGTTTATCAGAACATAAAGTTCGGTAGAAATCCCACAGTGACGTCTTCCCCCAGCCCTTGCTGATGAATCTGGAGACATTTCCAGAACATTTTCAACTGGATTGGACATTCTTTGCAGGAAATGGTCAACCAGCTCTCACCTCAAATACCTTTCCTTTCCTAGGTTATGTTTAGCTCTTAAAACAAGTGGAAAGTAACCTAAATCGAAGTGAAAAGTAACCTAAATCACAGACTCAGTCTAAGAAAGAACTTCATGGGCTGCGATTATTTTTCTATGGGTTGATAAGTTAACTCTAATTACTGATATTTATGTGAATCTCCTTCTCAAAGTTCATTTGAGTAATAGATCTTTGCAATGGGAATGGAAAAAAGTTGGAGGAGCCTATTACATGGAAAATATACAAAAATAGTCCTAGAGACAGACTAGTCTTTCAGGAGGTCAAGCTACAAATGGTTTGAAAAATAAATTGTCCACATTGGTATAAGGGATCTTGTGTACCTGAAAGTTGAATTAGAATCAGAGAAATAACTTCTCGAAAGATTAACAGATCAAAAATTTGGATACATTTACTTCAAAGGAAAAAGAAACCTGCAGGGGGATTGACATGTTCTGTGCCAGGCAAGAGGCTTTACCTTTAACCTGTTTCTCATGTACTACAATGAACAGTTCTGTATTCTAATTGTAAAGGAAATTATAGGGAACTAAACAGAACTAGCAATGTTTCCTATTAGCAGAATACCTCACAGTCTTGAATTCTATAAAAAAAAAGGTTGGATGACACTAAAAATGATTATGAAATTATTATTTAATTTAAACAGATAAGCAAGCTAACCTTAGCAAAGGCTCATCATCAACATTTTTTAAAAGTCTGAATGTTTTAATGTTACCCAGGAAAACTGAGACAAAAATATAGCTTAACCATGTTCAAAAGCCTGTATTTGGCCTTCTTATTATAAAATGGGGATAACAATATTTACTTTAAAGATCTGTTGTAAAGACTCAATGAGCTAATTTTAAAGAGCTCTGTAAACAATAATGATGAGGAGGATGACAACAGGTAAGTTTTATCAAGTGTTTACAAGTGCCAGGCACTGATCTGACCTGTGTGAACTCCTTTAATTTTCGCAACTCTCCTGTGAAGCAAGTACTATCCTCATAACCATTTAGCATATAAAGTAAGTCCTGGAAAGGTTACCTAGTTTGCACAAGGTTCTTTAGTTATGAAGTAGCAAAGTCTGAATTTCAACTTGGGTCTCTTGTTTCTGGAGTTATTTCCACGGTAAAGGACACATCAAAATACCAGGAAAAACAAAATGCAGTGTGTTTTGCTTAAAGATCACCTATGTCATAAGCACATCACAAGTACTCTAATGGAGTTTATGCAATCACAGCAGGGATGTACTATTGTCATGTTGAGAAAAAAAATAAATCTATAAGTATTTGTAGGGAGCACAAGAGCAATTCACAGCAAGGATATGATTACTTAAGTGTATAAATTACATAATTTTTAATAACATTTTATTAGGTGACTATATCTAAAAATTTTTTTTTTTCTTAGCAAGATTCAGGAAGTTGTAATAAGCCAGAGAGTTAAAGATGTAGTATTTGGAAGACTGGATCCTTAGGTTAGCCTAAGTCTTAAAAGACTCCTTGTTAGGTCAAATGAACAAAGCACTCATTATTTGTTGCCTTTAATTTTCAACTGAAACTGAAGTAAGAGACTTTCAAAAAAGAGGTGTTTGGGAGCACAAGTGGAAAGATCTGCTCAGATTGTTATCCTCTCATATTATAGCCAGAGGAGTTCTTTTATTTTGAGAAGACATTTGTGATTCTTTCCAAAACCTGAACGCACAGTTACCCTGGAGAGTGACTCCCATGCAGCTAACCTGAAAAAGTGATATGATATCTTGATGCTTTCATATTTTTCCTATTAGGAATATTAATGTGGGGAGTGTTTTAAATTAGTACACAAGACAGTTAGCTTTAAAAAGTTCCCATGGGACTGTAGAGGAACTAAACACAGCACAAAACAATCCTCATGTTAAAACATACCAGCAGACTTACAGAAATGATCTGACTGGAAATATTTCATTCATCGTAAAATATTAGATGCTGTATTTAAAAAATGATAGGAATCTGTACTTACTCTCTGCCAAAGCAGAAATGGAATGCCTTAAATGCTAGAGATATTGTATTTCTACTTAAATGAACACCTTTGTGTCATCTGTACAAATCATCCAGAGGAACTGCCTATGATAAAAACATGATCTCACTTTAAATACAATTGAAATTCCAAATACTTTTTAAAGTTCTTCTATAAAATGCATCTTAACATAGAACTACATCTTACAGGAGGGTAATACTTTCTCAAGACATATGTTATCCTTTGCAGATACTCTTACTTTGCTTCAGAGTTATACATGTAATAGTAGCAGTCAAAAAACAAAATTGAATTTCTGGTTTCAGAGATGACACCAGATGTGAGACATGAAGAAAATGTCAAGAATGATATGGGTAACTTGCATTCCCAGCCACAGTGAAGTAACTGGTAACGGCGGGCTCATTTGACCACCAACAATTTAAAAATGGCAAAATATTTGAAACAACTGCTTTCAGATATTGAAAGACACTTAGCACAGAACCATGGCCACACAGAGATAGGAACTGCATGGAAAGACCTCCCTGAATATCCTAGATCTCTCCCTAGGCACAGAGAGATGGAGTCAAAGACTAATGCCCATTAGTTTTGCTGAGATGAGGAGGCAGATAGCTGAGTTTGGGGCTGATGGAATGACTAAAATTTTGGAGCAGGCTCCTAAGGAGAAGAGAAGGGAAAACTACATAGAGAAGGAACTATAGAAATCTGCAAGAGGTCTTTTAAAACTTGGGTCAAAGACTCAGTACACATGGGGCTACTAGGGAACTGAGAGTGGGCTGAAGACACCAGGAGTGCATGGAGCTGGGCGTGGCAGGAATTGTGACCATCCAGAGTGGAGAGGCCTCACAGATACTCTGGGCATACAACTGCTCTGAAATCACCACACTTTAGGAGGAAGGCCAGTGTAGTGTAGAGTAAGGACTATACAAAACCTGCCCTAACACATCTTAGTAACAAGCCCTGAAAGAGTCAACTGAATTATAAGTAAGTTAACTTCCTGCCCGAACAAAATCCAGCAATTATTAAAGGAAGACAATCAAATCCAGACTCTCAACAAGTTAAGATTCATGATATCTAGCATACTCCCCAAATTTACTAGCTATACAAAGGAATAAAAAAAATTTAAGCTGCCACCAGAAGAAAATAGAGGCAAATTTGCAATGACAAAGATGTTGGACTTAGCAGATAAGCTAATTCCCTGATACTACTTCTTTTATATACCTAAATCTTACTTAATCTTGAAGGCTTTGACCTTAGAAAAGTGGTTTGAACAATAAGCCTTCCCCCTTGGGTATAATAGTCCTGCTCTACATAAGTGGATAGTAAACTTTTTGAAGGCAAGGACCGTAATTGTCTCTAGGAAAGGAAATATAATTTATTTCCAATAGCCTGCTCAGCAGGAGCTATTAAAAGCTCAGGGCTTAGCCTTAGCATAACAGTTTATTATGTAAAAAGTAAAAATAAATAGCTATTTTCAACATGCTTTGAATTCAAAGGCGAAAGAGTAATATAATAAGTAAAGAGATGACAAATATCAGTGTAAAACTAGAAGTAAAAGGCAACCAAATGAAACTTTAAGAACTGAAGAATACAATATTCTAAATGAAAAATTCATTGAGTAGGGCTTAATAATGGATTTGATACCCAGGGAGGAAAAAAAAGTGACACTGAAAACTGGAAAACAAAAACTATACAAAATTGAGGCACAAAAGAAGAAAAATTTTTAAAAAATCCCTGCAGATTTTATAAAAATTTACATTAATTTTTAAAACATATGTGAAAATGGAAGGACCTAGAATAGCCAAACAATCCTGGGGAAAAAAAAAAAAACAATGTTGGAGACAATTTGATTTTAAGATTTGCTATGAAGCAGCAGTAATCATAATAATGGTAGTATTATTATAACATACACATACCTAGAATATCTTTGCGACCTTATGATAGGCAAAGATTTCTTACATAGAATAAAGAACTAAATATAAAAACACTTTCTGATAAAGTAAAACTATTTTCATCACAAATGATATGATTTTAGATACAGAAAATCTCAAAGATTTCACTCTACAAAGAAAGCTACCAGAGCTTAAAAACAAATTCAGTAAAGATACAGAGTATAATATCAACACACAAAATCAGTTGTGTCTCAATACACCAGCAATGAACAATACAAAAGAAAATTAAGAAAATTAAGAAATTGTTTTCTTAATTTTAAATAAACAATTTAAAAGTGTTCAAAATCACTTTTGAGTGGAGTGATATCACCAAGATGGTGACATACATCTTCCTGACTTCACTCTCACTCAGAAGAACAACTAACAACTACTTAAGACCAAGTTATCCCTGAGAGAATCCTAGAACAACGGGGTAAAGCTTAAGTACCCCCTGCATCACAGAGACCAAATCAGCCTGCATTAGAAGGGTAAGAGAAGCCGTACACACTGACTACTTTGCCACTCTTCCAGGCTGCAAGGAGAGGTCCTTCATGGGTCCCTGGCTCTTCCAGTGGGAAAAAAGAACCCACAGGACAGTAAGCCTCCTACTCATCTCAGTAGTGTGGGTCCCTTTATAAGAGCCACGACTCTGATTTCACCCCACAGTGATTGCAGAGGAATCTGCAGGGCTCAACCACTGGGTATCTAATTGTGACCGAGAAGGAGAGGGGCTTGCAATTACCAGTCCAGGGATCTTGGCACCCTGAGTTAACACCCACAGTGTCCAAGCAATAATCCAAAATAGTGGGTTTTGCTCATCTGCAGAAGAGTGTGTGGTGCACTCTGAACAAGGAACTCAATGGGGTGCAGATGTCTTGATTTGGAGAGTCAAATGAAAAGCTTTGCTGGTCTTAGAGCCTGGTTTGCTCACACTGAGGCAAGGAACTTAGTCACAGCCCCACCCATAGCGGAGGGTGTCTCCTGGTGACATCCAACTGGAGTTGCTGGTGGGAACACCTGGGACTTTGTGGCCCAGCAGTGCTTGAGTAGAAAGCCAAGTGGGCAAAACTGATCACCTCCAAAGCAAAGCCGTACCAGTGGTGGAAGATTCCTGCGTAGGAGAAATTAATTTATAACCAAGGCTGGGTATAGCTCCTGGCCCCTCCCAAATGGAGAGCTTATTTAGGAACTTTAGAGTTGCCTAGAGTGGACCATGCCTTTTCTGATTAGACAATGAAACTGTGACACAGTTCTACCTACCCACTGTGGCTCCTAGTTCCATCTAACCAGAAGAACTGGAGAGAATGCCTGGATGCTGTGTAATCCAAGTGGCACTTGATTTGAAAGGACAGACAGAACTTACAGTTTGCAGAGCAAAGCCAATGGACCTGTAAGGCCAGGAAACTTGGCTGGGGAGGGGGGAGGGTCAGCTTGAGTTAAGATAACAATGAGCTTTACCAGCCTTAAAGCTGCTTCTGCTTTTGCACCCCACTGTACCCAGACAAGGAAATGAATTCATAGTCCTGTTTATTACTGAATACAGCCTCCAGCCTGCCTGACTGGGAGCCTAACCAGAACATATGGGAAACTACATAGGTCATCTAATAGTCCTGCTTACAGTGACATTTGAACAGGAGCACGGTCTGTGGCTTTCCCCATCTGCAGAGCAAAACTGGGGGCCTCACCTGAACCAGGGTATTCACTGCACTCTCTTGCTTGATTTGGGTCCCCAAACAACAAACTATATAGGTCCTCGGACCTGTCCTGCTGCCCTGTCAGGGCAAGGAAGCTAATTAATAACCTCATCTGCAACTGAATGCAGCCCCGAGTTCCAAATCTCCTGTAAGCCTGACCAGAGAATCCAGGCAACCATGGAGCCCATATGATAGACTCATGTGGGTAGAGAACCAAACCAGTACTCAGAGTCAGTGACCCAATCCCCCATCCCCAATCACAGAACTCAGAAGGTTGCTTCATTCCAAATTGGCCATAATAGACTACCTTCCCTGAAACATTACCAGCAGATGCCCCCAGGAACCCAAACTGAGCTGACTGGCCAATACCTGTCTCTGCCAAAGCAAACCTGTAAAGTCTGAAGAGGAACTGATTACTCAAATGTCGAGATACCATCATAAGAAATCAAGAATCACAAAATACTGGGTAAATATGACACCCCAAAAGAAACTAATAGAACTAGTAAATGACCTTAAAGAAATGGAGATCTATGAACCTTCCAACAAAGAATTCAGAATGTTCCTCTTAATGAAGTTAAATAGACTATAAGAACACAAAGACAACTGATGAAATTATAAAAACAATATGCAAACAAAAGACAAAGATTGGCAAAGCAAGGAGGACTATCAGCACAACACACAATGAAAAGACCGAAAGAATCCTAGAGAATCCCAATTAAACTGAAGAATTCAATAGAGCTTCAAAAGCAAACCTGACTATGCAAAAGAAACAATCAGCGACCTGGAGGATATTAGAAATTATCCAATCAGACGCCTGGGTGGCTCAGTTGGTTAAGCGGCTGCCTTCGGCTCAGGTCATGATCCCAGCATCCTGGGATCGAGTCCCACATCGGGCTCCTTGCTCCACAGGGAGCCTGCTTCTCCCTCTGACTCTTCCTTCCACTCTGTCTGCCTGTGCTCGCTCTCATTCACTCTCTCTCTGACAAATAAATAAATAGAAATTATCCAATCAGAGAAGCAAGGAGGACAAAGAATAAAAAAGGAAAAAAGACATAAAATGCAATGAAAATAAATAATGTTCACATGTGCAAATGCTAGAAAGAGAAAGGGGCAGAAAGTATATTTAAAACAATAACAGCTATTATGTCGTACACCTGAAACTAATATAACACTGTATGTTAATTATACTTGAATAAAAATAAATAAATGATGGCTGAAAAATTCCCAAACCTGGGAAGAAAAATGGACATCCAGATCTGTGAGGCCCAAAATGTTCCAACAGGTTGAACCTGAATAGGCCTACACTGAGAGTAATTATAATTAAATTAAAAATCAGAGGCAAAAGAAAGAGTTTTAAAAGCAGTAAAATAAAAGAGAGAAGTTACATACAAGGGAACTTCCATAAGATTATTGGTAGATTTCTCAACAGAACATTTTGGATGACATATTTAAACTATTGAAAGAAAAAAAGCTGTCAACCAAAAATACTATACATGGTACAGCTATTGTAGAGAGTTGTACATATTTATGTGTCCAAGATTGGAGGAACAATGGACAGATTAACTGGACAGAGAGCAAATGGATCTAATAGATACATATGGATCATTCTGTATTTCCCATGAAATGGAAAAAGGTATTTGCAAACCATATATCTGATAAGGGGTTAATATGCAAAATATAGAAAGAACTCAAATACTCAGTAGCAAAAAAACAAATAATCCAAAAGCCAATAGGTACATGAAAAGATATTCCACATTGCTCCTCATCAGGGAAATGCAAATTAAAGCCATAATGAGCTATCACCTGACACCTGCTGGAATGACCATCATCAAAAAGACAAGAGATAACAAATGCTGATATGGACATGGAGAAAAAGGAGCACTTGTGCACTGTTGGTGGGAATATAAATTAGTATAGCCA
Source organism: Mustela nivalis (assembly GCF_964662115.1). NCBI lineage: Eukaryota > Metazoa > Chordata > Mammalia > Carnivora > Mustelidae > Mustela > Mustela nivalis. Next base: position 64,894,177 of record NC_139024.1, read on the forward strand.
CTATGGAAAGCTGTATGGAGTTTCCTCAAAAAAACTAAAAATAGAACTATTATGATCTAGCAATTCCAATCCTGAGAATGTATCCAAAGGAAGTGAATACACTAACTCAAAAAGATATCTATATTTCCATTCTCATAGCAGCATTGTTTGCAATAGCCAAGAAATAGAATCAGCCTAAATTTTCCATTGATGGATGAAGGAATAAAGAAGCCATAGTATATATACCCAACAGAATATTATTCAGCAATGAAAAATGAGGAAATCTTACCATTTGTGACATCATGAATTGACCTTGAAGGCATTACGCTAAATGAAATGAGTCAGACAGTGGAAGACAGATACTGGATGATTTCACTTATATGAGGAATCCAAAAACAAAAGTGAGAATAAACTCATGGAAAAAGAGATTAGACATGTTGTTACCAGAGGTGGAGGGTAAGGAGAGGCAAGACTGGAGGAAAGTGGTCAAAGGTATAATTTTCCAGTTATAAGATAAATAAGTACTAAGGATGTAATATACAACACTATGACTATAGTTAACACTGCTGTATGATATATGGGAGGTTGTTAAGAAAATAAATCCTAAAAGTTCTCAATACAGGAGAATTTCTTCTTCTTTTTCTTCTTTTCTTTATATTATAGCTAATGAATGATGAATATTAGGTGAACCCATCGTGATAATTATTTCACAATACATGTAAATCAAACCATCATGCTCTATACCTTAAACTTATACTGTATTATATGTAAATTACTTGTCAAAAAAACTGGAAAAACAAATTTTTGATAAACTAGACCATCAAATTAAAATGTTTGCTCACCTAACATATTTGTATTTTATAAAATATGTTTATTCAAATATAGATTATATTAAATACATTGTGAATAAATTATGAAGATATTATGTGTAATATTATATATGCTTGTGCTTTATTATACTTTTCCCAAGTCACATACAAAGAGAAATACATACGTGAAAAAGTATTTGTATACAAAATATATTAAATAACTACAACTCAATCAACTGACTGTAGGTCAGTAATAAACAGATAATCCAACAAAAAAAAGGCAAAAAGACTTGAGCAGACATTTCACAAAGAAAGATACGCAAATGGGCTATAGGCACATAATTAGTTATTAGGGAAATGCAGTATCACCACGGTGAGATATAACCACATACCCATTACGATGGTTAAACTTAAAAAAAATGCTGAACAATATTTTGACAAGGATGTAAGCCAATTGAAATCATACTTTGCAGGTGGAAATGCAAAGTTGAGAAGTCACTTTGGACAACAGCTTTGCAACATCTTATAAAAGTAAACATATACCTACTCTGTGACCCAGCAATTACACTCTTAGCTATTTCCTCAAGAGAAATAAAAATGTCTTCACGAAAATACTTGGGCAAATATTTATAGAACGTTTATTCATAGTAGACAACAACTGGGAACAACTGAAATGCCTACCAACAAAAGAATAAATAAACAAATTGTGGTTTATCCATACAATGGAACACTACTCAGTCATCAAAGGAACTCCAAAGGAATTCCAGTGTGACAGACACACTGCAACTTGGATGCCCTTCAAAACACACCAGGCTGGGTGAAAGAAACCAGTTACAAAAAAAGTAAGTTCTGTATAATTCCATGTATATGAAGTTCTACAATAGGCAAAAGTTATCTATGATAGAAAAAAAAAGTCACAACAGTGTTTGTGGTGGGATAAAAGTGATTGGACGGGGCACCAGGGGATTTCTGGGGTTTGGCAACTATCTCTACCTTGATCTGGTGTGAGTTACATAAGGGCTGTGTATCTGTCAAAACTCATCAGCTGTAACATGTAAAATCATTGTACTGTATACAAATTATACCAAAAAAAGGGATTCAAATTAAAACCACAAAGAGCTACATCAAGAATAGCTAAAATTAATAAGACTCATGATAGCAAGTATTGGCAAGGATGTGGAGCACCTGGAATTCGCCTCTATTGCTGATGGGAATGCAAAGTGTTATAATGATTTTGGAAAACAGTTTGGCAGTTTCTTAGAAAGGCAAATATACACTCATCCTATGACCACACTTACATACATCTCCAAAAGAAATGAAAACATACATCCACACCAAGACCTGTATATTGTTTATAGCAGCTGTATTCATAACAGGCATGCAAAACCCTAAATGTCCTTAAACTGGGGAATGGATAATTAAATTTGTTATATTCTTACTTTGGAATAATAATCAGCAGAAAAAAAAATGAGGAGCAAATGCTGATGTATGCAGCAAGATGGCTGAATCTCAAAAGCATTATACGAAGTAAAAGAAGCCAGTTTAAAAGTCTACCGGCAGCAAGATTCTGTGTCTCAGAGAGGCAGCTCTGTAGGGAGAGAAAACACATCACTGGTGCCAGGGGCTCAGAGTGGTGACTAGAATTGACAACAGAAAGCAGCACAGGGAATATTTTGGAATGATAGAAGTGTTCTATGTTTTGATTGTGTTCTACGTGGTTTATTTTTCAAAACGATGAATTCAAAAAGGATGAGTTTTAGAATATAAAAATTTTACCTCAATAAAGAAATAGTAAGGTGAGGCATCTGGTTGGCTCCATCGATTAAGTGTCTGCCTTTGGCTCAGGTCATGAACCAGGGATCCCGGGATAAAGCCCTGCAACAGGCTCCCTGCTCAGTGCTGAATCTGCTTCTCCCTATGCCCCTCCCCCTGCTCATGCATCCTCTCTCTCTCTCAAATAAATAAAATCTTTAAATAATAGTAATAAGGTAATAAATAATTCAATAAAATTTAAAAAGGTAAATAATTCCAATATCCAACATCAGTTTCACCTTTTGAAGTGGCAGCTATATACCAACACTGCTTGGGATTTTCAACTCTGGAAAGTTAAGGCACAAGGAGAAAGACATGACAGGCTTAAAGCCATAGACAATGAGCATCAGATAAATCCTTTGGCCTCCGCCCTGGGCCAGCAAGGTCACTGTCTAACATTATATCCCACCTGATTCTACATTTCTGGAAAACTTCATGTAGCACTGTATCCATGATGGATGGGTTACAGAATCCTTGTCTTCCAGAAACTTAATCGTAACACACTTTATAAGAACAGGATCACAAAATACACCTGTGTATCGGTTTTCATGCCTTAAATGGTGCCAAGAAGTTCTGTCCCATGTAAATAATGCATATTCTTTTAAGAAGCATTTTTAAGAGCAAACTATATGGTAGATGATAACAAAAAGGGTTTTATTAAAGCAAACGTAACTGCTTATAATTCTAAGGACAAGTTGTCTGGCAGCTCTTGCTGGTACATGTCAAATGAGAATGAAAACTTTTTTTCTTTTTCTTTTCTTTCCTTTTTCTTTTTCTTTTTCCTTTTTTACCTTCTAAGAACACTTCTTGAATCAAGACATAGTAGAAGGTAGGGAGAGACATTTGTAAGATTTCAATAAGAGAGGTTATATCAGATGGAGTCTGGTGGGATATAAACAGGGAGGAATGTTTTATGCAGCAAAGAATAGCTGCAGTAGAAGCAGGGTGGTGAAGAAAAAACCTACAGATTTCAGTTAAGCTACATTATCTTACAGTCCTGAGCCTCCTGCTTGCTGGGCAGCATCGTGAGCCCAGGCCTGGGATAGCCTGAGCTGGAACCCAGACCCTCACCAGCTGTGTGACTTTGGGTAAGTTACCAATAAGCCCGGAGATTTGAATTTTCTTTATCTGGACTATAGGAAGAGAAATATCAAGTTAACTCATGGGGTTGTTTTGCAGATTTGAAAGTTAATTATCTGAGATCTTTGTTACATAGTCTATGACACATAGAAAGCATTCAATAAATGTCATTGTTATTAATGCAAAGGGTAGGATTTAGAGTCAGAAGATACAAGTTCAAGTGTATAGTTTGTCTTGGACATTCCTGCTTCTAGCACTAGAGGTCGTATGTTCTGGGAAATCCCAGTCCTCAGCAAACAGAAATACCTACACCCCAAGTTCTGGTCCTACTGTCGACTAACTGTGATCGGGGGCAAGTCTCTTGAATTTCTTATCTGTAAATGGGAATGGTAACAACAGATTTCTGTGATGATAAACTAAAACGATGCTTGAGAAGAAATCTTTGTAATTCAAAGGCTCAAGATATTGATTATTATCAATAGCACATTTGTCCCTGTCGTAGAGACCCACAGTTTTTTTTTTTTTCCAGGTTTTGCTCATTTTATTTTTCTTTTCCGATTCCCTTCTACTTTCATGTCTGTTCTCTGTCCATGATCTCTTCGGCTCAGTCTCTTTTTTCAGTTATATTCTTCCTCTGACTCTCCAACTTACGTGCTAATAGAATGTTTAGAACACCAGTAGGACATTCTTTCTAGGGATGCCATGTGCTGTCCTAGGAACTCCTCACTTACAGGATCACAGTGCTGGATGCATGGAGACTTGTGTGAGAGTGTGTGATGGAAAGTAAAGACTACGTTGAGAATGTACAAGCACTTCAACATTATTCACTTTCGAAAATCTCTTCTGGTTAGGAAATTGTATAGCTCTAGGACCCTCTGATGTCTTTTTGAAAATATTCCCATATGTGTTTTCAGCCCACGAATCCAAAGTGCCATCGAATATATATATATGCAAACTACAAATGCAAACCACCTATACGATTTTAAGATTTCTGGTAGTCAAATATGGCTAGTAGTCAAAATATTAGCATTCAACATACAATGAATATAAAACTATTCACGAAATAGTTGACTTTCTTAAATGCCATCTCTTAATACGCATGGCCCATTGTGACAAGGCCATCCAATGAGCCACTGGAGGAAATTCCTCATCCATCCAAAATCTGGGCACATGTAGGGTTTGCTTATATTTTTTCCTGAACAGCTGTGGGTATAAAGATTTAATGGACCACCTAGAATTTTCCTGCCACAGTTAATTACTCATAGGGACAGCTTATGACTTAATTAGAGTTCTCTAGCTTTCCTGCAAATAAAGACTATATTTAATGAGATGTTCACTTTAATTACTGAATCCTTTTTTCATAGTCAAATGTCTTCACTTTTTCCTTTTATTCTAACATTTCAAATATTTTATCTCTCATGAAAGATGTATATATGCAGAATAGAGTTTTGTGCTATCAACATACAATCACTATCAGTAGTTTAATATTATATATAATATCATACATTATATATTACAGATAATTACATATATAAAATTACATAATTATATGATAGTTATAATATAATAATATATTACTTAATAATCTATTTTTCACTCTTTCTTAGTCTGGTTTCTGACACTAGATTGTAGGCTAATTGTACAGAGTAATGCTCTGATTTGTTCTAAGAGTATGGGGTCACTTAGACTGTGTGGAAGTCATGTCATCAAAGAAAGTTTAAAAATCCATTTAGTGAGTATTCTGGTACATTCTTAGATGGTACCTAGGATTCTAAAGTAGTGATTGCAATCTTGGTTTGTAGGGCATGGGAACAGTGGATGTTGTGATGGGTCCTCTTTGGGGTTACGCTCCATATTCTGCCTAGTGAATTCATCTGTTGTCACAGTTTGACCGTATATATTTGACACTTATGTGTCAATCTTAGATATCATCCTTAAATTTCAAACTTGTATTTCTAATGGCCTAATTGAATATCCTCACCTTCTCCCACAGACATTGCAAATATAAAATGTCACTTAGGGATCTGTGTTTCAAATGACAGGAACGTGCTCTAGTTTATGTAAGCAGTTGAGGACGCTACCTCAAGGATAACTGGTACAGTGATGGAGTGCTAGATTTGAACCATTCAACCTAGAACCACTCCCAAGATCGCACCTGCCCATTCACTGACAATCCCAAAGCTGCAAGTGTGGACCTTCAAATGCCACACCTTGTACTCTTGTCTCCACCAGCCCTGGGTTCCACATCCCACCCTATTACCAAGACCCTGTTGCCCAGACACCTTATTTTCCACAGCAATTCCAGAGAGCAGTCTTAAAAATCTACCTGGATACGATAAAAAAATATATAAAATAATATACATTGTTGTGAAATACACACAGAGAAGAGTGTGTAAATATTTATGCACAATTTTAAAAAGGGACTAAAGCTCCCATGTACCCACTGTCAGCATGGGAAAGACAACATCACAGCACCACACTTTGGAGACCCTTTTGTTTCTTTCCCCAGTCACACCCCCTCCATCTACCCAGAGGAAATGCCCGTTCTGAAATGTATCACGCTCTTCCTCTTCTGCCTCGTTAGACTGACCTGCTCAGTACCCCTAAAGAAATGTATTATTACATGCTGTTTTGTTTCAAATATTATGCAAATAGAAATGAATGGTTTGGATACTTGTCCTCCTTCTTTCAAACTTATATTTTCACACTTTCTCTGTGTAGCTGTATATTATTCATTTTTACCATGGTATGGTACTCTAATGCCACACTATATTTATCCATTCTGCTGCTGATAGACATTTGGGTTGCTTCAAGATTCTTGTGTTTTGTTTTTTTACTATTAGCAATAATAGTCTTATGAACACTTCTACATACATACATGTAAAGGTTTCTTCAGATAAATATCTAGGGCTGAAATAGATAACGACTTAGTATTTTCAGATGTTGGACAAATTAACATCTCTGTGAACAGTTGACAGGCCTTCTTATTTCCCCACAATGCTTGATATGATCGGATTTTTAAATTTTTGCCAATTTGGTAAGTGTAAAATAGTATTTCTTAGGAACTTAATTTTGCATTTTATGGATGTCCAGTGAGATTGAGCATCTTCCCAAATGTTTATGAGCCATTTTCTGTGGCCTTTGCTGTGATATTCTTTTCTAATCTTTTCCCCATTTCTCCCTTATGGGGAGAATTAATGTCTTTTTTTTTTTCATATTGAGTCTTTTTGCCCAAGAATGAGACACATATGTCTTTATTAAGGTAATAAAATCTTCCAAACTGTTTATTTAAGAAGTTTTATAAATTTTTGTATAAAATTCTTGCACATCTTTTGTAGGATTAGCTGTTAAGGATTTTATATCCTTCTACCAAACTTAAATGTAAACTAAATTAAAATTATGTTGTCTAACTGCTTTTTCCCAGGTGCATAGAAATGCAGTTGATTTTGTATATTCAATTTTTAACCAGCAAATTGTTAATACTCTCTTATTAACTGTAGTAATTCAGGAATTTCAGGTCTGAGTGTGGCTCAATGGCTTGTATTGGGCTGAACCCTCCTTCTGGTAAGAACTATAAAAGCTAAATAAATGTAAACGGTTGCCTGAAGGCACAGCACAGCAACCAAAGCTAGCAGAAACTGGAAGAACGATCTGTGAAGGAAAGGTGACCTCAAAATTTCTTTGGGGTGCCAGAAAAGAGGGTATAAATGGAAAGGCATGTTTTACTGGCTTAAGGAATCAGAGGTCAAAGTTGAGGACTCCAAGAAGAGCTGGGAAAAGAACCCTAAAAGCTCTACACAAATTCCTCTTAAATTGTTGACTGACTCCTAAATCGTACCTGTGCAGGAACCGCATCCAAGAATCCCACAGAAAGCAGCAGAAAGCCCTAGGCAGGAGGCCAACCTAAAACTGAGCAGAGATTTTTCGCACAGATCTCCTGGTGCCGAGAGACGGTGTTTGCAGTTCCCCTTGCACGTGGCTTATTCCAGTTAATTTCCTCTTATCCTACCAAGCCATTCCAGAGCTTTTCACAAGCCAGGTGGGGCAGGCAATTAAAATCCATTTAACTGCAGGGTCATAGGGAAGCTCTATTTTTAATTTCTTAAGGAATCTCCACACACTATTCTCCAAAGTGGCTGCACCAACTTGCATTCCCACCAACAGTGTAAGAGGGTTCCCCTTTCTCCACATCCTCTCCAACACACGTTGTTTACTGTCTCGTTAATTCTGGCCATTCTAACTGGTGTAAGGTGGTATCTCAATGTGGTTTTGATTTGAATCTCCCTGATGGCTAATGATGGGAGGGGGAGATGAACCATGAGAGACTATGGACTCTGAAAAACAATCTGAGGGTTTTGAAGGGGCGGAAGGTGGGAAGTTGGGTGAGCCTGGTGGTGGGTATTATGGAGGGCATGTATTCCATGGAGCACTGGGTGTGGTGCATAAACAATGAATTCTGGTACACTGAAAAAAAATTTTTTTAAAGTTAAAAAAAAATCTATTTAACTGGTTCAGCTGGGCTACCAATGAACTATGGAAGCCAAAAATGCACGTGGACTCAAGTGAAATCTCATTAACTGCATTTCCAAACTGACATCCCAGGTAAAGCCCAGTGGATTGGAAGAAAAAAAAAAAGGTCTTATTAAAATCTAAGTCAAAATAAGAAATGTAAGCTTTCATGTTATTGAAAATATGTGTGTGACTCATTATGGGAAGACACTGTATAAAGTATGTTCATACCATTGATTCTCATACCTGCCTGCAGGGAAGATTATGCATCATTGAGGACTTCGACTCTTTCCTATTTGAAGTTGGAGAATACACTTCAACAAAAATAGCAAGATGGGGAAGACGTTTGGAACCTCTTCTTACAGGGTTTTATATATCATGTCTGTGCTCAGCAGATGTGACTGGGTTTGCAGGAGCTGTGAGTGCTGGTGGGAGTGGGGTGGATGGATATCCAGAGGATTGAGGCCTGGACCAACTATGTGACAGCTAATTATCAAACATTAAACAAAAATCAGAACTTGGGCATTCTCCAACTTTGTGAAACTGGAGCCAGTAGATCTGTATGTAGTCCAATGGGTAGACCTTTTGGTTATAATTTTGTAGAAAATTTTGCAAAATTGTTTAATAAACTCAAAGACCCCATAAAAAAAATTTCTGGCTTTCCCCCTTACCATTCTATGCAAGAAGTTCTCTAAAATGCTATTTGTTACAAGCATTATACTGGCCCATCCCAGGCCTTATCCATACAACCTTCCTAAAATATCCTCTGAGTCTCCACCATAGGCCTGCTCTGCCAGATACCCTAACTCCTGTCATTCTGGGCACACTTCCTCAACAGTTCACTTCTCAGCAGTCAGAGAAGGAGGGCTGCACTGTTGGAAAAACGCTATCCAATTGAGAAAACAGCATCAAAGAATTCTGGATGTATGGAATTCTTCTTTATAATTTGAACAAAGAAAAGGAAAATTACAGGGCCACAGAAGTACAGAGAAGGAGGCTTGTCTTCTGTCCTTGTTCTGTCACTCCCTCGAACAATCCAGCAAAACGATGCCTGCTAACACCGCTCCAAACAGTGACCGGCATGCATTCCAGCTGCTCACCACACAATCAGTCCTTTCTGTCCACAAAAAGGCCTGGGATTCATGCTGGCTTTTACATAGTGCATTTAGCATCATATTGGCCCACTCCCTACGCCCTTGCACCCACACAGAGAAAGAAAGGGAAACATGGTAAGACTGGGCTGGGCTCTCAGACTGTTATCAAGGCATTCAGGATCAAGGCTTCCAAGCTGTTTGGCCATGTTCAATCTCAACTTTGGTGACATTTACACATCTCCAGCATTTTTATAAACAAGAATAATCCAAAAACAAATAAGAAAGGATTATGATTTCTCTGAAAGAGAGGAAGCAATGTAATGATTATAGTGAAAGGAAACAGTGTGTAATGTTTTAAGGGTTTAGCCACAACTAAATTAAGAGATTACGGAATCTGGTTGGTCTTTCTTTTTCCTTACTCCCTTCTGCTCAACTTACAACTATGCAAAAGCAAAATATTCATTGCCCAAGGCCTGTAAATATACACAGATAAACATGGGTGCATGTATCTTATAATACACTGGAGAAAGATCAGTTTAAGAAATAGGATTATTTTACCAGGGGGGAAAAATCCAGATTTACTAATACTAAATGGAGCATTTTGGAAAAACCTCTCAAATGTGTTAGTTGTACTTTGGTCAATTTTTCATTTAATTCTTACACTTTAACTTTCAGGACTGGCTACATAATTTGCAGATCTTAGTACAAAATGAAAACACAATGCAACTGCATGGGTCATATGTACAGGATCCAGCCCTAAACATGACTTTCAGGAAGGTAAAAGTTCTGTAATCCTATTTACAAAGGAAAAAGAAATTGTGCAAATACAGAAGGTAAATTAACTCTGTGAGGTTCATGAATAGCAATAGGTAGTATCTTGTGTTACTCATGCAGGATAGATAGGAACAGCCAATCTCTGATCTTAAGTATACACAGATCTCTTCTGAGATCCCCATATATTCCAGGAAGGATGGAGAAAGTTTGTTTCTTTTTTTTTTTTTTTAAAGATTTTATTTATTTGACAGACAGAGATCACAAGTAGGCAGAAAGGCAGGCAGAGAGAGAGAGGAGGAAGCAGGCTCCCTCCTGAGCAGAGAGCCCGATGCGGGGCTCGATCCCAGGACCCTGAGATCATGACCTGAGCCGAAGGCAGAGGCTTAACATACTGAGCCACTTAGGTGCCCCAGGATGGAGAAGTTTAAAAAAATGTATTAGAGTTGTGCTGATCCTATGATTAAAAGTGTCCCCAAACATGTCACAGTTAACTTTACATCATAGTATTTCATGCACTATTATAATACAGCTAATTTCATATTATCAGAAGACTATGTAGTACATGGTTGGGCCGACAGTTTATTGAAACATTTTGGGGTGAAAGTTAGTTAGAAATTCTATTTCTTAGAATGTCTGTATAAACATGGAGGAGGTAGGGACTGAGGTGACCTGCTGTCTGTAAGTGTTTCTGGGTTTTGAAGAGCTTGTGCTGGCCTCGAAGGTGCTAAAATTTGCAAGAGTAAGGACATAAGTGACGTGGAATATGTGTTAGGAGACAAGTTTGCTGGGGGATCCCTATTCTCAATATGTATAATCAAGCCGAGACACCAACAAGTGGACAGCTGTCACCAGGCTAATGGATGGTGCCCTGGGGTCTTGAGAGCATTTGTTTCCATTTCCAGGTGGAGATATTTACTTATTCTGACTCACCACAAGATCAGGTGCTTGCTCCACTTTGCAATAATTTGGTCTTCGGCAAAGCAAATATTCTGGCCTTAAAAGCCTTGGAAAAGTCCAGTTTAAACATACAATTTCTTGCCCATTCCCTGTGGTATTTAAATATAAATAAGACATTTGGTGTGATGTGAACAAACTCTGAAAGGAGAACAATCTAAACCCCAACCGCTTCTTACTTAATTGGTAATATTTATGAGGAAAAGTGTTCAAGTCAAAAAAGAAGGGAATAATAAAATAACTAAGCTTATATTACATTTTGATTTTGAAAGACTTAAAGTACTTCCTTAATATTTCTCAGATGTTTCTCCTTTTAATATTTATAAAATGGTCCTTCTAGGACATATCATATACAGGATACCAATTTTCCTTTCTGCACATACTCATGAAAAACTACAATTTCACTCAAAAATTTCTATTGGTACCTCTAAAAATACCAGAGCTTATATATAAAACATGGAATTCACTTATAATTGCTTTACTAAGAAATTTAATGTTTTGATGCTGGCTTAGGTCAAATACATACTATTAATTAAAAATTACATTCCAATTTGTCCATGGACTACTTCCAGATTTAGACTTGAACATAATCCTCCCAATATTGTTTGGGCCATGCAGACCACATTAGAGTATAGAAAAAGAAAAGTTCCAAAATCTAGAAATTCCCTTTGATATTATCATTTCTAAAGTAACTCTAAGACTTTCCCAAATACTGGGGCACCTGTACATGTCCCCTGTTCTAGCTAAGACAATACTCATGCTCATGGAGGCAGCACGTGGTAGTGAAGCAAATGCCAGTGGTAGAAACACACAGAATTGGTTTAAAATTCAAGCTTTTACCAGCTGTGTAATTTTTGGCAAGTGACAACCTTCTTACAACTCAGTTTCTTCATCAATACAACAGCTTTGTTCATAGAGTTTTCCCATAGATTATATAGATGTGGATTGTCTAGCATACTTTCTGACTGATACAATGTAGGTGCAAAAAATCTGAATTTCCTCCCCATCTATTCATTCTGGTGTTTTTTTGTTTTGTTTTGGTTTGGTTTTTTGCCATTATTCCATGTTATCTAGTAACTAACCATACTCAGAACCTTAAATAATTAGGTACCATTCAATGTTTTTTGAGTAGAAAAATAAATTATCGTCTGGATAGCATAGTGGTTAGATTTTGAAGCCAGACTATATGATTTTGGGATCCTAATGCTACTGGCTCAGCTGTGTGGCTTTGGGTAAATTACCCAGCTTCTCTGATCCTCAGTTTCTTAATTCATAAAATCAGAAGAATAACAATACCAGTCCTTTTAAGTTTGCCGTAAGGATTGAGCCAAGCTGTACCTAACACATATCAAGAGTTGCATGTCTGTTAATACTCTTTGTCTTATAGACGTATTTATTTAAAGTAGAATACAATTACTAGAGCTATTTGATTTTATTGCATAAAGTTGAGCTAAAGACAAAACACAAATTATATTTTTTTTGTCAGGAAAGTCCTTTAAAATACTTCCAAGGGTTAAGCCATGAACCCCAGATATGTAACAGTAATAGCAGGACTGGAGATTAAATCCACGGTCAAAATAAGAATAACTAGGTATGTTTTTCCAGTTGTTCATCTGATGATCATTTATCAGCCCATGGCAAGAGGAATATTGCTTAGAGTGTTTGAGAATCTCAAACATGCTGTGTTTCACATAACTATGTCCCGTTTTAGTTGATGTGTAAAAAGGAGATCTTGCTTTATTTTCCACATTATTTCTATTGCTGACTCAGGGCACAAAGAAGAACAAATTGTGTAATTTGAGTTGAGAGAAATCATTTTTGCAGTTGTTCTTTAAAAAAAGAAAAAAAACCCTCACATAATGAGCCAAAACTTGCCTAGAGATCTGTGTGCTCTGCTTCCATTGACGTCACTTGGAAGTTGTGTGGGCAGAAATTGGCTGACTTCCTCCAGCATGTCTTTTGAAAACTGAACATACTGAAAAAAATGCACCCTTTTAATCTCCGACTACAGTAGGGGTAGAAGCATCATAAGCAATTTTCCTGTTTACTGCTAAACAAACACCTATAGAGCTCTGAGAGTCACATTCACAGAGTTAACCTTGTTAGTGTCCAGGAACGGGAACAGTGAGTGTCCCCTTGATCTGAAAAAGGAATTGTAGGATATTATAGCCAAAGTGTCCTTAGAGATGATCTTGTTCAGTTCCTCCATTTTTAAGAAATGGAAACTGAAACTCAGATTCAGAAATGTTCCCAAGGCTAGACAAGGTTCCAAGACAGGATTAGAATTAAGCATTCTGCTTTTTAGTTCCTGCACAGTTTAGGACAATTCTAAGTATAATAATCAATATTTCTCCACACTAATCTCTTCTTATATAAAGCCCGAACACTGAGGTAATTGTTTTTGAAAACTAAGGTTTTTGTGTACTGTAGAAGTTACCAATTACTGAGTTACAATAAACTAAGCATGGTCTGTTGGAATTGGCTAAGCATGGAAATAATTGGAGGCTCATAAAAGGCTGCTGGACACTGTTGCTGCCTGGTGTGCTTCTGGGTATCAATATGGAGCTTGAGCCTTCCATCCAGGCCTTCTCAGCGACATGAACCCTATGGTGCATAGTTTGGGGAGGTCACCCCTTGGAGACAAGAAGAAGAGAGCAGCTCCAACTCCACTTCACCTCCCACTCTTTTCAAGTTTATTTTTTCAATAATCATTCATCCATTCATTGAAAAATATGTATTGTATATCTACTAAGAGCCAGACTGCAAAATTCCAGTTATTGAAAACATTTTCAAATCCAAACTTTAAGGAATCACTTAATAAAGATGGATAATTACTATTTCTCCCACCTAATAAAAGATCCCACATAAGCTAATCAATTTCTCTGAAATCATTCATCTCACATACATAAGAACATATATAGCTTTCTTTTGCTTCTGAGTATGGCTTATTACATATTATTTAAATAGACTTATAAATTTGAATCCACAGAAGCTCTGTATGAATGTAGAGTTTTCCCATTTCTGCTTTGATTTATTCTGCATCTTCCTAAAAAGCAGGATTCTTCATTGACAGTGGGTGATCTTATCTATGCTATATGGCTTGAATACACTAGCAGTTGTTGCCACTTTGGTTCCTTTGATAAATGTCTGTGATGGTCAGATTCCTGGAAGTCCTATAAGTGAGTCCAAGATATTTTCCCCACCATAGTCATTGCTGCTGCATGGGCTATAGCATCCAAAAATTATTGGGAAAAGGGTTGGTAAGACTTTTAGAAGGGCCAAGGGCATTCAGATTCATGGTGGCAAAGAATCAGTTACTGAGAATAAAAGATTGGCCATACAAACTGCAGGTGAATGCTGTCTAGACACCTAAAATGGAGCTAAGAGAATATGTCACCATTATCAACACTGAAATAACTTTGAGAAGGTCCAAAGTCAATCAGACATTTAACAATTGAAAATTCTGAGTATGGAAGGTTAATCTATATATGAGGGTTTTGAAAAAAAAATTACAGAATATGGATATCATCCTGAAGTTACATAGGAAAAGATAATGTAACAATTAAAAGAAAATATTTAAGAATTTGACTCCTGAAACAGGCAGCAAGTAGATATGTCTTCCACGAAACAGGAGCAGAAAGACATGGGAAGACAGAAAAGACAAAACAAAAACAAAAACAAAAAACCAACCAACCAACCAAACAAACCAAAAACCAAAGACAACAAGGCAAATTAAAGATAACTGGGTGGGGGGCGGGGGGAGTCAAGATGGCAGAGAAGTAGCAAGCTGAGACTGCTTCAGCTAGCCGGAGATCAGCTAGATAGCTTATCTAAAGATTGCAAACACCTGAAAATCCATCCGCAGATCGAAGAGAAGAAGAACAGCAATTCTGGAAACAGAAAAACCACCACTTTCTGAAAGGTGTTTTCTTTTTAAAAAAAAATTTTTTTTTCTTTTCTTTTTTTTTTTTCTTTGTTCTTTTTTTTTCTTTCTTCCTTTTTGACCTCTTTTTATCCCCTTTCTCCCCACTCACAATTTTGGATCTCTTCTAATTTGGTTAAAGCATATTTTCCTGGGGTTGTTGCCACCCTTTTAGTATTTTACTTGCCCCTTCATTTACTCTTATCTGGCCAAAATGACAAGACGTAAAAATTCAACACAAAAAAAAGAACAAGAGGCAGTACCGAAGGCTAGGGACCTAATCAATACAGACATCGGTAATATGTCAGATTTGGAGTTCAGAATGACAATTCTCAAGGTTCTAGCCGGGCTCGAAAAAGGCATGGAAGATATTAGAGAAACCCTCTCGAGAGATATAAAAGCCCTTTCTGGAGAAATAAAAGAACTAAAATCTAACCAAGTTGAAATCAAAAAAGCTATTAATGAGGTGCAATCAAAAATGGAGGCTCTCACTGCTAGGATAAATGAGGCAGAAGAAAGAATTAGTGATCTAGAAGACCAAATGACAGAGAATAAAGAAGCTGAGCAAAAGAGGGACAAACAGCTACTGGACCACGAGGGGAGAATTCGAGAGATAAGTGACACCATAAGACGAAACAACATTAGAATAATTGGGATTCCAGAAGAAGAAGAAAGAGAGAGGGGAGCAGAAGGTATACTGGAGAGAATTATTGGGGAGAATTTCCCCAATATGGCAAAGGGAATGAGCATCAAAATTCAGGAGGTTCAGAGAACGCCCCTCAAAATCAATAAGAATAGGCCCACACCCCGTCACCTAATAGTAAAATTTACAAGTCTCAGTGACAAAGAGAAAATCCTGAAAGCAGCCCGGGAAAAGAAGTCTGTAACATACAATGGTAAAAATATTAGATTGGCAGCTGACTTATCCACAGAGACCTGGCAGGCCAGAAAGAGCTGGCATGATATTTTTAGAGCACTAAACGAGAAAAACATGCAGCCCAGAATACTATATCCAGCTAGGCTATCATTGAAAATAGAAGGAGAGATTAAAAGCTTCCAGGACAAACAACAACTGAAAGAATTTGCAAATACCAAACCAGCTCTACAGGAAATCTTGAAAGGGGTCCTCTAAGCAAAGAGAGAGCCTACAAGTGGTAGATCAGAAAGGAACAGAGACCATATACAGTAACAGTCACCTTACAGGCAATACAATGGCACTAAATTCATATCTCTCAATAGTTACCCTGAATGTGAATGGGCTAAATGCCCCTGTCAAAAGACACAGGGTATCAGAATGGATAAAAAAACAAAACCCATCTATATGTTGCCTCCAAGAAACTCATTTTAAGCCCGAAGACACCTCCAGATTTAAAGTGAGGGGGTGGAAAAGAATTTACCATGCTAATGGACATCAGAAGAAAGCAGGAGTGGCAATCCTTATATCAGATCAATTAGATTTTAAGCCAAAGACTATAATAAGAGATGAGGAAGGACACTATATCATACTCAAAGGGTCTGTCCAACAAGAAGATTTAACAATTTTAAATATCTATGCCCCCAACGTGGGAGCAGCCAACTATATAAACCAATTAATAACAAAATCAAAGAAACACATCAACAATAATACAATAATAGTAGGGGACTTTAACACTCCCCTCACTGAAATGGACAGGTCATCCAAGCAAAAGATCAGCAAGGAAATAAAGGCCTTAAACGACACACTGGACCAGATGGACATCACAGATATATTCAGAACATTTCATCCCAAAGCAACAGAATACACATTCTTCTCTAGTGCACATGGAACATTCTCCAGAATAGATCACATCCTCGGTCCTAAATCAGGACTCAACTGGTATCAAAAGATTGGGATCATTCCCTGCATATTTTCAGACCACAATGCTCTAAAGCTAGAACTCAACCACAAAAGGAAGTTTGGAAAGAACCCAAATACATGGAGACTAAACAGTATCCTTCTAAAGAATGAATGGGTAAACCGGGAAATTAAAGAAGAATTGAAAAAAATCATGGAAACAAATGATAATGAAAATACAACGGTTCAAAATCTGTGGGACACAACAAAGGCAGTCCTGAGAGGAAAATATATAGCGGTACAAGCCTTTCTCAAGAAACAAGAAAGGTCTCAGGTACACAACCTAACCCTACACCTAAAGGAGCTGGAGAAAGAACAAGAAAGAAACCCTAAGCCCAGCAGGAGAAGAGAAATCATAAAGATCAGAGCAGAAATCAATGAAATAGAAACCAAAAAAACAATAGAACAAATCAACGAAAGTAGGAGCTGGTTCTTTGAAAGAATTAATAAAATTGATAAACCCCTGGCCCGACTTATCAAAAAGAAAAGAGAAAGGACCCAAATAAATAAAATCATGAACGAAAGAGGAGAGATCACAACTAACACCAAAGAAATACAAACTATTATAAGAACATACTATGAGCAACTCTACGGCAATAAATTTGACAATGTGGAAGAAATGGATGCATTCCTAGAAACATATAAACTACCACAACTGAACCAGGAAAAAATAGAAAGCCTGAACAGACCCATAACCAGTAAGGAGATTGAAACAGTCATTAAAAATCTCCAAACAAACAAAAGCCCAGGGCCAGACGGCTTCCCGGGGGAATTCTACCAAACATTTAAAGAAGAACTAATTCCTATTCTCCTGAAACTGTTCCAAAAAATAGAAATGGAAGGAAAACTTCCAAACTCATTTTATGAGGCCAGCATCACCTTGATCCCAAAACCAGACAAGGATCCCACCAAAAAAGAGAGCTATAGACCGATATCCTTGATGAACACAGATGCGAAAATACTCAACAAAATACTAGCCAATAGGATTCAACAGTACATTAAAAAGATTATTCACCACGACCAAGTGGGATTTATTCCAGGGCTACAAGGTTGGTTCAACATCCGCAAATCAGTCAATGTGATACAACACATCAATAAAAGAAAGAACAAGAACCATATCATACTCTCAATAGATGCTGAAAAAGCATTTGACAAAGTACAGCATCCCTTCCTGATCAAAACTCTTCAAAGTGTAGGGATAGAGGGCACATACCTCAATATCATCAAAGCCATCTATGAAAAACCCACCGCAAATATCATTCTCAATGGAGAAAAACTGAAAGCTTTTCCGCTAAGGTCAGGAACACGGCAGGGATGTCCATTATCACCACTGCTATTCAACATAGTACTAGAGGTCCTAGCCTCAGCAATCAGACAACAAAAGGAAATTAAAGGCATCCAAATCGGCAAAGAAGAAGTCAAATTATCACTCTTCGCAGATGATATGATACTATATGTGGAAAACCCAAAAGACTCCACTCCAAAACTGCTAGAACTTATACAGGAATTCAGTAAAGTGTCAGGATATAAAATCAATGCACAGAAATCAGTTGCATTTCTCTACACCAACAGCAAGACAGAAGAAAGAGATATTAAGGAGTCAATCCCATTTACAATTGCATCCAAAACCATAAGATACCTAGGAATAAACCTAACCAAAGAGACACAGAATCTATACTCAGAAAACTATAAAGTACTCATGAAAGAAATTGAGGAAGACACAAAGAAATGGAAAAATGTTCCATGCTCCTGGATTGGAAGAATAAATATTGTGAAAATGTCTATGCTACCTAAAGCAATCTACACATCTAATGCAATTCCTATCAAAGTACCATCCATCTTTTTCAAAGAAATGGAACAAATAATGCTAAAATTTATATGGAACCAGAAAAGACCTCGAATAGCCAAAGGGATATTGAAAAAGAAAGCCAACGTTGGTGGCATCACAATTCCGGACTTCAAGCTCTATTACAAAGCTGTCATCATCAAGACAGCATGGTACTGGCACAAAAACAGACACATAGATCAATGGAACAGAATAGAGAGCCCAGAAATAGACCCTCAAATCTATGGTCAACTCATCTTCGACAAAGCAGGAAAGAATGTCCAATGGAAAAAAGACAGCCTCTTCAATAAATGGTGCTGGGAAAATTGGACTGCCACATGCAGAAAAATGAAATTGGACCATTTCCTTACACCACACACAAAAATAGACTCAAAATGGATGAAGGACCTCAATGTGCGAAAGGAATCCATCAAAATCCTTGAGGAGAACACAGGCAACAACCTCTTCGACCTCTGCCACAGCAACATCTTCCTAGGAACAACGCAAAAGGCAAGGGAAGCAAGGGCAAAAATGAACTATTGGGATTTCATCAAGATCAAAAGCTTTTGCACAGCAAAGGAAACAGTTAACAAAATCAAAAGACAACTGACAGAATGGGAGAAGATATTTGCAAACGACATATCAGATAAAGGACTAGTGTCCAGAATCTATAAAGAACTTAGCAAACTCAACACCCAAAGAACAAATAATCAATCAAGAAATGGGCAGAGGACATGAACAGACATTTCTGCAAAGAAGACATCCAGATGGCCAACAGACACATGAAAAAGTGCTCCATATCACTCGGCATCAGGGAAATACAAATCAAAACCACAATGAGATATCACCTCACACCAGTCAGAATGGCTAAAATCAACAAGTCAGGAAATGACAGATGCTGGCGAGGATGTGGAGAAAGGGGAACCCTCCTACATTGTTGGTGGGAATGCAAGCTGGTGCAGCCACTCTGGAAAACAGCATGGAGGTTCCTCAGAATGTTGAAAATAGAACTGCCCTATGACCCAGCAATTGCACTATTGGGTATTTACCCTAAAGATACAAACGTAGTGATCCAAAGGGGCACGTGTACTCGAGTGTTTATAGCAGCAATGTCCACAATAGCCAAACTATGGAAAGAACCTAGATGTCCATCAACAGATGAATGGATCAAGAAGATGTGGTATATATACACAATGGAATACTATGCAGCCATCAAAAGAAATGAAATCTTGCCATTTGCAACAACATGGATGGAACTAGAGCGAATCATGCTTAGCGAAATAAGTCCAGCAGAGAAAGACAACTATCATATGATCTCCCTGATATGAGGAAGTGGTGATGCAACATGGAGGCTTAAGTGGGTAGGAGAAGAATAAATGAAACAAGATGGGATTGGGAGGGAGACAAACCATAAGTGACTCTTAATCTCACAAAACCAACTGAGGGTTGCTGGGGGGAGGGGGTTTGGGAGAAGAGGGTGGGATTATGGACATTGGGGAGGGTATGTGCTTTGGTGAGTGCTGTGAAGTGTGTAAACCTGGTGATTCACAGACCTGTACCCCTGGGGATAAAAATATATGTTTATAAAAAAATAAAAAATTAAAAATAAAAAAATTTAAAAAATAAAATTAAATTAAAAAAAAAAAGATAACTGGGTGAAATAGGATAGAATTGAAAGGAAATTATAAGTGAATTAGAAATACCTGAGTTCTCATTGGAAAGAAATAAAATCAGAATTAACACCATAAGAAATTGAATCAGAGAAAAATCATAGGAAACTCTGGGAAGATAGATGGAAAAAGAAAGGAAAATATGGTAGCTATGGAGGACAACATGTAAAAATTCCAACCCAAAGTTTACTGACATTCCTAAGGAAGAAATAAAAGGAAGCAACAATCAATGCATAACTAAAGAAATATTTTTGTGCTAGAAAGATCCATATACTCAGATTGAACATTCTCACTATGACCTAAGAAATTAAATTAAAAAAAAAATAAGATAAGTGTTTACACTAACAAACTAGATAGCAGAGGTTCTCCTCTATTAAAAGACTGAGCAATTAAAAATAATAATAACTAGGTGGCCTGGGGGAAAAGTTAGCTACAAAGGAATAATCCTTAGGCTAACTTTAGATGACTTGTTGACAACATTAAATTTTCAAATCTAGGAAAACAGCTAGAATTGGAGCTTTAAGAGGTTATTAAAAATAGAACATTAATTTCCAGAAGTCAGGTAAAGAAATAACTAAAGTTCTGAGATTAAAAATGATGTAAACAAAAAATCATAGACTGAAACAGTTATCATCTACAGACATACATGAAAACAACAGAAAAATTTTGTCATATGTATAAGAGTATATAAAATATACTACCCACGAATATTTTTTCAAAGATTTGAAGAGGGAGGAATTAAAGGACAAAATTAAAAGTCCAAAAGTGAATAGTTGTATTCTTGTTCTTATTTCGTAACTATGAATTTTTATTCATAATATAGAGAGAGCTCTTATTGGATCGATACAAAAAATACTAATATCCCAATGGAAAATTAGCAAGGAATATAAACAAGCAATATGGACAAAGAGATACACAGTTTTTTTAAGGATTTTATTTATTTGACAGACAGAGATCACAAGTAGGCAGAGAGAGGAGGAAGCAGGCTCCATGCTGAGCAGAGAGCCCGAAGTGGGGCTCGATCCCAGGACCCTGAGATCTTGACCTGAGCCGAAGGCAGAGGCTTTAAACCACTGAGCCACCCAGGTGCCCCTAGATACATATTTTTAATAAGACATTTTTGAATATGTTTACTCAAATGAGTAACCAAAGAAAAATTAATAAAAACAAAAACATTAAATATCAGTTTTAACTTAATCAGCTGGAAGATTTTATTTATATAAGTATGTGTGTATTTATATATGTATGTGTGTGTATGTTTTATTTATATGTGTGTGTATATATACACACATATATATGTATGTATGTATGTATGTGTATATATATATATACACACACATATATAAATATGTACACACACACACACACAAAATGTCATGCTGGGAAGGATACAAGGTAATTAGCATTCTTATTTACTACTTGTGAGATGTACACTATAGAATTCTCTTGAAGCATGATTTAACAGCATGTATAAAAATCTGCAAAGAACTTCTTAAACTCAACATGCACAAAACAGATAATCATGTCAAAAAATGGGCAGAAGACATGCAGACACTTCTCCAATGAAGACATACAAATGGCTGTCAGACACATGAAAAAATGTTCATCACCACTAGCCATCAGGGAGATTCAAATTAAAACCACATTGAGATACCACTTTACACCAGTTAGAATGGCCAAATTTAGCAAGACAGGAAACAACGTGTGTTGGAGAGGATGTGGAGAAAGGAGAACACTCTTACACTGTTGGTGGGAATGCAAGTTGGTGCAGCCTCTTTGGAGAACAGTGTGGAGATTCCTCAAGAAATTAAAAATAGAGCTTCCCTATGACCCTGCAATTGCACTACTGGGTATTTACCTCAAAGATAGAGATGTAGTGAAAAGAAGGATCATCTGTACCCCAATGTTTACAGCAGCAATGGCCACGGTCGCCAAACTATGGAAAGAGCCAAGATGCCCTTCAACGGACGAATGGATAAGAAAGATGTGGTCCATATACACTATGGAGTATTATGCCTCCTTCAGAAAGGATGAATATCCAACTTTTGTATCAACATGGATGGGACTGGAAGAGATTACACTGAGTGAAATAAGTCAAGCTGAGAGAGTCAATTATCATATGGTTTCACTTATTTGTGGAGCATAACAAATAACATGGAGAACATAGGGAGATCGAGAGGAGAAGGGAGTTGAGGGAAATTGGAAGGAGAGAGGAACCATGAGAGACTATGGACTCTGAAAAACAATCTGAGGGTTTTGATGGGGTGGGGGTGGGAGATCGGGGGAGCCAGGTGGTGGGTATTATAGAGGGCAAGTATTGTATGGAGCACTGGGTGTGGTGCATAAACAATGAATTCTGTTACACTGAAAAGAAAAAAAAATCTCAATTAAAAAAAAAATTGAAAAATGTTTAAAACATTTGTTACCAGAAAAAAAAAATTCATCACCAGTTTTACTTCTAGGATTTTTTACCCGGGAAATAATAATATGTTCCTAAGTGTATCTGTAACAATATTAATCCTTGGGTTCTTTATAATGGAAAGAATCTAAATGTCCAATGGCAGGAGATTAAATAAATTTTGTACACAAAATTCTGGCCATGCTAAGTGAGGTTCTGAAGCAATTTTTAGTCAAAATATATGTTTAAGTTTTATTTATTTTTTATTTTTTTTAAATATAATTTTTTATTTTTTATAAACATATATTTTTATCCCCAGGGGTACAGGTCTGTGAATCACCAGGTTTACATACTTCACAGCACTCACCAAAGCACATACCCTCCCCAATGTCCATAATCCCACCCCCTTCTCCCAAACCCCCTCCCCCCAGCAACCCTAAGTTTTATTTTTTTTAGAAAAAGTGTGACCTTAATTTTGTGAAAAAGCTATTTTCTTATCAAAATGGCTAAAATTATGTTTTTATAGATGGTAGAATTACTGGAGTTATTAATTGCATGCTAGGTTTTGAGTATGCAACATATTTTACAATAATTTCTATGTATTCTACAGTAATATATGTTGCATTTTTTAGGATCATGAAAATAACATTTTAAATAAAATATTACTGGGACATGATTATTGATCACCATTATCTTATATTTTTATCTCACATGTTTTCTGACATTTTCACTTTATAAGCAGAAAAATCAAGTTTGTGGGTTTTTTCCCCCAAAGAGTTTGGTTAGGGGGACCAAATTTATGCTTATTAATTCATCAAACAATTATTGAAGTATGTTATAAATTTCTTCTGGAGTTTATATGATATTTATTGGCAGTCAGTGAAATCTACAATCTGCAACTGGTATGAGTTGCTTATCTAATACTTATTGCTTTTTTCTTCCTTGCAGGTAGAATGCCAGTTTTGATCTGGGTAGCAATGTGTCCTGCCACAGTAGGATATATCTTTTAAAAACTTTCTTCCAGCTCTAAGTGACCATTTGACATGCTCTGATCAATAAAACTTAATAAGGAGTCTGTAAAGGCTCTTGTTTTTCTTGCTATAAGCAGCAGACATGGTTTGTTGTCTCCCTCCTTTCTTTATGCCTTAAACCTGATGTGATGTCTGGAGCAGCAGCAACAACCTTACAGCCATAGTAGGTGAGAAACCCGAGGAAAAGACAGAGGCTTGCAGAGATGGTGACCTTGACATAATCCAGCTATTGAATCAAAGATGGCTGCCTCTTTAGACCTACTCAAAAAGAATAACCCTATAGGTAAGCCAGGTTTTCTATTATTTGTAGCCAAATAATACTGATAATCCATGGTACTGAACGCTTTCTGATTTTTAGCTGTCAGGAAACATGGCTAAATTAAGTGCCCAAATTGAAGTAGATCATTCAATTATCAGTTTTTCTCTTCCCTTTATTTTGTTTCAGTTCAACATTCATTCCTAATTGCCTGGCTTTATCTTGTTTAATTTTGTTAGAATCTCAAATTATTTAACAAGCTGGCAAAATTCACATACAAAATATATATGTACTTTTCTCTGTTGCCATCTGTCCTCACTGTCTTTCACTTCGTGTATTTACCTTCGTGGGTGTATTCAACACTGACATGAACAGGGTCATTCATTCTGTTGCCTTCAGCAGGCAAGGGGCTTTGAAGGAGAACACTAATAAAAATAGAAGACACCATCCCTAATCTTACAAAACATGAAATCAAGTTGAGAAGATTAAAACACACACTTTTGTACTCTGACTGTCTCTCACACACACACACCCCACAATGGGAAAGCAATTCTGAAGTTTCAAAATGGGTTTCATTCAATTAACATTCTCAGAGTTTCTGCTTGTGCCAGGCACCACCCTGGGTTTTCTTGATGTGAAGGTAAAAAAAAAAAAATGTATTTGTTATCTCACGAGACTGTGTAGGTGAAACATACCCAAAAGTGATCACTGTGACAGCTCGCTATTGCAAGTGCTCTGACGGGGACGGATGTAGGCTGCGGTGTGTCTGAGGGAGGTACCTGGGAGTCCTTCTTGAGGGAACCCACATCTAGAAAGAAAAGGGGTGCTAAGCTAAATTGGAGAGCAGTATTTCAAGCAGAGGAAAGAGCATGCATACACATTGAGGAGGAGGAGAGGGGGTGGATTACAAGTATTTAACTATTGCTGTAGCATTAAGTGGAATGAAAAGAGGGTCAGAAAGGAGCTAGAATGTAGACAAGCAGCAGGACCGTGCTTTGGGAAGCAAGCTGAGGAACTGTTGAATGGTATGAGGTCTAGAGCAATGAGCATTGATTTTGGAGCCAGACTTATTTTGGTTTGATTCTCATGTGTATCACCATTTTTGCACTCCTGAGCAAACTCTTTTATCTTTTCATGTCTGTTTTCCCTCATCCATAAAATGAGGATACCTATATATATATACCTTACAGTAGCACCGATCATAGTAGATATATTGCAAGGATTATAGTAGATATATGTAAATCATCTAACACATTACCAGGCTTATAGGAAATAACATAAAATGTAGCAAAGACTGTAACAGAAGGTTTCAAAGCAGAAAATTGACTTGGCCAGATAGGAACAGGTGCATAATAAAAGCTTAGGGCTGTAGATGTCACAAGGTCATCTTAGAAGTTGGTTGGACCAATCTTTCAGAGCAGTGTCTTGACATAGTTCTCTTGAGTCCCCAGGTCAGTTTTTCTGTCAGTGACCTAAAGCATTGGGTCCACTTGTTTAGGTATGAATAGGTTCATCTCACCCACGGTGTTTAGCTCTACCTCCAGTCCAAATCACCCCTTTACTCTAGTTCTTCACCAGACTGTGAATTCATCAATGCTAGAATGAATTGTCCTCTCCCAACTTTCTCAAATATCCATCACTTGGCATATTCTAGGCCTACCCCCCCAAAATTTGTTCAACAGCTAAACTTCTTGTAAGTGGCACCAACTTTCGTAGCTAGTCACAAAGAATCATATCAGATAAAGAGGAAGATGTTTGGGAAAGGGTGAGACATTCTCAAGATATCTATTTCACAGGAAATGAGGAGATTGGTACAATGGAAGAAAAGGGACACTTGGGACAGATTCAGTAGACCTTGGGATGAGACACAGAAGACAATGGAGCAAGTACTAGTTGAAGGAGACATATGAAATGCAAGGCTATGTCTTCTCTGCCAAAATCCCCTTCACATTCTTTTTGCTTATTACCTTTTTCCCTTACCCCTCCCTCCAAGAACACTAACACTAATGGCTTAGCAAGCCCTGTCAGTATGCAACAGAAGCTTTTATTTACAAGTAGAAAGTTCTAATGCTTTAAGTGTTTTCATGAGGCCTTATTTCCATTCCAGGCTACAATGAATGTACTTTTTAGCCAATATTCCCAAAGTGTTCTTGCTTTACCTGCTGGAGCCTACAACCACAGTTAACTCTAATCTTTGTTAAAACTTTTACAGGCAGACCAGCACTGAATTCTAGGTCCATTGGATAAAGGACTTCTTTCTGAGTCAACAATAGACATAACTAGTGTAACTGAATTATCCATGGGCCCAGCAACATTGGCAGCAATAAGAGAGAGGTGTTAGGATATCAGATCTCTTTCTAGTCTTTAAGTGGATTTTTCCCTTCCTGATGCAGGTTATCATGGCACCTCATGTTTGGCAGCAACTTTATCTGGTGTGTTAGAAGTAAACCCGTTTACCAGGGCTTGATTAAACAGCATTAATTTTGGACATACAGTCTTTAGCTTTTACTGCTCATTATCATTACTAATGGATTTCTAGTCATTTGACGGTTTTCTTCTGGATGATATAAAGTTCTTTATTGCATGTGTGCCCTTTGGATATTGAGGGACAAACTTCATATTATTGTCAATTCAGAGCCTAAATCTCAAAAAAGATTTATTTAGTTGCTTTATTTTTATTCCATCACATGACTGCCATCATTGACCAATGATTCGACTGCCTATATACATATATATATATATGAACCAATGAATGAGTTCATTTTGGTCAATGAACTCACTGAAATATATATATATATATATATAAAAGAACTCTCACTGAGAGAGTGAGAGTTATATACATATATATTTATATATATATTTAAAAAAATATATATATTTTTATATATATATATAAAAGAACTCTCACTGAGAGAGTGAGAGTTATATATATATATATATATATATATATATATATATCTATCTCAGTGAGAGTTCTTTTATAGGTTTTTAGTGTAGTCCCATCTTAAATAGAAAGGCATAAAGTTAAATGATCCAATATTTAAAATTGAACTACAATTCTTTTTCTGGGAAAAATCTCTTTTTAAAAAACCTCTAAAATTATAATTTTTAGTTTTGCTAGCTAGATTGAAATTTTATTCACAGAGTAGGAATTATGATTGAATCTGCCTGGATAAATATGTTCTCGTATTTAGCAGGACCCATCTTATATTGATATGTCCAAATATTTCATTTTTAATTTAAATGACGTGTTCCAAGATTTATTGTATGTTTCAGCCTATCTGAGTGGAAAGTTGAATGCCTGCCACACAACTCCTTTGGACAGGTCAATTGTGCAGAGCTCACTGGAGTTGTGCAATTTTGGTAAGTGCATTTTGGGTGGGAACGTGGAAGGCTTTTGTCCTTGGGATGTTCTCTCTCCTCTTGTGGCCATTTGCCTCAGATTTCTCTCTTGGAACAGACTCTCTTGTTTCCTTGGAGCCCTTACCTCAAGTCATCTTTTAAGGAAAGTGGGAATACGTTACAATTCCTTCTATTGTGGCTTTGCTAGACCTTAAAGTGTTTGATTTCCCAACCATTTGGAATTTTCCATATTTAAACTAATTTGAAGCCAAGAGTTAAGGTATTTTTCACAAAATATGTATGTGTGTGTGTGTGTGTGTGTGTGTGTGTGTTCTATTCACTCTATAGTTCATATTGTTTTAATAACAGCATAAATTAATGGTGTAAATTAAAAAAAAATACTTGATATAGAATTGTATGATAAACTGGTGACTACCTTAAAATATTTAACAATAAACATCCCAAAACTACTTGGTGTAGAGATAATGCATATAGGTGTGGTCAATATTTTAACTTAAACATTTAAAAATACCAAAATAGTTTAAGAATAAAACTTTATGTGATCAGTTTTGCTATTGGTATTTTAATAGTTTTCATAATTGGCATCATTTTTAAAAAAATGATTTATTTATTTGAGAGAGAGAGAGAGATTATGACTGGGGGGGTGGGCAGAGGGAGAGAATCTTCAAGCTCTGCGCTTGATCCCATGACCCATGAGATCATGTCCTGTGTGGAAATCAAGAGTTGGATGTTCAACCGACTGAGCCACCCAGGCACCCCCATGACTAACATCATCTTAATGGTTCCTTCAATTAATTTTTGGAAGTAGGCAGAATATAAATTATGCATGAATATATAAATGGATCAGGTTTTTAACTAGAATAAATGACTTTAGTGACAGCTTAAAAGATCTACTTTAAATCATCTTATAACATCTATTTTTAAAAGACTTCAACATTTGAAGTTAAATGCTCTCTTTTTGCTTTAATTTCAATGGTATAATTATTCTTGGGATTATGAAGATATTGCCATTATTAATTTCTGGATAACAGATTATCAATTCAAAGAGTCTACAATGGTGTGTTTGCTATGTGCTTGTCATGGCAGGAGACACAGGATGAGTAAGAATAAGTCTTACCCCTACAGGTGTTTACAAGTTGGTAAAGTGTCTAAAAGAAGACAGAGGAAGGTAAGTGCATATGGAAGCTACAAAATCCATACATATGGGTTCAAAGAGAGGCAAGATCACAGTAGAAGGGGAACAGAGAAAAGTTTGTAAAACATACATTAAATAGTGAAGTTGGAAACAAAGCACATATTTCACCTATACATTTTCAGCTTGGTCTATTACAAATATACTGTACCCAGAATATGAGCATCTTTAATGAAGATACTGAGAAATATTCAGCTTGTTATAATTCATATGAATGTGACTAGCTGAACATTTTTTTCCCTTTATTTTTATTTTATTTTTTTTTAAAGAGAGAGTGAGTAAGTGTGGGGGAATGGCAGATAGAGAGGACAGAGAGAATCTGAAGCAAGCTCCAGACTCAGCATGGAACCTGATGAGGGGCTCAATCTCATGACTGTGAGATCAGGATCTGAGCCGAAATCAAGAGTCTGACGCTTAACTGACTGAGTCACTCAAGCGCCCCTACCTAAACATTTCAAATCATATCTTCTACATATAAATTTCAATGATGGCCTTTAATAACAATCCGCAATTGATGCCAATCAATTTTATCATTCCTAGTTATTTTCATATATCAGCGAATTGAATCACATGGAAGAAGTGGGCTATTATAACATATATTCCCTTATGTGATATTATTTCTGTATTGATTGCAGTAATTAATCAATAACTGCTTTTATTTATTTTCATTATATCACTAGAACATGTAAGTATCTCCTCAAAATAAAATTAGGGTTATAAGAGCTTAGAAATGAATAGTCCAAATAGTCTTTTGATACATCAGTTATAAAAATAAGTGTTATGCTAGTCCATGAGATAAGATCCATTAGTAATGACATTTGGGAAAGATACTTGAAGTAATAGTATCAACTGTATTTGCTTATTTTGTTACTTCAGATTAGTTATTTGATTCCCAATTTTCTGAAAGCACATACAATTAAGCTGTTCTCACCAAATCTGGTATAAATCAAGGATGTATTTTAGAGAAACCCAAAAAGAGAACATGAATGAATATAAAGTAATGAGACTGATTTCTACAATTACCACTCAAAAGCCCCTTAAAATAATTTCTGTTTAACCTTCAAAACTCAATGTGTTCATTCAACAAACATTTGAGAACCCACTATGACATTAATAACAAAAGAAAAGAGAAAACTCAATTCAAGTCCATACATATAGAGTGAAATTCCTTATAGTCATCTTTTGAATTGAAATATAATTGATATACAATGTATTTTTAGGTACACAACATAGTGACTATGTACTGATTACCTAGTATGCATTGCAAAATGATCACTATAATAATTCTAGTTGCTATCTGTAGCCATACAAAGATACAATTTATTTGTTGTATGACAACTTTTGAGATTGACTTTCTTAGTAACTTTCACATGTGTAATATGATATTCTTGACTATAGTTACTATGATGTTTATTACACCCTCATGATTTGTTTATTTTATAACTGGTCGTTTGTACCTCTTGATCCACTTTGCCATCTTCATCTACCCTTCCCACCCCCCCCAACTCCCCTCTGATAACCACCAATCAATCTCTGTATCTGTGAGTTTTGTTCTGTTTTGTTTGTTCCTGTGTTTTGATTTTTAGTGAAATCATACAAGTGAAATCATACAAGTATTTGTCTTTCTCTGTCTGACTTATTTCACTTAACATACCGTGCAACTATCCATGTTGTTGCAAATGGCAAGATTTCATTCTTTTTTATGGCTCAGTAGTATTCATATATATAGTATATTCTTTATCCACTCATCTGACAATGAGCACTTAGGCTGTTTCCATATCTTGGCTATTGTAAATAATGTTGCAGAGAACATAGGGGTGCATATATCTTTTTGAATTCGTGTTTTCATTTTCTTTGGATGAATAACCAGAAGTGGAATTGCTGGATCTTATGATGTTCTATTTCTAATGTTTTGAGGAGTCCCCATGCTGTTTCCCATAGTGGCTGCACCAATTAACATTCCTATCAACAGTGCACACGGATTTCCTATTCTCCACATCCTTGTCAGCACTTGTTTTATTCTTGTCCTTTCCGGCTGTGAGGTGATATCTCATGGTGATTTTGATTTGCATTTCCCTGGGTATTAGTGCTGTTGTTATTTGTGCTCTTTTCATGTTCTTGTTGGCTATCTGTATGTCCTCTGCCATATTTAATTGGATTGCTTTTGTTTGTTACTGAGCTATATGAGTTCTTTATTTTGGATACTAACTCCTTATTGTCATTTGCACATATTTTCTCCATTCAGTAAGTTGCTTTTGCATTTTGTTTATGTTTCTCTTCACTATGCAGCTTTTTAGTTTGATGTAGTCCCATTTGTTTACTTCTTTTTGTTGTTGCTGCCATTGTCTTTGGAATCAAATTTAAAATAAATCACCCAAAACAATGTTAAAGAACTTACTGCCTATTTTCTTCTAGGAGTTATGGTTTCTGGTCTTACTTTCAAATCTAGTATTCACTTTAAAAATTCAATTTCTTGAGTATCAGTGATAGATCATTGTTCTTCTAGTTGTGGATGCAGGAGTGGGGCAAGAGGAACTACAATATCAAAGAAGACTAGCACACATTCTTCCTTCCTGGAGTTTACAGTTTAGCTGTGCTAAGCATAGCAAAAGACACAAGGTAAAAGGCAGGTTCCTTTCAAAAGAGAGTGGAAAATGGTTTCTTTTATAAAATAACTAGTGTTATAAAAATCACTCGGGGAATTTTTCAAAAGTCATATACCTAACTTTCACTTCAGACCCAAATGAATGAAAATGACTGGCATTAGAACCCTGGCATGAAACACTTCCTCCAGCTGATTCTAGCATGGACCTCTGGTAAGTCCTTTGAATCTCTTGCTTCAGTTTCGCAATGAGTTCACTGTAATACATTTGTAACTTTTAACAATGCTCTGAAGGTTGCCTTGCTTTTCTCAGCATTACTAATGAGACATGCAGATGGAATTCTTAACCTATGGTAAGAAATGATCAAATTAAGAGACCAGTTTAATGTCTGGCAAATACCTTCTTCTTTGGGTCCTAATATCTATGACTTTATGTGCACTCATTTCCATAAGGATTTGAGGGTCACTCTTTCACATTCTTTTCACATTTAACATTTTTTGTTATTCTTGGTGGCTCATCTTGAAATTATAAGTGTTGCTTCTGCTTTGAAATCTAGTTTTCCTAACAGCACAATATTATAGTTAAAATCTTATCAGAAAGAGCAGGAATGTCTCTGCTCTTTGGTTTAGGCTGGGAGAAAATATATTGCACTTGTAAATGCAGCATCACCCATGGAATGTGACATGGTAAAGTCAAAGTGCATGGTACTCCATGAAGATGGGCAACCAAAGCCCACTGGTGGCAGAAAGCCTCTGAATCCTGCAAGCAGGTCAAATAAGGGCTTTGTTGGCATGTCGTTTTCGGTTGCAAGATAGGAAACTATGCCCTCCTGTTGTACTACTGGGTAAAAATAATATATGAGTAAACACTTCAACTTTCAGTAGTTTCTTAGAGAACGGGTTGCTCATGAGTAGAGAACCATGAGTAGAGCAGGGACACTTAAATATCACAGCACTTACGTGACCAGGGACATTTTCACATTAACAATTTCTGCATTTTCCTCCATGGACTTTGAAAAGTGTCTGTTTACTTTCGTGGACTTAATGCAATTGTCTTGCACCACCAAAAAAAAAAAAAAAAAGGTGAAGCTATAGTTGCTTCCTCTTTTGATCCTTCTCCATATTCTTCTACTAATTTTTGTTGATCTATAATGATCTAAGAAAAGATGGTGCTGATTCCTTGGAGAGTTAGCATGTACACTTAAAAATGCCAGGTATGCTGATGGCCATTCTGGGTTACTAGTGGAGTTAAGCTGTATCTTTGAGGCTCTGTACAATTTCTTCCTTCTCTTTTATCTCTAGTAGGACAAATCTGTTGAACACAAATCATTTACATTCACCAGAGTGAAACAAATCTATAGCAGTGCTCTCATCTGCTACTTTGGCCTGTTTGAATGGACAGAATATCCACAGCTCCGAATACCACAGGGAAAACCTAGAACCTGCCCTGTGAATTTACTATATTAATAAATCAGAGACTAAAGAACAGTTTTGACTTTCTATCGCCTTTCAAAATGGTTTCTTTAGAAATCTCTGATAATAGATCTTCTTGGAAAATGTCATTGTTTTATCAGAGCAAGTTTGTTAATTGTTGTGAATCATGGATACTACAACATAAAAAAGAATATAACTGGTCCTCAGCTCACGTCCCTGCCTTATTCACACACTGAGGTTGGTGTGAAAAAGAAGCAAGATATTCCAGCTGGAGCAAGCTGGACAGCATGGGCTCAGAGCCAGGGTCCTCTCGGGTCAAACTGGCAGTGGTTCAGCAAGAGCCTGAATTGGTTTAGATCCTTACTCTAATATAGGCCTTAGGTTTCCATTGGTAGATCATGTTACCCAAACCTCAGGACGCCTCTAGAATAAACCAGTTGCCTGAAGAGAACTTTAAGACATTCTTGAGAATCTACAAATTGGCATGACCCGTGGAGATCAAACTGCTCAGTGAAGACATTCCATTTATATTCTCAGGCAAACTCGAGAAAAGAAGTTCTCCTCCATACTGAAGTTAGGTTCAAAACCAAGTAGAATATATTGATACCATAGTAAAGGGATATTACAAATAAATAGTAAAATTTAGAGAGGAGCAAGAAAGGCTTATAGGACATGCTTCATTGTGGGTTAGCCAAGAAGGAATACCATTTCATTTTTTTGAAGCTTTATTGAGGTATAATTTATATACCATAAAATTCACTCACTGTGAGTCTAAAGTTCTAAGACTGTCAGTTTATCCAGCTCTGCAACCATCTCCATAATCCACTTTTAGAATATGTCCATCATCCTGTAAGTTTCCTGTTGTTCATTTTGCAGTGAGTCCCCTTTTTGACTCCCAGCCTTAGCAGCGACTCATTTGCTCTCTGTCTAAACTGATCTTTTAAAAGACATTTCATATAAGTGGCATCATGTAATATATGGTTTATATATATCCTGAATGGTTTATTTCACTTAGCATAACGTTTTGGAAGTTTATCTAAATAATGAATAGCATTCTATTGAGTGGATTGGCCTCATTTTGCTTATCCATTCACCAGCTAAGAAGTACTTAAATTTTCTCCAGTTATTGGCTATTGTGAATAAAGCTCTGTATCTTCACTGACATTTTGTACTGTCAGATTTTTGGAGTACAGCCAGGTCTAGTGGGCATGTAATGGTATCTCATTGGAATTGTAATTTTCAGCTCTCTAATAACTAGTGATTTTGAGCATCTTTTCACATGCTTATTAGTTGTATGTACATCTTGTGTATTGGAGAGAGAATTTACTGACCTCTTCATGTCACTTTAGCTGGAAGTCCCACCCATCTCCTCCATTTTGAAATGTTCTCTTATTCTCTCATTTATTCATATAAAATGGGCATTGTGCATTTAAGCTTCTCTTCAGAGTTACAATCAACATTCTGACTCCATGAAAACTCCACTTGGATAGCTCAAATTCTCTGAAACATTCCCAGGATGGAACAATAATCTTCCCTGTAAGAACTAACTAACTAGCTTCCTTCCTTCCTTCCTCCCTTCCTTCCTTCCTTCCTTCCTTCTTACCTTCCTTCCATCCTACCTCTTTCCCCATTCCTCTTCTATACCTCCTCCTCCTCCTCCTCCTCCTTCTCCTCCAGCATTCTCCATCAAAGTAATGATACAGCTCAGCTGCTTCAGCCATAAACCTGGGAGACATACTAGATACCTTTTCTTTGTCATATTCCACATTCAAAAATTCATCAATAATCTCTGCTAACTCTACCTTCAAAGTATGCATCAAATCTGGCAATAATTTTTTCATCTACTCTTCCCTTCACCTTAGTACAGCCATCATTTTTCAGTCAGGGTGCAAGAATCTCCTTATAAATTTATTTTCCACATACTAGTCAGAGAAATATCTTTAAAATAAAAATTGATCATGTTGCCTTCTTTAACACACACACACATACACACACACATGCACACACACACGCGCGTGCGCGCGCACACACACACACACACACACTCTTAAAATATGCTCATTGCTTCCCATTTCTTTTAGATAAAAATCTGGACAATGTAACATAACCTGGAAGGCCATCATTCAGACCTTGTCTAGAGCCACTTTAGAGCCTTCTCTCTCCTGTGTTCTGAAGTTCAGCCTTAATGGCCTCCTCTTCCTTTTCTGAAGTTGGGTATATGCTGTGTCCTTTGTCAGCAAAACCTCTCCCCGCCTACTTCAGCTGATCAACTTCTACACAGTGTTTACATTTATTTAAGTATCTCTTCAGACTTTTGGATTTACCTAGTATTCACCCCCCTGCTCAAGCATGCCAATCATAACATATACTTCCCTTTAAAGCACTTATCCCAGTTGTAAACAAATAATTATTTGCATGATTATTGATATAATACTTATTCCTCAGATTCTCAGCTCCTTGAAAATCAGAATTCTGTTTTTTCCATCATTGTATCTCCTGAGTCTAGAAGAGCTAGCTCAAAACAGGTGCCGATGAATATCATTTGTTTAAATGAAGTAGTAAGTGAATTAATGCTTTTAATTCACTTCTAGAATACCAAAACCATTTCCAGACATATTTTCTCTAACTAAGAATGGTGAATAACTGGAAAAAAATCATCTGGATTGAATTTTTTAAAAAATTCATTTCTGACTTTCAGAAACATCACAACTTTAGATATATTCATATTATTGTGTTTGTTTTCCTTAAGTGTATGTGTATATTCTTTGGGGTAGAACCTATTAATCACATTTATCTTCTGGGTATTCAGAATTACAAAGTTGGAAGAAGATTTACAAACACTGAAAAACAAAGCTACCCATACTTTACTGTTGACATTGGTTTTACTTCTTTGATCTATGTTTCCAGATAACCCAAGATAATGACATTTATTTTATACCTGTAATGACCATAAAGGAAATAACAAGAAACTATTCTAAAAATATATATATGTCTTTTATATATATGTATTTAGTATTGTGTGTATATATACACATATACATATATACACACATATACATATATATACATACACACACACACACACACACATATGAGTATGTTTTCTTCTAGTTTTACTAGGGCTCAGAGATGTCAGATAATTTATCATGTCACAAAAATAATTACCCGGAGGTATAGCTATAAGCCACTGGAAGCAGCAGAGCATAATGGTTACACACCTAGACTTTGCAATTGGACATATTTGATTCAAGTTTTATTTGTCATTTATTAATTGTGTGGCCTTAGGAAGATTACCTAGTCCTTCTACGTCTCCGTATTTTTAATGTTTATAATGAGACTCATTGGGATCATAGGTTATTATAAAATTACATGAGATAACAGGTAAAAGTACTCAGTCAGTAGCTGATATGTGGTAAGAATTCAATGTCAACAGCATCAGCGATGGAGAGAATTAACAGATGACATTTCCAAAGAAGAAATGATATAAGTAAACACAAAGATATATTCAGGGAAATTGTCAACATAGTGCAGTAAGAATTGGAGAGTAGTGGGAGATGAATAGTCATAAGATAGGATGTGACCAGAGTATGGAGGAATCTAAACATAAGGAAAAAAGACTGAATTTGGTGCTAAAAACAATGAGAATCTATGAGAAAGAAATATGTGAGATTTTTTAGTTTATAGGTTTGGAATACAAGAAACTGCTATAAGTTATATTTATTTGGAGCAACTAAACTTTTCCAAATGTGGATAATTGTGA
Source organism: Mustela nivalis (assembly GCF_964662115.1). NCBI lineage: Eukaryota > Metazoa > Chordata > Mammalia > Carnivora > Mustelidae > Mustela > Mustela nivalis. Next base: position 64,930,514 of record NC_139024.1, read on the forward strand.
GGCTACAGATCAGCATAACCAACTAAGCCTTTTCAAGAAAAGAAAGCCCTTAATTAAAATAGCTTTTATGAATACTGGTTAATTACTGAATATAAGCTTTTGCTTAACAATTTTGATAGCAGAGTGTAGTACAAACGTTTAAATAAACACCAACACCTAAGTGTATATTTAGTATCTTTTCTTTGTCAATGCTGTATTGTCATCATAACTTAATCTAACTGGTATATTCTCTTTCCTAATCTAGGCAGATCTTTTTATAATCTCTTACTTTTTCTAGTGGGATCACAGCTTAGGGAAGAATTCCTTTTACTTGGGACTTTGCATTTAATTTGCAAAGAAATTATAATATACCCCAAAGCAAGATTTAACATTGTATGTCTAGGCCTTAGTATGAAGCTTTGCCCAATATAAATGCTCAGCAAATACTTGTAAATACTTGTTGAGAGAAAGAATGTATGAAGGAAAGAAAAAAAAGGAAGGAAATATCTTTTAAAAGTATTATTACTGTCCCATAGAAGGGATGTCTCTTATTTTCCTCAATATTTAAGAACATTTATAGAGAACTGTTTATAAATGGAGAAAAGACTGGCTTTCTGATGGTTGATGTAGGAAAAGTGATATTTCAAAAACTGAACTATAGAATTGATTGATAATGGGGAGACCAAAGCCTAGAAGGCCATTGATACGATGTTTATGATTATACAGCTTCACTGTCTAAGCCAAGGTGGTAGCAATTAAAGGGAAAAAAACAGATTTTTAAGGGATCATGAGGGAAGGCTGTCTTGGACATTGTGAATAATTTGACTGTAAGGATAGAAGGAAGTAAGAAATTGGGAGATGTCAAATATAACTAAAACTAATCTCTAAAATAGAGAGGAATGGAAATATAGTGACAGTGTAGGAAAATCAAGAGGAGACTTGGATCTGGAGCTTCAGAAGATCCAGAATGAGATTCCATCCATGTTAAAGAGCCAGCATAGAAATATCCCTGGTTTTTACACAAGTTTGTGTGGGCTCTGTCACTAGCTAGCTGTGACATCATAGGGGATACCCTTAATTAACTGGGTGTAATCTCCTCATTGTAGAATGCTACTTGGGTTAACTGCTGCCTTCTAATTCAGAATTTCTATAATTTTACTAGTTTGACTCTTGGGCAGACAGAGGAGAGGCAGAGAGTGAAAGATAAAGACTGGATTTTAGTTCAGGAATCATGAAAAGAGCAGCAGCAGAAGACAATGAAAAAGATATGCATGAAGTAGGATCCTAGTGTTCAGTAAGTGTCTGTTGACTAATCAATAAAATTAGAAATATAGAGTCTTCCCAAAAATAAAGGAAGAGAGGGTTCCAGAAACACACACACACACACACACACACACACACACACACACACACACACACAAAGCATGCTGTCACTAGCAGTATTAAATGCCACAGTGATTAAAAGAGAATAAAACATGTTAGGGCACCTGGACTTGATTTATAAGATGCTAGTGACCTTAAGAAGATACTGGGACCAGGGTACAGATTTTGACATGAAATCCAAGAGCTATGGTTGAGGAAGGATATAAGAAGTTTCTGATCAAGTGTGGAGGGCTCAGAGAACATGGAGAGCAATTCTGTGATCAGGAGAGTTATGAAAATGATGAAAAGTCAATATGTGCTAGAATATAATACACACTGGTTACTAGAAGGATCCAATTTCTCTAGTGAATTTGAGAAATTTAAATCATATATATTATTTAAGTAAAATATGAGGCTAGTGGGCCCATAAAATACTTAGAGATATTCCTCTATTTATTCCATATGGACAGTATTGACACCTAAACTCTATGAATGTATGGGATGTGAGCTGTTAAGATTCAAAATGGGTAAGGACTTATTGATATATACTAAGATTCGGAGATTGTTTTGAAACACTAAAAAATAACGTTCTCTGTATTAATGGTCTCTGTTAGTTCTTATTACCAAATACAAAGCAAAAGTAAAACTCAAATGACTTTGCTGATGGAGAAATCAACCATGCAGATTTAGTCACGTCCCTTCAACTTAGTGAAGTGAGGCAGAACTTGAGAAAGCACCTCTCTTCATTGGTGATCTGACAGTATCATGGTGTAGGACCCCAGTGGGAGGGGACATCAACACTGTCAGGGAAGCTTTGAAAAAAATGCCCTTGTTTTCAGTGGAGTACATTTGGTGACCTGGGACAATGTGAACTTTTTTTTTGCTTATTTTAACCCATATTTAAAACCCCGAAAGAGTCTGGACTGAGGACTGAGAAAACAGCCTCGTTCAGTGGCTGGCACATGTGAACACTTGATGAAAGTTTTCTGAATAAATAATGCAGGTTTCTCATTGATATCATTGACAAAAGTCCTTCACTCTAATTGTTCCATTGACTAAAACACTATTACAGGCTCATGTTTTAAGCAATAAAAATCATCAGATTTTGCATACACAACTGGAAATCACTTTCATCAGAGAAATTTGTTTTATTTTCCTATTACTCGATGGCCTAAGAGAATGAATGTATCTTATCAGTAAAGATTAGACATCAAGGAGCACCTTGATGGCTCAGTTGGTTAAACATCAGACTCCTGATTTAGGCTCAGGTCTGATCTTAGGGTTGTGAGATTGAGCCCTGCCTCTGGGTCTGCACTGAGTATGGAGCCTGCCTAGGATTCTCCTACCCTCTTCCCCTGCTCCTCCCCAATCTCCTTCTATTAAAAAAAAAAAAAAAGTTTAGACATCAAAAGACACTCTGTCTGAATTAGCTTTGCTGAATTATTAATATCTGAGTCATAGAAAACATAACCATAGTGGGCTGGGCAGTTTTCAAGGCCTCCTCATGAGGGCTGAGTGTCATTGTGTTCAGTGGAGCTGTTAGGACAACTAGTATGTCCAATTGATGCTGCATTTCTTTGGCTGAGTGTGGCCTATTTTACCAGGCCATCTGTTTAACAGGTCTTAGGGGAGATGTCCTATCTTTAGAGTATACACTAATATTTTAATGATGGTCATAAATCATGTTTGACCAATTCATTCTCCCAAATCAGTGACAAGATATAAATCGAAACTTGACAACTAGAGTGTATCAATAAAAGAAAACCATGAACGCGAAGAAACTGGACACCTTGATGTTTGAGGAGTGCCTGGAATCATTGAAGATGTTTAGTCTGAAGAGTAGGAGATTTGTCTTCCAATGTTTCAATGTTTACTTTGTAAAAGGGAGAGTGCATTTGTTCTCTGTCGTATTAGCAGTGAAATTTAGACATGGATTTCAGTATAATAGAAAACTTTATATTGACTGGAAATGTCAAACTACTGGCCATCTAGTGAAATATTAAGGTCTCCATCAGTCATTGAAAGTTTCAAATAAAGATAGATGGTATGATACTATTACATAATAAACCCTAAAGATTCCACCCAAAATGACTAGAAGTAATAGGATACAAAATTAATATGTAGAAATTGGTTTCTATACACTAATAACAAAGTAGCAGAAAAAGGAATTAAAAAAATTCCATTTACTGTTGCAAAGAAGAAGAAGAAGAAGAAGAAGAAGAGACCTAACCAAGGAGGTGAAAGATCTGTACTCCAGAAACTATAAAACACTGGTAAATGAAAATGAAGATGACATAAACAAGTTAAAGATATTCTATGCTCATGGATTGGAAGAATTAATATTGTTACAATCTCCATATTACCCAAATAATCTACAGAGTCAATGCTAGCCCATCAACATGCCAACAGCAGTTTTCACAGAACTAGAACAAATAATACTAAAATTTGTATGGAACCACAAAAGACTCCAGAGAGCCAGGGCAATCTTGAGAAAGAATAAAGGACAAAGTTGGAGGTATCACAATTTCAAATTTTAAGATACACTACAAAACTGTAGTCATCAAAACAGTATGGTACTGACATGAAAGTAGACACACAGATCAAAGAAACAGGATAATGAGCCCAGAAGTAAACACAAATTTATATGGCTAATTAATCTATGACAAAGGAAGCAAAAATAACAGGGAAATAAAGTTTCTTCAGCAAATGCTGTTGAGAAAACTGGGCAGCCAAATGGAAAAGTTACTGGACCACTTTCTAACACCATACACAAAATAAACTCAAGATGGATTAAAGACCTAACTACGAGACCTGAAACCATAGAGATCCCAGAAGAGAACAGAATCAGTAATTTCTCTGACATCAGCAGGAGCGACATTTTTCTAGATATGTCTCCTAAAGCAAGGGACATAAAAACTAAAAGAAACTATTGGGACCACATCAAAATAAAGGCAACCAACTGGATGGGAGACGGTATTAGCAAATATATTTTTGGTAAAGGGTTAACATCCAAAATGCATAAAGAACTTATACAATTCAACACCAAAAAAACAAATAATCCATTGAAAAATGAGGCAAGGAACTTAATAGACATTTCTCCAAAGATGACATACAGATGACCAACAGATATGTGAAAAGATGCTCAAACTCACTAATCATCAGGAAAATGCAAATAGAACCACAATGAGATATTACCTTACAACTGTCAGCATAGCAAAAATCAAAGAAACAAGAAATAACAAATGCTGGTGAGGATGTGGTAAATAAAAAACTATCACACACTATAGGTGAGAATGTAAACTGGTCCAGCCACTCTTTGAAACAAAATGGAGGTTCCACAAAAAAATCAAAAATAGAAATACCATATGATACAATAATTCCTCTACTGGGTATTTACCCAGAGAAAACATATATGCACCCTTATTTTTTTTTAATTCTTTTTTTTTATTATTTCTTTTCAGTGTAACAGAATTCATTATTTATGTACCACACCCAGTGCTTCATGCAATACATGCCCTCCATAATACCCACCACCTGGCTCCCCCAACCTCCCACCTCCCACCCCTTCAAAACCCTCAGATTGTTTTTCAGAGTCCATAGTCTCTCATAGTTCCTCTCCCCTTCCAATTTCCCTCAACTCCCTTCTCTTCTCCATCTCCCCAAGTCCTCCATGTTATTTGTTATGCTTCCACAATATGTGGTTATATGATAATTGACTCTTTCTGTTTGACTTATTTCACTCAGCATAATCTCTTCCAGTCCCGTCCACGTTGCTACAAAAGTTGGGGATTCATCCTTTCTGGTGGAGGCATAATACTCCATAGTGTAAATGGACCACATCTTCCTTATCTGTTCGTCCACTGAAGGGCATCTTCCGCAGTTAGGCGATCATGGCCATTGCTGCTATAAACATTAGGGTACAGATGGCTCTTCTTTTCACTACATCTGTATCTTTGGGGTAAATACCCAGTAGTGCAATTGCAGGGTCATAGGGAAGCTCTATTTTTCATTTCTTGAGGAATCTCCACACTGTTCTCCAAAGTGGCTGCACCAACTTACATTCCCACCAACAGGGTAAGAGGGTTCCCCTTTCTCCACATCCTCTCCAACACACGTTGTTTCCTGTCTTGCTAATTTTGACCATTCTAACTGGTGTAAGGTGGTATCTCAATGTGGTTTTAATTTGAACCTCCCTGATGGCTAGTGATGATGAACACTTTTTCATGTGTCTGACAGCCATTTGTATGTCTTCATTGGAGAAATGTCTGTTCATGTCTTCTGCCCCTTTTTTTACATGATTATCTGTTTTGTGTGTGTTGAGTTTGAGAAGTTCTTTATAGATCCTGGATATCCACCTTTTGTCTGTACTGTCATTTGCAAATATCTTCTCCCATTCTGTGGGTTGGCTCTTTGTTTTGTCAACTGTTTCTTTTGCTGTGCAGAAGCCAAATTGCTAAGGAAATATTGAAAAAGAAAAACAAAACTGGGGGCATCACGTTACTGATTTCAAGCTTTACTACAAAGCTGTGATCACCAAGACAACATGGTACTGGCATAAAAACAGACATATAGACCAGAGGAACAGAGTAGAGAGCCCAGATATGGACCCTCAACTCTATGGTCAAATAATCTTCGACAAAGCTGGAAAAAATATACAGTGGAAAAAAGACAGTCTCTTCAATAAATGGTGCTGGGAAAATTGGACAGCTCTAAGTAGAAGAATGAAACTCTACCATTCTCTTATACTGTACACAAAGATAAACTCAAAATGGATAAAAGACCTCAACATGAGACAGGAATCCATCAGAATCCTAGAGGAGAACATAGGCAGTAATCTCTTCGATATCAGCCACAGCAACTTCTTTCAAGATATGTCTCCAAAGGCAGAGGAAACAAAAGTGAAAATGAACTTTTGTGACTTCATCAAGATCAAAAGCTTATGCACCCTTATTTTTATTGAATCATTATTTACAATAGCCAAGATATAGAAGTAACCTAAGTGTCCATTGATAGATGAATGGATAAAGAAGACATGGTGTACACACACCCTCATACACACACACATGCACATTATACACACACTGGAACATTACACAGCCATATAAAAGGGTGGGAGCTTGCCATTTGTGGCAACATGGGATGGACCTAGAGGGTGTTATGCTGAATGAAGTAAGACTGAGGAAGACAAGTACTATATGATTTCACTCATACATGGAATCTAAAAAGCAAAACAAATGAATAAATAAACAAAAAGCAGAATCAGACCTATAAATACAGAGAACAAACTGATCATTGTTGGAGGGAAGGGGGTGAGGGATGGGTAAAATGGGTGAAAGGGAGTATCAGATATGGCCTTCTAGTTATGGTATGAAAAAGTCCCAATAATAAATAGTCACAATAATAAAAAAAAAGTCACAATAACAAAATACAGCACAGGGAATATAGTTGATGATATTGTAATAGTGTTGTATGGTGACAGTTGGTAGCTCCATCTGTGGTGAGCACAGCATAATGTAAAGAGACGTTGAATCACTATGTTGTATACCTGAAACTAACAAAACATTGAGTGTCCACTACACTCAAGTAAAAAATTAAAAATTAAAAAAACTGCTCTATAAAAGAGATCCTATTAAAGATAGATGATAATCTTCATTCTCACTATACAGACCAATCCAGTTAACAAAACAAAAATTACAAATCAAAGGTGGTAAAGACCCTGCCTTCTAAAGCCACATGGGATACATAGTGCAAACCCTGTTTTAAAAACCTGCATGGACACTCTGAAGAGATGGAACACTTTTATCCCCATCCCCATTATTTTGTTTGAGAAATCACTCTACATGGAAATCTTAGGGGAAAAGTGCTGTAATCCATCTGTTCAGCCTGCGAAGAATATTTATTACTGAATAAGGTTCAAATGGAGGCAATACTTAGGAAAAAAGCAGCAGGAGGATTGACAAACCGAAAGGGAGAAACTGAGAATGTTCAAACTGAAAGAAACATGGTAGAAGATGATATGATAGTGGGGAGAACCAACAAACAACAAAGGGACCAGGAAGCAGGAGAAACACAGAAGGAAAGAGAATTGTAAATGATCTTTTCTCAGCTGAAGACTTTTTTTTTACATGAATTAAATTACACAGCACATTTTGGTCAGCACTGTAAGGAACTCAGGGAAGCAGGTGGTGGTTCTCAGGTGGTCACACTGCATGCTAAGAAGAAAGAACTTGGTGTGCTATGTATGGATAGCCAAGAGGAGAATTAGCCACAAATCTTACACTCCAGCTTTGAGTAATTTCCCCAGACGGATCAGGCCAGCTGCCTCACTTCTTATTCTAAATCTCATCTCTTGCAAATTTCAATCTGATTTGAGGAATGGTTCCAGAGCATATTATTAAAAACACAGAAGAAGAATTGTACCTCTACATAATAAAGAGTAGACTTATTTCAAACCTCTTCCACAAATAAGAGTGGGTGGGAGGATGGGAGAGGTTAAGGTAAACAAATCTTCCTCCACTTTGTTCCCAACAAATTTTTAAACATTTTTTAACAATGCGTAGCGAAAAGAATTGTGTAATTATTTCAATTACACAATGCAGTTATTTCAACTGCATTCTTCTAGAGTACTCTGAGTTTCTCTAAAGGAAATTTCCCTGTGTAATAGAGCAAGCGAGGAGAAAAGTCCAGAGGTGTTGCTAGCGACTTGCAAAGTGATTCCATTCTAGCGTCTGGGCAAGTGGCCTTACTTACAGTAAACATGGCTTTTCTAGCACATTGCCCTTTACTGCCTTTAGACCTATAGTTTCTCTAGATTTGCAGGTCATTGCTGTAGGTATTTGCTATTAAAAACATATTGCGGGACCTGGATATTAATGTGCAGGCTCCAGCACTGAACTTCCTATTTCTTTTTTACGACATTGTGATTCTGACACAGACTGTCAAAGATTTGCCCTCCACGCCATGTCGCCTGATAAAACAGGTCACTTGCATGGTCCAAAACTGAAATGCAATAAAAACAAATGATGCATGCCATCCCTGCAGGGCTTCTGTACTTCCCAAGCTCCAAAATACATGGAGGAAAATGTGCAAACATCAAACCTGGTCTGAGATTTACCCTGGCATGACTCTTGACTGGAAAAGAAAAAAAAAATTTTTTTTCCTTTTCAGCATCTCTGGGATTGGAACTATTAGCAAACTTACAACTTTGTTTATACATTTGCTGAACTCTAGTATATCCAGATTGCAAAGAACGCATCCAGACAACTGCCTTCTTCCTGCCTCTTCATCCCCTGAATGAAACTTTCCCTTTCTTTAGCAGCCCCAGATGGACATTATTTAGCTAAACTGCTTGAAATCCCCATTTGCTGAAGGATTTCTTTTATGCAAGAATCTTGGCTTTAGCTTTCTAGCTTTCTTTGTCCTTAACGGTTTTGTTTTGTTTTGTTTTTATCTTTCTCAACTTCAGGGCCCAAAGGATGATCAGTCCCACATTCTCTTTTTCTTAAATTCCGGATAGAGGAATAAGAGAAATTTACTTCTTCCTACTCAGGATGGTTCTCCCACACCTCACTTTCCATCTTGTTATACTTTTGGTTTTCCCACCTTCCAATCTGAAGCCTCTTCCCGGCCATCAGATCATCTGCAGTGTTTTCCCTAGTTCGACACATCCCATTTACCATTCCAACTTATCATACTCTTGCCTCAGATTTTCCTCCTCTATGTGGCTAAATAGTGACTTTTGATTCCATCCATCTAAGCTTCCATGCTTCGTTCATAATGTATATTTAGTAAGTGTTCAATAGAGGAATAAACTCAGGAGACCCTCCAGTTCTAGAACAACATTTCTGCTCCCCAAATCTGTGACTCAGAGAAGAGACTCTCCAGAGTAGATTTTCTGTTGGGTGGATTATCTGTAGTCCACTTTTTTCTTCTTTTGGTCTTCCCTCTAAACCCCATTCTGTTGATAGGCATCAAAGAGGGTCCCGCCGGGCCTTTACAGGCAGGGTGAGTGTTGGCAAGATTAGCATGCGATTTGTAGGTGAGGTAGTCCTAAGTGTATGAAAACAAAGAGAAGTGAATTTTCTAGAGTGTCTGCTTTTATGGCTTGTTCACTACTCTGTCCCGCTACATTAACAGAAAAAGTCAAAACTTCTGGGTTACGCTTATTTCTTTAATTTTTTGGTAGATACTTATATCTTTATACATGTAATTTGATGCATACAGAAACTTATTTGTATCTTTTTTACTGTCCAAAAGCCTTTTATGTCAGCAGATGTCAACATGATTTGCAAGCTTACAACTTATGGAATCTCTACATTGTGTTGGTACGAATACTTGTTGATTGCTACTGGGTCACTGAGCACTTTTTCCCTAAACTGTCAGTATCTGTGCAAATATACATAGGGAATGTCCCACACTATTTGCCTTCAAATTATTCTCTGCTTCACTTATGTATATTTTACCTCTCAACTATATTTTCTTAAGGGCAGGGATTGTGTCTTAAACAGTATTCACTTATATCAACATTGAGCAAAATTGGGTCTTTGCAGTAGGTGTCTAAAAATGCTACTGAGATGAGTCCTGGCTAAACATTTTTTTTTAAGTGCATTAAAAACAACAACAACAACAACAAAACCCTCTCTTTTTGTAGATCCTGCAGAATTTGCCTCAGCTAATAAAAAAGTGGCACTATTTGACAGTCTCACAGTATCAGTATGTAAACAGACCTTGAGTTCTAGGTCTGGTTTCCTTGATGATCAGCTCTAAATATTATTATTTACTATAGGTGTTGATGTTTTGACTGGTTTGAGTTTTTCTTTAAAAAAAGATAAACAAGTTTGGAGAATTGTTATCTGTTCCCTTGTTTGTTTGTAGAGGGGAAAAGATCTATTTACTTCATTCCTTCAACAGAACAAAATATTTTATATTTAATATGATACTTTTTGAATCAATAAAAGGCTTCTTATTCATCATTGTCCCTTGTCCCTCATGCCACGGTATACTCAGTTCATAGTAAGCATTCAATAAGTGCCTAAATGCTCTTTATATTTAATAATTATATAAGGCCCTTTAAAAGCATGATATGAAAATGAGAAACCACAAAGTCAAAAATGGATGAAATTGGTTACATAAAATTTTACATGGGTAAGAAAGCACAAACAAATTCAAAAAAGGAAATATAAGCTTCAAAAATATTTTCAAGACAAATGACAAAGGGCTAGTGTTCATAATATAAAAAAGCTCTCATGAGTCAAATATTAAAAATAAGCAGGCCAATAAAAATAAGAGCAAAAGTGATACAAGTGGATACCACTGACCAGGAGCATATGAAATTGTCTTCACTAATAATTAGATAAAACAAATTAAGTAACCTGTCACTTTTCACTCATCAGATCATCAAAGAATCAAGTGATTGATATTATACATTTTTGGTAAGGATAAGGGAAAAGATACCTTTATTGGCTGTGGGTAGGAATAAAAACAATTATAAACATTAGGTAAATTTGATAATATCTTTTAAAATTTAACTGCTTAAAGTTTTGACCCATAAATTCTAGTACAAGGATTTTAATCCAGAAATATACTAGCAATAAATATGTAAGAACATGGATGAAATAATGTTTCTTGCATTCTTTGAATAGTGATACCTTATAAACAGAGATCTATCTTATAGAATTTGGGAAAATAAATTTAGAAGAATTAGTTGGACCTTATATTCATGTCTGATTACGGAAAAAGTGTCAACGTTATTTAAGTATAAAAGCAAGTTATGATAGCATACTTAGTGTGATCTTATTTCATAAAATGAAAGTGTATGTTAAATATCTTGGAACATCTGTTCCAGCCACATGAGGACTGACCTAGGCAGACCTCTTTCCACCTACAAATACACATTTAAAAAGGTTTGATAAGATATGGAACAAAAGTTGTAAGTATCTTATTAAACATAAAACAAAGAAAAGAAAGTCCTTGTGAACCAGAGCAAACAGGGAACTTAAATCCAGGTGTTCTGGTCATGAGAGAACTGGGCGACCAACAGGATGTCCTAGCAGATGCTGAGAGTTTCCTGTCCACATCACTTGGGCTATTTAAGGTGCTCCTGCTGATTTTCAATATCCATGATCTGCATTTCAGTAAGTCCAAGCTTTCTTTCCCCACAACTCTAGAAGGCTGCTCTGATTTTACGTGGCATATTGGAAAGACCAGAGAATAATATCCCCTCCACCCCCAGCCCTAGCCATTCTCAACCAATGATTCTCCAGATATGGTTTATATAACCCTTTGTAGTAGGTTAATTATGAGGCATGTGTTTTGCACCATTTCCCAGAATTTCCCACTTGAATTGTGCAGTGACGTAGCTGGCTTACATACACACTTTTCAGTGGCTTCCTTCACTTCCCTGCCACTCACTCACCTCCCCTCTGTCTTACTAGGCTTCTGAGTAGACCTCCCAAAGTCTATACACCCTTGAGTTCTTGCCCCAGGACTGACTTTTAGGGGAGCCAAGACTAAGAAAGATGTTAATAACTCGTAAGTATAGCATTGAGATTTTAGTGTTTATTGGAAAGCCAAAGTGAAGGAACCTGGAACCTGGAGTTTTGTTTTACCATAATCCTGGGCTGTACCTCAAGGAAAGGAGAGACAAAAGTCACAAAGGTCTTTGCTCATCATCCCAGGGAAATGGCAAGCCAGTTTCTCTTTCTGTTATACGGAAGAAAAAAAAAAAAAACCTGACATGAGAAATTGAAAACCAAGACCTGAGCCTGGCATTTAAGTAGTATAGGAATGTAAAGTGTAAAAAAAAAAAAAAAGTATGAACTGCTTCTAAAATGGCAAAATTCCTAGGATACTATTTGGAAGAAAATACAAAACATGTAAGACCTGAGAAAAGCAAATCTCTGCTGAATATAAACTAAACAATGTAAAAAATACAATTAGAAAGAGCAAATTTATCAAACAAGAGTCAGTCATCAGGGGAATTAGAACACACGTTATTAGTACAATTTGAAGAAATTCGAAAAACAGGTAGGCTAAACATTATTGGAAATAAAGGACAATATCAAAATTATAAGGAAGGAACAAGACACTAACATGGCAATGGGCAATAACAAATATATTTTTTAGAACTGAGAATTAAGAAATAAGATTCATTAAAGATGAAAATTCAAATATGGATCAAAAGCCTTTAAGACATAGCTCAAAAGATTACAGATTTGGAAGAGAAACCTAAGGAAAACTTTCACAATGATGTATATTGAAATAAAGATACACTATATATGAAAAGTGTTTAAGAAAAATGGATCATGGAAGGAGAATGCAAACCACACATACTTAACAGACATTCAGGAAGGGAAGAGAAGGTATTCGATGCAATTTTCAAAGAACTTGTGGCTGAAGTTTTACCAGATTTGATGAAATATGTGAAACATAGAAGAGATATGAAATTATAAAGCAGGATAAATATAGGTAAATCTAGATATTTCAGTGAGCCTGAGGAACAGGAGAGAGAGAGAAGCCGTCCTCAGCACTCAAGGGAGGACCTGGTGGAAGAAGTGCCTCAGATGAGGGCTCCAGCTTCTCCTCCCTCAGGATCTACACCAGGGTTCCCATGGAAGCCACTCTTCCCAGTTCATGCTGGGATAGTGAGGGTATGAGAGCAAAGCTCTTCTGGCCCCAAACCAAAATCTTCCAACAGGCAGTTGTGCTTGGGAGATCCCCAGGAGCCTGGCTGAGGTTCTCGGAGTTGCCCTGCAGGCTGAGCCTTTCCTACCCCAGACTCCTTTCCTCTTCTCTCTTTTCTCAAAGTCAGACCTGGTCTGTGGGCTGAAAGCTCTGCCAGTTACTCCTGATCTCTTTGTGAATTACCCTCCAAGGATCATTTCCCCCAAGAAACCCTTTCTGTTTCTACCTTTGTCTTGAGGTGTGCCTTGCAGAGGAGCTGAACCTAGAAAACCTGAAAAGCAACCAGAATAGACAGAGCACTACAAAGTAAAAACTAGACTCACAGCAAAAACTTCATCAGCAACAATAAAGACTGAAATGCAAGTGAATATTATCCTCAAAGTGTTGCAAGAAAATGAATGAAACTTAAAGAAGTCTATATCTTATTAAATCATCATTCAAGAATAAGATTTTAAAAGGACATTTGCCAATCTAAATATGGAAAGTATTCATTACTTATGAACACTCAAAGAAAGAACAAGGACCTACACAGAAAGAATGAGACATAGGAAACAATGTTGAGCGATGTTGGAAACTAATGGTAAATTTAAATAAGCATTTACTATAAAAATATTAAAAAGATAATACTTCAGGGTTTAAAAATAAACCCTGAATAAGCTCAAATAAGCTCAAATAGCATAACGACATGGTTTGGAGGGTAGACAGGATCTGATTTAAGATGATTTAAGTCAGTTCCTTATATCATTCTGGAGTGTGATAGAGATATTGAGTACATATATACTTATTTATATTTATCTCTAGTGTGAATATTAAAAATTTAAGGGTAGTCACTGAAACCATAAAACCTGAAATGCCTAAGGTGCTTGGGAGGCTCAGTTGGTTAAGTGTCTGCTTTTGTTCAGGTCATGATCTCAGGGTCCTGAGATCAAGTCCTGCATCAGACTCCTTGCTCAGCAGGGAGCCTCTTCTCCCTCTCCTTCTGATCCTCCCCCCTCCAAATAAATAAAATCATTTTTAAAAAATGAGATGCTTAATCTCTAGACCAATGAAGAGAAAATGAATTTAAAAGCTCAAATCCATTCAATAGAAAGCAGAAAAAGAGTAAATAAGAAATAACCAAAAAGCATCATGAATAGAAAAGCAAAGTTAAAACTAAATAAATAGATTTTAGTGTATGTACAGATTTAGCTTGACAGTTAAAAGAGAGTCTTTGATATAATAAAAAAATTAAATCCCAGTTCTGTTATCTGAAAAGACACACAAAGAACATATACTCGCAGAAATGTTCAAAGCAAAGGGATAAAAAAAGATATGTCAGGAAAATAACAACCAGATGAGAACAGGAATAGCAGGTTTTATGTTAAAATATTATTAAGAGATTGTTAATGTTTTAATATTAGATGGAATAGACTACATAATTGAAATAAAAGTAATAATTACAAGGAAGATAATCATTCTTAATTTGCATTGTCTTACTAGGCAAACCTTGAGGTGTACAAAGCAAAAATTGACAATATTACAAGGAGAAATTCACAAATCAGAGTAAGAAATTTTAACAACATATTGCTTTCATTGGTCTAGCTGTCAAAAAGCTAGTAAGAGAATAGATGCTTTTGACAACACAGTTAAGCTTGAGTTGGGGACTATTTGCGGTTTCCAAAAATTACAGAAAATATCTTCCTTTCTTTCTCACATGAACTTTTTTTTTCACAAAAATTAGTGACTTAAACTACAAAGCAATTCTCAAAAAGATTTAAGAATCATCTTATATGAGCAGTAGTCCCTGAATACAATGCTTCAAACTTAGAAATCAGTAACAAAAGAAAGCATCTCCTTACCACCTCCCTCGCTTAGAAATTTAAAATAACAACTTCTAAATAATTATCGAATAGAAAAAAAATCACAGAATTTACAAAATATTTAGAAATGAGCTACAATGAATATACCATATTTTAAAGATTATGATAGGTAAAAAGATATTGGAAGGGAAATTTACAATGTGAAATGTATAAATTAGAAAGAAAGAAAGATTAAAACTGACAACAGAATAAACCAATAGTTGGTAGAACAACAAAACAAACCCCCATTGAATTAAGGAAAGAAATTAATGAGACAGATAAAAAGAAAGCTAGAGAGGCTCCAAACATCAGGCACTCTCCTACCTCAGGCCATTTGCACTTGCTGTTCCCTGAGGCATCGGTATCAGCATGGTTCACTCTCTCAGCATCTCAGGTCTTTTCTACAACATCATCTGCTGAGTGATGCCTCCCAACCACTCTGTTTAAAATTTCATGCCCACCCCCCAACATTCCCTATCTTTCCTGCTTTTTTTTCTCCCTCTTACAACAATTATCACTATTATCTTTTACATATGCATTTAACTTACTGTGTCCCCTGCTAGTATCTGTTTTGCTCCCTGCTGAATCTGCAGGCACTTGGAACAGTGTTTAGTTTAGCAATTTTCAGGAACTTTTTGTTGAATGAGTAATTTTACATCTATGGAAGTAGTGAGTACACAGATGTCTGCCACAACATTTTCTTTTCTATAGTTTTCTGTATGTTGGAAATATTTGCAATTAAAAAGGCAAACTTTGGGGTGCCTGGGTGGCTCAGTTACTTAAGCCTATGACTTTTGGTTTCCGCTCAGGTCATGATCTCCAAGTCATGAGATGGAGCCCCTCAGTGGGCTCTGCCCTTGCGTGAAGCTTACTAAGATTCTCTCCCTTTCTTCTCCCACCCACTCCACCTCTCCCATCACATGTGCATGCATTCTCTCTCTCTCAAAAAAAAAAAAAGAGCAATCTTTTTAAATAAAAAGTCGATGTCTATGAATAGAAATCAAAGTATTAATGATTATCAATATTTATATTTTATGTTGTCCAATTACTTACAACATATTTATATTGTTTTTATAATCACAACAAAGATAAAAGTAGTACTCATCAAAATAAATCATAAACAGCTAGTTCATATATTCAGCAAATTCAATAACTGTTTTAAAGCCTCTGTTCTTTTCCAGAAGTAGAGAAATTCCCAGAACTATATCATTCAATATTAATGATCTATATGAAATATCATTAAAGAATACTTCAAAAACAATTTAGGCTAAAAAAACCCAACTCCATAATACATACACTCACAGGACACTGCATTCTTTCAGTGAGAACATTATGGAGAATGTTCTTGGACTCAAATGTCTATTTAAAAACCTGAAGGAAAAACGACACCTGACAATATGTATGGGAAAGACATCTCTCTTCCCATTTTTAGGTATTTTCGTATATTGTATCATTTGGTGTTTATGGATGGTTTACAAATTCAGATGTGTTTTATAAGTCTGTGGAAGAGACGAATGAAAGAAGTTAAACAAGTGCCACTTCTGGATTGATAACCAAATCAGTTTTTCTTTCAGTTCTGGCTCTCCATCTTCCTTGTAAGTATAATAATCAGATACTTCATTTTAGGGTGTGATTGTGTACATGGATAGTTACCAGAGTGAATTTTTTTCACACTTGTAAAATTAATTCATTAATACAAGAGTCATTATAGAATATTGATGGAAATCAATAATCAAGACACCAAAGCATTAGACAATACACCAAGACACAAAAATTGTTCTGTTACGTAGAACCCATTCTCTCTGTAGAATAAAATATAAGCTGAGAATATCCTCACCAAACTCAAGTTATTGGTAATCTGCTGGTGTTCAAAAAGCTTTTCAAAAATACAGTGTAAGAGAAAGAGTTAGGCATGAAAAAATGAGAAACATAGCATTTTTCACTCATTAGTGACATACAACTGGGTAGTGATTGATAAAATTATGAAATCCTAAATAAGTGTTCTTCTGGGTTTAGCACATGGAGCAGCACTAAGATAGTAAATAATGATTTGTAATGAAATTCTAGATCGCCTGCTGGAGGTAAATTATAAGGATGCTACCAATTATATTTATATAAGGTAAAATTTGCTAAGGCAACTGAACTCTTCTCTGCAAGCACTCAGGCTCTTAAGAAGCTGGAATTGGATCATTTTTGACAGCTCTCTGAGGCATCTGTAAGGAAAAATTGGAGGAGCTAATGAGGTGACCTAATCGCAATGTTATTATGAATAGAAGTTATTCTGAATTGCTTGAATTAGTTTTCTTTCAAATTTCATTTTTGTTATCATTGCTCCACATGATTAAAATCCAGTCATTCATATTTTCCTAAGAATCGTTTACTAAAATAAAAATCAAAGAGAAATGATCTTTCCACCATTCACACCGCTATAGTGAATACATATTTTACGTATATACCTCAACAGACTATACACAACACACACATAAGTATATCTATATATATAATCAATCTATTCTTAAAACAACACTGTGAGGGATTATTACAACCAATATCAAACGAATGGAAACTGAACTACAGAACGGTTTGTGACTTCCTTCATATCACAACAAAGGTAAATGTCAGAGCCAAGACTAAACTTCAAGTTTCCTATCTTTCCTGAGAATTCTTTTCCTCAGTTCATATATCTGTGTTTTCCACAATTACTGGCCAGCTTATATGTTAATGACCATGGCCACAAGAACACCTTTCTCTGATGCCAAACATCCCCACCCAGTAGGAAATTCTCTTACCCTTTTTTCGCTAGGCCCAACAAGAGAAGAAAATGTGTTCCTGGTCTCTTGTGACTATTTCCTTAAACCCTGCCCCATGTGTAGTTTAGGGTCTACATATGTATTCTTTGCACTTGGATTTCATTTCTTTGTGGGTTACAGAGGCTTTGGTGGGCTGACTGGAAATCAAACTGTCATAAATAATACAGCATCTAGGAGATGATTCTTTTCCAGTTTTAGACTTTTGTACCAAAACAAAAATCTTTGTCAATTGGAGACGCCCATATTTTCATGTGAAGAAATCTGAGCTTGTGCAAAGCCAAGTGAGTTCTCATTAGGGGCCATGCTTAAGTATGACTGTGCTAAAAGAAAAAAAAAAAATCTATGAGTAAACATGGAACAGCATATTTATACCACAGTTTCTTTGTGCTGCTTTCAAGTGTGTATGGAAAATTCCTGTCGTCAGGGTCCAAGCCGGAAGCCTCAGCCCCTTGCCACTAGAAATGTATAAAGAGGCTTTCATGTCTATAGAGTCTTCTGAAGCATGAGCTCTGGCAAGACTCCAATAATATAGGCAGCACCATGTAAAAACCAGATGTGTATGCATTTGAATCATTTCCTGGCTCCTCCTCCTCTCCTGACCCTTGGATGCTGGTGGAAGGGTTAGTCCTCCACCCTCTTCCTATTTACGTTGTCTTTCTAGGTGATCTCATCTGGTGCCAAGGCTTTAAATAGCATATGCACTGACAAATCTAACTTCAGTTCTGATCTCTTTCCTGAATACTGCATCTCAAACTGAATGTGTCCTGAACAGAATTCCTAACTTCTCTCTGCAACCCCCTTCCCCATCCTCATCCTCCCTCTATCTTCCCTATATTGTCAATGCTACCGGCAATGATGTGAGCTAAACATCTAGAAGGCATCAATCATTCTCAAATTTATTTTATTTAACGGTCATGTACACAATGGACAAAGTACATACTACTGAACCCACTCCTAAGTGTACGTGCTCGCGGGCGCGCACGCGTGCACACACACACACACACACACACACACACAATCAGTCCTATAACACAGGCATGATTGGAATCCTTCTCCAATTTTACAAATTAGAGAACAGGTTACTTGTCTGAAGTTACTTGTCAAAGGTTACAAATCTGGTGGGAGGCTGACCAGAGCCCAGGGAGCCCATCCCCAGAGTCTGGGATCAAAAGCACTATGTATCGCTGTCTTTCCTTCACATTTGATCCACCATCCAGTCCCATCTGTTCTACTGTCAGATGCTCAATGTCTGAACACTGATCATTACTCCACTGTCTCTGTTGTGATCCAAGCCCCCTCACCTCCCATGTGGCCTGCTGTAGCCAGCAGCTGCCCATGATGGATACTGTACCCTGGGCTGAACAACCCATGCTCCACCCAGGAGATAAATCAGTGGCTGTCCCTTCCCTGTCTACTTGGTTTCAGTGACTTCATTCACAGTGAGAGAGTAAGATTCAAACCAGGCTCTGTGAAGGCCCATGCAGTCTGGGCCCTGCTTACTTAGGCCCACTGTCTCTGTCCTTCCTTTCATCTCATTTTGTTCCAGCAGCACTGGCCCTTTTCTGTCTTTACAACAGTGTGACTTGCTCCTTTCAAAGGGCTTTGCTCTCGCTCTTTCCTCTACCTGGATGTCTCTTCTTCCAGGTCTTTTCATAGCTGCTACTTCCTCATCATTTCAGACCCAGAGAAGACTCCATTGACCTGCCAACACACATCCGTATCTCTGTGGCTGGCATCGAGCTGTCTCACTATCTTGCTTTATTTTCTTCATGGCATTTAACCATGTCTGAAACAATTTGTTTTATCTACTTGTTTACCTGTTGACGGTCAGTCTTCCTCACTGGAATTCAAGCTCTGTGGGCAAGGAACTTTGTTTTTTCTACATTCATATCCCCAGTCCCTATACCACATTAGGTCCCCAAGTACCTGATGGTTGAATGAATGAATCAGGCTCTGTTGTTGAAAAGCCGTGACCTTAGACTAATTTTTTAACCAATGAAAGCCTGTGTTTGCTCCTGAAAAGGGGACAATTACACCTGTGTGGAGATTTTCTGAGGAGATTTGAGAGATTTAATCAGAAATTAAAATTTTCCTCAAGATGATAGTGCTTATCAATATACTATATCACAAATTTGTACTAATAGTTTGTGTGCAAAAATTGAGAGTTTTGCAATCAAAAGAAGTCTATATCTGCCCCTGTTCTATGACAAAAGTCCAGAACAAGGAATTCTTAGCTATGTGCAAATTGAAAGCCATAGGAAAAAATTCTCCCTGACACTCTTAAAAAAAAATGTTTGATATTTTGATATCAAACTTTTTTGGAGACAGATGACATAAGTTTGGGCCCATTTCACAGTTAGAAAATATGAAATCATCTTGTTTACTCAAGTGTGCATGAATAACCAGGTCAAAATAATCAGATTTGTAAATATTTATTAATTTTAAATTAGCTCATTAAAATAGTTTAAATATTAAATTAACTCCTTCAAATGTGAAGGAGAGACAGCACATTAAATCAGTTTAAATATTAGTTTAAATATTCCCTTTTTTTTTTGCATTTCTTTAAGGAAAAAACATTAAATATTTGTTCTGTTAAAAATGGAAAAAACAGCTCATGTAGCTTTTATGAAGAATTTGAGGCAGTGGCAATTAAAAACTACATAACTACTATTTAGTTACTCAATAATTGTAACTCTTCGCTATTCCTCTATAATGTGCTAAAGCTAAAAATGTCTTCTCAATTTAAAAATTCATGGAGTAACACATGAAACTTAGTCATTTGGCTTAAATATCAAATAAATTTCCTTTATTTTAATTACCTGTGAGGTATGATACTATCAATGGAAAACAGTAACAGTGCATAAAACTTACCTCTTATTAGTATGTTTTAAATTTATTATGTCTTAATATCTACTTAGTAATAGGTTTGAAAATTATTGAGCATTAATTCTTTTTAAATTCCAATTTTTTCATCTCTATTTTGAAAAGAAAACATCACACAAGGTATGAAAACTAGAAATACACATTTGTTTGAAGAGAATACCAATAGAGGAGAATGTATCAAGTTCATTTTTCTTAACTTTTTAATATTTTTATTCTAAAAATATATATTCTCAAGCTGTTTGAAAATTTCTCATAAATAATTAGTGATTAGAGTCAAGGTTAAGAACGTGGTATATTTTGCACTTATTAGGTTTGACATCAAGTTTACCTGTGCTTCAAAGATATCCCAGTCCTGGCAAAACCTGCATAGAGTAGCACTAGGACAGCACAAACACTCAGGAAAGCCAACAAACTGCCAGAGGCAATAGATAAATACAGAACACCAAAAATCTGGTTTTCCATAACTAGGCCAAAGTTTAATTATAGCATAGCTCAGCTTATTCCCAGGAATATTTTGTTTGCAACTATTTAAATAATTAATTTGTGCATTCCATAGGACAAGCTAGTGTACTGAAAATATTTTTTTTTTTAATTACAAAAAACAGAGTGCACTTGAGAACCAGGTGCTGTATGTAAGTGTTGAATAACTTAAATTGTACACTTAAAACTAATATTGCACTCTATGTACACTAACTGGAATTTAAATAAAAACTTAAAAAATAAATAAAAATAAAATTTTTTGAGTGTTTATAACACATATGGAGTATCATTTTCATTCAATGACATATTTGCTTGTATGAAACAATTAGGACAATAAAGAAATTTGTTAATAGCTCATTGTAGTTAATTTATATTAGCTACAATCTAAAACATTAGCTTCCAGTCACAAAAATCATAAATCAAGAATTAAATAATACTTTTATGTAGCTATCTTTAATTGGAAATGTGAGGTGCAGATAAAAGTCTGTCTATTACAAATAGTTCTTAGACCAAAGGTCTCATTAGGATATTAACAATCTTCAAAATAATAGTTTGTCAAAGTGCTATTGGAAAATAATATATAATAATTATATAATAAGGAAAATAATTATATAATGAGGTGATTACACTGTTGAGATTATAATTCTTATATTGTTTAGCTTTGCATAATGGTTATAATGACCATAGTAAAATTAGGCAGGTGAACACATACTAATTTTTATCTATTTAATTCATGACTTCGATGAATACAACTTCTCATTTTTAAATTTATTTCAAATATATGAGAAAAGACAATAAATTTTTTTTTGAAAAACGAGAATTTACCACTGGTGCATATAATGCCACATCAATTAACCTTAATACTTTCTTCCCTTTCCCTCTTTTCACAGCCATTAAAGATATGAAAGGCAAGACAATTTGATCCAATCAGGATCAATAGCAGATAATACATATAAACACTCAAAATATATAAATAAAACAGTTACAAAGACTTTAAAACAGTATGTAGAATATAGTCAAGGATATGAAAGACAAGACTAAGAATTTTGAAAGAGATCTAGAAACTACAAAAAAGAATGCTAGAATTCTAGAACTGAAAAATGCCATAACAGAAGTTGCAAACTCCTTTAATGGATTAAGTGAGAGATTGTATACAGCTGAATAAAGAATTAGGAAAATAAAATATTGGTCAAAAGAAAATGTGAGGAAAGTGAGGAAAGAAAACTACCAATCTAGAATTTTATTTCCAGGAAACATTCACATTTAAAAAGGGCAAAAAAAGTCGTTTCAGACAACGAAAACCTAAACCAAATTATGAATAGACTAAAAGAAGTTCTATATGCAATCACAGAGATGCAGGAAGTAATTAAGTGTATATATGACTATATAAAAACATAATAATGTATTTATTATGGGACTTAAATTATATAAAATTAAATACCTGAAAACAGCATATAATTCAGGAGAGGTATAAAAATAGTTAAGACATTCATTCAAAGGTTCTCAATTTTTGCTACAGTAATAAAAATACTAATTTGCATCATACTTTGATTAGGTCAAACATACATTCTGTAACCTCAGCAGTAACCAGTAAAACATGTGAAAGAATTTAAAAATAACAAGCTAATGGGAAAGGAAAATTCAATGACAAATATACTCAACCCAAGAGATGACTAGCAATGAGATAAAAGGAAATCTAAAACAGGAAAACAAATGGAATGTAGAGAGTAAGTCGGCACTTAAATAAAAAAAAATCACTATTACATTAAATATAAAAGGGCTGAATACTCCTCTGAAAAGACCTATATAACCAAACTGAATGATAAAGCAATACATCCACTATAAAGAGACCAATCTAAAACATAAACATATAGAAAATTTAAAACTAAAAGAATGAAAAATAGGTCACACATAAAGCATTGATGGACAAAAAAAAAAAAAAGGATACTTTATTATACAAGAAGTTTCATTTCACCAGGAAGATATAATTTGTCTAAATGAAGTATTTATCAACCTCTCCGTATCATCCCATTTCCTTAAGGAGTCTTTTTAGCTTCTCTTTCCAACACTATATTTGTTAGTGAGTCTTTTTGGAAGGAGATAAACTATTACGATATGTAAGAATGTTCTGCTTCCCAAGAACCAATTATCACCCCACAGTGAAGGTATGATTTAACAGCACACCATTAAAATATTAGTTTATTAGTTTATATAAAAATGCTGATATTCAGCTATTTGATCCATAATGGCAATTTCATATCTCTAACACAATATAATGAAGTAAAAGATGGCAGTATTAAAAGGAAAAATAGACAAATCCACAATTATCTGGAGCTGTTAACATTCCTCTTTCAGTAATTAGAGGAAGAAAAAAAATCAGTAAAGATGTGGAAGATCTGAATAATGCAATTATTGAATTTTCTAACTGGCATATATAAAGCACTATACCTAACAACCACAGAATAAACATTCATTTCAAATGCATGTGAAATGTTTACAAAAGTTGACCATATGCTGGGTCACACATACAAGCTGCAACAAATTTCAAAGACCTAAATCATACACAGTATGATCTATGATCACAGTAGAATTATACTAAGAAACAATGACAAAAAGATAACTAGGAAATCTCAATATACTTAAAAATTAATAAATGCATTTTTAAATAATCTGTGAGTCCAAAGAGAAATTACAAATGAAACTATTTTGAATGAACTCATAATGGAAGCGCTAAATTTTGGGACACAGCTCGAACTGTTAGAGGAAAATCTATAGCTTTAAATGTATATATTCAAAAAGAAGAAAGACTGAAAAGTAAATGAGCCAAAAACAACAAAAACAATAACAACAACAACAAAATCATTTGGGAAAACAGAAAAACAAAACAAAACAAAAACTCAGCAAATAAGTCTAAAGAAAGGAATAAGAAGGAAATAATAAAGAACTGAAATTAAAAATAGACAACAAACATAGATAAATGAAAAGGATTTAAAAAAAATAAAACTTATTTACTTGAAATAGCTAATAAAATTGATCTTGACAAAACCATAGGGAAAAAAGGAAAAACAGGAATAGCACAATAAATTAATAGCAAGAATAAAAAGTAAGACTAATATTAAAACAGGATATTACAAATAACCTCATGCTAGTTTTAAAATTTAGACAAAATAGCTAAGAACAAGAAATACACAACTTACCAAAACTGAAAATAAAAGTAGAAAATCTGAATAGCCTATAAAAGTTAGTGGAATTAAAATTATAACTATAAAATTTTCTATAAAATATTCTAGGACCACATGGATTTATTTATAATTTTTAACAAATATTTAAGGAAAAAATAACAGAAATTTATATAAATTCCCCCAAAATATTTTTAAAAGAATAATTTTTCTAATTTTATGAGACCTGTGGATCCCTGACAGGGTTGTTACCAAAAAGGATCGTTTTAGGCTAATCTTTTTCATCAACACAGTTTCAAAATCCTGAAAATTATTAGCATTCCAGAAACAAGGAAATGAGGGATTTAGGGGGAAAAAAAAAAAAAGCACAACATATTGTGACTAAATTGCAATTATTTTAGGACTTCAAGTTTGATTTGACATTGTAAAATCAACCACCATCACAATAGAATGATACAGAAAAATCATATGATAGGTATCAAAAAAATTTGAGGAACGCCTGGGTGGCTCCGTTGGTTAAGCGGCTGCCTTCGGCTCAGGTCATGATCCTGGCATCGTGGGATCGAGTCCCACATCGGGCCCTTGCTCGGCCAGGAGCCGGCTTCTCCCTTTGCCTCTAGCCTGCCACTCTGTCTGCCTGTGCTTGCGCTCTGTATCTCTCTCTCTCCCCCTCTCTCTCTAACAAATAAATAAAAATCTTAAAAAAAAATCTGATAGGTATTCATTCATTAAAACTAGCAAACTGGAGGGGCGCCTGGGTGGCTCAGTGGGTTAAGGCCTCTGCCTTCGGCTCAGGTCATGATACCAGGATCCTGGGATCGAGCCCCGCATCGGGCTCTCTGCTCGGCAGGGAGCCTGCTTCCTCCTTCTCTCTCTCTGCCTGCCTCTCAGCCTATTTGTAATCTCTGCCTGTCAAATAAATAAATAAAATCTTTAAAAAAAAAAAAAACTAGCAAACTGGAATAGAAAGGAACTACCAAATATTATAAAGAATATCATACTAAGTGTAAAAAAAATTGAAAGCTCTCCTGAGATTTGAAACAATCCATTTACCCAGTGTTACCCTCTTCAACAATTTACTGACAATTCTAGCTAGCACAATAAGACAAAGTTCAGTATGGAAAAAGAAGATAAAAAACTGTCAATATAGAGATAGTAAGATTGTCTACCTAGAAAATGAAAGAAATCTACAGAATAAAGTATTATAATTCATAAGTGAGTTAAGCAATGTTGTTGATAAATTGATATAAAATAATCTGTTTTTTTAAAAAAATATTTATTTATTTATTTGACAGAGATCACAAGTAGGCAGAGAGACAGGCAGAGAGAGAGGAGGAAGCAGGCTCCCTGCTGAGCAGAGAGCCCGATATGGGGGCTCGATCCCAGGACCCTGGGATCATGACCTGAGCTGAAGGCAGAGGCTTTAACCCACTGAGCCACCCGGGTGCCCCTAGAAAAATCTGTTTTTCTAAGTATTAGCAACAAAAGTTAAAATTGAAACTGAAGAGATAACATTCTGAATAATATCAAAATATGTAGCAAAAAATGTGTAAAATGGCCACAAAACAAGCTAGAAGATATTATTGAGAGAATTTAATAGAGTCCTAAATAAATGGAGGGATATACTATGTTATAAATTTGAAGAGTCAGGAAAGATGTCAGTCTTTCCAAACTGATCTATGATCAATATCGTAACAGTGTTTCGTTTTACAGGGAGGAAACTAAGTTAATTTATAATTTATATGGAATGAAGAAGGACCAAAATAATCCTGAAGAAGAAAACAGAAGATTTTACGAAAACAGAAGATTTTACCAGAAGATTGCTATATAACATATATAGCATATATAGCAATCAAAAGTATTAAAATATATAAAGAATTCTTATAAGTTAATATCTAAATGAGTTGTTTAAAAATTTGACAGAGAATGTTTACCTGACCTATAACAAGTGAAAAAATGCTCCAATTTATTAATAATCAGGAAAATGCAAATTAAAACCAAAATAAGCTATCATTACATACCTACTAAATGCTAATAAGTAAGGTTATGGGGAAGTGATCTATCATATGGAGTTGGTAAGAATGTACATTATTTGAACCACTTTGAGCAATTTTTCGAATTTTCTACTAAGGTTGAACATTAACATTCTCTGTTGGCTAGCAACTTATTCCTAAGTATACGTTCAACAGAAATACAGGTACATGTGCACCAAAGATGTGTAACAAGAATACTCAGGCCAGTATTTTTTATAATATTAAAAAACTAGATGCAACACAAATGTTTTTCCACAGCAGAATGAGCAAACAAATTCTTGCATATTCAAATAATTAAACACTATGGAATAGTGAAAATAAACAAAATACAACCATATTTAACAACTGAATGAGTCTTACCCTGTAATGGTGAATGGCAGAATGGAGGAGGCATGATGGATTCTTGAGGTGGCAATAATGTAATAATGTTCAAGTTCTTGGCTTGGGTCATGATTGCACAGGTTCACTTACAATAAGTGAATTGTTATGTTTATTTATATGATGGGTATTTTTCTGTATGTGCACTATTGTTTAATATAGAAAATTTTAAAAATTAAAAAAACAATATTTCCCTTAAATGTTTAAAGCACCCAGCAGCACTATACACAAAATAGCTACAACTTCATGAAATAATTTTTATATTTTGTAAGAAAATAGTACCAACTCTTAACACACATGATGCTTACTGTCTTTCACACAGTGTTCTAAGCAGTTTACAGGTAAAACTCATTTGATCTTCTCAACAATCATATGATGCACTACTATAAACTCTTTTATTTTATAGTAAGTCCAGTGAGGCCCAAAGAGATTAAATAACTTTCTTGGGATCATATTGCTAATAAGCGAACCACAATGAATTGCGCCAGATTCTGCACCGTTCACCATTACACTATACTGCCTCTGACAGCCAAAATTCTGAAGTTTAAAGTGTCAGATTCATCCATTGTGAATCCATTAAAAAAGAAATAGTATTGTTCCTTTATATATTAGAATATCCTATAAGTAAATATACCAAGTAGATTGCTTTAACATTTGAAACATACTTTTATGTTTTGCATAAATTTTTTTCAATTCATGCTTAGAATGATTCAAAATGAACTTGAAACATAAAGCATTTTAAACATATAAAAGCAATAAAAATTTGTCATAAAAAAGCTAGGGTTGTATACCAATTCTGTCAGCTGTAACTTCTGTGAACCTCAATTTTCTTGCCATTAAAATAGGCATAACTAATCTTTTCCTAACAGGAATCTTTCAAGAATGAGGTGACTTGACATTTGTGCTATGAATCGAGTGATTAATTACATATGAAAGTCAATTCATCTTTGCAGTAAGTCCTAGAAATTTTAGAACCTAAAGTTACTTCACTTTAAATTTACATTTCAGGGGCACCTGGATGGCTCAGTTGGTTAAGCCTGTGCCTTCAGCTCAGGTCATGATCTCAAAGTCCTGGGATCGAGTCCCCTGTCAGGCTCGATGGGCAGGCTCTCCCTGCCCTCCCCATGTCAGGTTCCCTGCTCAGCAGGGAGTCTCCTTCTGCCTCTTCTCATGCTCTCCTACTCTTATAAATAAATAAATAAATATTTACATTGCAGAAATACAAAAGTCAAAAACTCTAAATAACTTGCTGAAACTATTACTCTCAGAAAGACTACCAACTGGAACTTAAACTCAAGGCTTTAGATTACAAGTTTAGTGCCCCTTGTAAAAGTTTGAACCTTGGGGTGCCTGGGTGACTCAGTCGTGAAGTGTCGGCCTTTGACTCATGTCATGATCCCAGGGTCCTGGGATTCAGCAGCATTGGGTTCCCTGCTCCATGGGAAGCCTGTTTCTCCCTCTTCCACTCCCACTCCCTCTGCTTGTGTTGACTCTGTCGCTGTCTCTCTTTGTCAAATAAGTAAATAAAATATTTTAAAAAAGTTTGAACCTCATTTTTTTCTTCCTGATTTCCTTTCTCTTTCACAACATAACATACAAACTGAATTTTTAAAGAAAAATTATAATTATTATCATTTAATCTAATAAATGCATTTATTTCTTTTGGTAAAGAATTACATTAAAGGATGCATTTTCGGTAGGGTATATTCTCCAAATCACTGTCTTCTTGACATGAATTACCACATAAAAAGCTTTTATATAAATTTGTCTTCAAGTTTGAGAAGTCCTTGCCTTTAATCTCTTTCCCATGCACTCACATGTAAACACTTGGGGCAATATATTAATTTTAAAAAGAGGACACTATTTCTCAATTATTATAAGTCAATGAATAATTTTATGTGATTAATGATTTTTTAAATAATTAAAATAGATTTATGGAGACAAGTTTAGAATGTTGGCTCTGGTCATTCAAAACCTGCAATCAAACAAATTCCTATCTGTTTTATGTTTATCCTTTTCATTTTATTTTTACTTAAAGATTACTCTTTACTCCAAACATAATATAAAGTCTAGAAAAATATAAAATAAAAAGTACTGAATAACAAAAATGACTAATATTTACATTTTCCCAATCAAATTAAAAGCCAAATTGAACATGTTTTCATTTAGTTGAAAAAGCAAGAACAATATCTTACAGACATAGAAATATGCTATATTTCTATTTCATGGAAAACAACTTTTTTCTTAAATTTAATGACCTTTTCTAAATCAAGGCATTCTTTAGACCTTTGTATTACTGCAGCATCTCCTTTCTATAAGAATGCTTCTACACTTTTGTGAATGACTGAGTTCTTTCATCTGACCAGACACAGCTGGCAAGTGGCATAATGAGAAAGGGAAATGAAAGTCTTTTTTTTTTCTCCTGTAAAACCAAAAAATATATAAATCGTATTCAAACTGAAGCGTTAGTTGCTTGTATTGCAACAAATGACACATTTTAATACACATAAGTGTTTTCTACTGTTTTGTGAACACATGATATTATAGTAAATTTTAATTTTAAAGGTCTATCAATAACGTGTGGTTTCCCTAAATACTATTTGGATGAATATAAATTTTGGGTCTTTAATTAATTCAAAAAACTAAACCAACCTGACCAATTCTAAAGCAGAAAATTTAGACAAAATGTTCAAAACAATAAAATATGTACAGTAAAATATGTATATACAGTTTATGGAAAAAAATCTCAAATAGTTGGGCATACAATGGACCAAAATATTTTCTTAGACATGTGTAAAAGCTAGAAGGAACTTTGACCTTCACTAAGCCCCTTGTTTTTTCCAGGAGGAAACTGGAGTTCAGAGTGATGATTGGCCCAAAGTTACTCAAGCAGGAGTTGTTCCGTGCTGGTCATACTGTGCTCCTTCGTCATGTCAATGACATATGGGAAGAACTCAACAGGATTGAAGGAAGAAGCAAATGAAGCAATTTAAAAAACAAAACAGAACTCTTCTTTTACTTTCTATTTTTTTCTCAACTTTAAATATCACACAATAAAAATAAATATTTTTCATTTCCCCACTGTAGATGTAATAAACTTGTGGGGAGAAAAGCTGAACAATTCTAAAGTATATGCATGAAAAGTACGTTTTGCTCCCCATCCTGTATTCCAAGTTCTCCCAGAGGTGTCCATCGTTTAAGATTTTTATTGGAATTTCCAGAAAATTTCTGTTGGTGTGTATGAATGTGTATATATAGTTGTGGAAATGTTTAGCCTTTTTTTTCCTTAATATGTCTTAAAAATTCCATATTTGTGCTTGCGGATCTAGCACATTCTTTTAAATAACTATCTGTTTTCTATTGTACATATTTAAAGTAACATTTTCAACAACTCACCTATTATTGGATTTAGGAACCTTCTTGTTTTTTTTATATTACAGAATATAAAATGAACATAATTTGATATGTACTTAGGCTAAGATTTACCAAGGTCATTAAGTCATTGACTATTTGATATCTTTTGATACCAAGTCAGACCAAATCAGGCATATGTTAACCACCTTATGTCTACACCTGGACCTAGGGAAACAGCCCTAAGCCCAGATTGGCCCTAGACCTGACCTCCAATTGCAGGAGAAGATAGGCGTATTCCTAAAACTCAGAACTCTTAAATATATTTCAGTATATTTAAGTCAGGTATTAAACCCCCTTTTTGAACAAAATCTTTACTTTGTATGTCTGAAGCAGTGGGCTGGTAATGATCATTTTCATCATGTGATGATAAATTTCATCAAATATCCTGTTAAAAGGATATTTTATGTATTTCTTATTTATATGTTAATTATGACAATGTAAAACACAAAAGGTCTTAATAAGAAAACAATCTGGAATTTTAATAAAAAATCTTAGGTGAATTTACCAACTACTAGAAAGGAAAAACTAAAAAAAATATTACTCCAAATTTTACTAAAGGAAACTCCATCAACATCTCATTACTAATCTTAATTTTTTCCATCTTCTCCCTACAAATGTAGGAAAGGGAGGAGACAAGGAAGGGAGGGAAGGAGGAAGGTTAAATGTATGACATAAACTTTCTTTACTGGCATGTCAGCTAAGGCTATTATTATCCTACTTCTATACTACATGCAAATAGATGTATAAAGCAGCCATGAAAGGATTTAGATTTTCAAAATATTGGTGTATTTATACAGTATTACATTAAAACCTGTATATTGTTTAATAAGTTCCTGTGTGTTTAGTGTTGAGTTATTTTTAGGTTTATCTGAAACTACAAACCTTGCTCCCTGTTCTCCATGGTTGAGTTGGTAACTGTAAATTGTCACATAGAGGAGATGCCAGGATGAATGTTCTGACCCAATCTGACTGGTGAGATCTGACTGGATCTCACCAGTGTGTCTGGATTAGGGGAGCTGAACTGCATCAATCCCACCACTAGGATGAGGCAGTGACCCTGGGCCATCAGGGCAAAGTTCTCAGAGCAGCTACTCAGTGGACAACTGATTCACCAAAGAAAATGTTCTTTGTCTGAGGATTCCTCCAATTGGATTATCCACATGTTTTCAATTATGCTAAAGAAACCAGAATTGGGTTAAGGAGATATTGAACTAAATAATATAGAAAATCCACGATAATGATTGGCACTCAGGAGAAAGATTCTTGTTATGTAACATTATAGTACCCACCTACAATGAACACAGAGCACGTCCCTTACTGTATGAAGGAGTGTTGCCGCCATGGAGCAGCCCATTACCCTAGCACAAGAGAACCGGGGCAAGCCTGGGTGATCGTCTCTGGGGAGCAATAGACTTCCTGAGGAGAAATTCTCCAAAACCTAGGACTTTATTTGGCTTTTGTTTTTCTTAGTCAATGAGAGTATTTTGGAGGTGAAATTATGTGAATTTGGAAAACTGAGCAAAGGCAAAGTAGAAAGGGAAGTGGTAGAAATAAAGGATGGGAGAGATGGAAGAATAAAAACAAATGGATGCTAAGAAGTCAGATATTAATCTTGTCAGATTTGGGAAGGAAAATGGCATTCTACAAATATTCCAATGGCTGCATTTAAAGATGAGGAAACTGAGGCCCCCCAAATTTAAGAAATGTGCACTAACTCACATGGGTCATCTCCATAAGTTCTGAGCTGCTAGGTAAGCTTTCCTAACACTGAGGGCATTTCCCAGAACACCACCACATTGCATCAATACTCAAGCCCATTGCAATTTGTGACCATTCCCTGCTTGTACCAAATGGCTGCTGGCATCTGGGGCTGCTGTTAAAGTTCTCCTGCTTTCTATGACTCCTTGGGGTTCCAAGTTCAAACGATGATAGAGAAGACACCATCATCACCATTGATTTAGTTCACTGACTTAATTCACCATCTCCATCCTGTGCAGTAACTTAATTCGGCCCCTGGAGAAAACTTCAGAGGTCTTCAATGTTATATTTTTGTATTTTTTTTAATAACACCATTATATATGTTATTTTAGAAGAATGGCAATGCCTTTAATTGATCATATTAAAGATCACCATAATAGAAATAAATAAATAAAAGAAAGAAAGAAAGAAAGAAATTTAGTTTTCTTCTTAAATTCCAATTGGCATAGTTTCACATCTTCAGTTTCACTTTTCCTCATCACTACCTCCCTCCAAACTTTGTTCTTCCATTTGTCTGCAAAGACTCTGCTATTCACTTATATGTTTATCCAGAATTTAAATTTCCCAAAGGTAGAAATTGTTGTTTATCTATCTTTGTATTCATTCATGGGACATGTAGAAAATACACAGTGATGTTTTTGAATAAAGGTTTGATGTTTTCACATTTATACATATATATTATTTTAAAAACTCTAAATTAAGAATACTGTAAAAAGTTTCAAATAAAAAGCACTGTTAAAAACACAATACAATCAGTTTCCTTTATAGATAATGAAACTGAAGTGAAGAGTGAGCAAGTAGCTCAGTCACCCAGCTAGTTAGAGCCTGAAGAGAATACCCACTCTGGTCTCCTGTCTCTGCCTCCTGATTTTGTTGCTGCTGTCATTGTTTGTTTTGTTTTGTTTTGTTTAGTGTACTCCATGCAGTCACTTTCTAACAAGTACAAATGAAATCATTTGGATACCTAAATGATTCTTGGAAAAGTATAAATACCTTGGTTATACACTAGAACTTTGACACGCTTCACTCTCTGCGTTCAAATCTCTAAGTGCTTGTGTATAGTAGATATTCAGTCAGTTTGGGTTTCTACATCCCTTTTTCCCTTCTCTCCCCCAAATTTCCATATCAATTACTTCAAAAATTGCTAATACACCAAGTATGTACCATCTCACACATCAAAGTTAGCACGTCCACATAGTCACCCCAGATGCTCCTGGAAGCCAACAGTACAGATCACAAGGCTGCTCTCATGTGAATGATGGAAGTGCTCTCCAAGGCACATCATTGGGAGAAATGCAGGTGCCACCATGAAGAAGCACTGTTAGAGAGGACCTCATTACATGTCCAAATGCCAAATCCCTTCTTCCTCAGCCAGATGTACATCTTAGAGGAGAGGTTCCTACTTGTCTCTAGGCTACTTTTGGGATACACGTCCAAAGTAGCACATGTGTGTCCACCATAGGATGGTGGATTTTTGGAAGAAGACATTCTGTATATCCAGGGTCCCCGGTAAGTGACCTACTTTCCCCAATAAGATGTCCCCCAAAAGTCAGTGTCAGTTGAGCCACTTAGACTACCTGTTAGCTTTTACATTTAGATGTTTGGAAATCTATCCTAATTTTTAATTTTGGTGGTTCTCTTTAATATAATGAAGACCTCTTTATCTTGCTTGAGATTAGTCTAGGGCTTAAAAAATTCCTTCCAACACTGTTCTGTGAGTTGGCAAGCAGCTTCCTCTGTGATTTGAGCCTAGCTAACAACCTTGGACTTTGGAAGATTAATTACTAGGCAGATGCATTTTCAAGGTGGTTCATTTTCACTTTGAGGAAACTTGGTCATTTTACTTTTGCATCTGTTTGGAGTAGGATGTCCTTTGGCTGAAAATAACACAAGTCAATGCTGAGAATGCCCTCCTCTGTACTACTGATGTGCTAATTTCTAGATTACATTTTAGGCCGGACTGACACCAAAAACATTTTTCAAAGACAGTAAAAAATGCCATACTTTTGAAGCATTTAAATAATTTACAATATATGAAGGGTAGTAAGTGCTCAACAAGTATTTTAACTAGGTTTTTATTGAGAACTGACAATAAACAGCTTTGTGCTGAAAACCATGTAAAGCACCAAAAGGTGCACTGGTACGATTTTCCCTAAGTCGATGTCTGTTCATGACACATCTTGAATTTTTCCACACTTATCCTAAGTAACTTGATTCCAAAAAGGTTTTTTGTCAGCTAATTTGTTGACTTAGAGTCACCACTGATTTTTGTCTCCTTTTGGTCAACTGAGCCAGTACAGTCTGAAATTGGACAGCTTATGGTATCAGGTAAAAATCCTTACAAAGAGGGTACAATCTTCGGAGTTGCAACTAGTTAACTTTGGGCTTCTACTTGCTACAAAAAGCAACTTCATTTTATTGGAGAAAATGTCAATCAAGACGCAACTACTGACACCCATCTTTGTTTCCCCAGCCGGTAATACAAGATAAAGCAGAGGAAATGGAGGGACCGCATTTGCAACACACAAAGTCCTTGTTTTCCCACTAGGCGTTGGAGAAAAGCAATTGTCCATTCACAGCACATCCTCTGCATTTCAGAGCTAATATTTTCACAGTTCTTAACTTAGTACATTACAGTTTCATGCAGTTAATTTTGTTAACCCTTTGAAATGCACTATGTCTTTGATATCTTGCTTAATATTTCTAACATGACCCACTTTTTAAAATTTCTGTTTCTCGAGGTGGAGAGTAGAAATCTTAAAAAAAAAAATCAGTAAGAAATTTTGGAAACAGAGTCATGGTTTTGAATAATCCCGTCTTACTTGCTATTGCATAACTTTGAGAAGGCTAATAAGGAAATCCAGGTTAACCATATGTTACTGGAATTGCTTTGGCAAAATTGGACTCTTTGCACAGAAATGATTTTTAGCAGGGGTTCCCCTCAACGCATAATAATAACGTGTAATTGAAAACAACATTATGTTATTTGCCCTGCTTCCTGCAGCAGTTAGTGTGTTTACTGTCTATGCCTGCCTTCTGATGCAAAGAGGTTTACTCAAACAGTCACTCTGCCCAAAGCCCATGAAGAACAGGATCTATGGATGATTAATTAGATCCCCGGCTCAATCACTGAGGTCCCTAATTAAATATCTCACTCTGCTTTCAACTCTTGCAGGAAAAGAAAATTAGCAAATTCACAGGGTTAATAAAGAACTTTTTAGTTTCCTTTATAAAAAGTAAGATCTAAAAACCATGGGTCATCTAACTCAGCGCCTGCACCTCTTCTGCCGACTTCCAATTCCAGAATATTTTTTTAAATGCAACAAGGTGATAAAGTGCATTTTCCTCAGGAATTCATTTTTCTGACATACCTTCTACAAGTTTTTCTACCTTCAGCCCTATTACCTATTAGCTTATTCCTACTAATTTTTTCTTCTTGAAGTCTGCTATCAACCAACATGGCAAACTCAAGATAAAAAAAAAAAAAAAAAAAACCAGAAAAAACCCTGATTTTTTTTTTCCCTGTCCTGCAGTCCTCACCAATCTCTGTACCAATATTTCCCTGTTCTATCTCCACCGAAAAGAAAAATGAGCCAACTCTAAGGTTTATGTTGAAGAAGAAGTATTGCATTCATTACAAAAGAAGGGAAAAAGGAGTCCTCCTCCATGGGGGCTTAAAGTGCAATGAAAATCCCGGAGTCTCGCATTTAGGCTGGTTGGAATGAAAGGGTTAATTCAGGGTAAGTGATAATGTTTAGTCCGTTCGCCTAGAAAAAGGAAGGAAATTCAAAAGCTGGTTGCTGTAGTAACAATCACAGACAAAAAAAAAAAAATATATATATATATATATATATATATACACACACACACACACACACACACACACACACATATATATATATATATATATATATACACACACACACACACAGGTTCATTTTAAATAAAACTCCTGCCATCTCTCTGTGATTCCGTTCTCTCAAGAAAAATGAGCTTGCCGCTTAAATTTGTTGTACCTACCTCAACCATTAAACAAGACATTTAACCATAGTGGCAGTTCTGTGACCTTTGAATGCCGTGAAATCTCTGAGCGGTGCTGCTTGTTCATGAAGACTTGTGCTGCAGAATCCAGCAACTTCATCCAGGATTAGGAATATAATTAAGTAAAAACAAGGGGAAAAAAAAAGAAAAGAAAAGAAACACAAAAGCACGCAGAGAAATCGAGAAAGAAAGAAGGTAGAAAGAGAGATTGTCTCTGGGTGAGTACACGACTTTTCTCCCAGGCAAGAGCTGGGACAGAGCCGAGCCTGCTGCAGTGCCCAGACCCACGACTGGCTGGGGGAGCAGGCAGGCAGCCGGCCTGCTAGGCTGGGAGGTGCTGTCAGTTGCCACAGGCGAGGAAAAGCAGAGACCAATCGGCTTCAACTCTGGCGGCTTACTGAAGTGGAGCCTTTTCTGTTTATGTTTCCTCATTTCAAGAGTGACGTCAAAGGGTTTAGTTTTTCCTCTGCATGTGCTATTAATTTTAAAGTACTGTACTATGGGAAGAATGTGTGTGTGCCTGTGGTTAGTCTGGGCACCCCACTCTCAGGAGAACCCAAGAAACATTTCCTATATTCAGGAATGGAGTTTAAAAATTTAAAATACCTCATGGTTGGGTGTATCAAAAACAAAAACAAAAACAAAAAATAGACAAAAACCTTGAGCTAAATAACAGTGGCAAGATTTATATACTCTTTTTCGAAATGTAAGTTGTGTACATATGCCCACTTGACAGCTGTTGCTTATTTCAAAATGAACTCTTTGTCAGCCTTACCTAAAATGAATTGTTAATCTTTATAGTCATGGATGCAGAGTTCTGCAAATGAGCTGGTGAGTGATATTATGTGCAGGGAAAAACAGAGATCCTGTTTATGCTGCTGATCCCTGATTTTCTATCTTTCCTCCAGCTTCTGTGGTGAAGCTTTAGGATTATTTGTGCTAGGGGGATCCTTCCTGCAACTCCCCACAGGGAATCATTTAAGAAGCAGGGCGTGCTGATACCATACAGGCATGCCTGGGATTTCAGCATGTCCTCTTCCCAAACGTGTGAAGGTACAGTTATTTAAGGATTCTTCCTCTACCAGGGGCCCCAGCTTATCCCTGTATTTCTCTTCCTACTCTGGAAAATCTCAGTGGTGGCCATCTGTTGTTTCTCCCTCCTCCATATTCTCTCCCTTCGCCCCCTGCCCCATTTTGCTATTAGAACATCTTTTTTTCTTTTGGAAACTTTCTTTCCCCACCTATGGACCGCACAGCCTTCCTCTGCCACCTCCCTCCTCCCTCTCAGCCCCTGAATCCCCACCCCAACTATGAAGGGCATGTGACCCAGACTGGCCAATCAGATTTCTCCATTGCTCTAGACACAGAAAATGTTTTAGGAGTAGGCACATCACTTAAGAAAGGCCAGAGTCCTTTTTCAAATATTAATACTGATTCTTTGGGAAAGGACGTATTTCTCTCTCTCTACAAGCGTACGAGGTAGGGTTAAATAAGCCTGTAGTTGTTAGGGTGCATCTTTGATGTTGAAGATACAGCAATGAACAAAACAGTACCTGCCTTCATGTACTTTACATCTGAGGGAAGGGTGAAGACAGGCAATAAAAATAAATAAATATATAATATCCGTTGGTAATAAGGCTTTGAAATAAAGGTAAGTAAGGGCAAAAGTAGTGTGCGTGTGCGTGTGTGTGTGTTTGCTGTTTTAGGTATAATGATCATGGAAGCACTATGATAAAGCAATGTGGAGCAGAGTCCTGAATGAAATGAAGAAGCAGGTCATATGTGTCTCTGCATTCCAGGCAACAGAAGCTGCATAAAGTCCTAAGACAGGTGAATGCTTGGTATATTCAAAAAACAGGGGAAATAGAATAGCTAGAAGAGAATGAGCAAAAGAAAGAAATGGGTTTAGAGAGATATGTCTCAGGCAAGATCAGGAAGTATCTTAGAAGCCAGTTAAAGCATTTAGACTTTATTCAAAGATGGAAAACCTATCAGAGTGTTTTGAACTAAGGAATGCCTATGATCAACATAAATTCTAAAAGGATTTCCTCTCCCTTCTGTGTGGAAAACAGACTTTAGAGGAATAAGGGTAGAAGTAGGGAGGCCAATAATGAGACCATTGCAATAATGGCTTGATCTTCGGTGAAGGTGGGGAAGGTGAAGGGGGCCAGATTCTGGAAGGATGTGTGTGTGTGTGTGTGTGTGTGTGTGTGTGTGTGTACACATATAGAATTAGCAGGATTTCAAGATGTGGGGTGTGAGAGAAAGAGAGGGATCAAGAATAGTTCCCAGGATCCTCTCTTGAGCAATCTAGAATAGAGTTGGCACTTACTGATAGAGGGTAACTGGAAGAAGAACCTAGTTTTGAGCTGAAATAAAAGTGGTTCTGGGACTTCATTCAACAGCAACAAATATTTATTGATCATGTACTCTGTATAGGCACTGTTTTAAGTGTTATAGATGAAGAAGTGAACACAAACAAACAAACACAAAGGCCCTTGCCCTCATGAAACTTGGGTTTTTCTGAGAGAAGACAAATCATTACAATAAGGTAGAAGATTATAAAGGATACACTGAATGGGTGATGTGGAGTAGATGGTTCTATATATAGAACTGGAGTTCAGGGGACAGTTCCGAGCTATAGATATAAATTTTGAAATCATTGTATATTCAAAGTATTTAACACCATGAGACTGGATGAAATTACCAAGGCAGTGAGTACAGGTGGAAAAGCCCCAGGCAGCCCAAGATTAAGTAGTCAGGAATATGAGAAAGAACAAGTGGAGGAGACTGGGAAGGAATCTCCAAGATATAAGAAAAAAAAAAAAAACCCAAAAGTGTGATACCTTGGAAGACAAATGATATTTTCAATGATCAGCCTTGTAAAATGAAAATTAGATGAAGACTGAAAATTGACCCTTGAATTTAGAATGTGTAATCATTTGTGTCCTTGACAAAATCAGGTTCAGTACAGTAGAAAGCGTGAAAGGTCAAAAGAGAATTAAAGAGAAAAGTGGGGGCAGACAGTATAGGCAATTCTTTTAAGGTGTTTTTACCCACAGAGAGCTGAGAAACGGGGTACTAACTGGTAGGGAGAGTGGAATCAAGGAGGTCTTTCCAACTGGGAAAAATATCAGTATTTTGTATGCAGTGATAGGAAATATCGAGTTAAGAAGAATAATTAGTGATGCAGAAGAGAGAAGGGGAAATAGTTGGAACACATGGAGTATGTGGTATACTGAATTGCCCTTCAAAGATGCCCAATCTCTGGAATCTGTGCCTCTATTATATTACATGACAAAAGGGACTTTGCAGATATAATGGAGGTGATGGATCTTAAAAGATGGAGATTGTTGGGGCACCTGGGTGGCTCAGATGGTTAAGTGTCTCCCTTTGGCTCAGGTCATGATCTCAGGGTCCTGTGATTGAGCCCCACATCGGGCTTCCTGCTCAGTGGAGAACCTACTTCTCTCTCCGCCTCTGCCTCTCTCCCTACTTGTGCTCTCTTTCTCTCCCCCTTCTCTCAAATAAATAAAACTCAAAAAAAAAGGGGGGGGAGATTATCTTAAATTATCTGGTGTGCTCAATCTAATCATAGGAGCCCTTAAAAACAGAGAACTTTCTTTGGCTGGAAGCAGAAGAGAGATGCAGCAGAAGAAGTTAGAGAAGTTCCAAGTATCAGAAGCATTCAATGCATTGCTACTGGTTTCAGATGTAGGACCTGTGTGCAAGGAAAAGAGAAAACTAAAGGCTATCCCCAGCTGACAAGAAGGGAACAATCACCTTAGTTCCACAGCTGTAAGGCATTGGATTTTGCAACCAACCTGAATGGACAACCTGAAATAAATTCTTCCCTAGAAACTCAAGAAAGAAACACAGCCTTGTTGACACCTTGTTTTCAGCCTTTTGAGACTCTAAGCAGAGTATCTAGCCAAGGCACCTACAGATCTATGAACTAATAAAGTTTCTGTTAATCCATTACAGCAGTGATGCAACACTAGTATAAAATGATTGGCTTTAGAAAGCAGCATGGATGATTCATCCACAGAACCAGAAGAGAAGGCAGAGTAAATGGTAGAGATATTGCTAGGTGGATTGTAGTAATGGTGGTGCAAGATTGTGAAAGTTCTCTGTGATTTCTAATTTCTCAATAAAATTGGAACTAAGTATTTTTTTAAAAGATTTTATTTACTTATTTGACAGACAGAGATCACAAGTAGGCAGAGAGACAGGCAGAAAGAGAGAGGGGGGAAGCAGGTTCCCTGATGAGCAGAAATTCCCAATGCAAGGCTCGATCCCAGGACCCTGAGATCATGACCTGAGCCAAAGGTAGAGGCTTAACCCACTGAGCCACCCAGGCACCCCAGGAATTAAAAATATTGGCTAAGAGACAGTATAGAAGAAGTGGTGAAAGTTTGAAGAGAAAAGAAGTGAAATAGTCATCCAGAAGAGTAAAAATAAGGAGTTATCATAGAAGGATAACATAATGGTCAAGAGTACTAAGGGCTTATTTGAGTTTAGTTGTCATTAATTAAAGTGATAATAGAGAGTGTGTTACCTTTACAATATCCATGAGACATTCAAATAGAAATGTCATATGGGCAGCTTGGAGATAATTCTGGGGAGGTAAGGGCAGATGAAATGCTATTGAAAACTATGGGAGGGCATGAAATCATTTGATGAATGAGTATAGACTCAAGGTCGAAAGTCTGGGATCTTCCAATATCTATTGGGATATTGGAAAATTGAGGATGATCTAGCAAAGGAGACCAAAAAAGACTGGACATGGAGGTAGACACACAACCAAGACAGCGGGCTCTCAAAAGTTAAGTTCCAATAGTTGGTGGTGTGGACTGAATGTTTCTACCCTCCCCGGTACTCCCAAGGACACTTACCAATTCATATGTTGAAGCCCTAACTCCCAGTATGACTGCAATTGGAGAAAGGGCCCACAGGGAGGTAATTAAGGTTAAATGAGGTCATAGAGGTGGGACCCTAATCCGACAGGTCTGGTGCCCTTGTAAGAAAGGAAAACACACTAGAACTCTTTGTCTCCACCATGAAAGAACAGAGCCAAAGGTTAGCTTTCTGCAAGCCAAGAAGAGAACTCTCAGCAGACACTAACGCTGCTCTCACTTTGATCCTGGTCTTCCACTCTCCAGAACTATGAGAAAATAAATTTCTATTGTTTAAGTACCCAGACTATGATATTTTGTTATTCAATCCAAGTGAACTAATACAGTTACGTGAGCCACGAATTCTCTTTTTTTTGCTTGCAGCCACTTCAGTTGGCTTTCTGTTCCTTATAGCAGGAAGAGTCCTAACAAATTCAATATACGGTGCTAATGTTTCCTAGAGGTGACTGTCAACTCTCCTCTACCTGATATAAATACTTCACCATTTGCAGCTTGAAAAACTTTAAGGATCTATCTGTGTCTGTAACTATATCTATATCTATCTAATCATTTCCACCAAGTACAAAATATTTACTAAGACTACTTATTTGAAATATTAACTGGTTTTCCAAGGCACCATTATTTAACATATATTTTGGAGTATTCTTTGAAACACAAC
Source organism: Mustela nivalis (assembly GCF_964662115.1). NCBI lineage: Eukaryota > Metazoa > Chordata > Mammalia > Carnivora > Mustelidae > Mustela > Mustela nivalis. The sequence goes on from NC_139024.1 coordinate 64,971,925, forward strand.
ATTTGAAATGACCACATTTTCTGTAATGTATTAGCTATAAAAATAATCCACAAAGAGCCACCTTACTTTGGCCTCTTCATTTTCATCCCAAATTCCCTTTTTAAATAGCTTATGACTCACAGAAATGACCACTCTTACTCATTTTTTTTCCTTTATAATTTAACTCTCTATTTTCTCTATTACCAGAATAGAAAATATAATTCTTCTTGTGCTGCATCTCAAGAAAGATAACTTTCTCAGTGACCTTAGAAATATTAAATTTGCTCAAGGAGTACCTATTGAGCATAAATTATTGACAAAACCCAGTAGTGTATGTTCAACATACTACTGGGGTTGACAGAAATCAACAGATGTGACCTCTACTTTTGAAAGTTATATATTTGGCTTAAAGGGCAATATACATGTTCTTATAAGAGTAATAAGAGGAAAGATGCAGTAAGAATTCTTAAGATGGAAAAAGACACAATGGAAATCCAAAGAAAGGGGAGATTATTTCTCACAAGGGGAAGACTTTGCATAATGTCGGAGATTTCATTTGTCCTGAACCAGGAAGACATGTTATGTTGAGAGACTAACCTGTAGGTTAAGTATAAGGATATGGAAGTACAGGACATGGGAAAGGAATGATATATTGTGAACCCATCATGGTAGATCAGTGAAAATTATAGAACGTTAAATCTAAAATTTGAATTTTACTCATTAGGGAGTAAGGCATTATTAAAGGTCTGCAAGTAGGGAATTAAAATAGTAGTAGAGTATTCCTCTTCGCCGAAAAGTCTAGTGTTAAGTACAGACAATTAAACATATGATTACAATACAAGGGAGTGAGGAATGTAATAGGGGAAGTCCAGGATGATTTGGGAGTATATAGGAGAGAAACCAACACCATATTTTTAACTCAAGGCTTCTCCCTGAAAATACTGACATCTGAGATGAATTCTAAAAGATAAGTAAAAGGTATTCTGGTAAAAAGGAAAAGAACCTGAGATGATTAAGAGCTGCTCCAATAAAAAGGGAGGGTACAAAATGATGAATGCTGAAATGATAACATAAACATGGACAGGTGAAGATGAGCATGGTTTACTCCAGGGACAGAAGCAAGTTCAGTTTGGTTGGAGTGATAAGAAGTAAACACAGGGGGCATCTGGGTGTCTCAGTCCTACTCTTGATTTCAGCTCAGGTCATGATCTCATGGTTCTGAGATAGAGCACTATGTCAAGCTCCATGCTTAGTGGGGAATCTGCTTGAGATTTTTTCCTTCTGGCTCTTCCCCAACTCACACGTGTGCAAGCACACACTCTCTCTCAAATAAATAAGTAAATCTTAAAAAAAAAAAAAAAGGAAGAAGAAGTAACTATAGTACGGGGCTTTTAAAGTCATACAAGAAATTGGGACTTTGTTTTAAATGAAATGGGGATATATTGAAAACCTTTAGATAATAAAGGATCAACTTCATATTTTGAAACATAACTTTGGCAGTTATGTGGAGAGCAGATGAGGGAAGTCTGGAGACAAGAAGTCCAGGAGAGAAAGTACAGTAGCTTGGATGAGGATGGTGGTCATGTGGAAGGAGAGATATGAAAAAATTTAACATTGTTCAGGAGATGCCTTCCATGGGATTCAGTGATAGATTGAAGGTGAAAGTTGAAAAGCTTACTACGGGAAAAGAATAAGGAACAAGACAATCAAGGACAGCACTCAAGTTTTAGCCATGGCAAATAGGGCGCCATTTACTGAGTTAGGTTTGGAAGGAAACATGATAAGTTCAGTTTGGAACTTAATATCAAAGTGAAGATGGATACGTTGTCGGCAGAAAAACGTAGGTTAGGAGAAGTTTTGAGTACCATCATACATATGGTTGAAATCAGCCATATGTGCTGATGGAATCACTCAGAAAGTGTGCCTAGCATGAGAATAGAAAAGGATCTGAAAAGAAACCAAAAGGAACACAATATTTAAGGGCCAGGAAATGAAAAGAAACCTTATAAATGGGGACAAAGAGTGGCAACATAGAGAAAAGAGGATGTGGCGTCCATAGGATCTAAGGAAAGTTGTGTTTCAAGACATAAAATATAGTTAATAATGCTAAATCTGCTGAGAGGAAAACAGTACAACATCTTTTATAGCTACTAAACTGCTATAAAACTAAAACATGAAGGTATTGATGTAGGTATAAATAAATAGAAAAATAAAGAAAGAAGTACCTGGGTGGTTCAGTGAGTTAAGCCTCTGCTTGTGGCTCAGGTCATGATCTCAGGGTCCTGGGATCGAGCCCCACATCAGGCTCTCTGCTCAGCAGGGAGCCTGCTTCCCCCTCTTTCTTGCTTGCCTCTCTGCCTATTTGTGATTTCTCTCTCTGCCAAATAAATAAATAAAATCTTTTTAAAAAAAAAAAGAATTAAAAAAAAAGAAAAGCAAATAAATAGAACAGAACAAAGCCCGAAAGTGAACCAATAGGTATGATAAAAGTGGTGTTTTGAATGAGTGAAGGAGGAATAGACTGCTTCAGAAACTATGTTGGGACAAGACTAGCCATTTGTAAATACAATATCAACCTTAGATTCATTCCAAAATCCATTTACAAATATAAAACATATTTAGAAGATTTAAACATGAAAACCTGAAGCTACAAAGTTGCTAGAAAACATACAGCTGGATATATGTGATCTGAAAGTAGAATAGACCTTTAAAAAGGTACTAAAGCAAAGGCCACAACAAAGAGCATTGATAAAGTATCTTTTTTTTTTTTTAAAGATTTTATTTATTTATTTGGCAGAGAGAGAAAGAGATCACAAGTAGGCAGAGCAGCAGGCAGAGACAGAGGGAAAGCAGGCTCCCTGCTGAGCAGAAAGCCCAATGCGGGGCTGGATCCCAGGACCCTGAGATCATGACCTGAGCCGAAGGCAGAGGCTTTAACCCACTGAGCCACCCAGATGCCCCACATTGATAAAGTATCTTAAGCCAAAGTTAAAGTCTTCTATATGATCAAAGACATTATAAATATATTTTCAGCCTATATAAACCATAATAAATATACATTATTACACATTAGTACATCTCCATCAGAGTTTTTTTTGAAGATTTTATTTATTTGTCACAGAGAGACAGAGAGAGCACAAGCAGGGGGAGTGGCAGGCAGAGGGAGAAGCAGGCTCCCCGCTGCATAGGGAGCCCAATTTGGGATTCTATCCCAGGACCCTGGGATCATGACCTAAGCTAAAGGCAGATGCTTAACCAACTGAGCCTCCAGACATCTCTCTCCATCAGATGTATAAAACAGAGGAGAAAGTCTGGAGGTGGGGAGAAGGCCCAAAAGGAATGCCAATGTTCAAGGGCTAAGCAAACAAAGAGAAGCCTTTAAAACTATGGACAAAGAGTAGTGCCTGGGTAGCTCAGTTGGTTATGCATCTGAATCTTGATTTCAGCTCAGATCATGATCTCAGGATCACGAGATCAAGCCCTGAGTGGAGCCCTGTGCTGGGTACAGAGCCTGCTTGGGATTTTCTCTCTCCCTCTCCTTCAGCTCCTCCCTCTTCCAACCCCCACATTTCTCTCAAAAACAACAACAACAAAAAAACAATATGGGGGAATGTGGTGTCACAGAATCCAAAGAAAATTTTGTTTCAAGAAAGGTAAAAGAGGGCGCCTGGGTGACTCAATGGGTTAAGCCTCTGCCTTTGGCTCAGGTCATGATCTCAGGGTCCTGGGATTGGGCCCCGCATGGGGGGGTCTTTGCTGAGTGGGGAGCCTGCTTCCTCTCTCTCTCTCTGCCTGCCTCTCTGCCTACTTGCGATCTTTCTCTCTCTGTTTGTGTCTAAATAAATAAATAAAAATTTTTAAAAAGGAGAAAGGTAAAACAGATAGGGTTTTAAATTTTAGAAATTTTCTTTTGAATGTTAAGATGGGTATAATCTCTAACAACCTCCATGGAGTCTAAGGCAGGTCATTACCCTTTCTCTTAGCCCTTCTTACCTGGTACAGAGTCCTCAAGCTTAGTGTTCTCCTCACTAACTCTTCTGATGCACACCACCCTTCCTCATCTATCATCTCCACATTTCTGTCAACTGATGTATATTTCATACCACCTTCTCCTTTTTGTTTCACTATAACCTTGTCTGCCAATCTGAATCCTCCTCCCTGCTGGTGATAGAACAGCAAGGCAGTAAGAGCATATCTTAAAGCCTTTGAAAATGGAATTTTTACTTCTTCACAGAAAAGTTTTGGTCAAGCATAAAGTAAATAATATTTACAGATACTTATTGAATGCCTACTAAGATCTGGAAACTTCTATCATCAGCAGCAAAATTCATTATGAATGAATTACTTAAATCTTGACAAGATAGAAATATTTGCCCTTCTGCTGGATTTTCATCCACTGCATTTAAAATATTTCCTATTTCAAATTATTTACTCTTTTTCTTTTACCACTACTATTCTTTTACCAAAACTGTTTCCCAAATCAACAGACTATCTTTGGAAACCATGGTTCCAAAGTGCTAATTTAGCTCAGAATCACAGCAAAAATACCAAATAGAAAGCACAATCGGAAAGCAAGAAGCAAAAAACAAAAACAAAAACAAAAACCTTTTAAACTCTACCATTTAATGCTTATCTTCAACAATTCTCCAGCACAGCAAATTTCCAAATCACAATTTAGCTTTGGTTACTCATTTTCTGTTTTTTTTTTTTTTTAATTATTTATTTTTTATTTTTTTTGAGAGGGAGAGAGGGGACAGGAGAGGGAGAGAGAGAAGCTCTATTTTTAACTTTTTGAGGAATCTCCACACTGATTTCTAGAGTGGCTGTACCTGAACATGGTAGTTATCTGATAACCTAAGCCATGTGGAAGATTTAGTAGAAGGAAAAAAAAATGTTGTGTCATGACTCTGATGGCTATTTACTTTCACATTGGAGTTTTCTCATCTAGAGACATGCCATGTGATGGGCTGAATTGTGTCTCCCTAAAATCATATGTTGAAGCCCTAACCTCCTGGTACCTCAGAATCTGAACTTATTTGGAGATATGGCCTTTAAAAGGGTGATTAAGTTAAAGTGAGGTGATTAGGGTGGTCCATAATCCAATATGACCTGTGTCCTTATGAGGAGAGATTATGACACAGAAAGATACAGAGGGAAGACCATAGGAAGACACAAGGAGAAAACATCCATTTGTAAGCCAAAAAGAGAGGCCTCAGAATAAAACCAATCCTATGACATCTTGATCAGAGACTTCCAGCCTCCAGAACTATGAGGAAATTAAATTTCTGTTGTTTAAGCCACCCCAGCTGTGACATTTTGTTATGGAAGCCCAAGCAAACTAATACATGCCAAAACATAGATCCTAAATAAGACTAAGACTCTGGGGAAAGTTGCTTCTTCAGAACATAAGAGGTAAAGGGTTTCGTGTGTTTGACTGCTTGTGTGTTTCTTTTCATAATATCAATGTATATTTTCCTGTAATTTACATTTTTTTATCAGTTAAATTTTTTATATTGTTAAAGGCTTTGCTTTCTATAATATAGAAATTATAATTAAAAAACCCTAATTTATTAAAAATAAGTTGATGGTTAACTACTTTCTTTGCAATGTTACATCAGGATTCCTTTAAACAGCAGTAACCCTCAGTGCATTTAAAATAGAGATTCCGTTTACAAAGATTATTTATTTGCATTTTTAAAATGCTTTAATTTTTGAACTATTATAAAATTGATCAACATTAAGAAAATTATCATTCCAAAAGTTAAAATTCATAATAAAAATTAAAGTCTGATTATTAACTTTACAGGATACGTTAATACACTTTATAAGATTTAAATGCATGAGGGCATTTAAAACCTGAATTCCAGTTAACAAAGTTTCAACTCACATGTTATATTTAGGGAATCTTCTAATGAGTAGGAAAACATTTTACTTGTATTTTAGGAAAGCACACACATGCCTTTCTTAAGAACTCAGTGATATACCACCAGTAGGTAGTAAGCTTTACGAGGTCACCAGACTGGTTCTAACTAGCTGTGTAATGTGTTCCCAGCACCCAGCACACTACCTGACATTCTGTAGGTCACCAGTCTGTATTCCTTTAATGAATGAATTGATAAGCAAATGAGAGTGGCTGGAGAAGTTACACATGAGTCAAAGGACGTAATTAAAAAGGAGAGTAAAAATAAATAAGTAAATAAAAAATAAAAATTAAAAGGAGAGAAAAAAAGGTCCTTATCACAACAGAACTATGCTGGAAGCCAAAAGCAGTTAAACTGTGCTGGGAATCTGGCTTATATGAACCCAGGGAAAGAAGCTGGATATTTTATTGAATGATAAAATCACGAGGTTCTTATTTTGCAGGAGGACAAAGATTTTAGTGGGCAGGTCAGTAGAGGAGGTATATCACCTAGCACTAAAGAAGAGCTATAAGAAATTATGTCTCAGGGAGGGTTGCAAGCAGCAGGAAAGTCTACCTATACATTTATTGAGGGACCACAGAAGAACAAGAAAAGTGGATATAAACAGTGAAATGAGGGACGCCTGTGTGGCTCAGTCCGTTGAGTGTCTGCCCTTGGCTTGGGGTGTGATCCCAGGGTTCTGGGTTCTAGTCCTGCTTTGGGCTTCTTGCTCAGCAGGGAATCTGCTTCTCCCCTTGCTTGTGCTCTCTCTCTCTCTGACAAACAAATGAACAAATAAATAAATAAATAAATAAATAAATAAAATCTTAAAACAAAAACCTAGAAAAATGAGGAGGTGCTTCTTAATGCTAGCAAACCAGGTATTCCCTAAGAAACAGATCCTTTTATGAAAGGAGAGGCCGATTTATTCATCTCAGGTATCTTATCCCACTGTCATTAAATGGCTTTAACCAATCTTACAAAACAAGAAATTAGAATAATTGTCTGTATCTGGCAGCTTCGTGGCTGGGGAGATGGCCAACTTTTACAGTTATTGGATCCATGTAGATATGCCTAAGTCTTTACCACATATACTACAGAATCCCCCTGCAAAAGACCTCAGAGGTGTGTAATGACTCTTCAGATGTGCATCACAGTGTGACAACTTTGGACATTTATCTCAAGAGAGGGGCAAGTAGAGATGCCTGGTACAGTATGAATCTGCGAGGTTGGTTTAAACTGATGTCTTATGTAAAATTTAAGATAAAAAATGTTTCAGTTAAATTGTGTTAAATCAACCACATGTAAAATCATTTTTGTAACATGAAAACTATTTCAAATGATTAGTGTGTGAACATGGAGACATAGGCGTACAGCATTTTAAATGCCTCGTAGGGCACTTTCACTTATTTATTGAGGTAGACATTTGCCAATAGGAAAATATTCTTTGTTCTTAGGTTTAAAAAAAAAAAAAAGCTAGGGACATATTTCAGCAAGAGATTGAAACTTTGAATGCATTTTTCTCTAGCATGGTCAATTTTTTTTTTTCTCTCTACTATCTTCCATGCCTGCTTGTTGCCATGGCACAAGACAACCCCACTTTTCCTATGCTGCATGATCTCAAATCAATACTGCCTCTACCACCTTCTACCACTTTGCTAGAGATGAATGAGACAACCGTATCTCACACATAGACTGAAAAATAAATAAGCAGCAGGGACCGGTAACTTTCTAGTTTCTTAAGAGGCTATGAAATTGATCCATATATATCATTCCCTGAGTGCAATTCAAATAATATTAAGCTTTTCTTTCATTTTCCTCATTCTGTAGACACACAGGCTTATTCTCCAAGGCTATGCCAGAACTCTCTTGCCCAATTCCACTGAGAGTTAAGAAAACAGAGTTCTTTCTAGCTGGTCTCTCTATGATTTACCCTTGAGTTAGGGCAGAGTTGTAGCCCAGTGAATTCCTATTATCCCAAGGGGTGCTTCTCCCCTGACTTTCACAGAAAGTTCCATGAACTTCCCATTCCTGGTCATAGCCTACATTAACTTCCCTGAATGGGTTCTTTTTCCAGACTGCTCCTCACTCTCTCTTCCTCTGAACACACTCTTGCAGTGACAGCTCATTCACTCTGATTAAATTGTCATGCTATCAAACACTGGCTTCTTTCAATTATTTCTTTTTCTCTCCCAGCTTTGCTTGATTTCTGGTCACCAGTCTGCAATGCGAGCTTTTATGATCTTCTTCTTCAATTTCTGGGAATCCTTGCTTCCTTGTTTATCATTCTATTATAAAATAAGTTTCAGGGAAATTTCTGCTTAAATTTGATAATATTTTTTTTTCTCCCAAAGCAGCAGGTGAATAGTAGATTTATGGCAGGAACATTTTCTCATATTTTCATAGGTAATATTATGGATTTGTGAAAAGCCAAAATGCTAAAGATTGCCAAGACTCATACATGGAAATAATTGATACCATATTTATAATCATTCGTTGTACATTTTGTATCTTCATTGTGCAAATCATATTCCTTGCACATGGTAGGTACTCAATTAATTATTCAACACTTTTCTCAAATGCTTTCCCTCTGCTCCTCCTAAACGTAGCATCAGATTGGATAGCTCGCCTTTTGTATCTGCAGAGAATATGTAACCTTAGCATGCCCTGCACTCGTCTCCATGGATACCAAATTTCTGTGAATGGCACTTAGAGTGAAAAAATCTATAGGGGGCACTGAATTTTACTCGTTCTTTCAGCTCGGGTCCTTCTCTTCCCAACCCTCTCTCTCTTACATTTTCTGTCCTTGGCTATGTATGATAAGAATCCTAGCACACTTTATGCAGTAGAAAAACCTTCTGTTAGGAGGACAGGACATCATGTTTGTTTCTTTTTGGCTGCTCCATGAACATCAACCTACAGAAACTGCAGCTAACCACAGGAAATGGGGAGGTCAAAGCCTAAGTATTTTTGACAAACTCTAACCAGGGATCCCCAACTTGAGGCGTTCAGAAACCTGGGGCTCAGTAAGAACAGTAATTGCAGAGGCATGGGACTCCTGGAGCAATTTTTACACATTAAAAAGCTAAATTGAAATAAGACCTCACAGTCCAAAACCATTGTCAAAACTCTTCATTTTTGGTTGGAATATCATGAACTTAGTTAGCAAATCCCTATTTGCCACCTTGTGCTTCTTACAGCTCTGGAAGATAGTTACTTGTGTCCTTAAATAATAAAAAAGAAAACATGTTTATTACTATAATAAAAGTGGACATATTTATGTTATATGAAGAGAAGCCTGAGTAGGAAGTCAAACTTAATGTAACACACAATCTTCTTTGCAGATGAAATCTTTCCATACTGTAGTATCCATTAACAAAAAGAAAAAGATACTGATACTAAAAAGAGAGAGAGAGAAAATAACTGTCTTACCTAATGCTTTATTTGTTTATTGGTTTGTATGTTCTATTTTAATGCCTAAACTTGCGTAAGAGCAGCAGATACACTAAAGCTAATTTCTGATACATTTTCATCCTGGCCATTTGCTTGTTCTGAGTGTAAGAAGGGAAAGTAGATCTCAGACCATTAAGTGAGAAGCCAGATACGATGGCCCTTGTTCAAAGACCCCATGGCAGGACAAGTTGGTGCTGGAGCATAGGTACCCAAGAGACTAAAGTTGAAGATGACAAGAAGATGAGTGCCCCAGAGACCATCGGAGCTGCTGGCAGTTGTGACCTTGAGCATGGTGAAAAGGTTATTTCTCAGCTCCATGCTCTCAGAGTGTGGACAGTTGGGACAGCCTTGCAGGACCCTAATGGCTTTCCAAAAAGGAAGGCCAACCTGCTGCTAACTGAATGTTCTTCAGAGGTGAGTTTGGATTGTGCTAGAATCAAGGACAGGGTTTAACACTAACAATAATAATTACTGGACTGTATCAGACTTTCTTCTTTTCTCTCACTAAATCCTGAAGCTAAGCTTGAGATATGAAGGGTTTTACCCACTAAAAAGAAACTATCTCCACGTTCAAAAATCATGCTACCCACAGTGACAGATAACTGCAGGTGAGAATGGCTAAAAATTCCTCTATGCAGACAGCTGTCAGAATCAAGCTCTCTCCCACACTGTAGGGGTGGTAGAGAGAGCAGAAAGAGTTCTGGGAACCTTTCTTGCTCACCCCATCCTCTTCAACACTGTGAGGCAACTCTGATGAGTACCTCTTCCCCCTTCCTTCTAAGTCAGGCAAAAACATAAGTCCAAATATTTCTTGTCCAGTAGTCCATCAGTATCAGTTATGCCTGAGAAAGACACAGGCTTTGTTCCTGATCTGAAATTTAGAGCTGGGGAAAGAGATATTTTGAAAAGATAGGAAAAATGTGTAAAGGAGCCACTACTCTGGGCTTCAAGAGTAACACGCCAAGTAAATGTAAAGGAACACAATGCTAGTGACCACAATGATGGGAACATTTCTTGAAAAGGGAGAGTTTATGCATCAGATGATATCAATTAATTATATCCTGGAAATTTTATGTCAACTCAGAAAAGAACAAGTCAAAGAAACATTCAGAAAAATAGGATAGACAAACAGCAGAGTAACATTCATTTCAGTGAAGACTTCAGAGTACATTCTATACACCGAAGGTTAATTTCACTTTGCTTGGACTCCTACAAACAGAAGCTAACAGCACAGTTTTCTCTGGTACATGCTATACAGCATAATTTGTCCTATAATAATGATGATGATGGTGGTGGTGATCGTTATTTACAAATTCTTCATTTTTACACCAGGCTTTTTTTTTTTTTTAAGATTTTATTTATTTATTTAAGAGAGAGAACATGGGCAAGAAAGCAGGATCAGGGGGAAGAGGCAGAGGGAGAAGGAGAAGTAGACTCCCTGCTGAGCTGGGAGCCTGAGGTGGGGCTCAATTCCAGGACCCAGTTTTCACGACCTGAGCTGAAGGCAGACACTTAACCCCCTGAGCCAGCCAGGCACCCCTACACCAATCAGTTTTTAAAGAATGTAAAAAGAACACATTTTTCTGTTTTTGACTTTTTATTTCCCCCCAACTCTTTGATCAACTTCTCTTTTCCACAGAAAACAGATGAACTACAGTGAGGACAACTGGTGAGTTCTTGGAAGGAGGGGGTCATTCATGTCTTATATTTCTTTGTAAATCCCGTGACTGGCAGATTTAGGTACTCAGAGAGTGTTTCTTGAAAGGTTGAATGGATGAGCTGCGGAATGCATGAGTGAATAAATATATTTATCTTATCCTCCTACTGTCACTTAAGAGGAAGAACATACTGCTTTGGTATTTGTTCTAATTCTTTTGTAAACTACTGTAGAGGATTAGTCAATTGGACCACATAAAGGTGAAAGGAAGGGAATAGCATTTGCTACACACTTAGAACATGTCCTGTGCTGGTGCTTTCATATGGGATCTTAGCCAATCCCATTAATGACTCTGAGAAAGTATCATTATCTGCCTTTTACAGATAAGCACATAGAGTCCCAGAGAGAATATGAGCCTATCCAAATTCACATGGCTAGGATATAGGATGTAAACTCAAATGCTACTTTTTCCAAACAGTGTAACTTTTTCTCTATTTCCTCTGTAAATGCAAAAGCAAAGTATAAAGATTAAGTCCCTAACAAATCAGATTGTAAAAGTATTTAAAACTCTTTGTACTGTAAGTGGTCCCTACCAATTTGTCAATTATCTATTGAGCACTCACTATGTACATACTTTGGAAATAAAAGGTGTCCAAGAAGCTAAATTTCAACTATCTTTTAATAGGGGCAGTTTAAACCTAATGTCAATGATCTGGATAATATAATATTCCCAGTGTCTAAGAAACCATATGGTCAAGGTTCTTCAAATATCTTAAGTCATCAGACAGGTATAATTTATCCTAAAACTAGTGGTAATTTTCTCTCATTAGTACAAATTAGATTTAGTGCTAACACATCTATATAAGTGCAACAGATATGGTTAAAAATGTCATTAAAATTAATTTGTTTTTTCAGAAGATGAATAAAAAAGTTTACCAGACATCTGAAAGTTTTATTTGGTAATTAGAAGTTTGCTGGTTTCCAGTCAGAGACCACCAGAATTATAAAATGTTGAGAAATGGTGTCCCATTAAGCCAGTTTGTTCCAGTTTCATCATAGAGTATAGCCAAGGAAATATGGAAAATCACAGAATTAAGATGTTTCCCTAGAACATAATCTATGGGGTTATTTTGACTATATATGAAGGGGGTGTATTTGTTAGGGATCCCGCCTTTCCAAAACTCAGTCTGTCATTTTGAGAGAAAAAATATTCAATCTAAATAAATGGCACTTCTGAAAAGACTTTTACTCTGAATCTCTTTTTTTCTTCTTTTTTGTCCTGAATCTCCCTAGAAGTTCCCCTTTCTCTACCTGGATGGGAACAGACTTAATGCTGCTGGCAGCTAAGCCTGCAAACCAGAGGCTAGTTGATGACAGAATGGGAAGCTTTGCTCTCTGTGTCCCCCAGCAGGGTACGCAAGGACACACAGGGAGTCACGGACACTCATAGTTCTAGAGGAATCACACATGTAGATTAGGTCAGAGTAGAGAACACTGGAACTAGAGGGTTAGTCCATCCCTTCACAGAAGGCTGAGCAGGTCCTGGAGGTGGAGATGGCTTTTTTCAAATGCTCACCACAAAATAAATGTACTCCCCACAACTGTGATCCTTCCAGGCCTTTAGGTGGTTGTGCTGCTCAACCATGGATAGTGGGTTCCAGAGCAAAGGGCTCTTCCTCTTTTAACATCATGGCGGCCCAGGCCAGGGAGCAGAGGTAGAAGGAAAACCCATTCCAGACCCTTACTGGGCCACCAACACAGAAAGCTATGTGCCAAGCTACTAATTGTCAGGGTCCAGCCAACCCTTCCTGAAAGGGTATGCACAAGGCAGACATTGTTCTCATTCAGACCTTGCATCAGAAGAAAAAATTCTACAGCATATCCATGGTCAGACTTTCTCCCTTTTCTGTGATGCTATACTGCTGTGTCCGTGTCCTCCCTGGGCCCAAGAAATCGTATTTGCTTCCTAATCGTGTCAAGAAAGAGTCCCAGCACAATATTACATGCCTAGTTTCCTGGCTGTGAGTGAAGAGATGTCCTCTTATCTACCTCCCCAAACTGAAAGAAACTGTTTCAGGAAGCTCTCTAATGAAAACCTAAGGGAAACAGAAGGAGACTTTCATTTTCATGATTTATTCCTCTCAGCTTTTGATTTTTCACAAAAAGCATGCATTATTTTGCAATAATAATAAAAAGAAGGTCTAGAAGGAATGAATTCACTGCACCATTTCACATAAAATCATTATTATAAACGAGTTTAAAGGCACTAAATATAATGCATGTGTTTTATTGAGTGCTGAGGGAAGTGGTACAATTTAATTGAGGATTTCCTGTGCTGTCTGGAGCTGAGAATAAGGGATTGTATTGTGGCCTCTCTGTGCCTGTTTTCCCTTTCCCTCAAAGCCTAATATATCAATCAAGCAAAATCAGTGTAATTAAGAAGTTGACTAAAGACAGAGGGGCTCTTCCTCTGAATTTTTCAAATGAAAACCCAACCACCATTATAAAGCAAACAAATTTATCTATTCACTGAAATTAAGTGAATATAATCATTGTACCTTTAAGGAACCCAGATAATTTGAGATTTAGAGCATTTAAAATACAAATGAATTCCCAGAGAAAAAACACAGACTTTGATTACAAATGGCCAGTGTTCTTTTGATCATGGTAACTAGAGACTTGCAGCAGGGGTCATTTTTCCTTTGGATGACTCCTGCTCCCACCCCATAGCTCAGTTCAACTTCTGCTGCTTCCTAGCTCCACCGGCAAGAGTTGGTAATGGTGGGAGCAGTGGTGGGGTTTACAGAGGACTGTTCCTTTAATATCACTTGGGAGAATGTAGACCCCTGTGGGGGACTGTGGGACGGTCCAATCTCTCAAGTCTAGGATGAGCCCTGAGCAAGCAGCTCCCACTTTTAGCTGGGCAGAGACAATTTCAAGAAGGCAGCAGGAAGTTCAGAAGGTAGAGCATTAATGGGAGTGGAGAAAACGGATCTAGTCAGGGAGGATTACATACTTTTGGCTGCAGCAGCAGCAACGTAAGGGGATGCCAAGTCATAACCAAGTCACCTTAGAATGGGATGAATTTAGTATGTTTATGGCCTGAGGGAAAGAGCTAGGGAAGATGGGGACTTTAAGTGTTATGTTCATCCCGAATTCCTACTGAGTTACTTCAGGTTACAAAATATTTGATCTGTTATCTATGTAAGTTTGTTTTAAGAGCCAGAAATCCCTCTGAAGAGGTAGAATGAATCCTACAGATGGGAGCTAGGTGCACCTCACTTCCAAAACTGCACGAGCTGGGGCCTCATGGACCAAAGGAAAAGACAAATCCTGGCAGTCACTCAGTGGCAAAAAAAAGCACCCCCCCCAAAATAAAACACAAAGCAAACAAACAAAAAACCACCAACCACAAAACTACTCTTATTATCATTATTATTATTATTTCTGATTTAACATTCTAATTATGTAGAAAAATTTTTCCATAGTAATTACTTTATTTTTTTTAAATTTTTTATTTTTTATAAACATATATTTTTATCCCCAGGGGTACAGGTCTGTGAATTACCAGGTTTACACACTTCACAGCACTCACCAAAGCACATACCCTCCCCAATGTCCATAATCCCACCCCCTTCTCCCAAACCCCCTCCCCCCAGCAACCCTCAGTTGGTTTTGTGAGATTAAGAGTCACTTATGGTTTGTCTCCCTCCCAATCCCATCTTGTTTCATTTATTCTTCTCCTACCCACTTAAGTGGAGTGCCTCACCACTTCCTCATATCAGGGAGATCATATGATAGTTGTCTTTCTCTGCTTGACTTATTTCGCTAAGCATGATACGCTCTAGTTCCATCCATGTTGTCGCAAATGGCAAGATTTCATTTCTTTTGATGGCTGCATAGTATTCCATTGTGTAAGAACACATAATCCAATCAAGAAATGGGCAGAGGACATGAACAGACATTTCTGCAAAGAAGACATCCAGATGGCCAACAGACACATGAAAAAGTGCTCCATATCACTCGGCATCAGGGAAATAATTACTTTATTTTTTTAACGCCTTAATTTAATTTTACTTTTTTTCTTGTTCCAAGATTCATTGTTCATACACCACACTCAGTACTCCATGCAATATGTGCCCTCCTTAACACCCACCACCAGGCTCACCTATCCCCTCACCTCCCTCCCTTCCTAACCCCCAGTTTGTTTCCCAGAATCCACAGTCTCTCATCTTTCATCTCTCCCTCTGATTTACCCCAATTCACATTTCCTTTCCTTCTCCTAATTTCCTCCATATTATTCCTTATGCTCCACAAGTAAGTGAAACCACATGACAGTTGACTTTCACTCAGCATAATCTCCTGCAGACCTGTCCATGATGATACAAAAGTTGGGTATTCATCCTTTCTGAGGGCTGCATAATATTCCATTGTATATATGGACCACATCTTCTTTATCCATTCATCTGTTGAAAAGCATCTTGGCTCTTTCCACAGTTTGGCAATTGTGGAAATTACTGCTATGAACATTGGGGTACCGATGGCCCTTATTTTCACTACATCTTTACCTTTGGGGTAAATACCCAGTAGTACAATTGCAGGGTCATAGGGTAGCTCTATTTTGAAGGAGTCCCACTCTTGCCACTGTTGTTCAACATTGTAGCCCTAGCAATAGCAATCAGAAAACAAAAAGAAATAAAATGTATTCAAATTGGCAAAGAAGAAGTCAAACTCTTTCTCTTCACAGATTACATGATACTTTAGATGGAAAGCCCAGAAGACTCCACCCCTAAACTATTAAAACTCATATAGCAATTCAGTAATGTGGAAGGATACAAAATCAATGCACAGAAATCAGTTGCTTTCTTATACACTAACAATGAAAATACAGAAAGAGAAATTAGAGAATCGATTCCATTTACTATAGCACCAAGAACCAGAAGATACCTGGGAATAAACCTAACCAAAGAGGTAAAGGATCTGTACTCGAGGAACTACAGAACACTCTTGAAAGAAATTGAAAGGCGCCAAAAGATGGGAAAGCATTCCATGCTCATGAATTGGAAGAATAAATACTGTTAAAATATCTATACTGCCTAGAGCAATCTACACTTTCAATGCCATCCTGATCAAAATTCCATTTGCATTCTTCAAAGTGCTGGAACAAACAATCCTAAAATTTGTATAGAACCAGAAAAGACCCTGAATCGCTAAGGAAATGTTGAAAAAGAAAAACAAAGCTGGGAGCATCATGTTGCCTGATTTCAAGCTTTACTACAAAGCTTTGATCACCAAGACAGCATGGTACTGGCACAAAAACAGACACATAGACCAGTGGAACAGAGTAGAGAGTCCAGATATGGACCCACAACTCTATGGTCAAATAATCTTAGACAAAGCAGGAAAAAATATCCAGTGGAAAAAAGTCTCTTTAATAAATGGTGCTGGGAAAATTAGACAACTATGTAAAGAAGAATGAAACTTGACCATTCTCTTACACCATACACAAAGATAAACTCGAAAGGCATGAAAGACCTCAACATGAGGCAGGAAATCTATCAAAATCCTAGAGGAGAGCATAGGCAGTAACCTCTTCGACATCGGCCACAGCAACCCTTTCAAGACATGTCTCCAAAGGCAAAGGAAACAAAAGCAAAAATGAACTTTTAGGACTTCATCAAGATCAAAAGCTTCTGTACAGCAAAGGAAACAGTCAACACAACAAAGAGGCAACCCATAGAATAGGAGAAGATATTCACAAATGACACTACAGACAAAGGGCTGATATCCAAGATCTATAAAGAACTCCTCTAACTCAACACTCAAAAAACAGATAATATTCTGCCCATCAAAAAATGGGCAGAAGACATGAGCAGACACTTGTCCAAAGAAGTCACAGAAATGGCTAACAGACACATGAAAAAATGTTTGTCATTAGCTATCAGGGAGATTCAAATCAAAACCACATTGACATACCACCTTGCACCATTAGAATGGCCAAAATTAACAGGACAGGAAACAAGTCTTGGAGAGGATGTGGAGAAAGGGGGACCTTCTTACACTGTTGGTGGGAATGCAAGGTGGTGCAGCCAGTACGGAAAACAGTGTGGAGATTCTGCAAAAGTCAGAGCACTCTCAAAAGTGCCTGTGTTTTTTCTTAGAACAGTACTCAGATAGCGTGCTTTCCTGAAACAAATCAAGCAACCTAAAGCTTCTTCACAAATTCTGAATTTCTTTTTGATTTTCAACACTGCTCTAAACAGACCACAATTACGACATGTTTAAGTGGGAAAGAATTAGTGGCCAGTAACTGCCTAACTGTACGCTGATAGTCCTCATTTTGAAAGAGTCTGTAATTAGTGCTAGCTAGTTGCTGAGGGATTTCTGACCCAGGATGCCAGTTGGTTCAGTCTGGTTAACAAGAAATGGTGATGTCTCTGCATGAATATTAGCTGGTAGGAACTGAACCCTTGCTCTGTGGCACATGATCTATCTGAACTCCTCCCACTCTACGAAGTGAGCATCACCAGGCTCATTTTACCAGGCAGAAACCAGAGGCAGAGAGTCTATGAGAAAAACACATCACATACTGGCTGGTGTGCGTCAGAACAGGACTCAGATCCAGGCATGGCTGGCCACAAAGCATGTGCCCTTCCCAGTAGGCCGCAGATCTGCCTTCTAAAGGAAGGAAGGAAATTAAAGCACCCAAAGTCATGCTGTTCCACAGCAGAAATGGCTTATTCCAGCAGATCCCTTTTGGGATAATAATTCTACACCAGTAAAGCCGCACTTGATAATCTAAGGACAGTCTGGCCCAGCCTGGCTGGGACTAACTACTTAGATTAGTTGAAACCTGCTCCTCATGTAAACTGATCGCTGAAGTTCTTTTTCCTCCAAAGTTTCACCTCGCATGCCTGAAAATGCAGCTAATTCAGAAACAAGAGGTCTATATGCTTTCCCATATCTGACTGTGTCCCTTTATGACTCTGTAACTTCTGTAAGTCCTATTACATATGCTAAATGGCTAATAGCCAAATTATCTGATACATGAAAATGTATCCTGCTTGTTCTTTCAGATACAAATTAATGATGGAATGAGAATTGCATAGGATTCATTATGTTTCTACTTTATGGTTACTGGATAAAAATTTAAATCTGGGGGTTTAATGTACAGCATGGTGACTGTAGTTAACAAAACTCTGTTGCATATATGAAAGTTGTTAAGACTGTAGATCTTAAAAGTTCTCAACATGCAAAAACAGGGTTGCTATGCATGATGACGGGTGTTAACTAAACTTATTGTGGTAGTCATTTTTGAAGCATATACAATTATCAAGACATTATGTTGTATGCCTAAAACTCAAAGTGTTACATGTCAACTATATCTCAATTAAAAAAAATTAAATCTGCCCCTTTATTAAGTTGGCCATGGCTCTCCTCTTCGATGAGAGTTTGGTAAGACTTAGCTAATGAATGAACAAAATTATATCAGGCAAGCTTTGATATGACACATATTGCAGCTGAAAAGACAATCTGAAACAATCATGTACTAATTGATACACCAGAACTCTGCAAAATTGATTTTTTTCTCTGGGAGGAAACAGAAACATCAATTGCCCTAAATCCTTTTTAATTTCATGTAATAGATAAGGAAAAGAATGTTTTGCATATTCTGACAGTACTGTGAAAGTACAATTTTTAGACTTTTGCTACCAGATTGGCTTTTGCTGAAAATGTTTTCAGTTTCCAGCCTTCATGCAACCCGCTTCCCTGGTCTGTCAGGCATGCAACAACTTCCCCATGAGAACAAAACACTTCCCAAAGAGTGTTCTCAGAAATTTTAGGGAACTTTAAAGGAGCATCCTAAATCCTGATGTTCTGATGGTTTCACAACTCTTGCACTGCTTCCAAGTTCCCCTGTCCCTAATTTGTTCTGGTGAGTTTTTGTTTGTTTTCACTCAGAGGGTTTTCTTAACTGGACTCTATAGCTCATGTCAGCAAAGAGAGAGTCAAAAATATCCTTCGTGTGTGCCAAGAAAGAAGTAACCACACACATACAAAATAGAACCATTCTACTGGCTTTTAACTCCACTGATGTCAAAGCCAATTACTGGTAGGCTAGCTGAAGAATTTATAAAATCCTTCTATTCTAAGTAGGAAAAGTAGTTTAGTTATCTTAAGTCTTGCCTATATTAACAAAGAGAAAAACAAAACAGGACTTTGGTGGGTTTTGCTTCTGGCTGCTCTTGGTCTTTTATGTAGAACACGTCTTATGAAAATAGCATAGGCAAAAATGTTCCCACAAATATGTTTTGAGAAATAAGCTATAGAGGATGTACACAATGTGACACATAATTACTATGTGGGAAAGTCAGACTCCCACCGAGATGGTTTTGCATTCACAGTGTCAGTGATTGGCCTCATGTCTCCTTCTTTGCTATCTCCCAACTACATTTGCTCCCCAGTGCCCTCCCTCTACTTGACTCCCTTATTCTGACAATGTTTTTATGGCCTCCACCAGCCGAATGGATAAAAAAGGAGCCAAATGGTTCATTCATTTACTATTTCAGCAACTATTTATTGAATTATTATTCCTTGTGGATACTGCCTAGTGCTATGCCCACTAAGAAGAAAACCCTGGAAGGCACATCAATACATTGCCAGCCTACCAGGAAACAAACCCAGTGTAGCACAGCACAGGCAGGAATAGGTGCCTGGAAGTGCAGGAAGCTCTTTCTCAGTCACAAACTAGGAAATCTGAATTTGGACCATGACTGTCCTGTCACTAGTCTATAGTTTGCTTTTTCTTTCTACTCAATAATTAGCATTCACATTTGTTTTGTTTTGTTTTAAGTAGAGAGAGAGAGAGAGAGAGAGAGAGAGAGAGAGAGAGTGCCACTGACTTTCCTTCAGGGCAGCAATTCCAGGGATGCAAACCAGGTTCTTAGTCTGCAGTCATATGTGAAGATGAGTTAGCAAGGGGTGAACTGCATCTCAGGGCTCCAAGAAAGGGCCTCAGGTAGCACTGAAGGGTAAGAGCTTCTGGGGATGAGCTGGGACAAGAACAGGTCCCATTGGCATATTGGTAGGAAGATCTGCTCATGTACCTGATGGCTGAGATTTCCTTACAAATATTCAGTGTGGCCCCTTATAGAGAATGTTTCCTTTTTTGAGATTTATGTCTTAGGTAATGTGTATTCAACTTTTGAATCATTTGCTGAAAAAAATATAAAATTTAGAGGAACCTCTTTATCATATTGAAGTCCATCAACATATCCTTTCTATGTCAGGCACTGTGTTAGGTACAGAGGACCCAGAACTGAGTCATGCATAGCTCCTGTCTTTATGGAGCTGACATTCAGGACAGAAAAGGCAGCTGCACACCCCAGTACATAAATATGGCTGGCCTTACCCAGGATTTAGCTTCATTGATTCATTTTTATTCTCTAACTGGTTAAGTTCAAGTTCTGAAAACAAATTCCTTTATGTCACAAGACAAAACAATGTTTTCTTTAAAACATACATATATTGATAATTTGTGATATTTTGCACATTTCTTAAGTGATTATTTTTCTGAGAAATTCATGATCAATTTCTCAAAATTTCTTGGTGTGGGTGTGGTAGACAAGAATCACTCATTTTGGAAATTTGCTTATTAAAATATTGAGAAACTAAGATTGAGAAATTTCACACTGGCTTCTTTGCTCATGGTTAAATCTTTTGAAGAGAGAAATAAGCTTGGATACATTAATTTGCATTGGGAAAGAATAATTTGACACAGCAGGAAGAAAAGGACCCAGATGCCCTGGAAAAGTAGAACCAAGGAAAAGAAAAAGAGGGAATAGAATAGGTTGACACAATATACATTACCTTTTATGAATATAAATTGAGGTTCTAGTCATTTATCAGAAAAATGATTCATGGATTTGACATCAGGATGCTTTTTCCTTGTTCTGCTTTCTTTTTACTATGTTATATTCTTATGCTATGTTTCTTAGCTTTTTAATGCTAAAGTGTTAACATTTGGAGAAGCTAGGTTAAGGAGCCACTGGAACTGTTGATAATTTTTGTAACATTTTTATAAGCCTGAAACTACCTGAAAAAATATGGACAAATTGTAACTTCAAGTAGAAACTAGCAGAGTCGAGATTTGAATCTATATATGTGCTTGACCTTAAAACTATGCATTTGAACCACCTTTTAAAGAACTTTATTTTTATTTTTTGTAGTAGGTAATCTATAATTGTGTTTTCTACCTGGAACCCTAGTTCAAGGAGACCAAACTTCTAAACCATGACCTCCATTTATTTCTATGACTGGCTTACCTATTTTGGGATCTCCTGTCATCGCTTACTATTGAAGCTGATTTACTAACCTCTTCAGAAGAATTCTCTTCAATCTTAGACATAGTATTAGTTATCTAATGCCATGTAACAAAATTTCCACATCTATAGTGATTTAAAACAACAATGAACATTTAACTATTTCTGTGCATCAGGAATTCAGAAATGGCACATCTGGATGGTTCTGGCTCAGGGTTTTCCATGAAGTTGCAATCAAGATATTGAACAGAGCTGTAGTTATCTGTCCCTTAACAGGGACTGAAGGATCCACTTTGAAGATGGCTCCTTTATGTGGCTGGCAAGTGGGCAGTATGCCTAAGTCCCTTTCCATGTGGGCCTCTTTTAGCACTGGTCGAATGTCTACATGACATGGAATCTACATTTTCCCAGAGAAAGTGATCCATGAAAGAGAATGCTAGGTGGAAACTATCCATTTTAAGACCTAGTCTCAGAAGTCATGTAACATCACTTCTGCCATAATTTGCTTATTAGAAACAAGTCATCATGTTGGGTCCATATTTAAATGAAGGGTAAATTATATCCCACCTTATGAAAGGAGGGTGTAAAGTCAAATAATTTGGAACATATTGTAATGCCACTATATGTGGGTTGTGGCCAAGGGTACATAACCCATCTATATACTTCATGCCATGGATATATCTGGCTATGGATTGATGTTTCTAATTACTGTTCCTTCAGATAATCTGCCCCAAGGCTTCTTTCCATATTCACACCCAGGAGTTTGCCAAATCCTCTGAATAAGACTCTTTATTTAAATGACTAATAACCCAAGCAATACTCACATAGAACAAGTGAGAATTTATTGCTTTAGGCAACCCAAGAAAGTGTTGAACTAACCAAATCTCAGGATAGGCAGTGATCCAGAGAAATAAGGAGCTTGTATATTGATAGCACTACCCCTTCATGTCCTGTCTTTGCTCTTCTTGGAGTGGCGATCTTAATCTTTTCCATTATAGAGCAGTTCTCCATACATAGCAGAAACTATGGCTGCCTATACCTTTCAAAATTACATCCCACAGCTTCTCCTTCATGGGAGGGTTTTTCTCCTACTCTATTTGGATTCAAGTTCAGCACACCAAAGCAGAGCCTAGGTTGCCCACCTCAGGGTCAAAGAAAGGACAGGATCCCAAGGCCTCATAGTTCCTACAGTTACCACAAGGTAGCTGGGGAGGAATGAGTGGTCAATTTTCAGAGGAAAAGAGTGTCCTGGAAAAGTCAGTTTGGAGTAGTGGGAAGGGTGATGGAGAAACAAACACAGGAGTCCTTAAGAGGTTTCTAGAAAGAACACCTATATTGAGAAGGATTAATGCTGAAAGTAGAAATATCTTATTTTCGCATATTTTCTGCATCTCCCACTTAAAATCAAAATAATGATAGTAACAACATTTATGCGAAATCCACATACTCTTTTGATAAGCTATATTTGTATGGTTATTCACGGTCAAAATAGGCATTCATGTCAATATATTTTAATTAGAACAACATGGTCAGTGGAGATGTTCTAAGTTTTAATTTGAACCCCCAAGCAAGCATTTAAGAACTGGTCCTAACCTTTTGTTGGTTATAAAATATATTTTCTCCTTTGGGCCTTTTAGCAATGTAAGAGACACTTTGACAGTATTTTCAACTGTAACAGGTGGACCACATTTCCCAGAAAAGCAATGAACAAACTGGTAACACCCAACTTCCAAGAAGTGAAAACCATCAAACTTTTACAAAACAATAACTCTGCTATTAGTCATGTGTTTGTGTGTTGGGGATGGGGGAAAATACTTAGGGATGCAACTCTAGGTAGTTGTACGCACAAAAATATACCTATTTCTTTTTGAATTTTAAATAGTCTAATATGACAAACCAGTGTGAGGAAAAAGGGCCTATGAGTGCTTGTTGCATAAACATTTAAAAAAACACACACACACACACACACCACATACTTTATATTTTCTTTATAAAATATATTTTGTTCCTAAAACTATATTTACTTTAGACATTTGACTTTTTTTTTAATTTTTTATTTTTTATAAACATATATTTTTATTCCCAGGGGTACAGGTCTGTGAATCGCCAGGTTTACACACTTCACAGCACTCACCAAAGCACATACCCTCCCCAATGTCCATAGACATTTGACTTTTGAGCAGGCATTTTCTTTAACTCTTGTTACGGCCTGGTGCACAAACATTGCCTCATATAATAATTATTAGTCATTCTTGAAAGGGGTAATAGCTGTATTTAAAAATCTCTATGGCAATCAAATTTTTTTCACTCCCAGCTCTCAAATAAGCTTCCCAGTATCCCCTCTTTCATTCTGACCTCTCCACGGGTTCTCTAGAGATTCCATGGACACACAGATGCTATTCTATGTTCAGTCCATTTTGCATTGACACCTCAACATCCATTTCTGGTCGAAGCTCTGGTAAAGCAATAATTATCCCTTAAACATGTCTTCACAGCGACCTGGTTCCTCTGAGAACCCACAGTTTAGCTGTCTAATTCCTGGTTCCCTCATCAGAATAATTGATGTGTACAAGATAGAGCTCCATTCTGCACTTCTCATTCCATTCTGTGGTCCAGCTCCTGCCAAGCCCCAGGGGACCATAGAGCTGCTGATTGCTCTTCATCCACCTTGCCCATTTACATTCCTGCTTTCTCCATTTCAACCAGAACCTTAAATAGTAAAGTCATGATATGTAAGCCTGGAATAATAGACCAAATGGGTAGGAATGTCACACATAGCAGAAGTATCCTGAATGCCCCAAACTCCTCAGAAAGGTGACTTTTGCCACTGGACTATGTAATGCTGATTTTTATTCGTTGGCATGGGAGGAGGAAATCTACTTTAAGAATGGAGTCAAGGACCGTAGGTCTAGCTCTCTCATTTCTTTTGTCTTGTCCTCAGGAATATTATCTCTTAGAACCTTTGAGGTGGTATAAAGTCTCTTTTCTCATCCACTGCTGAGACTTATCTTTCTTCGCCAGCACAAACAGCCTAAGGCAAATCTGTAAATGTTGTGCAGTAAGGACAGTGTGCTGAGAACGCTGGCCCATAGGCCAGAAGGACTCCCATCCTCAAGATGTGGTCTTTTCATCTCATTAAAGAGAAGTTTCAACTCAGCCTAGGACCAGGCCACCTGAAGCAGCAGCACTCCTAACCAAGATGTCTCTTGGGTATGTTTTCAAGGGTAAGAGAGACGAGGCCCTGCCTACTATCTTAGCTCATATTCAGATGAATCTGGGGCCTCAGCTGCAGGCTTCTCCACTGACTGCCTGAAGTTGGTTGTTGTAGTCAACAACTGTCTTGGTATGGTTAGTGTGCTCAGTGGGGCAGGGGAATGTTTACTGGTTACTTCCTGGAATTGTTGTTCAAACTCAAGATGGTATCTGAAGACCCTGAATATTGTGAGGCTGCGGTCTGTCAGATCCAGAATCTTCTCTCCTGGTCTGGTTTAGGAATAGGACCCTATGTCCTGGTCAGGGATTTAATATAAACAAAATTTCTTATTCAGTCACTGATTTATTTTTTAAAACCATATTGAGTAAATATCAACTACTCTCTACTATGCTTACAGGTGAGGTCCACAGAGGCTTAATCACTGTACTTGAACAGGTCTCCTGAGTACAAGTAGTCCTTGTCATTTCCTGGGTTCTTCTACCAATTCTTTCAGTTCAAGGGCTCACTGTGTTCCTTTTCTGAGGTCTTCTGCCAGAAGTCAACTCAAGGTCTAGGGTCTCCTCACTAGCAGCCCATTTTGTTGCCTACAAAGTACAATCTTTAAAGACAGTTTGAGAAAAAACTGAAAACATGGCAAAGAGAGGTCCTCTTCAAAAATTACTTTTGGTCAGGTCAGATACTTACTTACTGCCCAGTCATATGATAAACCTGCCCAGTCACATGATAAACTTAGACTTACTGCCCAGTCATATGATAAACCTGACCCTTCTGCTACACCTACTCAACAACTTCAAGATACAAATCTCTGCTTTTGGAAACATCTGGAAACTTTATGGACTTGGTATTGACAATATGGAAATGTAAGACTGTGTCCTTCTAAAAGTTTGCCCTGGGCGGTGAAAGTCTTTTTTGTGGACCTATCAAATATAAAACTTTTTTTTTTAACAGAAGACTTTTCACACACATTGCTTCAGTAAGGTCATTCAAAGTCAGCCTCATCCATTTAACCTTCAAGTTTTAACACCCCACACTAATAAGCAAAAACTCCTCTTTCTAAAGCCACCAAACAGTCATCAGAGAGATAGTTTAAAAGAAAAACATGTTCACAGTTATTATCAACAAACCCATTTATGGAACTGTCCAAGACATTTAGATAAAATGAATCAAAGAAAAAATATGTTTTCATGACTTCAAGGAGGTTAGCATACAAGACTGAAAACACTCTCAAGGACATACAATGTTTGGCCTCTTTCTTAAGAGGCCTTCAGGGTTTGAGTTAAGACATTGGAATAAGGTCAGGGGAATCCTATTAAAGCTCTGAGCACTGAGGATGCCTAGGGTGTTAAGCCTAAGTCCCCTAAGCTCCAGAAGATAGGGTAAGTATGTTGATAAATCAATTAAATAGGTTTAGGGCTTTCACAGCTCATCTGTGATATGCTCTGGTTCCCAAGATATTACTTAAGAGCAGTTTTAAAGAATATGAATAATGATAATATCTAAGTTTATAGAATACAGATTACATGTGTATGACACTATTCTAAGTGTTTCCCATGTATAAATAATATGAGAACCAAAAGAGTGTCAGAGAGTCAGAGTGGGTAGGAGACATAGGACAGAATTAGACCTCTTGTATGACCTGGAGATTTTAGAAATAGATATGAAAAGGAGAAACTTGGCAAATATGAATTGAGTTTTTGTTGTGTTTGTTTTTGTTATTTCAGTTTTGTTCAACTTACTGTCACAACATGATTTAGACTTTCATGATGCTAAAGAATGATCTGCCCAATGGTGTGATACTAGCCATGGAATACTGGAGCCCTCTCTAAAATGGTATTAAATGACTAAGGACAGATCCAGATCCTTCTGTTGGATCAGAGAGCTGATATTGATAAAGTCTAAAGGTAGATAAAGATTTGGTGAGCAGAATGAAATAATACCATTTCATACTGGCTCACAAATCCTCTTGAAAATGGAGAAATCAGCTGAGTAATATTCCATAATATATATGTACCACATTTCTTTATGCATTTATCAGTCAATGGATATTTGACCTCTTTCCAAGATTTGGTTACTGTTGATAATGCTGCTATAAACGTCAGGGTTCATGTATCCCTTCAAATCAGTATTTTTATATCCTTTGGGTAAATATCTAGTGGTGCAATTGCTGGACGGTAGGGTAGTTCTATTTTTAACTTTCTGATGAAATACCATACTGCTTTCCAGAATGGCCGCACCAGTTGGCATTCCCACTAAGAGTGTAAAAGTGTTCCTCACCCTCCACATCTTCACCAACACCTGTTGTTTCTTGTGTTGTTCATTTTAGCCATTCTGACTGGCGTGAGATGTTATCTCATTATAGTTTTGATTTGTATCTCCCCGATGATGAGAAATGTTGAGCACCCTTTCATAAAAAATGAATAAATTCTTGCCATTTTCAGTGATGTGGATAGAGCCAGAGAGTCTTATGCTAAACAAAATAAGTCAGACAGAGAAAGACAAATACCATATGATTTCACTCATATGTGGAATTTAAGAAACAAAACAGATGAACATAGGGTGAAAACAAAAAAGAGAGAGGCAAACCATAAAACAGAGTCTTAACTATAGAGAACAAACTGAGGGTTACTGGAAGGGAGGTTGGCAGGGGGGAAGGGTTAAATTGGTGATGGGTATTGAGTGCACTTGCGATGAGCACTGAATATTGTATATAAGTGATGAGTCACTAAATTCTACACCTGAAACTGATATTATATTGTATGTTAACCAACTGGAGTTTAAATAAAAATTTGGAGAGGGGCACCTGGGGGGCTGAGGTGGTTAAGTGTCTGCTTTCCACTCAGGTCATGATCCTAGGACCCTGGATTCAAGCCCGGCGTCAGGCTTCTAGCTCAGCAGGGAGTCTGCTTCTCCCTCTGCCTCTCCCCCTGCTTGTGCTCTCCGTTTATCTCTCTCGCTCAAGTGAATAAATAAAATCTTTTTAAAACAAACAAACAAATAAGAATTTGGAGAAAAAATGAAATAAATAGATAAATAATAAATAATTAAATAAATAGGGGGAACAAAAGAAATGGAGGAATTGACACCAAAAAAAAAAGAAGAAAGTGCCACAAAAAGACATAACTGGAAAGATAACTGTGTTGCAGGTGATATCAGAAGACCTGTTTTCTAACTTCCACATGCATTAGAACGACCTATGGAGGACACAGGTTTTGTTCAAAAGGCATATTTCTAGGTCCCTCTTCCAGAGGATCCAATTCAGCTGGCAGTAGGTGGGGAAGGAGGACAAGGAATATTTTGAACAAGTACACATGTGGCTCTGCTGCAGAGTTTTGATAATGACCATACTGAGAAATATGTTGAAAGACTGAGGGAAAAAAAGTAATAGTCAACGTGAAGCCTGAAGGAGAAAGGACAGGTGAAATAGGGGTTCCAAAGTCCACAGGAGCCTAAATAGGAATTACATTACAAAATTATATAATCAGCAATCCACTATAGTGAGCAGTTATGATTTCTTATTTATTGCTATTGTTTATTCTCTGCCTATGTCCATTAAAACACAAGGAAAGAAGAGGTGATACATATATACTTGGTAGCATAGAACATGTTATCTATTTTAAGAGAGGCTAACTGGGGCAAGGGGAAGGAATGATGGAAAGTATATCACCTGTTGCCCAGTATGATTGCCACATGCCTTAGAGGACTCCAGAGTCTGCTTTAATTGCTTACTTATAAGTCTACATTCCTGAATGATTTCATAGCTGCCGGGGCCCTGGAGTTCATCTCAGGTGTGTGAATCTGATTGGAGCAAGCCCGGTAGGTTAAGAAACACACAAGAAAATCCATCGCTACTGATAAAACCTGATATTTCAGGGGAAAGAAGGTAACAAAGAATTCACTTTGAAGAGTGTATATAAGAGAATTTCTTTTTAAAGTTTTGTTACTGGAAAGAGTAGATCCAATAATTATATTTGGTACTCTGTAAACTGAGATAAATTGTTAGCAGTTTTTTTTTTTAAGTTAAGTAGTGATAAAAACAATGAGCATAATCATTTTAACAGTGTTCAGTTTGTTTTTAAGGTATCTGTTACCTTTTAAGCATTGAATCAAATGCATGAAGAGATTCACTACATGGAGAAACATATAAAATGAATATAAATGACTGATTAATATGAACAAAAAGAATAGCATAACATGCTTAATAACATTTTAACTAAGCAAAATATATTATTCTTTATATTTTAAAAAAGTTTTTAAAATTTACACCCCAGGTATCTATTCTGTCACATGTTTAGTAAAGAAAGCTGCGGATGTATTTTCTCTGTAGCTTTGGATTATTTCACCAAGATTCACTGCATAATGAAATGTAGTTTCACGTAGTTTCACTTAAGTTTCTTAAGAAGGGCAACCAACCGTACTTGATGGAAATAAAGGACAAACTGCATGAAAATATCTTAGAGTGGAAAAAAAAAAACCACCCAGACATCAGTAAACTGTTGCCTTTTTAAGCATCATTTCCCCCTGTAATTCTAAATTCCTTTTCTGCTTTCTGACCCATGGACCACTGAGCTGCCAGCAAGAGCCATAATCATGGGCAAACCAAGCCAGACCCAGGGTCAGGGCAAGCACGTGGCCAGCACAGGCTGATGGAGGGACTGGGCCTCATCTCCCTGGATGAGTGGCTGCCTCCTACACTGCAGATTAGCAGAGACCTTATTTGAAAGCCAATTACTTGTGAAAGGGAAGTGAACGTGAAGGGTAAAGCTCATAAGGGACAGGGAAGTAGTAACCATTGCTGCCGTCCCTTTTCATTTAAAGGGCAAATACTTGGAAAAGGAAAAAAAAAACCACCAACAAAAAAAAACACAGGATGAGAGAGTCCAAGACTACCAATATCTTAGGTCAAGCTAGTCTTTTAAAAACTGTTTTATATAAATAAAGAAATAGTGAAAATGCCTAGACTGACAGTGCTAGACACACCTAGATTGAGATAGAACAGAATAAATGCGTGGGAGTTAAGCCCACCAGAACTTGCCCACCACTGATTTATAACCAAGGGGAAATAACCGAGCGGAAGGGTAGGGCATGGTTTGGGGATACAGAGAATAGTACTCCAGGGTCCACTTACCCTCAACCTATTTGCAAAACCTATTATTAGTGGTAAGTAACAGGGGCAGGGGCTGGGTTGTAGCAATGTGAAGACCTTTCCCTTAACAGCATATTGGCAACTAATGTTATATAATTTCCTCCTACCGACCACAGAATAGCTGGTCATTACAGCTTTTAGGCACTAGGCATTGTTGTTATCATGTAATATCATACACAATAGAGTTTACCGCAAATACTGCAATGAAACTTACACAGTAAAAATCCTAGGAAAATACTATGATTTGTAGAGTAACAGTTCAACCGGAAGGAAATATATGACTTTCTATAGGAATTTACAATAAGTGGGGGAGCATAATGATGATTAAGGGTATTATTTGAAATGTACCTTTGAGTGGAAATTTTCAAAACAAAGAATAATAAATAAAAATACCATACATTAACATTTTAAACCAGTTTATGCAAAAGTACTTATTTATACCAGTAATTTCTTACAATTCAAGGTACAAGCGTGAATTATGTGACGTTTTCTCCCCTATTTCTCTTCTCCCTTTACTCCTTAAATATCCAGTTATAGGACCACCTTCCTATTCTCCTTAACACACACAAATTAAAGTTTCCCTTCTGAAAAGGGAAAATCTGAAAAGCACATAAGGTGTATAAAGATCTTTATATCCTGTTTCAAAATCTTGGCAATTTAAATTTTAGAAGACTTAAATCAAAAGATTGAGTCAAAATGCTTTGGTGCTAAGATTTCCTGGATAGTTTCTCCTGAATCTCCAGACACAATCCCTATTGGTTTTTCCTTGCTGCCTTGATAGGATCATTACAACTATAATTTCTCAGTTATCCTTATTAAAATGTCAACATACTTGGGAAGGAACACTTAACTATGCCTTATTAGCCAATAATACACAAGACTTACATGATCTTTTCTTAAAATTAATTAAAAGTGGGTTTGTTAGGAAACAAGATGGTGAGGTAATCTTCAAGAGGAAGGAGAGAGAATAATCGATAGAGAGATTATTATATGGCAAGCAATACTGTATCTATATGGTACAATGCTATATACATTATTTCATTTAGTCAACATTTAAGTGGCATGGTATAGATAGTTTCTCCATTTTACAAATGAGAACATTGAGATTCAGAGAGGTAAATCTAATAGTTGAAGTTCATGAGTGACAGCAATTCAAACTCAAAGATGTGTGAATTCAAAGACTTTGCCTTTTTAAAGGAGTACTACAATTTGAAGGCTAGAGGCATACAAGCCACAATGGAGTCCAACAAAGCTGGCCCTGCCACTTGTCCTCAAAACTGGACCACAGCAGATCTCTGATTTCCTTACTCCTGGCCAAGTGTTCTCTCTCTGAGACCACACACAGGCTCTCGGGCAATGATCAGGATCAGGAGTTGGCTCTTTGGTCCAGCAGTCTAAGCCAATTTCTATAATCAAGCCAGATTTTTTTTTTTTTTTTAAATACTGGTCTGGACCAACCAGAGATAAGAGTCAACCTATACAGCTCATCTTCTGGAAACAGGAATTTGGCTCCCTCTTCACTTTGTGAAAAGTACCAATTAATCCTACGAGGCAATTGCTCTCCTATGTGGTATTGAGACATAAGGGGGTGTGGAGCACTTGTGAGAGACTTGGCATTGACAATGAATCCTCCCCTCAGTTATAGGATCATGATCCTGAAAAGGACCACAGTTGATGAGACCATAAAAATCTCACCAAAAGCAGGGGGGTGGGGGTGGGAGGAAGAATTACGGCTGAAACATTTTCAACAAGTCATTGCATAGGAGTCAATACAATAGAAAGTCTAGAACACATCCACTTTTTATTTGTTGATGCTATAAATCTTCTCCAAAATGTGTTCCCATAAATCAACTTCTTTACCCATCTAGTGTTACCAAAACATCTAATCAGGTTTGGTTTTTACAAAGTACAAAAGCAAGGTAAACAGAGAGGTTTCCTCCACCAACTGAACAATTGTTAAAGTTGTTTTTGAAGCTAAGCCTTTATTTCAGTTTAGATGATTGTGAGATCAAAGTGGACAATAATTTTTCCACATCAATAATTTAACACCACAGTCCCAGGAATCCTATGTAACTTTCCAGTATAATAAGGAACCAGTATTTCTTTCATCCTTCTGACTCCAAGGGAGCTAACAGAGCATTATGATCCTTTGCTGTTTTTTTCTCCTGGGGTCTTAGCTCTCAATTTATATAAACTCATCATATTTGAAATATACTATTATATATTTGTGTGGACATTCTTTCTCAGTTATTTTTAATACTGGGAATTTTAATGTAATCAATATCAATGTTTTGTAATTTATTTAGTAATTTCTAAGCTAAAAAAGTCCTTCTTACCTAGAAATAAGCTAAATATTTATCCATAGATAAATCTGTAGATTATTTCCTCAATTTGTGTGTGTATGTGTGTGTGTTTAGCATCTCATTCCTAAATCCTACTGAAATTTGTTTTTCACTTGGAATAAAGTGATGATATTAAGTGACTTTTAAACAAATAATTAAATAACTTTTTAACACTATTTCCTGAAAAATTGACTCAACTTCCACAATGATTTTTGATGTCAGCTTTTATCATATATCACTGTATATATTAAAAGCTATTTCCGGGTGCCGTATATTTTTATCATTGATTTTATCAATGATTATCATTGTACCCTGATGTAAAAATATTTTTATTTTTATCATTTGAGTTTTGGTTTTTCATTTCTTTACAAAAACATTTTAATATATTACTTTATTTTTCATGCGATAATATCTAAAATTGAATAATATATTCAATATAATATTAACAATATATAGTAACTAACATTTGTTGAAAGTTTGTTTATGCCAGGCACTATTCAATGTACAGTATACAGTACAGATGAAAAAAGCTGAGGGTATCACAATCCCAGATTTCAAGATGTACTACAAAGCTGTAGTCATCAAAACAGTATGGTACTGGCACAAAAACAGACACACAGATCAAAGAACAGAATAGAGAGCCCAGAAATACATCTAAGCTTATATGATCAGTTAATCTATAATAAAGAAGGCAAGGATTTATAGGGGGGCTAAGATAGTCTCTTCAACAATTGGCACTGGGAAAACTGGACAGCAACATACAAAAGAATAAAACTGGACCACCTTCTAACATCATACACAAAAATAAACTCAAAATGGATTAAACACCTAAATGTGAGACCAGAAACCAAAAAACTCCTAGAAGTAAACGTAGGCAGCCATTTCTTTGATACCAGCCATAGAAACATTTTTCTAGGTATGTATTCTCAGGCAAGGGAAACAAAAGCAAAAATAAACTATTGGGACTATATTAAAATAAAGGCAACCTACAGAGTGGGGGAATATATTTGTAAATAATATATCCAATAAGGAATTAATGTCCAAAATATATAGAGAGCTTATACAAGTCAACTTAAAAAACAAAAAACGAACAAACCCATGAAAAAAATGGGCAGAGAGACATTTCTCCAAAGAAGACATACAGATGGCCAACACGCACATGAAAAGATGCTCAGCATTACTAATCATCAGGAAAATGTAAATCAAAACCACAATGGGATAGTACCTTACACCTGTCAGAATGGTTAAAATCAAAAAGACAAGAAGTAACAAGTGCTGGAGAGGATGTGGAGCAAGGGGAACCCTTGTGCAGTTGGTAGGAATGTAAATTGGGGCAGCTACTGTAGGAAACATTATGGAGTTTCCTCCAAAAATTAAAAATAGAAATACCATATGATCCAGTAATTCCACTACTGGGTATTTACTCAGAGAAAACAAAACACTATTTGAGAAGAATATGCATCCCTATGTTTACTGCAACATTATTTACTATAGCTGAGATATGGAAGTCATCCAAGTGTCCATCCACAAATAAGTGGATAAAGTGGCATATACATACAGTGAAATTTTAATCAGCCATTAAAAAAAAATGAGATCTTACCATTAGCAACAACATGGATGGACCTAGAGGGTATAATGCTAAGTGAATTAAGTCAGACAGAGAAAGACAGATACCATATGATTTCACTCTTACATAGAATTTAAGAAACAAAATAAAAACAAAAAGACAAAGTACTTCATATAATGTATGTTAATTTTATGTGTCAGCCTGGCTGACTATGTGAGCAAACATTATTCTGGATATTCTCATGAGAGTTTCTTGAATTAATTTTTTGAATTAATATTTAAGTTGGTGGACTTTGAATAAAATAGTGTCTTTCATAATATGAGTGGGCTTCATCCCATCATTTGAAGGACTGATTAGAACAAAAGACTGATCTCCCCAGTGCAGAAGGTCTTCACACTTGAACTACACCATTGGTTCTTCCCTGGGTCTCCAGGCTGTTCGTGCTCCCTGAAGATTTTGGATTCCCTAGCCTCCATAATCACATGAGCCAATTCCTTAAAATAAATTTCTCTCCCTCTCTTTTTTCTTTCCCTCTCTCTCTCTCTGATATAAAATATATATTTTATATTATGATATACAATATTTATCTATTATCCATTGTATAGCATGTTTTATATTAAATATACCATATTATATGATATAATAATATATATTGTAAATATACATCTATAGACATATATACACATATATACATATACATCTCATTGGTTCCGTTTCTCTAGGCAACTGTGACTAATAAATATGTACAAGGTCATTTGTTCATTACAACTAGGTATATTTTTACCACCTTTCTTTTACAGATAAGTTCACTGAGTCTGGAAAGCTTAAATGTCTTGTCCAACATCATTCCATCAGTAAGTGGCCGAAAGAGGATTCAAACTCATTGCCCACAATCTTAACAGTACAAACATATTTCTTCAGATCAATGAAGCTAACTTTTAAAACTTTCTTCAAAGAAGATCCTTATACCTTTTTTGGAAGATCAAAATATTTGAGAGTAAGTTCTCAAAGTGATTATCAAAAAACAATTCCTTTGTTATTTGCCTTTCTCACTCTCATTTCCTTGTGAATTAACAATTTAGGTATTCAGTAGCTATATGACATATGATAATACCATTGCTTTGATGTTAACAAATAATGAGTCTATTTCTATTAATTTTGAATCAATTAATAGGTATTTTAAAAATTTCTTTAAGTTTAACTTTCAATATAGTTAATATTTATTGATATAATCCGTACAAACAAAAGCCCTTTGGGATCCTGAATAATTTATTAATTTGAAGAGTTCCCAAGACCAAGAAGTTTGAGAACTGCTGTTCTGGATTCAACATAAAAATTAAGATATTTTTGTGAAATGAGTCCATTTGTCAGTTTAGCAGATGCATTTTTTTTACCATTTCTATAAAATTCTTTAATTCTTACTAAACTCATGTCTGGGTAAGAGAGGGGGAAAAAAATAAACCTAAAATGAGTCTTCACAAATATCTTGAATGCTATTTTCAATTTTTAGTGTTTTTAATTTGGCCATGGTCAGAAAAATTTAGGCCCCGGGTCTATAGTCCAGTTGTAATTGTTACCAATTTTATCCAATTACAGTTGGATAAATGTTATCTTACCTTCTTAATGGCAAGTGAAAGACTAACAGGACACTTCCCAAGCATTTTGAAATGTCCAATATTGGGCATTTGCAAGAGGGCCCACTGAAAATGCATGTGGTGGAGAAAAGCTCTGCGTGCTGGCGCCTGGGTGCACAGTGACTCTGCACTTTCTGGTCCAGTTTCCTGTGGGCTGCCTGGGGGCGGTCCACATCCCCTGGGCATTCTCCCAAGTGTGGGGCGACAGCCATAACAATTTAAGATCACTTTGCTGAGCCTTTTGGAGGAGCAGCGCAGAGCTGAGGCAGAATGAAGGGAGCCTCCTGACTGTTACATCAGTAACCTTTGGAGATGCAGAATGACTCAGCTCCAGGGCAGAAACAGGAGGAAATCCAGAAGGCTCCGCTTCCCCCTCCATATTTGGCAAATCTGTGTTCTCCCAGCCTACCGTTAGACAACAAAAAGTTGTCCCCTCAGTGTTATTAGACGACTCAATGAGATGAAACAAAGGAACCCCAGGCTGAGTCCTCTCTCTTACCACTGTTGTGGAGCGTCTTGTTCTGTCAAAATCAACACCATCATTCCCCATGTTTGTATAGAACCATCTTGGTTTAAAAGCGCTCTCATGTTTATTATCTCTCAAGGACGCTTATAAGCTTTACTTATCTCTGAAGTAAACCAGGCAAGTATTGTTATCCTTATTTCATAGATCAGAAAGCTGAGAATCCAGAGGGTCAAGCAATTTACTCAAGGTCACAGGTAGCAACAGCCTTGCCAAGGCCCAAAAGCCAGCTCATCTGGTTTCAATCCCACGTTGTGTCCACTGCCTTTACAGATGGCACACAGGGCAGGCTTCCTCATTATATGTGACATTACCTAACCGCAGGCATGTTTTCTCGACAAACGTATTTGGAAGAAAAGTAGAGAGACGAAACGAAAAAAGTGAAGATGAAAAAGGAAGAGAAATAAATCAGGGGGAAATGCACTTCCTTTTGTAAAATGTACTGCTTTCGTTTCTTTTCTTTCTTTCTTTCTCTCATTTCTTTACTAATTACATGTAGAAAGTCTGCGGTCATCACTGTCAACTTGAAGGGTTAAAAGTATTTTGAACATCCACCAAAGTCAGCATGTGAAGTAGTATAAAAACACCCACTGACACAAGTTTCTCTTTACAGGTGTCAATGGCGAAAATGAATGAGGGTGCAGAGGCTCTGATATTGAGACAGGAGTCCCAGAATGCACCAGGATGCTCCCCCAGGGTCCAGAAGGGTGAGAGGTGGCCACTTGTGAATGCAGAATGGTCTTCTGTGGGACGTGCTAGAGTTTCTTTAGCCATTAATTACTTTTACAGCTGCCGCTCTAAAAACAGAAGGGATAAAAATTGCACTGTTTGTTCCACTGAAAGTGCAGAAAGGACCAGCAAAAAGAAACCCACAGTCTCTGCCTTGCAAATGAATCAAATAAGATTCTCCTTTAATGTGTGTTTGCTTATTTGAAAATCACTTATGAGAGCGTACTGACAAATAAAATATGAACACACAAAAATTACCAACCTCTAGGCACTTCGATTTCTGATTTATGTGCCTGTTCTCTCTTCTCTCATTAATTTGGCATAAAATAGTTGTTTATTATTTATACAGTCAGACCCCTTTATGGGGTATGCTATATATAATACACTGACATTCTTTCTGTTCATGAGTTTACACCTTGAAATAACTTTATGTTTATATCTGGATTAAAAATAATGAATTACTGGATGGGGTTCAAGATTTTCTCAATCACAGCAAATTCTCTTTCTTGGAAATATGTTGCAGCCAGGTTCTAGTGCATTAAAGTGTGGTAATGGTCTTCGGATCACATACAAGTCTTAAAGAAAACCATGGAAACATTCCTATTTAACAGGTAAATTATAGCATAAACAAGCCACTGTGTGAAAAACAATGCCAGAATTTTCTTCACTTCTCCCAGTTACAATATTTTTTTCAGATGTATTTAGAATCGGTTATTATAAACCCTCATCAGTAGTGGTTAACAGTGTAAGCTCTGGAGGATACAGCCAGAAGATACAATGTTGGCCTTATTACTTTTGGTTTCATGACCTTGAACAATTTCGTGTACCTCCCCAAGTCTTGGCCTTCTTTCCTGTAAAATGGAATAATAAAGGGACCTATCTCATAGAGTTGCTAGAGGCATTTAATAGATAGGACTTATTAGAAACTTGGTATAGAGGTGGATACATAATAAAAGTTCAGTAAAGGCGAGCTCTTATTCTTATTTTTAATCTCTAGAATCCCTTTTTCTGCTTTTACCTACAGAAAGATGGCAGAGAGCACAAGCATACTAATTCTGCCCATTAATAAGCGTCATGTAAATATATATTTGGTAAATGGGAAAATGAGAAAAACATGCATATCAGGATCATTTAGTATAAAGTGTAAACAATTAAGGGGATTTAAACATCAATGTTTAAACTGAAGATAACACCAAAAAGGAAATTTAAGTTGAGGAATATAAAATTTAAGGTCTGATCAAAGAATTTAGTAAATATACACTTCTTAGTTACCTTTGGGGATAACTAAGGTTGTTGTGTGTTTGTTTTGACTTATTCTCTTTATTAGCTATCTATTACCTATCTATCAAAACCAGAATCATTGCTTTTACTTTCAATCTGTCACCGGGTTTGTGTCAATGTTTCCTCACTGACATCACTTTTTTTTTTTCATTCCCAATATTATCTCCTAGGTGAAGTCCCCACACCTGGATTAATGTAACATTCTCCTAGGTATTGTCTCTGTCTTTGAGTATCTTCTTTCTTGTAGCCAGTCCTGCATTTTGCCTACAGATTAATTTTCCTCAAAAACTTGTTTCACCTCTCTGATTTTCCACTGCTTACATGGTAAGATTCTGATTCCCTAATTTAGCTTTTAAGCCTCCATACAATCCAACTTCAACCTACCTTTTTATCTCCATCCCCTCATCCCTCCTCTCCCTCCAAACCACCCCAGTTAGAAGGAAGCCATCTGGCAGAATAGGAATTGTGGACAGAGCAGGCTGCCCTGTCAGCCCCAATCCTAGCATCAAGCCACTTGAACTAAAAGTTCAGGTTTTCTGAATTATGGAACAAGCATTGCATGTACATGCTGGGTATGGAAATGTGAGCTTGACCCATTGGTAAGGGTCTTGCTTTAATCCGTGGAGTGGGCAACTCATCTACTTTCTGTGTTTTTCCACTAATCTTCTAGATGGAGATTGCAAAACTCTATAGAGATAGAGGATGGCTGGCAACCAAAGAGAGATTTAGGGCATCAGTAGTGAGAATTTTTAATGAGTCCTTTAGCCAAACTCAGGAGGTCTGGAATCAATGGGGGAGGTGTTCAGGGTTGGGGAAAGCTAGAAATAGTGCTACTGGGAGAGTAAGCACGCTCGTTCAAAGACCACCGGGAACCTGCCTCTCTCTTCTGTACTCTACCCTCCCTAAACCTGCACTCTTCTAGTGGGAAGGAGTGCTCCAAAGTACAAATCATGGGGGGTTCTGGACTAGACTGACTGAAAATAGCAGGGACTTACTAGACTGTGGTGAGAATCAGAGTTGAGTGGGTGCTGGGGTCACAGGTCTGGGGAACTATCTGGTCAGATTTGGGTCCAGCCACTGGGGGCAATAGTTCCCTCGCAAGATCCTCAGATCTTGAGGATCCTCAGATCTTGAGGATCTCCCTGTGGGAGAAAACCTGAGTTCAAGGTCTCAATAGTTCCCAGCTTTCTTTGGCTCCATGGAAATTTCCTCATGGATGTACTTTGGGTGTGGTGTTTAGACTATCATCTACCCAGAATCTTCTATGATTCCTGGGTGATATTTACTATATTTTTATATCACTAAAATTTTTTTGGAAAAATGGTAAATTTCTTGAGCTCCTACTGTATCAAGTGTAGAACCTAATCATATTGCTTCTAATCTTCATGTTATCAAGGTCACTTTATCAATGAAGAAACTGAGGATCATTTAGGTTAAGTGATAGAACACGACCCTAAAGGAGTCTTTACCTGCCTTGAGCCCAAGGTCTTACAGGTTTCTTCATGAAGATCTACAGATCTATTACCTTTCTTTCTCATTTGCCACCCCCCCCCCCCGCCCCAAGCTTTGACCTTTCTGTCATCTCCAGCAAAGTTCAGAACACAGGTTCTGACTCTGAGCTGAGACATACTATACGGAATTTTCTGTTGCTCTTTCTCCACCTGCTTTGAACACAGAATGGAATTCGAGGATGTAAAATGTAAACATTACAGTTCCCATGTTATTCTTTATAGAGATTTAAAAGAAAATATAGAAATCAAAGCAAAGCTAATAACTCAGGATTGTATCTGTTAGCTATAACAAAATAAAGTAGTCCCAGGGTATAGGAAAAGTTACCTCTCTAAGATAAATGCAAGATATTTACAGAGCACACTCATAAAAAATTTATGCTGTACTATTTTCTGGCCTTCAAGCCAGGCATTCAATGTGTCAACAAATCTTTAGAGGGAAACTATTATGTGACAAGCATGGTGTAGGTGGCTACTCTGCATTTGCCTTGTTTTAGGAGTTTCATTTTTCCTACTGAGTTTCTTACAAACTTTGCAACATTCCTATAATCAGGTTAACTATTCTAAAATTTTAAATAAATTATGTCAAATGATATGCAAGCAGTATGAGTGAGTATTTTTTAAGACTCTATTGGATTTATTCACTTTTATGACTTTTTGGTCAGGGAAAAATGAGACATTTTTTCTTATATAATAACATTCTTGTAACTTACAATTTGGTTTGTAATTACAGTGGTTTTTACTTCAAAAACTGATATTTGGATGTTGGATCAACTCGCAAATGACTTAGCTACAGCTCTCATTTTTCCAGATCTATCTTGCTCAAGCTGTTTTAAAAAACAAACCAAAAAAAGCCAAACACTTTCTCTATCACTAAAGTTTAATCAGACTAGTGATCCAAGTCATAAAAACACCTCACAATGGGTATCAATTAAAGAAAAAAAAAACCCCACGACCCCAATTCTTAATATATTCTACCTATTAGAAGACATTTCATTAGCAAGCAATTTGTCTCATTCTCAAAAATCAACTTTAACCACTTTATCCATGTGATTTATGTCCATTTGATACCCAAATTATCCATTTAGCTAATTTGTTCCTGTGTCAACATGCACCATAAAATCCCACTGAATGGTTTCTCCTTGGTTTCCCTTTGTAACTTTTCTTGTCTCTTCGTCCTGCCCCCTGCTTTCCCAGGAGAGCTATATGACTTGTGTGAGGTGCTCAGTTATAGAACAGAGCTACACATAGAATGTGTAACACACCCAGATGGTAAGGGCTCCACCAGAGCTGAGAAGGTCATTCTCTGGAAAACCTGAGAACTGGTCTCTTACTTAAAAACATCAGAACTCTTGCACTAAGAACCGGGCACCAATCCAGGTGTACGAAGTTGCTTTTTGTGTGTGTGTGTGTCCATTCTAAGAAGTTATCATTTCCATGAGAATGAGGTGCTTATTCCACCACATAAATTTTAAGTTTGGAAAGCATCTCTTTGTAGTTCTAATTTCTTTGAGGATAGTATTTTTCAGGCTTGTTTGTCTTCCATGTTTGGACATCTGAGATGACCATGTTTGGACATCACATTCTGAGGTTCTGCATCCTCAGTGTTCTAGCTTATGGCAGCCTATGCCAGCACTCTGTAGCTAAAGTAAAAGTGGAAATAATTAGGAACTTAAGCCTACTCATGCCAAAACCTGTGTTTCCTAATTTAACAGGTTTTATTTTGCTATATCTATAACATTGTTTCAAATCACTCCTTCATTTTGGAAATGCTAATTTTTTATATAATGCTTTTTTTTTTTTTTTGCTTTTCCTACAGAGCAGTGAGTGAAGTATATCTATTACAATATAGTTGATTGCTATCACATCATTATATCTCCTTTATTAACAATCTCTAATATATTAGGTATTGCACTGACAGGTACTAAAATATCTTTTTTTTTTTTAATTTATTTGATAGAATTCACAAGTAGGCAGAGAGGTGGGCAGAGAGAGGAAGGGAAACAGGCTCCCCGCTGAGCAGAGAGCCCAATGCAGGGCTTGATCCCAGGACCCTGGGATCATGACCTGAGCCGAAGGCAGAGGCTTTAACCCACTGAGCCACTCAGGCACTCCCTAAAATATCTTTTTATAAGTACTGCTAACAAGATAAACTTGTCAGTAGATTGCTCTGATATGCATTTTA
The DNA here is from genome assembly GCF_964662115.1 of Mustela nivalis. NCBI lineage: Eukaryota > Metazoa > Chordata > Mammalia > Carnivora > Mustelidae > Mustela > Mustela nivalis. Next base: position 65,013,362 of record NC_139024.1, read on the forward strand.
TATTATTTTTAAATAATATCTCAACATGAAATTATTTCTGTTTGACCCAAAGGTTCAGGTTGCTACTGGGAACCAAGTTTTGAGAATCAAAGCTTGTTTCATTCTTGTTAAGTAAAGCAATGCATTACTGATCTTGGCTTTAACCTAAATGGACATTTTCATGACTTTTATGGATTAAATGTTTACATTCCCCCCCCCAAATTTACATATCAAAGCCCTAACCCCAGTGTGGCTGTATTTGGAGATGGAGTCTCTAAGGAAATAATTAAGGGTAAATAAGGTCATAAGAGTGGGGCCCTGATCCAATAGGATTAATGTACTTAAAAGAAGAGACTTCATAGAACTCACTGTCTCTCCATTTACATGTGCCAAAGAAAGACACCTAGCAAGAAAGTGGCCATCTGCAAGCCAAGGGGTAGTCCTCACCAGACACCAATCCTACTGGCATTTTGATCTTAGATTTCCATTCCCAAGACTATAAACAAATAATTTTTTGTTGTTTGAACTACCCAGGCTATGATATTTTGTTATTGCAGCCTAACTAGACTAATGCAGTGATTTAATTTCTTTAAAAAGTTCAGCTAGGTGAACCATGAGAGATTATGAACTCTGAAAAACAATCTGAGGGGTTTGAAGTGGTGGGGGATGGGAGGTTGGGGGAACCAGGCGGTGGGTATTGGAGAGGGCACGGATTGCATGGAGCACTGGGTGTGGTGCAAAAATAATGAATACTGTTATGCTGAAAATTAAAAAAAAAATTTTTTTTAAGTTCAGCTAGTTTTTCTTCAATTGGGAGATGCACAACATAAAGATAACACAATATTAGGTTTTCCAAAATAAATTTCTCTATTGGGGTACTTCAAAACTGGGATCACTTTTGGCTTTAGGTCTTTCTCTAAAATATCACTAAAAAATGAACATGACTGTTGAAATCTTTTAAAACCAACTTAAAGCAACCAATCTAGGCATATGTCAGCAATGACATTCAAGATTTGTCATTGTTTTGAACATTCACATAAGGTATAGCAAGTTAGTTTATTGTCATATATAGATCTGTAGAAATTGCTAAGAAATTGAAAGTAAAGAAAAACATAAGTTCTAGGCAGTTTATAAAATGAAATCTTGTTCTTGATATTTATTCCTTAAATTATTTAGAGTTAAGCAATATTAACTATATAGTTCTACAGGTAAGCAATGGAGTTATATAACTAAGTCAATAAAGTCAAGGACATTTAGTAAGAATAATGTTTTGTTTGATAAAGAAACATTTAATTATTTAATTGTTATAGAATGCAGAACTATATCAACTTCTAGCATCTTGCACAATAAAGAAAAATTTTTTCATTGTTATCCCCAAAGAATGAATAAATGCAATTTTCAAAAGGTCACAAAATGCTCTCTCTCAAGATGTTAGCATTTCATAATTATTTATTTTTTCTGTGGATTTTTATGGCTCAGAAAATAAGAATTAACTTTGTACTTAATTATTGGAAAAACAAACCTAGAAAGATATAGATTAAATTTAAATCAAGCTGTAAATATTTGTAATTCAAACAATACAAACCATTTTCAACCTGGGCAAAGGTAACAAATCAATATAATACTGTTCAACACCACCAGATGGATTGGGGCTGATGTGACTAAAAAATGACAATGCTGTCCCAAAATAACTAGATTTGAAAATAGTATACCTGTAAAATTTAAACTAATGGCTGACACTAGATGAGAACTTGATTAATGGTATTCCCACACACATCCAGGTTTTTCTTCCTGACATTGGTTGTATTTGTAATTAAGTCATCATTTGCATAATTGCTTGTGTGACAAGAAACTGTAAGCTCCATTGGGATGGGACTACATCTGTCTTGTTCACAGCTGTGTTGCCAGTATTTACAACAGTGAACTCTCAATAACTATTTGACAGATTAGTGAACAAATGGAAGGGGATTGTATGAGCATCTACAGTTTAGTGGATCTATAAATGAACGCAAAATTAACAGATAAATTTGTAAATATGAGTAATAGAACAAAACAGAAAGAAGACCACACCTCAGGATTATTTGGATGTCGGAAGGTGAAAAAAAACAAGGACCTATGGAAAGTGATTTATCCTATTTCCTAACAGAAATATCTCACTTAGTAAATTCGATTGAGTTTTTTTTAATGGCAAATACTCAGGTGACTGGATGATTCAGTCAGTTGAGCATAGGACACTTGATTTAGGCACAGGTCACAATCTCATGGATCATAGGACCAAGCTTCACAATAGGCTCCATGCTCAGCTGGGAGTCTGCTTGAAGATTCTCTCCCTCTGTCCCTCCCCCAACTTGTATGCCTGCTTTCTCTCTGTATCCCTAAAATAAATAAATAAATCTTTAAAAAAGATTTAAAAAAAAATAGCAAATACCCAGTTCACAATTCATTTGGTCAGAACGCATTCGGTAAGAATATTCCTTCTGTTACTGTGAGGAGTAGCTACAGGGTATAAAAATATTAGAAACTAATTTAAATGTATGAATCAAGAATTTTTAAAAATTCACAACTGTAGCCACCATAAAAAAATCATGACTTTCTAGAGGGCTTAAAAGAGGAAATTAAAAAAAACTGGTACAAAAAGATTGGGATCATTCCCTGCATATTTTAGACCACAATGCTCTGAATCTAGAACTCAATCACAAAAGGAAAGTTGGAAAGAACCCAAATACATGGAGGTTAAAGAGCACCCTACTAAAGAATAAATGGGTCAACCAGGAAATTAAAGAAGAATTGAAAAAAATCATGGAAACAAATGATAATGAAAACACAACTGTTCAAAATCTGACAGCAAAGGCAGTCCTGAAAGGAAAGTATACAGCAATACAAGCCTTTCTCAAGAAACAAGAAAGATCTCAAATACACGACCTAACCCTACACCTAAAGGAGCTGGAGAAAAAACAACAAAGAAAGCCTAAACCCAGCAGGAGAAGAGAAATAATAAAGATCAGAGAACAAATTGATGAAATAGAAACAAACAAACAAACAAACAAACAAACAAAACAGTAGAACAAATCAATAAAACTAGGAGCTGGTTCTTTGAAAGAATTAATAAGATTGATAAAACCCTGGCCAGACTTATCAAAAAGAAAAAAGACCCAAATAAATAAAATCATGAATGAAAGAGGTGAAATCAAAACCAATACCAAAAAAATGCAAACAATTGTAAGAACATATTGTGAGCAGCTACATGCCAGCAAATTTGACAATATGGAAGAAATGAATGCATTCCTACAGGCATATAAACTACCAAAACTGAACGAGGAAGAAATAGAAAACCTGAACAGACCCATAACCAGTAAGGAGATTGAAACAGTCATCAAAAATCTCCCAACAAACAAGAGCCCAGGGCCAGACGGCTTCCCAGGGGAATTCTACCAAACATTTAAAGAAGAATTAATACCTATTCTCCTGAAACTGTTCCAAAAAAATAGAAATGGAAGGAGATTTCCAAACTCATTTTATGAGGCCAGCATCACCTTGATCCACAACCAGACAAAGACCCCATCAAAAAAGAGATTTACAGACCAATATCCTTGATGAACACATATGCAAAAATTCTCAACAGAATACTAGTCAGTAGGATCCAACAGTACATTAAAATGATTATTCACCACAACCAAGTGGGATTTATTCCTCGGCTGCAATTTGGTTCAACATCTGCAAATCAATCAATGTGATACAAAAAATAAATAAAAGAAAGAACAAGAACCATATAATTCTCTCAATAGATGCTGAAAAAGGATTTGACAAAGTAAAGCATCCTTTCTGGATCAAAACTCTTCAAAGTGTAGGGATAGAGGGTACATACCTCAATATCATCCAAACCATGTATGAAAAATCCACAACAAATATCATTCTCAATGGAAAAAACTGAGAGATTTCTTCTAAGGTCAGGAATATGGAAGAGATGTCCACTATCACCACTGCTACTCAACATAGAACTAGAAGTCCTAGCTTCAGCAATCAGACAACAAAAAGAAATAAAAGGCATCCGAATCAGCAAAGAAGAAGTCAAACAATCACTCTTTGCAGATGATATGATACTTTATGTGGAAAACCCAAAGGACTCCACTCCAAAACTGCTAGAACTCATACAGGAACTCATAAAAGTGTCAGAATACAAAATCAATGCACAGAAATTAGTTGCATTTCAATACACCAACAGCAAGACAGAAAAAAGAGAAATTAAGGAGTCAATCCCATTTACAATTGCACCCAAAACCATAAGATACCTAGTTTTAAACCTAACCAAAGAGGCAAAGAATCTATACCCAGAAAACTATAAAGTACTCATGAAAGAAATTAAGGAAGACACAAAGAAATAGAAAAATGTTCCATGTTCATGGATTGGAAGAACAAATATTGTAAAAATGTCTATGCCATCTAAAACAATCTACACATTTAATGCAACCCCTATCAAAATACCATCCATTTTTTCCCCAAAGAAATGGAAGAAATAATCCTAAAATTTATATAGAACCAGAAAAGACCTCGAATAGCCAAAGGAATATTGGAAAAGAAAGCCAAAGTTGGTGGCATCACAATTCTGGACTTCAAGCTTTATTACAAAGCTGTCATTATCAAGACAGCATGGTACTGGCACAAAAACAGACATATAGATCAATGGAACAGAATAGAAAGCCCAGAAATAAATCCACAACTCTATGGTCAACTAATCTTCGACAAAGCAGGAAAGAATGTTCAATGGAAAAAAGACAGCCTCTTCAATAAATGGTGTTGGGAAAATTGGACAGCCACATGCAAAAAAATGAAATTGGACCATTTCCTTACACCACACACGAAAATAGACTCAATATGAGAAAGGAATCCATCAAAATCCTTGAGGAGAACACAGGCAGCAACCTCTTTGACCTCAGCCGCAGCAACATTTTCCTAGGAACAACACCAAAGGCAAGGGAAGCAAGGGCAAAAATGAACTATTGGGATTTTATCAAGATCAAAAGCTTTTGCACAGCAAAGGAAACAGTTAACAAAACCAAAAGACAACTGACAGAATGGGAGAAGATATTTGCAAACGACATATCAGATAAAGGGCTAGTGTCCAAAATCTATAAAGAACTTAGCAAACTCAACACCCAAAGAACAAATAATCCAATCAAGAAATGGGCAGAGGACATGAACAGACATTTCTGCAAAGACGTCCAGATGGCCAACAGACACATGAAAAAATGCTCCATATCTCTCGGCATCAGGGAAATACAAATCAAAACCACAATGAGATATATCACCTCATACCAGTCAGAATGGCTAAAATTAACAAGTCAGGAAATGACTGATGCTGGCAAGGATGCGGAGAAAGGGGAACCTTCCTACACCGTTGGTGGGAATGCAAGCTGGTGCAACCACTCTGGGAAACAGCGTGGAGGTTCCTCAAAATGTTGAAAATAGAACTACCCTATGACCCAGCAATTGCACTACTGGGTATTTACCCTAAAGATACAAACGTAGTGATCCGAAGGGGCACGTGCACCCGAATGTTTATAGCAGCAATGTCCACAATAGCCAAACTATGGAAAGAACCTAGATGTCCATCAACAGATGAATGGATAAAGAAGATGTGGTATATATACACAATGGAATACTATGCAGCCATCAAAAGAAATGAAATCTTGCCATTTGCGACATCTTGGATGGAACTAGAGGGTATCATGCTTAGTGAAATAAGCCACGTGGAGAAAGACAACTATCATATGATCTCCCTGATATGAGAAAGTGGTGATGCAACATGGGGGGTTAAGGGGATAGGAGAAGAATAAATGAAACAAGATGGGATTGGGAGGGAGACAAACCATAAGTGACTCTTAATCTCACAAAACAAACTGAGGGTTGCTGGGGGGAGGGGGTTTGGGAGAAGGGGGGTGGGGTTATGGACATTGGGAAGGGTATGTGCTATGGCGAGTGCTGTGAAGTGTGTAAACTTGGCGATTCACAGACCTGTACCCCTGGGGATAAAAATATATGTTTATAAAAAATAAAAATTTTTTTAAAATTTGTCAAAAAAATGTACCATAAAATTATTTTCTGAAAAGGAAATAAAATGAAACTTTGCAAAAAAAAAAAAAAAAAAGAAAAAAGAAAAGAAATGGAAAAACATTCCATGCTCATTGGAAAAACAAATACTGCGAAAATGTCTATGCTACCTAAAGCAATATACACATTTAATGCAATCTCTATCAAAATACCATCCATTTTTTTTTCAAAGAAATGGAACAAATAATCCTAAAATTTATATGGAACCAGAAAAGACCTTGAATAGTCAGAGAAATGTTGAAAAAGAAAGTTGGTGGCATCACAATTCCAGACTTCAAGCTCTATTACAGAGCTGTCATCATCAAGACAGCTGGTACTGGCACAAAAACAGACACATAGATCAGTGGAACACAATAGAGAGCCCAGAAATAGGGGTACCGGATAGCTCAGAGGGTTAAACCTCTGTCTTCGGCTCAGGTCATGATGTCAGGGGCCTGGGATTGATCCCCACATTGGGCTCTCTGCTCAGTGGGAATCCTACTTCCTTCTCTCTCTCTCTGCCTGCCTCTCCACCTACTTGAGATTGAAATAAATAATATCTTAAAAAAAAAAAAAAAGCCCAGAAATAGACCCTCAACTCTATGGTCAACTAATCTTTGACAAAGCAGGAAAGAATGTCCAATGGAAAAAAGACAGTCTCTTCAACAAATGGTGTTGGGAAAATTGGACAGCCACACACAGAAAAATGAAACTAAACCATTTCCTTATACCACGCACAAAAATAGACTCAAAATAGATAAAAGACCTTAATGTGAGAAAGGAATCCATCAAAATCCTTGAGGAGAACACAAGCAGCAACCTCTTCAACCTCAGCCACAGCAACTTCTTCCTAGAAAACATCGCCAAAGGCAAGGGGATCAAAGGCAAAAGTAACTAATGGGATTTCATCAAGATCAAAAGCTTTTGCAGAGCAAAGGAAACAGTCAACAAAACCAAAGACAATTGACAGAATAGGAGAAGATATTTGCAAACAACATATCAGATAAAAGGCTAGTATACAAAATCTATAAAGAACATATCAAACTAAAAAAAAAAAACCATATCAAACTCAATACCCAAAGAACAAAGAATCCAATCAAGAAATGAACAGAGGACATGAACAGACATTTCTGCAAAGAAGACATCCAGATAGCCAACAGACACATGAGAAAGTGCTCCACATCACTAGGAATCAGGAAAATACAAATCAAAACCGCAAGGAGATACCACCTCACACCAGTCAGAATCGCTAAAATTAACATGTCAGGAAATGACAGATGCTGGGGAGGATGTGGAGAAAGGGGAAGCCTCCTACACTGTTGATGGGAATACAAGCTCGTGCAGCCACTCTGGAATACAGCTCTATTTGAAAAGAGAGCTCCCCTATGACCCAGCAATCGCACTAGTGGGTATTTACTCTAAAGATATGAATGTAGTGATCCGAACGGGAATGTGCACCTGAATGTTTATAGCAGCAATGTCCATAATAGCCAAACTATGGAAAGAACCTAGATGTCCATCAACAGATGAATGGATAAAGAAGTGGTACATATATACAATAGAATACTATGCAACCGTCAAAAGAAATGAAATCTTGCCATTTGCGACGACGTGGATGGAACTAGAGGGTATTATGCTGAGCGAAATAAGTCAATCATAGAAAGATAGTTATCATATGATCTCTCTGATATGAGGAGTTTGAGAGGCATGGCAGAGGGTCTGGGTTGTAGGGAAGGAAAAAATGAAACAAGATGGGATCTCACAAAACAAACTGAGGGTTGCCGAGGGGAGGGATGTAGGGAAAGGTGGTTGAGTTATGGACATTGGGGAGGGTATATGCTATGGTGAGTGCTGTGAAGTGTGTAAACCTGGCAATTCACAGACCTGTACCCCTGGGGCTAATAATACATTATATGTTAATTTTTAAAAAAGGAAATCCAGCCATGATTTAAATATATTCTTACTCACTAGGTTATTAATGAACTTGATTCTTTGCAGAAAGATCTGTGCTATTGAGAGAATTTTCTGAATGAAAGCAGTAAGTACGTTCCAAAGGATTAAATTGTTTCTTATTGTGAGTGAAAGAGTTATGTGTTTTTAAAAAATTCAATGCAACTATTCAAAGACATCTTATAATAATAGAGCTTGAGGGGGTATCGTGTGCTTCATAAATCATGCTTGTATGTGTGCATTTTTCTTCTCATTATCTTGTTTCTCTTTCTGGTTTTTTGCTTTTCCATTTTTTCCCTTTTTTTGTTTGTTTGTTTTTGTTCTTTTAAAAATTTGATGGTTTTTTGTTTTATTTGTTTTCTTCCTGTCACTATAATCAATTGAGGCACTGCAGTTTTTGTTTGTTGTCCTAGGAGTTGATTTCATTTGTTGATTAAGAATGATAAAGTCATTCAACAGACATTACAGACACCTGCAGGCAATATGAGTGATTGTGGAGATTTGACAGCACTTACAGCCTCTCACAGATCAAGTAGACATTGATTGCAGCCCAGGGATGCAGAACAGGAAGATAGGCTCTGAGTCTGATTCTAGGTGTGAAATATATAACCACCGCAGAAGAATCTTACTGTACATAAAACTGCTCAACAAATGAGAATTCATACTAGGTAATCCCCCAGGTTTGCTTAGCTTTTTGCAAGTGATGTCTTTTTTTGATATATTGGGAATTCAGCCTGGTAGGACAGTTTAACCTGGCATGCAAGTGAACTTGAACAGCAATTATGCATAGTATCCTATGGATTGTTTTGACTTTTCTGATTTTAATAATTTATACCTACCATAGTGTACATAGTCAATCACAAGAGTTCAATGATAGCTCTAAGAGGTCCTGAAACAAACATTCCAGGGCATGAAAATGGTAACTGTGTAGTAGGGCCTAGATAAAATAATTTGACTTAGAAAGGCTGGAAACAGCTGCTGAAGATAGTTCACAACTTTAAAAAAAATGTATTCATAAAAGCATAATAAAAAATACATTAGTTCAATTTATGTAAATATGTGAGTCTCTATTATGGGATGACCCGCAGAAAAGTGCAATTAAATACAGTAAAATGACAGATTAAATGAAGAGCCTATTCAATGTGATGAGTTTTAAGAATTGTATATACCTGTGGGACTCAAATTCTAATTGGAATCTAGAACATGTCTATAATCTCAGAATGTTTTCTTGTGCCTCTTCCCGGTCAACCTCAGCCCTTCACCCAGAGATTCTGGTACCCTCAGTCATGGACTAGCAGAATCATATAGTATATATTCTTGTGTTTGGCTTCTTTCATGAAGCATAATTTTTTAAAGTTTGTTCATATTATTCCATCTATGAGTATTAGGTCTTTTTATTGGTGAGCTAAAGCAATATCTTATATAAATATACCATAGTTCCTTTATCCTTTCTTCTGTGTGTGGCCATTAAGATCATTTCTAGTCTTTACTTATTTATTAATAAATCTGTTTAGAACATTTTTGTGCATCTTTTCGTGTACACACAAGAAAACATACCTCTTGGGCAAGTGCCTGACTATATGACTGCTGGGTCATAGGGCAGATACATGACTACATTTATAAGAAACTGCTAGACTCACTTCCAAAGTGGTTGTATGCCATTTGACAGCCCTACCAGCAATGTACAAAAATTTCAGTTGCTCTATACCCCCTCCAACATTTGTATTGTCAGTCTTTTTCATTTTAACTGTTTTTAGCAGGTTCATTGTGATGTCTTACTGTAGTTTTAATTTACTTCACTGATAACTAAAGACACTGAGCACTTTTTCATGTGCTTATAATTATACATGCATATATCTCTCTTTATGAAGTACCAATTCAAGCAATTTATGTATTTTTATGGGGTTGTTTTTATCTTATTATCATTGAACTGTGGAAGTATCGGTATGCTTAAGAGAAAAACTTCATATTGCAAATGTTTCCCCTCAATTTGTGGCTTTCATACATATTTTCTTAACACCAGCATTAATAAGTAGAACTTTTTTAAAAAAAGATTTTATTTATTTATTTATTTATTTATTTAGCAGAGAAGACACCCCTAGAGAGGGAACACAAGCAGGGGGAGTGGGAGAGAGAGAAGCAGGCTTCCCACCTAGCAGGCAGCCTGATGTGGGGCTCCATCCCAGGACCCTGCAATCATGACCTGAGCCAGAGGCAGACATTTAACAACTGAGCAACCCAGGCGCCTCCGACAAGCAGTACTTTTTAACTTTGATAAAGTTCTTCTAACCAGAACTACTCTTTCAGATCCTGTGAATCCCTGACCAGGTCACCTATAGCTTCAGGAAGAAGGTTTCCAACTTAGCTTGCAATTCACTCACATCAACAAAATTAAAGGGGGTAAGAGAAACACATGTTCTTATTTGTTCTAGTGAGTTCTAACTTTTCCTCACAGATTTCAGTTTTCCCTCACAGATTCCCTCAGGGTTCATCTCTGCTCTTTTCCACTTCATGTCTGAATTTCCTTGCCAGGTACAGGCCTAACTGGCACAGAGGCAACAGCCTTATATAGACTGCTAACCAGTTCCCACAATGGTTTAAGGTCTAATTCTGAAATAAATTCCTTGTTGTACATCCCATATAGTAGTTCTCTTACCTAATTGAGCCCTAACTGATATGCTCTGGAATGGTCTTCTTGATGTTTACCCTGCTTGGGATTCTTTGAGCTTCTTGGATTTGCTTGAAGTTATACCATCAAGTACAGAAACTCCACTATTGTTTTTCAACTGACTTTTTTCCTTTTATGCTTCAGTTGGGGTAATTTCCATTGCTCCATCTTCAAGTTATTGATAACTTCTTCTACAGTATCGAGTCTGCTGAGGGACCCAGTCAATTAGTTTTAATTTTTGTATTGTATTTTTTAATCTGTAGTATATCCTTTTCTATAGTTTTCATTTTCCTGCTGATTTTTATCATATTCTTTATCTTCTTTTTTCCCCCCTTTAAATCCTTGAGTATTTTTATAATAGCTTTCATAAAGACATGGTCTACTAATTTCATCATTATGTGATTTCTGGGTTTATTTTTGTCAAGTAATTTTTATTTTGGTTATAGGCCACATTTTCCCACTTCTTTTTATGTTTGGTAATCTTTTAACTTATACACTGGACATTATAGATGCTTCATCATTGACAATCTGGATTTTATTGACTTTCTTACTAGAGTGCTAGTAAGAGTCAAATTATTTGCCATAGAGTTTCATTCTTTCAAGCCCTATTGTTAGGGTATGTGAAAGGTCACCTTTTCTCTAGGATTGGATTTGCCCTACTCTTAAGGCATAGCCCTTCTGGAGTCTCTGTTGAATCTGCATTGTTCATAAGGTCCTTTCTTGTGGGTGGGTCAGAACACAAATGTCTTCCTGCTCTGTCTGGCTGTGGGAGTTTGGTTCTCAGCTCTTCAGTATGCATTATTTCCTAGCATTATACTTTGTCTTACCTCAGAATTTCAACCTACATATACACTACTTACTATTCAGCCAAAGATTCTAGGGGATCCCTATTCAGATTTCTGAAACTCCTTCTCTGCCCCACTTACTTCTCTCCAGCAACTTAACCATACAAATTCCAGCTACCTCACCAGCTCTGAATTCTCACCTGTATTTCCTCAGCTCAGGGAGACTGCTGTGCTGTTTGTGCTCCCCTTCCCTGAGCCACAGTCTGGAAAGTGACACCAAGTGGAAAGCTGGTACAATTGCAGGGTTCATTTTTTTGCCTCTCTTCAGGGATCACAGTTTTGCGTGCTTTTTTTCCAAGGTCTAAAAGCAGTGATTTCATACACGTGTTCTAGTTTTCTAGTCGCTAATGGTGAAAGGCTTACTGTGATACCAGTTCCTCCATCATGGTTGAAATTACAATTTATTTGTTCTACTCCTGTTTATTACTGACAGCAAAACAAATCTATTTGTATATATTGTGTTTTTAGAGGCTTAACGTTAAACCAAATAGAATCAACTCCACAGCAAGCAGAATGACTTAAAATTGTTCTTTCATCCCCTTCCCCACCACAGACTGTTTAGGATTTAGCAATCTTAAGAGCAGAGTTATCTGAATGCTCATTTACATTTAAATTTTCATTTTGTTCAGCTCAGTGGTTGTCAAAATTTACTGTGCTTAAGAATGACTATATAGGGGCGCCTGGGTGGCTCAGTGGGTTAAAGCATCTGCCTTCGGCTCAGGTCATGATCCCAGGGTCCTGTGATCGAGCCCCGCATCGGGCTCTCTGCTCAGCAGGGAGCCTGCTTCCTCCTCTCTCTCTGCCAGCCTCTCTGCCTACTTGTGATCTGTCAAATGAATAAAATCTTTAAAAAAAAAAAAAAAAAGAATGACTATATAAATCAATGATCCTCTACTTAATGGGGGTATTTAAAGGTTGTTCCAGGATAGTTTTGACTATAATGTTCAATTTTAGCCCCAGTGTAAAATGTGAAGCCATTGTATGTCACTCATGGATATTAGTTACTTGATTGCATTTGGATTTGTTTATTTTGCGAGAATTTTCAAGGACAACTTAGTACTGTGGAAATGAGATGGAGTGAAGTCATGTTGTATGTAGAGCACCTGGAGGGGGGAAAAACACACAGAGGGAAAACAAAATCTGAGATACTAGGCCTTAGATAGAAAGGAAAATATAATTTGTGTCTTAACTTTTCTTTCAGGTTAGACTGCAAAAAATAATATATATAATAATATTTTTAAAAATATATATATATGTTACACACACACACACACACACTCCAGAACATTAGTGTTAAAGATGGTCTCAATTTAGGTTACAACAAATAGTTTTTAGATTTAAGAAAAATCACAAAAGCAGTACAAAGAATTCTCTTATACTTTCACTCAGATTCCCCAAATTAATATTTACCCTATTTGTTTTCTGCGTCTGTATGTGAAAGTGTGTGTAATTTTTCTGATTTGAGGATAAGTTACAGAAGTAATTAATGACCTTCTGCCCCTAAATACTTTCATGGTGTTTCTTGAAAACAAGCACATTCTTTTATATAACCACCATATGCATAGATCTAGGATCCAATCCAGAGTCACAATTTGCATTTGGTTGCTCTGTGTCTTTAATCTCCTTTAATCTCATATAATTCCTTAATCTTTTATGACTCTCACAATCATGATATTTCTGAAAAGTATAGGTCGCTTATTTTGTAAGATAGCTCCCACTCTGGCTTTGTCTGATGTTTCCTCATAAATTCAGGTTATTCATTTTTGGCAGAAATAGCACAAAAGTGACCTCAGTGCCTCAAGTTAGGAGGTTGAAAAATGGTGATTTTTCTGCTGACTTAAAAAAAAAAAAAAAGATATATCCTGGGTGCCTGGGTGCCTCAGTTGGTTAAGCAACTGCTTTCAGCTTAGGTCATGATCCTGGAGTCCCAGGATCCAGTCTGCATGGGACTCCCTGCTCAGCGGGGAGTCTGCTTCTCCCTCTCACCCTCCCCCCAGGCTCACTCTCAAATAAATAAAATATTTTAAAGATAGATAGATAGGGGCACCTGGGTGGCTCAGTGGGTTAAAGCCTCTGCCTTTGGCTCAGGTCATGATCCCAGGGTCCTGGGATCAAGCCCCACATAGGGCTCTCTGCTCAGCGGAGAGCCTGCTTCTCTTCTCTCTCTGCCTACTTGTGATCTCTGTCAAATAAATAAAACCTTTAAAAAAAAACATAGATAGATAGATAGATTTAAAAAAAGCTAAGATAGTATATCTTTATCATGATTTCCATGGTCCTACATGATCTGGCCTCTGCTTACCTTTAGATTTTACTCAATACACTATACCTCTCATTATGTGACCCAAAGGACACATCTTTTATTTACAGAAAAATATTGCTGGAAAACTCCAATTTCTACTGTATTTACCATTTCTAGAGAGATCTGACATATGTTGAAGTTATGTTTTAATTTGGCTCACAGCATGTTCAATGATGGTTGCTCGCCTCATATAAGAAATAGACAGGAAATATTTGGACACGGAGCAGATGACACCTCCTTCTGTCTTGGTGTATGTTATGATGTCATTTTCTGTGAATGTAGTCAGAGTTAGTTTTTTCCTCCTTTGGTGGGGTGGGAGTGGGTTAAAGTCTTAGAACAAAAATGTTATATGTGTGTTTATTTTATTTTAATTTGCTTTTGTTTTTCAAGAAGAGTTGATTTTTTTTAATATAGTTGACATACAATATTATGTTAGATTTTGGTGTACAACTTAGTGATTAGACAAGTTTATATATTATGCTATGTTCACCACAAGTGTAGCTACCATCTGTCCTGTTACATTGCTCTTATAATGTCATTGACTGTATTCCTTATGCTCTTTTATTCCCATAACTTATTCATTCCATAGCTGAAAGTCTGTATCTCCATCTCCCCTTCACCTGTTTTGCCCAACCCCCCCACTCTCCTCCCCTCTGGCAACCATCAGATTGTTCTCTGTATTTATAGGTCTGATTCTGCTGTTTGTTTGTTTATTCTTTTTTTTTTTAAATCTCAGTTATGGGGGCGCCTGGGTGGCTCGGTGGGTTAAGCCGCTGCCTTCGGCTCAGGTCATGATCTCAGGGTCCTGGGATCGAGTCCCACATCGGGCTCTCTGCTCAGCAGGGAGCCTGCTTCCTCCTCTCTCTCTGCCTGCCTCTCTGCCTGCTTGTCATCTCTCTCTGTCAAATAAATAAATAAAATCTTTAAAAAAAAAAAAAATCTCAGTTATGTGTGAAGTAATATGGTATTTGCTTTCTCAGTTTGACTTATTTCACTTAGCATAATGCCTTTTAGGTACATCCATGTCTCAAATGGTATAATCTCATTCTTTTTATAGCTGCATAATACTCTATTGTGTGTATTTTCCTTATCCATTTATCTATTGATGGACTCTTAGGTTGCTTCCATAGATTAACTATTGTAAATAATGTTACTATAAACATAGGGGTGCATACATCTTTTTGAATTAGTGTTTTCATATTCTTTGAGTAAATATCCAGTAGTGGAATTATTGGATTATATGGTACTTTGGTTTTTAATTTCTTTGACTAACCTCCATACTGTTTTCCTCAGGGACTATACCAATTTACATTCCCACTAACAGTGCACAAGGGTTTCTTTTTCTCCACATCCTCACCAGCACTTGTTATTTCTTGTCATTTTGATTTGATTTTAGCTATTCTAATTGGCATTGGATAATATCTCATTGTGGTTTTGACTTGCATTTCCCTGATGATTAGCAATGTTGAGCATCTTCTCATGTGTTTGTTGGTCATTTATGTGTCTTCTTTGGAAAGATGTCTATTTTAAAACAGATTGAACTATGGTGGAAAATGCAAATATATATATATATATATATATAAAATCCTTTGCATCTATCCTTTGTGTCTCCTCCAGCCTCCTCTACCTTACCTGGAAAAGTAAGGTGGAATAGTTATCTAGCCTTAACCTGTCAGACCATTTGACATTTTTAATTACTTGTTTCATGTGCTTCCTCCCTGGCAAACACTAAACTACTTAAAAAATGTGATATTGGTATATTCTTAGCACTTAAACCCTACTACAGTATTTGGCACATAGAACACTTAAAAATATAATTTTGAGTGAATTTGTTTAAGGGTATAATTCCTTAGGAAGTTTGGGAAGAGGAAGTTCAAGTGTAAAAATTAGTACTTTTTTTTTTTTAGAACATAGTCATTGAATTAAAAGAAAACTGAGTCTATATGCAGTTCTATCACTTAGGTCGGTGACCTTAGGCAACTTCATTATTCTTCTTGGGCCTCTTTTTTCTTACTTAGAAAAATGAAAATAATGACTCTTGTTTGGGATTAAATGAGTCACTGTATGTCCCATGCTCAGTACAAATGTAGATAATTTGAATATTACCCCATAAGTGGTGACTGGTATTAAACTCGTTATGAATCCACTACACACACTTGGACCATGGTGTGAAGAGTAAAGACCTAAGCGCTCAGTGAAGGCAGCAGCATCTAACTGCCAGAAACCTTAAGGAGGAATTAACCTCACGAGGCAGACCAGTGCCATGGGCAGCCTTTCTATTCCTGCTTAGATATTCTCTTGCTGGAGCTAACTTTGAAGTCATTGGGGTTTTGTTTATTCAAGGTAAAAGTAGATATAAGATAAATGCCAACTCTAGGAACAGTGATGATTAAGCAAAAGACAAAAGGAGTGGTATGATAAAGGTCACTCAATCCACTTTGTGACACCACACTTGACTGGCTATTTGCTGAGTAATATATGTTTAATTTGATGTTAGTATTGTCTGGTTGAATCTTTAGTCTCTGTATCAGAACATGCATGTACATGAGATAGCACTGCATGACACAGGGATGTTAGGTTATGGGCTCCAAAGTCAAAATGCCTTTAAGATTTTGAATATCTAATGTGCTATCCATGTGCCACAGTTTTTTCCTTTTATCTCTAACATGGTGATAAGAATAGTTCCTGGTTTATAGGATTATGAGGATTAGATCTGCTAGTTTACATAAATCACTTAGCCTAGATAGAATAAGCACGCAGAACTGTTAGCTGTTATTATACTGTATTTGAGTTTGTGTGTGTGTGACTACAGGTTTGTTGGTCTTTAATAGCATCATCCAGAGACTTCTTGCTTTTCAGTTTTATGTTAATGTCCTAGTCTAATGGTTTAGCTACAATGTGTAGATTGCATTCTCTCAAGTATATTCATTTGGGGATTAAACATCTTTCAGCAGAGAAGCACTGTATTTTTAAATGCTCTGTTTTGGATACAGTAGAGGCATCTGATTGGAAATAGGCCACATTTTCTGTCATAGGCCTATAATCAGCGTCTGGTATTCTTGGCTAAATATTTGTGGTAATGTTAACGTGAAGTCTTTTAATGTTTAATAAACAAATAAAAAGATATAAATAAATTCAACTTATGGAAGTGAATTTTTCTAAATAATAAAAAATTATTTCAAGAATATTTTCTGAAATGCACATTAATCTAGTTGATTCATTGTGTACTTAGGTTTATAGAATGTAGCTCTTTTGCATTCTTTTCTGCTGGAAAAAAAATATTTGGATATGTTTATTTCTATGCTTTTGGGAAAATATTTGTCTGCAAATCTGCCAAGATAACATCCAGTAATTGTAATCACAGCTACTTTTATTTGCTTATTAGTTCTGAGAAAAAGGTAATGCTATTTTTTAATGGGTTTAGTAGAACCATTTCTGTGTACACAATCTTCTGTTTTCACTGTTTTAAAAAAGAATTATGTACTTTTTACAATTCCAAGAACTCAGCTACTATGAAATACTGTGCTTTGAAGGAGAAAAAACAAAGCTCATAGAGATTTTTCTACACTTGCCAATTTATATTAATTTGAAGGGAAGTTGCTTTATATGGTTCTGAAACATTAAAATTGCAATTAAATCACCAGACAGGAAAACAACAACAACAACAACAACAACAAACTCTATCTTGTTACCATACTTTTAGTCAGGTTGAATAAAGAAATAAAAGACAAACTTTATAAAACAAATTTCTCTTGTCTTGTGCTTGCAGAAGTCTGTGTTTCCCAATTCTTTTCCAATTCTTGTTCTACATGCTTAACAAATATTAATAGCACCTGGGATAATTTTAGAATTCACTGTTTTTATTTCATCCAAAATATGAGGATATATTAATGAGAATATTTATTGGTGTTTCATAGTCTGAGTTATTTTGCAATTTAGTTTTATTGCCTTAAAATGCAAATACAAAAATACAGGCTATACAGGATTTTCCACTAATGAATAATTAAGCATTAGCTAGCAGGTGATAGCTGCTCTTCAAACTATGTTATTTTGAATATTTTACTATGATTCTATTTGCAATAATTCAGCACAGAAAAAGCAAAAATCCAACTTTCTGGCTATAAATCTGATATTTAAATAATAAAGTACTGATTTTTAAAATTTGTTAAATAACTCTCCATCAAATACAAATTTATGTGTGCATCTTGAGAAAAATTAACATAGGTTAGATTAAATACCAGCCTTATTGAATAGAATTATTATGTCCATATTTTGTAGTCAGAAATAGAGACATATATTATGACATATGTCCTCATGAGCTAGGCAAAATGTTTACAGTTGAGAAGTGTGCCAACCATAAATTACATTTCTCTGTGTGACAACACATCATGGGGAAATCCCTATTTGTCAGTAAAATAGGTAACCTTTGAATACACAGATTTCAGAACACACAAACTTTTTGTGAACATTTTACCTAATTTGTGAAGATCATTATTTCAACCTGTGGATTGGTTTGATAAAATGAATAAGCTCTGCAAATTGGGTATCAAAAACTAAGCTTGTTATCTCTTTAATTATAACTGAAATAGGTCAATTTTTTAAACATGATGATAAAAAAGGCAAACTAAAAACAATTGAGATTAAATTTATCTGCTTAATTTTTTTAAATAAAGGAGTTGTGAAATGCACTCATTATTTGCAACTCTTTCTCCATGAAATTATATAGAAATGCATGTCCCAGTGCCTAGCACTTGATATTTTACATTTTTCAAAAGTTTTTAAATATGTAATTCCACCTGATTCTTACCACAACCTTTGGAGTGAACCAGTATGGATATTGTTAGCTAGGTTTTATAGATGAGTAAGCCATTCTGAATGTATATGTTATTTTCCTCCCTAGCAGATATGTGTGTTTGTATGAGTGTGTGTGTATGTTTTCAATACACGTGTAAATGGCACTTTGTACCACTGTAGAAATAACTGAAATATACGGCAAGCAATCCTGGATTCTCCAAATTCCACCAACGTTTAAAAAAATAGATTCACCTGCTGTGAAGTGTGTAAACCTGGTGATTCACAGACCTGTACCCCTGGGGATAAAAATATATGTTTATAAAAAATAAAAAATTAAAAAAAAAATAGATTCACCACATAACATTTAAGTTAAACACCTACTCTATAGATTATCACTGAGAGGTCAAAAGTACTTTTGCTATATGTAGTAGGAAGAAAAAGACCCATCAAAATTCTAACATTTGCAGAAATAAGGAAACCTTCTGGAATCTTTAGAAAGAATTCATGCATGAAAACACGATCGTAATCCACTCACTCAGTTAACAAATATGTTTTGAACAACAACTCTGTGCCAGGTGGTATTCGAGGCACCAGGCACATAGCAGTGAACAAAACAGACAAAAATCTTGGTAGTCATGGACTTTGTTTCCTGATCAAAGCTGTTAAAAGTGATTTTCTGGGAAGTGTATCTATATAGGGGATCAATGTAAAAAGGCTTAGATTCATGATTTCTATTTTTTCTGACTCTTTCCCTAGCAGTCCTAGGAAAGAAATATTCAGGAGGAAAGAAAGAAAGCAAATTTTACCTCATCTACATAAACAAGCAGATGGTTCCTACACTTGGAGCAGAAGTGACAGTGTTTCAGGAATGTCACACAAGAGCACAAATTTAAGCACTAACAATATGTGGTATTGAAGAAATGTCCATTCTTTCTATAGTTGGAAAATGGAGTCTAAACATTGTCCCTCATCCAGAAATACCATTATGTAAAAAGTCTAATCTAAGTCCCATTTCCAGATGTAGGATCAATTTAAGTCTCATGTTGGTATAAGAAGTAATGACCATGCACAGTCTGCAACAATCTCAGTTGGACATAGAAATGGAAGAGTGGAAGATCAAGATCTTCCCAACTGACTCCATCATTTGGCTATATATTTGGAGCTATTTTAAAGGCTCCTTCCCAGGAAACTCCCTATACAAATTTAAAAAAGTTGATTTAAAGCACTGAGTGAAAAGACACTGAAGTATGTCTGATTTGCTTAGAAATTTCTTCTAATCATAAAGGACAAAAATGAAAGAAGAAACTACTTCTCTGTGATGTTTATTTGGCCTGCTTTGGGGGGTTTTAATCTCTGATATGTGTGCTCATAAATGTTCCTTCCTCCCTCTTCTTCTTCACCTTAACTATTACCATCTTACCACTTAAGAATGGAAAAGTCAGATGGAAGTAAGGAAGTGATGAGATCACTTTAAGCCAGGACCACCCAAGCTCCTAGAGAGAAATAAAAGCCCAACCTCATTATCAAGATGTTCAGAAGGAGCCACATAAACCTTTCTTTGCAACTTATGGCAGTATTTAAGAACTCATTAACCTGGGAAAGTCAGCCTATATTTAACCTAAATTTCCAATTCTGTTTAGGGAAGCAGAAAATAGCTGCTTCTCATGCTCCACATTAAAAAAAAATAATACTAACTTTTTTATCTTCAGACTGAATAACCTTACTTTCTTTTAATTTTGTTACTATGGAATAGTAACAATATTAACAGACATGCCAAAAGGCAAAATGTACTGTAATATGCATCCCCAAACCTATACTTGTTATAAAAAATTAAATAATATCAATATGATAGAATATTACTGTGTTCATCTCTTTCTAGATATTATTTTCTTTTCTCCTCCTTCTGATGATTTTTAAATACATGCTTTGATTCTTAAATTTGTATGTACCTAGTAAAAAAAAATAATGTAACTTCAAATGTTTTTCTAATAATTTTTTTTTAAGATTTTATTTATTTATTTGACAGAGAGATCACAAGTAGGCAGAGAGGCAGGCAGAGAGAGAGAGGAGGAAGCAGGCTCCCTGCTGAGCAGAGAGCCCAATGCGGGACTCGATCCCAGGACCCTGAGATCATGACCTGAGCCAAAGGCAGCGGCTTAACCCACTGAGCCACCCAGGCGCCCCACTTCAAATGTTTTTCAACCATAAACATGATAGCATGCCAAGCATATCTCTCTGCCACATTTTCCCCCCCTCAATCTAATATTATGGAGATAATTGTCATTAAGCCAAAGTGTTCTCCAAAGTGGTAGAGCCATTTTATTTAACTATATCCTTCTTTGTACATTTTTAAAATTTTCTAATTATCTAATACTGCTCATATTAAATAGGAAAAGAGAGGGAGTTAGAACTGAAAAATAATGAATTTTCTTTCCCTTTTACCTTTTCTTACTTGATTTAACTTATTGAAGGGAGAGGAATGGAAGAAAGATGACTAAGGAGTGATGTCTTCTTTTTTTTTTTTTTTAAGGTTTTATTTATTTGACAGACAGAGATCACAAGTAGGCAGAGAGGTAGGTGGGGGTGGGAAGCAGGCTCCCTGCTCAGCAGAGAGCCCGATGTGGGACTCAATCCCAGGACCCTGAGATCATGACCCGAGCAGAAAACAGAGACCTAACCCACTGAGCCACCTAGGTGCCCGGAGTGATGCCTTCTTATTGAATATTAAATTTTCTATTCACGTGGTGCTTATATTCCTTGTGATTTGGTCTCAATATTGACACAAAATAAAATTAATCAACAATGACCAAGCATCTTATCATTGAAAGTTACATTGAGATGTCCTCTGGTTCATTACTTCATTTTTAAATTACATATCACAGGGTAATAGAAAAATGATATCTGAGTCCAATGTGCCTGACTAGTTGATTTGTATATATTAGTGATGTGAAGACAAAGTCCAAAGAAGTTAAAGGACAACATTTTAGTGTCTGCATGGGACAAGTACTTGAGCCACTGCAAAAAAGATAAAATGATAAATGCATATTCCTGATTAAACAATTAGCACTACCTATAATTTCTGATTTATGCCTTAATTCCTTTGTTCAATGCTTCTTAAGCTTATTTTGATACATTGCCATTCAAATGAAGTAGATTTGAAATATGGCTAAATATATTTTCTTGATTTCTAACACATTATTTGTTATGTGTTCATTGAACAGTTCATTAGATGTCTATATATTTTCATATTCTTCACATACAAGATCATCATTACCACCCCACATCTTTACACAGAATTTCTGACCTGGTATTTCTTATGATGATTTAGAATTTTCACAAGAAAGCATTAATCTACCCTTGGAAACTTTTACCCCTAGTATAGGAACAGAATAAAGTCAAAGTTACTTTGGGTAAACTTGCACATTTGGAAGTATTTAGCTATTTAAAAAAATCTTAAACTTGGAGCCTGACATATTTCTAATTTTTGGCTTCTTTGGCTCTGCAGCCTCCATGAAAAATGGCCCTGCCCATCACTAGCCATGAGAAGCATTATGTTCTAATGTTTATATTGTATTTGGGTTGCTTCTGAGCTACTCATCAAAACCTTGACTTTGTGGTTTTAATATAATTTTCATAGAAACATTAAGAACAGATGTATGAGCCAATCAAAAGGAAATATGTAAATATGGCAATTAAATCAGCATAAATAGGGGCGCCTGGGTGGCTCAGTGGTTAGGCCGCTGCCTTCAGCTCAGGTCATGATCTCGGGGTCCTGGGATCGAGTCCCACATCGGGCTCTCTGCTCAGCAGGGATCCTGCTTCCTCCTCTCTCTCTGCCTGCCTCTCTGACTACTTGTGATTTCTCTCTGTCAAATAAATAAATAAAATCTTTAAAAAAAAAAAAATAAATAAATAAATCAGCATAAATAAAAGAATAGTCTGCATTTTTTCTGATTACCACAAAGAAACATAAAATTATTATTTACTCATTGGTATAGAAATATGTTCTGAAATAAAAACAAAAGTAACATGCCTATATTTTTTATAATCTTACATTATTCAGTGGTATTAATGGAAATTATTATAACTTAACTGTATGCAAACATTTTCCTAAAATGTAATCAGTATCAACTTATTTTTAAATGATTCCGATGTCATGGATCACATTTCAAACATTCAAATTATCTATCTATATTAAAACAGCTGAATAAAATTTGTTTAGATAATGTATTAACTTCTCTAAGTAAATTGCATCAAATATGCATGTTGGAAAATATTTTTGGATGCTTAATAAGGTGGCATTACTTTTGATATTACTTTTTTTCTACACTACATCACAATTTCATATAGTCACAGAATTATAAAAGTGAGAGTCCTTCAGGATTAAAATCAACTATCTATTTTATTTTATTTATTTTTTTTACAGATTTATTTACTTATTTATTTGACAGATAGATCACAAGTAGGCAGAGAGGCAGGCAGAGAAAGAAGAGGAAGCAGGCTCCCCCCTCAGCAGAGGGCTTGATCTCAAGATCCTGAGATCATGACCCGAGCTGAAGGCAGAGGCTTTAACCCACTGAGCCACCCAGGCGCCCCTCAACTACCTATTTTAGGGGTCAGACAGTTGCACAGTTGGGTGAGAAAGGAATATACAAATTTTAGTGAACTCACCTCTGGTTCTTTGGTATATCTTACTTAGTGCCTATGCAAGGGAACAAAATAAATTTCTGATGATTAAGCTTCGCTCTTTGATCACAAATCTAATAGCTTGTTTGGTGCTGATGAGAGAAGTTTCAATTAAACTCTCTTATTGTTTCAAGCATGAATTAAACATTTTTATTGTTAAACATTTTTATTGTTGTCAAGCATGAATTCAGTCACTACTTTCCATGTTTCCTGTTGATACAGATGAGAGGAATGAAATGAAATGATGAGATTCAGGGGCCCATAACGTAATCGAAATCAGAAGGCAGAAATAAGAAATACTTGCAGACAGGGGAGGAGTCAAGATGGCGGAGAAGTAGCAAGCTGAGACTGCTTCAGCTAGCCGGAGATCAGCTAGATAGCTTATCTAAAGATTGCAAACACCTGAAAATCCATCGGCAGACCGAAGAGAAGAAGAACAGCAATTCTGGAAACAGAAAAACAACCACTTTCTGAAAGATCAACAAGAAATCCAGCCGAGACCAAGTTCACCTACCAAGGAGTGCGGTTTCAATACCAAGGAGAGCAGCAGAATTCCAGAGGAGGAGAAAGCAAAGCACGGAACTCATGGCTTTTTTCCTGTGATTTTTTTTTAGTCTTGCAGTTAATTTAATTTTTTCTTTTTCATTTTTTTTTCTTTTTTTCTTTTTCTTCTCGCCTTCGGGTAAAAAAATTTTTTTTTAACTGTTACCTTTTTCTTTTTTAACGATTTTTTACTAGTTTATCTAATATATATATATTTTCTTTTTTACATTTTTCTCAGGTGTTTTCTTTTTTTAAAAAAATTTTTTTTCTTTTCTTTTTTTTTCTTTCTTCCTTTTTGAACCTCTTTTTATCCCCTTTCTCCCCACTCACGATTTTGGATCTCTTCTAATTTAGTTAAAGCATATTTTCCTGGGGTTCTTGCCACCCTTTTAGTATTTTACTTGCCCCTTCATTTACTCTTATCTGGCCAAAATGACAAGACGTAAAAATTCAACGCAAAAAAAAGAACAAGAGGCAGTACCAAAGGCTAGGGACCTAATCAATACAGACATCGGTAATATGTCAGATCTAGAGTTCAGAATGACAATTCTCAAGGTTCTAGCCGGGCTCGAAAAAGGCATGGAAGATATTAGAGAAACCCTCTCGAGAGATATAAAAGCCCTTTCTGGAGAAATAAAAGAACTAAAATCTAACCAAGTTGAAATCAAAAAAGCTATTAATGAGGTGCAATCAAAAATGGAGGCTCTCACTGCTAGGATAAATGAGGCAGAAGAAAGAATTAGTGATATAGAAGACCAAATGACAGAGAATAAAGAAGCTGAGCAAAAGAGGGACAAACAGCTACTGGACCACGAGGGGAGAATTCGAGAATTAAGTGACACCATAAGACGAAACAACATTAGAATAATTGGGATTCCAGAAGAAGAAGAAAGAGAGAGGGGAGCAGAAGGTATACTGGAGAGAATTATTGGGGAGAATTTCCCCAATATGGCAAAGGGAACGAGCATCAAAATTCAGGAGGTTCAGAGAACGCCCCTCAAAATCAATAAGAATAGGCCCACACCCCGTCACCTAATAGTAAAATTTACAAGTCTCAGTGACAAAGAGAAAATCCTGAAAGCAGCCCGGGAAAAGAAGTCTGTAACATACAATGGTAAAAATATTAGATTGGCAGCTGACTTATCCACAGAGACCTGGCAGGCCAGAAAGAGCTGGCATGATATTTTTAGAGCACTAAACGAGAAAAACATGCAGCCCAGAATACTATATCCAGCTAGGCTATCATTGAAAATAGAAGGAGAGATTAAAAGCTTCCAGGACAAACAACAACTGAAAGAATTTTCAAATACCAAACCAGCTCTACAGGAAATATTGAAAGGGGTCCTCTAAGCAAAGAGAGAGACTACAAGTGGTAGATCAGAAAGGAACAGAGACCATATACAATAACAGTCACCTTACAGGCAATACAATGGCACTAAATTCATATCTCTCAATAGTTACCCTAAATGTGAATGGGCTAAATGCCCCTGTCAAAAGACACAGGGTATCAGAATGGATAAAAAAACAAAACCCATCTATATGTTGCCTCCAAGAAACTCATTTTAAGTCCGAAGACACCTCCAGATTTAAAGTGAGGGGGTGGAAAAGAATTTACCATGCTAATGGACAGCAGAAGAAAGCAGGAGTGGCAATCCTTATATCAGATCAATTAGATTTTAAGCCAAAGACTATAATAAGAGATGAGGAAGGACACTATACCATACTCAAAGGGTCTGTCCAACAAGAAGATTTAACAATTTTAAATATCTATGCCCCCAACGTGGGAGCAGCCAACTATATAAACCAATTAATAACAAAATCAAAGAAACACATCAACAACAATACAATAATAGTAGGGGACTTTAACACTCCCCTCACTGAAATGGACAGGTCATCCAAGCAAAAGATCAGCAAGGAAATAAAGGCCTTAAACGACACACTGGACCAGATGGACATCACAGATATATTCAGAACATTTCATCCCAAAGCAACAGAATACACATTCTTCTCTAGTGCACATGGAACATTCTCTAGAATAGATCACATCCTCGGTCCTAAATCAGGACTCAACCGGTATCAAAAGATTGGGATCATTCCCTGCATATTTTCAGAACACAATGCTCTAAAGCTAGAACTCAACCACAAAAGGAAGTTTGGAAAGAACCCAAATACATGGAGACTAAACAGTATCCTTCTAAAGAATGAATGGGTCAACCGGGAAATTAAAGAAGAATTGAAAAAAATCATGGAAACAAATGATAATGAAAATACAACGGTTCAAAATCTGTGGGACACAATAAAGGCAGTCCTGAGAGGAAAATATATAGCGGTACAAGCCTTTCTCAAGAAACAAGAAAGGTCTCAGGTACACAACCTAACCCTACACCTAAAGGAGCTGGAGAAAGAACAAGAAAGAAACCCTAAGCCCAGCAGGAGAAGAGAAATCATAAAGATCAGAGCAGAAATCAATGAAATAGAAACCAAAAAAACAATAGAAAAAATCAACGAAAGTAGGAGCTGGTTCTTTGAAAGAATTAATAAAATTGATAAACCCCTGGCCCGACTTATCAAAAAGAAAAGAGAAAGGACCCAAATAAATAAAATCATGAATGAAAGAGGAGAGATCACAACTAACACCAAAGAAATACAAACTATTATAAAAACATACTATGAGCAACTCTACGGCAATAAATTTGACAATCTGGAAGAAATGGATGCATTCCTAGAAACACATAAACTACCACAACTGAACCAGGAAGAAATAGAAAGCCTGAACAGACCCATAACCAGTAAGGAGATTGAAACAGTCATTAAAAATCTCCAAACAAACAAAAGCCCAGGGCCAGACGGCTTCCCGGGGGAATTCTACCAAACATTTAAAGAAGAACTAATTCCTATTCTCCTGAAACTGTTCCAAAAAATAGAAATGGAAGGAAAACTTTCAAACTCATTTTATGAGGCCAGCATCACCTTGATCCCAAAACCAGACAAGGATCGCACCAAAAAAGAGAGCTATAGACTGATATCCTTGATGAACACAGATGCGAAAATACTCAACAAAATACTAGCCAATAGGATTCAACAGTACATTAAAAAGATTATTCACCACGACCAAGTGGGATTTATTCCAGGGCTGCAAGGTTGGTTCAACATCCGCAAATCAGTCAATGTGATACAACACATCAATAAAAGAAAGAACAAGAACCATATGATACTCTCAATAGATGCTGAAAAAGCATTTGACAAAGTACAGCATCCCTTCCTGATCAAAACTCTTCAAAGTGTAGGGATAGAGGGCACATACCTCAATATCATCAAAGCCATCTATGAAAAACCCACCGCAAATATCATTCTCAATGGAGAAAAACTGAAAGCTTTTCCACTAAGGTCAGGAACACGGCAGGGATGTCCATTATCACCACTGCTATTCAACATAGTACTAGAGGTCCTAGCCTCAGCAATCAGACAACAAAAGGAAATTAAAGGCATCCAAATCGGCAAAGAAGAAGTCAAATTATCACTCTTCGCAGATGATATGATACTATATGTGGAAAACCCAAAAGACTCCACTCCAAAACTGCTAGAACTTATACAGGAATTCAGTAAAGTGTCAGGATATAAAATCAATGCACAGAAATCAGTTGCATTTCTCTACACCAACAGCAAGACAGAAGAAAGAGATATTAAGGAGTCAATCCCATTTACAATTGCATCCAAAACCATAAGATACCTAGGAATAAACCTAACCAAAGAGACACAGAATCTATACTCAGAAAACTATAAAGTACTCATGAAAGAAATTGAGGAAGACACAAAGAAATGGAAAAATGTTCCATGCTCCTGGATTGGAAGAATAAATATTGTGAAAATGTCTATGCTACCTAAAGCAATCTACACATTTAATGCAATTCCTATCAAAGTACCATCCATCTTTTTCAAAGAAATGGAACAAATAATGTTAAAATTTATATGGAACCAGAAAAGACCTCGAATAGCCAAAGGGATATTGAAAAAAAAAGCCAACGTTGGTGGCATCACGATTCCGGACTTCAAGCTCTATTACAAAGCTGTCCTCATCAAGACAGCATGGTACTGGCACAAAAACAGACACATAGATCAATGGAACAGAATAGAGAGCCCAGAAATAGACCCTCAAATCTATGGTCAACTCATCTTCGACAAAGCAGGAAAGAATGTCCAATGGAAAAAAGACAGCCTCTTCAATAAATGGTGCTGGGAAAATTGGACAGCCACATGCAGAAAAATGAAATTGGACCATTTCCTTACACCACACACAAAAATAAACTCAAAATGGATGAAGGACCTCAATGTGCGAAAGGAATCCATCAAAATCCTTGAGGAGAACACAGGCAGCAACCTCTTCGACCTCAGCCGCAGCAACATCTTCCTAGGAACAACGCAAAAGGCAAGGGAAGCAAGGGAAAAAATGAACTATTGGGATTTCATCAAGATCAAAAGCTTTTGCACAGCAAAGGAAACAGTTAACAAAATCAAAAGACAACTGAAAGAATGGGAGAAGATATTTGCAAACGACATATCAGATAAAGGACTAGTGTCCAGAATCTATAAAGAACTTAGCAAACTCAACACCCAAAGAACAAATAATCCAATCAAGAAATGGGCAGAGGACATGAACAGACATTTCTGCAAAGAAGACATCCAGATGGCCAACAGACACATGAAAAAGTGCTCCATATCACTCGGCATCAGGGAAATACAAATCAAAACCACAATGAGATATCACCTCACACCAGTCAGAATGGCTAAAATCAACAAGTCAGGAAATGACAGATGCTGGCGAGGATGTGGAGAAAGGGGAACCCTCCTACACTGTTGGTGGGAATGCAAGCTGGTGCAGCCACTCTGGAAAACAGCATGGAGGTTCCTCAGAATGTTGAAAATAGAACTGCCCTATGACCCAGCAATTGCATTATTGGGTATTTACCCTAAAGATACAAATGTAGTGATCCAAAGGGGCACATGCACCCGAATGTTTATAGCAGCAATGTCCACAATAGCCAAACTATGGAAAGAACCTAGATGTCCATCCACAGATGAATGGATCAAGAAGATGTGGTATATATACACAATGAAATACTATGCAGCCATCAAAAGAAATGAAATCTTGCCATTTGCGACAACATGGATGGAACTAGAGCGTATCATGCTTAGCGAAATAAGTCAAGCAGAGAAAGACAACTATCATATGATCTCCCTGATATGAGGAAGTGGTGATGCAACATGGAGGCTTAAGTGGGTAGGAGAAGAATAAATGAAACAAGATGGGATTGGGAGGGAGACAAACCATAAGTGACTCTTAATCTCACAAAACAAACTGAGGGTTGCTGGGGGGAGTGGGTTTGGGAGAAGGGGGTGGGATTACGGACATTGGGGAGGGTATGTGCTTTGGTGAGTGCTGTGAAGTGTGTAAACCTGGTGATTCACAGACCTGTACCCCTGGGGATAAAAATATATGTTTATAAAAAAAAAAAAAAAAAAGAAAGGACAAATACCCAACTTTTGTAGCAGCATGGACGGGACTGGAAGAGATTATTATGCTGAGTGAAATAAGTCAAACAGAGAGAGTCAATTATCATATGGTTTCACTTATTTGTGGAGCATAACAAATAGCATGGAGGACATGGGGAGTTAGAGAGGAGAAGGGAGTTGGGGGAAATTGGAAGGGGAGGTGAACCATGAGAGACTATGGACTCTGAAAAACAATCTGAGGATTTTGAAGGGGTGGGGGGTGGGAGTTTGGGGTACTAGGTGGTGGGTATTATAAAGGGCACGAATTGCATGGAGCACTGGGTGTGGTGAGAAATAATGAATACTGTTATGCTGAAAATAAAAAATAAATTAAAAAAATAATAATAAAAAAAAATAAATAAATAAAAGCTGAAAAAAAAAAAAAGAAATACTTGCAGACAAACAGGTCCTTCAATATTTTTCTGTTGTCAAAAACAACAAACTACTTCTAGAGAGACACACAAACCAAATGATGTATTATTGTTGTTTTTAATTTACTTCAAACTAAATATAGGCAGCCTCTTGATACCTGACTCATCATGACATTTTTGTCCTATTTCAAACTCAACCACCAAACAATTATGATATTTTTTTATACTATGAAGCTGATCAGACTTATCTCAAGAAGCCAAATTCCAGCAAATTGCATCTCTCTATGCATTGTAAGTTGTCTGAAAACTTAGTTCACTGCAAGCTGGTAATTACAAGTACAACTTCTTCATGCTACACACATGTAACTCTCACTATCCAAAACATTTGGGGAAACTAGTGACTTTATTTGTAACTAACGTGAAACTGAAAGATATTTATTAATTGGTATTGTGGTAAAGGGCTGCTAGTGGAAGAGGAATTTAAAGCTAGTGATTGTATCAGGTAAATATGGACTTATTCCAGATTTGCAGTTTGACATTAAAATAACAAATGAGCAATATTAACTAATAGAAATATTAATTTATATACACTTTAATTATGAAATTTATTCTACTACGTCATGATTTTTCTTTTTTAAATCAACTTTACTGAGGAATAATTTATATTAATAAAATGTGCCAATTTTATGTATACAGTGTGATGAATTTTAACAAATGTAAGCATTCATGTAACACTACTCAAACCAAGTTATGGAACATGTCCATCACACCACCAGGTTCCCTCCTGCCCTTTTGTGATTAATTCCATACCTCTCTTTTCTCAGCCCCAGGATAAAACTGATAGGCTTCTTGTCACTCTAGTTTTGCTTGCTGTAGAATTACATTTAAATGAAATCATGGATGACAGACTCTTCAGTCTGGCCTCTTTGTTTTATTGTAATGTCTTCAAGATACATCCATGCCATTGCATGCATCAATTGTTTGCTGTTTTTATTGCCGAGTACTATTTCACTGTATGACTATACCAGAAAATCTTTATCCATTTCCCTAATGACGGATATTTGAGTTGTTTCCAGTTTGGCTATTGTGAATAAACTTCTATGAATATTCTCAGATAAGTTGTTTAGTGCACTTAAGTTTTGGGTAAATACTTTGAAGTGGTCATAGAGTAGGTTTTATTTAGCTTTATAAGAGACTACAGAGAGTTCTCCAAAGTGGTTGTAAAAATTTATACTTAAACCAGAAATGAATGAGAGTTCTGATGGTGCCATACCTCTTAAACATTTGTGTTGGCATTTTTTCCCTAAATTATAGCCATTCTAGTGAATGTGTGGTGGTATGCCATTGTGATATTAGTTCACATGCTTCTGATGACTAAGAATGAAGAGAATTTTTAGTGTGTTTATTGGCCACTGGTCCCACTTTTCTTTGTTCCTTCTTCTATTTTCAGTTAATTGAATATTTCAGTATTTCGTTTTATCTTCTATTAGATTATTAGCTCTACTTCACTGTTTTATTTTTTATTAAAGAGGTTTGCAATATGCAACCTTTACGTTTTCACAATCTACCACCAAATATTATACCCCTCCAAGTACGATGTATTTGTTTCTGTCCTCTTGTCCTTTGTTGTATTATTTTCATATATCTTAACCTCTAATACAGTCTTATTATTTTTAATGTAAACAATCAATTTTTTTAAAGAAGCCATGAAAGGGGAAAAAGTTATTACTTATTTACATATTTACATTTCTGAAGTTCTTTATTCCTTTCTGTAGATCCAATTTCCATCTGGTATTATTTCCTTAGCCTGAGGAAGACTGACACATTCTCTCATCTTTTGGGTGTGTCGAAATGCTTTTATATTGTCTTAATTAGAATATTTTCACTAGACATAGAATTTTAGGCTGACAATTATCTTTTTTCTTTCATTATATTAAAGACGTTATTCCTCAGCTTCTGGCTTATATTCAATTCCATGATCATTCTTATTTTTTGTTCCCCTATGTGCACCAAGTGCTCCTTAATACCCACCACCAGGCTCACCCATTCCCCCACCCCCCCTCCCTTCCAAAACCCTTAATTTGTTTCTCAGAGTCTACAGTCTCTCATGGCTCATCTCTCCCTCCGGTTTACCCCAATTCACTTTTTCTTTGTTCTCCTAATGTCCTCCATGTTATTCCTTATGCTCCACAAGAAAGTGAAATCCTATGATAATTGACTTTGCTTGGTTTATTTCACTCAGCATAATCTCCTCCAGATACAAAAGTTGGTTCATCCTTGCTCTTGGAGGCATAATAGTCCACTGTATATATGAGCCATAGCTTCTTTAACCGTTCGTCTGTTGAAGGGCATCTTGGTTCTTTCCACAGTTTGGCAATTGTGGCCATTGCTGCTATGAACACTGGGGTACCAATCGCCCTTCTTTTCACTACATCTGTATCTCTGGGGTAAATACCCAATAGTGCAATTGCAGGGTCATAGGCTAGCTCTACTTTTAATTTTTAAAGGAATCTCTACACTGTTTTCCAAGTGTCTGCACCA
The DNA here is from genome assembly GCF_964662115.1 of Mustela nivalis. Lineage (NCBI taxonomy): Eukaryota > Metazoa > Chordata > Mammalia > Carnivora > Mustelidae > Mustela > Mustela nivalis. The sequence continues at coordinate 65,045,678 of NC_139024.1, forward strand.
ACTTGCATCCACCAACAGTGTAAGAGGGTTCCCCTTTCTCCACATCCTCTCCAACACTTGTTGTTTCCTGTCCTGTTGATTTTGGCCATTCTAACTAGTATAAGGTGGTATCTCAATGTGGTTTTGATTTGAATTTCCCTGACGGCTAAGGATGATGAACATTTTTTATATGTCTGTTAGCCATTTGTATGTCTTCTTTGGAAAAGTGTCTGTTCATGTCTTCTGCCCATTTTTTGACATGATTATCTGTTCTTTGTGTGTTGAGTATGAGGAGTTCTTTATAGGTCTTGGCTATCAGCCCTTTGTCTGCAGTGTTATTTGCGAACATCTTCTCCCATTCTGTGGGTTGCCTCTTTGTTTTGTTGATGGTTTCCTTCTCTGTGCAGAAGCTTTTGATCTTGATGAAGTCCCAAAAGTTCATTTTCGCTTTTGTTTCTTTTGCTTTTGAAAGAAGTTGCTGTGGTTGACGTCAAAGAGGTTACTGCCTTTGCTCTCCTCTAGGATTTTGATAGATTCCTGCCTCACGTTGAGGTCTTTTATTACTTTTGAGTTTATCTTTGCATATGGTATAAAAGAATGGTCGAGTTTCATTCTTCTGTACATAGTTGTCTAATCTTCCCAGCACCATTTATTAAAGAGACTGTCTATTTTCCACTGAATACTTTTTCATGCTTTGTTGAAGATTATTTGACCATAGAGTTGTGGGTCCATATCTGGACTCTCTATTTGATTCCAATGGTCTATGTATCTGTTTTTGTGCCAGTACCATGCTGTCTTGGTGACCACAACTTTGTAGTAAAGCTTGAAATGAGCCAATGTGATGCCCCAGCTTTGCTTTTCTTTTCAATACTTCCTTAGCAATTCATGGTCTTTTCTTTTTCCATACAAATTTTAGGATTGTTTGTTCCAGCACTTTAAAAAAATGGCGGTGGAATTTTGACCGTATAGATTGCTCTGGATGGTATAGATGTTTTAACAATATTTATTCCTCTGATTCATGAGCATGGAATGCTTTTCCATATTTCTGTGTCTTTCAATTTCTTTCATGAGTATTCTGTAGTTTCCTGAGTACAGATCTTTTATTTCTTTGATTAGATTTATTCCCAGGTATCTTATGGTTCTTGATGCTATAGTAAATGGAATCAATTCTCTAATTTCCCTTTCTATATTTTCATTGTTAGTGTATAAGAAAGTAACTGATTTCTGTACATTGATTTTGGATCCTGCCACATTACTGAATTGCTATATGAATTCTAATAGTTTGGGGGTGGAGTCTTTTGGGTTTTCCATCTAAGTATCATGTCATCTGCAGAGGGAGAGTTTGATTTCTTCTTTGCCAATTTGAATACATTTTATTTCTTTTTGTTGTCTGATTGCTATTGCTAGGACTTTTAGTACTATGCTGAACAACAGTGACTAGAGTGGGCATCCTTGTTGTGTTCCTGATCTCAAAGGAAATGATGTCAGCTTTTCCCCATTGAGAATGATTTCACTGTGGGTTTTTCATAGGTAGATTTTGTGAAGTTGAGGAATGTTCCCTCTATCCCTATACTCTGAAGAGTTTTAACAGGAATGGATGCTATATCTTGTTAAATGCTTTTTCTGCATCAATTGAGAGGACCATGTGGTTCTTCTCTGTCCTCTTAATGCATTCTATCACATTGATCGATTTGGGAATGTTGAACCACCCTTGCATTGCAAGGATAAATTCCACCTGGTCGTGGTGGATAATCCTTTTAAGGTACTGTTAGATTGTATTAGCTAAGATCTTGCTGAGAATTGTGGCATCCATATTCATTTCATTCATCCATATTCATTTCAGACCGAATATTGGTCTGAAATTTTCCTTTTTGATGGGGTCCTTGCCTGGTTTGGGGATCAGGGTAATGCTGGCTTCACAGAAAGGGTCTGGAAGTTTTCCTTTTGTTTCTGTTTTTTGGAATAGCTTCAGGAGAACAGGTATTATTTTTTTCTTTGAATGTTTGTTAGAATTCCCCAGGAAATCCATTCCCCAGGAATGTTTGTTAGAATTCCCCAGGGCTCTTTCTTTTTGGGAGGTTTTGATCACTGCTTCAATCTCGTTACTAGATACTGGTCTATTCAGGTTGTCAATTTCTTCCTGTTTCAGTGTTGGAAGTTTATAGGTTTCCAGGAATGCACCCATTTCTTCTAGGTTGCTTAACTTATTGGTATATAGCTGTTGACAGTAATTTCTGGTGATTGTTTTTATTTCCTTGGTCTTAGTCATGATCTCCTTTCTTTCATAATTTCATTAATTTGGTTCCTCTCTCTTTTCTTTTGGATTAGTTTGGCCAGTGGTTTATCAATCTTATTAATTCTTTCAAAGAATCAGCTTCTAGTTTCGTTGATGTGTTCCACTGTATCTCTAGTTTCTAACTCATTGATCTCTGCTCTAATCTTAATTATTTCCCTTCTTGTGCATGGGATTGGCTTTGTTGATTTTCCAGTTCTTTAAGGTGTAAAGAGAGTTGGTGTATTTAGGATTTTTCAATTTTTTTTTTTTTTTTGAGGGAGCATTGGATGGCTCTGTATTTCCCTCTTAGGACCGCCTTTGCTGTATCCCGTAAGTTTTGGACCAATGTGTCTTCATTCTCATTGGTTTCCATAAATTGTTTAAGTTCTTCTTTGATTTCCTGGTAGATCCAAACATTCTTAGGCAGCATGGTCTTTAGCTTCCAAGTGTTTGTACTCCTTCCAAACTTTTTCTTGTGGTTCAGTTCCAGTTTCAAAGCACTGTGTCTGAGAATATGCAGGGAATAATCTCAATCTTTTGGTATTGGTTGAGCTCGATGTGTGACCCAGTATATGGTATATTCTGGAGAAAGTTCCATGTGTGCTCAAGAAGAATGAGTATTCTGTTGTTTTAGGGTGGAATGTTCTGTATATATCTGTGAGGTCCATCTGGTCCAATATGTCATTCAAAACTCTTGTTTATTTATTGATTTTCTGCTTAGATGATCTGTCTATTGCTGAGAATGGTGTATTAAAATCCCCTACAATTAATGTGTTCATATCAATATGACTCTTTATTTTGATTAACAGTTGGCTGCCCCCATATTGGGGACATAAATATTAACAATTGTTAGATCTTCTTGGTGGATAGACCCTTTAAGAATGATGTAGTGTCCTTCTGTATATCTGATCAGTTCATGTAATTTTTTTTAACTGTAGAAATTCCATATGATTCCTTTAATAAATATCTTTCATTTCTTTCATAGCCAAAGAAAATTTTTCCATATCTGTTTTTTTTTCCCCACTTAGCCAAAATGTCCACTGCTTGAAAGAAGTATCTTAAAGAACATGCTTATGGTTAGCATTGTGTTTTTGTTTATATGTTTGTTTTGCAAACAGGAATTCCTATCTATTGGAGTCAGAAAACCTGCCTGTGGTTTCTGGCTCCAAATCTTACTATTTATTTGATCATGGACAATTTAACTTAAGTTTTTGGTTCACAAGATGAGCCCATAAAATCCCATCCTAGTGTGCTGATTCATTATGATAATATATGTGAAATTGTTTTGTGCAAAAACTATTAAGTATGGGCTATTTATTTTCCATTAAAACTTTTAAATAAAATATTTACAATAAATAACTTTCTATAGATCTTTTTTCTACTTATAACATTCAGAATGTGCTTGCTAGAAATCTAACCATTAAGGAATTACCTGAATATTAATATTCACTTTCATATATTGCCATGGGAAAAAACACATAGAAGAGACTAAATAATATTACATCTATTAGCACACTATAAATCTGTATGTTCCTGTCATGAATTTTCATGTGTCTTGTAAAACTTAAAGAATTGTCCTTACATCTAAAGAATACCAAACTTTTCTTGGAGAATGCTGTAAGAGGAAGATTTCTTGCCATTTCAGAAGGGTGAGAAATTTCTTCAATGAGAAGAGATTCTATCTTCTATTTCAGTATTATAGAATAAGTAGTGACTCTACATTCAAGGAATAGGGGTGACATTAATGATTTTTTACATTTGATCTATTGTTCTTAGATAAGAGAAAATCCCAACTCAACTTGCTTACATGGTACCTTTTCATTCTTTGTGGAGTAAGGACTTTACACCTAGACAGACATACATAGAACACACAGAAAAAGATATTTGAGATAATGTTTTGCATATTTAAATAGATCTTCAAGTTATTTGAAACAAACTAATTTATGTGCCTTCAAGTAATCTGAAAACATAAATTTACTTCCACATAATTTATTTGGTAACTATAAGTCACTTTTACCAATCCTGGTGCATGTAATTCCTACAAGGATCTCTTATTTACTAGATTTGTCTGATACTTAGTTCCTGCACTAGGTTGAAAATATTAATTCTTCCTCTTCCAAAAGACTTCTATTTTGTTAAATTATATAGATTTTAATTGTTACCTTCTTGTTCCTGTCCTTCCTCCATTGTTTTCCCTTTTCAAAGAAAAATTATCACAGTGCCTGTGTAGCCCAGTCCCATTATTTCCCTGGATTACTATTTAATAAATAATTTCTTAATTTGCTGTCCCGGGTCCAAGCATAACCCATTAGGAACCGAGGAAGTAAAATTAAGAGGATGGAGCAGCTTAGGCATTGGAATCCATGAAGCTTGGCAATGGAAAAAAAGGAATTATTTTAGAATTACATTGGAGGCCCTCTATAGTTCTCTGGGGGAGGTCTTGACTGTACCTACATCAAGCAGCACCATCTGAGGCTTAGAATTAAACCAAATCGTACATGAGTTCAAAATGACCAAATTCCCTGTTAAAATAACAGTCAACATTCTTCACAGAAAGAGAACAGTACCTAGAATCTCTTAGGTCTATTACTTCTAATAACCAGAGTTCAATAAACAATTCCTTAGACATACAAAGGAACAGTACTCCATAATCAGAAGAAAAAAAAAAGCAGACATTAGAAATCAACCCCCAGACTGACAAGATAATGGACTTAACAGATAAAAAAGTTAAAGCTGAAAAAAAAAGTTAAAGCTGTTTTTACAAGTATGTTCAAAAATTAAAGGAAAATATATGAAATAATAATAATTGGCTTACCATCCAACAAAGCAGCCAGAGAGAAAAGGACGTATTACATATAAGGGAAAGAAATTGGTTTATTTCATCTTTTCATCAGAAAAAAAATGGAACCCATAAAACAATGAAATGACATCTTCAAAGTTCTGAAAGAAAAACTGCCAATAGAAAATTCAATACTGGGGAAATTTTTCTTCAAACCCAGGATGAAATAAAGATGTTTTCAGATAAATGAAAGCTGAGCAAATTTTCCACCAGCCAACTACACAGCCAGAAATTCTGAAGGATGATTGTAAGGCCAAAAGAAAATATATACCAATAAAACTTGGATCTAAAAGAGAGTATGCAACGTCCCCAAAATTTATAACTGCAAAAATATAAAAGATTAGGTTTGTTTTCTTTTCACAAAGTAGTTAAAATGTGGCTATATTAGTATCAGACAAAGCAGACTTTGAGACAAAGTACACAATGATAAAACACAAGCATCATCAGCAGGTGAATGGTTAAAAATTTATAATATAGTCACACAATGAAATACTATCCAGCAATATAAAGGACTACTTCCACATATGAAAACATGGATGAAGCTTATAGACATTAAATTGAGGGAAAGAAGCCAGGCACAAAAGAGTACAAACTGTGTGATTCCACTTATGTGAACTCCTAAAATAGGTAAAATTATTCCATAGTAAGGAGATTTTTGTCTTTGGAGCAAAGGTAGTGGATATAGTATAGAAGGGCATGAGGAAACTTTCTGGGTAAATGGAAATGGTCTATATCTTTATGTGGGTGATGGATACACAGAGGTATATATTTGTCAAAAGTAACCCACCTGTTCATATAAAATATGTGAGTTTTATTGCATACAAATTATCCCTCAACAACATTTATTTTTTCAAAAGTAGAGTAGGTTAAGGAGAAATATTTAGTTTGATAAGCACTTACAGAGTGCCCTCAGGCTTTGGTTACTATACAGATAAAAGACAGAGGCAAATGAGATTCAGCTCTTACCCTATAGTCTAGTGGAGGAGGCCAGGGAGCAAATGAGTGGTTTCAGAAGATTACAAGGGACACAGAGAAAGATACAATACAAAGGCATATTCTTATCTGCCTGAAACATCTGAGAAGCTTCCTAGAAGGAAAGAATGTTTAGATGTTGAACTCAGGTGCAGGCGGTGAGGATGACAAGAGATATGATCTAGAGCAGCTGGCTAAGCTTTGAAGACTTGAGTGGTTAGTCCAGTGCAGTAAGGTATGACTTGAACAAACAGGACAAAATCCTTTTCCTCAAAGGGCCTCACAGTTGAATCGGAGAGACATAAACATGAAATGCTAGTTCAGCGTGGTTTATGTAACACATATACGTGCAGAGATGCAAGAGGAACCATCGCAGCAAGATTCTGAAGGATAAACTAGAGTTTCCAAGAGACTGTAAGAGCAAGCACATTCTAGGGAGAGGAAAACCCGGTTATTGTGAGGGTCAGATAAGCAAATTTAGAGGAAATCATGATAATACCTAGCATATAGGAGACACTATATATATATAAAGCACTATATATATATATATATATATATATATATATATATATCACAATAGGTATGCTGTTTTTTAATAGGGAAAGTTTGCTCCCACTAGACTGAGAAATTCTTCAGAACCACTGGTTTTGTTTGGGCTGAAAGCACTCTTTAAGGAGATTCTAGCCCATATTAAGGCAATAACTCCTTGAAAAATGTAGATATTGAGTTCTTATGTAAGGAACTGTGTTATTATTTGTATCAATAATAATCTCAAATGTTTACAAGCTCTTCGCTGAATTTCAGTATGTGTTTTTTCAAAGACAGCACAAATGTAGGATCCAAACTGCACAATAAAATATCTGGATGGTAAGCATCAGAAGGATCAGCTATAGTTTTGTCTAAAAATACCAATTTATGTTGAAATATATATGCCTAAATTCAGATTTTGATACATGTGGATTTGACAAAAAGAAAATTAAAAGACCTAACCTCCTGGCACCTAAGATAAAATGTCTAATGATAGTCTTCAAAAGAGAAAAGCTCAAGATACATATTTAAATTGTAACCATTCTTTTTTTGAGCAAGAAAATTTTACAAGTGAAGTTATCATCTTAGATACTTTATATGGCTGCATTCTGTGTTTGCACATTCCCAACAGAGCTTGCCCCAGACAAAGGCTCACCTTTAGCAAATAGAAGTTTAAGAAAAATAATTCCACTAAAAAAAAAAAAAAAAAAAAAAAAAATAATTCCACTAGTAGGCTGCATAAAACCAAAGAGTATTTTTATGACCTGTGTTATGGGGAAAAAGTAATGAGTTCTATGTGAGAACATGGGACAAGATCACACCGTGCTTCCTGGACAAATGCTCTTCCCTAGAAAAATGTGCCTAATGATTATAGTCTCAATAGGCATTCATGAACAAAAAGCAATGACATATTAAAATTGTTAGGACAAAGACATGCACATAACATCACTTCATTTGCATTTATAGGAAAAGAATTCCAGAGTTATATTTATTTATTTTCCCTTAAATAGCATTTTAAAAAGCTAACTTTTTAAAGAGTAACTCACCTATAAATTTAATGGAAAAAGAAATGGTATAACCATCTATTTAGCAAACATTCTTAAAATTTTGCATTCCTAACTTAGACGTTTCTCTTTGTTCTTGATCTTCATGCTATACATACATATATACACACACACACATATATATTGTATATATATGTATATATACAATATATATACATATATACAATATATGTGTGTATATACATATATACATATATATACTATATATATATATATATATACAATATATGTGTGTATGTGTGTGTGTATATTCAAAGTAATGATGCCTGTGTGAGAAAATTCTTATAATACTTCTTTTTAAAGATTTATTTATTTATTTATTTGAAACCAAGAGAGCAAGTGGAGGATGTAGCCAAGGGAGAGGAACAAGCAGACTCCACACTGAGTGTGCAGCAAGACATGGGGCTCAATCTCTGGATCTGAGATCATGACCTGAGTTGAAATCAAGAGTTGGATGCTTAATCAACTGAGCCACCTAGGTGCTCCTGAAGTATACTTTTTAAATGACAGATATGTTTTCAGTTTATTGTTACAAGATGTTGTGTTGCAACAAACATTATTACATATAGATTTTTCCACATTTTAAAAAGTATTTCTTCAGATTAAATTCCTAAACACTGAATTGTTGGGCCAGAAGATATATATGTGTTGAAATTTATAGGCACTGCTAAGTTGCCCTCCAGAAATAATGTTTGAAGGGAGAAGTTATTGGTAATAGGGCATCTATATGAAAGTTGCTAATTGCTTTTGGCTGGGCTTTTTCCACTTGGTTTAATATACAGATATAGTGACACACATATAAATATATGCATATATGAATTAAAACACATGTGTATTTATATTCATCAATGTGTATAACTCATAATGAAGTGTGTTTTCATTCATTCATTTGTCATCATGAGTGCCTTGTCTGGGAATAATAAATGTTTCAAATGATTTTTCTTTATTATGAAAGCTCATTTGGGATATGGAAGAAACAGAGTGGAAAGATTCTATACATAAAAAATGCCCTTTTGACATTGCTAAAAATAGAAAATATTGTGAGAAATGTTACCAGATAACAGCTGAATTTTGGGGATAGGAGCCAGACTAGTAGTTTTCTACTGCTGCTATAACAAATCATCATGAATTCAGGTCTTAAAACAACACCAACTTATTTCTCTTGCAGTTCTGAAGGTCAGAGGTCCAAAATGAGTCTTACAAGGTTTCTTAGTTCATTCAGGTGGCCATAAAATAATACCATAGACTGGATGGCTTAAATACAACAGAAATTTATTTCTCACCTTTCTGGAGCCTGGGATTTCCAAGATCTAGGCACCCTCAGACTTGGTCTCTCTTGAGAGTTTGCTTCCTTGTTCATAAATGACCATGATCTGGCTGTGTCATTATGGGGTGGTGGGGGTGAGGGAGCTCTCCAGGGTCTCCTTTATCAGGGTGCTGATCCCACTCATGACAGCTCCACCCTCATGACCTTATCATCTCCTAAAGGTCCCATCTCCAAATACATCAAATATGCTTAAGTTTCAGCATACAAATTTGGAGAAGACAATCAGCCTAGAGCAAGAAACAAAGGCCAAACTGTTGGCAGAGCTGATTCCTTCTGGAGACTCTAGGGGAGAACCCATTTTTTGCCCTTTTCAGCTTATAAAGGCCACTTGTCTTCTTTGGCTTATGGCCTCTTCATTACATGACTCTAACCTCTTGCTTCTGTCATCACATCTACTAGTAGAGACTTTGACCCTTTTTTTCCTCTCTTATAAGACCATCCAGCTAATCCAGGATGATCTCAACTTAATGGTACTTGCAAAGTTCCTTTTGCCTTATAAAGTAACTATTCATAATTTCCACAGATTAGGACATGGACATCTTGGAAGGGAGTCAGAAGGAGGCATTATTCTGTCACTGTTGGTGAGGGGCACCTGGGCCAGATAAGAGGACTGGGTGGGAGGGATTTTCTTGGGTAACTGTGGTGATTAGACCAAACAGCTATGTGAAGCTGGCCCAGAACCTACTAACCTCATGTGCCAGGCTCCACATGCGGTTCCTAGGCTTTCATGTAGGAGCTCTAAGGCAGACATGGGAGTGTTTGAAAGGAGAGCCCAAACTCCTGCATCCTTAACTGTAGTTCCCTTTTTAGTTCAGGAGGCGTCTGGAGCAAACTCCTAGGTAGTATAAATTTAAGTAGGAAATTTATGCCTCATTCTGTCACTATCTTATTCATTTACTAAAACATCTTCTCTCTATAAGGAATATTTTGTCAGATATAAAGACACATCTTTACATGCATTTTTGCTGTTCTTCTCCCCTTTACAAAAAATAATTTAAAGTTGGGGAGGATGGCTCAGTTAGTTAAGCATTGGACTCTTGATTTCAGCTCAGGTCATGATCTCAAGGTCCTGAGATCAATCTCTGTGTCAGGCTCACGCTGGAATGGAGCCTGCTTGATATTTCTCTCTCTCTCCCTCTGCCCCTCCCCTCACCCCTACTTGCACCCTTCTCTCTCTAAAATAATAATAGTAATAATAATAATAATTATTATTATTATTATTTAAGGCAACTAACAATGAAAGACCGATTTGTATAGCAGAAACAGAAATATAAAATTAGGTGCAAGAAGAAATACTTAATATTAAAATAAAATCATTGTAAAAAATAAATAAAATACTAAAGTTGTTCTGCATAAGTGAAAAACTGGCTTTGAGGAAATGAACCACTTCTTTCTGGTCATCCACATACTTTCTCTAAAGTTACTGTACCCATAAAGGGAACAGTGAAATTATAAGATTAAAAACTTAGTGATGGCTACGAGATTCCCAAACTATATTACTAAACTTTTACTACCTAAAGTTGTTCTATAACTCCTTTTTATTTTCTCAAATCTTTCTCTGGTTTCCTAATCTATGATGTAACAAAAGATGAGGTACAATCTTAAATGAACCTGTCTAACCCATAACTGACTGAATGTCATCAGAAAGATGGTTTGGAGAGGAACTCTAATTATGGGAAAGGAACAGAGATGTGGTGACATAAGGAGACTATCTGTTGAACAGGTAAGTCTTGTCCTGGATTGAGTTTCTACTTTTTAAATACACTGAGAACAAAGAGTAGAAAATTAAATCTATAAAAAATTACATTACAGGGGCGCCTGGGTGGCTCAGTGGGTTAAGCCGCTGCCTTCGGCTCGAGTCATGATATCTCGGGGTCCTTGGATAGAGTTCCACATCGGGCTCTCTGCTCAGCAGGGAGCCTGCTTCCTCCTCTCTCTCTGCCTGCCTCTCTGCCTACTTGTGATCTCTCTCTGTCAAATAAATAAATAAAATCTTAAAAAAATCACATTACATTAATGAATTTAGTGCCTACATATATATAGATAGATAATCAATATGCCTACATATATATATTATATATATAATCAATGGATTTTTGGATATATATATATATAAATGGATATATATATATATATATATATATATATATATATATATATATATCTGATATATATATATAAATCTTAATGGATTTTTCAAGGACCAAAGCTCCTAATAGATTACTCATTGATCTGATAAAAAGGTAGATTAGCAATGTTTTCTTATGTTCTGTATTCTTGATTCTCTGGAATCTGGGGCCTTGCTGACTGGGGAGAAACTAGTTAATTCTGAGAGATAGCACATATGAGGGTATCTCTGATACACAAACCAACCAATCCCAAGTTCATACCTCAACTTGCTTCCTTGTGTTAGAATCCTGTGGTCTGGGACACTGTTCCTCCTGCTCTAATTCACCACAGAGCCAAGTACTAGAACACCTGGAACCAATAATGTAAATCAGGTTTCACCAAAATTATTCAAACTAGCCGATGTCTGACATAGTTTCTTTCCCATATTGAGTTACCAATAAATTCAAAGACAAATTAGCAAAATCTGCAGAAGACAGGTAGGAAATTTTTAGAATTATCTGATACATGTTTATGATTTGGGATTAGATGGCTGTTTACTAAATTTTCTCTGGTCCTGTACATCCAGAATATGTAGGCAGTCATGCAATTTGATTTTTTAAAAAATGGTAATGTTATAAAAGTGTTGCTTTTTCACAAAGAGTTGCCACCATAATTGACATAGACTCTGTCCTCCCTTATAGGAGGAATATTCTCAGCCAGAATCCCTTTTGGTGCCCTGTGTTTACTGTGTTATTAGTGGCAGATTTCCTTCAGCTCAGTTGAACTAGTTTAGACCTCTGAGTCTACAGGAACCTTCAACATAAAAACTGAAGAAAAATCCATTGGAAAAGATCCCTAGAGTTATAACAAATGTGTTCATATTTAAGTCGAACATCCCACCTAAGAAATTTAGTTCCTTTCAAAAAGAGCTGTAAAACATCACATTACACACAGAGTCAGGCCAAATTCTATACTTTAAAAAGATTCATGTAAAGTATAAAATGGCTTTATATTTTGTAAATGTAGAATTACCCTTGATTTTATAATAAAAGGAATTATATCATTGCTCTTTTGATTTGAACTTATATGACTTCTATCTATAATACTGAATCTAAAGTACTTCCTATAGTACTTGCATATAAAGATTATGATTTAGTTTAGAAGTTGGGGTAATTATTCCTATTTGTAACTCTGTCTCTCCCAACAGTTTTCTTTTTTTCTCACCATCTGCAGTCCAATCTCAGAACCTAAAGCTATGTTTTTGTTTTTCTTTAAAATGCTGTATTAGGCAAACCTGTGTGAGTCCAGTCCCCATCCATAGATCAGGCATGCCATTATCCATCTATGGATTAATTGGTTGAATGATGCAGTGTTTGCAGCCTAGAACCATTGCTTTGCAAATATCCATACTCTGTGCTTGAGCCTGCCAGCTGAGTTATGTAACAGAAAACATTGCTATAGCACCAGCTGACACATGTTCCAGAAATTCTCTATGGGGCATCCCGCCTTGAGATTGGGTGTTAAGATCCACATGTAGGTGATGGAAACGGTAGGACTAGTCAAGATTTCTTCACATCTTCAAAGTCTGTTTGGCTTCTTGAGGCCAAAGTTATTTGTATGACAGTACCAGTTTTAACATTTCTCTGCTTACACAAAGTAATATTTAAGAAAATATTTCTACTTTGATTCGTCAAACAATATCTCACTTTTCTTTTGAATTTCATACCTTCCCACTGGTGACACTACTGAGAAAATACTGATTACTAGTGCATATTTTTCTTCTTGCTTTCCAAATATCCACCAGAGTGGGTAAAGTATTTCTTTAATTATCTTTTCTGGTGTTCACTCATATTCCCTGTAATATTTTAACATGGGCAAGGAATGAATTACAAAGACTGAGTGTATCTGAGATGTATGTACATTTGGAGTCACAGAAAGGCTACTGAATGAATCTGAAATTGCCATGTAAAAGAATTGGCCTTGGATTGGACTCCCTTTGGCCAAGCAGAAAATTCTAACAACCCTCCATCTCTCTTTCATCCTTTATCTGGTGCTCCTCTCACCTGGATCACCAACCCCAGACCTTTGCAGATGTAAAAAACATTCAAGCATATTTCCCTGGCTTCCACCATTGGACCCCCTTTGGAATTCTCCTCTCCCCTCAAACCTCACATTAATACCTGTAGGAGAGAGGCAATTCTGCTTCTATTCTAGGACCAAGGGAACCCCGTTGCATGGCTCACTTAATCCACCTTCTTCATCTGGGGTAGGGAAACAAACCCAATACATGATTATTGATGGACAAAAAATCCTGATTGGCTAGACAGATTGGGAGCATTAAATGTAAATGGCTCACTTAACTAATATTATCATATATTCAAAGAAAGTATTATAGTGGTCAGTTGATAGTATAAAGATCAAAATGGAGTACATCAAGGAGTACTGAGAACTCTGTGAAGACCATTTTATTCACAGTGCAGGGTATTTCAAATGCTGAGTTTATCTATCTTTCCAAAAGGGATGCCTTTTAGATGCCTTTTAGAAACAGTACTGGAAAACAGATGGCATCTTTGGCCTACCATTTATTTTAATGAAAATATCATTAAATGTTTCACAAGTAGGAGATATGTTGCCAGATAGTCTTTCTGAGGTTAATGATGCTTCCATTTTAATCATTTCCTAATAGTTTTTATTAAGTCAATAATAGTTATTAACTTATAAAATGTTTCATGATATTTAGCATTTATTTATTTATTTATTTGAATTTTTAAAATTTATTTATTTGACAGACAGAGATCACAAGTAGGCAGAGAGGTGGGTGGGGGCGGGGAGCAGGCTCTCCTCCAAGAAAACCCAATGTGGGGTTCGATCCCAGGACCCTGGATCATGATCTGAGCTGAAGGCAGAGGCTCCAACCCACTGAGCCACCCAGGCACCCCACTCTTCAGCATATATTTAAATCATCAAGTAATTTGGTAATTGTATTACTGGATATATTTTACAGATAAAAGAGATATTTTAAAACTAAAATAATCAGGTGAGAAATTGGGGTAAGACCAAAGTGAGGATAAGGGAAAAGATGGTGCCAGTGATATTCAACATGTTCTTATAATAGAAAAATACTAATTATTATTCAACAATAAGAGACTGGTTTACTATATCATGAGGGAAATAAGTTTATTATGTAAGATCACAAATGAATTAAATATCCTACTTATAGTCACACAGCTAGTAAGTGATAGAACAGTGATTTGAACCACAAAATTTTGTCCTATAGACTGTATTGTATCCTTAACCACTACACTATACTACTTTCCATCAAAAGGACAGTATTCAACCAGTAAACGCACAGATGGCTAAATATGCCAAATAAGATGGTTAAATATTCACAATACACTGTGAAATATAATAAAGATTTTTAAATTTATAATTATTTCATAGTATTATACTGTTTAATAAAAACATACTAATATTTATATAGGAGACTTGTAGGAGAAAGTCTACAATAGTTTGCACCAAAATGAAGAATAGATAGCAAACATCAGGAATGTAGAAAGTCATTTGGAGGGGTGCCTGGGTGGCTAAGTGGGTTAAAGCCTCTGCCTTCGGCTCAGGTCATGATCCCAGGACCCTGGGATCGAGCCACACATTGGGCTCTCTGCTCAGCAGAGAGCATGCTTCCTCCTCTCCCTCTCTCTCTCTCTCTGCCTGCCTCTCTGCCTACTTGTGATCCCTGTCTATCAAATAAATAAATAAAATCTTTTTTTAAAAAAAAAGTCATTTGGATTAGTCAGTGTAAGGCGTATATGATACAGTTAACAAATAACCTGCAAATCTCAGTAGCTCAGAAAAACACATCGTTACAGACTGACCAAGGTTCTGCTCCAAGAGTACTTTATTTTGAGACCAAGGCAGAGATATAGCCTCTTTATGATATGCTATTCTAGAAGAGAAGAGGACAAAAAGGTTGGTATAATAAGGCAATTACTCTTAAGGATTCTGCCTGAAAGTGTAACATGTTACTTTTACATATATTTCACTGACCCAAACAAAGTATATTGCCAAACCTGAAGTGAATGGGGCAGGATGCATAATTTTGGGACTTAGAGAGGGTCAGGTTAAAGACCTAGTAGGAAAAAGCATCACATTATTTCCACAATAATACAATCTATAAACAATTGCCAGGAGCATCTGACTAATTTCCTAGAGAATGTTCCTTTGTCTTGGATTCAGTTTTGATAGGTTAGACACATAGAGATAGATGGCATCTTAAAGGATATAAAAATTAAGTTCCTTTTACAGAATGACTTACTGACGACTCATTGCAAAAAGATACATAACAGATTAGAAATACACCACAATTATCAAAAACTATATATATATAAACATTATAAATACAGGAAAGTATTTCAATTCATTTTATTTCACTTCATTTCATTCCAGTCTCCAGAATAACTAGGCTGCTTCTCAGCTTTTCTGATCATGTGTTCAGGAAAGCCTCTTTCTCACATCCAGGGTTAGGGTTAGGGTTAGGGTGACGGTAGGTGCCTGGAGTCAGAGACCTCTCCAGATAATTAGGTTTAAGGTCAGGGTTATAGTAATGGTTAGGGGTAGAGTTAGGATCAGTTTTAGGATTAGGGTTAGGGTTTAGAGTAAAGGCTAGACTATGTGCATGGCATCCTGCAGTTCAGAGTCCTCTCCAGAGAATAAAACCCTATACTTCTGCTGACATGAGAATGGACATGGCAGCCATCTGGAGAGCTTAGGTAAGGAGGGGATGTGTGCCTTTAAATACTCTTTATATTACAGGATAATTTTAAATCATGATAGGAAGAAATAAAACAAAATAAAAGCAATACATCTATAAAATTATATTACAATTTTTAAGGGAAAATGTAACTTTAACGTGTGTGCCACCTGTTTAAAAGATGTCAAAAATAAGCCCCAGATCTTGGGAAGTTCCAAGATTAACAATGGTTTAGATATGATTAAAAGTTTAAAAACATACAGACATAAATGTAGATTTATAATCCACTGAAATATTTGAATAGAATATTGCTAGCATAACCAAAAGATCTATTTTTTAGAAAGCACTGTTACTCAATCTTCTGTAAGAATAATGTAAAATTAAAATATGACTTCCATATCTAAAAATACCTTCTTTGTACTAGAATCTTTCCACACTTCAAATCACTGAACTGTTGGTCCTACTTACCAATTATTTCAAATTTATATCAGTTTCTGATAGAAATATTGCTTGTATTTTAGAAATAATAGCATGATCAACGAAAACAGCAAAAGGTGATCTGGATTATCATAGAGATTTTTGATACAATGATGAGCAGATTTACATGCTAAGCAGGTACTCAAAGCCCCAGTACACACATACATTGTGAAGGATTATATAATATAGACTAGAATAATAAAAATACTATACATAATATGATATATCTCAGTAGTTTTCATATGTATATGTACACACACACACACACACACACACACACACGATGGAATACTACTCGGCCATTAAAAAGAATAAAATCCTGCTATTTGCAAAAAATGGATGGATATAGAGGGTATAATGCAAAATGAAGTCAATCAGTCATAAAAAAGACAAATACTATATGATTTCATTCATATGTGGAATTTAAGAAATAAAACAAAGGGAAAGACACAAACAGACTCTTAAATGTAGATAACAGGGAATAATCTCAGTCTTTTGGTATCAGCTGAGTCCTGATTTGTGACCCAGTATATGATCTATTCTTGAGAAGGTTCCATGTGCACTTGAGAAGAATGAGTATTCTGTTGTTTTAGGGTGGAATGTTCTGTATATATCCATCTGTTCCAATGTGTCATTCAATGCTCTTGTTTCTTTATTGATTTTCTTGTTTCTTGATTCTCTTGTTTCTTTATTGATTTTCTGCTTCGATGGTCTGTCTATTTCTGAGCGAGGCGAGTTAAGATCTCCTACAATTAGTGTATTCATATCAATATGACTTTTTATCTTGATTAACAGTTTTCTTATGTAATTAGCTACTCCCATATTGGGGGCATAGATATTTACAATTGTTAGATCATCTGGGTGGATAGACCCTTTAAGGATTATGTAGTGTCCTTCTGTATCTCTGACTTAGATTTAGTTTAAAATCTAATTTATCTGATATGAGAATCGCTACCCCGACCTTCTTTTGAGACCCATTGGCATGAAAAATGCTTCTCCATGGGTGTAAAGATACTCCATGGGTGTATATTTAGGTTCAAAATGGGTCTCTTGTAGACAACATATGGATGGGTCCTGTCGTTTTATCCAATCTGCAACCCTGCGCTGTTTTGTGGGCGCATTTAGGCCATTCACATTGAGAGTGATTATTGATAGATACGTTTTTATTGACATCGAGTTACCTTTGAAGTCTTTCTTTCTGTAGATTGTCTCTATATTTCTGTTCAATGCTATTCTTAGGATTTTCCTCTTTTATAGAACCCCCCTTAATATTTCCTGCAGTGTTGGCTTGGTGGTTGCATAGTCTTTTAAGCCTTGCTGGTCTTGGAAACTCTTTATCTCTCCATCCATTTTGAATGTCAGTCTTGCTGGATAAAGTATTCTTGGCTGCGTGTTCTTCTCATTTAGTGCCCTGAATATATCTTGCCAGCCTTTTCTGGCTTGCCAGGTCTCTGTGGACAGGTCTGATGTTATTCTGATGGGCTTTCCTCTGTAAGTAAGGAGCCTCTTTGCCCTAGTGGCTTTCAAGAGATTATACCTACAATTATAATTCCTCAATTTGATTATCAGGTGTCGTGATGTTTTTTTGGAATGTATAATCTTGGGTGGAGACCGTTCAGCCTCTAGTACATGAACACTGGTTCCATTCACGAGATTGGGAAATTTTTCGTGAAGGACTTGTTCCACTATATCTTCTAGACTTTTTTCTTTCTCCTCCCCTTCAGGGATTCCAATAATTCTGACGTTGGAACGTTTCAAGGCATCATTTATTTCCCTGATTCTGTTTTCATGGTTTCTAAGCTGTTTGTTCCAGGCTTCCTCCTGATCCTTTCTCTCTATCTGTTTGTCCTCCAGATCACTAATTCTATCTTCTGTCTCATTTACCCTAGCTTTGAGAGAGTTTAGATTAGATTGGAACTCATTGAGAGCATTGTGAACCTCCTCCCTGGTAGCTTTAAGCTCCGCCCTAACATTGTGAACATCCTGTCTGGTCGCTTTCAGCTCGGCCCTAATCAATTCTGTTTGGTCATCCATGGCTTTCTCCAACCTAGCTATTGCCTGGATAATTGTTAACCTGAATTCTCTTTCCAACATATTGTCTATATTGATATCCATTAGCTCTGTTGCAGAAGGTCCATCCTCTGTATTTTTCTTCTGTTGGGCATTCCTCCTGCTAGTCATTTTGGTGAGAGATGACTGAACAGATGTAGCTGGATGTATTAACCGTGGTGCAGTCAAGGTGCACCCTGGAACACTTCTGAGCAATCAGGATTCCCCATCCAAACGAGAGACAAAAAAAAAAAAAAAAAAAAAAGTAGATAACAAACTGGTGGTAGCCAGAGGGGTGGTGAATGGGGGATGGGTGAATTGGGTGAAGAGGATTAATAAATTACTGGCCAAAGCTTGTCAGCCCTATTTTTTTTAAAAGATTTTATTTATTTATTTGACAGACAGAGATCACAAGTAGGCAGAGAGGCAGGGAGAGAGAGAGAGGGAAGCAGGCTCCCAGGTGAGCAGAAAGAGCCTGATATGGGGCTCGATCCCAGGACCCTGGGATCATGACCTGAGCCGAAGGCAGAGTCTTAACCCATTGAGCCACCCAGGTGCTCCAACTCTACTTTTAACATATTTTCTCTTAAATAGAAAGCTCCCCACTTGTATCCTAACTGATTTGCTTTCCCCTGAGGCACTTTCTTCTTTTCTAGTTAACCCTATACTTTGCTCCTAGAGATCTCATTCTAAAACTCATCTGACTATATAACCCAAGTCTAAAATCTTTACTAGGTCCAGGCTGCATATAGAATGAATCCAAATTTTTTTGGTTTCACATTCAAGGCTCTCCACATCTGACTATATGTTTGTACATGTATCTCTTTCTAAATTCTGCCTTCTTCCTATATCCTCAAGCTTAGTCACATGGGAAATCTCATCCTTCAGCCCCAGCCTGCCACAGTCTCAGCCTCCAGACCATTACCTATGCTCTCCCATCTGAATGTCCTTCCCCAGTCTCTGCTTGTCTTTTCTGCTTCAGACTGCAAAGAGCAATTCAAAGATTATCTCCTTCAAATGGGTTTCCTATATTTGCCATCAGAATTCTTTCTTCCCACTAAGCACAATGAAAAATATTTTTAAAAAGATAATATTTATTTAATTAAGACAAGAAAGAGAGAGTGTACATAAGGGGGAGCGGCAGCAAGAAAGGGAGAGGGACTCTCAAGCAGACTCCATGCTGAGTATGGAGCCTGACTCAGGGCTCAATCACATGACCTTGAGATCATGACATGAGCTAAAACCAAGAGTCAGATGTTTAACTGACTGAGCCATACAGGTACCCCCCCAAGTATTTTTAACTAAAAAAAAAAACAAAAAATTAAAGTGCATACTAGTTTCACTTTCAATTATGGCCATGTCCATCTCTTCAAATACTTTGTTGGCTGTTGCAGCTTTTAGTGTATATGCTGTAGTATTTTGTACCTATCATGTTCTCAGTAAATGTTTTCCAAAGTGAACATGAGGGAAATAAGACCACATGGATTCAAAACTCAGTTCTGCCACTTAACAGCAGTGTCACTTTGCATTCCAGTTTCTTACTTACAGATTTACTGAGCCAATATGTTACAACATTAGTTTTTGTGTTTTTAAGATATTTGTTATCTATACTTTGAGAAGTACCAACAAGGAAGCAAAATATTCTCTATTCTGAATAATCCAAAAATTGAACATAGCTGAAAACTGGAAATAAGACAACAGACTGCCTTCAGAAACCTGGTCAATTTCTTAAATCAAACAATACTAAATAAGACTATGAAAAGTAACAAGAATACGGAGCTCTACAATTGGAGGAAGAACTCTCTAGAAAAATAACTAACTGGCTTTCAACCGCTGTTTTATTAACTATGAAGTATTGAACAAGATAAAGATAGTAAGAATGTAAGAATAATAAAAAATTAGCTTGGAAGCCAGCTAAAAGAAGGAGAGTCCTAGGTACAAAAGTGACGCCAACTTTCTGTCTCTTAGGTTTTCCTTCATCCTCTTTTCTTTGACTTCCTTTTTTGCCAAGTAACATGTGTCATGATCTAATTCTTGTTCTTGTCTCAGTCTTATTTTCTTTGCCAAATACTGAAGTGGAAAGTTTCCTTGAGAAGTTTCAGTTTCCATATGCTTCATAGTGTCATGGTGAAGATTCTGAACCTCTCTGTACCAACCACAAACTTTGCCTGAAAATGTGACCTTGACAGAGTTCATGCCAGGAAGGGAAGACTTAGTAGGAAGACCGACTTTACCTTGTGTCATTCTAACAAAGTTAATGAGTTGTATAGGGAGGAAAAAAAAAAACAAAAACAAAACCACCATTCTAAGGCACCATTCTCCCTAGAAAAGATGTGGGAATGGGGAAATAAAGTGCAGAATTCTCTTAGGGAAAATAGCCTTCAAAGAAAAGGGAAAGAGAAGGGGACTCTTTTTTTGAGGGAGAGGGGGTAAAATTGACAAGGAAACAAGGTGAAGGAGCCACCAAGGCCAATGAACATAACATATTTTTTAAAGTTCACAGATTGCTGCCAAGTAGCTTTTCTGAGTATGTTGAGCCATGTTTTCCTTGCTTTATTTCATTTTCTGTCTGTACATTTTGTGCCTTTTATCTTCACAAGAAACATTTTTAAATAGAGAAAGTATCTCCATGGCTGAAGTTTTTATACACTAAATAATTACTAAATATTTACCAGCCCACATTTCCCTCGTCAGCTGGCCCACCCTGCCACATGGGGATGCTCTGACTATAAAATGAATGAGCTCACCATTCTTTTCTAATTGCTCAGTAGAGACAGTTATTTAAATCATCTGATGGGCAGCTGACTTTAGTAGGTACTTTCTCGGGTTAGAATGGTGTCTGTAACTATGAGCCTGATTCAGAAATCAATTTGTAGTAAGACATTTCTACTGTTTGTTGTTCAGATTTGTAAAGACATCTTTTCTCAAAAGTTGGTACCATAACTGTCAGTCAGCTTGTAAAATTCAATGAATCTATAATGTAATTTAGATTTATTTCTAGTAAAAGTAGGCTTAGTTCAAGTCTCCTATTGGTAGAAGCACACTTGTCCTGGGTAAGGATAGGAGGGGGCAGAAAAAAGTAGAGAGCAAAGAGCAAGAAGAGATAAAAGCTGGAATCTCTCTCATCTTAATCAAAACCAATCTAAGACAAAATTTTGAAACAAAAAGCTGATCTGGGACCACTTTGCATCTTTTCCTCAACTCCAGTCCCAGCTTTCATGCTACCCTAAGAATTTCCCACATCTTTGTACTATCCCTTCCTCCGTGGTCTCTTTCTCTCCAATGAAAAACCTTATTCTTTCAGTAGATTATCTCAGTAGTAATTAAGATAAACCAGTTACTTGAAATAATTTATGCTAAGTTAAAGTGACTTTTAACATTATTCTTTACTGCTGATATTTGCAAGACTGCAGACTCTGAGAAACAAACTGAGGGTTTGGGAAAGGAGGGGAGTGGGGGTTGGGTGAGCCTGGTGGTGGGTATTATGGAGGGCATGTATTGCATGGAGCACTGGGTGTGGTGCATAAACAATTCTGGAACACTAAAAAGAAATAAAATAAAATAAAATATTTTTAAATAGATGCTTATTAGTCTAAATGGTTCACTAACTTAAGAAGTTTCCAATGATGTAATAAAATGGATATTTCAAAATTTCTAAGCTTTTTCAAGAAGACATCAATCTCACTTTAGAATTAGGGAGAAAGTTGCTATCAGGGTGAGGCTGAGAACAGAATGGGGACAATCCAGTTGTGGTCGTTTGAAAGCATATGGAGTTTATAAGTAAATTATAGCTTATAAATCACTTTAACATAAATATCTAAGTATTTATTCAAGAGGCTCCTTTTATTGGCACTCTTTAGTGGGGGGGGGGCAAAAAGGGTGTGGAGGTTTTTTCAAAGACCATAATATTTCTATTCAAAAGGAAGAACTGGAGTCCAGTGGAAAACACTATGAATACTCTGATCTAGGCTTAAAGATGGTTGCTTATATTTTATTGGAAAACTCTAAGGGAACACCTAGAATAAGGCTAAGTAAAAATATTAAAGGATGGCTGAGTATTATCTTCTCAGGGAGATATGTGTTTTAATAGAAAACAAAGTAGCCAAGCAAAATGATAAATTCCCAATTTATCATATTAGGACTCACAGTATTTGAACCACTCATGGTGGTGGTGACACCTAAAGTCGTCCATCTATGTAGCTATTTCACCTACTAGGAGATCATCCAGGCTATTGTACTGGTCACTTTTATAAAATATTTTGGATCAGTTACTAATAATATATTCTACAGAATCATTATGACTTTTGCCAAACCTTAAAGCATTAACAATGTTTAAATTAATTGATCTCTATTTTGTGTTAGAAATACCCTTTCACACTGACATTCTAGCAATACAAGAACAAGAAAATTTACTCCTTTAGAAAACTTTCTCTACTGTGTGTCTTTTGCAGTTTATTTTCCCAAACTGAAACATAGATCTAATACTGTTTATTCCTAAAAATATAATCTGTCATTGATATATTCTTTTCATTTGTATTTTAAAAATGAGAAATCTGGCAGACTTTCTAAGAAACATTTAAGTTGCAATTGCAAATTCTAACAGATGCTGGAAACCTCATTCAAACATTTCTGTCTGCTGCCACCCAAACTTCAATTCTTTCAAGTTTTGCATTAAAAACAAACTTGTTTTCTTGTTACATTTCTCTACTTTTAGTAGATTCTTTTCCTAAATAGCTTAGATTTTATACAAGTCTGAATCAGGGATACAAGGTAAAAACTGTGATACTTGCCAGCGAAGTTCAATGTAAGTTTATCAGACCTTACTGATTTGCTTACTTTGGTAATTAAAAGCAAAGCTCTGGAGAATAGCATTTTTTTTAAATCTAATACTGAGGAAGAGGGAGAAAAAAAATTGGTATCACTTTTTTATAGGAAATTATTTCATGAAACAAATTGAATTAGAATTGTTACATCTTACCATTTTCTTTTTTCTCCTAGGGAATTCATTTCTTATGTAACAATAGTAGAATTACATTTTGATAGTTCAAGTCAGTTTCACAAACATGGAACACTTACTACTAGCAAGGTACCATGAAATACCCTACAGGGAACTCAACAATAAATAAGACAAAATCCCTGCAGCTAAAGAATTTACCATCTACCAGAGAGAATAAGAAAAGAAGAAAAGCACAAAAATAATGAAACATAAGGCTGACTAGAGAGAGCTATTTGGTTTAATGCAAAAAAGCATGGTCTTTATAGCCAAATATACCTGCTTTCTTTTTTTGTTTTTTGTTTGTTTGTTTGTTTTTAAAGATTTGTTTATTTGAGAGAGAGAGAGTGAGAGAGGGCACAAGCAGGAGGGACAGAGGAAGAGAATCTTAAACAGACTCCATGCTGAGGGCAGAGATAGAGAGGGGGCTCCCATCTCATGACCCTGAGATCATAACCTGAGTGGAAAACGAGTCTGTGGCTTAACTGACTAAGCCGCCCAGGTGTCTTATATACCTAAACATACCTGCTTTCAATTTGGCCACGACATTTAGTAATAGAGTGACTTTATAAAGTATTTATTACATAAATATACAAATATACATACATAAATATACAAAAATATTACATAAATATTTTGAACATAATTTTCTCCTGCAAAATAGTGATATAATAATTACCTAAAAATCTTATCACAAGGCTTTTGGGGAGTAAGAGATGTAAAGCACCCAACGAATAGCAGATGCTCTAGGTTGGTTTCCCTGGAAAGAAGACCTTAAAATGAAAATTTCCAACTAGAAATTTTATTATGGTGTGCTCTTAGAATTGACAGCTGTGGGGGAGGTAAGGAAGCAGGAATAGGCAGAAGGAGAAGGTGGGCTACCAACCAATTTCAGCATCTTGGCTAAGTACACAGGGAGCTCTGGTGCTTGGATAGTCCTGTAGCATTCTCTCAGACTGGGACAAGGGAGTAAGGCCTTTAGAGCCCTAAATCTATAGTCATTACATGCATAGTACCTGTGAGAAAGTATATGTGTGACCTTGGAAGAGTCAACTCTCTTCAGAGGCAGCTTTTTTCAATGAATGACAATTGTTGGAGTTGAAGGAAGGGGGTCTCAACTGGGGATGGACAGCCTTCAGTGCCTCTAATAGCAGGGATATGAGAACTTAGATACTAACAGATGAGATAGTGGGGAGAAGGGAGGAAGAATCTGGTGGCATACCACATGATCTATTTTAAATGTAATTAGCATCAATTTTTCTGACACTTTTAAAAAAAATATAAATGTGCCTAAGAAAGTTTGGAAAATGTAGGAAACACAACATTTAAAAATTTTATATCAATCACAATCCCACAATACCATGAACATTTTTTTTTTTAGATTTTATTTATTTATTTGACAGACAGAGATCACAAGCAGGCAGAGAGGCAGAGAGAGAGAGGGGGAAGCAGGCTCCCCTTGGAGCAGAGAGCCCAATGTGGGGCTCGATCCCAGGACCCTGAGATTATGACCAGAGCTGAAGGCAGATGCTTAACCCACCGAGCCACCCAGGCGCCCCTACCATGAACATTTTGGTATATGTCTTTCTAATATTTTTTAAGCATATATGTTTTCTAGAATATTTATTCTCTGGAATAATGGTATACTAGAAAAATTGTTCTGTAGTCCATTTTTTTTCATAATGTGAATATTTTCTCATGTAAATAAATATTATTTTAAGAGTTTATTTTGGCTTTCTTCTATTTTAATGATATCCCAAAATTTGCTAAACTAAAACTATATTGCTAGACACTTAGGTTTTCATATTTTTTCTTACTTTTACAAAAAAATGCTATAATATATGAAAATATATATATAATTTCTGGTTATTTCCTTAGGTAAAAATCATAAGAATGGAAATTGTTATGCAAAGACTATTTGCAGTTTTAAGGTTTCGAAATATGTTGCCAAATTATCCTCTGAAAATTCCTACCACACAATGTTTCATACTTTCTCTTCCCTCACCCTTGCCAAGATTGGGAATTATCTTTCTTCTTCTCTGTCCCAGTTTTAAAGATAGAATTTTATCATTGATACATACAAATGCAATGAGAATAGCAGAAGTCAAACAGTATCTATGGAAATTGAAAAATGGAAGAGATTACAAGAAATCAGAACAAATGAGAAAAGACTTCCAAGAAAAGAAGACAGATGATATGGGTCTTACATAATAGGATTTCAACAAATAAAAATGGAAGGAATCCCAGATAGAGAAAACATAAGGAACAAAGACAACATTAGGAAATAGTGATTACCCTTGTTTGATTAGAATGTAAGCAAGAAATGAGACAAAGTAGACTGAGACCATAATGTAGCACAAAAATGGTAAGTAGAGTTCAAATTTGGACAATAACCAATGATTGCCTGACATCGGTGTTAATAATGATTTGAAATATGGTTAGTTTCATTCATTTGTTCAAGAAACTTTTACTTACAGCCTACAACATGACAAGTACTTGCATCACTGATGAAAGCACACAGAAATCCCTGCATTCTAAAGCACAAAGCACAGAGAAAGACAAGAGGACCACAAGAAGAATATTACAAAATGGGAGAATAAAAAGCCAGGTAAGAGGCAAAAGAAGTATAATCAAAAGAAGACCAGGAGACTGAATTGCCATGGATAGCAAAGAATGAATGAAATGGAGGTAAAAATCAAAGCAGAGAAAAACTGAAGGTAATAAAAACAAACACAAAAAATTATTGGTTTGGCAACTTAAGGATCATCAGGAACATTTTTTAAAAATGTATATATATTTTTTACAGAGATAGGAAAGGAAGCCAGATTGCTAGGGAATAAAGTAAATGGGGTGGAAATGGGAAATCTGCAAACTGATCATTCAAAAAAAAAAAAAAAAAGACAGTTTAAAGAATTTGAGTATAGAATGAGATCAGGAAAAAAAAAAAAAAAAAAAGAATGAGATCAGGAGAAAGGACCAATGTTAAAGGAAGAGAATTTTTTTCAGTTAAATCCTAAGTATCTAGGAATAAATTTTAAAATGTTAACAAAAATAGCGTTAAATTTTTAAAAAGTGTCAAATTTTTGGTCAGTTAATTCACTTGTACAAACTTCCTGTTGAGCATAATTTAAGAAGACCTGAATAAAGATGTTTCTATGTGCCTGGGTAAAAAGAAACCACCATATTAAAGATGTCAATTTCTGTCCAACTAATACATTAACTCAACGCAATAACAATCCAAAAATCCAAAAACAAGATTTTTCATGGAATGTTCCAAGTCAATTCTAAAAGCCACATGGTTAGTAAAGGAAGAGAATTTTCCACCAGATATCAAGACCTATAAGCAACAGTGTGGCATTGCTGCAGTATTAGGGAAAATGGCCAACCAAATAGAATAGACTTATATATACAATTTATATTGATATATGAGAGAGGTACTATTTCAAATAAATAGTGAAAGATGGACTATTAAGGATAAAATTTAAAGTAGACACCTATTATTATAGTATACAGAAAAATTAATTTTGGTAAGCATAAAAATTATAACAAAAAGTGTTAAACCTGTGAAGGCAGCAAAAGAAGATCCAGTAGTATTAGTTTATGACCTTAGGGAAGACTTTAATAAATAGGATACAGCAACCAAAAATGATACCTTAAAAAATATATAACCTTGATTATATTAAGATGTAAAAAGACACCATATGCACAGCGGAAATACCAGTAATGGGCTGTAAGAAAATCAGGTTGTATTATATAATATCAAAGAATTATGTACACCCATAATGTATAAGAACTCCTACAGTCACTGAGGAAAAGACAAACAGAGAGATCAATAGTCGGTCCACACAAGCAACAAATGGCAAACAACCAATAAACATGAAAACCATGCATCATTACCACACTGGTAATGACGGAAAAGATACCAGTTGAAAAAGTGATACTGGTTTTTACCGAAGACTACCCCAAATTTAAAAGAATTTAAAATAACAGAAATTAATGAGATAGAATTGGAGCTTGGGTCTCTTTTATTTTTATTTCTAAAAATAAAATTTTTTATTTAAATTCCACCTAGTTAATATACAGTCTAATTCTAGTTTCAGGTGTACAATATAGTGATTCAACAGTTCCATACAAAAGCCAGTGCGCATCACCACAAGTGCACTCCTTAATCCCCACCACCTGTTCCTCCCATCCCCCCACCCAACTCCCTTCTGGTAACCATCAACTCTCTTTTGTTAAGATAACTATTTCTTGGTTTATCTCTCTCCCTCTCCTCCCTCCGCTGCCCTGTTCATTTGTTTTGTTTCTTAAATTCCACATTTGAATGAAATCATATTGTATTTATCTTTCTCTGACTTATTTCACTTAGCATACACTCTCTAGCTCAAGGAAGTCATTGCAAATGGCAAGATTTCATTCTTTTTTATGGCTGAGTAATATTCCATTGTGTATGTGTGTATGTGTGTGCGCGCGCATGCGCATACATACCACCTCTTCTTTGTTCATCACTTGATGGACATTTAGGCTCTTCCCATAATTTGTCTATAGTTAATAATGCTACTATAAACATTGGAGTGCATGTATCCCTTTGAATTAGTATTTTTGTGTTACGTGGGTAAATACCTTGTAGTGCAGTTGTTAGATGATAGATGGTAGGGTAGTTCTTTTTTTTTTTTTTTTTTTTTGAGATAGAAAGGTTGGGGGGAGGGATGGCGGGGAGAAAAGAATCTTAAGCAGCCTTCATGCTCAGTGTGGAGCTCATCTTGGTGTTTGATCTCACAACCCTGAGATCATGACCTGAGCTGAAATCAAGAGTAAGACACTTAGCCAAATGAGCCACCACGTACTCCAAGGGTAGTTCTATTTTTAACTTTTTAAGGAAACTCCATATTGTTTTCCAAAGTGGTTGCACCAGGTTGCATTCCCACCAACACTGAAAGTGCATTCACCCTTCTCCACATCCTCACCAACACCTGTTGTTTCTTGTGTTATTTATTTGGCTAATCTGACAGGTGTGGGGTGATATTTTGATTTGTATTTCCCTGATAATAAGTAATGTTAAGCATCTTTTCATGTACCTACTGGCCTCTTTGGAAAAATGTGTATCTTCTTTGGAAAAATGTCTATTTATATCTTCTGCCCCTTTTTTAATTGAATTATTTTGGGGGGGCTGTTGAGATTTATTAAGTTCTTTATATTTTTTGGATACTAACCCTTTATCAGGTATGTCATTTGTAAATATCTTTTCTATTCTGTCAGTTGACTTTTAGTTTTGTTGATTGTTTCCTTCACTGTGTAAAAGTTTTTTGTTTTGATGAAGTCTCAATAGTTTATTTTTGCTTTTATTTCCCTTGCCTTACGAGACATATTTAGAAAGAAATCACTACAGACAATGTTAAAGAGGTTACTGCCTGTGCTCTCCTTTAACCATAAAACTACTTTTATGGTTTCAGGTCTCATATTTAGGTCTTTAATCCATTATGAATTTATTTGGTGTAAGAAAGTGGTCCACTTTCATTTTTTACATGTTGCTGTCCAGTTTTCCCAGCACCATTTGTTGAAAAGACTCTTTGTCCCATTAGATATTCTTTCCTACTTTGTTGTAGATTAATTTGACCATATAGTTGTGGGTTCATTTCTGCATTTGCTATTCTGTTCTTATTAATTAATTTATTTTTTTTGCCATTGCCATGCTCTTTTGATCACTACAGCGTTTTTATATAAATTAAAGTCCAGATCTGTGATGCATCCAGCTTTGCTTTTCCTTTTCAAGGTTGCTTTGGCTATTTAAGCTCTTTTGTGGTTCCATACAAATTTTAGGAGTATTTATTCTAACTCTGTGAAAAATGTTGTTGGTATTTTTATTATTAACCATTTATTTCTCTGATAGAATAAGAGTTTTGTTATTCAACAGGAACAGTGATTCAAAGGGTGCTTCCCAAACTAATAGCATCAGCATCACCAGGAACTTACTAGAAATGCAAATTCTCAGGCCCTGTCTCAGACCAATGGAATCAGAACCTCCAGGAGTGAGTTTCACAGCCCGTGTTTCAACAAGTGACTTTGATATATTATAAAATTTGAGAGCCAATAGCCTAGAAGATTAGAGGATCATTGAGAATCTGAAGTAGAAAAGAGAGGTACCAACTGATTTACAGAAGTGAGGAAATAGATGGGGCAGGAAAATAAAATTTGTTGGGGAAAAAGGAAATGTTACTAGAGTTTAAGATATTAGCAATAAGGTAGTTTTAAATAATGGTGAGATTTAAGTTATGATCATAAATGGACTAGCTGAAGTGAATGGAAATGGAAATTGGTTTTTGTAAAGATCATAAAAGTAGGACCAATGTTGGAAGAAAAAGCAAGAGTAGTGTTGAAGTCATTGTATTGACAAAAAGAATAAAGATTAGGCATGTGCTCTGTGTGGAAGCTATGGAGAAATGGTGGAGTGTTCCCTGGATATCCGCTGATAGTGAAAATTGAGGATAAGTATTTTCATGTTAGACAGAATTCACTTAGAAAAGTCCGGGATGTTCAAAGATGTGGAGGGTCTAAGTATTTATGAAAACCAGGAGAACTCCAACTCCATGGTCCATGAATCTATAGAAAAGAGACAAGAGGTTTCCATTAGAAAGAGTTTTACAATATCCCATGATACTGAACATCATAATAATTTTATTATTAATAATATTGAGATAGTGATTATTGATATTTGTTATGATTATAACATGATATTGATTCCATTTTATTTTGAATGTAATAATAATTGTTTATCTACTGAGCATCAGTAGTTGGAAACTATAATTAATGTATCATGGGACATGTTAACCAAATAGATGCCTTCCCTGTGTTTCAGATTTTCAATAGTTTAAAGATTAGGAAAAAGCTAAAAAATTTTTTAAAAATTGGAAAGTTAAAACTATTTCTACTCATACATTAACCTGTCAAACATTGCAAAATTGCCAGATGTATCTTGCTCTTTCATATGTTATCAGATCTTTCCTTTGTGTCTTGCTATTCCCAAATAAGTAGCCTAATCAGAATCCTCTAGTAATAATCCTTATTTTAGACCCAGGGGACTATTTCTTAGAAAAACATCATTTATAACTGAATTCTTAATATTTAAGAGTTAAAGACTTATAACAAAAACTCCAGTAGTGTACATGGTAGATTTGGGTCAATCACTAAAAAGAAGCAAGATCCTCTCTTATCACTGGGTTAGTGATGGGGACATTGCAATGTTCAAAAATCCACAAAATGTCACAGTTTTAGGCAAAAGTCTTCAAAATCCAAACTGGCTGCTGTAGATTATAAAGAACTTTTTAAAAAGGAGAACCACCACACGCCTTCTTCCCCAAAGACTATGGAGGCAAACTTCCAATGCTCACCATCAAACAGTGTGTGTAAAGACTGCAAGATCAACCCTGGAATTAAAAAGCAAATAAACAAAACACTTTATATGGCCAAACTCAAAAGGGCTGTACTGTTCTCTGGACAGAAATGAGGCTGCAGGCTGGTATTTCAAAAGAGCCACAAATTTTCTATCTGTCCCAAATGGGAAATAATAATTTTATTGAATAATAAATTAAAAATGAATCCACTTCTTTCTCCTTATAACTCAGTAAGTACTTGTGATGTGGTCTTTGTAGCCAGAGTGCAATTCTTCAGTTAATGAAAGAAAAGTGTGTGTGAGTCTGTGTATACAATTATCCAAATGAAAGAGTAGAACAAAGTGAAAAAAATATTTCAAGAAACTTAATTTTGGAATAAAAAAACAAACTAACGTCCTTTAGGGTTTCAAGTATGCTGGCAGTGTTGGTATTGCCCCATAAGATACCAGTTTCCATGAGCAAAAAGCACAGGCAGCTTTGAGTACCTCTCTATCTCCATTCATAAGAGGAAAATATAAATACATTTATAAAGATCAGTTTAGGATTTTATTGCTTTTGGCAGAAGACCATTTAAAGACTTAGAGTAAAAAGTCTATGTCATATGGTTATTTAAATAAGAACCAAAAAGGGCAAAGTTGAATTTTTCCTCAATTAGTAATACTTCAAAATGTATTTAATGAAAAGGATTTCTAAAGAAACAAGTTATTATATTATTATGTAATATGAAATTTCTATTCTTATTTTTAAATGAATCAGGGTTTTTTATATTAGAGTCTTGATAGTAAAACACAGTTCTTATCACACAAATAACCTAGCCTTTTTGCTTTTGTTTTGAGAAGATGCTAATTGTATTTACTGCCATGAATATTCTGGCTGTGTTCCAAATGCACAGGGAAGACTAAAATTTAATATAAAGATCTGCTAGCCCATGGAGTTGTTATACATACAAATCTTTGAAATGAGGAATGAAGATTTAGAACAGGTTAGTGGAAAGTAGTTATCCTTAGGCCTAGGGAGTCACATAACAGTGTGAGAATTTGGTGAAAGATATGGATCCTCTTTTTGCAGAAAAAGGAGAACCTTCCTACATTGTTGGTGGGAATGTAAGCTGGTGCTGCCACTCTGGAAAACAGCATGGAGGTTCCTCAAAAAGTTGAAAATAGAGCTATCCTATGACCCAGCAACTGCACTACTGGGTATCTACCCTAAAGATACAAACGTAGTGATCTGAAGGGCATGCGCACCCGAATGTTTATAGCAGCAGTGTCCACGATAGCCAAACTATGGAAAGAACCTAGATGTCCATCAACAGATGGATGGATAAAGAAGATGTGGCATATCTATATCTATATCTATCTATATCTATATCTATATCTATATATCTGTATCTATCTATCTATCTATCTAGATAGATAGATAGATCTGCAATGGAATACTATGCAGCCATCAAAAGAACTGAAATCTTGCCATTTGAAACAATGTGAATGGAACTAGAGGGTATTATGCTGAGCAAAATAAGTCAATCAGAGAAAGACAATTATCATATGATCTCTCTGATATGAGGAATTTGAGAGGAAGGGCAGGGGATTTGGGGGGTAGAGAAGGAAAAATTGAAACAAGGTGGGATCAGGAGGGAGAAAAACCATAAAATACTCTTAATCTCACAAACAAACTGAGGATTGCTGGGGGCTGAGGGGGGTAGGAATAGGGTGGCTGGGTTGTGGACATTGGAGAGGGTATGTGCTATGGTGAGTGCTATGAAATGTGTAAGCCTAATGATTCACAGACCTCTACCCCTAGGGCAAATAATACATTATATGTTAATAAAAATAATTTTTAAAAAGATATGGATCCTCTTCTAATAAAAATATACACAAAAACACACGTGTAATATGTAACATTGTGCATAGTGTTTCATGGTGTTCACAGATACTTTTGACACCTACCCATGGAGACCAAGCACTCCAGGTTAAGACTACCTGATGGTTTATGTGAGTTCAAAATATCAGGCTATCTAGATAGAACAATCTACTGAAATATATATTCATTGTAGAGAATTTGGAAAATATTAAACAGCACAAATAATCCCATGTGAATCCATGCACTCACCATGGTAAAATTACCATGATCCCATCACACACAGATAAGCCTGCTTGACATTTGGGTGTATATCTTTCTTTTCCAATTAAAAATGTATTTTTCCACAAATAGAATTATATTGCACATAATATTGTATTATAGTTTTTTGATTCAAATAATATGATTCTATCTCCATGCTATCAAATATTCAGTGACTATTGTATTTCATCAAAATGCAATTATTTATTTAACCAGGTTTTTATTATAAAACATTAATTACTTATTTCTTAACATTATCATTTCTGATTTTTTACTCCTATAATCACTATTGCTATGGGAATAATTTCTTTTTCCAGGTGGCGGATAATTTCCACATGGGGATAATTTGCCTATTTGCCACATTCATTTTATCTTACATCTTCTAAAATCACCTTGTCCCAATCACTGACCTATTAAACACTGAGTTTTAATTGAAGTATTTGTTACTTGTTCATGAAATATCATGTTAGTTTAAGAAATGAATATAGCTAAATTTGTTTGCAGTGCTTTAACCTAGAGACTTACTATTCTAGATATAGTATAAACTGGGCAGTAATTCTTAAGGATCATTTTGATGGGGGTGCATGGCAGGATGAGCAGGATGTTTGGCTGGTTTGGTTTGATTTGCTATAATGTGATTAGGATTTTGAACTCTGTAATCATTCACTACTAGGTTCTAACTGAGGAGGGGTTCAAACCCTATATAAATTCAAGTTCCTATGATGCTGAGAAGTAAATGTTGACAGGCAGGCAGACAGGAGACCTTACTTAGAGTGAGTTTTAGGTGAATCCTAAGGGCTCTTTCAGTGCTAAAAGTCTTTTATTCGAGACAGAAAGGAAATTAAGATGCCAAAAGATGAACCACTAGTGAGTTTTGGGTGCATGGGGGATATTTGTGATATTTTCTTCCTCTTTATATGTTGTATTCTTCCTATATTTTCTAAATGAGCTTATATTAAGTTGACCATCAGAAAAACACACGGGAAATATTTAAGTGCATTCTGTGGTCTTGCTTTCACAGTTAAATCTCATGTTCAGTAGGTCTTTCAATCCTAATGCCTCCTAATCATTTGTAACCCTAATTAATAAGGTCATTTCCCAGAAAACCCGAGCTTTACATTCTTATAAATCCACGGAATTCATAAGACCAAATATCTACCCCACCTCCAAAATCCCAGAATAGATCTATCCAAGACACCATGGAAGAAACTGGGTAATCACAGTATGTCTGGCCATTTCTTCATTTTATGTACATTTTGGGTCTGACTGAAGACGTTAAGAGATATAATGGATGAAACTGAAAACTCATGAACAAGAACATGAAAGATTTCATCTCACACAAATGGTTGGTCCTATAGTTTGAAACAGTTTCATCCCAATCTTGGCTCCTTCATTCTTTCATTAATCAAATATTTATTTCATATCTTCTGGGGTGCCAGGTAGTACACTAGGTGCAGAGAGTATAAAGTGGAAAATAAAGCTGACATGACCCCAGTCTTAATGGAAATAATATTTTAAAAAAATAAATGTGCACATAAACCTCCATTTATAAATTCTTGTTAATAGGAATGGATTACATTGCTTAAATGCTTACCAGGCACCAGGCATTATGTCAAGTGCTTTCAATTAATGATCTCATGTATTCTTTCCAATTTCCCTCTGAGGTAGGTATTATAGATGAGAAAACTGAAGCTTACAGACTCAAGTATTTTGCCCAGAGTCACACCAGGGGACAGGGTTTGAATGCCAGGCTGTTTGATTTCCAAATCAATGCTGTGACAGAAAAGAATGGGGTGCTATGAGAGAGTGGGAAGAGAAAATAACTTCTCGGGTGTCAAGGGAAGCTTTTTGGAGGAAATGGCATTCAAGTGAGGCCTGAAGTATGGGGGGGGGTTAGGGAGGGTATGTGTACTCATTCAGCATTTAAAGTGTTTCTGACCTCAATTTCACCCAAATCAATTATTTATAAATAACTGATTTGCTTAATAATATAGCTCTGAGATTTATGAGCCATAATGAATTTGGAATAATAAGGCAAGAGGTCTTAGGTTTGGAGCATCCTTTTATTCCTCTTGTTGCTGTGCTTTAAAATAGCATACACCACAAGGATAGCTGCCTGCCCACAGCCCAAACAGCTACATCCTCACTAACTTGCTGCTGGGGCATATTGCCATCAGAGGCCTCTTATGTTCATAACAAAGTCTGTCAATCTAGTGCTCTGTATCCAACACAGCACACCAATTCTATCCTGTGGGACACAATAAACATTTGGAGAAAAGGATGGGGGAAAAGGATGATGGGTTTGGATTATAATGACGAGGAGGAAAAACAAAATCTGTTAAATATTCACATCTGTTGAGTATGCTGTTATCGAAGAATAGAACTGTCTTTATAGAGCCCCACAAAAAAAAAGTGAATTGATGAATAAATAGATATACAAACAAACACTAACTAGAAAAGAATTCACAATCTTTCACATGTAGTTTCCCCAGGTGAAAATATAATATTCGTCACAGACCATAGAAGTCCACCACAAACAGGCAAATGTTAAATAATCAAATGCTCCATTTTTAAATGCAAGGATCTACTCTATATACCATATAAAGCAGGTGTATCCTGGTTTTTCTTCCACTAAATACTATTTTGTAAGCATTTTCCTGTGTCACTAAACAATAGTCTAAAAGTTACATTGTATAATTTTATAATTTACTTCTCAGTTATTCTATTATTATACATAATGATTTATTCCCAGTTTTCATTTATAAATAAAAATGTAAAGAGGTCTTGTGGGTTAAGTCTTGGTTATAGTTTTTAAATTGTTTCTTTGAGGTAAATTCACAGTAATCAAAAGTATGACCTTTTTAAAGCTTGCTTTACAGAAATGATGTACCAATTTCCACCTCTAGCAGCAATGTAAGAAATGGTCACATTACTATAATCTTACCCGAATTAAGTATTATACACATTTCTCATATTGACAGAGAAAAAAATTGCATTTTGTGTGCATAATTTTCTTATTAGTGAGCTTAGATCCTTTCTATTTATTGGCTTTTGTGTTTCTTATTTAAATTATCTACATTTTTAGTGGGATAGTCGCTTTTTATCAATTTATAAAACTGTTGTCATATTATGTTAACCATTTGACACTCATATTTGTTGCGCTTGTATTTTTTGTTGGTTTGTTGCATTGAAGTCTTTAAACAATTTTGGAGGGGGGCCTGGGTGACTCAGTTAAGAGTCTGCCTTCAGCTAGGTCATGATCTCAGGATTCTGGGATGGATCCCCTCATCAGGCTCCCTGCTCAGCAGAGAGCCTGTTCCTCGCTTTCCTTCTCCTCCCTCCCTTTACTTGTGCAATCTCTCTCTGTGTGTCAAATAAATAAATAAAATCTTTAAAAAAATTTTTTGGAATTAATTTTGGCTTGTCATATCAGTTGAGAGTCCAATTTGATTTTTTTCTAAAAGGCAATTTCCCAGAATCATTTATAGAATAATCTTACCTCTTCTCATTGGTAAATGATGTGGCCTTTACATAGTCCGTACATTTCAAGAAATACTACGGACTTGTAGTAATCAAAACAGAATGGATCTGAGAAGCAAAACTGCCCTTGTTTTTGATGTTAATGGTATTAATAATAATAATAATAATAATGGTAATATATGTCTTGCAGAAACAATATATCATATAAACTTGTTAATTATTCAAATGATCTGTCATTGTTTATTCTTTAATTCTATTGAATCTGTCAAAAGCTGAGACAGATTATTAGAATCTGCTTAACAGTTTTCTTTCAATTTTCATTTGTTTTTCTAGTAGTCTGATGCTAAGTTACAGTTCATAATTTATATCATTCTGAGTCAAAATTTCTGATATGGTAAAATACACTATCTCACTTTAATGTTATTTAATTTTATATTGTTTAAAATTCATATTGCTACCACTGCTTCCTATTGATATCGCCCAGGTAGACATCTCTTGACCTTTTATTTTTAGCCAAGTAGGAGTTAAAAGTAGATAGCCAGTCTAGGACAGCAATCATATCAGGAGCACTAAAAATCCCGTAGCCTGCCTTCACATTCTGTTTCTGAGTTAAAAGAAAAAGAATGTGTGTGAGGGAGGAGTCCTAATAAATAAAAGACTAAATGGAACTTCCTTAACCTGAAAATATTTATTTTTAAAATGTACTTAAAATTGAATGTTACTGACATTCCTTTTAAAATGAGGAATAACCAAAAGACAACTGACAGAATGGGAGAAGACATTTGCAAATGACATATCAGATAAAGGGCTAGTATCCAAAATCTATAAAGAACATATCAAACCCAATACCCAAAGAACAAATAATCCAATCAAGAAATGGGCAGAGGGCATGAACAGACATTTCTGGCAAAAAAGACATCCAGATGGTCAACAGACACATGAAAAAGTGCTCCACATCACTCGACATCAGGGAAACACAAATCAAAACCACAATGAGACACCACCTCACACCAGTCAGAATGGCTAAAATTAACAAGTCAGGAAATGACAGATGCTGGCAAGGATGCAGAGAAAGGGGAACCCTCCTACACTGTTGGTGGGAATGCAAGCTGGTGCAGCCACTCTGGAAAACAGCATGGAGTTCCTCAAAAAGTTGAAAATAGAGCTACCCTATGACCCAGAATAAAGATGTGGTATATATATAGAATGGAATACTATGCAGCCATCAAAAGAAATGAAATCTTGCCATTTGCGACAATGTGTTTAGAACTAGAGGGTATTATGTTTAGTGAAATAAGTCAATCAGAGAAAGACAACTATAATATGATCTCCCTGATATGAGGAAGTTGAGATGCAACATGGGGGATTTGGCGAATAAGTAAAGAATAAATGAACAAGATGGGATTGGGAGGGAGACAAACCATAAGAGAATCTTAATCTTACAAAACAAACTGAGGATTGCCGGGGGGAGGGGGGGAGGGAATGGGTGGGGGGGAGGAGTAGAGGGAGAGAGAGTCATAAGCAGACTTCATGTTGAGCATAGAGCCAGACATGGGGTTCAGTCTAACGACCCTGAGATCAGACCCTGAGCCAAAACCAAGAGTCAAATACATAACTGACTGAGCCACCCAGGGACCCCAATCTATTTTGTCTTTCTGACAGATTTTTTTTAATTTTATTTTTGCCTCTGATATTCTGCATATTTTATCATAATAGTTCAATACTATATGTCTTGGTGTGAATTTCTTTTAGTTTGTCCTCTCTGGAATTTGTTCTGCTTTCTGAATTGAGGATTAAAGTCTTTCATTGTCTTTCTTAAATTCCCACTTTCTGAAATACTGAGATGTTTATTGCACAAATTATTTTCTTCTTCATGTCCCTTAATCTCTTTTTTAAGGTTTCTATGTTTCCATTTTTCTCTGGTGTATGTTGTAAAATACATTTAAATTGATCTTATATTTCATAATTCTCTTTTCAACTACATCTTATCTGTTTAATTTACTCAGTGGAAAATTAATTTCTAGAAGCTCTATTTGGTTCTTACATGTCAGTCTCTTTTTATAATACCATTTTCCTTGCTAATTTTTTTTTAAAGATTTTTACTTGTCTGACAGAGAGAGACACAGCAAGAGAGGGAATACAAGCAGGGAGAGTTGGAGAGGGAGAAGCAGGCTCCCCGCTGAGCAGGAAACCTGATAGGGGGTTTGATCTCAGGATGCTGGGATCATGACCTGCGCTGAAGGCCGACCCTTAATGACCAAGCCACCCAGGCCCCCCTTCCTTGCTAATGTTATTAAATCTCTGCATCATTTACTTAAATATTTTAACACACATTTTAGCCATAGTAAATACAGTATCTAATCTTTGGAGTCAAATTTTGCTAGAGTAAAAAAGCCCAAGGTTGATTGTTTCTCTGGATAAACTTGACTTTGTATTGCTAGGTTTGTTTATTTGTATGAAAGAATGCCGTGAGACCTAAGTTTTAGGTGCATCTCTTCAGGAACTGGTTAGATTTTGTTTTTCTATCAGAAATTCCAGGGTACTACCAATGAGGTACCACCTAAAATCAGTTTCTCCATTTCCAAACTGCCTAAAAACAAGCCTGCTGTTACCAAATTTTAGAAGGAGATTTTGACCCATCCATACTCCATGACAAACAAGTTTCTTTCTCTTCTGCCATTATTAGTAGTCCAAAATGTTTTTGTTTTGTGTTTTTTGGAGCAATTCACCATTTTGCTGACTGAATATGTATAATTTGAAGGACTTTGGCTTTATGCAGGGATACACTTTGCCTCACACAGTCCTAACCTTGACTATTTTCACATGCGCACCCATCAAAATCCAAGACTTTGGGGTTACCGAGACTGGTTTATTTTCCCAGGATAGAAAAATATGTTGAATGTCAGTTCATTGTTCTAATTTCAAACTTTCCCTTTAATTCTCTGCTCTTTGGAAACTTACCTTACTTTTGTGCATGACCAACTGTGTATTTAAAAAGGTATTTGTCATATTCTATCCAGCTTTCTAGTATATTGTTAGAAAGTTTCCAGAGTATCTCATCCACCCTATTTATGGAAATGGAGCTTTCCTAAGATAAGGTGTTTATCATCTGTAATTCCTATTATATGTTCTTTTAAAAAAGATTTTATTTATTTATTTGACAGAGAGAGAGAGATCACAAGTAGGCAGAGAGGCGGGGGCGGGGGGGGGGGAAGCAGGCTCCCCGCCAAGCAGAGACCCCGATGCGGGGCTCGATCCCAGGACCCTGAGATCATGACCTGAGCCGAAGGCAGAGGCTTAACCCACTGAGCCACCCAGGCAGCCCTGTATTATATGTTCTTTAATATTCTTTAATATTTTTGGATTTCTTTTCATATATTGCCTTGTCCTATAAATTGTATCTCTAAACATCTTTGCATCCCTATGCAAGGTTAAGTTTCTTGAAAAAAATAATAATTCTCATTTATTTTCCTAACTTTATCTATGAGCATGGAGAAGTGAATGTTTGCATCTATTTCTGGAAAGTTGAAAATGTCAACTTCATCATTCTATTCTTGGGCATTTTAGCCGAATTGTTCTGCTTTACAATTCAAATGATTCTAGAGTAGAGATGCCTAAAGAAGATCTATTACCAAAGACTAGATCAGGATATGGAAGAAGGCCAGAGAAGGGAGAGTTCTTTATTCTTTCAAAATATTGAACCTTTATATGATAGAAAAATTTGACTAAGAAAAACGAAGTTTATACTGATAGCTTAGAGGCAGGTCAAGTGAAGCTTTATTATCTTACTTTATTTACAGCCAGGCTACAATCTAAATGCTACTTTTGTTCCTCTCTCACATAGAACTTTGATCATTATTCCATAAATATTTAAATACTCACATTTGCATGAAAGACATGTACGTTAACCACACACACACTGCTTATGCTCAGAGGGACTTTTGCTTCTGTGACAGAGCCCTCCTTTGCAGTACAACCTATAAGACAACTGTCAGCATTTCTTAAGCTGAACTACAAAATGGGCAAGCATTTGTTAAGCAACAAGAGTACTTCAACTGACTGGGACTTAAGCCATTGACGTCAGCACACATTAGCCAAAATATTTTCCCCTCGTCCATGGCCCCAAACTGTAAACACCCAGCTTGTATGTAATTAGCCTGGCTACTTCAAGAGTGGAACAAGTGAATCTGAAAGACACTCCCCCAGCACTCTGCCAGGTTGCCAGAAAAACATTGTCATTCTCTAAATTAATGCACGTAATTGTCCATATTGACTTGGTGCACAGCATGCAGCAGAGAGATAAAAATAGAAGCAATGCAATTCAACATACATGCAGGATGATCTTGGGAAGAAAAAGTCTGCTGCAAACTGAGAACAGTGCCTTTCTTTTATGAGCAAGCATAGTTCATTCATTTCCATGTTCCTGACTTTTTCTATTACCCTTTCTGCTTTCATATTTTAGGACATTTATATTTAAAAGATGAGTATATTTTTTGCTTCTCTGAAGCCTGATTTATTTCCTATAGGATTTTTATTCATAGCATTGCCTTTCTATAGGAAACCCACAGCAGGAAATTCTTGGTTTGTGGTTTGTTGCAATACAACAGAGATTACATCAAATTTGCAGGCAACTTTACTTAAGAATGGATCATGGGCCACAAACATGGAAATGAGTTGCTGGAAACATAGAGGTATGAACCAGAAATGAGGAAGGTCTCAAACCTTCTTCCAATTTTCAGAGCTCTACCTAGTTGTGGGAAAGGCTAAGTGGTCATTATGTACAGAAGAATGATAGAACATTGCAAGGGATCTTGCTCCCCTACAGTCAGGGTAAACCTCCTATGGCCATCTGCTCTGTTGTGAATGGACCAAAACCTACCCAGCATGCAAAGAAGAGTAGAAAGTACAAGGCAAAGAGAGAGAAGCTTACCACTGGGACATTTTCTTTAATACCAAGTTCCTAAAAACACACAATGTTTCTTATTGAACATTTTTGGAACTTTCTGTAATGAAACTCTTCTTAACTAAATATGCCAGGGCCAAACCTAATACACATGGCCAGGACATCATACTCTTTGTATCAAACATTGTATCTGTGTTGTTCGGAAAGGTTCATCTGTTCATCCCGAGTTAGACAGAATCCCAGCTCTGCTTCTGAGTTACTATAAAACCTTAGGCAAGCTACAGACCTGTTCTTCTGTTTAACTTCTAGTTTGTAAAGTGGGGATAATGACTCCTAGAAGTGCTAGTATGCAGTTTGAAAAAAAAAAAAAATTCATGTCAATATCTGGCCCACAACACATACAAAATAATTGACAGATTTTACTGTTACTTCAGATACCAACTGTTAATAAATTACTGAAAGTTCTTAATTTTTTTATTGTTGAGCCATATCTCCATCATACAAGGGTTCCTAAACACTTCAGAGTTTAAAAAAAACAAACCAGATTCCCAAAGCCCATCTTAGAGATTGTGAGTTAGTGGTCTGGGGTAGAGGCCATGAATCTGGATCTCTTTGTTAAGCTTCACATTCGTTCCTGAGGATTAGCTAAATTTTAAGAATACCAGGATAATGAATCCATGTGAAAACTAAGTTCCAATAGTTGATTTTCAGACAAAGACAGAATTCTAGCAAGTGATCTGGGGTTATAGGTTAGAGTTCAACCTTGATTAATTCAGTAAGAAAGGTAATTATATTCATTAAAGTGATTTAATTCCTCTCAAAGGGCTCATCTCTAATTAAGTCCCTCTTCATTAATATAATCATCTTTCTCAACTGTAATGGCCTGAAGACTAGCATACATCCCTCATACACACTTCATGAAAGCTATACTCTTCCTTTGAAATTTCTAGAAGAATGGCATGAACCTCAAGCCCAACACTGGTACTGTATTATTAGCATCTTACATGATTTTCAAGCACAATTATGACATAAGAATATTAATTTTAAAACATTATCAGCTATTATTACCACTCCTGGACATGCTATGCTAGGGATCATGTTGGACTCAGATCTCTGTTTATATTCCTTTCTCTATGTTTCTACTTTCATAACCTTCTTCATCGCCCTTTGGTTAAAATGCATCTTCTAATTGTATCTCCTGGCTCTCCCAACTGTCATTCCCTTTTAAAAGTTTCCCATCTTTGATCAAAAATTTGGAATTAATGAACTTCCTTTTTTTCCCTGAATATCTCAAAGTGCTTGGCAGGCAATCACATTCACGTAATTTAAATGTAGTATGTAGAGTAATAAGAGTAGGGTCAGGCCATCACCCCAGGTCACAGGTTCCAAGATTGGATGTAAGATTCAAGAAGGACATATTTATAAAAATTATAAAATTTTAAAATATATGTTAAATGACAAATAATTACAATGGAAAAGTTAATTCAACACATAAAAGAGAAAAAGCTTATTTTAAACATCTAGTTTCATCAAATTCTTAATGTGGAAGAGCATTTTTGGGTCGAAAAATTTATGTTTCTGATTCCTGGTCTTTTTCCAATAAGGAATTGTTTTGGAAAATTTGAGTAAGATCTATTTAGCAGCTTTTGAATATACAGTGAGCCAAAACAAAACGTGAACAGGGGATGCAAGAGGATGATTCATATAATATTTTTTAAAATGATATTTTGAGGGTAGATTATTTCTCACAAGGAATATTCTTTTTTTCTGAGGAGCAGAGAATGTTCTTTTAAGGTGAGACTTAAGGAAAGAAAACTCACATCTGAAAGCACAATATATGAGGCAGAATAACAAAGCTGCTCTTATGCCAAATTAGCATTCCAAAAAATGCAAGAATTTTTTCATCCATCAATGTTAGCAGAAGAGGTCATTTGCAATCAGAAACATATTGCTCTTTGTACAGAATATTAATATGGATTACCAACATAGATTATTGTATGTAATGGAAATTTTCAGGAAAATTTACAGCAAATAAATATTCTAGATTTACACTTGAGCCATTTTCACTAAGAACAAAACTCGGGTTACTTCTTGAACAAAGTTCAAAGTTTTTAATTTAAAGCAACACACACACATACACACACACACACAACACAACCACACACCCAAATAAAGTCTACTTGACAATCATATGTAAACATCCAGAGATATTTAAGTGCTTTTTTTGGCTTCAATTTTCATTCACTATAAATGCCATATGATGTGAATTGCATGGGAAGTACTGCGGGTTTGAGTTCCCGCCAAGTCAGTGCTATCACAATTGATCAAGGGAACCAAAGGAAACAATTAGATTATATATATATTTTTTACTTTTATCCTAAAAGAGTATTTTAATACATTGTAATGCATTATAACTTACAAGAAACAGAATATATATATAGGAATCTACTTTTTCCTTTAATCATTCCTGATGCTACCAAATGAAGCATATAGGAGACAGAACAAAGCCACTAGAATCAGCATAAAAATGTTAAAGAAGCTATCCTACTTCCTTTAAAAAGTTTTTCCTTTTTAAAGTAATTATAATTAAAAAGTTATATTGGGGTGCGTAGGGGGTAGTCAGTCAGTTAAAGCTCCACCTTCAGTTCAGGTCAAGATCTCTGGATCTTGGGATCTAACCCTGGGGCAGGCTCCCTGCTCACTCTGGAGTCCCACTTCATGCTTTCTTTCTCTCTCTAAAATAAATAAAATCCTCAAAAAATTATATGAAAATAATGACTAAAAGATATGTAGAATAAGAGAAAATCACCCATGTTTTCACCAGTAACTGAAAATTGGCAACCTTTTCCATATTTGCTTTTCTCCCCTCCAACAAACACTGCAAAGTCCTTTTTGACCACTACCTTACCTCCTCCCTCTCTCTAGAGGCAACCACTAGCAGGATTTTGATGGGTCACAGTCTGGCCCTCTGGGTTTCATGGCTCCAAATTTGGGCTTAAATTAGACCCTTGGGGATTCTGCATGACACAAATTGTGGGCCAGGGAAGTGGGCCAGGTTCCAATCCATGGGGATTCTTCCTCTTCAGTGAGTGGATCTAATCCAGCACCCCCCTCCCCTTGTAACACTCCACCCCAAGCTTTACTCTGGTAGTTCCCCTCTGGCCCTTCACTTCCTCCAGCACACATTCAGCT
The DNA here is from genome assembly GCF_964662115.1 of Mustela nivalis. Taxonomy (NCBI): domain Eukaryota; kingdom Metazoa; phylum Chordata; class Mammalia; order Carnivora; family Mustelidae; genus Mustela; species Mustela nivalis. The sequence goes on from NC_139024.1 coordinate 65,090,121, forward strand.
CCTCCTCCTGAGTGGGCACTGCAGCCCCCAGACCCTATTGTCCTAATTTGGTCTTCAGCACCTAGCTTTAGCCTTCACTCTGATGTTCTTTCTCTTCTCTAGCCCCTAGTAATTTTCCTTAGCAGAATGGTTTGTTTTTGACATTAGTAAAAATAATTCTCTGTGCTTTTTGTTTGTTTGCTTTTGGGGTGTAACAGGTTGTTTTTAATATATCCTCCCACTCCATTCTTGACTTTACCATGTCTATTACCTAAATAATTAAAATGAGTTTTAAAATAAATAGGCACACTTAACTACAGAGAACATACTGATGGTTACCTTAGGGGAGGTGGGTGGGGGGATGAGTTAAGTAGGTGATGGGGATTAGAGAGTGCACTTGTGATGAGCACTGGGTGTTATATGAAAGCATTGAAATCACTAAATTATACACTGAAACTAATATTACACTATAAATTAACTGGAATTAAAATAAATACTTAAGGAAAAAAACTTTAAAAATAAGAGAAAAAGATAAACTTGCAAAGAAACAAAATATCTCAATTTTTAAAAAGAAAAATATATTGTACAACGGCTATAAAGAATGCTGCACATTCATCACATAAATACATATGGAACATCTACTGTGGGTCAGGCACTTAGTAATGAATAAAACAAGCAAAAAGAAAAAAACACCACTTTCTTTTAATGGGAAAATATGGATGATAGATAAATAGATGATAGATTGATAGAATAGACAGAAAAAATAAAGAAGGAAATTGGAGGGTGCTGGGGGGTTGGAGAACACTTTGCAGTTTCTTACATAAAGTGGTCAGGAAAGCCTCAGTGAAAACAAAGAAGGAACAAGGTTGGCATCCGTGTGACAGCAAACAATTGTAGGCAGAAGAAGCAGCAAATGCAAAAGCACCCAGAAAGGAGTTTACCCAGTGTGTTGAAGAAATAGCAAGTGTCCAGAATGATTGGATTAAAGAAACTGAGTTGGAGAATAAAAAGAGGTAAGATCAGGACACCTGGGTGACTCAGTTAGTTGAATGTCTACTTTCAGCTCAGGTCATGATCCTAGGGTGGGGGTACTGAGTCCTACATCGGGCTCCTTGCTCAGGAAGGAACTTGATTCTCTCTCTGCTTGCCATTTGTTCCTGCTTGTGCTCTCTCTTACTCTCTGGCAAATAAATAAATCTTTAAAAAATAACAAAATAAAAGGAGATAAGATCAAAGAGTTTAAGTGGACAGACTCTATGGAACACTTTACACCACTATAAAGACTGACTTTCACTCTGAGTGAGATGGGAAACCAGATGAGAATTTGGGGTGGAGAAGATACAAATGATTTGACTTATATGTTACTATCATCACTCTGTCTGTTCTTTTGACAATAGGCAATACAGTGGTAGGTAAATACAGAAGTAGGAGACTGATTATGTGCCTATTGTTTCATCTGGGCAAGAGATGATGCTAAATCACCTGCACACAGCGAAGTTGGTTAAAAAAAAAAAAAAAAAATCCAGGAGTCAAGATGGCAGAGAAGTAGGAAGCTGAGACTGCTTCAGCTAGCCGGAGATCAGCTAGGTAGCTTATCTAAAGATTGCAAACACCTGAAAATCCATCGGCAGATCGAAGAGAAGAACAGCAATTCTGGAAACAGAAAAACAACCACTTTCTGAAAGGTAGGACCGGCGGAGAAGTGAATCCAAAGCGACGGGAAGATAGACCCCGGGGGGAGGGGCCGGCTCCCGGCAAGCAGCGGAGCAACTGCGCACAAAATCAGGACTTTTAAAAGTCTGTTCCGCTGAGGGACATCGCTCCAGAGGCTAAACCGGGGCGAAGCCCACGCGGGGTCAGCGTGGCCTCAGGTCCCGCAGGGTCACAGAAGGATCGGGGGTGTCTGAGTGTCACAGAGCTTGCGGGTATTGGAACGGGAAAGCCGGCTGCAGAGACAGAGCCGACAGTAAGCTCGCAGCTCGGGGTGACCTTGAACCGGTCGCAGGCTCGGTGAGCTCGGAGCGCGGCCGAAGGTCAGGCAGACGGGAGTGACTGGGCGCTGTTCTCTGAGGGCGCCCTGAGGAGTGCGGCCCTGGGCTCTCGGCTCCTCCGGGCCGGAGACCAGGAGGCCGCCATTTGTATTCCCGTCCTCCGGAACTCTACAGGAAAGCGCTCAGGGAACAAAAGCTCCTGAAAGCAAACCCGAGCGAATTACTCACCCCGGCCCGGGTAAGGGCGGTGTAATTCCGCCTGGGGCAAAGACACCTGAGAATCACTACAACAGGCCCCTCCCCCAGAAGATCAACAAGAAATCCAGCCGAGACCAAGTTCACCTACCAAGGAGTGCGGTTTCAATACCAAGGAGAGCAGCAGAATTCCAGAGGAGGAGAAAGCCAAGCACGGAACTCAGGGCTTTTTTCCTGTGATTTTTTTTAGTCTTGCAGTTAATTTAATTTTTTCTTTTTCATTTTTTTTTTTTTCTTCTTGCCTTCGGGTAAATTTTTTTTTTTTTAACTGTTACCTTTTTCTTTTTTAACGATTTTTTACTAGTTTATCTAATATATATATTTTTTCTTTTTTACATTTTTCTCAGGTGTTTTCTTTTTTAAAAATTTTTTTCTTTTCTCTTTTTTTTTTTTTCTTTTCTTTGTTCTATTTTTTTCTTTCTTCCTTTTTGAACCTTTTTTTATCCCCTTTCTCCCCACTCACGATTTTGGATCTCTTCTAATTTGGTTAAAGCATATTTTCCTGGGGTTGTTGCCACCCTTTTAGTATTTTACTTGCCCCTTCATTTACTCTTATCTGGACAAAATGACAAGACATAAAAATTCAACACAAAAAAAAGAATAAGAGGCAGTACCGAAGGCTAGGGACCTAATCAATACAGACATCGGTAATATGTCAGATCTAGAGTTCAGAATGACAATTCTCAAGGTTCTAGCCGGGCTCGAAAAAGGCATGGAAGATATTAGAGAAACCCTCTCGAGAGATATAAAAGCCCTTTCTGGAGAAATAAAAGAACTAAAATCTAACCAAGTTGAAATCAAAAAAGCTATTAATGAGGTGCAATCAAAAATGGAGGCTCTAACTGCTAGGATAAATGAGGCAGAAGAAAGAATTAGTGATATAGAAGACCAAATGACAGAGAATAAAGAAGCTGAGCAAAAGAGGGACAAACAGCTACTGGACCACGAGGGGAGAATTCGAGAGATAAGTGACACCATTAGACGAAACAACATTAGAATAATTGGGATTCCAGAAGAAGAAGAAAGAGAGAGGGGAGCAGAAGGTATACTGGAGAGAATTATTGGGGAGAATTTCCCCAATATGGCAAAGGGAACAAGCATCAAAATTCAGGAGGTTCAGAGAACGCCCCTCAAAATCAGTAAGAATAGGCCCACACCCCGTCACCTAATAGTAAAATTTACAAGTCTTAGTGACAAAGAGAAAATCCTGAAAGCAGCCCGGGAAAAGAAGTCTGTAACATACAATGGTAAAAATATTAGATTGGCAGCTGACTTATCCACAGAGACCTGGCAGGCCAGAAAGAGCTGGCATGATATTTTTAGAGCACTAAACGAGAAAAACATGCAGCCCAGAATACTATATCCAGCTAGGCTATCATTGAAAATAGAAGGAGAGATTAAAAGCTTCCAGGACAAACAACAACTGAAAGAATTTGCAAATACCAAACCAGCTCTACAGGAAATATTGAAAGGGGTCCTCTAAGCAAAGAGAGAGCCTACAAGTGGTAGATCAGAAAGGAACAGAGACCATATACAGTAACAGTCATCTTACAGGCAATACAATGGCACTAAATTCATATCTCTCAATAGTTACCCTGAATGTGAATGGGCTAAATGCCCCTGTCAAAAGACACAGGGTATCAGAATGGATAAAAAAACAAAACCCATCTATATGTTGCCTCCAAGAAACTCATTTTAAGCCCGAAGACACCTCCAGGTTTAAAGTGAGGGGGTGGAAAAGAATTTACCATGCTAATGGACATCAGAAGAAAGCAGGAGTGGCAATCCTTATATCAGATCAATTAGATTTTAAGCCAAAGACTATAATAAGAGATGAGGAAGGACACTATACCATACTCAAAGGGTCTGTCCAACAAGAAGATTTAACAATTTTAAATATCTATGCCCCCAACGTGGGAGCAGCCAACTATATAAACCAATTAATAACAAAATCAAAGAAACACATCAACAATAATACAATAATAGTAGGGGACTTTAACACTCCCCTCACTGAAATGGACAGGTCATCCAAGCAAAAGATCAGCAAGGAAATAAAGGCCTTAAACGACACACTGGACCAGATGGACATCACAGATATATTCAGAATATTTCATCCCAAAGCAACAGAATACACATTCTTCTCTAGTGCACATGGAACATTCTCCAGAATAGATCACATCCTCGGTCCTAAATCAGAACTCAACCGGTATCAAAAGATTGGGATCATTCCCTGCATATTTTCAGACCACAATGCTCTAAAGCTAGAACTCAACCACAAGAGGAAATTTGGAAAGAACCCAAATACATGGAGACTAAACAGTATCCTTCTAAAGAATGAATGGGTCAACCGGGAAATTAAAGAAGAATTGAAAAAAATCATGGAAACAAATGATAATGAAAATACAACGGTTCAAAATCTGTGGGACACAACAAAGGCAGTCCTGAGAGGAAAATATATAGCGGTACAAGCCTTTCTCAAGAAACAAGAAAGGTCTCAGGTACACAACCTAACCCTACACCTAAAGGAGCTGGAGAAAGAACAAGAAAGAAACCCTAAGCCCAGCAGGAGAAGAGAAATCATAAAGATCAGAGCAGAAATCAATGAAATAGAAACCAAAAAAACAATAGAACAAATCAACGAAACTAGGAGCTGGTTCTTTGAAAGAATAAAATTGATAAACCCCTGGCCCGACTTATCAAAAAGAAAAGAGAAAGGACCCAAATAAATAAAATCATGAATGAAAGAGGAGAGATCACAACTAACACCAAAGAAATACAAACTATTATAAGAACATACTATGAGCAACTCTACGCCAATAAATTTGACAATCTGGAAGAAATGGATGCATTCCTAGAAACATATAAACTACCACAACTGACCCAGGAAGAAATAGAAAGCCTGAACAGACCCATAACCAGTAAGGAGATTGAAACAGTCATTAAAAATCTCCAAACAAACAAAAGCCCAGGGCCAGACGGCTTCCCGGGGGAATTCTACCAAACATTTAAAGAAGAACTAATTCCTATTCTCCTGAAACTGTTCCAAAAAATAGAAATGGAAGGAAAACTTCCAAACTCATTTTATGAGGCCAGCATCACCTTGATCCCAAAACCAGACAAGGATCCCACCAAAAAAGAGAGCTATAGACCGATATCCTTGATGAACACAGATGCGAAAATACTCAACAAAATACTAGCCAATAGGATTCAACAGTACATTAAAAAGATTATTCACCACGACCAAGTGGGATTTATTCCAGGGCTGCAAGGTTGGTTCAACATCCGCAAATCAGTCAATGTGATAGAACACATCAATAAAAGAAAGAACAAGAACCATATGATACTCTCAATAGATGCTGAAAAAGCATTTGACAAAGTACAGCATCCCTTCCTGATCAAAACTCTTCAAAGTGTAGGGATAGAGGGCACATACCTCAATATCATCAAAGCCATCTATGAAAAACCCACCGCAAATATCATTCTCGATGGAGAAAAACTGAAAGCTTTTCCACTAAGGTCAGGAACACGGCAGGGATGTCCATTATCACCACTGCTATTCAACATAGTACTAGAGGTCCTAGCCTCAGCAATCAGACAACAAAAGGAAATTAAAGGCATCCAAATCGGCAAAGAAGAAGTCAAATTATCACTCTTCGCAGATGATATGATACTATATGTGGAAAACCCAAAAGACTCCACTCCAAAACTGCTAGAACTTATACAGAAATTCAGTCAAGTGTCAGGATATAAAATCAATGCACAGAAATCAGTTGCATTTCTCTACACCAACAGCAAGACAGAAGAAAGAGATATTAAGGAGTCAATCCCATTTACAATTGCATCCAAAACCATAAGATACCTAGGGATAAACCTAACCAAAGAGACACAGAATCTATACTCAGAAAACTATAAAGTACTCATGAAAGAAATTGAGGAAGACACAAAGAAATGGAAAAATGTTCCATGCTCCTGGATTGGAAGAATAAATATTGTGAAAATGTCTATGCTACCTAAAGCAATCTACACATTTAATGCAATTCCTATCAAAGTACCATCCATCTTTTTCAAAGAAATGGAACAAATAATGCTAAAATTTATATGGAACCAGAAAAGACCTCGAATAGCCAAAGGGATATTGAAAAAGAAAGCCAACGTTGGTGGCATCACAATTCCGGACTTCAAGCTCTATTACAAAGCTGTCATCATCAAGACAGCATGGTACTGGCACAAAAACAGACACATAGATCAATGGAACAGAATAGAGAGCCCAGAAATAGACCCTCAAATCTATGGTCAACTCATCTTCGACAAAGCAGGAAAGAATGTCCAATGGAAAAAAGACAGCCTCTTCAATAAATGGTGCTGGGAAAACTGGACAGCCACATGTAGAAAAATGAAATTGGACCATTTCCTTACACCACACACAAAAATAGACTCAAAATGGATGAAGGACCTCAATGTGCGAAAGGAATCCATCAAAATCCTTGAGGAGAACACAGGCAGCAACCTCTTCGACCTCTGCCGCAGCAACATCTTCCTAGGAACAACGCAAAAGGCAAGGGAAGCAAGGGCAAAAATGAACTATTGGGATTTCATCAAGATCAAAAGCTTTTGCACAGCAAAGGAAACAGTTAACAAAATCAAAAGACAACTGACAGAATAGGAGAAGATATTTGCAAACGACATATCAGATAAAGGACTAGTGTCCAGAATCTATAAAGAACTTAGCAAACTCAACACCCAAAGAACAAATAATCCAATCAGGAAATGGGCAGAGGACATGAACAGACATTTCTGCAAAGAAGACATCCAGATGGCCAACAGACACATGAAAAAGTGCTCCATATCACTCGGCATCAGGGAAATACAAATCAAAACCACAATGAGATATCACCTCACACCAGTCAGAATGGCTAAAATCAACAAGTCAGAAAATGACAGATGCTGGCGAGGATGTGGAGAAAGGGGAACCCTTCTACACTGTTGGTGGGAATGCAAGCTGGTGCAGCCACTCTGGAAAACAGCATGGAGGTTCCTCAGAATGTTGAAAATAGAACTGCCCTATGACCCAGCAATTGCACTATTGGGTATTTACCCTAACGATACAAATGTAGTGATCCAAAGGGGCACATGCACCCGAATGTTTATAGCAGCAATGTCCACAATAGCCAAACTATGGAAAGAACCTAGATGTCCATCAACAGATGAATGGATCAAGAAGATGTGGTATATATACACAATGGAATACTATGCAGCCATCAAAAGAAATGAAATCTTGCCATTTGCGACAACATGGATGGAACTAGAGCGAATCATGCTTAGCGAAATAAGTCAAGCAGAGAAAGACAACTATCATATGATCTCCCTGATATGAGGAAGTGGTGATGCAACATGGAGGCTTAAGTGGGTAGGAGAAGAATAAATGAAACAAGATGGGATTGGGAGGGAGACAAACCATAAGTGACTCTTAATCTCACAAAACAAACTGAGGGTTGCTGGGGGGAGGGCGTTTGGGAGAAGAGGGTGGGATTATGGACATTGGGGAGGGTATGTGCTTTGGTGAGTGCTGTGAAGTGTGTAAACCTGGTGATTCACAGACCTGTACCCCTGGGGATAAAAATATATGTTTATAAAAAATAAAAATTAAAAAAAAAAAATCCAATGTATTTTGAAATGGAACCAACAGGATTTGCTGATACATTAAATGTCAGGTATAAGAAAAAGAGAGATCAAGAAAAAAATTTTTTTACCCAAGTGCCTGAAAAAATCGAGTCAGTATTTACTAAGGTAGGAAAGTTGGCAACAGGTTGAAGTTTGGTGAAGGAAATCAGAAAGTCGGTTTAGAATGCATTAATTTTAAAGTGCCAAGTGGGGATATTAAGTAAATAGTAAGATAGGAAAGTTGAGAGCTTGAGAGAAATTTTGGTCTGATGATGAGAGAGAATAAGAGAGAGTATATAGATAACGTTTAAAACCAGGAAGCTGAAAGAAATGACCACGGGTAAGTTAAGTCAAAAAAGTAAGCACTATAAAGATAAGCACTGGGACATAGCATTCGGAAGTTAGAGAGATGTGAAGGAACAAGCACAGGAGATGAATGGAAGTAAACAGTGATATAGGAGAAACCCAAAAGAAAGTGTCTGAGAAGCCAAGTAAAAGAAAGTGTTTTTAAAAGCAGGAAGTAATCAAGCTTGCAAATGTTAACTGAAAGTCAAGTAAGGTGAGATCTGAGATTCTATCATTAGATTTAGCAATACGGTATTCATTACTGACCTTGACAAAATAAATTTTAGGAGGATAGAATGAAAAAAATGTTTGGAGAAGGTTCTGGAGAAAATGAGAAGGTTTGGAATGGCTGAAAGAAAGAAAGAATATAGATAGTTTTATAATGTTTAGCTGTTAATAAAAGTATATAGATGATCAAGTAGTTGAAGAGGAGAAATGAGATCAGGGGAGGGATTTCTTTCTCAATTGGGTGAATATGAAAGTTCTCTTCTTATTGATTTCACAATGGTAAGAGATGGAAGGCAACTAGCTGAGCATGAGGATGGGGAAGGAGTTTAGGAAAACAATAAGGAATATTGACTAGGAATAGTTAATACATTTAAAGTGAGACTGGTCATCATGGTTGTAGTTATTCCCCAGCTGTATTCATCTTGGAAATTATAGATTCAAAAGAGGAGGAACTGAATTTTCCCAGGATAGGGTTTTACCAGGTGAATAATATAATGTGAGAGCAGGGTAAGAAACTTGGCAGTATGTGCAAGGAATAGATTTAATAATGAGCCATGAAATATAAGCTGTTTAAGAAGCAGAAAATACTAGGGTGAGATGGAATATCAGAGAATGGGATGTTGGAGGCTGACATTATGGATGGAAGGTTATTGGTAATGAAAAGTTCTAGGGTGTGACCATGGGAATAGGGACTAAATGAGAAAGAAAGAAAAAGATCTTTGGGGGAGGAAAGATGAAGAAATTGAGATTCCAACATATGGGGAGTATCATTTGGGTAGATGTTAAAAGTGAGCATGGGGCTACCTCACAGAAAAAGAATTAGTGAGATATAAATAACAGCCACAACATTACAGCCCTAAGAAACAAGAACAAGAAAATGTAATCTCGGGTAGCAACTTCTTTTCATCCTCCTTTTGCTTATACTTCAAGATTCATCTCCAATATTGCCTTTACTATAAAGTCTTTTCAGATGTTCCCAGTAAGGACTCAATCACTCTTTTCATTATACTATCAGATTGAAGGGGGTGTCACTATATCATTTATTACTGAGGAACTGAATTTACAGATGATGGCCAGACCATACATAAAAACATAACTTTGGCCCACAACCTCGCTAGAAAACCAACCCCCTGATTTATAATAAATAGTCCAGGAATTGAGCCTGCTGTAAGTCGAGCTTGTAGGAAGTCTTTAGTAATAACCCAGGAAGTTAAACAATTGCTTCCATAATCAACCCAAAATGGCCAGGACTTGATCAATAACTGACAGTTTCCTTGATTTTTGTCACTACTTCTAACCTAGGACCAACCAGAGAAAACCAAACCTGCACCTCTAACCAATTCCACAGGTTGCTCTGCTTCTAGGTAGCCAGACTACAGCTTCTAATTAGGATGAACCTTTTTCTAACCTAAAATGATTTCCCACTTTTCTGCCTGTCATTGAGTCTCTGCCAAAATGCAACTGATAGTAGGAGTGACTGGATTAAGCATCTAACACTTGATTTCAACTCTGGTCATGATCTCAGGGTTGTGAGATTGAGCTCCCTGTTGGGCTCTGCTCTGGGCATGGAGCCTGCTTAAGATTTTCTTTTTCCCTCTCCCTCTGCCCCTCCCCCAACAAAAAATGTAATTGACAGTGGCTGACTTCACTGGTATTGTAGTCTGTTTTTCTCACTTGGTTGGTCTTCATTTGTTTCTATCTTTCCAAGCCAAGACCTGACACACAAAATTACTTAATAAATGATTTGTTTTTGTTGATTTATGCTGGTTTTGTGAAATGGCTACTGCCACCACAAGATGTTTTTCACAACAATCTAACTTTGTTGTCATAAATTTTTTAATAATATTCCCTAACCATTCAGTTAAAGCCTATAGGATCTGTAGTGATATCTCCCCTTTAATTTCTGGCATTGATAATTTGTGTTTTCCCTCTTTTTCCTTAAACTTAGCTAGATTATTTAATAATCTTCTTGATATTGTCTAAGATCCAGCTTAGGATTTCATTTTCTCAATGCTTGTTTTGTATTTTTTTATTTCCACTCTTAGCCTTTTTATTATTTTCCTTGTTCATAATTTCTTTTATTTTTCTAGCTTCTTATAGAGAAGACCCTAATAAACTTAGGTAATTTATTGTTGATATTTTTCTTTCCTAATATATGTATTTGTTTAAATCATTTTGAGGGTAGTTTTAAGTTTTGTTTTGGCAGGTCTAGAGGAGCATTTACTTCAGGAATAATGCATCCTATTAGTAAAGTATAGCACTTTCTAGAGTCTTTACAGCATTCCCCAACTGATCAATAAGAGCTCTCCACTTTATCTGGTGATAATGCAAATGATTCTCAAGTTGTGTTCCACTCACAACCTCCTAGTTGTTCTTTGCCCAAACTTGTAAAGTTTCATCTTATTCATGCATGTCTTAATATTTTTCAAAGACTCCTGGGACCTACTTTGTATATTTCTGGCTCCTTTTCTGTGTGTCTCCCAACTCTCCATATTCTTGCATCACCATTTAAAGATACTCAGATTTAGTTCTGAATTCGATTTTGCATTACTTATGGTGAATCTCAGCATAAAGTTTCAGAGATTCGTAAGTAAGTGAGCATTTTGACAGGGAGAGGAGTTACCAAAATTTCCCCACGTTTGGCAATGGATGCAGAAATTACAGATTGATTTCAGATAACCAATCTTGAAAACCAGAAATTGTATTCTTGAGTCAATCAACACATCTTGAAATAAGCTCCATGTTTAGGCAGTTGACTCAGGCACTTCTGAAGATTTTACCATAAAAATATAAACAATAACTTATTATTTATCCTCATTAAAGGTTCTGTGAAATTCTTCTAATTATTTCATTTGCACCAAATGCCACTAACATATTTTTAAATCTATAATTTCTTTGAAGCTCAGATAATAACAAGTATAATCCCTTGATTGTCTTGCTTAACACATATGTGTTGTATATATATTTACATACATATGATATATGATGGGCATATTATGTATAATAGTATAGATTTCTAATATAATATTGAATATAGGCAATTTCTAGAACAAAATACTAATATTTTGTGGTGGTATTTTACTTATAGCTCTAAGTTAATTGGGTCCAGTTAATTAATTCGTAAATCACTTAGAAAATATAATATTTTGAGCCACTGAATTTCCTGTAAGTTGGGTGATTCAGTTTTAAATTTAAAAACTCCTTCCTATTTGGAAGGAGACTGATAAACCTAATCAGTATGTGTACATGAGCCTGTTAGGGCTAAGCGCCATGCTCTGTTCATTAAAATTATTTGTATGATGGAAATTCTCACTCTTGATCCCACTGTGAAATGGGTTTGACTAACAAAACTTACAGAATGAACTCTGTTGACAGATGACCAAGTAGGAGTGAAACATAAAATTTTTCTTTAAGAGTTACTTTCTCATTATAAAATCAATACATATGCATTATAGAAAATTGAAGGTGTAGATATAAAAATGATAATAAATATTAATATTTAGATATAAAAATGATAATAAATAACATAATGTTATTATGTTTCACAACTTCCTTTGTGAAAATGTGTTAAAATAATTTTCTAAAGAAAGGATTTCCATTGCAGATGAATTCCTTGACTCCTGCAAGTACCTCAGCTTTACATCTTTAGACCAAGCTTTGTAATTTCCTTCTGAAAATGTGGTTAGGTCTTAAGAGTTTGTGTATACTTTCTAGTTCATTTTTTAAAAAGGAATTTTTCTGCAGTCCCCTCCTGCAGGAATGGATACTCCTGCAGCATGTCTATGGGGTCCTTTCTACTGATAACGTTCTGTGAACTTGTTCTTTAGTATGGAATGCATTCCAATTCCTCACCAGGTTTTGCATATCAAAAACACCATATGCTAATCAGGGTTGTAAATTATTTTTACAATTGAGATACTTATATCATTCTTATGTTGGATGTTTTAAAAATATATATTAAATTCTTGGTTGCAGTTCAATTTGCATTTTTATTTCTGTCATCACCCTGTGTACATTCTAGTGGAGGTGTTAATAAGTAGTAAAACATCCAGAAGACAGAGTGAAAGAGAAGCAGAGAACACAGACAGCATGCAAAATGTATCAAAGAATAAAATATAATTTGATTTTCATTCCAAATTATCATAACTTGTATTTGCAACAGGTGAACTTTATTCTTTTTGACCAGCTCATTTTCTAATAGATTTGAACCCCCCAGGAAAACTATTTACAACATAACTATGACATTCATAAATATCACTGAGAAATATATGTATATGTATTTTTCCTTATGGAAAAAATCAGTAAATGATCCTGTAACAAATGTATATTTTACACTCGACACAAAATACAGCGGTATAGGTAGTATCACAAATAACAGTCAGCCACTTTCTTAGTGATGGAAAAATGTCTTTTTTCCCTTGGGTCTCTGTTCCCTCCTTGTTCCACAGTTTGACCTGCTTCATTCATTCTGCTACTTCTGCTTTGCCCCAATTCCCAAGATAGGCCCCAACTTTACACTTTGGGAATTAATTGCATCCAAACCATCAGCATGGGGCTCAACATCACTCACCCTTTTAGGTGGTCTTAGGTTTCAGTCCTTACAACTAGAAATTCCTTGTTCCTGATCCTCAGTTCCCACCTTGTGCCCCAGGCCTGACAGAGCACTATCTTATTTCTGGATATGACAGAGGCCCTACCTTGGAAACCCACCTCCCATGTTATCCTCTCTAGGACCTTTCTTCAGTTGGTGGCTAAAACTCTGTTTCATGCTTACAGACTTTCCTAAAGATAATTGCTTGCTTTTGTGAATTTCTTAGCCCCCTTTCTTAGAAAGATGACCTTGTCATATTGCATCTCACTCTGATCATATATTACTTTCTCTATACCCTTTAAGACATTATATTCTGCTAAGTGACTTGCACAGTTTCCCATATTCTAAAACTAGGTCCACCTTCTTCCATATCCCCTCTACCTTCATATCCTGTTTGACTAAGTTCCAGATCCCAGACTCTCAGGCTATACTCAGGAAAGCTCCTTATGGCCATGTGCTGAGAAGACCAAAAAAAAATAAAAAAATAAAAATAAAAAACAAACAAACGAACAAAAAAAACAGTACATCTCTGAAATTCAACACTGAAGACATCGTTTCTCTAGGTTTCCCATTCAGGACAGCTCCCAAATATTAGGGAATTGTTTTCCTTAATATAGAATAAAGATGTACTTGCCCAGAGTCTTTTCTGGAACTTTCAGCTATTTGCCAATTACTCCTGCCTCCACCAAGGAGCCTCACTCCTGATGCTAGGACTGGGGAAGAGGTGTTTTGAGTTTCCTGAACTGGCCTTCAGATGTACATTACCAGAGAGAAAGTGTTATAAAATACTGTTGTGTGTAGTTGACAGAGTAAAATTCCTCCCAACCTTAATCATACAATAGATAAATCTGGAATTTGTGATAAGGTCCGAGAACTTAACCAACACTTAAAATATTATTTCAGGACACCTGGGTGGCTCAGTCAGTTAAGTGCCTGCTTTCGGCTTAAGTCATGATCTCAGGGTCCTGGGATTGACGCCCGTATCTAACTCCCTGCTCAGCAAGGAATCTGCTTCTTCCTCTTCCCCTCCGCCTGGCTTGTGCTTGCTCTCTCTCTCTCTCTCTCAATCTCTCAAAAATAAATAAATAAAAATTTTAAAAAATAAAATATTTCAGTGGAATAACGTTCTGATTTCCAAATAACCAATACAAAACTAACTTTTTGTCTATAACATTCATGATATGAGACATTTTCCAATTCTGTTTCATAAGTAGTCAAAATTATTTCAACAGTGATAGCTGTGTATGTATATTGTTGAAAATAATGTAATTAACCAATATAGGAGAAAGCAGGGGCCCTCATGTAAGCAGACATGAGATGGCTAATTTGAATTTTGGTTTTTGTTATTAAGGCAAACTTTTTGTAATACATGTTAATCTTGATTCTGCCATGGAGGCAGAGAACATAATCATGGAGTAAAGGCTTTAGGTAATGAGAAAGAAAATTCCGGTTTAGCTTTCAGTTAGGTCTCTTGCCACCAAAGGCCATGGATGGTACTCAATGGTAATTATTATCCCTACTTCGTAAATGAGAAAACTGAGAATAAGATAGAAACATCTGAAACAGAAACAAAAGGGATATAAACTTAATATTTCACTAATACCTTAATACTGAAGTATTTATATTTTAATACAGTGTAAAGCATTTTAAAAAACAGTTCAATCAAAGTTAAAATGCAAAAAACAAACAAACAAAAACCCCTATGATAGTACTAAAGGAAACCATAGGAGATCCTTAATAACCTTAGAATGGGAAGACTAAAAATGACACAAACCCAGAAGCTATAAGAGGAAAAAAACTGATGAATTGATGATGTGATCATATAACAAATATATTTTTCAAATTACTACATGACAAAAAGAGAAAGAGAAAGTTTAAAAAGTTAAAAAAAAATGAATGACACACTGGGAATAAATTTCTGCTGCTCACATTCCAGAAAAGAGCTAATTTCTTTAATCTCTAAAGAATGCCCATTAATTAGTAAGGAAAAAACAAAAAGACAAGTCCCATATAAAAGCAGGCAAATATTAACAAATAATTGACAGTAAAGTAAATGCAGATGGCTTTAAGCATATAAAGAGAGACCTAATCTCATTCACAACAAGAGAAATGGAAATTAAAACTACAACCACAGACCATTTTATACCTACCAAGTTGCCAACCATTAGACAGGGGATAATTTACTATATTGCCAAGGGTTTGGAGGAGCAGGCACTCGTATATTTACAGTGGGAGCAAATTGGTAAAGCCCTTTTGTTTAGTTGTTATTTAGCAGAGGAACCTGAATCATGTAAGACATATAATTTATAACTATTACCCTGGGGCCTAGTATGAATACACAAATGAAGTAATATCCTTGATAAGTTTTCTCCAGCAAGTCTGTTACCTATTGGGCTGTGAGGAGCCATGAACTCTGGGCTTTTATTACAGATGAGGCTGCTATTTACAAAAGAAGACATATCCATAACTTTGTCCCAGCCCCAAGTCTACACCTTGTAAAGTTGGCCTATACATATTATGGTAATTTTATAAAACATGTCCATGAATTCTCTGGTATCCTTTCTTTCAATAAAACAAAGCTTAATTCCCCTCATTTTGAGTGTTGGCTGGATTTAGGGACTTGTTTTTAATGCATAGGATAGAAAAGTTACCATCACTTACAACATTGGGTCACAAAATAAACACCACAGCTTCTGTCTTAGTTTTTCTCTCATGCATCATTCGCTCCAGGAAAAGCCACGGGGTGAGGAACTAAGGCCTCCAGCCAACAGTCATACAAGTAAGCCCTTTGGAAGTGAAGATGGCCGTCCCCACTGAGCCTTCAAAGTACAGCCTCAGTAGGCACCTGACTGCAACTCTGTAGGAGAACCTGAGCCAGCACCAGCCAGCTAAGCCATTCTTACATTCCTGACTCTCAGAGATATGTGAGATAGTAAGTGTTTGTTTTAAGTGACTCGATTTGGGGATCTTTATAATGCAGCAATGGATAGCTAATATATGTATCTCTTGTCCTTCCCTGCCCCCACCACTTCCCAGAGAACAGATATGTCTTTGAGCTCACCACAGAGCCATGGCTTGCTCTTCTGTTCGTTCCATCTCCAGAGACAATGAACTCATGTAGCCTCTACAGCAACAAGCTGGAGAAGAGGAAGAGGTCAAGAAAAGTGATGTAATCACTATAGGTTCAAGCGGAAGAGGGAAAAAACATATGAGAAAAAATGTGTCAAAAGACTCCTTACACAATCCCCAAATTGCTACATAACTTTTCTTGGAACCTGCTGACTTGAACATATCTAGCTGGTTTCTTTCAGGATACTTCCCACCATTTACTTCCTCCACTTCATTCATCTTCCTCCTCCCAACACAGGTGGTATACACACTCTTAGATAAGAGCTGGAAATGCGGGAGGATTCAGGGTTTATACAACATTGCAACATCGACAAAGAAAAAGGATGCTAGCATAACTAGCTATTTTTTTCTAAACTGCATCCTTTTCATAAATATGCAAATTTTGTTCCAATAAATTTCACCATACACATTCTGGGGTCCACAGTCAACAGGATATGTAGCATTCAACATTTTACCTTATAAGGCCTTCATGTTCTCTCTTCCCCCCTCCCTTTCTCTGTCTCTCTTTCTCCCTATTTCTGTCTTTGTTTCTCTCCCCGCTACACACTCACAGCCCACTCACCACCCTCATCCCCACCCCTACCCCACCCCTACCCCTAATACTGGTAGTATTAATTCTGAAAAATTCTTTGTCCCTCAATGGAACTGCATTTTTTTTTAAAGATTATAAAAGTCTTTGCAAAGTTCAAAACTTTGATATAAATGTATTGCACACTACTAAGAGCCATTCTGAAACACATGTGAAAGCATGAAACTTTAAAATCATTCCCTTTCATACACACACATTTCTATGCCTCCCCCCGACCCCAGTTTTCTTGCTATGAGTAAAACAATGCTCCCGAGGCAAAATTTCTGCTGGGACTCAAACATAGTTTGCCCTTTGGTTCAGTTGCTCTCTTACCTGACAGAGGAAGGAACTAGCCACCTTGTTCCTACCATCGTGAAGTTCAGAATCATACATTACTGCCCTCAGAGCCCATATCCAGAGCCCCAAAGAGGAGTCTGCACCCAAGTAGCCACCAGACTGCTACTCTCTTTCATCCACCATGCTTTTTGGGTTCTCCCCTAGTTTCTCTGTCTAAGATACTATTTCACTACCAAGACCACCGGTCTTGCTTTAAACTCTTACCTGCATGATTGGGAACTGATTCCATAAACCAAGAAGATTATGCATATCTGGCATTCCTCTCCTGGACATTTCCCCCTCCTATTGGGCTGGTTCTAATGCTAATGCTTATTATGCTCTTAGGACATCCTGCTTTGAACTGCAACAGAGTAGAGAGCCAGTCTCTGAGGTAATCCAGAGATCCTAAGTCTTGATCCCCCAAATCAGGGTTTCTCCCCCACCCCTATCACAATATCTCTGTGACTGAGTTGTCAGCATGCTTCGTACCCAGCATGATTCCTTTTACCTCAATATTTACCCAAACCCAAACTGCCTTTTATGATCCTTCCACACAGAGACTGGGCACAAAAACTTAGTGCTTTTCCCCTCTTGTCCCTTTGATGTTTTGCTAAAGGAAAGGATGTTTGAAACAAAGAGGAGAATAAGGTGGATAAAAGTAAATACAAACAGATCACATTCTCATTTAATAAGATTTTTGCTCAGTGTAACAAGCACAGAACAAAGGAAGCCCTCCGCTGCCATGACCGTATCCCGAAAAAAATGTTAAGGAGAAGTTGAAGAGTGTCTTCACGTGACTTGATTATTTTAATGTTTCTCACATTAGGTATGTTTTCAAATGTCACCAAGAGGAATAAAAAATAATTATGCATACTTAATTAATAAACACTTCTATGATAGTAATGTTCTATCAGCAAGATAGTAATCTGTACGCACCTGCTCACAAAGTTTCCGTAGCTCACAATTGCTCACCACACAAAAAAATTATGCTTCTTCAGGTTTCCAAAGCCCTCTGACAGGTTCTGACTCATTCTACTTGCCATTCACACTCTCCCATACCCACCAAGACCTATGCTTTTAAACACAGAATGATTTGTAATTCTCAAAAGGTACCACACTCTTCTCTGTCTCTTGGCTTTTGCACACTCTGTACTTTCTGAAGTGTTCAACCTTGCCATCATTTCTTTCCTTCCCAACCCCCACCTCATTTAGCTGGGAAACTCACTTATTCTTTAAGGCCCAGATTATGAATCATGTTCTTGTCTAATGCTTTCCTGACACTTCACACTCTGACCAGAGAGAA
Organism: Mustela nivalis; assembly: GCF_964662115.1. Classification (NCBI taxonomy): domain Eukaryota; kingdom Metazoa; phylum Chordata; class Mammalia; order Carnivora; family Mustelidae; genus Mustela; species Mustela nivalis. The sequence goes on from NC_139024.1 coordinate 65,108,507, forward strand.
TTGAACATTCCTTTTGTATCACCTTTGTGCCTGGTATGTGCCTTTAAATACATAAAAGTGTTCAAAAGGCATTTAGTGAAAGAATGCATGGACAAATGGATGGATAAGTGATGAGCATTAAGAGTTTTTCATGGGGGGGGGGGGCGCACCTGGGTGGCTCACTTGTTAAGCATCTGCCTTTGATCCCGGGGTCCTGGGATGGAGCCCCGCATGATCGAGCCCTGTGTCGGGCTCTCCGCTCTGCAGGTAGCCTGCTTCTCCCTCTCTCACTCACCTTGCTTGTGTTCCCTCTCTCTCTGTGGCTCTCTCTGTCAAATAAATAAATAAGATCTTAAAAAAAAAAAAAGAGTTTTTCATGGTTTCCCAAAGCAGCAGATACTTGCTATGTTCTATTAAAACACACTTTAAATATATCATCTCAGCAAGAAGATAAGCAAACTGAGGTTCAGAAAGGTATAGTTACATGTTCAAGTTGACACACTAGTAAATAGTAGAGTTGGAATAACTCAGACCTGGGTCTGTTTGACTACAAAGCCCATGGTTTTTTCACAGCACCACAATTTCTTTATTCTACTGAGTACATGGCAGGATAATATATTTAACAGGATATTTTAAAACAGAACTATCCCCCAAAAAACAATTTAGAGAGCTACCATATCTAGAAACGGTTAATACTTAAACATTGCTTTGCATCTATTCACACCGATAACCTACCAAACTATAAGGTAGCCTCCTAAAAGGAAATCATGCCTGAGAAATGACTGGTGTCGAGTTGTATCTCTCCCTAATAATGAGTATGGGTCTTATAACAAAACACACACAAGTTACTAGTTATTAAATCAGGTTTGTTTGTCTCAACACTAACTGGGAGTGTGTAGGGCCATCAATAGTGTATTAACTGTGGGCAGGAAGAGGTTGGAAAGAGAAAAGGTTGCCTAGTTTCTGAGGCTGAAGGTTAAGGGCTGTGCTCTGGATCTACTGGATGTCACCTGAAGCCAGGTCTGGGAAGTAAGCCAGGGGATGCCATTCTCTTCCAGATGCAAACACCTTTTAGCTATAACAAGCTGGAAGGCCATGAAGCAGTGGTCAGCTGCACTGCAATTTGTTTCTAAGATGACAAAGAGCAGAAAGTACAAACAGAGTAAGGTTAGAGACCTCAGTCAGAGTCACTGGGCGATCCCACTGTTGCTGGGAGCCTGAACTTGGTAGTGTAACTTCTTTGCTTGGAAGCCCTCAATCAAGCAGGAACTCTGAGTCTACAACTGTAATTTCAAACCACAAAAGAAAACAGAACCCTCTCAAACTTTTATTTTGTTGAGGAAGTGGATGATTTAAATAAGTCTGTTTGACACATGCCTATCTGACTTTCCAGTTCCCTTAGGTTTCTTGCAAGTCAGCCATAAAGCTATTCCCCACTTGTTCTGACAGGATTTATGCATTCTACATCTGGTATTCAGCAAGCATATTTTTCTTCCTTTTTCATTGAACTTCTGCCCATACACACATACAGGGTCTCATTTTAATAGCAGGATTATTCCCTGTGTATTTAAATACACAGGAAACAGGAAATCATCTAAAAGAACACAGTGATCTCATGGTTATATCACTTTTCCCCACAAGCCTATTTGGAATCAGAGACAAAGACAAGATTCTGGGGCTTATAGCGTTAGAGTTTCTCAACCTGAGATACTGACTGACTGACCTTAAGTTCCCTCTTCTGGTTCTTAACAGAATACAAATTAAGAAAATGAAATAGCATATTTATTCTGAGACACAGGAAAGAAGAGAAAAAAAAAAATATATATATATATCCCCCCCCACCCCAATAAATCTGTATTCAGCTCTCAGAAATGTAAGAAGGAACTCTCACATTTGGCTAGCTAACTAAAGCCAGGGTCAGAGGGTCTAGGGAAAGCCCTCTGCTGGGAGGGCTGGGGAAGCAGGGAAGGTCGTAGACATTCAAACATAGCTCACAGTTAGCCATAGGTTCCCTCAAAAACGTATTTGGAATGTAGAAACTTGTATTTGCTGAGTATTGACATGTCTTGACCATGTTCCTTACAAAAGCCATATAAAATAGGTATTATTATCTTCTTTTTATGGCTGAGGAAACTGAAACCGGACTCCTAAAAACTCCATGTATTGCAAAGGACAGTCTTTCTCCCTGTCAGAAATTCTCTCTATGGGATAAGTTTTCACAGGATGCTCCACACTGCACCCTTGGGAAAGAGGATGAGACTATGATCCTGTTATAGCACCTTGGGAATGAAACTCCCCACACTTCCTCTCCAGCTCTACCCAGATTAGAGACCAAAAGTGCTCAAAGTGATGGCTCTGCAAAATGGCAGCTCTAGAAGTCCTTTCTCCATCAAAGAACAAAGAAACTGGGTTCTGTATACTTTAAGGTATTCTATTCGTTAAGCATTGCTATCTCTTTCTGGTACCTACGTCAACTCTCTGTTAACTTGAATGTTTGATGAATCTGAATATTTTATTACCCAAACATGGCAGAAAATAAAACATCTGTGAAAGCAGAATGCCTTTGTTCAGCCCCTGTAACAACTACCCTACTCCCAGCTCTTTGGGAATGCCAACATTTTCCCTCACATTTTTGCATCAGACATTTTGCTAGTTCTTACCCCCACTTCCTTTTCTGTGAATGTTCTCTTGATCCAGGCATCTGAAATTACCACCATCAAATCTGATTCAGATCTTTCTCAAAGTCTCCACTATTGGCCCCATGTGGATTTTAACTCCTTAAATGTGCCCTATAACCTTGAAACTATATTACTTTTCACCTAATCTCAACACCTTGTAACTAATCTCTAGTCATCTTTTCTATAACATTCTTTGTTTTGCTAACCTTTGAGGAATGAAACAGCATCACTTACTATTTTTGACTCTTGATATAGGGTGTGCATACATCCAGTGGAGTGTAAAAGCTGCCTCATGCCTGCTCTCAAGAGCCCATTGTATACATTATGCTGCATGTCTCTTCCCAATTTAGTTTTCAGTTATATAATGTCTGTATGGTACTTGGCCATTGTGGGAGTATTTATATCATGGAAATTAGCAACAGATCAAAGCTGTGTTTTCCTCCCTTAGAAAGCCACTTTACAGCAGTGTCCTTGCTATTCAAAGTGTGGTTCACAGACCAGCAGCATCGACATCACTTGGGAGCATGTTAGAAATATGGAATCCAGCATCTCACCTCCTGCCTCCCAAATCAGATTTTTGCATTTTTTAACAAGACCCTTTGGTGATTTGTTTGCATATTAAAGCGTGAACAAGAGACATCTAAAATCACCTCTTAAAATCTAGAATTGATTCATTTTTTAAAGACTAGGCTCAATAAATTTATAACATTGATGAAAATCCACAATGTGAAACTGTTTCAATTCTCAAGGCCACTTGCCAAGGGCTGAGATGTATTTGTTCTCTTTATATAGTTATTGCTGTAAAATTCTGAGTAATTTGTTTCTAAAAGTTTGAAATTGGAATGTCCACTAGCGGGAGAAATCTGGATTTTTAATACGAAATTAAGAACACACCAAACAAAATAAAGGAAATAAAAAAGATTTTTGGACATGGGAACTGGCAAAGATTTGGGAAGGGGCATGGAGAATCTTTTCTTCTTTGTACATGCAACTTTGATGAGCTCAGGGTGCCTAACATATGTAGGAATCAAAGAAATTTTGAAACTATGAGCTAATATTAAAAAGCAGCTGTATCATCCTTTATAAATGGCTTCTCCAGTGCAATAGAAGTAGAGTAAAAATCCTGGGTAAAAGGGTAAGAATAAGCTCAGAAGCATACATGAAACTAGCAAGACCAAATTCTAATATATAGTAACATAAGTTTCTGTAAAGCTGCGTCAGTTGAATATTTATGAAAGAAATCTAGATCTTTGACAAAAGCATGAACTTTAGAGTCAAGCTGCTTGAGTTTAAATTCCAGCTCTGCCACTAATGAGCCGTGGGTCCCTAGGAAAGTTTGTCTGTACCTCAGTTCCTTACCTGTAAAATAGGAGCGTAAGAACATTACTTACCTCATTGCATCTGGCAGTTGTAACAACCATACCCATTGGTCACTGTGGTTAAGCTTCCTGACTCTGGAGCCAGAGTGGCTCATGTGAATCTTGGCCCTAACCCTATGCATGTGCTGTTGGGTAACTTCCCTGATCTCTAAAATGGAGAAAGAGTAAATAACTCGATTTATGTATAATGTTTGAAAGAGCCTCTGGCCAAAATGCACTATGTAAGTGCATTTTACCAGGCAGTTCTATTTGATATCTTTTTTAGAGTTTTAATACTTATCTGCCATCAAACAAACCACCTTGGGATAGAGTTTAAAAACATATGTATGTCCATATCTCTGTAGCTTCAGAATGTCACAAACAAAACCTCTCAAGTCCAGAAATGTTTTAGGTATAAATGTGTGTATTACACCTTAAGACACTGGTTTTCAAGGTTTAAGGGGAGTAGAATTTGCCACTCCAAAATAAAATTGTTTTAAGCTGATGATTTTTAAGGAACAGCAGACATAGTAGATGCTCTGAATATAGAAGCCATCCTTTTATAAGAAACATTTACATTTATAAGGGTATCCCCCTCTCTGTACCAAATCTAAATCTCTAGAAACTTATCAATGCCAAAAGTGACAACTTAAATCTCCATAACAACATTTCCCTTGCTTCTTCTCACCCCTCCCATACCCTAACCTTTCATAATTGGCCTTCTCCTCCCCCTACCCCCACCCACAACCCCCAACATCTTTCTTCTGTCTTTAGCTAGAGATGTTTCAGAAATTACTCAGTTTTCCTAGATATCTCCCATATATACAGAAGGCATACATTTATTAAACTTTTGTTTGTCTTTTCCTGTTAATGTTTTTTGTATTTTGTTTTTTTTTAGAGAGGGGGAGAGAGAATCTTAAGCAGACTCCATGCCCAGCATGGAATCCATACAGGCTCCATCTCAGGACAATGAGTTCATGACCTGAGCGGAAATGAAGACTTAGTTGCTTAACTGACTGAGCCACCCAGGTGCCCCTCTCCCACGTGATTTTAATATACAATTAGGATTGAAGACTACTGGTCCAAGGACATGACTAAGCAGCTGTAAGAAACAAGCATGTAGTACTTTGGGGGAAGCAGACTGACAAAATGGAATGGACTTCATGTGGCTGTTATCTTTTTTTTGTTAGTAGTGTCAGCCTGCAAGCTTAAGAGATCTGGCATCTTGATGAGGATAGGCATATTGAAAGCCAATCAGCTTTGTTAGGGGCGGTGGTGCAGGAGAGGAAGTCACTCCTTTTCACTGCTTGGACTCACCAAAGACTGATTTGACTTTAAAATCAACTGACCATTTACAATAGAATTATCTCTTCCCAAAGGATTACCTACTTGGAAAATGAAGTTAACATCACAAAACTGTTCCACAAGCCTATGAAATCAGAAAAGTGTCCGAGAGCCTGGAGGAGGAGCATAACCCTGAAGCAGTAATAAACTAGATTCTAGACCACTGGTTCTCAAACTTTCCTGCATGTTAGCATTACCTGGCCTTGGTCATACTAAAGACCAACTACGTAAGAATAACTAGAGGTTAGACCAGGTTAATCAGTATGTTTTTAAAACCTTCCCAATGATTTCAAAGGGCATTCAAATTGAATATCCAGAAGAATTACTATTCTTCCCACAATATTCCCAAATTAGTTTTTTCAGTGCTTCAGTTTATCTGATAACTTTTAAATTTACATTAAAAGTAGTTAATTGATATAGAAAATGTGTTAGTATTCTTTAATCCACCTCCACCCAAATATCTACAAGCTTCTTTTTTAATACAGATCCATCCACATAATGAGAATATAATTAATTATTGAATTTATATAATCCATTAACCATGGAGGAATTCCAAATTTCAGACTTGGGGGAAGTATTAGCTCATGCCTGATTTTTAGAGGACTGGAGTTATTTGAAGTTAATTTGTATTTATGTATCTTATAAAACTACATAGAAAAGATGAAGTAAATCAAAAGGTTTTGTGATTCCTTTTAGGATGCTATACTGCAGCTACAATTGATCAGAGAATTGGCATGAAGAATCAGTAATGCATCTTGTCACCTAATTAAAATGAAAATGCTCTTTGAAGAACTGGTAGGAGAGAGCATCTGCATCTCTCTTCTGTTCATTACTAAGTGCAGTGAATTGAAAATAATAGCTTCTCAGGAAGGCTTTTAGAATGAAATTGCCTAAAACCTTTTCTTCTAAGACTAAAACAATATTAACAAAGCTGGTCTATCATTGTTAGGACTTAGGTTTTGTTACCTGAATATGTCATGAATGTTCTATGTGCGCATTATTTGAGTAATGTCAAGAATGAGCATTTGGAATCCAGTTTTAGAATGCTCCATATGGTCCACAAAATGTATTTCCTCTGCTCTACTGCAATGTTGTTGATTAAACTCTTTGAAAGCATCAGAAATCAGAAATACAGACCCCTAGGGACACCTGGGTAGCTCAGTTGGTTAAGCGTCATGAATTTATCTGGCATTATCAAACAACTAAATAAATGACCTTCATGAGTCCTGATCTTCAACTGCAAGTAAATAAATAAATAAATAATGTGATAAATAGATTTTAGGTATATTATGTTTATTACATTATATTCCATATCTCATATCTCATATAAAAATATAGTTTTAAATGTTAGTAACATATTTTTTCAACTTAGCATACCTAAAGTATTATCACTTCAATCACATTCAATATAGAAATTGAGATATTTTATATTTTTTGTACTAATTCTTTGAAATCTAGCACATATCAACTAAGCCTAGTCATTTTTCTTTTTAAAAGATTTATTTATTTATTTATTTAAAAATTATTTATTTGAGAGAGAGAGAAAGGGCATGCATGTGACAGGAAGGGGAGGGGCAGCAGCAGAGGGAGAGAGCATATCAAGCAGGCTTCACACACAGGTTCTAACTGAGAGTCAGCACTGTATGTATAGAGGGCCCTTTACAGACCAACAACTTAGGAACATGGCTCCAGGCAGGAATCAAATAAGCCTTGGGATATTCTCTGCTGTCTTAGTAATAATGGAGAAACTGGAACAAACCCAACTGCCCAAGACTTTTTAAGACTCTATTTTTCAGAGAAGTTTTAGGTTCATAGCTAAGATGAACGTACAGAGATTTCCCATATACCTCTTGCTTCCATAGCTGCAGAGCTTCCCCCATTATCACCATCCCGCACCAGAGTGGTACATTTGTTACAACTGATAAACCTACACTGATACCTTTCTTTTTTTTTTTTTTTTTAAGATTTTATTTATTTATTTGACAGACAGAGATTACAAGTAGGCAGAGAGGCAGGCCTGGGTGGGAGGTTGGTGGGGCAGAAGCAGGCTTCCTGCTGAGCAGAGAGTCTGATGTGGGATTTGATCCCAGAACCCTAGGATCATGACCTGAGCCAAAGGTAGTGGCTTAACCGACTGAGCCACCCAGGTGCCCCCACTGACACCTTTCTATTATCCAAAGGCCATAGTTTAGATTAGGGTTTACTCTGAGTGCTGTACATTCTATAGGTTTGGACAACTGCATAATGACATGTCTCTACTATTATGGTATCATACAGTATTTTCACTACCCTAAAATTTCTCTATGCTCTGTCCGTTCATCTCTACCCCACTCCCATCTCCCCCCAGGGCAGTTACTGGCCTTTTCACTGTCTACACAGTTCTGTCTTTTCCAAAAGGTCATAATTGGAATCACATAGTATATAGCCTTTCCAACTTGGCTTCTTTTACTTAGTAATACACATTTAAGATTCCTCCATGTCTTGTTATGGCTTGATAGTTCATTTATTTTTAGCTGAATAATATTTCATTGTCCAGATATAACATCACCTACTGAAGGACATTGTGGTTTCTTCCAAGTTTTGGCAATTATGAAGAAAGCTGCTATAAACATCCATCTGCAGGTTTTTGTTTTGGCTGTAAGTTTTCAACTCCTTTGGGTAAATACCAAGGAGGGTGATTGTTGGAACTTATGGTAAGAGTATGCTTAGCTTTGTAAGAAACTGCCAAACTGTCTTCCAAAGTGGCTGTGTGGTAAACATATATATTCAATAAAATACAGTGCATCAGGCTCATTCAAAGCAATTAAATTCAGAATTTCAGGGCAGGAAGGGAGGCTAGAAAAGGAAAACCAGAAATCTGTATTTTATAAGCTCCCTAAGATAAGTCTAGTTTATCAAAAGTTAAGAAATTTTGTTAAAATGTAGTATAATGCTTATTTTATCTAAGAGTTTGAATAGAGCATTGGTGGTAACAACATCTTTAATTTTTCCATCATCATCTCATATTTGTATTCATAGAGATCAGAAAGTTGCTTCTTCCCTTAATACACATTAGAAAGGCCTATATTTTCCATCTGGAGTAGAATTATAAATAATAGTAACAAAAAGCTGGAAGGATGCTTAAAATAGCAAAGAGTTCACCTCATCCCGCACCATCCCATCTTGAGGGGCACAGGTGAAAAAAATTTAAGGACCTCTAGAGAAGATTTCAAAACCTTTTCCAATAATATATTCTGTAACTAGGATAATTTAATTTAAAACAGTTTACTTATGTTAACCTCATTTCTTTTTTTCTTATCCAAACTTCTGAGTTTAAAATATTGTTTTAAACAAACATAAAATCCAATATCTAGGCCTTTATTGAAAACAGGGAAACAGAGCATTGACCATATCCTTCCCTTAAACAAATCTTCTCTAAATATTAAAATATAAGCTTTTCAGAAGTCATAGTTTCCAAACTTCATTTCTTTGCCAGTTGATATCAAAGCATACAACTCTATAAGGGAAAAAATTGCAAGCAGGGGCTCCAGGCACACACCATAATTTGTGGCCTGCCCCCAGAGAGCCAATAAGAAGACCTAGCTAGGCTTGCAAGAAGACAAGTTGGATTAGAGGGTGGGGTAAGAAAAGCTTAAAGTACACAGGTATGATGGGTCAGCTAATGATGGATTTTGGAGTCATTAGTTTTTAATTTACATTTCATCCATATTAGATATGTCCACTTTCTGGTGGTAGTTGGCACCCATCCTTTTAAACCCAAGATTAATGGTGATAGTGAAGTTTCCAAAGAGGTTTAGAAGGAAATTTATAATCAAACCATGACACAAAAGGAAGGAGTTGATTTAAATGGCAACAAGCAGTAATGAGTGAACCAACACTGCCATTTCCCCATCTAATCTCAATAAACTACAAAGGCTCCAAGAGAACTCTAAACAAATATATCTTCTCTTTTTTTATTTCATTTTATTTTATTTTATTTCTTTTCAGTGTTCCATAATTTACTGTGTATGCACCACACCCAGTGCTCCATGCAATACGTGCCCTCCATAATACCCAGTACTAGGCTAACCCAACCCCCACCCTTCTCCCCTCCAGAACCCTCAGTTTGTTTCTTATGGTTTGTCTCCCCCTCCAATTTCCCCCAACTCACTTCTCCTCTCCATCTCCCAATGTCCTCCCTGTTATTCCATATGCTCCATAAAGAAGTGAAGCCATGTGATAATTGACTCTCTGCTTAACTTATTTCACTCAGCATAATCTCTTCCAGTCCTATCCATGTTGATACAAAAGTTGGGTATTCATCCTTTCTGATGGAGGCATAAGAGACTCCATTGTACATATTGACCATATCTTCTTTATCCATTCATATGTTGAAGGGCATCTTAGTTCTTTCCACAGTTTGGCAACTGTGGCCATTGTTGCTATGAACATTGGGGTACAGATGGCCCTTCTTTTCACTACATCAGTATCTTTGGGGTAAATACCCAGGAGTGCCATTGCAGGGTCATAGGGAAGTTCTATTTTAAATTTCTTAAGGAATCTACACACTGTTTTCCAAAGTGGCTACACCAACTTGCATTCCCACCAACAGTGTAAGAATGTTCCCCTTTCGCCACATCCTCTCCAACACATATTGTTTACTGTCTTGTTAATTTTGGCCATTCTAACTGGTGTAAGGTGATATCTCAATGTGGTTTTGATTTGAGTCTCCCTAATGGCTAATGATAATGAACATTTTTCATGTGTCTGTTAGCCACTTGTATGTCTTATTTGGAGAAGTGTCTGTTCATGTCTTCTGTCCATTTTGTGATGTGATTATATGTTTTTTGGGTCTTGAATTTGAAGAGTTCTTTATAGCTCTTGGATATCAGCCCTTTGTCTATAGTGTCATTTGCAAATATCTTCTCCCTTTATGTGGGTTGCCTCTTTGTTTTGTTGACTGTTTCCTTCTCTGTAAAGAAGCTTTTGATCTTGATGAAGTCCTAAAAGTTTATTTTCACTTTTGTTTCCTTTGACTTTGGGGACATGTTTTTTTGTTTGTATTTGTTTTTGTTTTTGTTTTTTTAAGATTTTATTTACTTATTTGACAAAGAGAGAGAGAGAAATCACAAGTAGGCAGAGAGGCAGGCAGAGAGAGAGGGGAAGCACGCTCCCTGATGAGCAGAAAGCCCAATGTGGGGCTCAATCCCAGAACCCTGAGATCATGACCTGAGCCAAAGGCAGAGACTTAACCCAATGAGACATCCAGGCACCCCATGGGGACATATCTTGAAAGAAGTTGCTGTGGCCGATGTCGAAGAGATTACTGCGTATGTTCTCCTCTAGGATTTTGATAGATTCCTGCCTCACGTTGAGGTATTTTATCCATTTCCAGTTTACCTTTGTGTATGGTGTAAGAGAACGGTAGAGTTTCATTCTTCTAGTTGTCAAATTTTCCCAGCACCATTTATTGAAGACACTGTCTTTTTTCTACTGTATATTTTTTCCTGCTTTGTCTAAGATTATTTGATCGTAGAGTATATTTTTTCTACTGTATATTTTTTCCTGCTTTGTCTAAGATTATTTGATCGTAGAGTTGAGGGTCCATATCTGGGCTCTCTACTCTGTTCCACTGGCTTATGTGTCTGTTTTTGTGCCAGTACCATGATGTTTTGGTGATCACAGCTTTGCAGTGAAGTTGAAAGCAGGCAACGTGATGCTCCAGCTTTGTTTTTCTTTTGCAACATTTCCTTAATGGTTCAGAGTCTCCTCTGGTTCCATACAAATTTTAGGATTGTTCCAGCACTTTGAAAAATGCTGGTGGAATTTTGATTGGGATGGCACTGAAAGTATAGATTGCTCTAGGGAATATAGACATTTTAACAATGTTTATTCTTCCAATCCATGAGCATTGAATGGTCTCCCACCTTTTTGTGTCTTCTTCAATTTCTTTCATAAGTGTTCTGTAGTTCCTTGAGTACAGATCCTTTATCTCTTTGGTTAGGTTTATTCCCAGGTATCTTATGGTTCTTGATGCTATAGTAAATGGAATTGATTCTCTAATCTCCCTTTCTGTATTTTCATTGGTAATGTATAAGAAAGCAACTGATTTCTGTACATTGGTTTTGTATCCTGCCACATTACTGAATTACTGTATGAGTTCTAATAGTTTGGGAGTGGAGTTTTTGATTTTCCATATAAAGTATCATGTCCTCTGCAGAGGGAGAGTTTGACTTCTTCTTTGCCAATTTGAATACATTTTATTTCTTTTTGTTGTCTGATTGCTATTGCTAGGACTTCTAGTACTATGTTGAGCAACAGTCGCTAGAGTGGGCATCCTGTTATGCTCCTGATCTCAAAGGGAATGCTGTCAGCTTTTCCCCACCGAGGATAATATTCGCTGTGGGTTTTTCATAGATAGATTTTATGAAATAGATGAGTGTTCCCTCCATCCCTATACTTTGAATCATTTTAATCAGGAACGGAAGCTCTATCTTGTTAAATGCTTTTTCTGCATCAATTGAGAGGCCCATGTGGATCTTCTCTCTTCTCTTACTGATTTGTTCTATCACACTGATTGATCTGCAAATGTTGAACCACCCTTGCATCCCATGGATAAATCCCACCTGGTCATGGTGGGTAATCTTTTTAATGTACTCTTGGATCCTATTAGCTAGGATCTTGTTGAGAATCATAGCATCCATATTCATCAGGGATATTGGTCTGAAATTCTACTTTTTGGTGGGGTCTTTGCCTGGTTTGAGGATCAGGGTAATGCTGGCTTCACAGAAAGAGTCTGAAAGTTTTCCTTCTGTATCTATTTTTTGAAACAGCTTCAGGAGAATAGGTATTATTTCTTCTTTGAATGTTTGGTAGAATTCTCTAGGGAATCCGTCAGATCCTGGGCTCTTGTTTTTTGGGAGATTTTTGATCACTGATTCAATCTCATTACTAAATTTTGGTCGATTCAGGTTGTCACTTTCTTCCTGATTCAGTTTTGGAAATGATACATCTTCTAAGGTAGTAACATGGATAGGAGACAGGTAGGAATTCTGGAGTAGTTGAAGACTACTTTGTGACATGGGTAAAAGTTAATGAATTCTTCTATATCTCAGTTTTTCCCAACTGCAAATGGAAGATAATAATTATAGTGACATCATAGGGTTATTTAGGTATTAAAAAAGATATTTGTGAAGTAAAAGAATATAGTTAGACATAAGGCAATTATATAATAAATGTTAGGTATTATTTTTATTGATATGTTATTATCTAATAGGTTATAAAAAATCAAGCTGGAACTAAAATATTATACCATTTGTTTTACCCACAAAGTATGAGGAATGGGTGGTTGGGAAATCCCCAAAGTATTTGAATTTAGAGTTAAAAGTCATTTACATACACTTATGACTGGAAAGGACTTAACCTTACCTATATTTTATTTTCTTTGTAGGCTCTGTTACTATAAAAAGACATCCCTTAAATTTCTACCAAATTACACATTAGGACTATAAACAGTGTGTTTATTTCTAATTTGAAGGTGCCCTTGGGTGTTTCCACGTTCACAGGCAAAGCCAAAGACCTCAAAAGTGTTCAAAGCTTGATTGGCTGGTTTGTGTTGGAATGTAATTTGCATCCCATACCTTCCTGAGCTCCTATGAACTGGAACTCAGAAATATTTCCCCGTGAAAGTAACTCAGAATCAACTGCTTGTTAGTTCACTTACTCAGGACCAAATTCTAAACAGACATTAACAATGGTAGCCGATTTCCCCCACTGGTTTAAGGAAGATTCTTTTGCTGGCCCAAACACATTCCTTTCAGATTTTATCTATCATATTAATTTTATACTGCTTGAAATAAAATTTTCTGTTCTTCTCCAGTAACCTAGGACCTTATATGTAATCTCTCTGGCCTTATAAAGTCATGAATTGAGAATAAAATGATAAAGCAGAAAACGTTACTCGAAAAAATCTTGTTTTCCTGGATGGTTAAAATCCTTTTAAATTTAATTTAAATTATAAATTTTAGTCTAAAATACTATAAAATTATTCTTAGTTGTTCTTAATTCTAGCATGTTTTCTTTCAATCATTCTTCCACTAGGAAGTATTTATTTGAATGCCTAGTTATGTAGATATTGCCATAGACAAATCCAAGAAGCTTAAGAAATGGCCCCAATTCTCAAAAATTTTAGAATTTCAATGGAATACAAGTAATAACCAGAAAACAAGTTTAACTAAATATGGATAGTATCAAATGGATGCCAAAGGAGTTCAGATAAGGAACTAATTAGGGGTTACTTTGGTCCCTGGAGGGGAAAAAAGCATGGAAGAGCTTACCTTCAGCAACCCCTCAAATCGTGGAAGGTTAGAAGAAATTTGCAACAGGCAAAGATAATTTGAGAGATTATTCAAAATGGAGAGAACAATAGGAACAAAAAAGTAAATATTTAGATACTCAAAAGTAGTAGACAGTTTTCCAACTGAATATAACATTTCCAAATGTATAAAAATAGAGACAACATGTATTTTTAGATATCAAAGATATAGCAGAATTCCAAGGAAACAAGAAAAAGGAAATCTCCACATGCTAGAAATTTAAAGGAAATACGAGAGAGATTACGGGTCTTAAAGCCTGTTGTGTTCATGGCCATGGACATAGTCCAGGAAAATGTATGCACAGCAGGAATCAGAACTGGGCTCTCTGTACAAAATCAGCAGAAACACCCCACTAGACAAACCACAAAGGATCCAGAATATCTGTGCTTGTGGATCCAAAGCAGCCACTGGAAATGAGCCAACAGCCCCACCCTGTGGGTAAAAAAGAGTCTTCTGGGGATATTAGAACCCTAAAACTAAGCTGTCAATGCAATAGGAACTGAGTTCTCATTACCAATGCACTCTGAGAATACCAGGCTGAAAAACTAATACAAAAAAATAATTCAGAATGAGTCTTTAAGGTACTGATAGAAAAAAACAGTGGAAATCACCCCAGGATGGTTATCTGGATCTCTTGAAAAGATAATTCTTTCTGAAAATAACTAGCAAACAAAAAACCTAAAACAAAATAGAACACTTAACATGAAAGACACTTTTCAAGACATGAGGACATGAGGAACTAACAATAATGGAATTACTAACAATACTAACTATAATATATAATAATATAATAATGGAACTACTAACAACTAACAATAATGGAAAAATATGAAAGTGAGTTTAAAATAAGGATGTTTAAAATATAAAGGAATAATTTGCACCTGTAAAATAAAAAGAGAACAAAATGAAACAAATTCTAAAAAGCCGAATAAAAGTACAGTCATTAACTTTTTTTAAAAATTTCGTCAGATTATACAGAAGAAGAAGAAGAATATCATTCTTAAAGATAAATTCAAAGATGGAACAGAACATCTCTGTAGCATGGGAGAAAGACAAAGCAATGGAGAATGCAAAAGAGACATTAGGAATCATGGAAACTCTAATATCTACCTCACAGAAAGTCCAAAGATGTGAACAAAGAGTAGACAGACAATATTCTAAATTGTAATGGAAAATATTCTGGATATAAGAACAGATAAATCTTCAGATTGAAAATATCCACCAAGAATAAAGTAGATGAAATAGAAATATAAGGGGAAAAGATCTAAGTGAGACAAAAAAAAAAAAATTGTGTCAAAGATTATTGGAAAATGTGGCTGAAAAAGTCATTCATTTGGTGTCAGACTACAGAAGATCTGGAAATCAGGCTGAGGAGTTTCAACATAGTCTTGTAAAGAATGGGTGCTATTACATGTGGGGCTGGGCTGCTAAAGTAATGCTTTAGGACATTTGAAACAGGAAGACTACAGTGATATTTTCCCCTAGAGAAGAGCTTTTTATCCAAATTTTTGTTTTAAATCATTTTTATATTGAATATTTTTATTTATATTTAAAGAGCCGAAAAGTCTTTCCTGATATTCTAAAATGTTATTTTCCAATTTGTATTTACAAGGGTAACTAAATTCAAAGATATAAATTTTTTTTTTTTTTAATTCAAGAAAATACAAATGGAACCTTGACATCCTCTAGCCTGGATTCATGGACCATATATTTTCAAATGAGTCAAATAGATAGAAATCTATTGCTTTAACAGTCTCCACAAAGGGAGATTCATGAACTTGTTAACAACAAAGCTGAGGGCCAACTATAGGGCCAAGGTCTGAGGGAACTGAGTCCCTTTCCCTAGGGTGCTTTTCCATAGCCCAGTGAGGAGACAACCAAAACATCCATTAATGCAATAATGTGTGTTTATAGGGGGGTGCTATGCATTTCATTGTTGCAGGGTCTCAAAGGAGGACTCCTACAGGACCAGCAATGTGAAGCCACAACTGAAAAGTTGCATTAGCTACACAGAAGACATTCTTGACCTTCAGGACACTGCAAGTATAAATCTTTTGTTATGGCTGATGCACAGGGAACAGATGGACATATCCTGACAATGGAGCTGGAGAAAGGTAAGTACAAGCCAATCATGAAGTGCTTTCTAAGAGCCATTCTATAAAGTTTAACATCACTCTAAACATGATAGGAAGTCAACAAATACCTGTAGAGGTGAGTGCCAAGATCTGATTTGTGTTTGAGAGTCACATTGGGAGCAGGGTAGAAGGGGCTTACAAAGGGAGGATGAGACAGGGAGATCAATGGGAGGAAAAATAAAGTAATCCAACCAAGAAATGATGAAAGCCTGCACTAAGGCTTCTTAACACTGTAGATGGGGAGACAAATGTTTCTCGTTTCTGTTTTTTGGGAGTGTGAAAATTTTTTTCGCAAGTGAAGTCTTATGATAAGAAACAAGTAACTACAGAGCTGGTTGGGGTGGAGGTACGTCAGGGTCCACTCCGCTCCTGCTTCAACTTGCACCCTGCAGCCCTTTCCCTTGCGCGGGACCCCTCTGATAACCATTTGCACCAGAGACAGAGGTTTAAGAAGTAAAATCACTGTTGTGACCCGTTTCATTTAATAAACTCCTCCAATGTCTAATAACCTGTGGTGTCAAGTTGTTCTTCACCATCTAAAGTAAATCTCTGCAAGAGTTCATGAGAACACTTATTTTAGTTCCTTCGGTGTCAAATAAATATTGCACTCAATAAATCTCTCAGTGTGTTTCCAGCCTCTGTAACCATACATCAAAACCCAGTTAATTATAGTCTTGTGGAAGCAGACACTCTGACCCTCTATTTCCTGAATCAATTTGGGGATGATGACTGTGGTTCCAGCTTGCATAAACAATTCAACCGTTTTAGATCTCACCTCTTGTCATTCTATAGCCTCTCCTTTACAAGAATCATCCACCTGCATGTATTCAATCTCTTGCTGTAATTGTATGATTGGATATAAATATCAATAGCTAGACCTGGCTCTTTTTTTGAGCTCCAGACCCGCAGTTACTATTGAACATTTTTAAATTGGACTCTGCAGACACCAGCACTGGCCAAAAGGAATCTTATCACTCTCTGCCCTCCACCTACTCCTCTGCCTATTTTACTCACTAAACTACATATGCAGGCTCCATGTAGTATTTACCCTATAGTCACCTGTCCCTCTCCTCTCTCAGTCCCCACCAAATTACCTCATCCTTCATTGTTTCTAACACCTCGAGACCACTCACAGCTGACTGCTTCCTCTCCAGCCCACAGCAGCTTTCATCTACTTACCTGAACTTCCCATGGCAGAGACAGTGGTGCTTGGCAAGCATTCCATCGACTTTCCCCCATTTTCCCCACCTCCTGTGGTTAGGCTGACTCTTGTAACTAGTTATGACTGCAGGAAGAAATGATACATCCAATTTTCATCCCAAAGCAGAAAAAAGCCAAGGCACAATCTCTTTCCCTGCTTCAGTAACTAAAAAAAAAAAGCCCTGTGTCTCAGGTCATGCAGCCGAAACAACGTGGAGCCTGAGTCCCTGAGTGACATCGTAGAACAGAGCCCCTGCTGATTTGTGTAGGGCCTGTTGAGAGACAGGGAATTACCTCTGGGCTGCATTAAGCAACTCAGTTCTGAACATTGTTTGTTACCACACCGTAATCTAACTTAATGCTGACTAACACTGACTGGTCTCTTCATCCTCAGGATGGCTCTGCTTCAGTTTGCTTCATAACCTCAGAAGGGATGTTTCTAAGGGGATTATATTATCATGCCACAAACACTTCACCCCCCCCCCCAAATCCTACACAAAACTTTTCAGTGGCTTCTCATATCAGACTAGCTCTATTCCAAGGTCTCTAGCATGGTATCTGAGGGGGCTCAGCTAGCAACACAGACTGCCTTGCAGCCTCATCTGCCAACGGCCCTCAACACTCCTGCTGAGTAAACTACCTGCATATCCTCCGGGGAGGTTGTTCACTCACTTCTGGGCCTTGGAGGTGCTGCTGCCTGCATGCAACATCCTCCCCATCCTCACCAGCTTCTACCTAGTGAACTCCTCTCCCTTACTCAGGACTCATCTCAGATGTATTTTCTTTGTGGATGCCATTGGGTGAAGGCAACCCCACTTTGGATGGAAACCCACAGTATTCTGTACTGAGCTCCACAACATATCACACAGAAGCATTGTCCTTTTTTCCTTTCTTGTTCCTTTTATTCCCTATTCCCCCAGTCTTTGGGTCGATTCCATTCTTACCACTAATTCCCAATCGCATAAATTCCTCATAATGAATGCCACAGAAACAACCAACCATAAAAACGCATATAACAGAAAATCAATACCGAAGCTTTAACTAATGTACTATATTTATATTTACCAAATAACCTAACAGGTTGTTTTCCTTTCTTCTCAACTCAATTTATTGAAAATAGGGAATGGAGATACTGCAGCAGAACTCCATATACATTAGATATTTTGTTCATTTCTTTTTAATGATAAGCATAACTATACAGCAAAAGAGGACATGACGAAAGAGGAATTAACTCGATGTCTAATTTTATCTACCTATAATTTGCTACTGATGTGCAGGCAAATCCCAAGCAATTACCACAACCAATATCTAAAATTAATACATTTATAACTATTATAACAATGTTTTTGGCTTGGATATTTGGAATATTTGCTTTTTTAAGATTAAAATGTTTTCGGAGTGCCTGGGTGGCTCAGTCCTTAAGCATCTGCCTTTAGCTCAGGTCATGAACCCAGGGTCTTGGGATCAATCTCTGCATCAAGCCCCGTATCAGGCTCCTTGCTTCATGGAAGCCTGCTTCTCTCTCTCCCACTCCCCTTTCTTCTGTTCCCTCTGTAGCTTTGTCTCTCTCTGTCAAATTAATAAAATCTTAAAAAAAAAAAAAAAGACTAAAATGTTTTCTGTTCTCTTAGTCATTATGACCTCTTTTATTAAAGAACTAACTTCTTTTTAAAAGTACATTAATTTCATCAAATTCATTCCACCACAAAAATGTTTAATGCTTCTTTTTTTTTTTTTAAGATTTTATTTATTTATTTGACAGAGAGAAATCACAAGCACACTGAGAGGCAGGCAGAGAGAGAGAGAGAAGGAAGCAGGCTCCCTGCTGAGCAGAGAGCCCGATGTGGGGCTCAATCCCAGGACCCTGGGATCATGACCTGAGCCAAAGGCAGCGACTTAACCCACTGAGCCACCCAGGCGCCCCTGTTTAATGCTTCTTGATAAATATGTGTAAAAATATGTCTTGGGCAAATATTAAGAAACTGGTTTTTTGCCTTATTCTGATCAACCCATTATAGGGACTATAACCAAGAAATTAATTCTTCTTCTGCTTTAATTTTCTGACCAGGCACTCCTAAGGATTTCTTCTTTAGGGCCGCCGAAAGTCACTTGCTTTCAGTTGCAAAATGGCAAAGTCTTTGAAATTAAAGGTTTTATGGCTTGAAAATTGTCCAAAGACTCAAAGAGCTATGATTTAAATTTTTTTATGTTGTTTGACTCCAAAGCAAATACATACAAATAAAACCTTGAAAAACTTCAGTAAAAAGGAAAGACCAATTTAGAAAAATTAGTTGATTTCTATTAATTGGTCAGTGAATTAGCTGACATAGCACTAGCTAAAATTAAATCATTCCATGATATGTGGAAAATTCAAATTTAACAAAATTTTCTTGCTGTGGGGATGAGGCATGGCAGGAAGCAGACTCAAATGGTACAACTGTCCTTACATCTTAATTCTGCAGTTTGCTGTTGTCTACCTATTTATTTTGCCGTTTATAGACAAATCGTATTGCATAAAACATTGTAATAGCTTAAATAATACCTGACCTCGTTTCAGCTTGAAATTTATAGGAATTCTTAAGACTTTAACACATAAAGTCTTAAATTCACAAATAATTCAACTAAGGTCATGCCAAAGAAATGCCAGTGAGAGAGCCAGTGACCCCCGGTGACTCCATCTGCTAACTCACCACGGTATTCCTTGTTCTCTATAGCTCATCCATTTAACCGTAATTTACAAACCTTCTCATTAGCTTGGACCATTTTGGCAAGGATTTGATTTGGCAGCTTAACATATAGCCCTTTTCTGCCCTTGAAAATGTAATATAGTATTCTGCAGCCATAGTATATAACCGACTTTCATGACCCACATGAAACAGGCAAATACAAATGCAAACGAGTTGGAAGGAGATGGAAGGGAAGGGGAGTGGACATTGGGGAGACAGCTTATCCACAGCCCTCCTCTCTCGTTCTGAAGTGAAGGCACATGAAGCAGCCTCAGGCAGGGTGGGTGTCAGCTGGCCAGCTACTCTCCTGACTGCAGATGCAGAGGCCAGTCCACAGACCCGCAGCCTCTCTAATCCCATGGCTCATTATGCAGTCCTCTTTCTTGGCCTTCCTTATGCTGTTTTCCTCATTTCATCAGAGAGGAAACCAATGCTAAAAATGTTTTCTGCATATAACATTACCTTTATTTCATTCTGATTTACCCTGATCTCTCTCTCTCTCTTTCTCTAAGGAAAATGGAATATAGTTTTGGTTCTCTGCTTTGTTTCCATGAAGCTCTCTGTGCTCTGTCAGATCACCTAATCCCAGGAAGGTTCATGATCGGCGTATGCTACCACTTAATGTTATTTTGTACCTTGTCACCTTCGCTTCCTCTTTGAATCATGTTTTGCTGGTTCTACTTCACATTATAAAACAGATGGGTCCCCAGAGTGAATGACATCATGCATTTTTAATGAATGTGACATGGAAACTAAATGCTTTTAAACCTTTCTGAAACAGTAGTAAGATGGATCCATTACCACACTGATTCCGTTACTAGTAGAACATTTAATTTAAAAATTTGTAGCAGCATGTCAGCAAGTGGCAGGCTTCCAATTGGTTCTTATGGAAACCACTTTCAGGAGAAAAAAAAAAAAAGTGTGTGGACAGCAATGCAAGATGTTCTTGCCAACCTGATCGTTCTCTTGTTGCTTATGATATACAGTGGGTCCTGGAGGACTGAAAATTCCCCTTTTCCTTTTCCACAGCTTCAACATGTGGCTCAGAATCAGTGTAGTGGGTGACCAATAAATGTTGACTGAAAGAATAAAAGAGTTAAAGGATGGGATATATAAACTTGAATACTTGCTTATTGATGGTAGAAATGATGAAAGATTCTCTTCTTTCATCTTCTCAAGGTAAACACCTTAATACGATAAAAAAATTTTTTTTTTTCTTCCAGAAAATCAGAATATGTAGTTGAACAGTTTCCATCTCTGATCTTTCTGGATACAGTGTCCTTTGGCTACCTCTCTGACCTAATTCCCTACTGCACCCACCCCTACCCAAAATTAGTTCCAGGCCCCTAGCCTCTTCACTGTTCCCTGCAAACATGCCAAGAACACTGACACTCCAAAAACCTTTGTTCTTTCTGTTCTCTTGTCTGGGATGCCCCTCCTTCCAGTATCCCTCTGGCATGCTTCCTGGTTTCATTCAGGTCCCTGCTCAAGTGTAACCTCAGAGATGTTGCCCCTAATCACGCTAATTAAAAAGCACACTTTTCCCATCACTTTCTCTCCAGTATTTGTTGCCATGTGACATCATGGATATTTTATTTATTTTCTGTCTACCCTCCTAGAATATTAACTCCTTGAGAGCAAAGACTTATCTATTTTGCTCACTGTATATCCTCAACATCGAAAACAGTGCCTGCCAATAAATATTGGGTGAAGGAATAAATAAATACAGAACTTGTTCAGGTAGCGAAATGTTTAATAAAGAGATAGCACCTATGGTGGAAAGATAACTAGTTTGGGATGAGAGGGATTACCATTTACAAGACTGTGGGCAAATTGTTTAGACTTACTGGGTCTCAGCTTTCCTCTCAATAAAAAAGGTGTAACAGTTCCTGCACTAAGAGAACACAAGGGAACAGGAGTTTCAGGAAGGATCAAGACGCACATGACCATGTTTTCCAAAGTATGAAGCCATGCCTAGCCAAGGGTGAAGAATATTAGCTTAGTAGTAGAGAGAGATATCTAAAAATCTGGATCTTATCTATCATTTGGCATCTTGTTTCTCAGTTTTCTTCAAAGCAATTAATTATGATAGCAAATTAATTCAATTTAATAATTTTAAAACTGCAAAGAGGGGTGCCTGAGTGGCTCAGTGGGTTAAACGGCCAACCCAATTTCTGCTCAGGTCATGATCTCAGGGTCCTGGGATCGCCTTGCATTGAGCTGCAATCTCAATGTGAAGTCTGCTTGAGATTCTCCCTCTCCTTTTACCCCTCTTCCTACTCGTGCATACTCTCTCTCTCTCTCTCTCTCTGTCTCAAATAAATAAATAAAATATATTTTTTAAAAATACTGCAAAGACACCAAGAAAACCTCAAAAAGTCCTTGCTTTCATTTAGCAACAAGAAGTTCAGGACACACTTTATCCTTACTGTCTCCCCTGAATCCCTTTAGCACCTCCTCCATCCTGCTCCATAGGGTTCTAGGCAAACTTTGAATCAATGACTTCCCTTTTCCACTGAAGGATGGGCACGTGACGTGTCAGCAGCCTTTAATCTGGGACTGCTGTTAGCACTGGCAACAAAGCAAGTCTCTCTCCCTCTCTCTCCTTCTGGAAAGATTATGCGTGCTGGTTGTGCTATTTTTCACTGCATGGAAAGACCAGTTTAAGAAGGAATGATGCCAACATGGGAAAAGTAGAGTTGAGAGATGAAGAGAGACGAAGTTCTGATGACATCTAAATGTGCCTGACGTCAGCTCTACCTTTTATAGCTTTCCGGTTCTGCAAACCAATAAATTATCTTTTTTTAAAACTAATTTGAGGGGCGCCTGTGTGGCTTAGTGGGTTAAAGCCTCTGCCTTTGGCTCGGGTCATGATCCCGGGGTCCTGGGATCGAGCCCCACATCAGGCTCTCTGCTCGGCAGGAAGCCTGCTTCCTCTTCTCTCTCTGTCTGTCTCTCCACCTACTTGTGATCTCTGTCTGTCAAACAAATTAAAAAAAAAAAATCTTAAAAAAAAAAAAAGCTAATTTGAGTTGTGAGAGGCTTAAGAAATACAGGAGGATATGAAGAAAACAGTGTGATTGAGTTCTGTTTTGCAGAAAACAAGAAGACAAGACTTGATCCAAAACGCAAAATCAATAGGGTGAAAAAATGTTCAAGAAATTCCTGCATTAAGAAATTAAGAAGAAGAAAAATCATTTATCACCCACCTACCCCAAGTACTTATTTTCCTTATGTTCCTGCTTCTGGCTCCAGGCCAGGGAAGCCCAGTACTTGTTCAGAGCTGAAGAAATTCTAAACTTCGCTGGCTGGTGAGGAGCAGTGCAGGGACAGAAGTTGCAACACCTTTGCTAGTCAGCAAGAAGAGAATCATTTCCTATTATCCAGGTTTGGGCTCTGGATATATGTTCATATACCATCATTAACACTCCAAACAGATTGATTCTGAAATACTATCAGTGCAAGTCAATTGAGTTCAGTAAGTGATCAGGTTGCTCATAAGCAAATTTTGAAATATATTACATTTCCAAATTGGAAATGTGCATGCAGGTTACTGAGATCATCAATAACTTTTAAGAGTAGAAAGGGTTCCTCAGATCAAAAAGTTTGAGAACTGCTATAATAGAGGAACCAGTCGAAACCACAGGTTCTACCTCTTTATTATGTGTACATGTGTATGTATGAAAACGAATCCTTCATTCTTAGTTACAAAAGAGGAATAGTTTTTAAAGTGTAGCACAGAGTGCGCACCTGGGTGGCTTGGTTGGTTGAGCAACTGCTTTCAGCTCAGGTCATGATCACAGAGTCCCAGAACGAGTCTTGCATCAGGCTCCCTGCTCCACCAGGAGTCTGTTTCTCCCTCTGACTTTCTCCCATCTCATGTTCTCTCTCACTGTCTCTCTCAAATAAATAAATAAAATCTTTTAAATAAATAAATAAATAAAGTGTAGCACAGAGAAACCTATATGCCCTGGAGACCCCTTCATAGAGTCGTTGAAGTCAAATATACTCTCATAATCATTCAGAGATATTACTGACCTTTTTCACTTTCATTCTTTTACATGTATATATACAGTGGAGTTTTCCAGAGCTATAATGGCATGTGCTATCACAACAGATGAATGGAGAAATAGATGAGAATCTAGTTTTCTCCTATTAAACCAGACATTTACACAATAATGTTAAGCAATGAAACTCTCTGGAGATAATTTTTATTATCCATTTAATATATGTCATTCATATTAACTTTTAAATGAGTAATAAACATATTTTTAAATTTATTTTATTTAAGATGACAAATATTGATGAATATGACCCACACACATAAAAGAACTTTGAGATCCTCAATAGCTTTAAAGATTGTAAAGGGTTTCTCAGATCAAAAAGTTTGAGAACTGCAATAATAGAGGAACTAGTTGAAAATATACTCGGGTGAAATTTGTAATAACTGCATATTGCACAAGTTTGCTATCAAATCCAAACTCTACATATTTTTTCAATGAAAGTTATTTGTGGGAATCTTCAGGAAAAAAATTATTTTATTTTTATTTTTAGAGAGGTGGGGAGAGAGAGTGCATGCAAGCAGGATGGAGGGGCAGAGGGAAAGGGAGTGAGAGAATCCCAAGCAGGCACCACACCTCGTGCAGAGCCCAGTGAGGGGCTCAGTGTCACTACTCTGAGATGATGATCTGAGCCATAATCAAGAATCAGACTCTTAACCAACAGAGCTACCGAGGTTCCCCCCCAAAAAAAAAAATTCTTATAATTTATTTATTAAAATGGGTATTTAGGAGCACCTGGGTGGCTCAGTCAGTTGCACTTTCCAAATAAATAAATAAAATCTTTTTAAAAAAAATTAAATAGAGTGAGTATTTAATATGTCTACCTTGATTTTAAAATCTGTAAAAAAAAAAAAAAACACCAATTTGCTATAGAATGTTATTACCTTTAGCACACCTGTACTCATCAAAAAAAGATAGTACTGTTATACATGAAGAGGTTAGATCACCTTAGTAGAAGCTTTTAAAGCAGGTGTTGGCAATTTTTTTGTAAAAAAAAGCCATGATATAAGCATTTTCATCATTATAGCATTTGTGGTTTCTATCTCAATGCTCAGCTCTGCTACTGTAGTGCGAAAGCGGCCAAGCAAACATTTACTAATGAAGACTGAAGTTTGAATTTCACATAATGTTCACATGTCATGAAATATTATTCTTCTTTGGTTTTTTGTTTTGTTTTGTTTTGTTTTTTAAGAGAGGGACACAGTGGAGGGGCAAACAGAAGAACTGAGAATCTTTTTTAAATTTAATTTTTTTTCAGTATTCTAAAATTCATTGTTTATGCACCACACCCAGTGCTCCATGCAATATGTGCCCTCCTTAATACCCACCACCAGGCTCACCCCACCTCCACCCCCCAAACCCTCAGTTTGTTTCTCGGAATCCATAGTCTCAACTGAGAGAGAATCTGAAGCAGACTCTATGCTCTGCTCAGAGCCCAAGACAGGGCTCCATCTCACAACCCTGAGATCATGACCTGAGTCGAAATCAAGAGTCATACACTTAACCAACTGAGCCACCCAGGTGCCTCTCTTCTTTGGTTTTTAACCACTTAAATTGCTCATAAACAGAAAAACAGGTGATGGCATGAATTTGGTCTGTCAGGGTGTATTTGGCCAACCTCTGGTCCAAAGTACATTCTACAAAACTTGACTCCTTGAGATCCTCTGTGACAAAGAGTTCCACAACTAAATAATTTTGGGAACTGTTGCAGTAAAGATTTAACCTGTATACTCTAAAGCTTCTGAAATATCCTCCAAGAATGTTTTTCTTTCACTCTGTTTATCAAACCCAATGGATCACAGAAACTTTTTTTTTTTTCAAATAATACTTGTTTATTGTTCTCACACTACTATTCCATGGCATTTACTCTGAGAATTATTGCTCCAAGGGATCCCAAACTCAAATGTCTGCAGGATATTGTGTGGTACCTATGTAAGATAGGAGTTCTGTGTAAGAAAATAAGTATTAATCTGCTCAAACTGCCCAGTAACACTGCCTTTTTATCACATACAGGACAAAGAAAATGACCAAAATGTATCTTGGTTCTGTATCCAGCCCTTAGACACCTATTTGCAACCAAAGCTATATAGATTTATATGCAGTGGAAAGAACATTAATGTTTCAAGATCTATTATACAAGAAACGGACAGGCTGCTTCTCTTGACAAGAGTGATATCACTTTCAGATACATCCTCAGGGAATAATCAGAGAAGGTCACAGTAAAGATATAATCACAGAGGAAACAGCATTTGTGCTTTTGCCATTACATAGCTGATTCTGTCTGATTTTCAGGATGTTTCTCAATGTTTAATGTACAAATAACTTGAGATCTTGTTAAAATGCAGATTCTGATTAAGTAAATCTGGGTGGGACACAAAAGTCTGCATTTCTAAAAAACTCTTGTGTAACACTGATAATCCATGGGTTCGGGATTCAGGGAGGGATTTCTTGCACTGCACAAATTCAGTAATATCCAGTGACCTACTAAATAGAAGAATGTGTATGTTCCAAGGTCCCCAGGCAATTTATATGCACATTCAAATCTGAGACACACTGCTCCAGAGCCAATTTCCATGAATACATATTCTTGGTGCCTTGAAAGTTCAGTCCAGCTGTACTAAATAATCTTTATCAATAATAAAATATAGTGTGAATCTCTTTGACTAAGTAAAGGAAGGAGAAGAGAAGACTATTCTTCCTTCCCAAGACTCTGTTAAGGGAGCATTACTTCATCTTGAAAAGTCCAGAAATGACTATGAAGTAACGTTTGCCTCACATCTACTAACGCATCCACATTCATACGCAGGAGACGACCCGGAATGCAGGACAGGAGCTCAGAAGTCACTTATCAAAACTTCTGATATCAGGGATTAGAAAAAAGAACTACATAGTAGAGCTACAAAATATCATTTCAAGAATGCTAACTTCTGGTGGAAATATTCCCATTAATGAAAACTGGCAGGATCACAAGGAGTGAATAACCAGTAAAGTCACACCCTACACCTGCAGCACATCCTTTGGGGAGCTGGTATGAGGTGGGGATCAAAAGTTTGGTGTTCTGTCCCAAATAAAGGTCACAGAATAGGGATACATACCCGGAAAGGCTTACAGATGTTATACAAGGCATGTACCTAAAAGAGAAACCATATGAGGCTATTGATAAATACTTGTTGAATGAGTTCAACAGTATCAGACTTGTGCTCTGAATAAAAGAGTTGTAATTTGTGTGCTTCTTGTCCTAAATTTGGGGGTAATGAATGTAACATCCCTTGGACTCAGAAATGCTGTATTTTTGGCATTCTGACTTGGTGGGTAATAAAGCGGGGTCTTAGGAAGGGTATTTTGTTTGTAAATCAAGTATTAAAAATCAGCAAAAGATGTTGGGACACCATGCTAAGAGGCTGGGGAGGGAAAGGGCATGTTCTTGCTGATAAGAATACTGAAAGTTCAAGAATGGAACCGAGAAGATTGGGCTCTTGAGAATTATGAACAGTAAACAAAGGCACCCTCTCAAATGAAAGCATAGCACAATTACATTTAGCTCAGTGTAGCCAGGCAGAGTGGTGCCTTCAGAGGCCACTTGAGCCCTAGAGAGTTTTCTCTGGGCACTGCATGAAGGAAAGGATTTGGTACACACCTTTTGTTCACAGACCTAGCTTCCTCAATCACCCAACTTTTTTATTACCTTCCCCCTCGTTTATTTTTTTCATCCCTTGGCTTTAGGCCTGGCTTCCCTCCCAGCCCATCACAATTATGTTTTTATCCTTAGTCTTGGAGCACATTCTATCTGTTCTGGCTATGACCCCAGCCACTCACCATAATAGTTTTACTTCCTCATTTTTCCAGTGAACTCATGAACTTCTTTGGGTAATGCCTCTCTTTATTTCACCAGCCCTAGAATCATTTGGTCCTTAGTATCTGGTCCACCTTTATAAGCAGGGTCACCACATTCCAGGTCTGAACAGAACAGAACATATTTAATAGTCTGACCATTGTCCCTGGTTGACCTCAGGGCTCATTCTGCATCCTTTCATGTGTATTTTCGCTGTTTCTCTTGAGTCCAAATCGAAATCATTTCTTACATGGGAGAAAATCCTCTTATACATTTTTAGTTCTCACAGAAAGCCCTATGTTCACCACATTTTGATGATTAAGTCTTAGGAAACAAGAAATGTAAACTGAATGCCTTATGTTCAGATTGATAATAGTTGCATGGACTTCAGCTGATATATTCTCTAAAACAGTAGAGACCCCTCATTCATTATGTAATAACACACATCCACCAGTAGCCAACACATTTTGTACCTTTTTTACCTGGGTTAAAATCAGACAGACAGCTAGCTAACTTCAGCCTATTGATTTTACAGCTGAAATGACTTGCTTTATGCCTATATCCATGAATAGAACAAAGCCAGTGTAAAACTCTTTGTAATTTAGTTGAAGGAAAACTATTGAATCTTGTTCATAAAATTAAATACCTGCCATTTTTAAAATAGATAACTTTTCTAGATATAGCTAGCCATTTTTATACATATTAATTTTTTTATTTTCAGGGTCAAAGGATTATAATTTTACCATTAAAATTCAACATTTTACCACTAAAATTCAAAATCCTATGTGCAAGAAGGTTTATTCCTATTAGTGAGACAATCCCATATAACTTCAGCTTATTTTTAAGCTAAAGTCAATATTAAACTTATTTTGTATAAGAACAGAGCTTTATACAGCTCCATTTACTCTGAATGTGTGAATGAATGAAGACAAGTTGATAAGGCATATTGCTCACCTTTCTTCTTCCTAGAGAAATTCAAAGATATTGCAGAAAACAAGATAAGAAAAATCTCTATCTTTTAAGCATTTACTATATACAAACACATGCATTATCTTAGTGAAAGCACAACACAGCAGTTCTATGGCAGGTTTTAACCATTATATTTATAAACAAAATGAGAGTCAGAAAGTTTAGCTGTTTTATCCAAAATCACACAACTGGTAAATGATGAACACGTCAGGCTCATGTCTGACTCCAAACTATAATATTTAATAATAGTAACAAGAAAAACAAGTATTACTAAGAATCACCTGCTAGCTACTTCACACATCCCCACATTACCTCAAACCTCACAACAGTAGAAGGAAGTAGATTCATTTTAAGTCCCAACTTTGCAAATGAGGGGCTTGGGTATAGAGAAGTTCAATAGCTTGTGTGAGTCTGCATTGTTGATTAGAGGTCACATAAAGATCTGAATCAGACTGGTGGGAATCTAGTGACACTTGCTTAATCATAATACTTGGTTAGAGACATGTATTTTAAGGATGATCTTAAATTATCCACCCACCCCAATATACTCGTACTGTTATAATTCATATGTATGAATTAAAATGTGCATTTTATACAGTCAATATATTTTTGAAAAATTAAAATATGTATGCATTAAAAATAAAAGATACTAAAACTGTCTTTAACATTTAACTAAATATTTACCATTTTTGGTGCTCTTCATTGCATTCTGCTGATCTAGGGTTCTACCTGGTATCATTTTTCTTCAGCCTCAAAACACTCTCTCAGCATTTTAGGTAGCACAAATTTATGAAAAACTATTACCTTCAGCTTTTATCAATTGGAAAATGTTTCTAGTTTTGTTTTATTTTGGGCCTTCAACTTTTGGGATATTTTTGTTGGACATTGAATTCTAGATTGATATTTTTTCTACATTGATTTGATTTTAAAGATATTATTTCAACATTTTCTGGCCTGGAAATTTGGCCATCTTTCATTGCTCTCCTTTATAATGTGTCTTTTCCTTCCAGTTATTTTTTAAATTTTTTTTTTATTTTTAATCTTCTGCTGTATAAATGCAATGTACCTAGAAAGGTATGATGTTCCTTTACATTTGTCCTCTTTGGGGTCTGCATGGGAAATAGGCAGAATTCTTCCAGGGAATGCGCTGCCAAACCCAAACATCTTTTTTTTTTTTTTCCTTCTTCTTTTAGTATTTTATTTATTTTTTTATTTATTTTTTATTTTTATTTTTTTAATCTTTTATTTCTTTTCAGCGTAACAGTATTCATTGTTTTTGCACCACACCCAGTGCTCCATGCAATCCGTGCCCTCTCCAATACCCACCACCTGGTTCCCCCAACCTACCCCCCCACCCCTTCAAAACAAACCCAAACATCTTACATAGAAGGTAGAAGAGTTTCTGATCCAGGCACTACAAATCCATGTTTATATTACTGGAGGGTAAAAGACTTATTTGGCTCCAAAGGTCTGTGAGAGCCCCAGGCCATCAATGTCTCAAATCATGGTGAGTAGTAACTTTTGGAAAGCAAGTCACCATTTTGGAAAAGATAAGACTAACCTTTAAAAATGTGCTGATCTCATATTACCATCAGAAGAATGTGAGGTCAGACAGGTAATTTAAATAAATAATTTGCATATCTGACATTCTTTGGGGGATTTTGTTTGTTTTGGTTGTCACATGTTTATCCCTTAGAACCTGTGAGAACAAAGTATTACACCTCCCATGACCAGAGTAGGTTGTTCTGGTCAAAATATCCCAACAACTGGTACAGTCATGTCCAGGCAATGAGCAGGGAGTTAGCCATCAGCCTTGGACATTAGTAGTGGTGTCTCAGCCTGGATCTGTAGGGTATGGAAAAAAAAAGGAGATTAAGTAGGGATAGAAAAGACCTTTAAATGCATGTTATTTTCAACCTTTGATTTTAGATTCCTCTATGATAAATATCTACCCTACTTTTCAAAAACAGTGGGAGAATAAAATCTTATAGTCCACATCAGGACATTAATTTTTAATCTTCATACTTTAAATAATTATTGATCACACCTTGACAACTTTTCTTTTGAGATTACTAGCCAGCCAATCTAAAGGATTTCAAGCTGAAATAACAATATTCTTTAATTTTGCCAGAACTACTAATTAATTTTTTAAAAAATTCTTGACACAGATCCAGTCTGGAAGGACTAAAGCCAAAGTGAACATCCTGTAAACTCTGGGTGAACAGTTCATTTACATCTGGATGCTCTGATTGAATCTAAATAGTGTGTTCTAGTCTCCCAGGAGAAAGATCTAAGTTCATGTCTATGCTGGTTTGTATCCAAACTGAAAAGAGAATAAATATTAATTTTGGCATACACATGTATTAAAACTATATATTGAAGGTATTTTTCTTCATAGGAAATTCTAATTTCAAAATGCCATCTTCTAAATAACAGTAAGAAAAATAAAACTATAAAATGATCTTTGTATTTTTCTTGTACATTTTAAAACTGTGTCTTGTAATAAGTAATGGGCACCAAAATACTCAACAGCTGCAAAGCTAATCTCAAATCAATATTTATGTTTGCTCTTACAAATAAATGGGATGACTTTTCATGCTAATAAATTCAAGCCACAGTTAATTATTTTTATAACTTGAGATTGTGTGTTGTTACTTTGCTGTGTATTGAAGCTGTATTTTATCACATAAAACTTGCAACACACGAGATAGTGGAATAGACATTTTTTTTTAGTTTCAAATCTTACAAGAAATTTGTTTACTGTAAAAAGTCAAATTAATTTTAAAAAACTAAAAAACAAAGTCGGTTTCTTTTATGTAATGATTATGGTTGTCCTATTCCTGAAGTTGAGAGCTATAACATGCAAGAAGCGAAGTAGTGAATTTAAGCATTCATTCATTTAACTTATTGATCCTACCAATTGTTTTTGTATGTATTAATGCTGGAGATAAGGGAGTAAACACAACAAATACATCCTCTGCCTTCCAGGAGCATTCAGAGTCTCTTTGGGGATCAATAATAACCAAAAAATTGTGCAATTAATTGTTTAATTAGAATTGTGGTAAGTAGGGGCACCTGGGTTGCTCAGTTGGTTGAGTGCGTGACTCTTGATTTTGACTCAGGTCATGATCTCAGGGTTGTGAGATCAAGCCTTCAGTCAGTCTTGCACTCAGGGAGGAATCTGCTCAAGATTCTCTTTCCTTCTCCCTCTGTGCCTCCCCACCCTGCTCTCTCTCTCTCTCTCAAATAAATAAATATATCTTAAAAAAAATAATTGTGGTAATTGAAATTAGGCAGAAGCTTCATATTACTAAGAAGCTTCCAGCTTCTCTGGGCTAAGGTCATTACAACTCAGATATAAAGAATGGGTAGGAATGGGAGGTATATGGGCAAATGCAAATTGGCATAAGCCACAGTGTAAAGATTAGAAGGAGGTTCAGAAAAGGGGATTCACGGGTCTGCATGAATGCAATGCAGTGAGGAAAAAGGAGATGTCAGGGGTGAGGCTTGTGATGTTATCAGGGTGAGATCACACACATCATTGTATGCCTTATAAGGATTCTGATTTTTATTTTAAGAGCCCTACACAAGTAACTATTAAAGAACCTCAAGGAGGAAGAGGCATGGTAAGATTTTGTATTTTAAAAATCATCCAACTGGGGCTCAGTCAGTTAAGCTTCTGCTTTTGGCTTAGATCATGATCTCAGGATCCTGGGATACAGTCAGCCATCAGGTTCCCTGCTCAGCGGGGAGTCTGCTTCTCCAACTTTCCCTGTCCCTCTGACCCTCCTATCCATTTGTGCGCGCTCTCTCTCTGTCTCAAATAAATAAATAAAATCTTTTTAAAAAATCATCCAATTTCCAAAGTAATAGAGAATATATTGGACTTGTTAATAGTAGGTAAGGGAGATCACTTAAGAGTCTCTTCTAGAAATTTAGCCCAAATAAGGGAAGTAGTTTGACTATGCATGATGAGGTTAGAGAATAAAAGCAACTTCTAATTTGGTGATATTTAGGAAGTGGAATCAACAGGAATTGGAGGTTTAAATATGGGGTTAAGGAGAGTGAGTAAAGAACAATGTCCAGGTTGCTGATGTGTGCAATTAGTGGATATTGATCTATTTATTGAAATAGGCAATCCTGGAAGTGGCTCACAATCTTATTTTTTGAATTGAGAGATGGAGGAAAGAGAAAGGAATCTGAGTTTTGGCATATTGAGTTTGATATACTTATGAAATGTTCAAGTGGAAACAGTGAGTAAGCAGCTTTATATGCCCAGAACTAAAAGGAGGCATGTATTTGAAAGAAGATAAGTGAAGTCATGAGAGTAGGTGAGAGTGTCTCAGCAGGCTTTCTCAATAGAAATCCTACAGAATCCTAGGGTCTGTGAAATATTACCAGGGCTCTTAGGTCAAAGAATGATTGAAAGAATATTAAACATTCATGTGCTGCATGATGTGATGGGCTGTGACTGAACATTCCCATTAGCAATTTTGTTACAGAATTTTCTCCCCACACAGCAGTGAGCAGTGGGAGGGACAGTGTTCATAAGAATGAGTCCATTCTCATTGAAGCCGGGTGGGGGAAGGCCTTTGATGTCTGAAAAGTGCTGTTGTTGTACAAAGTAGGGGAAGGTAGATGAACAATGTCTACCTCTTCCTCTTAATTTGCCCTCCCTACCTCCCTTTATGCACAGCCAACTGACTTGAAGCAAATGAGCTTTACCAAAGTAATAGAAAATCAAAGGGAAATTTTCATTCTAAAGACATTTTATACACACCAACTACAAAATGCACTCAGCCACCTGCTCTTATGCTGCAAAATGTGGATGACATAGAGTAAAAGTAAATTGTGTTGTGAGGTATTAGTATTTCTCAAGATTTTCTCACTTTGTTACCGTGCCTTTCTGTTTTATACTTTATTTGCATTTGTGTTTCCCAAATATTTCTGGTGGGCAAGTTTCATGATGTCTGAAGATGGGATGCAAATAAAACGGAAATGAAGGTTCTAGACTTGGGTATATGGACTGTTTTGATAAGGTTAATGATGAGGAATTACAATCTTCTGAGTCAATTCACTGCAGCAGCGCAGCAAGTGACCCAAAGGAAGTAAATCTTTGTAACAAAAGCTACTTAAGGAGTTTTACATCCCAGCTGTCCTATGCGTTGTGCACAGTCTGTGTCAAACAACTAAAAAGGCAACAATAACTCGAGCAAAGTTAGAAAGACACCCATCCATCACAACCATTTGACAAAAAAGATGCTAATTATTTTAAAAAACAATTTGAATCTCAAACACATAAATGTTTTAGTTGAAAAAAAAAGTCACATTCAGTGAAAAGGCTCAGAAAGCAAGTTATTTAGCAGTTTTCAGGAACATAATTTATAACCTAGAAAAAAATTGCATAGTTGGTGAGAATTTAATTATAGCAGGCAAAATTATAGTTAGTAAAATGTGAGGGTGAGATTCTGTACAAACACCGAAAACGTTCCACTATCAACCAGTATGATATGTTGACATATTGATGTTAAGTCACATGATGCTAAAGAGGTTTTGTATAATAAATGAAATAAACAGCTTCTCTCCAGCTTGATGAATAAATTTTACCAATAAATGTCATACTGTAGAGTTTGTAAGATTTCTAAATGACAGTGAAATTTAAAAATATTTTCTACTGCAAAATGTTGCTCAAAACAAGTAAAATACAAGATACATTTGATGTTTATGTTCATATCTGAAAACATAAGTTCTATTTTATAAGAATGGCATCAGTTTCTGTGTTGATGGTAACCCCCAAAAGTTCACATTTACTGACATCACAATATACTGATTTCAGAGAACTACTGGTGTCAAAACTCTTAAACATGAAATGAAAACATATCTGGATGATACTATAAAAATTATTATTAAATAAAGGCCAGTTCACTGAAGATAGACTTAAGACAGTGTAAAAATCTGGAAAGGGAGTACCTATGCTTCTACAGACAGAAACCCAGTGACTTAACAGAGGAACAATTCTCAACAGGTTGTTTGAGCTGAAAGAAAATTATAGGAGCATTTTCCAGATATTATTAGGCCAGATTTTGCTGGATACTTTGAAGATGAAGAATTGCTACAGAAATGAGCCCACCTAGCAAACATTTTTCATCCCATTATCCATTTGAATAAGTCTTTGTAAGATCCAGGAACAATTTTTCTCACTTCAAGTAACAAAATTCCTAAATTTAAAAGAAATCATACGTGTGGTAATGAACACTGGGTGTTATATGCAACTACTGAATCACTGAACACTACATCAAAAACTAAGTATATACTATATGCTGGCTAACTGGACATAATTAAAAAAATTAAAAATAAAAAAAATATCTTTAGAAAAAATGTACTACAACAGGAAATTCTCAAGTATTTTAATTGCTACTTGTGTTTGAGAGGGAGGGAGCATAGACAAGTCTCAAGCCATATTGAAAACCATCCAGAGAACTGAGAATAACACTGAAAAGTATTTTTCCTTTCAATCCAACCATATGACTGTGTGAAAGATCCTGTCTCTAGATTTCCTTTCAGAATGAGAACTTGACTTTGAGAGAAGATGAGCTCAAGTTTGCTTATACACTCAAGATGTCAATTAGTGCTCTGCCCTTAGATAAGTTCTGGATTTCTGTGAAACCAGAGAATCCTGCCACTTATAGGGAAATAATGAACATTTTCTGCAGTTTCAACTTCTTTTGACTAGGAGTACTTCTTACTTAACCAGCATCAAAAACAAAGACAGTAGTTTCCTGCTTACAGTGGACAATGAAATAACATGTATGCTTATCTCATATATTTGATCCAGAATTATATATTTTTGCAGCAAAAACAAGCACAGATTTCATGTTACATATGTACATTTCATTCTTTTTATTCAAACAATTTTTTATCCAAATATAAGCCTAGGAAAGAGATGGAAGGACCAACACAATTGTATAATAATATTGCAACTGCTAGGCCTATATTTAAGCCTAATCATGTCACTCAGTAAGAAACTATTTTGTCCAAGTCTTAGGTAAAAAACTTTGACTTTTACACATCCTAAATTATATTTTTATTTACATTGCTTTGGCTTATGATTTTTAGGAGGTTTACTATTAAGAACTAACAATAAGTCTTTGTGTTGTAGGTAACAATTAAAATCAAATTACTTTTAACTATAGAGAACAAACTGAGGGTTCATGGAAGGAGGTGGGTGCAGGATGGGCTAAATGGGTGATGGGTATTAGGGAGAGCACTTGTGATGAGCACTAGGTATTGTTATGTAGGGGATGAATCACTAAACTCTGCTCCTGAAACCAATGTTACACAGTATGTTAACTAACTAGAATATAAATAAAAGCTTGAAAAAAATAAATAAAAATCAAGTTATCAACTTGATTTAAATTAAACTGATCAAGTCTACCTTTAAAACAGTAAACCTTGGGGCACCTGGGTGGCTCAGTGGGTTAAAGCCTCTGCCTTTGGCTCAGGTCATGATCTCAGGGTCCTGGGATCGAGCCCCACATCGGGCTCTCTGCTCAGCAGGGAACCTGCTTCCCCCTGCCCCTGCCTACTTGGGATCTCTGTCTGTCAAATAAATAAATAAAATCTTTTTAAAAAAGTAAACCTCAAAAATAAATTAATTAATAAATTTAAAAAGTAAACCTCATTTTGTCTGAAACCAGTTATTTTATAGAATTTATTCTGTTTGCCCTATGAGTTTTAAAAATTTATGAAAACAAAATAAAATAAATAGAATTTTTAAAGGTAAGCCAAGATTACTTACCCTTTCTCTTTTCAATAAAGGTAAAATAAAAGGTCATTTTTAGTCATAAATAGGGGAAGAAACCCTTGCCATATACTATATATCATACATCACATCTCATTAGCATCTTATTTAGTTGTGATAAATCTTTCAGGTCTTCATGAATGAGGTGTGAAAAAATCAAGTAGAAAATTTTTTAAAAAGTGGAAAAAGAAAAAAACTAAAGTTTTTATTTCAAGTTGATATTTTTAGTGCGAAGCAAAACCACACAAAATGAGAAGGCTGATAAGTTGGCCAAAATAAATATATCCATATAAAACTGTCATTCTCTCCTCAAAAGAGCATTAACAGTATTATAAGTTTATTATATCTACAACTTACTGATCATGCTAACATACCAGAAGCTGTAGATACAATAATTTTTACTTAAGGATTCCCTGAGACTGGAAAACTATTGAATAGGTTTCGTCTTGTGAAAAGAGAAGAGTCTTTCGATTGAAGCTTAAGGGAGTTCAGTGTTTACAGTTAGATGCATAAGGATTTTCTGGTAAAAGAATGAAAAGAAGAAACTAGAGAGTTAGCCAAACATCTAAAAGGACCTAGTGTTATGGAAACCAGGGCAGCAAAGATTCCCACTAGGATGGAATAATCAGCTGTATTATTCTTTGATATGAGGTCAAGTGATAAGAAATTATAATAATGTGTGCTGGACTTATCATCAATCAGAGAAGTGACTGATGACCTTAGTCTACCCCTTTAGAGGCAGGTTAATTAGTAAATGTGAGCTAAGGAAATGGAACCATTGAGTAAAGACAACTGTTTCCCTTCTATGCTATCTTCTGTGTGCAGGTAAACAAAAGAAGAGTTAACATGGTAACTGGAGGGAATGAAGAAATTTTTTAAATGAAAAAACTTGTCTATGTTTAAATGCTGGTAAGAAGGATCCATTAGACAGAAGGCGAAGAGGCAGAAAGATAATAAAAAGAGGGCAGGAAGGGAATGGGATTCTGAGTGTGATGGGAGGAGGAATGGCCCTATGGCAAGAAAGGTCATCCCCCTCTCCTACAGTGGCAGAAGGAGGAAACAATGGATACAGAGACAGGTAAGCTTATAATGAGGGAAGAGGGCTGGATTTAGCCCACTCGAACCACATCTATTTAACTTCTAATTTTGTGTTCTCTCCATTATACAACAATGCCTAAGTGCAAATTAAAACAAAACTTTCAAGTTTAGGATAACAGCATTTTACAATATCCATATCCCTCTCCTTGCTTTCCCTCTTCCACTACCCTACCCTACCTCCCCTCATCTACAAGGGACCAAGAGCAATGAACTCTTTTAAGGTCGTTAAATAGGGTCAACAATTCAAAGCCCTTTGTGGACTTTTATAGTGATGAATATATCTGCCAGGAATCAGACTTTGAATAAAAACAGAATCCATATGCCCCTGCTCTTACCAGACATTAAATCAAAAGATTAAAAAAAAAAAAAAAGCTCTGAATTCAAGTACATACATGTCTCTCCCTGTTCTAGCACCATTCTAATTTCCGGTTCCACATCAGTGTATGTTATGATTGCTTTAGAATTTAGGAGGTTTTTGGTAAGAGAAATTATCTGTGCTTTTGAAGGAGGGTAAGTAGGGATACAGAAGTTAAAGATTAATTACTTCCTCCAAGCAGGAACAAAACCCAGGCGACTATTCAACTCCTCAGTTTACTTTTGATTCTAAATGGTCATTTCAAATCACAACAAAGTAGACAAATAAGTAATTCCTTATTTTACAGGATAGGGTTTAAAAAATCATGTGTTACTCTGGGATACTTAGTAACACAACAGATTCCTCTAAATGATAGTGCCTATCAGAGATACAGTTTCATGATACAGAAATATTCTTGACCTATAGAATTTTAACTTTCCACAGCCACAGAGTTTCTAATTAGGTATAAATACAACCTGTAAAGCATTCATTTGTTTATACATCTAAAAATTTATATTCAGTTGAAAGTTCTTTAAAGAAGAACTTGTTTCTAAATAAGCTGAACCATATCAATTCTTTTTTTACTTTTCAAGCTAAAAAGGATGGAATATCAATACTTGCATAGCACTCAACCTAATGTTACAAGCACTTGACACATAATAGGCACTTGATAAGTTCTTCTTAAATTAATGTATGAGCCTGAGAATTCAAGCATGTGTTCTACTTTACCTGGGAAGCACATTAAAGAAAAGAAAGTCAGCAAGTTGACTTCAAATATTCAATAAAACAATGTATGATTGCAAATTAACTACTATACCAACACAAAAAAATTAAAATAATCAAAAGAGTTCTTGAAAGTTTGGTACTGTCAACAAAAATCCTCTGGGCCAGTCCAGAATAATCACTTGGTTGGCATTCTAGAAATGCCAGTGTTGTAGAGATCAATGAAACATTAGCCAGAGAGAAATCCCTGCTTTAGGATTTACCTTTAGTTACTGAAAATAAATCTCCCCCCAACTTCATTTTCAGATAGAATGAAAATAAAACACCAGGAAAAGCTCACAAACCCTAAAATAAACAAAATTTAACTTTACACAAGGAAATACTGAATTTAAATTAGAATGTCATTTTATACTTTCTGGCAATTTTTAAGTTAGACATACTTTACAGAAGTTGCAATTTCCAAGTAGTTTTGGAATCTTGACTTTAGGACTAACTCCCAATCTAAATTGGAGCGTACCACCCCTCCTACAACCCACAGCCCACTCACAAATCATAGTATTTGTTTAGCAGATGATAGCTCTAATTCAGGATGCAGAAAATCTTTTTATCCTTCTGATCTCCCTGTGTTGCAAATATAAAATGCATTATGTGATAAAAGCTGATTGTATCAGTCATGTATTTTGATAAAGCCATCATGGATTACTAATTTTTAACAAAAATTGTTTTAAAAAATGTGTGCCCATTTTTGCAAGCAAGACTGTGTTGAGAGGCCTCAGTAATTCCTCCAGTTAGCCACTTTGGGATCTGGGCTCCCATAAAGTATTCCAGGCACTACACTAAATATTGCACAAGCCACATAACAGGCAATCCTCACAAAAATCTTCTGTTATGGATGCTATTATTTACCCCATACAACTCATGAGCAAATTAAGCTCAGGAATATTAAGTAACTCTGCCAAGGTGACATGACTGTTGGTGATAGAAATATAATTCATATCAACGCTGATCCCAGCTTTGCCTTTCATCTTTATGTTATATGGCGCCTTGGAAATAAAATCTCCTTCCTTTCTCAAAAACCCTATGTTGTCCTAACCTCACCAGATTAGGACAGGTGGCACTAACACCAGGACAGGTGGCAGGCCATCTCAGGGAGGCCATACAAATCATGGTCCTCTTCCTTCCCCCTGTGAGAGACATGTTTAAATAACATAAATATGTATTTTTCCTTACAGGCTCACTCTCCTTCTTGAAATTCGGGCGTCTGTACTATGTTTAAGAATCTCAAAGATTTACCTAAATTCCTGAGCCCCTTTCACAAATCTTTCTGCGCAGAGAAGGATTGCAGTTCTCTTCAATTAGAACAACTGCACCCTTCTCTCCATTAAAGACATGACTTCACGTCTTTTCTCCTCAATCCTCCTCAAGACTGTCCCTCTCAGTGAAGTGATTCCTGAATGGCCTCACCTCAACTCCAGGGCAAAAAAAAAAAAGTTTGTTTATCGCTACTGAGGGTACCGCCAAGCTCTGAGGCTACCAAGGCTGAGTCTATCTGTTTCTCTCCCCTGAATGAGTTGGCATTTGTCTTCTCTACCTTATTAAATTGAAGTCCCTGAAAGTAAATCTTCTGCAGTAAGTGTGTTCTCCGTAGTTATTGAGTCCAGACTGAAATTTGAGAAGTGATTGTATCATTCTGCTGAAAAGCAAAACTCTGTTGACAGGGACACCAAACTCTTTCCTGCTTTAGATGTTTGCTTTTACTGGCTGCCCCACAGCCTTGTGCCACCTCCAAAACCAGGAAGCACATGGTGTTTCCTGTCCCTTGTGCTACCTCGCAGGAAATGCCGGGCTTTGGGTCATCCGGGATGCTCTGGCTAGAAATGCCAACACAAGAGACAGAAAAGGAGCTGACACCAAATCCAGACAGTGAAGGGACTTTGCACTGGCCCCGTGTCTGACTTTCTCACTTTTCCCCGACAACCCCTTCATTTTATTCATCCTGTTTCTCCTAGAAGTCGTGTCTACAAATTAATAGTGACCTTGTACACACAAATATAAATTTTACTAGTCCATTTAGATGTGAAGATTAATATTAAATGTTAAATACTTCCACTTAAAACATTCATTTTGTCTTAAAATTCTTCAACTTTAAATCATTACTATTCTCCTAAAATAATGAATTATTTTTCAACAGGAAGATCATTTCTATTTTTCCATTAGAAAAGAACACAAAAAATTCCAACTCACTTTAATTCTATATCCTCCAAAGGAAAGAAGCCACACACACAAGAAAAAAAAAAAAAAAGGAATTAATTTGGAGCCATGAAGGAAGGAGTAAAATAGCTAACATTTAAATAAAATAGCTAATATTTATTCATGTTTATTATTATGTTGTTCAGACCCTCCAGAAAGCACATGCCAAGGCAGGATTAGATGGAAAAGAGGTCTACTGAGGGAAGTAAATGTGAAAGATAAGGGGGCAGAGGAGCTGGTAAGAATAAACTTCAAGACTGGGTTGCAGTTTCTACTTCTCTTATTTGGAATTGAATAGAATTATCTGAATTTTGATAACTTTTTAAATTTTATTCTGATTAATCTCTTTTATTTCTAATTAATCAAAAATAGTTGT
This sequence comes from Mustela nivalis, assembly GCF_964662115.1. NCBI lineage: Eukaryota > Metazoa > Chordata > Mammalia > Carnivora > Mustelidae > Mustela > Mustela nivalis. The sequence goes on from NC_139024.1 coordinate 65,149,746, forward strand.
TCACCATAAAAATTAGTCATATCTGACATTAATCAATGAGTTTGTTTTTATATTAATTTCAAAACACACATTTGCACTCAGAAAATCAGAATGAAAGCAACTTGAGTGCCCGGACCCCCCAGGTCATTAGATCCAGCTTTCTACCCAGAGATGGGTGTTCAACTCTTCCCTGAACATTACCTTTGTCAGGGATGTAATGCAATGCTTCATTTTATTCATTTTTTATTTTAGTCTCATGCAAAGTGCTATTGAGCCTGTTCCCCCTCCCCATCATCCACTTAAGAGATTATTTTAAGTCAAATACAACATTTTGTATTTATCCTTTTTGCACATGATATTTATGGCTTTGTGGAAATCTCACCATCGGACCTTTCTTAAGATTAAGTAAAGTAGGGGCGCCTGGGTGGCTCAGTGGGGATTAAAGATTAAGTAAACTGGAGAGTGATCCAGTGAAATGCCCTGAATCATTGTATTAAAATGGTCTTCTGCAATTTAGTCCTACTCAGCTCTCAAGGGCAGTCCTTGTATATCAAGGTCTGCCTGGGCCAGATCTTTTGCCTTCACCATTTCTTGATTTTACAGCAAAACACCTGATCTATTTGATAACACTTCTTAAACACCAACCATGCTTTCCTCATTGAAAGCATGTGCACCACTTTTAAGGACTGCTTCTATTAACCTCTGAATCCTTAAGTATTATCTATATAGCTGGGATCTCAGCCTACATTCTGACAGCCCTTCTTAACAATTACTAGCCATTTTCCTTGTTCATTCTACCTTCCCAGAGGGCTGAGCCTCAACACCTCCAAGCAGAGCTCAGAAGTTGGCACCATCATTTCATCTGTTTATGTGTACCTCATGCAGTACCTTGTTTTGACTATTTAAACCTACTATTAAAGCCTGCCAATTTCTACTACTTAAAAAGAAAGTATATGTTAAATCAAAGAAAACCAGTGTTCTGAAGATAAGTGTAGAATACATCTTAAATGTACAAATATAGATCTTTTACATTCAATTACAAGTACTGATTTGCAAAGTATTTAATAGTACTCTTGCTATAGCCCCTTGCTCTAAGATACTGACTGGAACCACCCTATAATTACATGGCTTACAGAGCTTGTACATTAAGCCATCACCACTCAGTAATTTCACTTTACTTTCTGTATGTTTGTTGTTACTGGTTGTTGTAGTTTCTGTTCCTCTTTAAATTCTTGGCCCACCATAGAAAATAATATGGAGATTAAATTACTCCATATTTTGTGACAACTATGGTCAAGAAGGAAAAGGAAAACGACTTAGATGGCACCCTTCTTGCTCCAACTCCCCCTACTTGTCTATTAAGGATTAGGAGGGAACAAAGCTTTCTTTGAAGACTGTCATTACTTCCTGGTAGTCACAATGAAGCACTGCAAGTTGAAATCCTGTGTACTTCAGCTCTCTTTTCTTCATTTATCCATTCATCCATCTACCCATCCAAAAGCAAACAAGCAAAAATATTTTGGAAGCCCCTACAATGGGCTCTGCAGTTTGATCTAGTTAATTTAAAGAAATCTCAGGGTGATAGAACTTTGAATGCTCTGAAATTTAGCATGAATCACATGAGAATGTATGAGAGTTTTGTACTTGGTTTCATAAAAGGGAAAACTTTGAATTATTGGAACCTGACGTAGTAGTCAACACACCCCACAGTTGGTTGACATCACCTGGGATACCCCTGATGTGCTCTGACAGGCCTAGTGTGACTCCTTTTCTTGACTTAGCTTGTCCTTCAGATGGGAGTTTTGCCACTCCACATTAGTGCTCCCCAGCAATCACAAGGAAGTAGGTTTTTTTTTTTTTATATTATTAGTATTTATTTATTTGAGATAGAGACAGTGAGAGCGAGCATGAGAGGGGAGAAGTTCAGAGGGAGAAGCAGACTCCCCGTGGAGCTGGGAGCCTGATGCGGGACTTGATCCGGGGACTCCAGGATCATGACCTGAGCCAAAGGCAGTTGTTTAACCAACTGAGCCATCCACCCAGGCACCCACAAGGAAGTGTTTAACCAGCCTGGAGACAGTCAAACATATCAAACAAAGGAATTACACAGGCACTGACCACTAAATTGATTATGGAATCATGAATCTATGTAGTTATTTACTCTTTGCAACAACTCAAGACATGCTAGCACAGGGCAAAGAGCTAGGCTGCCTGCATTCAAATCCTAGCTCTACCCCTTATAGGTATCATCAAAGGGATGATGAAAAGAAGGACCATTTGCACTCCAGTGTTCATAACAGCAATGTCCACAATAGCCAAACTGTGGAAAGAGCAGAGATGCCCTTCATTAAGTGAATGGATAAAGAAGATGTAGTCCATATATACAATGGGATATTACTCAGCCATCAGAAAGGATGAATACCCAACATTTGCATCAACATGGATGGGATTAGAGGAGATTATGCTAAGTGAAATAAGTAAAGCAGAGAAAGTCAACTATCACATGGTTTCACTTATTTGTGGAACATAAGGAATTGCATGGAGGACATTAGGAGAAGGAAAGGAAAAATGAATTGGGGGAAATCAAAGGGGAAGATGAACCATGAGAGACTATGGACTCCAAGAAACACACTGAGGGTTTTAGAAGAGAGGGGTGTGGGGGGAATGGGTTGGCCCGGTGATGGATATTAAGGAGGGCACATATTGCATGGAGCACTGGATGATATATGTAAACAATGAGTCTTGGAACACTACATCAAAAACGAATGATGTATTGTATATTTACTAACATAACATAATTAAAATAAAATAAAATAAATGAATACATGTAGAAAACTTAAATAGCACAGAATAAATGTTATCAGTATTAACTATCATTATAACTTAACCTCAATTTTCTAATTTTCTAATCATAAAAATGATAACATAGACATGCTCCATTCCACTGAAACTCCACAGCTTGTGAATACTGAACAGTAATGTTGAGACACCATGTGTCTTTGGTTACAATTCCTTGACTTATCTATGCCCAGACCCTACTCAGTGTGACAAACCAAAGGATTCTCTCCTGTTCGTGAAACTCTGCCATCAGGTCACTGAAGGCATGGAATGGCTAAAGCTGCTCTTCCATGAACACAATGTTTATTATAACTTGCAAATTTGTCTCCTCTTTCAGGGTTCAAGTTTCCAACTTCAGTGCTAAATGGGAAACTGAGGCAACCATACCAGTTTGACAGAATAGTGAAGGGCAAAAGAAAGGTGAAATTATGATTTTAATAGCCTATTAACTCTGGAAAAAGCTTAAATTCTGGAAAAGCTTAAACAAACATACTCATAATAGCAATTAAGAGAAAACATTTTAAACATTTTGGACTAAACTAAAAATCTAAAAACAAACAAAATACCAACCACTACCTTGAGCTTACAAGTATTATTTCATCCTTCAGCATCCCAAGCGATACATATATTTAAAGGAGAGAGTTCAGAAGAACCACAATAGAAAGAAAACAGCTTGTAAGCAGCTGCATAGTAATACCATAGGCCAGTTTTCATTTAAACGAAAAATAACACATTCATTTGAAGCCTGGAAGTTCAATTTCATATCCCTGATTATTTCATGGCTAAATAGGAAGGTTTTCCCATGTTTCATTCCCTTCACAAAATTTGGGCCTAATCCTGCATCTTTAAGGTTACAGGCACACACACGCGCACGTGCACACACACACACACACACACGAATTTCAGTGGTGTTATCTGCTTCCTAAGTCTAAAATTTTAAAAAACTCACATTCATCCAAAGTAAATATGCACAGCATGTCATGAGAGAGTGTTCTGTTCAAAGAAAGCGCGTTAATCATAACTTGTCTTTACATGACACCTAAGTTAGGAGGAGTTCAAAGCAAATGCATGTGTGGCAAAGGTCAAAGCCACCAGCCAAACAGGAAAGCCGTGGAGATTCTTTTCCATTCCAAGTTATCCATATAAGGTGGGGTTTCCTTTTCTGTTTAAGTTTAGACATCATCAGAAAAGTCAAACCACAAGAGAATGATGTGCTAAAATATGGTAGATGTTTATGTCTTCCATGCCCCATACAACCTTTTGCTGGACAGCCTGTTTCAGCTTCTCAGATTTTTTTGTTGTATTATGTTACATAATTAGAAATTTTATTACAAAAAAAAAAAAAAAAGCACACAAATAAGGCTCAGCCTGATACCTAAAGATCCAAATAAATCATTGGTATGATATAAAAAACTGCTAATGACAATTCTTTAAATCCTGAAACTTCCAAATAGAATAATGAGTTTGAATCAATTCTTGCTTCTTTCTGATAAGAAGGGACAGTAATCATTTAAAAGCGTGAATTTATGGGAAAAATACTGATTGATCACCAATTTTTGCTAGGGACTCTGAGGAATAGTAGATAAATCTCAAAATTCAAGATGTCCTTAAGATACAGTAGAGAGCTATCATTTATACAACCAGAATACAAGGTTATCGCATTACGTGAGTTTACCAAAAAAAGGACTTTGGTTTGGTGGTGGAAGAGGTCAATTATATCCTCAGCCCTGAAGGACAATTCATTATTCAACAGGCAGAGAGATGTGGAAGAGAACTGGAAAAAAATTTCAAAGAGGATGGAATGACAACAAGACCGTGAAGTAAAGAAAAAATATGTATATATACAAAGGGAACAGTGAGTTACACAATGTTAGGTGTCAATTATATCTCCATAAAGCTGGAGGAGAAGAAAGGGAGCAGCAAATGACCCAATATAGTTAAAGATGGGTGAGGGTCAGAAAAATGATGACAAGGAGTATGGTATCAGACTTGAAAGTGAGGAAGTGAATCCCAGCTCCATCGCCGAGTAGTCTTGCGAAATTGAATAAGTTATATAATCTTCAAGCCTGTTTTCTTTCGTTATAGAGTCAATAATAATACCTACATCATATGATACCTGTAACAAAGTGAGATAATCCCTGCGATGCTCACAAAGGCAGAAATTATGTTATATTTATCTCTGTATGATCAGAAACAAGCACCTTGCTTGAAGCAGAATAAATGCTCAATAAATATTAGCTCCCACGATTATTATGAATTCTGGGGCAAGACTAGAAAGGTAGTTAGATACAGACCATCAAGGCCCCGACTATCAGATAAAGGGATTTGAGTTGTATATATAATGAGAAATGGAGAGACACTTACAGGTTTTGTGATCAGAACACTGCTCAAGTTAATCCAGAAAATAAATTGTGCAGAAACCAGAGGTAAGACAATCCTTAAAGAAATTAATGAGAACCTAAATTAGATGGGTGCCTATGAACATGGAAAGAGGAGAAAGGTAGGAGGGATCACTTGGAGGACTCCGGAGTAAACCATAAGAAAGCCATAGAATATTCTCTGTATTTTCATAAAACAAAGGGCTGGATTCAGAACATTAAGCCGACCACTGGGATAAGGAAACAAACTCTAGGGCTTGAATATCCTGAAGATACAAATTCCAGATAAATTAGACATTTACTGGCAGGAAGTTTCCATCTTAACCAAGAAAAAATAAGGAAAACAGACTATTTCTATGACTGAAATCTAAGTCCTAAGGGAGACATTTATTTAATAAAGTAGTGAAGAGTGTTGACTGCGTAGCCAAACTTCCAGGGTTCAGTCCCAACCCTGCCACTTTCCAGCTATGTAGCAAGTTCTTTAACAATTGCATGCCCACTTTTCTTTATTTGTAAGATACTTGGGCCTACTGGCATCGAATTAACACCAGCACCTATTTCAAAAACTTTTTAAGATTAATGATTTAATATATCTTAAACACTTAGGATGGTGCCTGGTATATAACCAGCCAGTGATAAATGTTAGTTATCTTAATTCCTGAGCTATTTTTATTTGATCTGAACTGAGATAGATGGGTTGCATATGGATCAATCCCAAATGCTACAGTTGACCTACACCCCACGATGTACCACTACCTGGATAAGACTAATTAATTTTCCACCTCTTCCCATCTGCCACATACAAAAGATAAAAGCCCTGGCAATTTTGCATACAATTTGAAACATTACTCTTTCCTTCAGGCATCATGCTTATCCATATCATATCTTTAAGGGTTGTAGGGACTCAGTATTATGGCTTCAGATGACTAATAGCAAACTTATTACAGCAAATCCTTTATTTGGGTCCAAAAATCTTAAATACTTTCAATATTTCTATGACTTAAGAGGTGACATTTTCAAATATGTATTACAGAAACAAAAGCCATATTGGAAGTTCATTCTATACAGGAAATTAAAAGAAAATGAACCAACTTTGTTTTATCTTCTTTGATAATGACTTAAAATAATACAGTGTTCTGCTATTTATCATCACAGAGTGGACAGATACTATATAACCACTATATAAAAATATAAATATAAAATGCAGATAATGAGTCCATATATAGTGAAATATATTTTACAGTTATCACCTCATAATTACTATATAAAATATTAAATGCATATTAAGTCAAGTATTTTATATATCATTCTAGTACACAAATTTTCATTGCTTGTTATAGGCCTTTTCAAGCCCTCAGTGATTAATTACTATTTAATGATGGACCAGCCATGCCAAACAATTCACTAGATTGAAACTCTTCCTTGGATTAATTCAACATCTGCTGAGTTTAAAAGTACACAGAATTATTAATTTAGTGTCATCACAGACATGCGAAATAAATTAATTCCTTCACCCACTACTGGGCATAAGCTCAGTGCAACAGAAATCCCTATTTTTTAATATCTGAAAATAAATAAGAATGAAAGAATGAACTACAGATTTTAAAAATAGCATTCACAAGGCTTAAGAGTGAATTATTGCAAGAGACCACAACTCTAATTTCTAGCAACTACTTTATTCCATTAAACATTCTCTTTTAAAGCAAAACACGATTAAATGTATTTCAACTTGTACCACATTGATCAAAAAGTGACAATCATGAATGCCTAAAAAAATCCACTGGAAGTCAAGATGACCTTCCCAGAAAATACTCTTGTTATGTGCATAATTATTCTGAAAGTCAAACAAAAAGACCACTCATGATTATTTTATAAAACCACATCTGTCCAGATAAAGTAAACCATTTTTTATGTCAATCCATAACATTAAGAAACATGATTAAAGGATATCTGTTATCCTCTTGGTCTTCTCCTTTATCAACAAATAAGAAGAAAACATGGAAGAAGGGAATTGATCTCTAACCAAAGAAGCGGACAGTACTCTATCTTTCGCTTATGAATACTGGCAAACATACTGCTAAGCTTTAGACTCAAGAAACTGTACAATCACCAGCAACTAACAGACAGTAACAATTTCATATTATTCCTGATAGAGGATCCCAGATGCAGCTACCTCATTACTTCTCCTTCTTGGATAGAGGGTGCATATATCAGGTTTCCAGTGTCAATTCAATCCCTCATGTTCTTCAATGAAGGGAAGAAACAGAAAGCAGTAAGTGTCCTGGCTAAGAACTCAAGCTTACAGTTATAATGCCCTTAAATTCAAATCCCAGCAGCCCCACTGGGGCTGAAGCAGCCACTTCTCTAAACCTCAGATCCTTCATCTATAAAACAGATGCATGTAAAGGGCTTAGAACATACCCTGGGATGATTTAAGTCCTTGATAAATAGTAGACAGTAAGATTATTACTGCAAATGATTTCTCCGCAAATACAAAGAGAAGTATAGTGTTATTGGTTGCACTAGTCAAGAGTTGCATAATTCATTCAACAGCAAAAGCATAAATGATGAGTATATTTGTGTGAAGGATAAAGCCCTTGGATTAGTTGTTTTCAGTCAGTAGAGATGGCAGTAGAAAGGAAACTGAGGCCAGGATTCTAGCAACAGAAAATAAGACCTACTATTATTGAGCAGCCAATAAGGTTTTTTAATCAAGGAACTAAATAATTAAAACAATTCTAGCCATGGGTGTAGAGGATGACAGAAATGAAGAAAGGCTTGAAGCCTAGAGCTCAGTTAAAAACCAATTGTAATGATTCAGGCTGGAGAAGCTTAGGACCTGAATTAAGGCAATGAAAGGAATTTACTAAAATGTGAAAACCTTCATGCAACTCCTACACTCAAGTTGTTAACAGATTCTGGGTTCTTAGCCTCAAGTCTGTGAGGAAGGTTGGTCTGTGTTATGTAGAGAAGGGAAAGAAATACTGCTTATAGTGAAGTTCATTTTAGTTAGAATGATCCTAAAGAATTCCCCAATATTAATTAATTTTATAATTAATTTAAAACCAGTACTGAATTGTTGCTTTTTTCAATAATATGAATAAAGAGAATAGGAAAATAAAATGAGAATAATGGCACCCACTTTATCATGTTATTGTAAGGATTAAACAATTAAATATATGTAGAATGTCAAAGCCTGACATACTAAGGTGTTTCAGTTAGCAATAGTTACAGTGAGAGAACTCTTTTTTAGAATATTATGAACCAGATAAGCCTGTATTTAAAGAAGAAAAAGACCAGCAAGCTATCATGGATTTCATCTTAGCACTACACTCAGATCTTTATTGTTTCTTTAATTGATATATATATATATATATATATATATATATAATTTCTTAGGAAGCCTTAATAAACCTAATAACTGAGTGAAATTAATAGGCAAAGAAATGCTAAACAAGAAAACTAATGGACACCGAGGAAGAAGCTAAAAAAGGTAAAAAAGTAGATCTCCTAAGAAAAGAAAGCTGATGTTTTCGGGCTAATTGTTTAATATATTAATTCATTCAATTCTCCAATATTTTACTGTTAAATTTATCACAGAGGAGGTATTAAGGAACAAATGAGGCACAGCAAAAAACTAAATTTGGGAGGTAAAATACAAACTAGAGAAATTCTTCTAGAATCCAGACCACAAGGGTAAAAATATATGTTTTTTTTTTTAATTTTTATTTACACACACACACACATACACACACGAGGCCAGATGCCCCCCCCCCAAAATTCATTATATGATAAGAATTCCAGAATGAGAATTAGATAAGAATCAATATCCAAAGAAATAATAGAAAAATGTTTCCTGACATAACAAAGGAAAGGTTTAGTCTAAAAAATGAGAGTACACTTCTATTTTAGATGGATTTAGTGAAAACAGTATCACGGTTGTAAGTGTAGTCCTAGGCTACTCACAAGTGGGCAAGAGGCCATTGAGCCAGTAATCACTTGTGCTACACTCTTGACACATTCAAACCATCTCAAGTTTTCCCTACAATGAGTATTATAATAAAATATATATAAATATATATATTTATACTTATATAAATATATATAAAATATATAATAAAATAATAAAATATGTGTGTTTGTGTGTGTGCATGCACATCTTTTCTGAATTTTTTAAAAGAAAAAAAACTACAGACCAATATCTTCATGAATGCAGTTGCAAATATTCATAACAGAATATTAGCAAATTGAATACGGCATTATATAAAAAGGATAATTTGCCATGACTAAACAGTTTATTGTAGGATTTCAAGGTTGAATAACATTTTAAAAATCAATAAATGTAACTCCACATACAAACAGGATAAAGAAGAAAAATCATATGATTGTCTCAATTGATACAAAGCCCAACACTCCTTCATGATGAAAACTCACCGCAAACTAGGAAAAGAAAGAAACTTCCCCAACCTGATAAAGAGCATTTATAAAACTGCTTTAGCTAACGTTATACTTAATGTTGAAATATTAACTTCTCCCCTCACCCTAGCACATAACTCAGAACAGGAAATAATGTTTGTTTTCACCACTTCTATTCAATGTTATAGGAAAGTCCAAACCAGATCAATTACAAGATAAAAGAAATAAAAGGCATGCATATTCTAAAGAGATAATTAAAATTGAAATGACTTTTGAAAAATTGCTCCCGCCGGTGATGATAAGAAAAGAGGCTATGAGGCAAATGGATCCGAGAGATGAACTTTATTGCAAGCACCCTCGGGCTAGGTTCCACAACTCACAGAAAGAGTGGAGGGGGGGCAGCAGTGAGTCAGGAAAGTCGCACTGGGAGGGAGTTGGTGAGGTCCTTTTATGGGGATGAGGTAGGGCATAACCTTGAGCCCATTGGATATGTGGTGATCAGAGGGTATGGGACGGGGGTGGTCCATATGATGGCCAGTTTCCAATTTGGAAGCTCCTGGGTGGAGAGTTTCAGTCTCCACAGTCAGACGGTGACATGGAGACTACAGGGAGGGTAGCAGGAAAGTCCGCCATCTTGGAGAGGGTTGGCGGGAAGATCCTCCATTTTGGAGTCCCGGTTTCCCAGCCGGTCCATCATTCTGACCTCTTTATATTTATATTGGTGTCAGGGGGCTTCAGCTTTACTTTGGCTGCTTCCTGCTGGCAGTGGGACGTCTCATAGAGGCCATTGGATGTGCGCAGGCAGGAATAGGGCTGGACGAGGAGTTAGTTGACTGATACCCTGGTCATTTCCTGCAGGCGCTCCTTCAGCTCAGGTCATGATCTCATGGTCCTGGGATAGAGCCCCGCATTGGGCTCTCTGCTCAGCAGGTAGCCTGCTTCCCCCTCTCTCTCTGCCTATCTCTCTACCTACCTGTAATCTCTGTCAAATAAATAAATAAAACCTTTAAAAAGGGAGGCGGGTCGCCTGGGTGGCTCAATGCGTTAAGCCTCTGCCTTCCGGTCAGGTCATGATCTCAGGGTCCTGGGATCAAGCCCAGCATCGGGCTCTCTGCTCCGCAGGGAGCCTGCTTCCTCCCCCCTAAGGCTCCTGTAGGAAATATAAGTCAGGGAGCGATAGAGATTAATAGGAGGAGTATACAGAGGGGCCCTGCCAAAGGGAGGAGCCAGGTTACCCAGGCTTGGGGGTTTAAGCCCCAACTAGAGTCATCTTGACGCCTTGCTCAGATCCGGTTCTTGAGTTCCTTGACTTTGGAGGTGACTACAACCGACTGGTTGACAAAGTAGCAGCACTCCTCTTTCAAGTAGAGGCATGTTCCCCCTTTCTCGGCGGTGAAGAGATCCAGGGCGCGTCAGTTTTGCAGGTGACAGTGGCTAAGCTGGTGATTTGAGTCTGTAGGGTGGTGAGGGAATCTGCTATTCATTCCATGTCCTTGTTGAGTGCCTGGGAGAGCTTATAATAGAAGTTAATGGAGGTTCCCAGCCCTGCAGACCCAGTTGTTAGTCCTGGGTTATTAAGAAGGGGAGGAAGGCAGCCCTCCTCTTCCGAGAGGTAGGGAACAGCTGAGATAAGAGTTGTTCAGATGAATAGATGCTGGTGGTTGGAGACATAAGGATGAGAGTACAATCTAAGGAATCATTGGGCAGTTGGCAGTGATAGATCCCTTTTGGGCAAGATTGGTAGGGAGTGCCTATAGGTCCGATGTGGACCATCTTAGTGGAGGAACTGGGTATAGGCCAGGAGTTAGGAATTGGTATCCTGATGATGTTAGTGAGGGAGAAAAAGGAAAACAGATCCAGCAGTCTTGCCCCCTGGAGACATTTTTCCAGAGGTTGTAGCTGGAATTTAGGCAGGTTAGGGTGAGCGGTTAAGTGGAGGGTGCCACCTTTAAGGAGTCAAGGTTGATCCCTTTATATTCGGGTTGTGCTTGTACCCGATTTAGAAGTTGTTGTACTTTCTTGAGGGAGTTGTTGCAGGTGGCCTGGTCCTGGAACACCCTCCTCCATCAGACTTTTCCAGATTTGGGGTAATTAGTACAGGGGGGGCAGGAGGTCTGAGAGAGTTCAGAGGTCCAAAAGATCTTTCCTGGGGCATGGGGTCAACGTGCAGAGGGTTAGTGTTTTTCCCTGGTAGTAGGACTTGGGCATAGAGGTATAGGCCAAGAAATAGCGTGAGGTAGCTGAGCCCCTCATGCAGTCATATGACTCTGCCTGGATCTGGGGACTCAGGAGGAGTATGAGAAGGGAGCCCTAACCAAGTGGAGTTTGGTGGGGCCCTCCATCTGGGAGGCTCACTTACTGTCAGTGGGGACCCGTTTAAGGTTGATGATGTGCACCCACGGCTGGTAGCCCAGTAACTTTGCTGCAGTTGGTGTGGTGAGGATGACAGTATAGGGTCCCGTCCACCGTGTCTGTAAGGGACCGGGCTTGCGACTCCTGAGGAGAACCTGGTCACCCAGGAGTAGTTTCCTGGGAGGAGTCTCATCATCCTCGGGGTCAGTCAAGGCCGGGGTGACTGAGTCAGCATGAGCTCTCACAAGGGCCCAAAGCAGAGTGAGGTAAGACAGATATGAGAGAAGGGGTGGAGGAACAGCCGGGAGATTGTGATCTATAAGGAAGGGATGACCATAGAGAAGTTTGAATGGGCTTAGTCCTGAGGGTCCACGGGGCGCCCGCCCTAAGCCTGGTGAGGGCTAGGGGGTAAGAGGGTAGGCCAAGAAAGACAAGGTTTCCAGGGTAAATTTGGAGAGTTGGGCTTTAAGTAGGCCGTTGGTCTTTTCTACTTTACCCAATGACTGAGGATGGTAAGGGATATATAGTCTCCAGGAGATGTTAAGACTTTCAGCCACTTGCTGGGTTATATTGGATGTGAAGGCTGGCCTGCTGTCCAACTGGAGGGTTTGGGGCAGTCCAAAACAGGGAATGATGTGTTCAATAAGGATAGAGGACACAACGTCCGTCATCTCGCGGGCCGTGGGAAAGGCCTCTATCCAGCCTATAAATGTGTCAACCACTGTTAGTAGGTAGCAGAGGGTTTTATGACGGGGCATGTGGGTGAAGTCCAGTTGCCAGTCTTCTCCCGGCTGGTGGCCCTGCAATTGGTGGTTAGGTCCTGGCCTGTGCATTCCACTTTGTGCAATGACAGCTGAATAGACAGTACATGCCCTGTGAATGGTTTCAATGACCTTGGACAGGGAAGGGTGATAGAAGAGAGGTTGTAAGAACTGAAACAATGCCTTGGGGCCGATATGGAGTGACTAGTGAATTTCTGTGACCAAGGTGTGAGCCAGGTTTTCAGGTATGGCAATGCGGTTCTGGATGTAGATCCACCCTTTGTCCCCCAGTTTGCCCCCAAACTTTTGGAGTGCTAGTGTCTCCTCCTCAGTGTAACAAGGTTGGTGTGCAGTGTTGAGGAAGAGTACAGGGGCAGGAGTGGCCCTAAGGGCCATCTGCCTGTCCACCATATCAGCCTTGTTGTTGCCTAGGGAGATCGGGTCAGGGGTAGTTTGGTGTCCCCGGCAGTGGACAATGGCGACCTCGGTGGGTAGGCGTAGGGCCTCAAGGAACCTGGCGATGAGCGGCGAATCCCTTCTTGCTAAATAACCGAGTGAGTGTGGGATATGAGGCAAGCATATCTGGAATCAGTGTAAATAGTGACTTGCTGTCCCTTGGATAGGTGGAGCGCCCAGTTTAGAGCTATCAGCTCCGCCTTCTGGGAGGTAGTCCCAAGAGGAAGGGGGGCTGCTTCGGCAACCGCCTCAGAGGTAACTACGGCATAGGCGGCGCAGCGCAGGCCATCTGGAGTCAGAAGGGAGCTGCCATCCACAAACAGGATGCGGTCAGGGTTAGTCAGGGGTTGATCGAAGAGTCCAGAGTAAGGGGGTAAAGTCCTCCAGAAGTTGAGGGCAAGAGTGAGAAGGGTCAGAGGTAGGCGAGGGTGCAGGCAGTAAAGTCACAGGGTTTAAGCGGGGGGAAACAGACAAAGATATCTGAGGGTTTTTGACGAATAGCAAATGGAACAGCTGCATCCAGGGGGGAGTCAAATGGGCCAGAGACCGATGGCCAAGGAGGTCCGTGAATCGGTGGGGGAGCAGACTGTAAGAGGCTGTCCTAGGGTCAGTTTTAGGGCCTCCTTAGTGAGGGAGGCCACGGCAGCCAGCGCTCTGAGACAGGGTTGCCAACCCCAGGTGGTGGGGTCTAAATGTTTGGACAGGTAGGCCACTGCCCTATATGTAGGCCCGGTGGGCTGGGTCAGAAGGCCGGTGGCTGACCCAGAACGTTCATCCGTGAAGAGATGGAACAGTTTAGTGGGGTCCAGGAGGGCCAGAACTGGCCCCTTGATGAGGCAGTCTCAGAGCTTCGAAAATCCATTCTGGATTGAGGTAGGATCAGTTAAGGGACCCTGGGAGGTTTCCTTGGCCACTTGGTATAAAGGCCAGGCCAGGATAGAGAAGTTCAGAATCCAGTGTCTAAAAAACCCCACAAGTCCCCTGAAGGAGAGTATCTCATCTACACTCTGGGGGGGTTGCAGTTCTCAGAGGAGGCAAATACGGTCCCCAGTAAGGGATTTAGAGGTAGGAGTCAGAGAGATCCCTAGATATGTGACTGGTGGCATACATAGCTGGGCCTTAGATGGGTTGATTCTATACCCCCAACTCCCAGGAAGTTTAGTAGGGTAGAGGTATCTTCCTGGGAGGTGAGGAGGGAAGGGCTACAGAGAAGCAGGTCATCTATACTGCAGCAGGGTACTGGTCTCCAGGAGGCATTCCTGGAGGTTGGCCACCAGGGCCTGGCCGAAAATGTGGGGGCTGTCTTGAAACCCTTGTGGCAGGACTGTTCAGGTGAGTTGCCCAGAAACATGGGTGTCAGAGTCTTCCCAGTTAAAAGCGAACAGGGAATAGGAGTCAGGATGCAGGGGAATAGTAAAGAATGTATCCTTTAGGTCAAGTACTGTGAAATGAGAGGTGCCAGGAGGGATGTGAGACAGCAGGGTGTAGGGGTTGGGGACGACAGGGTGGAGTGGGACAACAGCAGGTCCTGCACCAGCCGATAAGCCGCTGATGGTTTTCGTACAAGCAGGATGAGGGTATTGCAGGGGGGGTTGGTAGGAATGAGAAGGCCCTGCTGCTTTAGGCATTCTATTATAGGTTTGAGACCCTGACAATGGATAAGGGAGATGGGGAACTGAGCCCTAGAGGGGTATGTGAAGTTATCCTTTAACCAGATATGAACTGGACTGTGGTGGGAGGCGAAGATGGGTTTGGATGTGTCCCAAACTTGGGGATTAACGGCAGGTAGATTTGTTGGGATGGAAGGAGGAGAGGGGAGGAGTGGCAGTAGGAGACACTCCGAGCTAAAGGAGAGAGGCAGATGGTGGCCCGCAGTTTTTCGAAGATATCTCTTCCCAAGAGAGGCACTGGGCAGGTGGGGACTACGAGGAATGAATGAGAGAAAGGGAAACCATCCAGGCCGCAAGCAAGAGGTTGGGTCATCCTAGGGGAAGAGGAGGTACTCAATCCCCATCACCGCAACTGGTGAGGCATGGGTCCTGAGTAGGATGGCAGGACTGAGTAGGTAGCCCCCGTGTCCAGCAGAAAGGAGATGGACTTAGCGGCTACCTGGGGCATTACCCTGGGCTCGGCTTGGGTGAGGGGGGTATCCCAGTCAGGGCTCGGTCAGTCATCCTCCAGCCTGAGCAGCTGGAAAGCAGGACTTGCCGGTTCAGGGTTTCCCCTGTGTAGAGGTGTCAAGGATCCCCCGAGGCTAGGAGAGTCCGACTTCCAGTGTCCCATCAGGTGACAGTGAGGGCATAGCTTCATGCGTGCCTTTGGGTTAGGACATTGATGGGCCCAGTGCCCTTCGGCACCACATTTAAAGCATGCCCCCAGAGGGGTATTTCCAGTTGCCCCTCATTGTTGATTCCCTGAACCAGCTGGCTGCAGGGCCATCACCAGGGCCTAGGTTTGTAATGGGACCTTCGGTTGGAGTCTGGCTTGCCATTTGAGTTTGGCTGCCTCCTCTCAGGAGTTAAAAACCTTAAAGGCCATTTTCACCAAATCAGAGATGGGGGTCTGGGGGCCCTCCTCTGCCTTTTTTTTTTTTTTTTTTTAAGATTTTATTTATTTATTTGTCAGAGATAGAGGGAGAGCGAGCGAGCACAGGCAGACAGAGAGGCAGGCAGAGGCAGAGGGAGAAGCAGACTCCCCGCCAAGCAAGGAGCCCAATGTGGGACTCTATCCCAGGACACCGGGATCACGACGGGAGCCGAAGGCAGCTGCCCAACCAACTGAGCCACCCAGGTATCCCTGCCTTTTTAAATTTCTGTCTGATGTCCCACCGGGATTGAGAAATAAAGTGGGTCGCCAGGTCTGTGTCTCCCGCTGGGGAGGCTGGGTCTAATCTGGTGTATTGTGTTAGAGTCTCAATCAGCCGGTTAAGGAACAGGGCAGGGTTTTCCTGTGGGGCTTGGATAACCTCCCTGATCTTATCGTAGTTAACCGCTTTATTGCAGGCTGCTCTCATGCTGGCGATAAGGCATTGAACCATGCGGTCTCACCGCCGGCAGCCATCTTCCCCATTCTGATAGTGCCATCCGCGCTCTACAGTGGGGACCCCCTGAGCGCCTACTGGCATGGTGGTGTCCATGAGATGGACTTGATGAGCATGTTCTCAGGCGGTGGCCCGGATGCGTTCCCTCTCTTCGGTGGTGAGAGTAGTGGTCTGAACCACGTGTAAGTCATACCAAGTAGGATCATAGGCTTGGGCCAGATATTGGAACTCTTTATGATTGTCTGGGTTGGCCAGAAGGAACCCAAGCATTTCTCAATTTGGGAGAGGTCCTGTAGGGAGCAGGGCGCATGTACTCTGACAAGCCCTTTGGCTCCAGCTACCTCCCTTAAGCTGGACAGAGGTCTCGGGAGCGCGTCCGGGCACAAATGGGAGTGGAGGATGGGAAGTCCAGCAGAGACCGACTCGGCTTGTGCCGGGGGTGGGGGTTTGACTTCGGAAAAGGCTGTTGGGGCCTGCGGGGGTGCTGGGGTTGCCGTTTCCCCGGAGGGCTCAGTGGCCGCCAGAGGTTGAGGAGGGGGCTGATAAGGAGGAGGAGGGGGTAAGGTGGGAGCTCGAGTGGGGGGTACAGAAAGAGAGGACTGAAAAGGAGGGTCTGGTTCCGTGGGTGCGGTAGGGGATATGCACTGAGTTGGGGGAGGGGCGCAAACAAGGAGGACTTGAGAGGTCGAACACCGGGCGCACAAGGACGGCCGAGACCGTAGGGTTCAGAAAGCTTGGACGTAGGGAATTTCAGACCATTTGCCCTGACGCCTGCATAGATTGTCGAGATCTGTGAGCACTTGATAGTCAAATGTGCCCTCGGGAGGCCATTGTGATTGGTTGTCTAATTTGTATTGAGTCCAGGCAACGGTACAATAATGTATAAGGCATCGCCTGAGTAAGTGCTGGTCTAACTCCAATGTACAGAGGTTGGCCAGAAGGCAGCCCAGGAGCATTTTGGAGTCAAATTTGGATTGGGAGGCTCCCATGGTCCCCTTCACCCACCGACTCAGATTACGGAGGACAGTGTCCCCTCGTCCATGCACTGGGTCACCAGAGGGACAGCAGTTCCCGCAGAATGAGGACGTCTCCCGATTCCTTGGAACTGGTGGGGCCACCAGGTGGCCGGAGGTCTGCCCAAGGGTGGCCACGGCTAGGACAGGACGACCTGGAAGTGGATCAGGGGCCAGGGAACACTCACCACGACAGGTTCCGAAGTAAGCCTTCTCGAAGTGGGCAGTGGGAGGTTGCGGTCCGCAGGTGAGGAGGAGGGAGCCTCTGTGCCGGGCAAGTTCTCTCCCAGGTTTTGGCACCAAATGTAAAGTTGCTCCCGCCAGTGATGGTAAGAAAAGAGGCTACGAGGTAAATGGATCCGAGAGATGAACTTTATTGGAAGCACCCTCAGGCGAGGTTCCGCGACAACTCACAGGTGGGGGGGGGCGGTGTTGTGAGTCGAGGAGGTCGCACTGGGAGGGAGTTGGTAAGGTCCTTTTATTGAGTTGAGGTAGGGCATAGCCTTGCGCCAATTGGGTATGCGGTGATCGGAGGGTCTGGGGCGGGGGTGGTCCGTGATGGCCGGTTTCCAATCTGGAAGCTCCTGGGTGGAGAGTTTCAGTCTCCTGACAGTGATGTGGAGCTGCAGTGAGGGTGGCGGGAAAGTCCGCCATCTTGGAGAGGGTTGGCGGGAAGATCCTCCATTTTGGAGCCCGGGTTTCCCAGCCGGCCCATCAACTTTGTTCATAGATGACATGATCAAGGACACAGAAAATCATAAGGAACCTCCAAGAAACCTATTGGAATTAGCAAGTGAATGTATTAAGGCAGAAAAATGTAAAGTCAATATATAAGAATTATTTTTGTTCCTGTTTGCCTGCAAAAGCAACTGCAAAATACAAATTTCAAAATACCATTTATAATAGCATTAAAAAAAACCATGAAATTCCTAGGGATGAATTTAATAAATATGTGCCAGACCTGAATAAACAAAACTATAAAACATTGCTTCCCTAAATTAATGAGGAATTAACTAAACAGAGACATAAACTCTGTTCATAAATCAAAAGACTCAATGTTGTTAAGATGTCAATTCTTTCCTGAAGGATATATACCTTTCAGGAACATAAATATATACATTTCAGTTTAATCCCAATAAATTTCATCAGAGCTTGCTGATGAAAATAGACTAGTTCTGAGAAACAGAAATGTTGAGGGCTTAATGTAGTTTAAACTAAATTTTTTTAAAGAACTAATCTTAAGCACTTTCTGATTCCAAGAATTACTATAAAGCTAAAGAGATCGAGACAGTGCAGTATTGGCTTAAGGACAGACACACAGATTAGCAGAATGGAATATGGTCCATAAATAGACCAATACCTATATTGTCAGTTGGTTTTTAATTAAAGTTCCAAGGTAATTCAATAAAGAAAGAAGAGTCATTTTAACAAATGCTGCTAGAACATTGTTCATATGGGAATTCATATGGGAAAAATCCTTAGCACATTTCACACCACAAACAATCTATTTGAAATGGATGAAATGGATGACAGAACTGACTGCAAATGCCAAAGTTATAAAATTTATAGAAGAAAGTAAAGGAGAAAAGTTTCATAATCTTTTCTTAGGCAAAAATTTACTAGACAGAACGCAAAAAGGAAAAAAAATGACAAATTATATTTCATCAACTATAAATAGTCTGCTTTTCCAAAAATACTGTTAAGAAAACAAAAAGGCAAGCCACATACTGGGAGAAAATATTCACATTACATATGTCTGACAAAGAAGTTGCATCCAAAATATATAAAGAACTCTTACACTGAGAAGCCTTAATAGTAAGAGCACAAACCACCTGAACAAATACTTCACTAAAGAAGACGATAAACAGAAGAGGAGATAAGATGGTGGAGTAGCAGGGGGACCCTGAGCTTGCCTTGTCCATTGAACACAGCAAGATCAACATCAAATCATTCTGAACAATTAAGAAATCAATCTGAGGATTAAGGAAACAATCTACACAAGTGGAAGGAGAGAACATAATAGCAGATATGAGGTTCAGAGCTGTGAATTGGGGAAGATAAAATCCACAGTGGGGGGCCTTTCTAGGGATTGAAATCAGGGAGCAAACAGGAGAGAGAGCAGCTCATAGTGTTCACATAATACACTGCAGTGAGGGGATCCCCTGGGTCACACTGGGAGAGATAGTTCCCCTTCCTGAGTATTTGGAAGAGGATAGTCTGCCTCTCCAAGGACAAAAGGCCAGGTGGGAGCCGGTGAGAAGCCCTTCAACATCTGGGACAGAGTTGCTCTGATAACCTGTTTGCAGCTTCTCGATGTGCACCACAATAGACCCCAATCACCACGCATGCCCTGAGCAACTGTTTTTCTGGGACAGAATGGTGTCAAGCTGCAAGGCTCCCCTATAGGGGAGGGATTTAAGAATTGGAGGCCCAGTCACCAGCCAGAGATAAAACATAGAACTGTGGCTCCAGGCATGCTGACAGCTGGGTACAGACAGATTAAGGGCAGGGATCTGATGAAAGCATGGGACACAGGAGACTTGTTCACTTTCTTGTGAGGGCTTCCTGAACAGCAGCAGTGGCTGTGAGTTCTCCACCTCAGAGAAGAGAGGGCAGGGTGATGCTATCTTCCACCACCCCACCCCACCAGCACGACGGACTTGAGAGAGAAACAGTATCCCAGTGGAAGCTGGAGTCACATACACCACCCTGTGCCCAGTAAGAGCATCTTTACAAGGACAGGTCTGACTATGAGCCAGTGCAGCAGGCCTCTTGCTCAGGAAAGTAATGGATATATCAAGTCTACTAATTATAGAGTGCACCAAAGCATCAGCTTCAATACTGGTAGTAATAGGACCAAGCTTTCTTTTGTCTTCTTCTCTGTCCTTCTCCTCTCCTCCTCCTAATCTTTCTTCTTTGGTATCAGGATAACAGTTTCTTCATTCATTTGTTGGTTTATTTGTTTCCTTGCCCTGTTTTTGGATCAGCCTTCTTTTTTTTTTTTTCTTTTTTCCTTATTTCTTATTCTTTGGAATTAGGCTTAATTAGGTTCAATATCTGCAAATCAAGCAACATAATATACTGCAGTATTAAAAGAAAGGATAAGAACCATATGATCCTCTCAGTAGATGCAGAAAAGCATTTGACAAAATACAGTATCCTTTCTTGATGAAAGTGGATGAAAGACCTAAATCTAAGACAGAAAACCATCAAAATCCTAGAGAAGAAAGCAGGCAGCAACCTCTTTGATCTTGGCTGCAGCAAATTCTTACTACACATGTCTAGAGGCAAGGGAAACCAAAGCAAAAATGAACTATTGAGACCTCATCAAGATAAAAATCTTCAGCACGACAAAGGAAACAACCAAAAAAACTATGTCAACTGATGGAATGGGAGAAGATATTTGCAAAGGATGTATCAGATAAAGGGTTTATATCCAAAATCTATAAAGAACTTATCAAACTCAACACCCCAAAAAACAAACAAGAAATGGGCAGAAGACATGAATGGACACTTTTTTTTTTTTTGGTATTTTAAAAAAAAATTTTATTTTTTTATTAACACATAATGTATTATTAGCCCCAGGGTTACAGGTCTGTGAATCATCAAGTTTACACACTTCACAGCACTCATCATAGCACATACCTTCCCCAATGGAATGGACACCTTTCTAAAGAAGACATTCAGAAAGCTAACAGACACATAAAAAGATGGTCAACATAATTCATTATCAGGGAAATACAAAGCAAAACCACAATGAGATACCACTTCACAACTGTCAGAATAGCTAAAATTAACAACTCAGGAAATAACAGATGTTGGCAAGGATGCAGAGAAAGGGGAACCCTCCTACATTGTTGATGGGAATGCAAACTGGTGCAGCCACTCTGGAAAACAGTATGTATGGGGTTCTTCAAAAAGTTAAAAAATAGAACTACCCTACCACCCAGCAATTGCACTACTAGGTATTTACTGAAAAGATTTAAAAAATGCTGATTTGAAGGAGCACATGCACCCTAATGTTTGTAGCAGCACTATCAACAATAGCCATACAAAGAGCCTAAATGTCCATCAACTGATAAATTTATTAAGAAGATGTGGTATATATGGAAATTAATATTGAAATATTACTCAACGATCAGAAAGAATGAAATTTGCCATTTGCAACACTGTTTGGATGGAGCTAGAATGTATTGTGCCAAGTGAAATAAGTCAGTAATAGAAAGACAAATATCATATGATTTTTACAAAACAAAGCAGATGAACACAGGGGAAAGGAAGGGAAAATAAGATAAAAAAAGAGAGGGACACCTGGGTGGCTTAGTGGGTTAAAGCCTCTGCTTTTGGCTCAGGTCATGCTCCCAGGGTCCTGGGATCGAACCCCGAATCGGGCTCTTTGTCAGCAGCAGGGAGCCTGCTTCCTCCTCTTTCTCGGTCTATCTGCCTATTTGTGATCTCTGTCTGTCAAATAAATAAATAAATAAAAGTATTTTTTAAAAAAAGATAAAAACAAAGAGGGAGGCAAACCATAATAGGCTATTTTTTTAAATTGTTTTTATTAACATATAATGTATTATTTGCCCCAGGGGTACAGGTCCGTGAATTGTTAGGCGTACACACTTCACAGGACTCATCATATCACATGCCCTCTCCAAAGTCCATAACCCAACCACCCTCTCCATACCCCCCACCCCCAGCAACCCTCAGTTTGTTTTGTGAGATTGAGTCTCTTATGGTTTGTCTCCCTCCTAATCCCAAATTATTTCATTTTTTCCTTCCCTACCCTCCAAACTCCCCACTTTGCCTCTATCAGGGAGCTCATATGATAATTGCCTTTCTCTAATTGACTTAATTTGCTCAGCATAATACCTTCTTGTTCCATCCATGTCATCGTAGATGGCAAGATTTCATTTCTTTTGTTGGTTACATCGTATTCCATTTATATATATACCACATCATCTTTATCCATTCATCTGTTGATGGGTATCTAGGCTCTTTCCATAGTTTGGTTATTGTGGACATTGCTTCTATAAACATTAAGGTGCACGTGCCCCTTCAGATCACTACATTTGTATCCTTAGGGTAAATACCTGGTAGTGGGATTGCTGGGTCCTAGGGTAGCTCTATTTTCAACTCTTTGAAGAACCTCCATGCTGTATTCCAGAGTGGCTGCACCAGCTTGCAATCCCACCAACAGTGTAGGAGGGTTCCCCTTTCTCCACATCCTCTCCAACATCTATCATTTCCTGACTTATTAATTTTACCCATTCTGACTGGTGTGAGGTGGTATTTCATTGTGCTTTTGATTTGTATTTCCCTGATGCCAAGTGATGTGGAGTACTTTTTCATTTGTTTGTTTGGCTTCTGGATGTCTTCTTTGCAGAAATGTCTATTCATGTCCTCTGCCCATTTCTTGATAAGGATTATTTGGTCTTTGGGTGTTCAGTTTGAGAAGTTATTTATAGATTTTGAATACTAACCCTTTATCTGATATGTCATTTGTAAATATCTTCTCCCATTCTGTCAGTTGTCTTTTAGTTTTGTTGACTGTTTCCTTTGCTCTGCAAAATCTTTTGATCTTGATGAAGTCCCAATAGTTCATTCTTACCCTTGCTTCCCTTGCCTTTGCCATTGTTTTTAGGAAGAAGTTGCTATGGCTGAGGTTGAAGCGGTTGCTATGTGTGTTCTCCTCAAGGATTTTGATGGATTCTTGTCTCACACTGAGGTCTTTCACCCATTTTGAGTCTACTTTTGTGTGTAGTGTAAGGATATGATTATTCTGCATGTGGCTGTCCAATTTTCCCAACACTATTTGTTGAAGAGACTCTTTTTTCCATTGGACATTCTTTCCTGCTTTGTCAAAGATTAGTTGACCATAGAGTTGAGAGTTTATTTCTGGGCTCTCTATTGTGTTCCACTGATCTATGTGTCTGTTTTTGTGCCAGTACCATGCTGTCTTGATGATGACAGCTTTGTAATAGAGCTTGAAGTCCGGAATTGTGATGCCACCAACTTTGGCTTTCTTTTTCAATATCCCTTTGGCTATTCGAGGTCTTTTCTGGTTCCATATAAATTTTAGAATTATTTGTTCCATTTCTTTGTGTCTTCCTCAATTTCTTTCATGAGTACTTTATAGTTTTCTGAGTATAGATTCTGTGCCTCTTTGGTTAGGTTTATTCCTAGGTATCTTATGGTTTTGGGTGCAATTGTAAATGGGATGGACTCCTTAATTTCTCTTTCTTCTGTCTTGTTGTTGGTGTAGAGAAATGCAACTGATTTCTGTGCATTGATTTTATATCCTGACACTTTACTGAATTCCTGTACAAGTTCTAGCAGTTTTGGAGTGGAGTCTTTTGGGTTTTCCACATAAAGTATCATATCACCTGCAAAAAGTGACAGTTTGACTTCTTCTTTGCCGATTTGGATGCCTTTAATTTCTTTTTGTTTTCTGATTGCTGAGGCTTGGACTTCTATTCTATGTTGAATAGCAGTGGTGATAGCAGACATCCCTGCCATGTTCCTGACCTTAGGGGAAAGCTCTCAGTTCTTCCCCATTGAGAATGATTGTGGGTTTTTCATACATAGCTTGGATGATACCTGAGGTATGTACCCTTTGAAAAGTTTTGATCAAGAAAGGATGCTGTAATTTGTCAATTGCTTTTTCGGCATCTATTGAGAGTATGATATGGCTCTTGTTCTTTCTTTTATTAATGCATTTATCACGTTGACTGATTTGCAATTATTGAACCAACCTTGCAGACGAGGAATAAATCCCACTTGGTCATGGTGAATAATCCTTTTTATATACTGTTGGATTCTATTGGCTAGTATTTTAGTGAGAATTTTTGCATCTGTGTTCATCAAGTATATTGGTCTGTAATTCTTTTTTTTATGGGGTCTTTGTCTGGTTTGGGGATCAAGGTAATGCTGGCCTTATAAAATGAGTTTGGAAGTTTACCTTCCATTTCTATTTTTTGGAACAGTTTCAGGAGAATAGGTATTAATTCTTCTTTAAATGTATGGTAGAATTCCCCTGGGAAGCCATCTGGCCCTGGGCTCTTGTTTGTTGGGAGATTTTTGATGACTGCTTCAATCTCTTTACTGGTTATGGGTCTGTTCAGGCTTTCTATTTCTTCCTGGTTCAGTTTTGATAATTTATATGCCTGTAGGAATGCATTCATTTCTTCCAGATTGTCAAATTTGCTGCCATATAGTTGCTCATAATATGTTTTTACAATTGTTTGTATTTCTTTGGTATTGGTTTTGATCTTTCCTCTTTCATTCATGATTTTATTTGGGTCTTTTCTCTTTTCTTTTGGTAAGTCTGGCAAGGGGTTTTTCAATCTTATTAATTCTTCCAAAGAACCAGCTCCTAGTTTCACTGATTTCTTCTACTGTTCTTTTGGTTTCTATTTCATTGATTTCTGCCCTGATCTTTATTATTTCTCTTCTACCACTGCGTTTAGGCTTTCCTTGCTGTTCTTTCTTCAGGTCCTTCTGGTATAGGGCTAGGTTATGAACTTGAGACCTTTCTTGGTTCTTGAGAAAGGCTTGTATCACTATATACTTTCCTCTCAGGACTGCCTTTGCTATGTCCCACATTTTGAACATTTGTTTCCGTGAATTTTTTCAATTCCTCTTTAATTTCCAGGCTGACCTATTCATTCTTTAGTAGGATGCTCTTTAGCCTCCATGTATTGGGTTCTTTCCAGCTTTCCTCCTGTGATTGAGTTCTAGCTTCAGAGCATTGTGGTCTGAAAATACGCAAGGAATGATCCCAGTCTTTTGATACTGGTTGAGACCTATCTGTGACCTATTCTGGAGAATGTTCCATGTGCACTAGAGAAGAATGTGAATTCTGTTGTTTTGGGATGGTATGTTCTGAATATATCTGTGATGTCCATTTTGTCCAGTGTGTCATTTAAGGCCTTTATTTCCTTGTTGATCTTTTGCTTGGATGATCTGTCCATTTCAATGAGAGGGGTGTTAAAGTCCCTACTATTATTGTATTATTGGCGATGTGTTTCTTTGATTTTGTTATTAATTTGTTTATATATTTGGCTGCTCCCATGTTAGGGGCATAGATATTTAAAATTGTTAGATCTTCTTGTTGGATATACCCTTTAAGTATGATATAGTGTCCTTCCCCATCTCTTATTATAGTCTTTGGCTTAAAATCTAGTTTATCTGATATAAGGATTGCCAGCCCAGCTTTCTTTTGATGTCCATTAGCATGGTAAATTCTTTTCCACCCCCTCACTTTAAATCTGGAGGTGTCTTTGGCAGGATACAAAGTCAATGTACAGAAATCAGTGGCTTTCTTATACACTAACAATGAAAATACAGAAAGGGAAATTAGATAATCGATTCCATTTACTATAGCACCAAGAACCATAAGATACCTGTGAATAAACCTAACCAAAGAGGTAAAGGATCTGTACTCGAGGAACTACAGAACACTCATGAAAGAAATTGAAGAAGACACAAAAAGATGGAAGACCATTCCATGCTCTTGGATCAGAAGAATAAACATTGTTAAAATGTCTATACTGCCTAGAGCAATCTATACTTTTAATGATATTCCAATCAAAATTCCACCGGTATTCTTCAAAGAGCTGGAGCAAATAATCCTAAAATTTGTATGGAATCAGAAGAGACCCTGAATCGCTAAGGAAATGTTGAAAAACAAAAATAAAATGGGGGGCATCACGTTACCTGATTTCAAGCTTTACTACAAAGCTGTGTCTTTGGGTCTAAAATGAATTTCTCATAGACAGCATATTGATGGGTCTTGTTTTTTTTAAAGATTTTATTTATTTATTTGGCAGAAAGAGATCACAAGTTGGCAGAGAGGCAGGCAGAGAGAGAGAGAGAAGATGAAGCAGGTTTCCTGCTGAGCAGAGAGCCCAATGTGGGGCTCAATCCCAGGACCCTGGGATCATGACCTGAGCCAAAAGCAGAGGCTTTAACCCACTGAGCCACCCAGGCCCCCAGTGGGTCTTGTTTTTTTATCCATTTTGATACCCTTTTGCTTGGGGGCATTTAGCCCCTTTACATTCAGGTAACTATTGAAAGATATGAATTTAGTGCCATCGTATTGCCTGTAAGGTGACTGTTACTGTATATTGTCTCTGTTCCTTTCTGGTCTACTACTTTTAGGCTCTATTTCCTGTAGGGCTGGTTTGGTATTTGCAAATTCTTTTAATTTTTGTTTGTCCTGGAAGCTTTTTATCTCTCCTTCTATTTTCAATGATAATCTACCTGGATATAGTGTTGTTGGCTGAATATTTTTCTCATTTAGTTCTCTGAATATATCATTCTTCTTTCTGGCCTGCCAGGTCTCTGTGGATAAGTCTGCTGCCAATCTAATATTTCTACCATTGTATGTTACAGACTTCTTGTCCTGAGCTGCTTTCAGAATTTTCTCTTTGTCACTGAGACTTGTAAGTTTTACTATTAGGTGTGGACCTATTTTTATTGATTTTGAAGGGTGTTCTCTGTGCCTCCGGGATTTTGATGCTTGTTCCCCTTGCCATATTAGGGAAATTCTCTACTATCATTCATTCCAATATACTCTCTGCCCCTCTTTTTCTTTCTTCTTCTTCTGGAATTCCAATCATTCTAATATTGTTTCATCTTATGGTATCACTTATTTCTCAAATTCTCCCCTCATGGTTCAGTAGCTGTTGGTCTCTCTTTTGTTCAACTTCTTTATTTTCCATCATTTGGTCTTCTGTATCACTAATTCTCTCTTCTGCCTCATTTATCCTAACAGTAAGAGTACTAGGCTCTTAAATATAGAGAACAAATTGAAGGTTGCTGGAGGGAAGGTGGATGAGGGTTGGGCTAAACAGGTGATGGGTATTAAGGAGCACACTTATTGGAATGAACACTGGGTGTTACATGTAAGTGATGAATCACTAAAATCAACTTCTGAAACCAATACTATATTATATGTTAACTAACTTAAATTTGAATTTTTTGAAAAAGAAAATATGAATAGCCAAAAAAGCAAATGAAATATGTTTAACATCATTAGTCATTAGGGAAATGTAAATTAAAATTAAAATGATATGTCACTATATGTACACAATGGAATGACTAAAATTAAAAAGACGATACCAAGTGTTGCTGAGACTATAAAACTGGAACTCTCATATATTTTGGTTGCAAGAGGAAATGGTGCTATCACATTAGATACCAATTTGGCAGTTTCCTGGAGTAATCTCAGAAATTCATAAACAATCTATGGAATCCCTTTCCCAGATTTCCCCCCTATGCTATCTCCCATGTGCACCCCCAAATCCCTCCCCACCTTCTGGTTCCCTAAAGCTCTCCTCTCTAGTCCTCCAGCTAAAAATCTGGCATCTGTTTACCTTTCTCTGCCACTCAGTCCCTGTGACTGCATCCACATCTGGACCAAGTGGGAGGAGGATAGAAAGAGAAAAATAGCAGTAAGTGTTTGTCCTACTTTCTTGGAACCATACATCCTCCAATTTAAAAAAAGAAAGAAAGAAAGATCCTTTCCCTCAGAGTTTAAGGCATGTGTGAACCTTCACTGCCACACTTAGCACTTGCAGAAGAGAAGACCACTTTCTTTCACCTGAAGTCTAAACTAGGAAAATTCTGGAGCTCTAGCTGCCTCTCCATACAGATTTCGGCTGCCTTGAATCTAAGCCAGAGAATTCAAGGGCAAAAGTGGTGAACTTACCACAAATTTAGTGATACTTCAGATTCTCATCTTCTTCCCCACCACATCTGCTACTATTTATTTTTTAGAATTCTCAAATATCTGCTCTCTCCCTTCTTTCAGGATTTATACGTACATCAGGGGGAGATACAGGGTACAATGTACTCTAAATAACTCTCTCCATATTTACCCTCATCTCTGCACTTATAAAATATGGCAACAAGATCTATGCTTCTACTAAGTATTTTAATGCTGCTAAATGATGCTAAATTTTCATCTTAGGGAACAGAAACGATCTAATTATTCACCAAGTACAACCATGTACAACAGCAATTAAACTGTCCCCAACAAAACTTTCTAGCTAATAAATATTTAATAAAAACTATAAGTAAACTATTGTGGAGGGGAGTTGATTAGGAGTTCACATAATTTTTTAAATTATCAAAATTTGGTTTAATAGTTCAAATATAGTAAGTCACTTTGTTATGTAATCAGTAACAATTATTTTTCACAATGAGATTTGTTCATGCAGTAAACTCAAACTGGCAGCACTGGTATATAAAATACGTAGTGTTTAATGTCACTACTTCTTCAATAAATGCCTCAAGATGCCTTCTTCTCACATCACAAGTATATGTTATTTTGAATTCTAGAGCAAGATTTGGAGAAAGAGATGGAAGAAATTTGAGAAAGAACTTTCTCAAATATAACTTCCAAATTAGGCACCAGGCAAGACTAAACTTTTCCTAATGGAGAGTCATTTCTTTTGACTTGCAACTCACTTATTGGTTGATAACCCAAAATCCATGGAGCCAAGGTGCTTAACATCTAGTAGTTCACCACCAGACCCCCACTTTGGGATGAGATGTTCATCCCACCCAGCTGCTGAGTATATCCACTCCCTTGCCCAATGTGGGGCATTCCACCTTGATATAAAAACCAATGGTCAAAGGATGGGGGCAGAGGCATGAAGGGGTACAGAGACCTGCTTCAATTCAAGAAAATTCTGTAGTGCCACCTGAGCTCCTATGCAGTCCTTGGGACAGCTGAAGACTGTGAGTGCTTTGCAGTTCCTTTCCTTCTGCTCAAACTTGCTTCTGGTGTTGCTGCTAAGAGTATTCTCTACTAACTCTTGCAAATAAACCTGCGTAAGTATTCTTTCACAGAATTGGCCTAAGACAATTGAGCAAGCAAGAGAGAAAGGAAAACTTACATAAGCTAATAATATCCTTTATAAATTAGTTTTTTCACATCACTTTCTGGCTTTACAAAAAGAAATTACGGCACCCTGAAGTACTAAGTCACTAAGAAGAGGCAGGGTGTAGGCAGAAATGCAAATCTTTGACTCAGCAATTTAGCTCAAGATGACGTATCTAAAACGGTTACTAGAAAACTACATGAACATTTATTTTCAAGGACGTTTGTTGCATCATTGTGAAAGACATGAAATAATCTAAATGTCCACAAATGGGACATTTCTTAAATAAATTAGAGAAACTTCATATGACGGCAGTTGCATTAAAGATCACATTATATACCGTTAAGGAAAAAAGTTCACTAACATATGGGTTCTCCATTACATTAAAAATGCTTATTTATAGATATAGATTTTTAAGAGAATGGTGATTTCCTGTCTGCTGAGAATATGGATGATTTTAATTTTCTTTGTATTTTTCTGATTTTATGAATTTTTATAATGAAACTGAATTGCATTATAATCAGAAAAATCATTTTACTAAAAAATTGTTTAAACAGATATATACCTAAGCAAGATTTCTTAATAACAATTACTAAAATGAAAGGTAAAAAAACATGCTAATTTATTTTCTAAATTATGCTCTTTTAACAAATTTATTATAGAATATTTCAATGATTGGAATTCATATTAATACAAATTAAGAGATGATTCCTTGGTTTATGGGGCACAGTGGAAACTAGCTCTGTTTTGAAACTGAATCCTCAAAAAAATGTGGTCTGTGTATTTTTGAGTTCACAAGAATTACTTTGGTGGCTACAGCAGTCTGACACTCCTGATTTTAAAATATAGAAGATAAAACATATCAAATAATCCACAACAAAAATATATTAGGATATACAAAGATGGTGGCCAGGGACTAATCCCCTATGAGATTATCTTTTATATGATTGAATTAGCATAAAGAAATAAATATACGTATATAAATATACATTTAAGAGTTATACACAGTTGTGTAAATAAAGTATCAATAAATAAGAAAGGTACAGAAATGGATATTTGTTCTGTGAACTAGAGATGCAGTACCAAAATATATTTTGGTTATATATATATATATATATATTGACAAAATATATATATAATGAAAAGCAAATATTACATAATGTTTATGATAATGACCATAACTTAATAGATTTGAAATTATAAGGCTTGTGTGTATGTATGTATGTGTCTGTTTGTGTGTGTGTGCGTATGTAATTTGCAGGATATTCTTTGGCATAATGAAAGTCAGTTTTGCTTGAAGGTTAGTAAAAGGTTGAAAAACTAACAAAAGCAATAATGGGATTTTCTTTTAGCCAAATAATATCATATATCTTCATATTCTGCTGTTTTTTCATGTTTTTACTAAGAAAATGAATTAATAGAAAAATAGAAAAAAAAAAAAAAGCAGTGGAAGAATGTGAGTGGCAACTCACAAGCCAAATTCAGGAAGGTAGAAGACACAGTCATTGACAGAAAGGATTGGTCCTAATTTCACTGAAACCAACAGAAAGTGTGAAGTAGTTAAGTTGCAAAATCACTACTTCTATTAACAATAACCTAACTGATGTGAGATCTCAAGATCATTCTCTTTAATAGAAGAAGCAGGACAAAATTCTCATGAAAGTAGCTGTGGGTCACACATAGGAGAGATTCAGAAAAATAGATTGATGCTGGTTCTGCAGTGACCTAGGAGACAATGAAACAATAACAGAATATGTGATTTTGCTGTATGTTGGGCAGTGGCAATGGATTTGTATTACTGTTTAATTCACTTAGCTGGAAAAATTTGGCTCATGGTTGAAAAATAAGATTTAAATTAGGAAAAGGATTATGTCTTATCCTGTTTTATCTAAAAACAATTTTGTAGAGTATCACACAGCATCAGCATTTTAAGAAGTCAGTAAATCCAAGTTAATGAAAAAGATTGCTTTGCATTACTAAAAGTAATGAAAATGCTAATAATGCTAATAATTTTGTAGCTATTTCTAATGCTAATAATGTTAATAATTGTGTAGCTATTTCTAGGTTGCTGGTTACTTCCAATGTATCAGGTCTGTTGATTTGTCTTCTTTAAGGTGTTTTTCCTGTTTTCTGTAATGGTTACAAATGTATAAATATCCAGGAATACCTGCCATACCAAGAAAAGAAAAAAATAACCGTGAAAAGGAAACAGAGAATGTCAGTAAGATTGACTTTTAGACTGGGTGACAGGAAGATTTTACATACATATACCTAAGCTACAGCACCAGAATTTTCTCTAGAACCCTAGAATACAAGAAAGCTAAGTTTCTCCTGAATAGAGCCTTTATGAGAGACCCATCCTAGTGAAGGCTGCATAAAAAGCTACTTTATTTTCAGTGTGTTTTGTGTCACATCTTCTACTCATTAAAAATTAGCGAAAGGAGGCCAATGCCTTATCCAAAGGAAACAGTTAACAAAATCATAAGACAACTGACAGAATGGGAGAAGATATTTGCAAACGACATATCAGATAAAGGACTAGTGTCCAGAATCTATAAAGAACTTAGCAAACTCAACACCCAAAGAACAAATAATCCAATCAAGAAATGGGCAGAGGACATGAACAGACATTTCTGCAAAGAAGACACCCAGATGGCCAACAGACACATGAAAAAGTGCTCCATATCACTCGGCATCAGGGAAATACAAATCAAAACCACAATGAGATATCACCTCACACCAGTCAGAATGGCTAAAATCAACAAGTCAGGAAATGACAGATGCTGGCGAGGATGCAGAGAAAGGGGAACCCTCCTACACTGTTGGTGGGAATGCAAGCTGGTGCAGCCACTCTGGAAAACAGCATGGAGGTTCCTCAAAATGTTGAAAATAGAACTGCCCTATGACCCAGCAATTGCACTATTGGGTATTTACCCTAAAGATACAAATGTAGTGATCCAAAGGGGCACGTGCACCCGAATGTTTATAGCAGCAATGTCCACAATAGCCAAACTATGGAAAGAACCTAGATGTCCATCAACAGATGAATGGATCAAGAAGATGTGGTATATATACACAATGGAATACTATGCAGCCATCAAAAGAAATGAAATCTTGCCATTTGCAACAACATGGATGGAACTAGAGCGTATCATGCTTAGCGAAATAAGTCAAGCAGAGAAAGACAACTATCATATGATCTCCCTGATATGAGGAAGTGGTGATGCAACATGGAGGCTTAAGTGGGTAGGAGAAGAATAAATGAAACAAGATGGGATTGGGAGGGAGACAAACCATAAGTGACTCTTAATCTCACAAAACTGAGGGTTGCTGGGGGGAGGGGGTTTGGGAGAAGGGGGTGGGATTATGGACATTGGAGAGGGTATGTGCTTTGGTGAGTGCTGTGAAGTGTGTAAACCTGGTGATTCACAGAACTGTACCCCTGGGGATAAAAATATATGTTTATAAAAAATAAAAAATTTAAAAAAAAATTAGCGAAAGGTAATCTATTTCAAAAATAGTTTCTCAGGGCACCTGCATGGCTCAGTTGATGATCATGAACTGATGATCATCATCAGATGATCATCCAACTCATGATCTCAGCTCAGGTCATGATCTCATGGTTGTGAGTTCAAGCCCCATGTTGGGCTCTGTGCTAGGCATAGCGCCTACTTTTAAAAAAAAAGCTTCTCAATGGGTCTAAAGTCATGGAAATGCTAAGAGCTGAGACTATATTCTGACCTGTGAATAACATGATCCATTAGTTAGAAAGGAATCAACCAGAAAATGGCAGGTATTCCTCTGCATGGTAATTTCCATTTACAACGAAGTAAAATGTGGTCAAAGGGATAATTTAAGGATCAGAGGTTCACCAAGCCCTTTTTTACATGGAAGTATGATCAACTTTTCTATGACATCAATCTAAAAAGTATACACTTTTTAAGTCTCTAAAAAGTATACACTGCATAGTGACCTTAAAATAGCAACCTGCAGCAGGTGACCAGATAAATTCACTGGTAACCAGCCTGACAGTTGGCTGGGGTTCTGGATTTACAAGGTGAGTATAAACATGAAAATGTTTATGAAACTGTTTCAGCCTAGAGAGCATTTTAAGGGAATTTTCAAAAAAAAATTTATTTTTGAAGTTCTGGAAGAAAATAGAGTGAAGAGGTTAAGTAAAATTCAGTTGAAACTTTTAGTCCATTAGTAAAAATTAAAAGTGATTTTTTCCCTAGCTCTATTGAGGTAAGGTCGACAAATTAAGAATTGTACATATTTAGGTTGTACAATGTGATTTTTAAAAATTGTACAACATGATGATTTAATGTACAGTGTGAAATGATTACCATAATCATGTTAATTAACATATACATCAATTCATATAGTTACCTTTTGTGTGTGATTGTAGTAAGAACACTTAAGATCTACTCCCTTAGCAGATTTCAAATCTACAGTACAATATCATTAACTATAATCATCATGCTGTACATTAGATCCCAAGCACTCATTCATCTTACACCTGAAAATTTGTACTCTTTGATTAACAAAGAGTACCTCTACCCTACACCAAATCCCTGACCACCACCCATCTACTCTCTGGTTCTACATATAAGTGAGATCATATGGTATTTGACTTTCTGTGTCAGTCTTAGCATACAATCTTCTGGGCTCATTCATGTTATTGCAATGGCAAAACTTCCTTCTTTATTATGGCTCAATAGTATTCCATTGTATATATGTAGTACACTTTCTTTATCCATTCATTTATCAACTGACACTTAAGTTGTTTCTGTGCCTCAGCTATGGTGAATAATACTGCAATGAATATGGGAATGCAGAGTTCTTTGAGGTACTGATTTTATATCCTCTGCATAGATATATCCAGAAATCAGATTGCTGGATCACGTGGTAGTTCTGTTTTTTATAGTTCATTTTTAATTTTTTGATGCAACTCCATATGTTTTCCATAGTGGTGGGACCAATTTACCTTCCCACCAATAGTCCACAAGTTTTCCCTTTTCTCCTCATCCTCACCAACACTTGTTAACCCCTGTCTTTATGGCAAATCTCTAGTAGTGAGATGATATCTCATTGTGGTTTTGATTTGCATTTCCTTGATTATTAGTGATGTTGAGCACTTTCATATACCTGTTGCCTATTTGTATGTCTTCTTTGGGAAAAAAGTCTATACATGTCCTTTGCCCCATTTTTTAATCAAGTTACTTGTGGGTTTGGTGGGTTTTGTTTTGTTTTTGGTTTTTGTTTTGTTTTGTTTTGGCTATTAATTTGGATAAGTTTATTATATATTTTGGATTTTAACCTCTTTTCAGATATATGGTTTGAAAATATTTTCTCCCATTCTGTAGGTTGCCTTTTCATTTTCTTGATTATTTCCTTTTCTGTACAAAAGATTCTTAATTTGATATTGTCTCCCTTGTTTATTCTTGTATTTATTGCCTTTGCTTTTGGTGAAATAGCAAAAAAAAAAAAAAAAAAAAAAAAAAATCATTGCCAGGCCTGATGTCAAGAAGACTACCCTCTGTGTTTTCTTCTATTTTCATGGTCTCAGGTCTTACATGTAAGTCTTTAATCAATTTGAGTTAATTTTTGTATATGGCATAAGAGTCCAAATTCATTCTTTTGCATGTGAATATCAAGTTTTCCCAAGATTTCCCATTTCCCATTATATAGTCTTGGCATCCTTATGAAGGATTAGATTACCGAATATGTGTGGATTTATTTCTGGGCTTGCAGTTCTGTTCAGTTGGTCTGTGTGCCTGTTGTTAGGCTGATACCATATGATTTTGATTACTATAGCTTTGGAATAGAGTTTGAAATCAGTGTGATACCTTCAGCTTCTGCATTTCTTTGTCCTCCCTTTGTCCTTCTTTGGCTATTTTGGATCTTTTGTGGTTCTCCATTTTCTTTCATTAATGTCTCATAGTTGTCAAAGAATGTTTTTAAAAATTATTTCACTCCATCATTATTGGCAAGGTCACTGGAAGCAGATTTCTACTTACAATAAACATTCGATCTTTGCTTAATTATTCATCACAGATATTGTACTTGTAACATGGCCTTTATTACTTAATTAATGATTTTTAAGAAGCAACTCTAAATTCCTTATAATGCAAGAGACTCTTATATGCCATATGCCATGGTAGTTAGATCCTTGCCACTTTCATCTACAGAACTTAAGTACTAAGCCAGCACATAAACCTCTTGCAATTCAGGGTCACCATTTGCTTCTCTGGTAGAATTATTCTAGGCAATGCCTTAGTCCCACTACTGGTCCTCCAGGGTAAAAAAAAAAAAATTAAAACTTTGCTACTGAGATCTATAAAGAACTTCTCAAACTCAACACCTAAAAAACAGATAATCATGTCAAAAAATGAGCAGAAGACATGAACAGACACTTCTCCAACGAAGACAAACAAATGGCTAGCAGACACATGAAAAAATGTTCTCATCATTAGCCATTAGGGAAATTCAAATCAAAACCATATTTTTACTCTGACCCCACTCACTACACCATTTAGAATGGCAAAGATTAACAAGGCAGGAAACAACAAATGTTGGAGAGGATGTGGAGAAAGGGGAACCCTCTTACACTGTTGATGGGAATGAAAGTCACAGCCACTTTGGAAAACAGTGTGGAGGTTCCTCAAAAAATTTAAAAAAGAGTTACCCAGTGACCCAGCAATTGCACTACTGGGTATTTACCCCAAAGATACATATGTAGTGAAAAGAAGGGATGTATGTATCCCAAAGTTCACAGCAGGAATGTCTACAATGGCCAAACTGTGGAAAGAGCCAAAATGCCCTTCAAAAGACAAATGAATAAAGAAAATGTGTTCCATAAATATAAGGGACTATTACTCAGCCATCAGAAGGGATGGATACCCAACTTTTGCATCAACATGGATAGGAATAGAGGAGATTATGCTGAGTAAAATAAGTCAAGCAGAGAAATTCAATTATCATATGGTTTCAATTACTTGCAGAACATAAGAAGTAACATGGAGGACATTAGGTGAAGGAAAGGAAAAGTGAATTGGGGGAAATCGGAGGGAGAAATGAACCATGAGACACTGCGGACTCCAAGAATCAAATTATAGAGAGGAGGAGGATGGGGAGATGGGTGAGCCTCATGGTGGGTATTAAGGAGGGCGCGTATTGCATGGAGCACTGGGTGTTGTACAAAAACAATGAATCTTAAAACACTGCATCAAAAACTAATGATGTATTTTATGGTGACTAATATTACACGATAAAAGATAATAATAAAATAAAATAAAATTTCCTACCTAGAAGTGGATTAAAATGAATACATGAAACACATTGCCAGGGTATATAACTGTTTATTTTGTAAGTATTATATTATTATATAACTATTATATAAAAGATTATATATAACTATTATATAAAAGTTTATATTATATATATATAATATATATAACTGTTATATAAAAGATTAAGTCAAGTCTCAATGTATTTTAACTTTTTGTTAAGGCAAAATATGAGCAATCATTTAGTTCATTAATATTAACGAACACTGGGTATTACACACAACTAAAAAAATCATTGAACACTACAACAAAAACTTATGATGTACTACATGTTGGTTAACTGAACATAATGAAAAATAAAATAAATTTAAAACTTAAAAATATATTAATAATTAATAGCATATTAGAATAATGTTATGCTGTGGACTACCTAGATATTTTACTATTCCATGAACATAATTTTTGCTTTTCCACAGCTCTGCTTTTGTTCATGTCATTCCAGTTCCTTGATGTCAAAGATTTTCACAAAAGGCAAATTAAATTTAAAATAACCCTCATCCTCATTTAACTATGTGGTAATTGTGTTCTTCTTCAGGAAAGTGAAATTTTGTAAACATTTGTAATAAGGCTCTGATTATAGTAATAATATTTATTTGTGAAAGAATTTCTTAAGTGCCAGCATTTCTAGGTCCTTTCTGTACAGTTTCTCATTTCATCTTTATAATACCTTTAAATTTAGGTCCCATTTCACAGATGAAGAAACTGAGGCACACAAATAAATTTATCCTGCTTAAGGTCATACAAGAAGTAAGTGTACCATTTAAAGTAATATTCAAATAATTTCGTTTTGGGGCCTCTGTACTTAACTACTTCACTGTATTGCTTCTTCCATATGTTAGGCTATCTGGCATCTCACAAATGCTGGAGGTATCTTCAAGATATCAATTTTGCCATATCTTCAGTGAATATTTTTCATAGTCTTACCCCATTCACACTGCTTTAGAGTTGAAAAATAGCTTCTTTGAGGCAAATGTGCATGGTTTCTATGGACTGAAATCCTTTGTATGTTGAATAAGTCTTATAAAAACACAATAAATTTTCATTTATTGTTAGATAATACATACACGTGTTTTATTTTATGTATCTTGTTTGCAGAGGAGACATTAATATTCTTGTATTGCTTTTTAAAAAAAAATATTTTATTTATTTATTCATGAGAGAAGAGAGGCAGAGGGAAAAGCAGGCTCCCCACTGAGCAGGGAGCCTGATAGGGGATTCAATCCCAGGACCCTGGGATCATGACCTGACCTGAAGGCAGACACTTAACCATCTGAGACACCCAGGTGCCCTGTATTGTGGTCAGAAATTTAAGAAAAATTTAAGGAACATAAACACCACTATACTTCAACCTAGAGATAAGCCCAGAGATCAAATTCTCTGATTCCATATGTTTTACATAAATCAGAGATGTAGAAAGATACATGTCACTTACAGATGACAAAAACATACTAGTAAATATATTTTTTAAAGTTCATTCCGATATAAAATGGGAAATAGTAGTATATTTACTGAGAAATCATTTTTCATCTGTAATGTTAGTAAAATGACATGATTTAAGATTAGTGAAATTTTGTAGTAGAAGGATTATTTTAAATGGAAAAAGTGTATATTAGTACAATGATGTCACTTACAGGAGCTCCTCCTTTAAAAATTACTAGAGGGGCACCTGGGTTTCACAGTCGGTCAAGCATTGGACTCTTGGTTTCAGCTTAGGTGGAAAACTGCATCAGCCTCCATACTAAGTGACTCTACTTAAGACTCTCTCTGCCCCTCCTGCTCCTGCTGTCTCTCTCTCTCCCTCTCTGAAATAAACGAATCTTTAAAAATAAATAAAAATTACTAGAGATGTATGCAACCATACATGCACCAAGATGCTTATTTCAGTATTATCTTAAACAAGAGAAAACATTCAGAAACATCTTAAGCATCTTTTATGTCTAAAAAGAGGAATGGTTAAATAAAATCTAGCAGATATATATAGTGAAATATAATGTGATATATATAATATAGATATAATGTGATATAATATACATACATGTATACCTATATGTGATATATATAATATAAATGTGAAATTATAATAAATTATCATTTATTTTATTTTTTATGTCTGAGGACATGATAAGATCTTCACAAAACAAATTCTGAATCAGGATTCTTAAAATGCATGCTTTTCCACAGACTTCCTCATCCCTCAGTAAATAGATCCTTGAGGGTCCAGTGCAGGTTTTTAGGCATGTCTCAACTAACAGGAAGGACATACCCTATAGGAAAGCCTCAGATATGCATTTCCTCACCCACCATTCCCATTCCTAAGAGTCATAATTGAATTAAGCAAATGTTTTTTTTTTTTAGCAAATGTTTTTAATGAACATACAGAAACTATAGAAATTTAGTTCACTTGAAAGAAATACAATACATTACATAAAAACCAATTCAAAATTAATTATATTACTAGTATTTATTGTGAAAATAAACTTTTATGCCTACAGCATTACAGTGTTCAAATTATATGTCTTTAATAAAACTTTTAAAGTTACAAATATGGCCTTTATTAAAATCTGCTATAGAAGAAAAACACATAAAGCAATTTGCACACACACACACACCCCACGCCACTCTTATAAAATTACTAAGTAAAATTTTCATACTGTTCTGAGTACTTACTGGTTAGTGTTTGTCATTACTGGACATATTTATACACAGGACTGTTGTTTTGACATCAATCCTTTTTAATAATAGTTTCAGTGGAAGTCTTTTTAAATTCTATGAATTAAATGTTACAATTTCGCTGGTTTGGAGTATGTATCATAGAGAACCACGATGGAGAGGAGGCACCCTGATCAGTTAAAAAGTGCTTTGGAGAAAGAATGAAGGAGGAGAAGCTGGACTAGGAGTGGAGATGGACGTTTCATCTCTTGGGTAGGCTGCTGAAACCCTCTGAGTGTCCATTCCCTCATCTGGCAAATCGTGTTTACTGTGATCTATTAAGTCTAAGTGACATGATGGCAGTGATGACCAAATGTGACAATGGATTTTGTTCAACTACACCTACCAAGTGTTATTAACCACTGAGCTAGAGCAGAAGCTTATTCTGAATCTGTTTCTTCATTGATACACCATGGAGATGGAACAAATTAAAGGTTTTTCAAAAATTATTTTTGCAATAGAACTCATTTTTTAAGTCAAATCTCATACAGCACTTTGACATATTGAATCTATAAAACCAATGGAACAATGGTCTCAAATCTTCAAAATCTGTCATTTAAATTTGGATTTTTCAATAAAAATCAGAGAATTCTTCATTTGCATGCCTGCCCCCCCCACAGTCTCTCATTGCTTCAAATAATAAAATAAAATTACCTGCTCCTATTTTTCTTTTAAAAAGATATTATGGCTAGTTAAGTTTTAAATTAATTTTCTTACTTGTACTCAAAAATCAAATATTTAGTGGATCCTCAAAGTGTATAAGAAACAAAATGATTCCTAGAGGGTTTTATTTTGAACTATTATTCATAAGTGTATTAAATCTCTGCATTAAAATAACAAATAGTCTACAAACTTTGGTTGATTAATGACTTTCATGCTAACGGGGGGGTCTTCATCAAAGTCATGTGGCAGATGAAAAGTATAATGAGAAGCAGAAATATTTTGACTCCTAACAATGTTCCATTCATCAAATCAGACTCACTTTTTTTATTAAGCATGAAAAAAAGCATGACAAATGTGGAATCCTTTCCAAACCAGCCTTCTCTACCTCCAAAATGACTTTACCATAAACCCTGAAGTATTTCCTTCTTTTACAAAACCAAGCAAGCACAATTTTTATAGAAACCATGCCTGGGTATATGTGTGTATAAAACAGCAGAAATGTATCCATACCTTTCTTACTAATACTCTACTTTCCATACATTTGAATTTCTCTTACTAATTTCATGTCCCTTTGCTCAAAATGGAACAGACTGTCATTTGTGATGTGACTGGACAGATCTTCAAGAACTGTAGCAACTTGCTGTGGGATGTTTAGGCTTCACAACATATATTATGATTACCCCTGTATTTCCCCCAAGCTAATTATAATGAAATTCCCAATCAAATTTTTGAAAAATAGTCTTTTTATGTTTATAAATAATGTCTGTTAAGTGCATAAAACTACAAATAAAATATTTAAAAACAGCAAGAAAATAAAATCAACTAGTCCTTTACTTAGAAATACTTTGATAAATATCTTTTCATATATTTAATGTCCATACAACCAAATGTATAATTAAAACAGGCCCCTATTTTTCATTTAATCAATATAACAGACTTTTTTCATGACTTTGTGATTTCAATATGTGATTTCATTATGGATTTCAGTAAATTTCATTATCTTAATGGTTCTCTAATTGTGTGGACATATCAACATTTATTTTTTGCAAATTTTGTATTTATGTAACATAGAACATTTGCAAGTATTTACTGTTATAAACAATTTAGTAATTAATATCCTTGTACTCAGAGATGATATTCAAAACATATAATGGGTCCAGGGATAAATCAATAAAAAATTATGTAAAAAACCATAAGAGGTTCTTAATCTCAGGAAATAAACTGAGGGTTGCTGGGGAGTGGTGGGGGAAGAATAGGGTGGCTGGGTTATGGATATTGGGAAGGGTATGTGCTATGGTGAGTGCTGTGAATTGTGTAAGACTGATGGTTCACAGACCTGTACCCATGAAGCAAATACATTATATGTTAATTTTTAAAAAGTCATGATGACCACCTTCCCAAAAAGAAAATAATGACAACTACAAAACACACACACACAGATAAGACAGCCTCGTCATGATGACCCCCCCCCAAAAAAGAAAATGATGACAACTACAAAACACACACAAACACACACACACACACACACAACATAGCCTTACATATGCAACTGAGTCTACATTAGCCTGGATTAAATTTACATAAGTTATTAAACATTAAATTTTACATGTTTCATTTATTATTTTCTTCCAAAAAATTCTTAAGAATGAAACTGTGGGGTCAAAAATACATACCATTTTAAAGATGATTTTGAAGCGTACTCCTAAAATATCTTTCCAACTAGCTCATTATTCATTTACACTCCCACCAGCAAAAGGAAATAGGATTACCAATTTTCTAACAGTCTTGACAACACTGAATATTTATTATAAGCCCTGTCAAGAATCTCTACTAACCAATACGCAAAAGATGATGTCTAATAGATTACATCAATGACCTCAAATCTTTGCCTCTCCCTAGTTATTCATGTCCTCTACCATGTGACTTTGCAATCCCTCCTGTTAAAAGATATATTTCTTGCCCTTTGATTCTGAGTTTGGTCATGTCTTTTGCTTTGCTCAATGATATGTTGGCAGGTATAATCCAAGCAGAGGCTTGATACACAAACACTTGCCCAACTGGACTTGTACTCTTTGTACTTATACCACTGCCACAAGAAAGGCATATTGAACAGCCCACTGATCCCAAAAAAGAGGATGAGAAATACATGTACTCCATTGGAGTATGAAAGATACATGGAGCAGAACTGCCCTAGCTAAACAATCCCAGACAAGCCTCAGCTAGATGCAGGCACCAGCTACATAGAGAAACAAAAGCAAGCCTAGCAAATACATCCCAAAGCAGGG
This sequence comes from Mustela nivalis, assembly GCF_964662115.1. NCBI lineage: Eukaryota > Metazoa > Chordata > Mammalia > Carnivora > Mustelidae > Mustela > Mustela nivalis. The sequence continues at coordinate 65,191,873 of NC_139024.1, forward strand.
CAACTTCCAGTCAACAAAAAGACGTGCAAATTTTGATAACAACCAATGGGTTTTTTTAGCCATGGGGTTTGGAAATATTTGTTACACAAAAATGGGCTAAACGACACAACAGCTCCTTTAATTTCAACTTATTTGGTTAATTTTTGTGTTTGTTGTTCCTTTACATTTCTTCTTTTATGGTTTCTCTGCTCATGTCACCCATCCTTTTGATTTTTATTATTGATTTGTAATAGCTCTTTATGGTATATCTCATTGTGTGTGTGTATATATATATATATATATATATATATATATATATATTTTTTTTTCTTAGCCTTTTACTTATGTGCTGATCATAGCATACAAATATTTTAAACACATGTACTTAAATCTTTCTATACTTTATTAATTTATATTTGGTTACCTACTTGGAGAGACCTTCCTTCTACATCAAGATTTAAAAAATATTCACCTACATTTTCTTTCAATATTTATATTGCTTCTGTTTTTACAGTTAAATATTTATTATAGCTAGACTATATTGTGGTAAAAAGATAAAGAATCTAACATCCATTTTTTTAACAGACAGTCCTTCCAATACTACTGAAATAGTACTGAAACCGTACTGTTGAATAATTTTTTATTCCATCAATTTCAGGTAACATATGCATCATGACATCAATTTTCCCAAAATGTTTGCATTTGTTCCTAGCTGTTCTGTACTAATGATTTATTAGTACATTCTTATTCGAGTACCCCAGTGATTTCTTTTTTATCAGCTTTATACAATTATAAATCTTGGTGAGGAGGTACACATCTATTACTCCTTTTACCACACACAAAAATAATTGTGTAGACATTTTAGAAGTGTATTCTTCCTATTAATTTTAGAAGTATTTATTGGAGTTTTCAAAAAAGCTTCTTTTAGATCTAACTAATTAATCTAATTAATGTATCTAATTAATTTAGAGAAAATGGCTGTTTTAGTCTTTTCATTTAGAAATATGGCATGTATTTCAAATTATTTCAATATTATTAAATCTGTATCAACATTTTGGTTTTTCATCATATGGGTCCCTTGTATCTCTACTTAAGTTTTTTCTTAGATGTTTTATCGTTTTTGTTGCTACTATAAGATTTGTTTTCATTAGACAATGAATGGCCATTCCTTGTATAAAAAAAGATATTGATCTATAGTCAGCCATTTTATTAAACTGTTTCATTCAGTAAATTTTCAATTGATTCTCTTGAGGAGACAACTATATAATCTTGAGATAGTCCTCTAAAATAAATAACATTATAAAGAATGCATTTTTGTTTTAAAGTATGAAATGTTTTATTTCACACTGTATATATTCCACAACACTTTTTATGTAAAGCAAAAGCAGACAATAAGTCAAGGATTTTCAGCATCTTCTTAGTTATAAATTTTCAAGATAGTCTTCATGATTTTTTATTCAAATTGACAGGATTTTCTACTTACAAAATAGTTGAAGTGTTTGGTGAAAAATTTTGCAAATTTGAGTATTTAAGTATTTGACTATTGAGATGCAGGGGAGCCTGGGTGGCTCAGTAGGTTGGGCCTCTCCCTTCAGTTCTGGTCATGGTCTTAGGGTTCTGGAATTGAACCCCACACTGGGCTCTCTGCTCAGCAGGGAAACTGCTTCCCCCCCCCCCCCATTCTGCCTGCCCCTCTGCCTGCTTGTGCTATCTCTCTTGTCGAATGAATAAATAAAATCCTTTAAAAAAAAAAAAAAGACTATTGAGATGCAGAAATTGCATCATTAATGATTTGCAGGGGATTCTAATCAGAAATGACATTGCCTTCTAGCTAGCCCAAACTCCAGTCTGTAGATTATTTGCATTAAAATCACATTGTTTTTGTAACACGAATATTCCTGCATCCTACATTATATACAATTAATTTGAATCTGTTCTGGGCATGGCCTGTGTATTAGTAATTTTTAAAATCTCTCTCTCCCTGCTATTTAAATTATCCTCCACAGATGAGTAGCATCAACATCTCCTGGGAGCTTGTTATCAATGCAGAATCTCAGGCCTCACACTTCAGAACTTCTGAATCAAAATCTGTGTTTTAATAAAATCCCCAGATAATTCACATGCACGTAAGGTTGGAAAAGCTGGGGTTTGTGAAAGTCCAATATGTAACCAGGGTTAAGGATGACTGCAATTAAGCAACACATCTTCCCATCATGCAATTTAATAACAGAAATTATTGTTTCTTAATAAAGATTCACTTTTCTCCCTACAAGAGAATTTACTGGTACAGAGACAAAAGGTGGAAGAAGAAGACCCAAAAAGGAGAACATCACTCACTAAAATTTTAAATAAATATTGAAATACTAAAACCAGATCTTGAGGTTGAAAACAACTTACTACATCCACTAGGATACTCCCGTAATTAACTTTATCATTAGAAATTTCTAAATATCTTTGAATTACCAATACATTTACAACCTGGACCACTTATCCATGCTTAGTTGTAATGATTCAGTTATCTTCCTCTCTTTTCACTAGTTCCTATGAATTAAAGACCTATAATGTATTATCCTTTCTTCCATCAAAATTACCACAAAATGTTCTTAGGCTTTAGGAAAAAAGCACAGCTAGGATATAGTATATAAAGAGAGCGATAAGAGCAGCAGGTATAATTGAGAAATTATTGTGCATGCGTTGTTTTCTCTGTAGGCTCCAGAGTATTATTCTCTGCTAACGATATTGAATTTTACTTTTTAAGTTCGTTTATTTGTTGTTTTTAATCATGGAAAGCCAAACTAAACTTACAAGATTACTTTGCTAAGCACCAGCATTTTAGAGGAGTTTTGCTTTGTTCTACATCTGGAAAGATAAACTGACCTATGACCTTTTGCACAATCTGTAACTCTCCAGAACCTGTAAGAAAACCGCAGAAACAACCACATTTACGCACATCAGCACCACAGTAAATCCACGTGAGTTACGAGGTGGAAATAAAAGGCTTGGGCCAGTGCTGCTGGAATGCATTGTGATAAAAAAAAACATCCAGGAGGGTGGTCCTCCAAATAAAGCCCCATGAACAGCAAACAGCATTTAACTTGTGAGTTAAGTAGCATGATTTCTCAGTAACGTGCTCTAACTAGAAGCTGCGCTCTGTGTCATCTTTATTGTATTCTTCCTCCTTCAGAGTTTTGACAGAAGATTAACTATGAACTCTTAAGTTATATTTAATAGAATTAACCTATTAACAATGAAACTGGTCACAGTTGTATTACCCAGCTTCTCCAGGTCATTCACGGATTAGACTTTTTGTTCACTACGCAAGAATGCCCATGTTGTTGTTTCTGCCTCTTTGTTAACAGTTAATAAAAACCAGTGTTACCAGACAGGGTACAGCTGACCCACTTGTAAGGACAGAATTGGGACCTAACCAACAGAAGAGGGGATGGTGGTAATCCTCTGATGATTTTGACTAAATAAAGCAGTCTGTGATTTGTATAATCTCTTGAACAGCCTGCTTCTTGGTTCTTGGCTGGTGGCTCTATTGGTTCCCCTGCCTAGGATGATCTTTCACTGATTTTGCACCAGTGCTTCCTGCTAGCCACCTGGGTCTTCCCTGACTGCCTACTCCAAAGGAGCTTCGGGTTCCTCCTTATCAAAGAACTTTGCTTTCTTTCCTTCAGAACACTCAGCATCATCTGATACATACAGTTTTAAATTTTAAATACTGTCTAGTTTTCCCCCATGAAAGTGTTTGCTCCAATAGGGCAGGGACCATGTCTGTCTTATGACCAAGCATATGGTTCCCAGAACCAGAAGAGAGTTTGGCCCCTTGAAGGCTTTCAACGATTATTCATTGAATAAAAGAATGAGCTATGATAGCCACAGGAATCAACTCTTAGGAGTATCTAATATAACCTGAGATATCAAATATTAATATTAATCTATGATGAGAAAGCTGTGGTTAGATAGAATAACTTATTTCAAATGAAAACCTGGGAATTTATAAAATCTACTGTGTTAGATCTATTTAGATTAGAACAGGTTTATTTATCTTGTATTACTCCTTTTCATCTATTCCTCACAGAAGAAATGCCTTGGCTCCAACTATTAAATTTGACTGTGGTTCTTATGCCTCAGGCCAACCCAAGGAGGAATATATCAATTAAAAATGCAGGAGATGTTTTGTTTATGACTTCCTTTGCTGTGAAAACGTTTTTTATTTTGATACAGTTCCAATAGTTTATTTTTGCTTTTTGTTTCCCTTGCTGGAGAAAAAAGTTGCTATAGTCAATGTCAAAGAAGTTACTGCCTATGTTCTCTCCTAGGAATTTTATGGTTTCAGGCCTCACATTTAAGTCTTTAATCCATTTTGAGTTTATTTTTGTGTATGGTTTAAGAAAGTTGCCGAGTTTCATTCTTTTGCATGTAGCTATCCAGTTTTGCCAGCTCTATTTATTAAAAAGAGTGTTTTTCGACATTTATATTCTCATCAACTTTGTCTTAGAATAATTGATCATATAAATGTGGGTTTATTCCTGGACTCCATTCTGCTCCATCTATCTATGTGTCTATACTGTTTTGATTACTACAGCTTTGCAGTATATCTTGAAATCTGAAATGAGATGCCTCTAATTTTGTTCTTTCTCAAGATTGCATTAGCTATTCAGGGTCTTTTATGGTTCCATACAAATTTTAGTATTGTTTTTTCTGGTTCTGTGAAAAATGCTGTTGATGTTTTGATAAGGATTGGTTTATATCTGTAGATCACTCTGAGAAGTAAGAACATTTTAACAATATCAACTCTTAAAATCTGTGAGTGTGGAATGTCCCTTTGTGTCATCTTCAATTTCTTTCATCAGTGTTTTATAGTTTCAGTTTTTCACCTCTTTCTTTAAGTTTATTCCTAGATATTTATTCTTTTTGGTGCAATTGTAAATGGAGCTATTTTCTTAATTTGTCTTTCTGTTACTTCTTTAGTGTATAGTAATGCTACTGATTTTTGAGATACTAATTTTATATCTTTCAGCTTGGTGGAATTCATTTATCACTTCTAATAGTTTTTTGGTGGCATCTTTAGGATTTTTTTTGAAGTAAGGTATCATGTCATCTGCAAATAGTGACAGTTTAATTTCTTTTTTACTGGCATGAATGCCTCTTATTTCTTTTTTTTGTCTGATTGCTGTAGCTAGACTTCTAGTACTGCATTGACTAAAAGGGGTGAGAGTAACATCTCTGTTTTTTCTTGACCTTAGAGGAAAAGCTCTGTTTTTCACCATTGTATATGATGTTAACTATGAATAGATATTTTTCCAAAGAAGACATAGAGACAGTCAACAGGTTGATGAAACGATGCTTAACGTCACTAATACTCAGGGTGATACAAATCAAAATCACAATGAGATATCATCTCATGCCTGTAAGGATGGCTATTATCAAAAAGTCAAGAGATTAAGTGTTGGTAAGAACATAAAGGAAAGGGAATCCTTGTGCACTATTGGTGAAATGTAAATTGGCATAGCCACTATGGGAAAACAGTCTGGAGGCCCCTCAAAAAATTAAAAATAGAACTACCATATGATCCAGCAATTCCACTTTTCTGTATATAACCAAAGTAAATGAAATCACTATCTCAAAGAGATAATTGTACCTGCATGTTTATTGATGCCTTAATCACAATAATCAAACCACAGACACAACCTAAGAGTATGTCAATGGGTGAAAGAATAAATAAAATGCCATAAACATATATATATATATATATAATGTAATATATATAATATGTCACATATACATATATATTTATATATAATTTAGCTGTATCTTTTAAAAAATAAGAAATCTTGTCATTTGCAACAACCTGGATGAAACTTGAGGTCATTGTGCTAAGTGAAATAAATCACACAGAGAATGACAAATACTGTATGATCTCACTTACTTGCGGATCTAAAAAGCTAATTCATAGAAACAAAAAAAAATGCAAGAGATGTTCCTATTTTTTGCGAAGTATTCACTGATCTCCAAACAAATTTTCAAGTGAAATTTTAAAAAGCCTTCTCATATTTGGCTTATTTTATTGTTTTATAACCCTCTATAAATGTATCTATTTCCAAATTTAAGTAATATTTATTTGATCCCAAAACAAATTTATTCACTGTAAAGCTTTTCAACCTAGATCTGCACTTGTCAACTGTTAAAAACCTATATGGTAGCATTTCATGTTATGGAAGTGTGAAAAGTAGCTTCCCCAGAGAGAAATGAACCCTGCTAAGACAGAATTTAATTACCTTTTCTGCTCAGTCTAGGCACCAGAACCTGTCATTTAACACTTGGTGCAGTTCATGTGACCCAGTTATCTACAAATATCAGTACCTGAAAATGTTCCAATACCTTGCTAATCTGCAAATAACAACAAGATCTGTTGCACAAATGCTGAATCTGCACTCTAAAATTTTCTCTATCTAGCCATACTCCCCAAACTCTGAAGAATATGCTGTATATAATGGATTTCCAGATGCTCTTCACAAAATATTTGATGATGACCTTTGGTGAGTTTGAAAAGACAGTCTATGCAGTGATTATGAATGCAGAGTATGGAATCAGACATCTGGGTCTGAATCGAGCCCTGCCAGCTGTTTGCTGCCGAACTCTAAGTAAGTTACTTAGTGCTTCTGAACATCGGATCTCCAAATGAGGGAAATAACAGTACCTACCTCAAAGTATTGTGAGAATCACACATACCAGGACCTATAACTCCTCAGCACAGTATCAGGTACATACTCTGATAGAAAGAAATGATAACTGCTTTGTGGCCAATATTTTCCCAGTTTGTAGTTTATATTTTTAATTATATTGATTATATTGGTAATATAGTGAAATTTTCATTTTGTGCCTTCAAATTTATGCATCTACTTCCCAATTTCTCAATCATAGTGGCCTTCAGATAACTATTAGTACCCGCTGAGGGTTTAGTACTAACATCATTTGGGTCCTTTCTGTGCATCTTATCCCTTGTTATACTTGTCCCACTCTAATGCACTGTCTTTAGGATCTTCGTGCTCTTTCCTCTCCATTTTAGTCTTTGATGGCTCACTTTTGAATCATTAGGTGGTGAGTCTGCATAAGCTGGTTACTGTGGAAGGTTCTGAGTCCTGCTTATATGCTCTGCACCCAGTAGTCTCGCTCAGTCTCTCACCATGATCAATCTGTCCTCTCACAGTGAACAGATCCCTCTGCTTTAGCCCCTGCATGAACCTGACTTTTCATATGAGTGTAGAAAGAGATATTGATAGAACAACACTTTTTTTTGTAGAAAGAGACATTTCCTGGTTGAAGCTAGAACTGAAAAAAGATTCTCCCTGCCCCCACTGCCCACAAAAGTGAATGTCATAACATTTCCTGTATGACCTATTTAAGTATCTATCTATCTATCCACAATAACTTAGGATATTGTCATAGATCTGCTACTTGCTTAATGCCATGTGATCTATGTGATCCCAGATTTGATTACAAATACACACAGACGTATTAGACTACTGATGATATATATGACCATGAGGCAGGAAAATTGTTCTTATTTTCTGGAGTTTGTAAAATGATCAAGAATTCTCAGTTTCATAGTATGAGTTGGTATTTCTAGTGAGAAAATATAGACAAGAAAAAAATATCAGTTACAATTTCTATTCAGATAAATTTAATAATAATAATCTTATAGCCAAGTTAATGCCAGTCATGGGTAGAAAAGTAACACATATTTGTTCTAGAAAAATTTTACATATAAGAAAATTTAAATCATCTGGCTTATTGGGGAAATTCAAATCAAAACCACATTGAGATACCATCTTACACCAGTTAAAATGGCAAAAAATTGACAAGGCAAGAAACAAAAATGTTGGAGAGGTTGTGGAGAAAGGAGAACCCTCTTATATTATTGGTGGGAATGCAAGTTGGTACATTTTGGAAAACTGTGTGGATATTCCTCAAAAAGTTAAAAATAGAGCTACCTTGTAACCCAGCAATTGCACTACTGGGTACTTACTCCAAAAATACAGATGTAGTTAAAAAGAAGGGTCACATGCACCTCAATGTTCATAGCAGCAGTGTCCACAATAGCCAAACTGTGGAAAGAGCCAAGATGCCTTTCAATAGATGAGTAGATAAAGAGGATGTGGTCCATATGCACAATGGAATATTACTCAGCCATCAAAAAGAAGGAATACCCAACATTTGCATCAACTTGGATGGGACTGGAGGAGATTATGCTAAGTAAAATACTAAAAGTGAAATTGGATTTCAAACAGATAAAGTCGATTATCATGTGGTTTCAGTTATTTGTGGAACATAAGGAATAGCATAGAGGATATTAGGAGAAGGAAAAATGGGAAAAATGAAGGGGGCGAAATCAGAGTGTGAGATGAACTCTGAGAGACTATTAAGATTCTAGGAAACAAATAGAGAGTTTTAGAAGGGAGAGGGTGAAGGGGATGGGTAAGTCTGGTGATGGGTATTAAGGAGGGCATGGATTGCATGAAGCACTGGGTGTTATATGCAAACAATGAATCATGGAACATTATATCAAAAACTAATGCTGCATTGTATGGTGACTAACACAATAAAAATAAATAAACAAAACCTGACTGTTACTCTTTCCCCTCTCTTAGAACATGTGTCCATCTGGCCACTGTCAATACTTCTAATTATAAGTCTGAATTACCAAGTCACTAATTTGGGATTTTCTTAATTTTCTTGATCACTGTTTTAAGCATTTTTGGTGGTAGAAAAATAATATTAACCAATATATAATACTCTAAGTTCATTCTAATTTTTTCCTTAGTAAAATTAGAATTTCCCTGCCTATCTTCCTTTTTCTTTTTCAGGATTGTAGTTTCATTCAGAGACTTATGTAAAAACAAGGCATTTGGAAGGATGTGGGATGTGTGGTGTCTGTTCCTCAGTCACCCTGCCCCAGGACAAGTCTGACAGATGCTGTGTGCTTTTCACATGGCCACCACAGAAAGCTCCTGCCAGAAGTCAATCCTGAGATGCCCCCATCCAAAAGGAGAATAATACTTAGAATATTTTTTTTTTCCTAAAAGTGTCTTGGTTTGAGTTTCATGCCTGAAAAAGAATGAGGGGGCAGACTAGGATAAAGTATAGTGAGCCAGATTCCACTCCAAGAAGTACAAGTAAAGAACCAGAAAGAATGAGACAAGGAAGGATAAAAGGCCAAGATAAAGAGGTGTTATTGAGATTAATAGTGTGGACCATGGCTCTTCAGAGACAAAACCAGCCCCCGACAAACAGGACTAGCCTGAAACTATCAGCTAGACTTAGGTTTTGCTAAGAGCTGGCCTGACACTCACAGCGAGGTCTCAGCGTTCTCAGATTGGGCAAGAATAATTTCACAGACCATTAACATCAGAAAAGGCCACTCTGATTGTAATGGACAAAAATATCACTTTATAACCATATCTGAAAACAAATAAAAACATGAACATTGCTCAAGCCATTAAAAACAACCAAGTATCTCCCTAACCTTGCTAATATGAATGACTGCTATTTTTTTTTACCAGTTACAGATACAACCTCACTTTTTTCCTCCCATCTTAAAGGTAAGATTTGAGATATCCAATCACAGAATTATCCTTGCTTCCTGACTGTATCCAATCCTGAACAGGGCACCATTGTCCTGAACTCTCCCCCAAAATACCTAATACAGTCAAAAATTTGTAAGTCCTTTCTGACTGCCTCTTAAAGTGGATGTCTCACAGTTCTCCATGTGGTGCATTCTGTTTGCAATACGCATTAGACCTAATTTGTTCACCAGCAGATGTGTTTCTGCTGGTCTCTGGTTATGGGGTATTGAGACGCTCTATTATGCTGGTACTTCTTGATGAGTTTACAGAATGTATCACAGACTTGTCCAATAGAAAGAGAGAGGCAGAAGGGGCTGTGCTTGAACTCAGACCAAGGAAGTTCCTGCTTTGGTGATGTGGGACCCATGAGGCATAAAGTGAAGTAAGCCAAATTTCAATCCCAGCTACCTCTCAAATCCAATGTATGAGTCTCCTCTGCATTTCTCTTATCTGTGCCCACTATAGCATTCTGATCTTCAATAGGTACTTAAAGCAACATGGGATTCCCTTGGACACAGAAACCAAGAGGTAGGGCTGCTTGCACTGCAGCCTGGGCCAACTGGAGCTCTACTCTTGCTCAGGCCTTACTCAATGTTAGCAGCTTTTTATTTAGGTCATCCAGTTAATAAAATGGGCAGTACTCCAATAAGTGGAAAAAATTACTACCAAAGTTTAAATACATCTACTAAACATTGAAGAGTTCAACAACCCATGGTTTGTGAAACGACCTATCTTTTCATGCCCAAGATTCTTGGATTCCATAAAGTTCACTGAAGTGTCAGACCCTTGTATTTTCAGAAGTGTGTGTACAAAAGAAGAAGAAGGAGGAGGAAGTGAAGAAGCCAACAAAGAGGAAGTACATGTATGTTAAGGCACTTGGCATAATGACTTATCAACTGATAAAATCAATGTAATGAATGGCCAATGCCCTAGGAACTAATTGATTCAGTTAGTGAAAACCTAATTCTTTTGGTATCTTTTATGTTTTGACATTTAAAAACAGAACATTTATAAGATCCCAACATGAAGACCATAAATGGAATAATTGCTATAAGTGGAATAACTAGTTGATTAATCTGCCATCTTCTTCAAGATAGCCATTTTTCATTCCTGTCAAACTACAGAATTAAATGGGAATGTGAGAAGAATTGCTGTATTCATTCATGATGGTATTAGTTTCTGTGATTATTTTTTACATTCTATTTTGAGAAGGAGGGATAAACTTAACAAATGTTGTGTAGGACAGTACACTAAAAATTACAAACATCTCTCGGAAAAATTAAATGATATTTGTAAATGGATAAAATATAGATATTTATAAATCCCCAAATTCAAATTGTTTAAATGTCAATTCTACTAAAATTGATCTATAGAGTCAGTACAATCCCAATTAATATTCTAACTGACTGTTTTTGGTATAAATTTCAAGCCGAATCTAAAATTTATGTAGAAATAGAAAGGCTCTATAACAGCCAGAAAAAAAATTAAGACTTACACTTGCTGATCTCAAGGCTTACTATTTAAGCTACAGTAATTAAGAAAATGTGGTATAAGCTTAAGAATAGATACATAGATCAATGAAACAAAACAGCATCCAGAAAGAATTCTGCATCTATACAGTCAATTGAGCTTCAACAATAATGTCAAGATAATTCAACAGAAGCAAAAGATAATTTCAACAAATGACGCTAGAACAACTAGTATTCATATGGAGAAAAAAATCAAGTTTTAATCATTGCATCTTTTACAAAATTAACTCAAAATAGATCACAGATGTTAACATAATGCTAAAACTCCAAAACTCCTAATTATTAAGGAAATGAAAATTAAAAACACAGTGAGATATCACCTCACACCTATCAGAATGGTTATTGCCAAAAGACGAGAAATAACAAGTGTGGAGAGGATGTGGAGAAAAGAGAATCCTCATAAACTGTTAATGGGAATGTAAATTGGTACAGCCAAAATGGGAAACAATATGGAGATTTCTCAAAAAATTAATAATAGATCAACCATATGTTCTAGTTATTCCACTTCTGGGTATCTATGCAAAGAATAAGAAAACACTAATTTGAAAAAATATATGCACCCCTATGTTCCTTGCAGTATTATTTATAATAGCCGAGATACTGAAACAATCTACTTGTTCACCAATAGATAAATGGGTAAAGAGGATATTACACATACACACACACACATATACACACATACTGGGATACTATTCAGCCATAAAGAAGAATTTGAAATCTTGCCATTTGTGACAACATGGCTGGACCTTGGCAGTATTAAGCTAAGTGAATTAAGTCAGAGAAAGACAGATACCATATGATTTCACTCATATGTGGAATCTAAGTATACAAAACAAATGGAAAAATAAAACAGTATAAAATCTCATAAACATAGAAAACACATAGATGATTACCAGAGGGGAGAAGATTTGGAGGGTGAACAAAAAGGATGAAAGAGGTCAATTATATGGTAACAGATGGTAACTAGACTTTGGTGATGATCACTTTGTAACACTAACAGATGTTAAATTACAATGTTTTACATGTAAAAGTTATATAATATTATATATTAATTTTACCCCAGTTTTTAAAAAATCCTTCTAAAATGGATAATTTTACTGGCAAAGCAAGTGAATCTTTTTTATGGTTGAACTGTAAAATGACAATCACTTTGGCAAACAGTTTTCTAGTCTCTTAAAACTAAATACAATGAAGTAGCAAATATAAGTATATTCTCTATGAGAATAGTAAAATACAATAAATTATTCATATTACATTAGAAGTAGCAAATTATTTTTTTTCATTCTTGAAACTGAGAAACAGTAAAAGAGAAGATTCAAACATATTTTTGAATATGAAAGTGATCACTACTAGAATTAGTCATAAGGTATACAGATGGCTTCCAATTCAGTAGGCAATATAAAAGCAAAGAAAATGTGGCCCATTTAGCAACAGCAGTGCACATGCATGCATATAAAACAATATTCTCTAAAACTTAGAATACAAAAGTCCTGACATAAAAAATAAAACCTCAGAAAGTATAAAACAAAATGGTGAGAGTTAGGGTTGGGGTTACAGTTAGGGTTTTCAATAAATTGAAATTGCCTGAAATTCAACTCAAAAAAAGGCAAATACTCTAGAATCATCTATAGATCAGCATTAAAACTATCATCTTGGAAAGGTATGCTTAAAAATACTATTAGAAATATTACAAATGAGGGGCACCTGGGTAGCTCAGGGGGTTGGACCTTTGCCTTCAGCTCAGGTTATGATCTCTGGGTCCTGGGATCGAGCCCCACATCGGGCTCTCTGCTCAGCAGGGAACTTGCTTTCCCCTCTCTGCCTGCCTCTCTGCCTACTGGTGGTCTCTGTCTGTCAAATAAATAAATAAAATCTTTAAAAAATAAAAATTAAAAAAAAAAAAAGAAATATTACAAATGAGGGACACCTGGGTGGCTCAGTTGGTTAAGCGACTGCCTTCGGTTCAGGTCATGGTCCCAGGGTCCTGGGATCGAGTACCACATTGGGCTCCTTGCTCAGCGGGGAGCCTGCCTCTCTCTCTGCCTCTGCCTGCCACTCTGCCTGCTTGTGTTCTCCCTTTCTCTCTCTCTGCCAAATAAATAAATAAAATCTTAAAAAAAAAAAGAAATATTACAAATGAAAAGATGAGAGCAGCTAATTTTGGCAAAAACAAGTAAGTAAAAATGCAATACAGATGTCAGATAATATAAATTTTATGGTAAAATATATCAGATTGAAGGAAGAATGTTGATAATTTATAAAGAGGTTTTAATCAAGAAAAATATAACAATTATGAACATTCCAACCAAAGATTTTCCTTTAACATTTCTTGTTGTACAGGTCTACCAGCAACAAATTTTCTCGGCTGTGTGCATGTGTGTGTGTGTGACAGGGGGGGTGGGAGAAAAGACTTCATTTGTCTTCATTTTCAAACAAATTGTCAACGTTATAAAATTCAAAGTTTTTGTTCTTTCAGAAATTTAAAGTTTCCTTTTTAAAAATAAAAATAAAATTACTTTTTAGTCTGCATGGTTTCTGACAAAAAATCTGTAATAATTCTTCTCTTTGTCACTGTACATAATGAGGCCTTTTTCCTCTGGTTTCCTTTTATATTCAAATTTGGAAGTATATTTGACCCTTTTTTGTTGAATATTTTTCTGCTCTCCCACCCACCTTCACTGAGGACTCCAATTACATGTATGTTAGACTGCTTGGTGTTATCCCACAGGTCACTGATGCTCTGCTCATTTGTCTCAGTCTTCTCTTCCTCTCTGTGCTTTTCATTTTGGATTCTCTATGGCTGAGAGTTTGCAGATCTTTTCTATGCTGTCTAATCAGCTGTTGATCCCAATCAACTGTATTTTCCATTTCGCATATTGCACTTTTCAGTTCCAGAAGTTCCATTTGGGCTATTTCTCTCTTCATCATATTCATGGTTTCCTGTACCTCCTTGAACATATGGTGCACATATATAATTATTGCTTTAACATCCTCCTTTGCTAGTTTCATCAACTTTTTAATTCTTAGAGCTATTTTCTAGGTCCATTTCTATTTTCGTGTGATTTAATCACATTTTCTGCTTGTTTGCGTGGCTGGTTAGCTTTGGGTTTGATGCCATTTATTGTGAATTTAATGTTGTTCTTTGCTGGGTTTTGCTGTGTTCCTTTAAATAATGTAGGATTTTGTTCTGGCATACAGTTAAGTTACTTGAAATAAGGTAAATAATTTTAAAGCTTAAAGTCTTTAAGTTTCACTGGGGTATGTCAAGAGCAGCCTTTAGCATAGAGCCAATTTATGCCCACAACTAAGCTGAAACTCTTCTGAATGTCCTACCCAATGCCTATTTCCACTTGGATAGCGGAAACATAAACTTTTACCAGTTAGTTTGAATTCTGAGAATTGTTCTGCCTAGTCTCTTTGTAATGTGTTCCCACCCTGATTTCAGACAGTTTCCTCTCATGCATTATAGAGATCAATACTCAAGTAAAGAATTGTGAGAGGTTCCTGCATAACCCTAAAGCTCTATCTCTGTGTTGCTCTCTCCTCACTAGTACACTGTCCTACAAATTCTGGCTAAATTGTTTTTTTGTGGATTAAACCTCCTTCTCCTATCTTAGCAAGCTCCCTAGTCTCTGGCTGCACTCTCCATAAGCTAAGCAGTAAAGTGATGCAGTTAGAGACCTTATTTTGTTTCTTTTCTTTAGGGTATCACAGTCCCGTGTTATCTTTTGTCCAATGTCTAAAAACCATTGTTGTATAAATATATCGCCTGGTTTTCTATTTGCTTCAAGTGACAAGTCCTTATTACTTCATCTTGGATGGAAGTAGAAGAAACACATCAACAATTTTAACAATGTGTTCAAAAACATATATTTGCATTAATCTTATTTTAATGGTGAAATGCAGGAATAGTAATAGCCCCAGTATTTGAAGGCATAGGATAATAAATATATTGAGAAACAAGAGAATATGTTATATTGGTAAATCATCCGTTCAAACCATCCCAGTGTTTGGCAAAAACATACAGGGTGTGCTGAAATTAATTTACTTGTTTAAGGGAATGAGGATATTTCAAAGTATTTTTTTCCCTTTAGTGAAATGATATTTCCCCAAACTCTGAATGCCTACTTATTAGAGAAATTTCTTTTTGAATCAGGGATAGCAAACTAACTCTAAGAGATTTAAAATGAGATATCCTGCCTGACTAATTATTCTCCTCCTAAAAGGAGAACAACATTTCTAGGAACTCACTTTTGTTCCATCTTCCTCGTGGAATTAATTAACTGTTCCACCATAATAAAATGAAAGTCATTAACATAATATTGCTATGTCCTGTCTAGTTTCCAGTGTTCCTCTCGTGTCAAAATTGCTTTCTAAAAGCAATGCATAAGTTCTGCCTCTTTCAACTAAGGCTGACGATTTCACACTTGTGAATTACCCAAATTTAGACCCCCAGAGACTCATAACTGACTACATGTTCCCAAAGAGTCATTAATTCACCAGCATTTGCTCATAGTAACTCCTCTTTCTCACCAAGGCCTTGATGAGTAATTCACTCTGCTGATCCATCTCTATATTTGTTCAAAGATAAAAACTGCTCTGAGAGGTGCTTATCTCCGTTAGTCTGTTTGCCAAAACTGCCACAACTGAGGCTGTACAAGTAACCACGGTGGGAGGGCACTTACCCTCAGGTCTGTATAGTTGCTTTTTAGTATCGTTTTAAATGTGCCATAGCATTTCATTTTTCCCACAAAAGTCCCACACACACAAGGTGACCAACACTGTTTGCTCCTCTCCAACTGTAATCAATAGAAAAATAAAAACAAAAGAAATCTTGTCTCTTGAAAATAAAAACTAGATGTGAATATGTAAACAAAAATTGCATGAGTTGCAAGAAAAAGAAAACCCAGCAGCGTGGAAATCTTTTTTTTTTTTTTTGACCCTATTATTTATTTGACAGAGAGAGATCACAAGTAGGCAGAGAGGCAGGCAGAGAGAGAGAGAGGAGAAAGCAGAGAGCCAGATGCGGGACTCGATCCCAGGACCCTGAGATCACGACCTGAGCCAAAGGCAGCAGCCTAACCCACTGAGCCACCCAGGCGCCCCGTGTGGAAATCTTAAATCATAAATTTTTCAAAAGAAATTGAGTACTATAATAGCATTGTATAAGTAAATAGCATTTGAGTATGCTTTTAAATGTTGGAAGTTACTAACAAATAAACCATCAATAAAATAGCTTGTTTTAAAAAATGAGTTAAACATAGCCACCATTACTGTTCAAACTCACAAGCTTTCCTGTAATTTTACATATACTATCACATTGATTATCACATTATTTCTTCAAAGTAAGTGCTAATGTTAACGTCAACCGAAGTGAAATATTCTAAATCATGAATTAGCACTAATCCCACTATAAGAGTTTGAAAATCCTTGAAGAGGTTGCTTTTTGAATTCACAAGAAAAAATGACATAAAAAGACAATTTATTAACCCATCTAATTACAATAGAGAAATTAAGTTAGAATTCAACTTCCAGACTTATCTTTGATAATTTAAAGATACTTTAAATAATTTAAAGTTATGAAATAATTTATTTCCCCATATTGAAATTTATTTCATCTCATCACAATGGTAAACACAATAGAAGCCTCATATGCAAATATGTTTGCATTGTTGAGCCATGTTTTATCGACCCACTGTAAAGAAACTGAACTCTGGGGACCTCATCAAGATAAAAAGCTTCTGCACTGCAAAGGAAACAGTCAACAAAACAAAAAGGCAACACACATAATGGGAAAAGATATTTGCAATGACACTACAGAAAAAGGGCTGGTATCCAAGATCCATAAAGAACTTCTCAAACTCAACACCCCCCACCACAAAAAGTAATAAGTTAAAAATGGGCAGACACTTCTCCAAAGAAGACATGCAAATAGCTAACAGACACATGAAATTCATTAGCCATCAGGGAAATTCAAATCAAAACCACATTGAGATACCACCTCACACTGGTTAGAATGGCAAAAATTGATAAGGCAAGAAACAACAAATGTTGGAGAGGTTGTGGAGAAAGGAGAATCCTCTTATATTATTGGTGGGAATGCAAGTTGGTACAGCCACTTTGGAAAACTGTGTGGATATTCTTCGAAAAGTTAAAAATAGAGCTACCCTGTAACCCAGAAATTGCACTACTGGTATTTACCCCAAAGATACTGATGTAGTAAAAAGAAGGGCCACAAGCACCCCAATGTTCATAGCAGCAATGTCCACAATAGCCAAACTGTGGAAAGAGCCAAGATGCTTTTCAACAAACAAATGGATAAAGAAGATGTGGTCCATATATAACAATGGAATATTACTCAGCCATCAGAAAGGATGAATAACCAACATTTACAACAACTTGGTTGGGACTGGAGGAGATTCTACTAAGTGAAACAAGTCAAACAGAGAAAGTCAATTATCATATGGTTTCACTTGTTTGTGGAACATAAGGAATAGCATGGAATTCCTCAGGAGAAGGAAGGGAAAAATGATGGTGGGGGGAATCAAAGGGGGAGATGAACCATGAGAGACTATGGACTCCAGGAAACAAACTAAGGGTTTTAGAGGGGAGGGGTTGGGGGGATGGGCTAGTCTGGTAATGGGTATTAAGGAGGACACATATTGCATGGAGCACTAGGTGTTATACACAAACAGTGAATCATGGAACACTACATAAAAACTAATAATGTACTGTATGGTGACTAACATAAAATAATAAAAAAAATTATTACAAAATATCTTATTGGGAAAAGGCAAAACACATAATGATATATAGGTCAAGTTCAGAAATTACATACAAATTCTTTGGTTATTTTCTCTTGTAAATGTGCTTCAATAAAAGAGCTGATTAAATATAACAAATATTTGGTTCATCCACTGGCTGATCTTATTTGCAGCAGAGCAATTTTTGTGAAATTTATTCTTTTTTGTGAAATTTATTCTTGAAATAACAATTTACTATTTTATTATTTATAATATTGAATTCAAATTATGATTAAATATTATGACACTTTAAAAGTTAAATTAATTAAATAAAAACTTAAAAAAAAGAAGCTGGATTCTGAAATCGGATAGACTCCAGGTTGCTTTACTGATACACTTACTTACTATGCTGAGATTGATGTTTGATGTATAATTAGAGCTCACTAAATATACATAAAATGATGAAAGTATTGTACTTTGCCAAGTACAAACATTACCATCCCTTTCCCATAAAATAGAGTTAATATTAAGTCATTCTCAGAGTAAATATAAGAGATTGTAATTATCATAAATAATGCTTGAAGAGAATTCAGTACAATGCCTGACATTGTTAGCACTCAAAAAATGGTTTCTAAAAACCCACTTATTGTGCATAAATAACTAGCACATATTAAATCCCACAGTTAACTGCTTTCTTTGCTCACCACTGTTTTTACCAAATCCCCTCACTCTAAGAAGACAGACTTGCTTCAAACTTCAAACAGAAAATAGAGGCTATTTAACAGGAGGTAAGAGGCCCCATATGGTTGACTTGCCACCAGGTGGCTATTTGGTCTCCTAAAATAATAATGCTCTATCAGGAGCTCAGCATTGGTCTTGGTTACTGACAAATTGGACATTTAGAGGCAGCAGTAATACACAGGCCTTGGTACATGAGACCTTCCTATTGGGTCCATGTATACCCTCCATCTCTGCCATCATGGCCACTCTGTTCACATTCCAGAGAGTTCATATCCCTATCCCATCAGTTCTGGGTGACTGGTCATAGAGACTGGATAATGCCAAATGGCTAAGACATGTTGTCTGCTTGGTTATTTACTGCCTTTTCCATGGTATATGCTTTCTGGTAGGCATTAACATTTGAGAAAATGTCTTTACTCCTTCTGAGGTACAGCTTCCCTTAACCTTTCTATTCCTCCCTCTAATATCTGTCATTTCCACTTCACTCAGATGATTGCTTTATTTGGTTTCTAAGATCCACCAGAACAGAAAGTTTGTTCCATTGCCTGGAGTCCTTGCCAGAATGTCAAATCCTACATCCCAGCAACCCCGGGTCAAAAAGTTTTTTTTTTTATAGTCTTACTTCTGGGCCCCCTTGATTAAGTCTCATCAAAATCCAATCACAAGTGTACTCCTCTGGCTCCTGCCCATACATGTGAAATAATTCTCACAAGTTCTTTGGTGTGCTATTTCTTTGCTCTCTTCTCAGGCTCAGCATAATCCCAGCAGGGTTGTGTTTGGAACTTAGGTTACCAGCTTCATAACTAGATGAGTGGGGAATTCCTGACAGGGACACTTGTTGTCTTGTAGGGGAGAGGTTTCTGCAGTATCTTCCAACAAGAAAAATAAATAATGCTTGGTAGGGAGAAGAGGACAACATCTACAAACCCTGAGGGCCTGGGGGAACCTAAACAGCCAAAACTTCGCAGGGACATTCTCCTAGATATCTTCATCCCATGTATCAGGCTCCCAGGACCTACTCTGTCTGAGCATTTAAACGTCTGTGAAGCTGTCACTTTGACTGCAAAATCTTGTGTCTGCTTCTTGGCTGGGTATGTTCCTCCACTCTAGAAGATAAGGGTTTTTATGTAAGCCACCAGAAAGTCCTTCTCGTGTTTTTAGTTAGCTCTTAACTATTTGTTAACAATCCCTCAGTTTTCCATTCTCCCTTGTAGAACATCAATAGAACTTAGCAATAATCTGCCCTCTGGCTGTTTGATTCCCCAAATCATAAGTGAAATCTTAATAATTGGGCCACCAACTGTACCAGGACCCACATTCTTCTCAGAAGGTTCTCCTCACCATCTGGGCAAAGAAGCCAGTCTCTAAATGCTATCTTAGTGCCTTTTTTCTCAGACCCCTCCCAGCTTCCCTTTGCCAATTTACGTTCTCTGAGAAGCAGAAGCCAAGATGAGATCAGACATGCAGGTATTAACTGGGGTTAATGTCTCTGTGAGATAAAGGAGGAAAAGGCAGGATTAAGTAGGGAGAGCCTTAAGACGGGCATGCCAAACTGACACCTGGAAAAGAAGAGAAGGAAAAAAGGATTGGATAAGAAATTCCCAGACCACAACTCAGTTGTAAGAAACTTTTGACCAGGCCAACAGGGATGGGCATTCCCAAGCAAAGGCTGCTCATTTGAACTAGGGCAGGAATGGGCCCTAAAACCTCTGCCATACTCAGCCATTGGCTGGGAGCAATCTGGGAGCAATCCAGGGGAAGTGTGATCTAAGTCTCTCACAAGTGCAGCAATGGAGGCCATCCCTAGAGCTGGCTCTCTCAAAGGATACAGAGCAGTGCAGGTCCGTAGCCACCACACTTGGCATGTTTGAACGTATTGAGAGATGAGAGGAGATCTGCATATTCAGAAATGAGAAGAGATCTGGATTTTGGGAATAAATTAATGATGAGTGCACAGACAGCTAAACTTGACAAAAGGCAATTAGTAGAAAAAAATGGTAAGTTGTACAAGAAAGAATAGTCACAATTCACTATGGTTCAGTGGTGAGTGATACTTCAATGATCTCAAGCATAGAAATTAACCAAGTAAAATGTACCAAAATGATTTTAATCAAAAACTACACTGTAAGGAGGGCAAAAGTGTGACCAGCAAAGGCGGGGGGGGGGCCGTGGGGGAGGTGGTACAAGAGACCAGAATTACTATCTTCCATTTAGGAAGTCATAGGATAATTTTTAGGAATAAAGAATCAAGCAACAACAGTATAAGCAGTTCATTTAAAATTATTAAGGTAAATGATAGAAGTAACAACTGAAATAATTGAAAATGTTGTCTCTAGGGAGCAGGAATCTGTGGTGGCAAGAGGCTTAGCAGAGGACTACTCTTTTTCTTTTTAAGCCTATGGTATTATTGTATTATTTGACTTTTTAAACTCTGTTAATATTGAACTTTGATTAAAATATTAAAATTAAATTTTAAAAAGCAAATAAAGAATGTCCCATAGTTAATTGTAAATTCTAATGAATGATTTATGCAATTTTCAGATATGATGTTGTTGAAAAGTACATCAAAACAAACTTAACTCATACTCACTAAGGGGATACACTTTTACTCTCATTTCATATTTCACTAGAAGTGTTTGAGCATGCAAAATTAAAAAGATCATCTACTGTGTCATTAGATTTTAAAAGGAATGTTTTTAAGTCAGTCAGTGGGGAATTTTATGGGGTTTTTAGCTCGTTTTTTGATAATATACACTTGGCTTAAGATCTGCCTGTGTCAGCTGTTATCAGCTGCCTGTGTGCGTCACTGAGTTTGCTTTGTGGTATTATCTGTAGCCAAAGGAAACACAGAGGAAATCATCACAGCAGCTCCACACATTTTAATCAGCTGAAAAAAAAAATCTGTTCCCCCACTGGTATTTTCACACATACCTTCAACAGCAAAGCCTACTATATTATAGCAATAAAAAAAATGCAAAACAAAAAACTGTATATGGATTCTGATAGCTCCTAATTCAATCTTAAAAATGTAATTTATATAAAGTCAATAATTCTAAAAAGCCTTCTAGTCCCAAAATTTGCATTAACCTTTTCCACGACAACGTCACTTGCATTTTTGCTTAGAGTTGTTTCCACAATCCTACCTTCTTTGTTTCACACCCGACTCAGGGAAAGCCTCATCTTCCAGTAGGAAAATCAAAACCCCTCTCCGACAGAGAAAAAAACAAGTCTAGTAAAAATCTATCTTGAATGGAAATGATAAGCAATATCCATCATCATGTGTATCAAGTATAAATGGTTCCATAACATGAAGTACTGGAACCATTTAACTTATATTCTGTGTCAAATTATTCCCAGTTCTGAGCCCCCACCTGCCTAGGTAGGGAAGCAGCTGATCAGTATCAGTAATTAGTTTTTACTCCCACACCATTTAAGGGGCTGTATAAGAACCCCAGGGTCCAGAGGAAATGTTATGTTCCCAGATTCTTATTCCACTGTGGTCACCATCTTACTGTTCCTCTTTTGAGCATATATCCTCCAACAATGCATGTATTTTGCACCACTGGGACCTGCTGATAGAGCAGCCTACAGAGATTTACAGAAATATCTCTTCCCAGCTCCCTCAGTGGGCAGTACCTCAGTCATTGGAACTCTGAGGGCTGCCCACAAGACTTCCAAGATTTTGCCTTCACAAAAGCCTTTAAGACAATCCTCCATGGGACCAGCAAGCTTCTGTTTCTTTTCCATTCTTTTTTCAATTAAGCCTGCTCTACCAGGGCAGAGAAGAGGTGGGGCATGGGGAAAGGTGCTCCATTAAATTATTAATACCTCGTCCTGCCACAGTTATAAAATGTTTTCAGTTACTTGTCCAATTTTCCTTAAGGTAATGAAGAGTGAGCATATAAATGCTTGTTTTCATGCCTGAAATAATTACAGCAATCCTTTGCCAACCACGCTCTTGGAGCTGGCAAAACAGTTGGTTAGAAATACTTTTTCATAGAGAATAAAAGTTTGGGCAGGGAAAAAAAAAGATAGGTAGATAGATATAGATATAGATAAAAAAATATTTAAAAACAGCATAAATAAAAGTCTGAAACAAATCATACTTATCATTAAAACCTGTTCTGCTAGAAAATCTTCCCTGAGCTCCCCTTTCAATTGTTCTACAACCACTGATGCTGTTTTGTGATCTGCTGAGGCAGATGTACTCATAAGCCTGATCACTCAGTTAAAGGGATTGACAACCATCACCCACTTGCTTGAAAATTAATGTTACATTTGCATTCTTCCTGTACATAAACCCAAAGCCCTTACCCTACACAGGCATGAAGGGCAACCAAAAGAAGAGATACAGTGTGTATGTTTGTATGCGTATATTCAACAGTGTGTATACAAACACACACACACACACACACATACATATGTATCTTCACAACACTGGAGGAGTTATAACTATAAAACTTTTTCTTTTTCTGAATCAAATAATGCCTATAACTTGTCACTCGCCAAGGATGGCAAAATTTCTATATTACTTATCACTGGTGTCCACCTATTCCCTTTTACAAAATGCCTATGCCTTTTAATAAGTTATCAAGATGATTAGGAAGTACTATTTTCCCATACTAGTCTACGCATTTGTTTAAAGGATAAAATTTAAAAGATCTTTTCTCTCTCAAAATCCCCATAGATCTATACCCAGGTCTGAAGGAGAAAAGAGAAGTCTGAGGGGTTAGTATTCTCTTGCTGCATAAGGATCACTGAAGCACCTGTTAAAATAATAATTTTTGGCTGCCATTCCTGGAGATTATGATTTAATGGGCCTGGGGCAGGGCCCAGAAATGTGTATTCTGTATATTTATGAAGTTTAATAAGTGATTTTGATAGAACTAGATTTGGGAACACATGTAAAGAACTGAACTGAACTTCCATATGTAAAAAGATCTCAGACTTTTAAAATTTGTTATAAAATGTTAAATCACTATAAATTTACCCTAGAATTCTAAAAGCTGTGGTTGGAAAGAGATTACTATAATTTTATGAGATATAATTTATACATATTCTCCCCTGCTTTATGTCATTATGGTAAAATATGCTTAACATGAAATTTACCATTTTTAAGTATACAGTTCAGGGGCATTAAGTACATTCACATTGTTTTGTAGCTATCACCACTATCCATCTCCAGAACTCTTCATCTTCCCATCTGAAACTCTGTACCCATTAAACACTAACTCCCCATCCCCACCCCCGTGCCCCTGTCAACCACCATTCTTTCTGTCTTTGTGAAACTGACCACTCTAGGTACCTTATATAATTGGAATAATACAGTATTTGTCCTTTTGTGACTGGCTTATTGTACTCAGCATCTTGTCCTCGAATAAATAGTCCATTATATGTATATAGCACATTTTAGTTATCCATTCATCCACTGACAGACACTGGGGCTGCTTCCACCTTTTGGCCATTGTGACTAATACTGCTATGAACATGAATGTACAAATGTCTGCTCAAATCCAAATCTGTTGGATATATAGCCAAAAGCAGAATTTCTGTAATTCTGTAATACTCCTAATAAGATAGAAGAGTGCCTGCATGTATTTTAGCCTGAAATTCCTAAGATATAAATTTAATTCTGATTTTTTAAAGTGACAAATACAAGACTGGCCTCACATTTATTTTAGAGTTTTATCTCTACTTGCTCTTTCCTTTCAGATCTCTGCATCTCAGTATGTTTTGTTTTCCATCTTCAACACACCTCTCATGACAAGTTCACTATTCCCAACCTTCAGTTATTCTCACTTGCTCTTTAGTTTCCAAGTTCATCATCAAGCCCTGGATTGTCCCTCCAATTCCTCTTGCCCATTGAGCCATATCTTTGTGAATGAACAAGCTATCTGTCAAGAGCATTGTTCCACTGGACATTCCCACTCTCTCCTGGCCTCATCCACTCTGGTTCTACCAACTCTTTCCCCTTAGGCTCTAATTCTGCTTAAAACCAGAAGGAAATTCCTTTATCTTTAAAAACAATAACATGGGACGCCTGGGTGGCTCAGTTGGTTAAGCAGCTGCCTTCGGCTCAGGTCATGATCCCAGCGTTCTGGGATTGAGTCCCACATCGGGCTCCTTGCTCCGCAGGGAGCCTGCTTCTCCCTCTGACTCTGCCTTCCACTCTGCCTGTGCTCGATCTCGCTTGCTCTCTCTCTGACAAATAAATAAATAAAATCTTTAAAAAAATAAAAAATAAAAACAAAAACACTCAAGCCTACAAGTTCATGGTCCACCACACCTACTTCAAATGCTGAACACAGGCACATGCATGCACCCACACACAGAGACTTGGCCTCTGCTCTAACAAATGCAAAGGATGGTGTACTCACCTTACACTTTGTCCTAGTTAGTAGACTTGGTAACCAGGGAAACAGTCCTAGCTTCCAACCAATACAGAAAATAAGAGGTCTTTCAGCTAAAGATTAAAAGCAAAAAACAGGGCTATATTGTTTGCCCAATAATACTTAGACAACAAATAGGATTCCAAAAGCCATTATTTCCATTGCCAGTGTGCACACACACATACACACACATACAGAACTACCTTTCATAGGTGGCATCCTGTCACAGACTTTTCCTCATGCCTGTTAAGTCCCTGACCAGGTCCCTCTGTCCTGCTTTCTGCCAAGTGCAGAAGCTAATGAATCACTTGTTCTAACTGATGAGTGTCCAAATGTCCTAAGGTTGTTTGAAGTCAGGCCTTCCAAGTACCAAAAATTATAAAACATGCTTCAAAAAAAAATCTACTGGAGTTTCCAAAGCCAGACTTCTGATTCAAAAGTTGCCTCCTAACCAGACAGTGCTCAGCCTCATTTGCTGGACTTCCCATGCTCTGAGGGCTGTGGCCGCTAGAAACCAGAGGTAGGTCCAGATGAAGCACCACATGAGACCCTGTCTTCAACTATCACACACTGTGATGCCCCAATAATGGGTCCGTGATTAAAGGAGCGAGACTGATACAAAGCAAAGGTCAAGCAAAGCTTTATTTCGCACCAAGCATCAAGAATCTAACCCAACGTTCGGGGCCGCACCTCTTACAAGAGAGGGCGACCCTTCTCTGTTTCACAGACTAGCTTTTAAGGGCAAAGGCCATGAGGTCGGGCCTGGCCATGCACGGGTGGGCAATGAGATTGTAACACACACAGGAAACTCCACAAGGATGCTAGGTGACCAATTGAGTTATAATTTACCCTAGTAGACATTTGAACCAGCCTATTACATCTTGATTGGGATTGGCGCCCAAAGGGCAGGGCCCATACTCCTTGGTAACCAGGGAGACAGTATGCATCCCCCCACAGATCAGATGTCTCCACCTGGCCTGACCCACCTTTGTATCTGGGCTTTGTTACCTGAAGCTGGTTTCCGGGACTTGTCTCCAAGTAAATCCCCTGGGGGAAGGGGAGCAGGGACAGTTTCTAAATAGGTCCTTACAACACAAAATAGTGTTGGTAGAGACAAATCTTTTTAAAGTGGCAGGTGGTAGAAATTGTTTCTGTACTCCCAACAAACTCATAAAAAAGGTATAGAACAGGCCAAATTTTAAAACCCAAATCCAAAAAGGACAAGGAAAACCCTGGGTTTTTTAATTAAAACTCTTTCACACTCTACTCTACACCCAGCTGAAAAATCTTATCTCACACTCGGCTTACCTTTTACTGCTAACCTCCACCAGAAAAGCCTTGAATCTCTTGTTCCATTCACTCTAACCACAACTGTATTTCTACAATGGCACCGGACCTACTCTGCCAAAGCCATCAGTTTAAAACAAAACATGGAAAAGTATTATTACATCTATTGAATTGGTTTCTTTATTTTGGTGGTGATGCAGTGAAACCAGCAATTTCAGAAATTGCTAATTGTCTAAAAGTGTATAATCATTTTCTAGAGCAATTTGGTGGTATGTATCAAGAACCATAAAAAATATTACACATTTTACCTTAGTAATTATGCTTCCTAATAATATAATACAAAATGGGTAAAGGGAGATTATTTATATATACATTTATAAATACATATTCATAGTAGTGATATTTTAATAGAAAAATGGAAGACTATTCAACAAATGAGCAACGTTCAAGCAAGTTAAAGTACACTTAGACTATTGCTATGTCTATCATAAAGAGCTTGTAATAATATAGTAAATGTAAAAATACACATGATTGACTACTAAATACAGATAAATACAACTATGTAAAAATCTGCATAAGACAAAAGTCCATGAGAATGGATAGCAAAATTTACACAATAGTCTGTTAAGGGAATGGTCCTGTTACTCTCCTATATCTGAATAGTTTGTAACATTTTTTCATTATTTTTATGATAAAAATATGTACGACATTTTTAAATTGTTAACATCAGATGGCCACATAAAATCATTAATAAAACACTATTTAACACTTTACACTGATTATGAATACATATTATCTAATACATAGTAATTTTAGTTTCTTTTTAATGCATATAGATATTTTTTCATTTGGAATTCATCTAAGATGATTCCAAACAATCTAAAAACCGAGTGCAGTTATTCCATTCAGTCTAATAAGCCAGTTATTTTATAGTCTATCGACCAAATGGATGTCTCAAATGTGTGCAAATGCGTGCAAATGCAATGGACTTTCAAGCTCATTCAATTCCCAACCATATCCTGACTGAGACTTGAAGTTTATATTATTTTATTTCAGATACTAATGAAATAATTTTGACTGTATAATTTTCAACAAGACCAAATGAAATCTTCACAATGGCTTTGATGCTTTTATCACTACATATATGTGAGATTAAGAACCAGCCAGGAGTAGAAAATATGAAAAATAAAAGGAATCTAGAGCAGAGGGGAAAGTTTTATTCCACTCATTATATTCTGGACCAAAAAAAAAAAAAAAAAAATACAAAATGCAAATCGGCTGAGAAGCACTTTTACTTATTTAAAGATCATAAAAAGTACCATATCAGAATAAATGCATACAATGTCTCATTCCTGTTTGCAGATAATGCTAATCAAAGATGTGTCCTGATCATAGTATTCTATAGGACTACATAGATAAAAAGAGGCAAAAGTTATGTGAAATGGCAATTTAGAAAGGAGAAAAAGTTGCAAAAGTAGTGGGTGCACTCCCTTTTTATCACCCAATCCTTCCCCACCTCTTCCCCAAGCTAAAGAGTGAGGAATATTCCAGGTAGAGTGTCAGTGAGTTTCAGAGCTTTCCACTCACTTCATCTTTTGGAAAATGAGTTGTTATTCTCAGAACAAAAAACAGGAAGAAAATGTTTGTGTTCAAAGCACATTTTTAAATTATTGTACTAGTTCAATCAGCATGTTTTAGGACTTTATGGAACTTAATCTCATGGTTTTACATAAAATGTTTGTCAATGATAGTTTCTAGTATTTTTCCAAGAGCCAATTTAAAATGGTTGTCAAAAGCTTCTTATTACATCAAGTTATAACTGATTAACAGTGTTAGAAGGGACAAGGGGAGTTAGAGAGGAGAAGGGAGTTGGGGGAAATTGGAATGGGAGGTGAACCATGAGAGACTATGGACTCTGAGGAGGGGTTTGAAGTGGGGGGGGGGGTAGGTGGTGGGTATTAGAGAGGCCACGGATTGCATGGAGCACTGGGTGTGGTGCAAAAACAATGAATACTGTTATGCTGAAAATAAATAAATAAATTTTAAAAAAAAAGGAAGGGGCTTAACAGATATGATTTTGTAGATAACAAATCTGAAATCCTCAAGCAACTCGGTTAAATTCTTTCATCTGTGCCTCCTTGTATCCCATTCTTACTCCACAGTGGTCTCTTTTCTAACCTAGTATAATCACTGGCTCTCAGAGTTTAAATTATATTTAGATTAATAAATTTGGTCATATAAAATTTTTAAATTTCTGTGTAGCAAAGGTAAAAAACAGATAAACAGATAAAAATCAAAAGATCAAAACAACTTAGAGAAATAATCTACAAGATGACAAAGGGTTAATTTCCTTAATTAATAAAGAGTTCTTCAGGTCAATATGAAAAAAAACACATTACAACAGAAAAATAAGCAAAAGATTTAATTTAGAACTTGTCATTACACTGGGAATTCCCTTTATTGCTTTTCTATGATAAATCTCCTGTTTCCTAGATCCCCTTTCTTAATTTAGTCCCTCATTTTCAAAGAGTACAACCTCCAGTGGGCTTCTGAGAAAAGGCATAAATACTTTGAGGTAAATATTTTGAGCCTGTGGAAGTCTGAAAGTATCCTTATCCTATCATACATTTGAGTTCTATGCTTGAAAAAAAAATAAATGGAAACAAATATTTTCATTTCATTCTTTATTAGCCATTATTACTATTAACAGGATGTGCTTGACATTGGGCACTGTACACTTTTCAAAACTTGGAAAACTGTCACCCCTATTTCACCACAAAATCACCCACACTGATCTTCACAGAGTACCTGCTTTTAACAGCATAAACGCAGTTTTGCAAAAATAATGCCATTAAAAGGAATACAGCCCAGTACTTTCTAATCATGCCATTTGCGACGACGTGGATGGAATTAGAGGGTATCATGCTTAGCGAAATAAGTCAAGCAGAGAAAGACAACTATCATATGATCTCCCCGATATGAAGAAGTAGAGCTGCAACAGGGGGGGTAAAGGGGGTAAGAGAAGAATAAATGAAACAAGATGGGATTGGGAGGGAGACAAACCATAAGTGACTCTTAATCTCACAAAACAAACTTGAGGGTTGCTGGGGGGGGCAGTGTTGGGAGAAGGTGGGTGGGGTTATGGACATTGGGGAGGGTATGTGCTATGGTAAGTGCTGTGAAGTGTGTAAACCTGGCGATTCACAGACCTGTACCCCTGGGGATAAAAATATATTATATGTTTATTAAATAAATAAATAAATAAATAAATAAATAAAAGGAATACAGCCCAGTCTAAAGCCGGAACTGTGAACTACCTCAATCTAGTGTTTCAGGATGTATCCAAGACATATCATTACCACTGGGTCTACCTTAAAAGTAAAACAGCCAGTTTTTTTACCAGCAAAATGCATCCACTGAGGCACAGCACAGGAATTGCAATTTGTGCAATGCAAGCCACAGGCAAGTCTGAAGATCAAAGGAGAAGAATGTTACTTCATGAGAAAAGGAGGAAGTTCAAAGGGGCTACTCTGAATGAAAGTCCATTGGAGAAAAGTAAGAGTTCAGATGATTTCTCACTGGTTGATTTGTAGTGTTTTCTTATTGGTTGACTTTGTTGCTGGTCAAGGAGACAAGGTACACTCTCCTCTTTTGGGTTTGCAACTAATGGGGAGTGACAGGGTGTGAAAGCTCCACTTTTCTGGCCTCCCAACTCCTTATGATATGAGTTTTCCTTTATTCATTTTCACAACTGCATTTTTCTGAAGATTTAAAAAATTCTAGGGATATTCCTCCTCTCTCTCTCTCTCTGCCTACCTCTCTGCCTACTTGTGACCTGTCTGTCAAATAAATAAAATCTTTTAAAAAACAAAAAAAGGGGGCGCCTGGGTGGCTCAGTGAGTTAAAGCCTCGCCTTCGGCTCAGGTCATGATCCCAGGGTCCTGGGATGGAGCCCCACATCAGGATCTCTGCTCAGCAGGGAGCCTGCTTCCTCCGCTCTCTGTCTCTCTCTCTGCCTGCCTCTCTGCCTACTTGTGATCTCTGTCTGTCAAATAAATAAATAAATAAATAAAATCTTTTTTAAAAAATGAATGCAACTGATAAAACTGATAGTCTCTTTCCTGGTAAAGATATTAAACTTCAAAAATAAAGAAATAAATCTATGAGAAGTAAAATCAAGTAAACTTCAACTTTCCCCAAGCCACATTATAATGCCAAAAGATGGTGGGAAAATGCCAGGTCCTCGGGGAAAAGATCTTGCACTCCAGAGATATGTATAGTCGAAGGATTGTCCCGGCACAAAGGGACCCAGCAGACATCAGAAACATGGATGCATTAAAAAATATGGCCCTTGAATACTTCTTAAAGAAACTAACTTTAAGAAATGAATGGTGGTGATGTTTGCACAAAGAAAGAAAAAGAAAGAAACGAGAAAGACACCAACTTTAGCCAATAAATAAAAAGAAGAAGCAGCTGTGGCAAGAGTAAAGGTAGTGAGTGAGTAATGAATCCATTTGAATGTAGAGCTAAGACTGAACTACTGGGGTGATGGTGGTCACAGGTCAGGCCATGGACTTAATTGACCACGACAATGTACAAAGGGTCACCCCGTAGGAGGGCTGGTGTGAGAGAACATAAAGGGCCAGGGGGATGAACTGATAAACGTACACAATTCGTGTACAGTCTAAATAATGCTCTGTGTATACTATTTTATGGTATAAAAAGACCAACCAGAAACCAAAGAATATACATCCTTTAGAAAACATAAAAGCAAAGGCTAAAAGAAAGAAAAAGACTCAGATAGGATCACATAATAAAACTTGGTGTGCTAAAAAACAACGTCTGAAACAAAGTGACACAGTAAAATTGGAAACAGAAGAATCAACAGAGATATACCTGGCAGATAGATACAAACCCAAAAAAAGCAGGGTCATCATAGCAGTAGGAGACAATGCTGAACACAAGTCAAAAAGTATCAAATATGGCAAAGAGTGGCATTTTGGAACAATGCTGATGATACACAATATAGATCTGATAGTCATGAATATCTATGCACCAAATAATAACAAAATAGTCTTAAAACAAAAATAAGAAATACAAGTGACATTATCAGTTAAGGTTCTTTGGCAATAAACAACAAAAACCAATTCTGGCTCATTTAAGACTAAAAAGAGTATGTTAAATCACATAGGTGAAGATTCTAGAGCCAGAACAGTTTCAAACCAGATTAGGACATCATCCTCAGGGGCTTGCTTGATGGTTCCTGACAACCTCCATTTCTCTCCTGAGGCAGCAGAGGGGGTAATCAGCTTCCTCAATAGCCCAAACAAGGGTTCAGATATTTAAACCTGGGTTTTGTGCTGACGTAGACACTGCAATTATGGGGGAAAAAATCATACACTGATGGTCATACACTTAGGCTCAGCTAACTTTTTCTGTGAAGAGTCAGAGAGTAAACCTTTTTGACGTTACAGAACCCATGATCTCTGTCACAGCTACTCACAACTACTCTGCTATTGTAGCATAAAAGCAGCCATATATAAATGAATGAACATGGCAGTATTACCATAAAACCTTATTTATGGACAATGAAACTGGAATTTTGTATGATTTTCACATATCATGAAATATTCTTCTCTTTTTTGACAGCCATTTAATGATGTGAAAACCTTTCTTAGCTCAAACTTAATGAGTGACATGCAGGATTTGGCCCATGGGTGGTAGTTTGCCAACTTCTGGTATAGGACACCCACAAAACCTGAGCACAGAAGACTGAGAGAAAAGGAGAAGTTGGCCCCTCAAAGCAAATTAGAGTAATGAGTGCAGAGCAGCAAACACAATAAATGATCACCCTAGTACCATGATGCTTTATACTTTTAGTCCCAAAGGGCTTACAGGGGTATTGCCCACAAAACTCAAATAATTCATCCTGATGCTAGAAGCATAACAAATGGCCCACCTCCAGCTCCTAACTCCTTTTCACCCACCATTATTATTGCCAGCAGGCAGAGCCTGTATGACTGTACTTCCTGTGGCATCAATCAAGTAAGCAAGTCACCAGTCAGAATAGCTCTGCACTTTCTGAATGTGGACCACTCGGTCAGTGCCTGGTTCCCAGTATTACTGACACCAAGAAATTACATAATTTGGAGAATATTCTGCATGTTCTTTCATTTTTTCCACAAGGAGCTAGTTATTGATGACCACCCGTTATTCTAGGCTCTAGGGAAAAGAACAAAAAGCAGAGGAAAAAAGGAGGTAAGAGCACCTGCTGTCATGAAGCTTATTAACTAATTAGAAGTAAATAGAGAAAACAAGTAAAACAGGGAAAGGAAGAGGGAATGTCAGGTGCCATTTTAAATAGGTAATCAAGGAAAGCCTACCATAAAATGACATTCAGGCAAAGATTTGAAAGAGAAGAGGGAGTGAGCTCTTCCAAAAATTCAGGGAAAGAGTATTTTAAGCAAAGAGACTACCAAGTGCAAAGCTCAAGGGGTAGGAGTGTAACTAGCATTTAAGGAGGTTAGGATGACTAGAACCCTGTGAATGAGGAGGCAAGTAAGAGAAGATGAAGTCAGAAAAGTAGCAGGACAGGAAGCACAAATCACAAAGACCTTGGAGGCCATGGTACTCTGATTTTTACTCTGAGGGTCCCATAGAAGTGTTCTGAGTAGACAAAACATGATTTGACTCACTCTCTTAAGCAATCATTTCGGCTCTTGTATCAAAGAATTTTGAGGGGCAAGGGCAGGAGACAGGAAGACCAGCTAGGAGGCTGCTGTAATCATGTAGGTGCCTCATCCCCCACTCTCAAGCAGAGAACATTCCACTGGTGGAACTATGACTCTGTCTTCAAGTCTCCAAGTGAAGCTTATGAGAAACTAAACCATCACACAGCTTTGCAGAACAAACGCTAATTGTAGCTAGCTCAGATATTCACCAACCCAAGCTGGCTCCTGTAAGCAGACATTATCGGGGGATCCCCAGCTGACAACCCCCAGCACTGCACAAAAAGAATTGAGAGAACAGCGCCATCCGTGACCTGTTGCCTAATTTTACCCTCAACCTCTGCAAATCCACTATTCCATTTATTCTAGAATATGTTTCGCCTGTGCTTTAGTTCAAAGGTCTCCTGCCAGCATTCACTTAAGCTCTCCACTCAGCCACTCACTGCTGGGCCTGGAGCAAGGTTAATCACCATGGGTTGTGTTTGGGTTAAGAGGTAGCAGAGATGCCACCAGTATATTCTCATCATGGGGAGTGTCCACTTCCTTACCCAGCAGGCACATGCCTTCTTTGAGCTAAATACTCTGAAAAAATATACGGACATTAACTTCAAGCTATTTTCTTTGACCTTGCAAGAGCCCTACAAGTTTTGTGGCAAGAAGGGAAAAGATAGCACCACCCCCTCCACCAGAATGTCCAAGCCACCGGTTCAGCAGCACCACCTTCAGGGATGCCCTGAGATGTGACTATCTAAGAGCCTTAAAGGGACCCGTTTTTGTATCCTCAACACCCATATAAATGCCAGAAAAGAGATGCTATTCTAGAGTAAGAGGATTCCAAGGTGGTAAAAAATGTTTGAATAATCCTGAGTCTCACAAGATAATGGCAGAAAGTCAGCCCCAATTTCCCCCAAAGGGCGAAGGTTTGAATGATGCTTCACTTCCTCTGAGAATTTAAGGGCCCTGAAGTTCCTGTTTACTGCCACCAGCTGCTCATCTGCCCTAAACCCTTGTTTTTAAGATGAGCTACAAAATAGTATCCTGGGGGAAAAGGGTAAAAAGTGCCAATGCCTATGCTCCTCCCCAGGCAGCTGACTCGGAAATCCCATGAGTGAGATGAGTGAGGTCCAGGCATCACTGGAGTGATTAAAATGTGCAGACAAGGTTGAGCACATCAAAACTCATGTATCCATTTCTTAAATTGGGGCAAAATCACTCAGGAAAATCCAAGGACAAAGCAACCTTTTTCTCTGAACCTAATTCAATAGAAAAGCAGCCCTGGGCCAAGGTCTGCTCTCCCTTTGGGAATGGGAGTTGAAGGCTACCAAAACTCCATTGCAGATTCAGAAGTACTTCCCTTTGCCTTTGCTCTCTAACACCACAGCCAAGACAAAGTTACAGATCCAGCATCCCCTGTATGCTTCCGGGGTGGGGGGGGGGGGGGCAGGGGACTGGTTCTGTTTCTCTATCTGCTTATTGACAAGCTGCCTTGTCATCGGTGAGCTTATAAATCCCTCTTCTTGGAACACTCCCCACTCACAGTACACTTCACTCCATTCTCTTCTGCACACAACTAAATTTGCTCAAGGCAATAAACCCTCCCTGCTTCAAAGAGATAATCTGTTTGCTACATAGCATTCTCTGCTCCTTGCTTGTACAGCACTCAGCACACAATGTTACATTCCTTTTCATCAAGTCTGAGACACCATCAATTAGGAGATACATTATTTCATAGAATACTAAGGAACAAAACAAGCTGTCAATAAAATTATAACAATGCTTTCTTGTAACTTAGAATTTTCATTTCATAAATATTGGAAGAATTCTTTTGGTGTAATTTGGAGTTTTATCAAAAAGCCACAGTTTTGGGGCGCCTGGGTGGCTCAGTGGGTTAAGCCGCTGCCTTCGGCTCAGGTCATGATCTCAGGGTCCTGGGATCGAGTCCCGCGTCAGTCTCTCTGCTCAGCAGGGAGCCTGCTTCCTCCTCTCTCTCTGCCTGTCTCTCTGTCTACTTGTAATCTCTCTCTGTTAAATAAATAAATAAAATCTTTAAAAAAAAAAAAAAAGCCACAGTTTTGTTAGCAATTCTTATTTAACCAGCTAATAGTCTCAACTTTTCCTATGTGGACATGCCATAGAAACTTAAGCAGCTGCTATTCCAACTCAGCAAAAGTTGCTTCCTTATTTTTTTTTTTCCAACAATACTTTCTGATATTCATGTTTGACACCCGAATGACAGCCCTGCATGATATATGACTTGGTCACATCAACTCCTTGTTGTTTTGAAATTTCTTTCATCTTTTCAAAGGGATTTGGCAATTTCTCCTTCCTTCAGTTGAATTGCTTGGTATGAGATTTTTGGTACTTCTCAGACTTTAATGTGCTTATGAATCACCTGAGGATCTTCTTAAAATTCAGGTTCTGACTCTGTGAGTCTGGATGAGGCCTGAGATTCTGCATTTCTCACCACTAGTTCCGAGGTGATGCTGATGGTCTCAGTCTGGAGACCTCACGTGTTATGGCAAAATGACAGGCAATCCTTTTCATGCATCTCGGTCCCAACACCTTACACAACTTATTCAGTTGGTATTTTCATTCCTTAGGATCCATCAAGCATCTTATTAATTTGCAAGGAAATAAGAAAGGGGGTCATCCTTCCAATGATAAATATTTTATTTCACTAATACCAAAGAAATACCCCCACTGAAGTGTTTCTAGCCTTTCTGCAAATGCAATAACTAAAGCTGAATTATAGTATCATCTTTAAAAACTTTATAAATGACAATTAGCTCAACCCATAGGAGTATCAACAATGTATATAATGGTGAAGAGAAGACTGTAAGAACAGCTGTGATCCAGTTTGTACATACACAAACCAAGACTACTTAAAACTACTGCTTTGCCAACAGCATTTGTGAGATGTCATCAATTAGAATGTGCAACTTGATTTCAAAGATACGCAACTGTGGAATGCCATGGATGCAGTAGTATAGTGGTCTATATTCTTGTCTCTTTTCCCCAAATGTATTGTCACCTGCATGCAGGAACTAGGAAAGCCTTTGTCCTAAGCCCAGAACTCAGTGTCAAGCACAAAGTAAGTGCATGCAGTGCAGATGTAGCCTTAACACTCTCTCAACAATGTCATTTTGGCTGGACTAGGTAGAGGTTGGTGACACACTTATTTGTAACACATATATCTGAAATGTTTTCTGGTCATGCCTATCCAGGGCTTACTGTGAGAAGACTGGGGACAACCATGTGCTTGTCAGCTAACCCTAGCCCAGGACAGTAGTGATGCCAAAAAGGCTGTGTGATTCTCTGAGATTCGGGTAACTATAATTTGCCTTTTCCTACATTATGACTGGTTTACTCCTTTAGTCCCCACTCTCCTGGCTGGTCTAGATTTCATTTCTCCTTTTTTTTCTAGGTGATGGTTCAAATCAAACAGAAACCTGGTGTCTCTATAGTATCATTCACTTGGACTTTTTAGTTCATGACCTTCTCAAAGATAAGTATGTAGTTTCCCACCTTCAAAAGAAAATGAGGGAAGAATTATGTTTAACATGTTACAAAGGCATTTCATGAAACAGCATGTTCATTAACACAGAAGTTAGAAATATATATTAATTAAATATTCTGAGGATATCATGCAAAATCTCAGTAGCTGTAGAAAATTAGATTTTTATGATCTGATTTTTTAGCTTCCAAACCATGATGCATAAGACAAATATTCAAATAAGAAAAGCCCTCCACTTAAAGCAATCTTACTGAAACAGAAACAGATATCTTATAGTCCAAAACATGAGAATTTAAATAAAGTCATTACATTTTCGAACCTGAAAGATCTTAGAAATCATCTTATCTGAATCTCTATATATTCATAGAGTTGAAATCTTTATAGGCCTTCCCATCTTCACAATTCTAATATTCTTTATAATTTTAACATTCTTTATTCAAATGGAAGTGTGAGAATGTTTAACACTGATTCACAACAAAAAACTTCTTTTTGTATATGCTTAAATCACAGCATTTTAAGTTAAATATTCCTCATTTCAAGCAAGAAAATGAAAAGGTAAGGGAAGCTTCTATCTGTATCCTCTGCCCCTATGTAATAGAACTCATTAAAAAAATGCAACTGGTGACCCTAACTAGGCAGATATACAGCCAATATTCTTACCACTAAAGGATACTAAAAGTAACATTACTAAATATCCATTATATCCATTGCATAAAGGATACTAAAAGTAAACCTGGGGAATGGAGAAATCAAAGACCAATACTATTTTTATGATAGGGTAATATGTCTGTAAGGGTTGAGGGAAATGCTTCTATAAGGAAAAATATCCTCAAATTTTAAGTTAACTTTTTCTAAGCCATAATTTCAAATTTCTTTCTTTAATTTATTTTTTAAAGATTTTATCTATTTACTTGATAGAGAGAGAGATCACAAGTAGGCAGAGAGGCAGGCAGAGAGAGATGGGGAAGCAGGCTCCCTGCTGAGCAGAGAGCCCAATGCAGGGCTTGATTCCAGGACCCTGAGATCATGAACTGAGCCTAAGGCAGAGGCTTAACCCACTAAGTCACCCAGGTGCCCCTCTTTCTTTTAATATTTATATTTGCTATAAAGAAAATTGAAGTTGTTTTAAAAAAAATCTTTACAGGAATCTGACTGCTTATGTCAAAAAATCTTCTGCACAAGTAGTTAGATCCAGCAGCAAGTTCCATCACTGATAATACTTTCAGTATTTCTTCATTCAGTATTCCCCAAGCAGATATTTATTGCATGCAAACCTCTTTTATACTTCTCTTGAATTATTCTGATATGTGCAAGAATGTGGAATATCAACCCAAGGTCTAAAAAGTGCGAATGTCCCTTTAAAAGTGTCTAATTTATGGATAAAGGAGCTTAGTTACTGAGGTTGGAAGGGGCCTGTGTTGTCTTTTCCTTTCCTTTCACATATAAATTATGTTAAGGAACCATTTTTCTGAAGTCCATACAATAGATATCCTTACAACAGTTGGCCCATACAACAGATGGCTACAAATGTCTATAAATTGCTTTGGCCCTAACTAAGCCCTGATTCTGTTACTCGCTTTCATGTCTAGCTGGAGCAGACTAGCAGATCTGAGTAAGCAGAAAACCAGGAAACAAAATGTTTTTCAATTCTTTTGCAGGAAGGACAAAAGTCAAACTCATACTCTGTAAAAACTGGAGCTTTGGTGACCTCTTGTGGGATCATTTATTAGTGGTTCATAATAAAGTAGTCCCAAAATGGAATCTAAGACAAGTTTTCTTTGTAAGTTCATTACACTGACAGGCCTACTAAGACCTAATGGGCCTGTTACAACCTAGAAATGTCTATACATACATAGTTATCAATGCTGTGATAATAACTGCATTTGGTTATATATTCAAGAGAGCTTATCTATATATAAACACACATTCAATATTTCATGGCCTTCTGCAAGGAATGAGATCACAAGGGAGTTTGGGAAGAGATAATGGATAATCAAAGCTAGACTACTAGGCATAGTAGGCTACTAGGCTCAATAAGTGAATTAATGGAAAAAATAAAGGATCATCTTCATACTTAGTAGTTAATATTACTATCATGAGGCCCTTAATGAGGCCACATAGCTGGCAAGGAAGTGGTGTTACTTTATAGCTCTACCCTGCCTCATTTGTATAGATTTGTATATTACAATTTGGTGCCTTGTAAAAAATACACGGAAATATATGACATATATTAACCGGTATGAATGAATGATTTCATAGAAAAAAAATTTAACTGGATTTTCCTTAAAAGAAATTTGTCTAAATTGGGGGGAAATATTCATTCAGGAGGAAAAAAAATGCATAATCATTGATGGTTTGGGAATATGTACCAACATAAACAGTACCTAGTTTAACAAGGTAAGCTTGTTAAAAGCATCAGAAAATAATGAACAGGAAAAATGTCTCGCTGTTTTGTTCTATAGCATTCAAATAAAACATGCATGTTGCGTCCCTTTAGTGTCTTTTGGTCCTTTTGCTATTCTGTATCACTTATGTAATAAATTACTTCCTTCATAGAGAGCATTGTAACAAGCAGAAATAGATTTCTGTGGATCCTTGCAATTAGAGTTAGGGAATATTGATTAGTCTCTTTGACCAATCTCTACTAAAGTAAACCAGCACTCCTTCTTCATTTGGTGTTTGGTGAGTCTGAATACCTCTCGAGAGACAACTAATGGAGGAGATAAAGCCATTAGCCCACACGTAGAAAAATATTCTAATACCACCCCGAGAAATATAATGTTGTACTTTGCTATTGAATGAAAAGTAAAACAACTAAAAGTGAATTGGATTGAAACATTAAGCAATCAGATCTAGGGTTGTGATGGTATGAGCATAACCACTTGGATATTCATTAGTGACATTTCATCAGAACATGTCTATTTTCCATATGCTCTGGAATATCACGTTTTAGAATTCCCTCTTAAAAGTGTTTCCTTAAGAATCAGATTTGTCTATAAATTTTTTATTAAGAAATCTGAAATATACATAAAATTCCTTTTTGGTTTTTCCTTTTAGCTCCATTTTAGTTTTTTATCTTTGAAATCCAGGCAGGCATCAGTCTTACGACTCTGAATGTATTAAGCGGGAATCTGAAATGTAAATATTTTAGAACATAGGCCAATAGAAATAAAGGCTATTGAATATACATTGAAAAACTAAGAACCAGCTTACCTGACATAGGAGTCCAGATAGATTTCCTGTGTTTATACTTGGTTCAAAGCTGATCATTTGTTTAGGATATTATACCTTGATTACAAACCACTGGAAACTCTACATGAAGCAATATTTTCTGAATTTCAACCTTGCAAGTGCCAGTCTGTTAATAATTACAGCTATGTTTTAGAATTAAGGTATAAGAAAAATAACAACTGATATCCCATTAATTCAAAGGATCTAAGAGACTGCTATAAACAACTGAAAACCCAAAAAGTAGACAACTGAGAAGAAAAGGAAAAATTCTTAAAAACATACAACTTACAAAAACTGAATCAGGAAGAAAATTTTTTAAAAAGCTAAAGAGACCAGCTATTAGTATGAAGACTGAATCATCAATCAAAAATCTCCCAACAGAAAAAAGCCCAGAACCAGATGGCTCCACTGGTGAATTTCACCAAACATTTGAATTAATACCAATCCTTCTCTAACTCTTCCAAAAATCAAAGAGGAGGGAACACTCCCAAACTCATTTTACTACAACATTATCCTGACACCAAAACCAGAAAAGGACACAAATTGGGGAGGGGGGGGGATACAAAATAAAAATACACAACAATAACAACAGAAGACTCACAGCTATAAGCCAATATTCCTGATGAATACAGAGGCAAAAATATTCTCAGTAAAAACTAGCAAACAGAATTCAGCAGCACATT
This sequence comes from Mustela nivalis, assembly GCF_964662115.1. Taxonomy (NCBI): domain Eukaryota; kingdom Metazoa; phylum Chordata; class Mammalia; order Carnivora; family Mustelidae; genus Mustela; species Mustela nivalis. The sequence goes on from NC_139024.1 coordinate 65,232,329, forward strand.
AAAAGAATCATTCACCACAATTAAGTGGGATTTATCCCTGAGATGCAAGCATGGTTCATCATATTCAAATCAATGCAATGCATCATGTTAGTAGAATGAAAGAAAAGACTATGCTCACCTCAACAAATGCAGGAAAAGTATAGGTTAAATTCAACATCTACTCATGATAAAAACTCTTAACAAATTAGGCATAGAAGGGACATATCTCAGTCTAATAAAGACAAGCCCACAGCTAACATCACACTCAATAGTGAAAGGATGAAAGTTTTTCCCTCTAAAATCAGGAACAAGCTAAGGGTGCCCACTATTATCACTACTATTCAACATAGTCCTGGATGTCTTAGCTGAGCAGTCAGGCAAGCAAAAGAAATAAAAGTTATTAGAATTGGATAGGAGGAAATAAAATTGTTTTTATTTGCAGATGATATGATTTTATCATTTAGGAGAAAATCCTAAAGACTCAACCAAAAAACTGTGAAATCTAATCAATGAATTTGGTAAGGTTGTAGAATACCCTATGAATATACAAAATCAGCAACATTTCTATACACTAAAAACAAAAAATTTTGGAAGAGAAACAGATCCCATTTGTACTAACATCAAAAATAATAAAATTGGGGGGAATAAATTTAACTAAGGAGTTAGAATATCTGTACAGTGCAAAGCAAAAGACATTGGTGAAAGAAATTGAGGAAGACACAAATAAGGGAAAAGTATTTCGTATCCATGGGTTGGAAGAATTAATATTGTTAAAATGTCAATATTACTGAAAGCCATCTATAAATTCAGTGAAATCCTTATCAAGATTTCAATGGCATTTTTTTTTACAGAAGTAGAAAAAACAAATAGCAAAAAAAAAAAAAAATCCTTAAAAAGAACAACACAGGACATAAGACATTTCCTAACATCAAGCTATCCTATAAAACTATAGCTATCAAAACAGTATGGTACTGGTATAAAAACAAGCAGAACAACAGACCAGAACTAAGGGCAGAGAAATAAATCCAAGCATATATGGTCAACAAATATTTGACAAGGGAGCCAAGAATCCTAGATGGGGAAAAGACAGTCTCTTTGGTAACTGGAGTTGGGATAATTGGATATTCACATGTAAAAGAATAAAACTGGACCCATATCTTACAACCTCTCACAAAAATTAACTCAAAATGGATTAAATACAAACATAAGATTTGAAACCATGAAACTCCTAGAAGAAGCAAGAAGGAGCAAGAAGAAGCTCCTTGACATGGGTTTTTGCATTCCACCTCAAACACTTTATTTCTATTCCCACATTTTCTTCCTTAGTCTCCCTGTAGAGATGAGCAATATTTCATCATGTTGATGTAACATCATTTATTAATCATTTGTTTTATGGTAATAGGAGTCTATTGTAATTCATTTGCTATCAAATACAAAGCTGTAATGCTGCACTATAAAAGTTTTGGAAGGCTTTATTACTTACCAATAGTTTGTGCTGTATCTCTTTTGAAATAGTTTGGGAGCTCTCAGGGACCCAGCGAAAAAAGAAGATGGTGCATTCCAAAGGGTTTTACTCAAGACAGTTAAATGAAAGGATTGTTTACCAATGCATGGGTAGGATTAAATGTACCAGCAAGGATAGGTTAAGTACACAGAGGCTAGCAAAAGTAAGACACCATCACCAAGCCATTAAACCTGAAGTGAAAAGACAGGGAGCCAGGTAAGAAGTGGTACTGTGGACACAGGACACAGCGATGAGCTGTAGGATTGGAGGAAAATAGCCATGGCTAGGACTATGATGTCTGGGAAGGGTGGGATAAATACTCCTAGCTTTCCTCCTGCCTTCCCATCGCCTGCCATGTGGCCGATTGGCTGAACCAACTGGAAGCCAGGGAAGGGTTGTGGGTGTAGAGAAGGTACCCGGTGGTATAGAGGTCAGTCTCCTGGGGCACAGAGAATATATCTACCTGGGGAGGTGGGATGGTAGACAGAAAATAACTAGTGTAGAAGGCCCATATTTTATTAATTTAAAAGTTGAAGAAGCACAATATTCAAATATTTAAAATTTCAATTTTTTTTCTCAGCACTCTCTGCCCCCTTTCCTGTATTATTTTACTCCATAGGACTACTGTCCTTTAACATATTTTACAATGCAATACTTTATTTTGGTTATTTTCTACCTCTCTCACAAGAAAGCAAGCTCTTTGAAGGCAAGAATTTTGCCTGTTTTTGCCACTGCTGTGACATCATTATATATTTGTTTAATGAATGAATATGTTAAGGGTCCCTAGCAAACCAGAGAAGAAATCTTTATACAGGACTCTATAAAAATATAAATAACTGAAGATATATTTACTCTGAATGTTTAAATGTTGTAATGTGGTTTTTCAAAGCAAAGAACATAGGCTTTAAATGATTTTCAAATGTTCCATAACACTCACAATAAATAAGAGGAACTCAAATTTAATACAGCATATAAAAATATCTCTAATAATGCTTATTTACTAATGTGCATTAGTAAAATGAATATAGTGCTTTCTTACTTAAAACTAATAGCATTAATATAATGGGATGCCAAAAGATGTAAAATAAGCAAATGCTTTATGCAAGTTAATTGTCCTTTAGAACAGTTTATCTATGAATTCGAAGTCAGGACACTAAACCACACTTTTAACCCTGTTGCTTTTCTGTGTAAACTTAGAGCTGCTGTTTACTCATATTCTGGGATCTTAAGATCCCAGCACGAAGCAGATGTGTAATGCATATTTAGTCCCTACTATGTGATAATCACTGTAGCAGCACCACATATATAAATTATGGCAGACCGACATTAACTGATATGTTTCCCCTTTACTCCCTATCCCCACCCCTTACCCCAGACACTAGAATTTAAACTCCGTAACAATAAAGACCTCGTTTTTCTTGTTCACCACTGTATTTCTGACTACTGCACTAAAACTTGGCACATAGTAGATGCTCATTAAATGTTTTTTGGAATGAATGTTTGTACTCCTCAGCAGTAAATATTAGAGCAAAGAATAGTTCCTTATAGGCCAAAAGTTATAGTTCCTTATAGGCCATTTTGTTTTTATAAGAATAGCAGTAGATGGTCTTTCTTTTCAATGAGCTTACAAGGAAGATAAGACATCCTTGTGTAAGAGACACAAGCAAAATGTTATTGGAGCAAAGGAAGCTGACTTAGCTTACTTAGCTCAGGATGCCCAACTCTCCACCTGGGAGCTATTTGTCCTTAGGCACAAACCTTTCCTTACAGTATCAGCTTCATTGACATTAAAATCAAGTCATAATAGCACACACTTCATAGGGCTCTTGGGAGAATTAAATGAAATAAAGTATATAACGAGCTTAGCAAAATATCAACAGATAACAAGAATTCACTAAACGCCAATTGTTCATGCTTATAGTTCCTACTAAAAAGTTCTGTGATTTAATTAAGTGCTATAAAGTGTGTTTTACATAAAGTTGAAAAAATATTTCCTGGTATTACCTCTGGTAATTACAGTTCATTCTTATTTAGCTAATTAGTTTTATTGGACCTGCATCTGAACTTCACGGCCTATGCCTCACCTCAACGAACAAGAAAATTACTATTCATGAATTAACATTATTGAATAAATGTGACTATATAGGAAAGAGCAACTTTCTTAACCAACTTCTAATCATCTGTATTATGGGGAAACAGATCTTTTATTAAAAATGGAGATGGGTTTTGTTTTTTAATCCATTCTGATACCCTGTGTCTTTTGACAGGGGCATTTCGCCCATTAACATTCAGGGTAACTATTGAGAGATATGAATTTAGTGCCATTGTATTGCCTGTAAGGTGACTGTTACTGTATATGGTCTCTGTTCCTTTCTGATCTACCACTTGTAGGCTCTCTCTTTGCTTAGAGGACCCCTTTCAATATTTCCTGTAGAACTGGTTTGGTATTTGCAAATTCTTTCAGTTTTTGTTTGTCCTGGAAGCTTTTAATCTCTCCTTCTATTTTCAATGATAGCCTAGCTGGATATAGTATTCTTGGCTGCATGTTTTTCTCGTTTAGTGCTCTGAAAATATCATGCCAGCTCTTTCTGGCCTGCCAGGTCTCTGTGGATAAGTCAGCTGCCAATCCTTTTACCATTGTATGTTACAGACTTCTTTTCCTGGGCTGCTTTCAGGATTTTCTCTTTGTCACTGAGACTTGTGAATTTTACTATTAGGTGACGGGGTGTGGGCCTATTCTTATTGATTTTGAGGGGCGTTCTCTGAACCTCCTGAATTTTGATGCTCGTTCCCTTTGCCATATTAGGGAAATTCTCCCCAATAATTCTCTCCAGTATACCTTCTGCTCCCCTCTCTCTTTCTTCTTCTTCTGGAATCCCAAATATTCTAATGTTGTTGCGTCTTATGGTGTCACTTAATTCTCGAATTTTCCCCTCGTGGTCCAGTAGCTGTTTGTCCCTCTTTTGCTCAGCTTCTTTATTCTCTGTCATTTGGTTTTCTATATCACTAATTCTTTCTTCTGCCTCATTTATCCTAGCAGTGAGAGCCTCCATTTTTTATTGCACCTCATTAATAGCTTTTTTGATTTCAACTTGGTTAGATTTTAGTTCTTTTATTTCTCCAGAAAGGGCTTTTATATCTCTCGAGAGGGTTTCTCTAATATCTTCCATGCCTTTTTCGAGCCCGGCTAGAACCTTGAGAATTGTCATTCTGAACTCTAGATCTGACATATTACCAATGTCTGTATTGATTAGGTCCCTAGCCTTCGGTACTGCCTCTTGTTCTTTTTTTTGTGTTGAATTTTTCCGTCTTGTCATTTTGTCCAGATAAGAGTATATGAAGGGGCAAGTAAAATACTAAAAGGGTGGCAACAACCCCAGGAAAATGTGCTTTAACCAAATTAGAAGAGATCCAAAATCGTGAGGGGGGGGGAAAGGGGATAAAAAGAGGTTCAAAAAGGAAGAAAGAAAAAAAAAGAAAAAAAAAGAATTAAAAAAAAAAGAAAACACCTAAGAAAAATGTAAAAAAGAAAATATATATATATTAGATAAACTAGTAAAAAATCATTAAAAAAGAAAAAGGTAACAGTTAAAAAAAGAAAAAAAAATTTTACCCGAAGGCGAGAAAAAAAAAAACAAAAAATGAAAAAGAAAAAAATTAAATTAACTGCAAGACTAAAAAAAATCACAGGGAAAAAGCCATGAGTTCCGTGCTTGGCTTTCTCCTCCTCTGGAATTCTGCTGCTCTCCTTGGTATTGAAACCGCACTCCTTGGTTGGTGAACTTGGTCTTGGCTAGATTTCTTGTTGATCTTCTGGGGGAGGGGCCTGTTGTAGTGATTCTCAAGTGTCTTTGCCCCAGGCGGAATTACACCGCCCTTACCCGGGGCCGGGGTGAGTAATCCGCTTGGGTTTGCTTTCAGGAGCTTTTGTTCCCTGAGCGCTTTCCGTAGAGTTCCAGAGGACGGGAATACAAATGGCGGCCTCCTGGTCTCTGGCCCGGAGGAGCCGAGAGCCCAGGGCCGCACTCCTCCAAGCCCGAAGACACCTCCAGATTTAAAGTGAGGGGGTGGAAAAGAATTTACCATGCTAATGGACATCAGAAGAAAGCAGGAGTGGCACTCCTTATATCAGATCAATTAGATTTTAATCCAAAGACTATAATAAGAGATGAGGAAGGACACTATATCATACTCAAAGGGTCTGTCCAACAAGAAGATTTAACAATTTTAAATATCTATGCCCCCAACGTGGGAGCAGCCAAGTATATAAACCAATTAATAACAAAATCAAAGAAACACATCAACAATAATACAATAATAGTAGGGGACTTTAACACTCCCCTCACTGAAATGGACAGATCATCCAAGCAAAAGATCAGCAAGGAAATAAAGGCCTTAAACGACACACTGGATCAGATGAACATCACAGATATATTCAGAATATTTCATCCCAAAGCAACAGAATACACATTCTTCTCTAGTGCACATGGAACATTCTCCAGAATAGATCATATCCTCGGTCCTAAATCAGGACTCAACCGGTATCAAAAGATTGGGATCATTCCCTGCATATTTTCAGACCACAATGCTCTAAAGCTAGAACTCAACCACAAAAGGAAGTTTGGAAAGAACCCAAATACATGGAGAATAAACAGCATCCTTCTAAAGAATGAATGGGTCAACCGGGAAATTAAAGAAGAATTGAAAAAAATCATGGAAAAAAATGATAATGAAAATACAATGGTTCAAAAATCTGTGGGACACAACAAAGGCAGTCCTGAGAGGAAAATATATAGCGGTACAGGCCTTTCTCAAGAAACAAGAAAGGTCTCAGGTACACAACCTAAGCCTACACCTAAAGGAGCTGGAGAAAGAACAAGAAAGAAACCCTAAGCCCAGCAGAAGAGAAATCATAAAGATCAGAGCAGAAATCAATGAAATAAAAACCAAAAAAAAAAAAAAAATAGAACAAATCAACGAAACTAGGAGCTGGTTCTTTGAAAGAATTAATAAAATTGATAAACCCCTGGCCCGACTTATCAAAAAGAAAAGAGAAAGGACCCAAATAAATAAAATCATGAATGAAAGAGGAGAGATCACAACTAACACCAAAGAAATACAAACTATTATAAAAACATACTATGAGCAACTCTACACCAATAAATTTGACAATCTGGAAGAAATGGATGCATTCCTAGAAACATATAAACTACCACAACTGAACCAGGAAGAAATAGAAAGCCTGAACAGACCCATAACCAGTAAAGAGATTGAAACAGTCATTAAAAATCTCCAAACAAACAAAAGCCCAGGGCCAGACGGCTTCCCGGGGGAATTCTACCAAATATTTAAAGAAGAACTAATTCCTATTCTCCTGAAACTGTTCCAAAAAATAGAAATGGAAGGAAAACTTCCAAACTCATTTTATGAGGCCAGCATCACCTTGATCCCAAAACCAGACAAGGATCGCACCAAAAAAGAGAGCTATAGACCGATATCCTTGATGAACACAGATGCGAAAATACTCAACAAAATACTAACCAATAGGATTCAACAGTACATTAAAAAGATTATTCACCATGACCAAGTGGGATTTATTCCAGGGCTACAAGGTTGGTTCAACATCCGCAAATCAGTCAATGTGATACAACACATCAATAAAAGAAAGAACAAGAACCATATCATACTCTCAATAGATGCTGAAAAAGCATTTGACAAAGTACAGCATCCCTTCCTGATCAAAACTCTTCAAAGTGTACGGATAGAGGGCACATACCTCAATATCATCAAAGCCATCTATGAAAAACCCACCGCAAATATCATTCTCAATGGAGAAAAACTGAAAGCTTTTCCGCTAAGGTCAGGAACACGGCAGGGATGTCCATTATCACCACTGCTATTCAACATAGTACTAGAGGTCCTAGCCTCAGCAATCAGACAACAAAAGGAAATTAAAGGCATCCAAATCGGCAAAGAAGAAGTCAAATTATCACTCTTCGCAGATGATATGATACTATATGTGGAAAACCCAAAAGACTCCACTCCAAAACTGCTAGAACTTATACAGGAATTCAGTAAAGTGTCAGGATATAAAATAAATGCACAGAAATCAGTTGCATTTCTCTACACCAACAGCAAGAAAGAAGAAAGAGAAATTAAGGGTCAATCCCATTTACAATTGCATCCAAAACCATAAGATACCTAGGAATAAACCTAACCAAAGAGACACAGAATCTATACTCAGAAAACTATAAAGTACTCATGAAAGAAATTGAGGAAGACACAAAGAAATGGAAAAATGTTCCATGCTCCTGGATTGGAAGAATAAATATTGTGAAAATGTCTATGCTACCTAAAGCAATATACACATTTAATGCAATTCCTATCAAAGTACCATCCATCTTTTTCAAAGAAATGGAACAAATAATGCTAAAATTTATATGGAACCAGAAAAGACCTCGAATAGCCAAAAGGATATTGAAAAAGAAAGCCAACATTGGTGGCATCACAGTTCCGGACTTCAAGCTCTATTACAAAGCTGTCATCATCAAGACAGCATGGTACTGGCACAAAAACAGACACATAGATCAATGGAACAGAATAGAGAGCCCAGAAATAGACCCTCAACTCTATGGCCAACTAATCTTCGACAAAGCAGGAAAGAATGTCCAATGGAAAAAAGACAGCCTCTTCAATAAATGGTGCTGGGAAAATTGGACAGCCACATGCAGAAAAGAAATTGGACCATTTCCTTACACCACACACAAAAATAGACTCAAAATGGATGAAGGACCTCAATGTGCGAAAGGAATCCATCAAAATCCTTGAGGAGAACTCAGGCAGCAACCTCTTCGACCTCTGCTGCAGCAACATCTTCCTAGGAACAACGCAAAAGGCAAGGGAAGCAAGGGCAAAAATGAACTATTGGGATTTCATCAAGATCAAAAGCTTTTGCACAGCAAAGGAAACAGTTAACAAAATCAAAAGACAACTGACAGAATGGGAGAAGATATTTGCAAACGACATATCAGATAAAGGACTAGTGTCCAGAATCTATAAAGAACTTAGCAAACTCAACACCCAAAGAACAAATAATCCAATCAAGAAATGGGCAGAGGACATGAACAGACATTTCTGGAAAGAAGACATCCAGATGGCTAACAGACACATGAAAAAGTGCTCCATATCACTTGGCATCAGGGAAATACAAATCAAAACCACAATGAGATATCACCTCACACCAGTCAGAATGGCTAAAATCAACAAGTCAGGAAATGACAGATGCTGGCGAGGATGGGGAGAAAGAGGAACCCTCCTCCACTGTTGGTGGGAATGCAAGCTGGTGCAGCCACTCTGGAAAACAGCATGGAGGTTCCTCAAAATGTTGAAAATAGAACTGCCCTATGACCCAGCAATTGCACTATTGGGTATTTACCCTAAAGATACAAACGTAGTGATCCAAAGGGGCACGTGCACCTGAATGTTTATAGCAGCAATGTCCACAATAGCCAAACTATGGAAAGAACCTAGATGTCCATCAACAGATGAATGGATCAAGAAGATGTGGTATATATACACAATGGAATACTATGCAGCCATCAAAAGAAATGAAATCTTGCCATTTGCGACAACATGGATGGAACTAGAGCGTATCATGCTTAGCGAAATAAGTCAAGCAGAGAAAGACAACTATCATATGATCTCCCTGATATGAGGAAGTGGTGATGCAACATGGGGGCTTAAGTGGGTAGGAGAAGAATAAATGAAACAAGATGGGATTGGTAGGGAGACAAACCATAAGTGACTCTTAATCTCACAAAACAAACTGAGGGTTGCTGGGGGGAGGGGGTTTGGGAGAAGGGGGTGGGATTATGGACACTGGGGAGGGTATGTGCTTTGGTGAGTGCTGTGAAGTGTGTAAACCTGGTGATTCACAGACCTGTACCCCTGGGGATAAAAATATATGTTTATAAAAAATAAAAAATTAATTAAAAAAATGGAGAATTGTTAATCAAACTAGGAACCTCTGCTAATCTGTGGAAGTTATCCATGAGAGTTTAGCTCACTCATCTGTAGAAATGTCATTTGTGTAATATTATCTACCACTTACTTCTGACATTATTCAAGACTATATGCCTTCTTCCAGAAGGTACCTGTGCTTTGATCTGTAAAATACTATCTTTTTTTTTTAAGATTTATTCATTTATTTGATAGACAGAGATCACAAGTAGTCAGAGAGGCAGGCAGGGAAAGAGGAGGAAGCAGGTTCCCCGCTGAGCAGAGAGCCCATTGCGGGGCTCTATCCCAGGACCCTGGGATCATGACCTGAGCCGAAGGCAGAGGCTTTAACCCACTGAGCCACCCAGGCGCCCCTAAAATACTATCTTTAACCACAAGTGCCTCGGCCAGCAAGTCTTATAGAGCAAAGTACCATCAGAAATAGTCAGAATTATCTAAATACTGAATCATTTATTAGTAGTTGAGCAAGATTATTTCCTGGACAGTTAGTCATGCAGGTTTTTAGGTTCACAGATGTAATATTTTTATGTATAAAGTCAAAGACTGATATTTCTAATTCAAACATCACACAGATATGAAGAGACTACATCCAACATTTCAACCTATTTTTCACTAGTAAGTATTTGAAAAACAAAAGCCCCCAAATCCTAATTTTTCAAGCATGTAATTAAAATTTAGCATGAGAGGGTGCCTGGGTGGCTCAGTCATTAAGCTCTGCCTTTGGCTAAGATCATACTCCCAGGGTCCTGGGATCCAGCCCCACGGTGGACTCCCTGCTCAGCGGGAAGCCTGCTTCTCCCTCTCCCACTTCCCCTGCTTGTGTTCCCTCTCTCACTGTCTCCCTCTGTCAAATAAATAAACAAATCTTTAAAAAAAAATTAAAAATACAATTCAACCCTCCTACACTGTTGGTGGGAATGCAAGTTGGTGCAGCCACTCTGGAAAACAGTGTGGAGATTCCTCAAGAAATTAAAAATAGAGCTTCCCTATGACCCTGCAATTGCACTCCTGGGTGTTTACCCCAAAGATACAGATGTAGTGAAAAGAAGGGCCATCTGTACCCCCAATGTTTATAGCAGCAATGGCCACAGTTGTCTAACTGGAAAGAACCAAGATGCCCTTCAACAGACGAATGGATAAGGAAGATGTGGTCCATATACACTATGGAGTATTATGCCTCTATCAGAAAGGAGGAATACCCAACTTTTGTAGCAACATGGACGGGACTGGAAGAGATTATGCTGAATGAAATAAGTCAGGCAGAGAGAGTAAATTATCATATGGTTTCACTTATTTGTGGAGCATAACAAATAGCATGGTGGACAAGGGGAGATGGAGAGGAGAAGGGAGTTGAGGGAAATTGGAAGGGGAGGTGAACCATGAGAGACTATGGACTCTGAAAAACAATCTGAGAGTTTTGAAGGGGTGAGGGGTGGGAGGTTGGGGGAACCAGGTGGTGGGTATTAGAGAGGGCACGGATTGCATGGAGCACTGGGTGTGGTGCAAAAACAATGAATACTGTTACGCTGAAAAAATAAATTAATTAAAAAAAATACAATTCAATATGAGAAGCCTTCCGAAAGAAGATTGATAGTGACATACTTTGCTGAGTTTTTATGATTACACACACAAATTCTGTCTCTGCATTTATCTCCTTTACAACAAGGGTATTAGAATTTGTAAATATGTGCTACAACTGTTAGAACTCTGGAACAATATTGTAATCTGAAAAGTCAATGCTGATTTATTCCAGACATCATTTGACAGAAATGGTGCATCAAAAAGAAGTCAAATATTGAGATTTTTATTGTAAATTAAGTACACATACACTTTCAAAGAAAAAGAGTAGGGAAAGAGAGCATCTTTAAATGTCTTCAAGAGTAATGCCAAGACATTCTGAACTGGCCATGTCACAGGTTAGCAAAAGAATATGTAACTTAACTACCATCTTCACATATACATGCTATAGTTTTTAGAGACAGTTTTCACTTGGGCCTATTTATTCAGACAGTATTATATTCCCAACAATAATAATGTTTATTTCTTTATCCCGTTTAAATCAGGCTTAAGCAACCAGCTGTGTAGCATGTTGAATTTTTAAGAAACAAAGTCAGTCCGGTTTCATGAGTTTGGGCTTTTTATTCCATATTTGAATTTATTTTTCCTAGAAAGGAAAAATAGTTATAGCAGTACCTGGTATGGTACCATGAACATAGCAGACGTTTAGTAAATACTTATTACTGTTGAAGTTAAAAGAAACACTGATCTGCACTCTGCATGATATGTTGAAAAGAACCATATTGCTTGCAAAAAGCATAAACATTTGGTGTGGCATATGAATCTTGGGCAACTTTTTAAATGATTATTTTGCAGGTGGTCTAATCTACTACAGAAAGGATAAAATGTTACCTACAACTATGATTAAGAGTCATTAAAGTGTAAAGAACTGTTTAGAAAAGCAGACTTTACAGAATGCTGAAAAGTCTTACTCTTTGTATTGTGATCTGATGGCCTTTGCAGCATTTGAATTCAGAAGAGAACCCCAGCTGCAGACCAGCAGGTTAGAAGGAGGGAAACCAAATGGGGACAGAGCCAGCCTGATGGCTATGACTCTAAAGTTTGCCCCAATTTCAGCTTCTAAAGGGACATACAGAACTTGAATCCAGGCCAGCTTAATGTTGATAGTCATCATCTTAAATATGGCAGGTGAGAGCCTGTCACCAAAAATTGGTTAAGTGGGAAATACTATTATCCAATGGATGGCAGTTTTGTGTTCGGAGAGGGAGTGGTTGTCTGGGTTATAGGAGAGCCTTAGTCAGTGTCCCGCAGACGAGAGAACACTGGGATAGGATCCAGATCCCCCAGAGAGAAGGGCTGGCAAGACGAGTCAGACCCAGACAGCTTGGCCAGGGCTTGGGCCTGGAATCCATTACCAGCAGAAAATGAAGTCCAAACACAGAATAGAGGAAAGAGCCTAGGCATACAGTAGGGCTGGAATTGGGACTAAGGAGCTTAATACTGGTGGCCACAGTGTCGTTTATACAGGCTCACTCAGCAGCAAGCGTAGGGCAATAGGTAAGGTCCAGACACTGTTTCTTGATGGGAATGAAATTCCTGACAACCTGTCAAGCTTGAGTCTCATTGAGTAACAATTTGATGATACTGTGTCTACAGGTTAATGTTAAAATCATATTTGCTTCTTGGGCATGGCTATACAAGAAATGTCAGTTTGAAGTGTTTGATTTTTATTTTGGAATAAACTGAAATAAACCCAAACTTAATTAAAATTGACCATTCACTTCTATACTAGAAAGTCAGCTCCACAAAATTCCTCTCTGTCTCTGTTCACTGAAATACACCATATGCCTAACTGGTACTCAGCTAACATTCAATAGGCATTTGTCAAGTTAAAGAATGAATTAGCCAAATACTAAGTGCCATCGCATGATCTGAAAGCTTCAGTGCATGCCCTGACAGAGACCCTTCGCTCCTGTAGCAGCACAGCTGAAACTGCTGACAATCAAGCACAGAACTTTATACTGGACTGACTGAACTACAATGCAGGTTGAACTCCCAGCTTCAGGGGGGTGTCTACTGTTAAAGTGAGGGTACTAACTGGGAAAGGACGGGATCCTGAAAGTTGGAATGTAGGAAGATTCTGATGATGCTGGGGCCATTGAGCCCCTAATACAAATGAGTCTTCTTTGACAGGGGAAGCTGACCCTCCGCCCAAAATAAATGAGGTCACTTCCAGGAGAAGAGAACCCTCCACCCCTGCAGGAGGGGATTAATCCTGACTGAGAAAACTGTCATGGCCTCTCCTGAGGCACTTGCCATGCAAGACATAGCTTAGTCTCCTCAGGACCAACCACTACTACCCTTCTTGCTCCAGATCTAATACCTGACTCAAACCTCAAAAGGTCCCTAAAACTGAGGTACAAAGTGTGACCCATAAAAGGTGTGCTACACTCCTGCAAAATATTTAAACATTCTAATTTGTATTAACAGAAATAGGGAAAACATGTATGGAAATGTATATTGAGGACGTGGGATAATAGTGGAAGAAACATAAACTGGATCAGCTTGAATTGATTAATTATGGGTTCACTAAGCAGAAATTCAGTATTGAATGTTACAACTTGGGGAGTTTCTTTGGTTGGTTGGCTGAAACACAGACCAAATGGCAGCCCATAGTGAGCAAAGTGGAAATGCTGGACATGCCTTAGTTTAATGTAGAAGAAGGGTCTCAAAGATTAGGTTAGAGTGGACTTATCTTTTAAGACCTACTCACTCACTCACTCCAGAATACATACCTTTCATCAAGACTATGAGAAACAAATTTGTGAGGACAGCCCCAGCATCCTTGAAGAGCTGTGATCACTCTTCTCTGGAGACTAATCCTTAACAGTGGGGACGGTGGTCACTGAATTGGGAAACCTAAATGTACAAGAGTAAGTGGATCCTGGTGGGGGAGGGGTGAAATGAGCACACTCAACTATCAAAGGCAATGTGGTCATGGTTACTGCAAGAGAGCAGAGTCAAAGTGATAGTCAGACTAGTCCAACTCACACAGTCGTATGACACTGGCTAGTTCATCAGGGTGTTCCTAGAAGTGAAATAAATAGACAGCCTACTAAATTCTTACATGATCATTATAAACAAAAAAGTTCTAAATCAACTGAACAAAAGTTTAAGTAAAATCATAAAAACAGAGAAACATGGTCTCTCAATTATTTCCCAGACTTGAGCGAGTGTACAGTCCCAGAATCCCTTGAATGAAAGAGAGACCAAATCTCCTTAAAGAAGGACCCCACTATATGCCAAAAATGTATACTATTAATGTTTCCCCCAGTCTTTCCTACAGGGATCTAGGGCTCTTTACTAGAGGATCTGTGCCTAGGGAAAAGGAAATAATCAGATTTTCCAGGGGTTACTGGATACTGGCTCTGAACTGACACATATGCCAGGAGACCCAAAATATCACTGGGATCACTAGCCAGAGTAAGGACTTATAAAATTCAGGTGGTCAGTGGAGTTTCAGCTCAGGTCCACCTCAAAGTAGGTCCAGTGGGTCAACTAAATCCAGTGGGCCAACCAAAATAACCCAGTTTTGGAACTCATAATTAGAAGAGACATACTCAACAGCTGGCAGAATTCCCATGTTAGTTTCTTGACTTGTAGAGTTCAGGTTGTTATGGTGGGAAAGGCCAAGGGAAGCCACTAGAACTGCCTCTACCTAAGAAAATAGTAAACCAACAGCAACACATTCCTAGAGGGATTGCAGAAGTCAGTCCTACCACCAAGGATTTTTAAAAACGCAGAGATGATGAGTACCATCACATCCTCTTCAAAATGCCTATTTGACTTGTACAAAAAATGGATAGAGCCTGGAGAACAACAGTGGACTACTCTAAGTTTAAGGATGTGGTGACTTCAATTGCAGCTGCTATACCAGATGTGGTTTCACTGTTTGAGCAAATTAACACATCCCCTAGTACCTAATGTGTAGCACTTGATCTGGCAAAAGCCTTTTTCTCCATCCCCATCACTTAAGGTCCACCAACAGTAGTTTGCTTTCAGCTGGCAAAGCCAGAGAGACCTTCACTATTCTACCTCAGGAGTCTATCAACTCTCCAGCCCTAAGTCATAATTTAGTTCAGAGAGATCTTGATCACCTTCCCCTCCACAAGACATCACAATAGTCTATTACACTGATGACATTAGACTGATTAGATCGAGCAAGCTGTACTCTAAACTGATTGGGAAGACATTTGTGTGTCAGTGTGTAAGAAATAAATCTGACAAAAATCGAGGAGTCCAGTGGTGTGGGGCATGTCAAAATACCCCTTCCAATATGAAAAATAAGCTATTGAATGATGTCCCTCCTACAGTCAGAAAAAGAGGCATGACATTTAAAGGTCCTCTTCAGGTTTGGAGGCAACATATCCCTCATTAGGGCATGCTACTCCAACCCATTTACCAAGTATACTGAAGAGCTGCTAGTTTTGAGTGGTGCCCAGAATAAAAGAAGGCTCTGCGACAGGTCCAGGCTGCCACGCAAGCCGCTCTGTTCCTTGGGCCATTTGATCTGGCAGATAGAGATCCTGTTTGAAGCCTCTGGCAGACCCCAATCAGCAAATCGCATCGTAGGCTCTAGCGTTTTCAGAAAAAGCCCTGCCATCTTCCACAGATAACTACTCTCTTTTAAGAAATGCTCTCGGATTTGTACAGGGACTTTTAAGAGACTGAATGCTTAATCATGGGCCACCAGTTTACCAAGCAACCCTATTGCCCATCATGAGATGGATGCTATATCTTCCTCATCAAGCCATAGGGTTGGTGTACACAGGACTCTATCATCAAAAGGAACGCCTATATACATGACTGAGTCCAAGCAGGCTCTGTGGCATAAATAGGTTATATGAAAAAGCAGCTCAAATGCCATGGTCCTTACTCCTGCTATACTACTTTCTCCCTCCCAGGTTGTACCCATGGCCTCACAAGGAATTTCCTATGATCAAATGACAGAGGAAGAGAAGACTCAGGTCTTTTTTTACAGACGATTCTGCACAATATGCAGGCGCCACCAAAAAGTGGATAGGAGGAACACTACACCCCCTTTCTGGGAAATCCTTGAAGGACAGTTGTAAAGGCAAATCTTCCTAGTGAACAAAACTTTAGGCAGTGTACCTATTTGTTCACTTTGCTTAGAAGAAAGAATGGTCAGATATGCAAGTATTTATCGATTTATAGGCTGTTGCCAGTGGTTTGACTGGATGGTCAGGGATGTGAAAGGGTCATGAAAACACGATTGGAAAATTAGTGACAAAGAAATTTGGGGAAGAAATACATGTCTATATCTCGGTAGGGGCAAAAAACATCGAGATATTTATGAATGCTCCATGTGATGTTTTGAGTGACCTCAAAAGAGGAAGATTTTAGTAATAGGTATGTGTTCTGTAGATCCTGTCAGCCTCTTTCCCCAGCCAGCTTCTGTCATCACCCAAGGGGCTCATGAATAAAATGGCTATAGTTAACAGGGATGGAGGTTATGCATGGGCTCAGCAACATGGACTTCCATTCACCGAGGCTGACCTGCCTATGGCCGTAACAGATTGGCCAACCTGCCAGCAGCAAAAACCAATACTGAGTACCTGATATCATTTCATTCCCTGGAGTAATCATCAAGCTATCTGGTAGCAGGTTGATTGCGTGGGATCCCTTCCATTATAGAAGGGGCAGAGCTTTGCTTTTACAGGAATAGACACTCTGGATATTGATTTGACTTCCTTTAATGCAATCCTTCTGCCAAAACTACCATCTGTGGACTTATAGGGTATCTTACGCACTGTCATTGTATTCCACACAACATTGCTTTTGATTAAGGAACTCACTTCACAGTAAAGGAGGTGTGGCAATGGGCCCAGGTTCACAGAGTTTCCTGGTCTTACTACGTTCTCCACCATCCTGGAGCAACTGGCTTGATAGAATGATAGAATGGCCTTTTGAGGACTTAGTTATAGCACCAGTTAGATGCCAATACCTTTCAGGGCTGGAACAAGGTTTTCCAGAAGGCTGTGTATGCTCTGAATTAGTGTTCAATATATGATGTTATTTCTTCCATAACCAGAATTCATGCGTCCAGAAATCATGGGATGGAAACGGAAGTAGCAGCATTCACTATTACTCTTAATGACTCACTAGCAAAATTTTTGCTTCCTGTTCTTGCAACTTTATGTCTGCTGGCCTGCAGGTCTTAATTCCAAAGTAAGGAAAGCTTTCACCAGGAGACACAACAATGATTCCATTCAACTAGAAGTTAAGATTGCCACCTGGCCACTTTGGACTCCTTATGTCTCTGAAGCAACAGGCAAAGAAGAGAGTTATTGTGCTGTTTTGGATGAATGATTCTGACTGCTAATAGCATATTGGACTGCTACTCCACAATGGAAGGTAGGAAGAGTATGTCTGGAATAGGAAAAGCCCTCAGTATTCTAATGTTTTGTGATTAAGGTCAAGAGAAAACTACAAAAATGCAATCCAGGAAGAATTACCTATAGCCCACACCCTTCAAAAACAAAGGTTTGGTCACCTCATCAGGTAAACAACTATGACCAGCTAAGGTGCATGATGAAGATGAGGAGAATACAGAACAGGTAGCAGAAGAAGGTAGTTATAAACAACAACTACAACTATATGACCAGTTACAGAAATAAGCACCATAATTGTCACGAGTTTTTTCTCCTTATTTTGTTGAGAATATGTCTGCACATGTATTAGTGTGTATATGTGTATCTTTATTTTATTCCCACCCTTATTTCCCTATTATGTGAAATAAAATGTATTGACTTTGTAGCATATTTAAGGATTGCTCATTTTACACCATAGTATTTAAGTTATAGGATATTAAGAATAGTAAATAACACTCAAGGACTTTACCTCCTCTTCTAGAGAAGGGGGAATTTTCAGTTATATGAGGGTTAGTTGTATCATCTTAAATGAAATTATGCTTGTTATTGTCTTCATTTGGAGAGTAAGTATGGTTTGAAGAGATGCTTATAGGTGACCAGTTGATAAGAGTGAACTTGTGATAGTTAATTTTAAGTGTCAACTTGACTGAGCCATGGGGTGGCCTGGTATTTGGTAAAACATTATTCTAAGTGTCTCTATGAAGGTGTTTTTGGATGAGTTTAACCTTTAAGTCCAGAGACTTAGACTCTGGAAAGTGAAGTAGATTGCCCTCTCTAATGTGGGTGGGCCTCATCCAATCAATCAAAAGCCTAAACAGAACTGAAAGGCTGAGCCTCAAGCAAATAAGAGGGAATTCCTCCTGCCTGACTGTCATTGAGCCGACCCATCAGCTCCTGCCATCAGACTAAGATTCAAAAACATCAGCTTTTTGGGGTTTCCAGTTTGCTGTCCTTTGTTGACACCATCAACCTTCCTGGTTTTGGGGACTTTAGACTTGAACTGGAACTAGAACTATGCCATTAGCTCTCCTAGATCCCCAGGTGAGTCACTGGGCAGATTTTGGAACTTGCCAGCCTGCATAATCACATAAGCCAATTTCTTATTTAAAAAAAAAAAAAAAAGAATACCCACACACACACAGACGTATATGTATTGTACAATCTCAGATATATCCTATTTATTCCGTTTCTTTGTAGAATCCTAATGCATGGAGTTGCGGGGCTGGTTAATTCAGTAGCACAGAAGTATTAGGGAGAAGATTCTTGCCACCTTCTTAGCCTGCCATCTTAGCATCCTGCTTATCATCTTATGCTGATTCCCCTCATGGCCCCAGTGGCTGCAGCAGCTTCGCATATCTCTTCTTCATCCAGCCACCCTGAGAGTCAGAATAATGCTATTGTTTTTTAACATGTTTCTTTTTTAAAAAATCCTTGGGGAGAAATAACCCCAGGATATTTCCCCTCATCAAAAGATGAAATGATAATTGGCCAGAAAGATCACATACCTCTTCTTAACACAGTCTCTAGAGAACAGAATAAAATTACAATGACTGGCTAAGAGTAGTCAGATTTATCCCCTTGAGACAAGGGATCTGAGTGACTTTCCCTAAGCCAATGGCCATCCATCAGGTGAACAAATGTACAAGTTTTAACAGCAGGAAAGAAGGGGAACATAAGCTTAAAGCAAACACCAGGATCTGCTCTAAGTATCCTGCCCTAGGATAGCTCTCCATTTCCATGTAGATGGGAAGCCTGAAATTTCCTAATGGTGCTGAACCTCAAAATCAGATTTTCCCACTAAGTGATTAAGAGCTAGAGTCCACAACTCAGGTCTCCACCCACCCCTTCAAGACTGAAGCACTCACTGCAACAGCTGTTGGTACTATTGGCACCTTCAGTTTTTATCTGAGTCCTCCTTGGGAACTGACTTCAGCTGAAGAAAGAACCCTCATTCATCAGGTTGCACTGGGGTGGAAATAGAAGACTGGCCCATCCAGGAAAAGAAAGTTGCAGGCCACTTTGCCTCAGTGCTGAGGTCATCCCAGACTTCCCTGTAGCATTGGTTGAGATCTTTATTATGACAGCATTCTAGTTCAATCTCTCCTTTCACCCAATCCTGCTTTCTTCACTCACCTTCTTCCACCCCACCCTCAGGTGTAGAAGGCCAAGAGCCCTCCCAGATAAACTTGCCATATCGAAATCTCAGAGTCTGTTTCAGGGAAAATCCAACCTTCTCAGAAGACAGAGGGGACTGGACACAGTTGATGGGATATTCAGATATGCTCCATTAGTGGAGACTATGTTCTGACATCTTCTCCAGAGTAAGAATTGTAGCTGTGGTGAAATATTACATCTGTAACTTCTGTTGTCTTAATTGGTATATAAAAGTTCAAATTTAAGATCAAATTTTTCCCAATCTAGCTGTAGAGATACATTTTTAAAAAATAAATAAATAAATGTCTGAAAAAAGCACACATGTAGATTTCTAAAGAAAAGCTTTAAGCAAAGGATTTGCAAATGCTATTATTTTCTCCCTTTGTGCTGATACCTTTCATAAGAAGGCATAGCCACCTTGGCATAAATTGCTTTAAAAACAGTGATCAAAATTCATTAAATTCATCTGTCCCCATGAGAAGAAAACATCATTATGAGGCAGTGCCTAGGATTTCAGAACCTATTTGGAGATTTTTCAAAGGGCCTCCCATGAATAACACCTAAAATGTACAAGACACAGCCCTGGAGATACAAAAAAGTTATGTTGCCTTAAGGAGCTTCTACCCTAGTGGAGTAGACAGAGAAGTGGAAAAATGTAGTGTGAAAAATGTAGTAGTTGGACTCAGTTGCAGTAGTAGTGAAAAATGCAGTAGTTGCACTCAGTTGACACATCAAGTATAAGGAAGGAAAGGGAAGAGGTAAGAAATGATGTTGGAAGGGTACATAGGTATCAGGTCATGAAAAGTCTTCCTAATATGTCAAATTTAAAAGTTTAAACTTTATTCTAGAAGATTGAGAAAATTTAAAAATTCAAGCATGGTGGCCATGGGCAGAGTTGTTGACAGTCATACCCAGAACAGATTTAAAGGCACAACTGAGGTAGGTAGGTAAAGACACCATCACAGGAATCCAGGCAAGAAGTAGCAGGGACTTGAGAAAAGGTGACAGAAACAGATAAACCATAAAAATCAATGAATCATGGAGATATTTCAAAGTACTATGAAGAAGGCTTGGATAACATTTTCGATGTGGGTCTTTGGTGAGATACAAACACGTTTACTTTGAAAAATCTTGGGAATTTTAGTGGCCGTTTAGTGTTCCCCATACAGTGTTAGTCAGTGGTCCTAACTGATCTGATCTCTAAAAGAGAAACCTTTGCCAAGTCATTATAATCCCAAATGGTACCATATATTCTCTGGTTCTCTTGGTTCTAACCCCTTCCATTTCTATGGTAACCCATGTAATAAAGGTAAAAGAAAAAAAGATTTCTGGCGTCTGTATTTTTCAGGGCTCTTGTTTTTCTTTGATGCTTCAAAAAGCAGTCCTTGCACCACATTTTAATTATTCTGAGGAAATAACAAGTCAACTAAATATTACCAAGGGGGAAAGATACATTTTGTAACTTTCCTAATCTATACTCTTCTTCAAGGGAAGCCATAGCTAAACCCAAATTGATATTGATAGATCTTAATAATGTTCCCAAGAAATATAAGCTGGGATTTACAAAAGCAACAGGAAGGCCTGGCTGGCCACTCAATGTTATGCCACCTGAAAGAGATGATCATGGATAGTAAAGACAATGGGGGAGGGGGAAAAAAGTAAAAGTTCTGTTTTTTTCCAAGTTCACTCCAGTGGTCTGCTTTTAATATTAGATCTTCTTATAAATAATACCAGCCCTCTTTAGTCAGTCTCAGGAATCTGCAAACTTAATTTTTTGATACTCCTACATAATGCCATAAGTTTGAGATAGAGCAAAAGACAGTAATTTCAAAAAAAGGTAAGATATGAGCTAGAATAAAGTATCACCATTATTTTAGTCACATATTACCCACTTTTCTCACAGATAGGTTCACAGTAAAATAGATAGTGAAGGAGGAAGAATAAAAACTTTCAGCCCTAGTCCCGAAGCTAAATCTTACATACCGTAACATTTTCATTCCTAATTTGTTAGAAATGTATACTAAGTGAGGTTGAAACACCTGGGATATGAGGCACCAGGTGGTATCATCAAGCAGGAATGTGTCACACCCATTCAAAGCAGTGAGATCTGTCCAGCAACATCATGTTGGACCTTTTAGAACTTCTTCCATAGTCCTGCTTCCAGTTGCCATGTCTACCTTGCTGACTCCTATTATTTGGATCCAATTTGGGGTTTCTAGTGTCTTTCCTATTTGACCCTTGGCATTGCTCCTTCACTAACACAATAATTGCCTCTGAATCTACTACATTGCTACTTTCTCCTTAAATAAGTTTGAGGACACCGGCAGATCTCCAGAATTGACTGCTATGTACCCAGTGTCTGGTGTTTCTAGAGTTTGTGCAGTACATGAGATTAGGATCCATCAATGAACCACAGAAAATCAACACATTAAGACTGAGCATTCAAAATTGGATTGTGATGAGGTTTACCCAAGTATAAACTTGTTAAATATCATTAAACTGTACACTGAGAATGGGTGAATTTTATGATATGTCAATTATACCTCAGTAAACTGAAAGAAACAGTTTGGTCAGATAATGGAAGTAGGTAGCACAAGATTGGACTGACACTGAACCCAACCAAAAAATAAGTAAACATAGAGAGTGCTATCATCTTGACAAGGGCTGACCACAGAGAAAATCAGTTCACTGGGGCAAATCATAGGATCTGTTATTTACATCAGCTCCCAGTCCCCAAAAAATTGGGGTATTACTAAAAACCTAGTAAAAGATAGCATTGTTGTTGGTGTTGGTGATTCAGCATAGTTACCATTCGGATCCCAAGACCAGGTCCCAGTTGCAAGGAAAAACACCGCAACAAGGAATTTATGTTTGTCTAGTTGGGCATTAGTATGCAAATCAATTTATTTAATTTAAGAACCCCCCCCAAAATGATTTATTACAAAGGTATGATGTCATTTATAAAACCAAACAACAAAGTGTTGGCTAGAACACTGAAAGAACCAGGACAGGTCTGACAGCCTTGGGCACTCCTCAGTTCCACCCCAAGACTGGGCTGTGGTGCACATCTAAGGCCTTGAGTTCGAGTACCTCATGCACTCGGTGACCCTTCCACACAACTGGTCCCAGGGCTCAAAGAACATGAGCATTGGCCACTGGGGCTTCCTACTGCAGCACCACCTTGAAATTGAGATTGTCATGCCCCCAGGCATCAACGGCTGCCACAAAGCTGTCCCTATAGCCCAGGCCCCAAACCAGCAGTGACTTCTACTTGAGCTGCCTCTGCAAGAAGCCAGTATTGGTGGACCCTGTGTTCCAGAGGCGTAGCATAACGCCACGGCAGCTGCCACACATGTGCACGCTCAGGTGCCAAGCACAAATATCAAGATCTTCTCAGTCTAGTGGCGCCCAGAATTCTGAGACCTGGGAGGGAAGTTTCAACAGACGCTGGAAGGAGAGCCCAGTGCCTCACAGTGACAATCAGCGCCGGTCCAGGAGGCCCGGGCCACCCAGGGCGCACCAGGCTCACCCCTGTCTAGTTGGCCTGTTCTAGTGGCCCTGCAGTGGTAGCTGCTGCCCAGGATCAAGCCCGTCACTTACATCTTCCAGGCCCTTGTGACCATCTTGACCTCCCAACAGCCAGTCATGCAAGCGGTTCACACCGCCCACCCGATCTCGGAGGTGCCCGTCCCCAGCGTGGCCGGCCTGGCCCCAGCGAACACTGTCACCGGGCAGGTTGCAGTCACTCAGGCGGCCACACTGGTTCCTCCTAAGCCAGGGCCTCAAGATCCGCGTGCAGATCACAAAGCAAAAGTGAAAGTGGAACCTATTCCTGCGATTAGCGGAGCCACACTAGAAGCCGCTAACGGGTCATTCAGGTGTAACAGACCACCCCATCCAGACTGTCACCATAGTAAAACAGGCACCTCCCCGTCGGCAGCAGCCACCTATAAACACTGAACGGCAAAACAGGACTCACATGATGCCAGTCGGCGTCGCGGGCCACGGCCAGGTGAACAAGACAGTGCAAGTGGTCTGCACAGGCTGGCGACACGCGTGAGCATCGGCGTCCCTGCCCACGAAGTGCAGGAACCGCGACCAATCCAGAGCGCGGGCGGCGAGGGCTGCGTCTTCACTCTGCACGTGGGAACGCCGCCGGCAGCCATGAGCGAGGCTCCGTGTGCAACTCGAGTCGCCAGGGGGGCTTCTCTTCTTAAACGTCAACTCTGTGGAGCCAGAAGGAGACACGGCCTCTGACCCAACGCTCCCAGCGCATCCTCTCCGTGGTAGACCGCCAGGAGGTTGAACTTCACCTCAGCGCTGGAGACACGAAATTCAAGTGGCCTTCAGTTAAAGACGGAAGTCACGCCAGCACAAACCCACGTGCACGGAAACCTGCGTGAGGCCGTGTCTCCCCACCCCGCGCTCAGCTTCCTGAGGCTATGAAAGGTGTGCCCTTCCGGGTCCTTCTGAGAGGGTGAGACGCCTGGTGAGGGAAGACCTGCCGGGACCCTGGCCACCGCCACCCGGTCGCCGTAAGGGGAGCCCGAGGACCAGACGCTGTGTAAAACAGTACTTTGTTGTTCACATGTGGCATTAGAATATTTTGAAGTGTACTTTATTTTTTCTTCTTGGTTTTTTTTTTTTTTAACAAAATAAGAGAGACTTTGATGTTTCAGATCCGTCCATTTCTACTTCAGACATTTAAGAATCACACCAGACCTTTCGAGTGGGTTTCAGTAAGAAACAGTACAGTTTTGTGTCCAGCCTATGGCATAGTTTACTTGTTGTGTCTGTCCAGTTAAAATTCAGGTGGAGTTACTTGATGACATCTGCAAGTTTTCCCTGTTAGAGCAGGGGCCTGAGGCATTTAATGCACCTCCATTTCAGTAGGATGTAGGATGGCGCGACAGACTGGACAGACCGCCACCTCCTGTCACCCTGAAGGAAAGAACTGCCAGGCTCACCAGAGCAGTGCTGAACTGTTTCTCCTTCCTGCTCCTCGTGGTAGTTCTTGTTTCTTTGTGTTGACTCTGTTCCTGGCATAATTTTCCACCCTCAGTAAAACAAGTCTCCTAAGGATTGTGTACGCGTAACAGGGAGGACATGGGAGATGGAGAGGAGAAGGGAGCTGGGGGAGTTTGGAGGGGGAGATGAACCATGAGAGACTATGGACTCTGAGGAACTAACTGAGGATTTTGGAGGGGATCAGGGTGGGAGGTTGGGTGAGCCTGGTAGTAGGTATTATGGAGGGCACGTATTTCATGGAGCCCTGGGTGTGGTGCATAAACAATGAATTCTGGAACACTGAAAAGAAATTAAAAAAAATATATATTTAAAAAAATAATATAAAACAACAGAACTGTTACACTACTTCATTGGCGGGGGGATTCAATCTTTTACCACACACCCTTTGGAAAATGTCAAAGATCTCTCCATGGCATGTTTGTGACTCAGTGTCACTGGCTCTAGGCATCCTCCAGTCCAACCATTTGTCTACCCCATGATGTTGCCGTTTGCCCTGCTCACGGGGAGCCTTTGCAGGGGTGGAACAGAAGCTGTGTTTTAAAAGCAGGGTCTTGGAAGCAAGTGCTATGTAGCTAAGCATTGGAAACATCCAAGCCGTTTTCTGATTTCTAATAGAAAATTCCCCTCAATCTTTCAGAACTGAACCAGTACTAAGGCTGACTTCTGTCTTATAAAAAATAAAATCCAGAGGAAAGGAAATGAAGGTGAGAGAATAAGCAGTAGGAACCCCTCCCAGGCTTCAGTCTGTGCTACCCCAGAAGAAAACCACTGGCCTTTCCAGAGTGTTCCATGGAGTCCCAGATCAGCTGTGCAAACAGAAAAAAAAAGCTTTGGCCTTATTTTGAATTTCTAAATGTCATCATCATAACATTATTCATTTAAATATAGTTATGCTGGTATCTAATGGTTATTAAAAAACCACACACCCCCACATACATATATGTATACATACCTATAATATATATGAGTACATACACAAACTCAATAAGGAAGACAGAAAGTAGGCCATCAGCAGACAAGAAATGCCATCAATTTCTTTCTTTTTTTTTTTTTTTTTTTTTTGCTTTTTGTTTTGTATTGTTTTTTGAAATGCCATCAATTTCTTAAAGAGAATATCAGTTAGGAGAGTGAGATAGTGAGTTGAAATGGGGTCTTCCAAAAGATATGTCCATGTCCTAACTCCCAGAACCTATAAATATCACCTTATTTAGGAAAAAGATCTTTCCATGTAATTAAGGATCATTTGATAAGGAGATCACCATTGATTTTCTAGGTTAAGTCCCAAATCAAATGACAAAAGTCCCTGTAAGAGGGAGATTACACAGACAGAAGAGAGGATAGCCCTGTGAAGACAGAAGCAGGGACTGGAATGATGTGATTACAAATCAAGGAATGCCCATAGCCACCAGCAGCTGGACACAACAAGGAATAGGTACTCCCCAGAGCATTTGGAGGGAGTGTGGTCCTGCTAACATCTTGATTTTGGAGTTCTGGCCTCCAGAACTGTGAGATAAATTCCTTTTGTTTTAAGGTACCAAGTGCGCACATTCGCTATAATAGTTATAAAAAATTAGTGATTTCTAAAGAAGCTGAGAAAATTGGCCTTGTAGAAATATAGAGAAGCTCATAAAACACTAATTGGAAGCAAGGAATGGAATATGGGGTTAAATGCGGGAATTAATTGAAAATAAGTGAAAGTTGTTAATTGTCCCTCAGACTACTTGCTCATCCCAAATAGCAGAATACCATCATCCAGGCATTTACGACCCTAGCAAAAAAATGACAGATTCTTCTCTACAGAAACTTCCCTGTGGAGAGAAGCAGGGCAGCTCACATGACTGTACCCCAGACACCCTAAAAAAAGGTCAATTGGCTGGCGAGCCCATCCCACAACCATGGAACTATCAATCAGCTTTTCATTGCTTTGTATTTTAGTGAATAACCAATAAGGAAGGAACCCCCGAATAAAGAGAGGCTAGAGATAAACAGGGAATTGTTGGAGAGGGTGGAGGGGTCCAGAAAAAGTTGAAATAATTCAAAGAACAAGAGAGAAGCAAGAAAGAGAAGGCAGTCTTTTTTTTGAATAGACTCAGATGTCTGCCAGGGAGGGCAAGGACGCCCGCTCCTCAGTGTCTGAATCTACCTCCTCAGGGCCACCTTGCCGGAGGCTCCAAATTCCTTCTTTACTCGCTTTCCCCTCAACATTGGGCGTAGTAGCTCTTCTCTGGTTATTCCTTCTCCATACCTTAGAGTTCTCTCTCAATGCTTTTGGTAAATACATATTTCCTTAGTTCACAATTGTGGAATCGTATACAATTTCTGGACATGAGAGACTCCATTTTCAAGTTCCACTTTTCTTTCTAACTAATGAACTTTTGAACTGAGCCATATAAGGTTATTGTTATACAAGCAGTTGCTCATAAAATCCAACAGCGAAACCAGCATTTGAACCATAAAATTGTTGATAGGAACTTTATGAGGACAGCAAAGTTAACTAATACATACCAGGAATAGTTTTGTGTGATAGCACCAATAAAATAATCAGATAGTAATCAAAAGTGGTTCAATCGGTCAGCACCAAATTAGCAGGGTTTTTGTTTTTTTTTTCTTCTCTTCCTTATCTAAATCATGTAATTACCCATCCCTTTCTTCTCATAAAAACCTCTTGCTTTCTGCATACAAACCAGACACTTTTCTGGTTACTCCTGAGGCTGTGCCCTGCAAACTGCGATTCTGACACCCCAAGAAGGCCTTTGTTCTTTTTCAGTTTGTCTCCTTTTTTCGATTGATGCAATGTACTTGGTTCACAATTATTTTCTCTATGCAAATTATTGGTGTGGTAATTTTTGTCTGCTTACCAGATACTGACTAACACAATAGTCAATAAGAGTCTGAATCTTTAAAATCCTGTAAAACTTAACACTAGAGATTAGGTAAAACTCTCAGATTGCTAAAGTATAATTTTCAATAGATGCTTAGAAGCCAAACTGAGAAAATCTCCCAGAAAATAGAATTAGTTGAAAGATGGGAACTATTGAAAGTGAGATTGAGGTGTGGAGAGGGCACATCTAGATCACTCTACTTTTTAAGATGCTGATATCTTCATCTTAAAAACTAGAGTGATCTAGATGATATATAGTTGACCAAAAATAAAGGGGTAAGTATATTATTTAAACTTACAAAGATAACCAAGACAGAAATTAAATATAGTAATAGTAACACTTATTTAGTGCTTTTAATGTATTAACCCATTTATCCTCATAATAATCCTCCAAGGAATGGACTATTATTATCCCCATTTTATAGATGAGGGAGAGGGTTCAGAGAGACCAAGTTACTTGCCTAAGGTCACACAGCTGGTAAATGGCAGAAATGGGGTTCCAGAATGTGTGTCCTTATCCATTGTACTCTACTGCCTCCTTACATGACTTTATTGAGAAGAGATGGGTAAGGAATGTACCGGGTAATGCAAATGACTTAATTCATCTTTTAGCGATAGATAAAGGCAATTCTTAAAACTGATTAATTAAGTAATAGTGTTAAGAGATGGAGAAGTGAGAAGAAGTCAGAAGTCTTAAGTCAGAAGAAACAAAAACAGAAACTGTTTAAAGGGATGTATAATAGTTCTCCCTAATCCATGGAGAATACGTTCCACGACCCCCAGGGGACGCCTGAAACTGCAGATAGTACCAAACCAAATATATGCTGTTTTTTTCCCTGTACATGCATACCTATGAAAATGTTCAGGCTATCAGTTAGGCACACTAAGAGATTAACAACAAGAACCAATGATAAAATAGAACAATTATACTGTAATAAAAGTTATGTGAATGTGGTCCCTCAAAATATCTATTATACTGTACTCATCCTTTATGTGATAATGTGAGATGATAAAATGCTTAGGTGCACAGATGATGTGAGCAAATAACGCAGACATTGCAATGTAGAGTTAGGCTACTATTGACCTTCTGCTGATGCATCGTAAGGAGGATCATCTGCTTTCAAACCATGGGTGCCTACGGGTAAATGAAAACCTGGATAGCAAAACTGGGGGGCAGAAGGAATTGCTGTACTCTTAGGACCAGCGCTTTGGGAAGGAAGTGGTGAGCCACTGATTTGTCATTTTCCCTTATAAGTATCTTTCTGTATTATTAACATCTTACTTTAATAATCATTTATTTTATACATTTTAAAAAACAAAATTATAAATTATCTCAGGTATGGAGAGGAAATATTGGAATCGAGAAGCTTAACTACACAAATTATGTATTTTTAAATTTGACATGCTAATTATAGAAAGATAATCTTAAATGTGAAAACAAGGAAAGTCCCCTCTCACTTGGGGTGGAGATATCTAATATGAATCCCTCAAAGAAGGAGATCTGGTAATTACTCACAACAGCGTTTGGGAAAGCCTCTATTTTCACACTTTGTAAGAGAGATGAAGCTAGTTCTCAATCTCAAAAACAGATGTAATTTGAATGATAAAATGAAAAAATTTAAGCGTTGATCCGCACAAAATACCTGGAGCGCAGAAAAGGGAATGAATGTCTGATATGTATCTTTTGTCCAACCACCGGACCTCATGTCATATTCAAAGGATGAGCTGTCTAGAGAGTGATCTCCAGAAAGTGGATTCCTGGAAGTGTTGCTCCTCAGACTGGTGGTATGAGGACTCTTCTGTACTGTATTTATTAATCTAGAAACTACCCTGGGTCAAATATGTCTCAAGCTATTATAAATTCAAAGTAGTATGTTAAGCATCAATAAATTAAATGGTTTGGATAAGAAGCGGGTAATAAGGGCGTACCTTTAAAACGGGATCTTTCTGGCACTGGTAATGACAGATGTTGCTTTACTGCCATCTAGTGTTCATTGCTTTAGAGACCTAAATTGAGCATAGGCTGAATTTTGTGTGTTTTTTTTTTTTCTTTCCTTATCTCTGAAGTAGTTCCTGTTTTTCATAGGGCCTTTTGAGACTTAAATTAAAACACCCTTCCTAGGGGAGCCTGGGTGGCTCAGTGGGTGGCTCAGTGGGTTAAAGCCTCTGCCTTCAGCTCAGGTTATGATCCCAGGGTCCTGGGATCAGCCCCATGTCGGGCTCTCTGCTCAGTGTGGAGCCTGCTTTCTCCTCTCTCTCTCTCTGCCTGCCTCTCTGCCTACGTGTGATCTGTCTGTTAAATAAATAAAAATTTTTTTTTAAAAACCACTTTTTCTAACAAAATAATATTCATATATACCCAATAAATCCATAATAGCTTTATACTTTATAGTTCCATGAATTCTGATCTAACCTACATCTATAGGTTCATCGAGTTTATTAAGTTTTCTTAGCAAGTCACTTCACAGAAAGTTTATAAGGAAGGCTCAATTATTTCATCTACTAAATTTGAATGGCAGCCACTATTACAAGGCAATTACTATTAACTCATAAACACCTTGCAATATGTGTTAGGATTTGAGAGAGAAGAAATTCTTTTTTGCCCATTATGTCAAAGAGATACACTGGGCGGGGGGGGGGGGGGGTTCTAAAGTTCTGAATATCAGCTAAAATTCCCACTAAATCGCATCTTTGAGTTCTCATAAAAGTAAAGGAAGTTCCCCGGGGGCCAAGGAGAAAAAAGTGAAAGAAAAAGTGCTACATAGGGACTACTTAGTGGCAATCCTATACTAGAAGTATTTGCTGATTCCCTAAATGTAGTCCTGGAGTGGAAGGACTTTCCAAAATGTAAGATATGAAGTCTCGTTCAGTATGGGAATTAAGGTCTTTGCATAAAATTGGGACCCTCAAGAGACTACACCAGCAAAGGAGGCTTGAATGTCTGAGTTATAGTTTGAGAAGAAAAAAATTTTCCCCTCTGAATTGTAAACATAGCCTCTTTAATGTAGAATTTATGTTTGAATCAATATCAACCTGATAGGTTGTATGTGGGGTGTAAGTAGTCAAAGACTACTCAAAGGTGTTTGATGTTTGGCTTGAGTGGGGAAAAAAAAAATGGAGTTGCCATTATACAAAATGGAGAAAGCTTCAAGGGAGGGGTTGATCTTCAAGTGGGGATTAGGAGTTTAGTAAATCTGAGATGTGTATTTGACATCTAAGTGGAGGTATCTAAGTATGCGGCTGGATGTACAAGTCTGAAGTTCAGGAATGAAGAATGAGCTGTGGAGATATCTCTGGGAAGAGTTTGCATGACCATGGGACCATAGAGACTAGCAGAGATACCAAGTGAGTACATGTGGATAGAGAAGAAGTCTAAGAGACTAAGTCCGGGATATTCTAATATCAAGAGCTCAAGGGAATAAACAAAAATTAGTAAAACAGACCCAGAAGGAGGAAAAGTACAAAAACATGTAATCCCACTGGTTAACAAATAGAAGTTAATGAATTCAAAATAACACCAAAATTACATAAAATACTGAAGAAAAAATTTAGTGACAATATAAGAGAATTATGTGAAAGCTCTCTTAATTAAAAAATTCACATTTGGCATTTTTATTATAATTAATAAAGAAACTCTGGAATAAAAATAATATAGCATGAAGCCATTAAAATGTATTAAATAGATGCATATTACTGACATATAAATACATGATAAAGACTAAAACAAGGCAGCAGAAAAAAAGCCTATAGTATGAAATTGTCTTTTTAAATTTAGTGTGTTTAGTATATATATGAAGGAAAGTCTGGAGTAATGTATTAAAGACTATTATCAGTGACCAACATATGGCAGAGTTTCAGCTTCTACAGTAAAAATTGTCTGGATGATTGATTGAATTTTTACTATGAGCACATATGAACATTATTTTTAAAAATTTATTATTATTTATTTGTTTGGGAGTGAGAGAATGAGTAGGCAAGGGAGAGAGAGGGAGAGAGCATAAGCAGGGTGGAGGGGAGAGGGAGAAGCAGACTCCTTGCTGAGCAGGGCCCTGGGATCAGATACTTAACCGACTGAACCGCCAAGGGGCCCCTACGTATGAACATTACTAACAAGCTTGACATTATTTTTAAGATTTACTTATTTTAGAGGAAGCATGTGTGTGCACCTGTTGGCAGCACAGAAGGAGAGAATCCTATAGCCAACTCCCCCCTGAGCAGGAGGAATCATCCCAGGATTCATGAGATCATGAGGTCATGACCCAAGCCAAAAACCCAGTCAGATGCTTAACCCACTGAGCCACCTTGGCATCCCAACAAGCTTAACATTTTTAATGAAGTTTATAGGGCCTATATAAAAGTGTAGGAATGAAAGTATAGCATAATGTTAATTCAAGGAAGCAGAAATATCTTACATACAATATGACCAAAATTAAAATATACATAAAAATGGACTGAAAGCAAAATTGCTTTAAAAAGCTAATTGAGATTCTCTTTAAAAAGTAGTACTAAATATTTTTTCCTATTTCCCTGTGGTTCTATGTCTTTCAAATTTTCTATGATATGAGTTTTCCTACTTTTGTTTTGCCTGCTTATTACAAAAATTTCCAAACACACAAAGAAAACGCATAATAGAATACCAGGTACCTATTAACCAGGAACCTATTAGCCAGCTTCAATGACCACCAAAATTTAGGTATATATGGGTTATCTCCCCCCATGTGTTTTTTTTTGTTTTAATTTTGTCGACTATTCTAAGCAAATTTCAGGGGCATCTGTATGGCTCAGTTGGTTAAGTGGCTGCTCAGCAGGGTGTCCGATTCTCCCCATAGGTCTGCCTGCCACTCCCCTTATTTGTACTCTGTCAATCTCTGTCAAATAAATAAATAAAATCTTTAAAAATAAATAAAGAAAAAATCAAATTTCAGACATCAAGTCATATTCTACAGATTTAAGAAAGGCTTATTCATACATAATGAAAATGCCATTTTTTCCTTTATACAGAAAGAAATAAAAATTCCTTTAATATAACCTAATACTTAGCCCATACTGAAAAATCTTTATATAGTCAGTTGGTTTTGAATGAGAATCTAAATAGTTCCAGTCTTTGCATTCTGTTGTAGGTCTAGCACAAAACCAGCAAGCAGGGGTACAGGCTAAATTTTGATCCCTCCCCACAAAATGCATAAGTTGAAATCCTAACCCCTAGAACTTCAGAATGTGGCTATATTTGGACATAAGATTTTTAAAGAGGTAATTACACTGAAATTAGGTCATTAGGGTGGGCCCTAATCCAATATAACTGATGTCCTAAGAAGAGAAGATTAGGACTCAGGTACAGAAAAAAGACTATGTTCAGTCACAAGGACAAGGCAGCCATCTGTAAGCCAAGGAGAGAGGAGAAGAAACTAACCCTGCCAACATCTTGATCTTGGACTTCGAATCTCCAGAATTGTAAGAAAATAAATTTCTGTTGTTTAAGTCAACCAGTCTATGTATGGTACTTTGTATGGCAGACCTAGCAATGTAATACAAGCAGTAAAGCCAACATGTTTTGATTGGATAATGTACATTTTGTACCAGGGAATAAGTATTCTATCAACCGTATTTATGTTTTATTCAATAAATTATTTCTTATTTAATAAATGTTTGAATGCCCTAATTTTATATCATGAATGGTTGGCCAATTTTGTTATTACTACCACTACTAGTCTTAATTGCTTGCCTCTTCAAGTACCATTAAAGTGATCTCACTCTTATATTCTGAGCTAATGAGAAGGAAAGCGCAAATCTGCTTTCTCCAGTTTGAATGGGGCTCACTTATATGTTTGCTATGTATTCAATTGCTTACTGGATATATCCCTCTGAAACTATCTTCCCTCTATACCTGCTAACTTTTCACTGTTAATTAGCCATTTTCCATCCAGTTTCCTAAGCCAGAAACCTCAATACCTTTAAACCATTTTTTATTATTCTGAAATACTTTTAAACTTAAAAAAAAAAATTGTAAGAATAGTACAAAGAACTTCTAACTTTGCCCAGACTCTCCAATTGTTGACATATTACATTTGCTTCATCATCTTTTCTCTATACACATTCACATTTCACTTACATATGTTATTTATATATACTTTTTTCTGAACATTTGAGTAAGTTGCAGGCATGAAGCTTCATTACCTCTAAATAATTCAGTGTGTATTTTCTGGAAACAAAGATAACTCCTACATTAGTAGACTATAGTAATCAAAATCAGGAAATTAACTTTGTTAATATATAGGTGATATGTAAAATATCACTTAGTCCACAGGCCCAATTCAAATTTTGTCAGTCATCCCAATAATATCCTTTACAGAAAAAGGATCCAGTGCAGAGCCATATGTTCCATTTTGTTGTCATGTCTCTTTAGTTCCCCACAATTTGAACAAAGTTCTTTAGTTGTTCTTTTGTCTTTCATGACCTTGACAATCTTTTGAAGAGTAGAGATCTATGATTTTGTAAAAATGTCCCTGTTTGAGGTTGTCTGATCCTTCCTCATGATTAGATTCTCACTTAGCATTTTTTGGCAGCAGCATCACAAAAGTGTGTTCCAATTGTCTGTTTCCA
Source organism: Mustela nivalis (assembly GCF_964662115.1). Taxonomy (NCBI): domain Eukaryota; kingdom Metazoa; phylum Chordata; class Mammalia; order Carnivora; family Mustelidae; genus Mustela; species Mustela nivalis. The sequence goes on from NC_139024.1 coordinate 65,266,464, forward strand.
TACAATGGAAACAATGTGGCATACAATGTTGATTTGTCCTCTTACTGGGAACGGTAACTTTGCTTACCAGTGCCAGATTTCTCCACTGTTAAGTTTTTATTTTTCCCTTTGTGATTAGTATATTTGGCCAGGAGATACTCTGAGACCATTATGTTCCTCTTAAAGTTCTCACACTCTAGTTTTAGCATACACTGATGACTCTTGGCTAAGTCAATTTTTACTATAATAGTTGCCAAATGGTGATATTTCTACCTATATCATTCCTGCTACATATGTTAGTTAGCATATAAGGAATATATATACATATATATATATTCTTATTATAAGGAAGAGCGTTACTTTATGCCCATTTAAAAAATATTCATGCTTTTATTTAAGTATAGACTCAAGTATTCCTATTTTATTCAGCAGATCATAATCTATTAACATTATTATAATGGTGCTCAAATTGACCCAGATGTGGCCAATGGAGGCTCCTTCAAGCTGGTTTCTGTGTCCCTTTCATATGTTCCATTATTCTGTGAAAACGTCTTTAATTTCTGGTGCAACAAGGTTTTTCAGGCTCATGTTGTACTTCCCCTGTTACTGTTCTGAATCAGTCATTTCCCCAAGCGGCTCTAGTTCCTTTTAGTAGAAAATGGTGTTTAGAAACCAAGATCTAGGCACTACCTGCTCATTGCTCCTTACATCTCTTTAGCTGAGGGCCCTAGGGAAAAAACGAAATAGATGGATTCAAAGTATAGACAACATTTGGGTAGACATATGGAGGTGTAGTTTACAAGAAGAGATTTTTCAGAGAGAGGAGACAATAGGTACAAGAAAGGGGACATGAGACAGTATGGACTGTTTTGCACAGTACACATAATTTAATATTACTGAAGCATAACACTGAAAAGAGACAACGAGAGAAGAAACTGGTCAGGCAAATGGAGTATCTTATATCTTAGGCAAAGTAAATTTTCTCTTACAGATAATCCTTTGAAAAATTTTCAGGACAGTGGCATTATCAGATTTACATGTTTAGTGAGGTCATTCTGGTAGCAGTACGGAGGATGGCATTATGGAATCAACCCTGGAATCAGGAGACTGGCAAAGAAGCCTCTCACAAGAATAGTTAGAAGTAATGAAAGCTGGCATGAGGCAGCCCCAGTCAAGATGGATAGATAGGCTATACACTAGTAGACAGTAGATAGGAAAATGGATATAATTTGGTCTAAGAGGCATTTAGGATGCTCTATAGGCATTTACAACACAGGGAGGATGATGGTTGCTTAAACCAAAATAGAAATCCAGAAACAGGAGTAGGTTCTAGGGTGAAAAATTGAACGGTTTAAGATGCTTTGGATTGATGGTATTTCTCACTGAATTCTCATAGGATTTGTAGAAAGAAAATGAAGTATGTTTTGTAAAGTGTGGTTTTGCTAATACGAATAGAAAAGATGGCCTCTGAAGAAACATGCTAACACTCTCAACTTTGCAAACTAAGCAACAGGTTATGGTGCAGTGTATGACCGCAACTGCAGGAAATTCAAGAGTTGGGGAGGGACCTGTCTCATATTTTTCCATCCCTGGTGACTCAGAGGTAAAAATGGCGCCTGTGGCAAAAATTAGAAAGTGGGAGGGAGAACTGGGTATGGAAAAAAATGAGGGTTTTTTGTTTTGTTTTGTTGTGTTGCTTTAAACATTTGGTGTGATAACTCAGCGCCACACGAATTACAAACATTTTTTTCTTTAAGGTTTGGTCTATAGTACAACTCTATCCTCCGCGTTTAAAGGGATGTTTCATTTTGTGGGCGCGATCGCATGGGAGGTGGCGTGCCTGCTGCTTTGCCTCATTCACGCTTCTCGGCCTTGGCGGGTTCCACGACAGCCTCCCTATCTCTGGCCCCTCTGGTTTTTTTCTCCAGCGCTGGCTCCAGTTCTGAAAACACTTTCTCGGCGGTGACGACCGGACGGGCTCAGACCCTACGTATTCGCAGGTCTCCCTGGCGCTAGGGTACGGGAAATTCTTTCTCCGGAGCACCGCGGCGTCGCGCTTCCTACACGCGCACGAGGAGTCCCGCGCGCGGCCGCCGGAGCGCGTGCCCGACCGCAGTCTGAAGGCCCCCGGGTGCGGCGCGCGCACCACCTCCGCAAGCACGACACTGCCGCAGCTCCCGGCCCCCGAGTCGGCGGCGCGGGGGCGGGGCCGTGGAGGGACGTCGAGGCCCCGCAGCGGTCCAGGCCGGGAGCTCGGGCAGCATCGGTTGTCGTGGGAACGGCGGCGTAGGCAGGCACTGACGTCAGCGGGCGGCGCCCGTACTGCACCACCCGGTGGGCTCTCAGAGCCGGAGTGGCCGGCGGCTAGGGTGGCTACGCGGGTGCCTGGCTCCCGGCTCGCGCCCCCGGCGGCGTAGGGATCCGCTTCGCACAGTCCCAGTGTCGGCTCCGGCGGGACTGTCTGTCGGCCGCTCTGGACTCTGTTCTCAGTGAGTACGCTGCAGGCCTGCTGGTGGCGGGAGCCCGGGCCGGGTTCTTGGCCTGCCTGGGCCCTCTCAGAGGGGGCGGCGGCTGGGGGGGGGGGGGGCACTGGTCAGGTCCGAGAGCGCGGAGGCGGCGCGCTGGGGGGCGGGACGGGAGCGGTGCGGCGCCACCGCGGGCTGACCCGTCCAGTGCCTTGGAGCCCTGGGAGGTAGTTCCTAATGAACAGCTCTAAGTACTTTCCCGCTCCCTTCCCTGGGCTCCTGTCTCCTGAGTCCTCGGCGCGGTGTCCAGATCCGCCGTGGAGGAAATGCAAGCTTTGCCTTTCCCACTCCGGATTCTGGCTTAAAAGCATGTAACTCAGACACGCACTAAATACGTTTATTTCCTTGTAGGGTGTCAGCTTGGTGCTGAACCTCGAACCTGTGAAATGCCTTCTTAATTACATCCGAGAAAAGGTGATAAGTATGTTTGTAAGAGTCATGTCGATCTGTATACAAACAGAAAAAAGAGTGCACTAGTTAGAATCGCTACCAGTGGCTGTGGTGTATTTCAGCAGTACTGTGGAAACAAACTGCAGTGTGTGGCTTTTACTTTTTTTGAGAAAAGGATGCTAACAATTTTTTTTCACCTGTTGCATTATTTATTTTGCTGTTACTGCTTGGAGTTTCAAGGAAGAGATTGCTCGTTCTGAGAACTCTGGGAAATTTCAAAAAGTATTTGAAAAATCCAAATACCAAAAGTTTTTAAAAGCATATTTAGAATTTTGTTTGTTTGTGGAGAGTATCTTGATTTATCAGTTCAATTATGTATACAGGGTTTTCGTTAGTTTCTTTTTTTCCTATGCTATAAAATTCAGCTAAAGGGTGAATTATCTAAGCCTCTGCTGCTTCTCCCTTTGATCTTTAGACATTTATTGGCCGGTAATCAGATGTTTAGAGAAAAAGAAAAATGAGATGAAATATATTGTTAATTTTCGTAGTGAGTATTTCTTAGCGTCTCTTATAAAAGGGTTTGTGAGGGAGAATCTTTAAAATAATCGTATAGGGACGCCTGGGTGGCTCAGTTAGTTAAGCAGCTGCCTTCGGCTCAGGTCATGATCCCAGCATCCTGGGATCGAGTCCCACATCGGGCTCCTTGCTCGGCAGGGAGCCTGCTTCTCCCTCTGCCTCTGCCTGCCATTCTGTCTGCCTGTGCTCGCGCGCTCTCTTTCTCTCTCTCTCTGATAAATAAATAAAATCTTTAAAAAAAAAAATCATATATATGAGGCTCAGGGATGTCATTTTAAGTTTGACCTTGTTTTTGCCAATAATGTTACTAACCAAATATTAGTCATTAATTCTATAATGTATTTGCTATGGGACACATTGTTTGGAAATGATTATTTCTGTAATGTATTTGCCATATTAAGTAGTATTAGTGTTTGTTCAACTGTGCATTGAACTACTAAGTAATAGTAAATAATGTCACTACATTATGTATTGTATTGATGTATTTTATTTTATTGCACACTTATATTTAGTGCTATAATAATAGATATAAAGTTATTTTATTGAGCACCTACAGTGTGCCAGCCACTGTGCTGATCACTTTGCTTTTCAGTATTTCCTTTTCTCCTTACAATAAAGTAGGTACCATTTTAATTTCCTGGGTCATAAAACATTCTACCAGGGTGAAAATAAAGGACTGAAGTAGAGAGGGAGGTATAGAGCTCAAGGCACTGTGGGAGCACAGAAAAGTATTTAACCGCCCCTTGAGGTTAGAGTGCTCCCAGAGAAGATACAATCTGCATTTAGCATTAAAGGATAGTTAAGAGTTTGTTGGAGTGACAGAAGAAGGGCATATCTCAGGAGAGAGAGGTGGATGTGTAATGGTATAAAGGCAGGAAGGCATTTGGCACAATTGAGAGCCTATAAGTATTTCACATGGTTAGAATTCAGAATGTGTGTGGAACTGTGGCTGGAGAATGAGTCATTTCATAAATAGCCTTGACCCCCCCGCCCCATGGTATGGACTTCCAGTTTTTTTCCAGTAAGTGACTGAAATCTAGTGAAGAGATTTAAACAAATGATACCATTGCATTTGTATTTTAGTACATTTTTTCTGCTTGCAATGAAGAGGATGATTTATTTTTTAAAAGGATAAGGTGATAGAAGCATGGAAACAATCTTAAGAAAAAAAGTAAAATCTTTCCATAGTTTTTTTTATCCCTCAAAGCTGCTGTATCATGTCCCTGCCTTTGAGGGTGAGGGAAGTCAGTAGGAAGCAGAATCGTGGAAAGAATTAGCCACATGTTTCTTCTATGGGTCTCACCTCCCGTTCATCTCTCCACCTGTTGCCACCAGATTTCCACCCCTTCACAAACAGCTTTGCAAACATGTGACTTGCTGACTGGATTGTAGATCCAGTGGACACTCTACAACTTGGTATCACACAGTGATAGAAAACCTCTTTCTTAAGCTTCTTTTTCTTTGGAGGGCACCTGGAGGCTCAGTTGCTTAAGCATCTGACTCCTGATACCCGCTCAGGTCATGATTTCAGGGTCCTAGGATCTAGCATGGTGCCTGCCTGAAATTGTCTCTCCTTCTCCTTCTGCACCTTGCTTGCTCTCTCTCCCCTCCACCACTTGCTCTGTCTCTTTTTGTCTCTCTCTAACAATAACAACAACAAACTTCTTTCCCTTGGTTACCTCTCTCTTCGAGCTTTTACCTCTCTCTTTGATGTCCTTTTGCTTTATTTTTGGGCTTCCAGAATTCTGTCTTTGGAACTTTTTCCCTGAAACCACCACAGATATAAACCCTAGTTCTCAAATCTTTAGCCTCCTTGCTGGATTACTATATTCTAATGCCTACCAAACAACCCGATTATATGCATAAACATGTATGTATATATACAGTGGTAATAGCTGTCATTTTCAAAGGGCTTGCCAAGTTCCAGGCATTGTGCTGTTTTATTTGCATATTCTCACTTAATCTGAACAAAAACTTTATGAGAGATTTATTATTGTTATTCTCTTTTGAAAGATTAGGAAATCGAGGTCCAGAAGTTAATTTACTGGCAAGTAGAACTGGGATTTGAATCTAGCGGTCTGACACTGAGCCAGTGCTTGTAGCTGGCTAGTTCCCCTCAGATACCCAGCTCAACAGGCCCCACTAAGCTCATCGAGTGTACCCATAAGAAGTATTTATTACAGTATTACAGTTGTAACAGATGTTCACTGGTTTGTTTGTTTGTTTTTAAGACATTATTTTAAATCATTTGACCCTTATAACAACCTTTTGAATATATACTGGTAGACTGATTTTACAGATGAGGAAACAAATGCCTGAGGTCACACAATTAACTATTTGAGACTAATTCCAGGACTTGGGTTTTAAACTTATCCATTATACTTGTCCTATATTCCAAAAAATGATACTACTGGCCTAAGTATTCTATTTGCAGAAAATGAGAATCATCCTTGACTCTTTGTCCTGCACTGTCAGTAGTTTTTAATCTTTCTGAAATGTCTAAAATACCATAAGTACTATAATTTTTTTGTTTAATGGTAAACAAATCAAGCTGAATATAAGTAAGTCACTTTTCTTAGTAACTCATAGTCATATAGTTCAGCTGTTTTCCTATATATTGAATGACCACGGAATATATAAAAAGTCATCCTTTGGTTTATATTTTTTCTACTTATGTGCTTTCAGGTTTCAATTTCTGATACACTTAGGCTTACATCTTCTCTCTTTAATAATTTGGGGATTAATAGATTAATTAATAGATTGGAAAGTAGATGACCAATACTTCTTAGGTGTGTATCTACTAGGAAGAATACATTCAGGCTCCCATCCATAAAGCACAGGAGTCTTTACTGTGTGAATTTAGTTCTATCTATTCTGTCTGTGTACCAGAAAATTGTTGTATGACTTAACCCATATAATTAGGTATATGTGTATAATCATTCTTACCTTCTTAGCCTTTTTTTCTCAGACTTTTCTGTCCAGAGTACCCATGATATTAGAAGAACCAGAATGTGGATCCCCAGGGATCTGGAGCTTTAACAGATAATTGCTCAGCCAACTCAAATTATGTTTTTGTTTACAGTCTTCTGCTTTATTCTTAAAAATGTGTGAATATTGTGTTCTAATGTGGACATTAATATGTTTGTTTTGGACATAACACCCTCATCTTTAAGTAAAATTGGAAATTTAGGAATACATATCCTGAGTTTATCCCTGGTTTTGATATGTAATAATACACACCCATTATATTTGAGGAAGATAGTACAAATGCTTATGCTTAACCTTTTCTACTGCAACATTTTTAGTGGCAGGTACAAAAGTGTCTAAATGCATTGTCTGTGAATATGCTACCTACAAGCATACTTTACTAATCTAATAGTGTATGCTCTTGGGAAAGTCAATTCTTGGGTGGAGTTTGTTTTCTTAAAAGTACATCGAAATGTTTATTTTTCCACTTAAAACACTTTTTAAAGTACATTGACATATTAAGTACATATATATTGCCTTTCAAGATTTTTAAAAGTTTTTGTTTCATATACATATTTTATTCAAATATGATCCAGTTTTCTTTACTTTTCTTCAGACCCTAAACTAATCATATGTACTTTAAGTCATATACATAAAACTGGATAAGAGAATTTAGCTTTATTGGTATAAACCTGATGAGGTAGTGGACAAATCATCACATAATCTTGTGTGAAAAATGTTTTGTAATTTTTTATTTGCAAATTCCCTACTACAAATAAATTCTCGTTGTTTTAATAGGATTCTGATTGAGTCATTGCTTTACATTATAACTCAGTGCTCTCCATAAAGCTAAGAGATGCCCACTGGTAAGACTTTTATGAAATTTATATCTGCAATACAATTTATTTATTTACTTATTTTAAAATTTGAATTATTTTAAGGGGTTCTTTGATCTATTAATGAATACTTAACCAAATGCTACAATTAGATACTTAATAGTTTGATTTCTATTTCCTATTTATTTTATTTTATTATTTTTTTATGTTTTTTAATCAATTTTCCATTTATTTTCTTATTTTGTTTTTTATGTTTTTTATCAATTTTCTATTTAATGTTAGGTATTAAGGTTAGTATGTATTAGATGGCAGTTTGGGACTTCACTGGATAAGGTAAATAATCATTACAACAATGGTGAATTTTTTTTCCTTATTATCAAAATGGATGGTTTACTCTAGAGCAGGTTTTAGCAACTTTTTCATAAAGGGAAAGCTAGTAAATATTTTAGGTTTATTCTCTACTACAACCGCTCACCTGTGCCACTGAGGCATAAAAGCATCCATAAGAATTCTTAACACAGTGGGCATGGATGTGTTTCAGTAAACTTTTTTATGTATAAGAGTAAATGACTGCCCTGTAGGCCGTAATCACCTGCTCTGGGGCAATCTTCCATTCATTCAGCATTTATTCAGCATTAGGACATGTTTATTGAGTAAGTACGCTGTGCTAGAGCTCATGAAAGTAGTAGGGATGGTAGCATAGTGTAGTGGGTGAGACAGAGACAATGTAATTATTTGTGTAGATATACAAATAATTATAAGGTTTCAAGCCGTGTTAGGTGCTGTGAAGAAAAAGAACAGTCTGCCATGTGAGGAATGGGGAAATTCAGATGAGATTGTCAGGAAGTGTTCCACTTTTAAGGCAACATTTGAACAGGCAGCTTAACACCAGATAGCTGAGAAGTTAGAGGAAGTTTACACCAGGTAGAAGCAGCTTGCTTATTCTGGTGGAGGAGTGAGAAGGGCAGAATGGCTAGAATGTAGGGGTCTAAGGGGCTGTTTCTCTTGGTTTCAAGCTGTAGAGGTTGGCAGGCCAGGAAATGAGAACACTGTAGGGCGTGTGAAGGAATCATTTTGTCCTAAGTGAAGTGGGAAACTGGCAAGGTCTTAAGCAAGGGAATAACATGATCTGACTTATGTTTTAAAGAAAAAAAAATAACGTTTGGCTTTTTGTATTTATGGTATGCTGATTATTGCCTAGGCAACTGTTAGCCATTCTTCATGCAAATGATCTTTGATAGAGAATTATTCTGATTTTACAGATAGCAAAGATGAAGTTTAGAGTCGTTAAGTAACTTGCTTAAGGCCACCTAACAGTGGTAGATGCTATCATGAGTCACAAGTGGAAAGTTAACTTAGTAAAGGAAACTTTTAAAGGGAGTAGCCCAAAAGGTAAGAAGGATTCAGGTGAGTGTGGTGTCACAAAGCCAAAAGAAAAGTTTTACAAAGGAAGAACTGGTTAGTTCTAACGTAGCTGAAGAACTCATGCTGATATTTACAAGACTATGTTCTTTAACATCTGCTATCATATAGCAGATACCTGCTGTCATAGAGTTGTTAGAAAATGACAGGAGTCTTTACCTTTGCAGTGGAGAGTGAAGCCAAGGTAAAAACCAAAGTTCGCTTTGAGGAATTGCTTAAGACCCACAGTGAGCTCACTGATGAAAGAAAAAAACTGAAGAAAAAAATGGGCAAATCTGGAGAAAAAATTGCAGTGAGTAATTGATCATTTGGTAATGATGACATATATCTGCATGAAATTGTGACTTTGATATTAAAATTCTGAGGAACTTTGGAAATTGAAAATAGTATATCTATGTTATAGTCAATAGCACATGGTATAAAAAGCTTATGGTAGAATCTGTATGACTCTTGGGGTACTGAGTTCAATATTCAGTGCTGTGCTACCAAAATAATGTAGACAAAATGATGAGAGTGCTGAGAGAATGGGCAAACTCAAGTGGCCAACATAGTACACACTTTTAAAGAAAATGAAGGTTTTTTTTTTTTTTAAAGATTTTATTTATTTATTTGACAGAGAGAGAAATCACAAGCAGGCAGGGAGAGAGGGGAGGAAGCAGGCTCCCTGCTGAGCATAGAGCCCGATGCGGGACTCGATCCCAGGACTCTGGGGCCGAAGGCAGCGGCTTAACCCACTGAGCCACCCAGGCGCCCAGAAAATGAAGGTTTTTTAATCCAGAATTGTGAAGAATTTAGGGAGTAATATGTTACTTCAGATATTCAACGGCTTGTCTTTATTTAGACTGATTGATCTGATTCTACCCAGCAGAACCAGGAGAAGTCACTGGAATCTGAAGGCAGTAATTATCCTTTTGTATTTGAGGTACACGTTCAAATGACAGTTTTTGGCAGCAAAGCTGAAGAGATTAAAATGCTGAACTCAATAGTACTAAACAGATCAACAATTGACTACAATCTGATTACAGAATATTATAGAGTCTGTAATAGTATCCACGGTTAATGTACTATTCACTCTTCAGACCTGTCTTGCTATATTAGTTGGACCTTTTATTCCTTTGACCATAATCTGTTATGTACACACACACAGACACACACACACAGGCACAAATAACTTCATGCATGTTCTGGAAATTGGTACATAGTATTTCTTTGGCTAGAGTTTTATGAGTTATGTATAGCTTATATTTTACTTGTTGCAGATTTTACCCTATTCTGAATTTTGCCATGTGACCTCTTCATTCTAATATTCTCTCTGGCAGCCATCAACATGATAGTATATATGCTCAAGTGAGACAAAAATAAGTAGTAACCCTGGCCAGAATCCAGCTGCACACATGTGAGAGGTTTGTAGTACAGCTGTTTACTGTTGCATACCAATTTAGAACTCCTGGTGGAATTGGGCAGATTAGGTCTTCCATAGTGGATGCTGCGCATTTGTATAATGTGCTTCTCCCGGTGGTACTTGTATGAGTATGATAGGGAGTAGTGGGATATGGAGGATGGAACATTGCATATTGGCATATGCCCTTGCCTTGGGTAGGTGATATACATTGGACAAAAACAGAAAAAATCGTGGGAACAAAAGTATATATTTAAGGACTCAGTCAAAGTAGAACCTCATGTTTTCTCTTACTGGGCTTTCTGAACTGGACTTTGTGAGCATGAACTAGATGCTGTTTAGGCCAGGAATGCTCAGTTGAATGGATAACCAAAAAATGGGCAGAGGAGATGTCCATTTAGCTATTGTCCAGTTAGATGTTGGGAACACACAAATGTGAGATGACTAAAGATAATCTACTTCACCTCTTTTGGTACCTAGTAGGCCATTCTGATGCCGCCTTTATCAGAAATGAGTGTCCTAAGAAAAAATAGGAAGAGATTTTTTAGCTCAAAAGAAGGGGACTGTTCCTGGAAGACTTAGAGGAAAACAAAATATTTTTGAAATGATTTACTTTAGGAAATAAATTAAACCTCTTTTTATTTACTAGATAACAGTGCTTCCTATCTTTCAAGCACTTCTAAACATATTATGTATATTCACTAGTTTTTAATAACATGAAATGATGAGGTTTTATTCCATTTTAAATTAAGGAAACTGGATCACAGAGAGGTTGAATAGCTGCCTGAATTTGCATAGTTGGTGGCAGAACCAGAATTCAAACTCTAACAGTCTGGCTACAGAGCCCACTCTCTTAACCATAACCCAGTAGAACCTCTGAATAACATATGAAGAGATGGGACCTCATCAGAACAAAAACATGTACAGAACAGGCAGGGTGAGATTGGAAGGGGAGCTGGCTGAAATAAGAAAAGGAAGCAAGGAAAAGGCTGTACTAAGAGAATTCACAATAATGCAGATTCACATTATTTTTCAATAATCTGTTAGGTACTGTGATATGAATTTTGCAAATGCTGTTTCCGATTCTCATGTTAATCATGAAACATAGGTAGTGGGACTCTTATTTTGCATGAGAGGTTTTATAAACATCAGAACATAAAAACCACTTTAACGAAGATGTTAAATGTTTTGCTAGAGCCTTAAAGCCAGCAGTAGAGTAAGGGGGATTTAAAATTATAGTCTCTCCGTGTTCTGCCTTTAGTTGCTTTTTAAAAACTGTGTCTTCAGCCTAAAACAGTAGAATTGGTACCGTGGAAAAATCTTAATTAGTGATAAGGAAAATAAATGTGAGGCATTCTCCCATGAGAAGAAATGGCTAAAACTAAAATGAAGTAAATAATGAAAACCTATAGAAATATTTGACCTCTAAGTAAGTGTTCCCAGACAATGCTAATGGAGCAGAAACAGTAGAAAGAGCATGGTGAAAAAAACCTTCTGGAGATTAACAGAAAGATCTAGGAGGAAATGAGTCTATCTTGCATTCTGGGTAAAATTTATGAAATGAGAACTATATTTAGAACTTGGTAATTTCAGGAGAAAAGTTAATTTTGCAAGTATCTCAACAGAACACATCAGGTGCATTTCAGGCCTCTCTCAGAAAATACTAAACCCAGAAGACAAGAAAGCAATATCTGTATAGTATTGAGGGGAAAATTGTATCACAAGAAATCCAATGACCTAAGGGTCAGTTGTTTGTGAGGTCAGTAGTGAACATGAGAATGAACAGAGAATTATTATAAGTGTTCTCTCCCTGAAAACAAGAAAACTGTTGAATGTGTATTATTTGAATATGTAGTACCATTTCCAGAAACATTAATCAAAAATTAAGAATGTAAGAATAGAGAATATATGGTCTGAAAATATATCTGCTTGAGTCTTTTGAGACCAGTTAAACATATAGAACTTTATTATTTGTGCCAAAAATAATTACTGAAGATTCATATTACATAACGTACCTGTGATAATGTGAGATAACAGGAACATTGTTCTAAAACATTGGGCAAATCTTTCCTAGCTTGCAGAGCAAAAAAAAGTCCTATAATGATTACTTTTACCTAAAGTGTAGTCAGAAGTTACTTCATCCTGGAGTTCAAAATAAATGAAACAAGTAATATGTAAAATTGATTATTATACTTTCAGAGTCATCAGATGTCAAGAAAAATGGGTGCCTGGGTGGCTCAGTCGTTAAGCGTCTGCCTTCAGCTCAGGTCATGATCCCGGGGTCCTGGGATCAAGCCCTGCATCTGGCTTGCTGCTGGACAGGAAGCCTGCTTCTCCCTCTCCCACTCCCCCTATTTGTGTTCCCTCTCTCTCTCTGTGTCTCTCTCCATCAAATAAATAAATAAAATCTTAAGAAAGATAAAGAGAAAGAAAGAACTGAACAAGTGAACACAACAGACTTTTTTTTTTTAATTTTTTAAATTTATTTTCAGCGTAACGGTATTCATTGTTTTTGCACCACACTCAGTGCTCCCTGCAATCCGTGCCCTCTCTAATACCCACCACCTGGTTCCCCCAACCTTCCACCCCCCCGCCCCTTCAAACCCTTCAGATTCTTTTTCAGAGTCCATAGTCTCTCATGGTTCACCTCCCCTTCCAATTTCCCTCAACTCCCTTCTCCTTTCTAACTCCCCTTGTCCTCCATGCTATTTGTTATGCTCCACAAATAAGTGAAACCATATGATAATGGACTCTCTCTGCTTGACTTATTTCACTCAGCATAATCTCTTCCAGTCCCATCCATGTTGCTACAAAAGTTGGGTATTCATCCTTTCTGATGGAGGCATAATACTCCCTAGTGTATATGGACCACATCTTCCTTATCCATTCGTCCGTTGAAGGGCATCTTGGTTCTTTCCACAGTTAGGCGACTGTGGCCATTGCTGCTATAAACATTGGGGTATAGATGGCCCTTCTTTTCACTACATCTGTATCTTTGGGGTAAATACCCAGGAATGCAATTGCAGGGTCATAGGGAAGCTCTATTTTTAATTTCTTGAGGAATCTTCACACTGTTCTCCAAAGTGGCTGCACCAACTTGCATTCCCACCAACAGTGTAGGAGGGTTCCCCTTTCTCCACATCTTCTCCAATGCTTGTTGTTTCCTGTCTTGCTAATTTTGGCCATTCTAACTGATGTAAGGTGGTATCTCAATGTGGTTTTATTTTTTTTTATTTTTTAAAGATTTTATTTATTTATTTGATAGAGAACACAAGTAGGCAGAGAGGCAGGCAGAGAGAGAGAGAGAGAGAGAAGCAGGCTCTGCACTGAGCAGAGAGCCCGATGTGGGGCTCAATCCCAGGACCCTGGCATCATGACCTGGGCCGAAGGCAGAGACTTTAACCCACTGAGCCACCCAGGCGCCCCCTCAATGTGGTTTTAATTTGAATCTCCCTGATGGCTAGTGATGATGAACATTTTTTCATGTGTCTGATAGCCATTTGCATGTCTTCATTGGAGAAGTGTCTGTTCATATCTTCTGCCCATTTTTTTTATATGATTATATGTTTTGTGTGTGTTGAGTTTGAGGAGTTCTTTATAGATCCTGGATATCGACCTTTTGTCTGTACTGTCATTTGCCAATATCCTCTCCCATTCCGTGGGTTGCCCCTTTGTTTTGTTGACCACAACAGACTTTTTAGAAAAGGAACAAAGGTAGTGAAAAAAGAAATTTAAGAATAAACTCTTAGGGGTGCCTGGGTGGCTCAGTTGGTTAAATGACTGACTCCTGATTCAGCTCAGGTCATGATCTCAGGGTGGTGAGCTGGAGCCCTGGGTTGGCTCTGTAGGGAGTGCTCAGCAGGGAGTCTGCTTGAGATTTTCTCTACCTCTCCCTCTAGCCCCTCCCCCTGTGCATGCACACTCTATCTCAAATAAGTAAATCTTTAAAAAAAAAAAAAGAATGAAGTTAATCATAAAAATAAATGTAAACAGTTTAAGCTTCCTATTTCAGAAAGCAAGCTCTAAAATTTTTTAAAATGTCAGGTGTTTAGCTTGCAGCATTGACAGATCAAACAAAATGACATAAAGTTTAAAAGCTGGCAAAAATATATACAAATCTAAAAAGAAACAGAATTTTCTCAATTATGAATATATTGAAAAAACAAAAAACTTAAATAAATATGAATAAAAGAAATTTAACCCTATGTTGAGAAAATATTTGTCTCAGCCAAAATAGGTTTTCTCCCTAAGAACTCAAGAATAGCATTGGGGCACCTGGGTGGCTCTGTCAGTTGAGGTCCAACTTTTTGGTTTTTGCTCAGGTCATGATCTCAGGGTCATGAGCTCCATATCAAGCCCTATGTGGGGCATGGAGTCTGCTTAAGAGTCTCTCTCTCCCCAATGCCCCCCATGCACGCATACATTCTCTCTTTCAAATAAACTAATAAATTAGTTAATTTTTAAAAAGAGTATCTTAAAAATTGGCTAAGTCAGCATCAGTAAATCAGTACAAATAAGTTGAATGAAAACCATATGATTGTATAAAAGTAAGGGGAAAAGCTGTAATATTTTACTTAGAAAGAGGATACTAGTGATTTTTGAAAAAATAATTTGATGTTCATGTAAGTGATAATTATGTACCTTCTGAGGTGCATACACATGGCTTATTGTGTATGATTTCAGGAGCTTCCAGGACCCCCTTTGAGAATGGAGGGTAGTCCCCTGATGACCTAAAGATACCTCACCAATAAGTACTTCCTTCAAAATCAGGATCTATAAGGAAAGATCTCTTTATCTCAAGAATATAATTAATATTCTTGAAATTTTAGTAAATATAATTAGACAAGAAATGTAAATAGCATTATCATAGCTTTTCTTCACCTAATATTTGTCTCTACTACATGCCGGGGACTATGCTAAGTGCTCTGCGCACTTACTTCACCTTATCTCGCAGGAATCCTGTCACGTGAGTATACATCAGAGAACAGAGAGATTAAGGAACTTACCCAAGATCTTACAACTAGTAAGTAGTGAATCCAGATCCTTATAACTCCGGAGCGTATATTCATGACAGCTGAACCGTATGGCTTCCTTGATTCACCAGTGTGTAGTGTGAGCAATGTATGACTCCCAGTGAGGAGGGCAAGGACTTATACTTGATATTCCAAATAGTAATGTTATCTGTGCCAATCAATTGAAAGTGAACAAGTATATAAAAATCATCTGTTATAGCCTAGAAACACATCAGAAAACACTGCAGAACAGAAAAATTAATAAGCATTTCATATATAGAAACTATAAAAGCCTTACAAGATCTTAAAAGTAAATTTTCTAAAAATACAGATTCTTATATTAAAAACCTATGATTTTTTATTAGTAGATATTTCAGAAAGCTTGCATTTTATGTATGCTAGTTCTTTTAAGCTTAACCCAATAGTAGCAGTCTCCAGTGGACCATTCATTCATTTATTTATTTATTTATATGTGGGGGGGGGGGGTTCTGTAACAAATTACCTATTCATTCATTCATTCATTTATTTATTTATTTATTTAACATGTAATGTGTTATTTGCTTCAGGGGTATAGGTCTGTGAATCATAAGTCTTACAGAAATCATAGCACTTACCATAGCACATACCCTCCCCAATGTCCATCACCAAGCCACCCAATCCCTTTCACCCCCCTCTTCCCTCCAGCAGCCCTCAGTTTGTTTACTGAGATTAAGAGTCTCATATGGTTTGTCTCCCTCTTTGGTTTTGTCTTGCTTCATTTTCCCTCCCTTCCCCTATTATCCTCTGTCTTGTCTTTCAAATTCGTCATATCAGTGAGATCTTATAATAATTGTCTTTCTCTGACTAATTTTGCTTAGCTTAATACCCTCTAGTTCTATCCATGTCATTGCAAATGACAAAATTTCGGGTTTTTTGATGCCTCATAGTATTCCATTGTATGTATATACCACATCTTCTTTATCCTTTCATCTGTTGGTGGACATCTGGGCTCTTTCCATAGTTTGGCTATTGTGGACATTGCTGCTATAAACATTTGGGTGTACATGCCCCTTCGGATCACTACATTTCTATCTTTAGGGTAACTACCCAGTAGTGCAGTGCTGGGTTGTAGGGTAGCTCTATTTTCGACTTCTGAGGAACCTCCATACTGTTTTCCAGAGTGGCTGCATCTAGCCTTTTTTATTAAAAAATCTCATTTAAAATAATTTTGATTAGAGAAACATATACTGGTATGTTTATTCTGTCATTTGACCTAATTTGATAATATTTAATATTGGGCAGCATTTTCAATGATGTATTTGGATTAATTGTAGGGTAATTCTAAATTACAGACTTTTGATTTTACAGTATAATTATGAGCAAAATGAATGACCTGGGTGTGTTTTCTGTTGGGAAACCTGAAATGCTTTAACTCTGTGCTCCTTTAGCAATTTCTCAAGTATCTTATAATTATAGTATGGATCATTCTGCCAAATAGAAAATTAACATTTGAGATGTGAGCAATTTATTCACTTCTGAAAAGTCATTAAGTATTTTTCTCCATGTTAATTATCTCATTTAATCTGAGGTTACTCTCAGAAATGCCAAGAGCGTAAACTAGGCCTGTGCTAATGAGATGGTTTAGAATGCAATCAGTGTGTTCAAGTAAAAAAATGAAATTATTTTCCCAATATTACACTGAACACTGATCATTGTGCTTTATCTTTATGTCACTGAATTGCACTTGGCTGAAACTTTGTTACTGTGCCTTCTTTTCCTAGCTTGACACTGTTAGAAGCAATCTTCTAAAAAGTAAAGAAACTAGAGGTGATGATGTAAGTCCTACGAGCATTGATAACTCAGAGGAGAGCATGCAAGTCACTAAAAGTAAACTAAGGAATCCTCAGTCAACCCCTGAAAATCCAGATGATGTTAGTGTAGAGGAAGAAAAGCAAGGAAAGACAAGTAAAAAGGCGGTGAAAACAGTATTCCAGATAACTGCACAAGGAATGGAACTGGAAACTCCTGTGAAGAAGGTGGATTCCACACATCAGAAAGCACGGACCAGGCCACAGCCAGGTGTTGCTCATCAGAAGAGCAAGAAGGTAGATGAAGAAAGAGAAAACAGTAATTTAGATGAGGAGGAAGAACTGTTGCAATTGTACCAACTTCAAGTAGCTGAAGAAATGGCGAAGGAGATTAAGAAGAAAATAAGAAAGAAACTCGAAGAACAGTTGACTTACTTTCCCTCAGATCGCTCATTGCATGATGGCAAACTGAACAGTGAGAAAAAAATAAAGAAAAAAAAGAAAGTTTTAATGTCGTCTAAAGCTGAAACAAGGTACTTTGCATTGACAGATATAAAATGTCCTCTAGTATTCTCAGCTTTTGAGTGATACCTGTAGTTACACTAAGAAAATTCTTAATCTTTCATGTGGATACATTACCAGTACAATAATAGCACCTTAATATGTGCTAACTGCTTTATAAGAATTAACTTACTGATGCCTTGTAACAACCTTATGAGGAATAGTAACACTATCACCCTATTTTGCAGATAAGGAAACTTGAAAGTTTTAAGTCACAGAACCAGTATGAAGCTAAGCCAAAACCTTAGCAGTCTTGTTCTAAGGTCCCTACCCTTTAATATTTACATCTGCTTATTAAATAATAGAAACCCAATTTCTCTCCCTTTTTGGAGTTACAAATGCCTATTTGGAAAAATGAATATAGTGTTTTTCTTTATTATACAAATGATATTTGCTTATTGTAGAACATACAGTAAAGACACAAAGAAGGTGAAAGTAACCTAACCATCTAAAGGTCATCATTATAAGCAACTTAGCATACTTCTTTTTTTCTATATATGGTGCTTATACATATATGTTTGCATTTGGGGTGTGAGTGCTTCTGTGATCGTATTTATATTTATATGTCTCTCTTTCTGTATTTGATTTTGCCCTGGCCTTCAGGGACAGTTTTCGCTAACATCCTCATCCAAAAATAATTCCCTTCTTACCAAAAGCTAGATAACTAGTGGTAACAAAAGGAGAGCAAAAAGAGTTGCTAGGTGAACATGTTACTATATATATTAACTATCTGTTGCTGCACAAAAAGTCTGCTCTAGAACTTAGCAGAACAACAAACATTTATTGTTTCGGTTTCTGTGGATCAGGAATCTGAGCATGGCTTAAGTGGGTACCGCTGACTCAGGATCTCTCATGGCCTACAGTCAGGATGTCAGCTGGGGGTGCAGTCATCTTAAGGGTTGGCTGGAGTAGGATCTGCAAGTGACAGAGCTGTTGGAAGGCTTGGAATACCCACTTCTAAGTTCACTCCTGTGGTACTTGGCAAGTCTCAGGTCCTGACTGACTTGACCAGAGACATTGATTCCTTGCCACATGGGTCTCTCCATGTGGGCTACTCACAACGTGGCCACTTGCTTCCCCAGGGCAAGGGCTTTGAGAAAGAGAGAGTCATAGTCTTTATGGAATCCAATCTTTAATCTTGGTTTCAAAGTGGCATCCATTATGTTTGTCATATATGGTCTATTAGAAGTGGGTCACTAGGTCCAGCCCACAATCAAGGAAAGGGACTCAACAAATATATTAAGAGCAGGAGGCAAGGATCATTGAGGGCCATCTTAGGGGCTACTTGCCACAGTATACCATCAGTTTTTCTTACAGCTACCATATCTGTTATGAACTTGTAAGCCATACTTACTATTACATGTGAGTTCATGAATTTTAAATAAAACCACAGGTTACATGACCATGGCATGCAAAAGGTAGTTCTCTTTAAATAATAGTATTTGGTGATGTGATAAAACAGTATGGCTTTCTGGAATGATTATTTTGAAATATTTCTCTCATCTTTTTATTTCTCAACCTCTTTTTTAAAAATATGACTATATTGGAAGTCAGTTTTTTATTATTCAGGTGCAGATTTTTTACTTGATAAATTACAAACTTTAATAGGCTTGTTTTTTCTCTACAATGAGTATAACTCTAGGCTGCTACTCCTTAGCATTTATTAGTTCACATGATAACACATTTTCATTTTAATAATGGCCTTCTGAAAATGTGGTAGCACACCAACCCCTGGAAAAGATAATTAATTGTTATCTAGAAATCAAAAGTTGAATATCTGAAGCCTCTTGAAAGCAGAACAAACTTAAAACACTTTTTTTTTTTTTTTTTTTTTTAAATAAGGTAATTTAGAAATTTGTTCCTTAATCATTGACTTGGCAACACGGTGAGGATGCTTTCATCAGTCCTGTAGAAAAACAGATTTACTGCTCATAAAATATATAACTTCATCTTTTCTGGGAGTTTAGAGCTCAAGTTTAATTTGGCTCAGGTGTATATAACTCATTACCAAATATAAAATAATACCTATTGATACCTAATTTGACAGTTCACCATTTTAATGCATAATATAATATATGTATCCCCTAGCAGGAAAGAATACTGATTTTAGGATTATCCTTGACTCTGTTCACTGTTCAGTTTGCTGCATCATTAAGAAGAAGAAGAATATATTTGTAATGGCTTATACTTGGTTTGTATTTGCAGTACATTGACCATCTCTGATGACACAGCTGAAAGTGAACAAAAGAAAGAATCTCCAGTTAGAACAGTTACTTCAGATTCTCATCAAGATGAGAAAATAAGCTCAGTGGAAGACAATGTAGAAGACAGCATGCAAGATGACACAAAATCCAAACCAAAAAAAAAGAAAAAGAAGGCTAAAACAGGTTTGTTATCCAAATTAAATGAAAAACATGTCTGGTAGAAATAAGTTGATTCTAGGACTTTGAGTCCTTAAAACTAAAGAAGATTTATTCCCAAAGACTATAATTTTAAAAATTCAGTATAGACTGTAGTTGACCCTTGAACAACATGGGTTTGAACTGTGAAATGCAGGTTCACTTACACTGATTTTTTTTTTTTATAAAAAAGTAAAGTTCTGTAAATGTATTTTCTTTTTTTATGACTTCCTTACACATTTTCTTTTCTCTGGCTTGCTTATTTTAAGAATATAATATATGATACATGTAACATGTAAAATGTATGTTAATTGACTGTTTATGTTATCAGTAAGGCTTCTGGTCAGCAGAAGGATATTAGTCTTGGGCAAGTCAGAGATTAAGCACAGGTTTGCAAATGTGCAGGGGGTTGGCACCCCTAACCCTGGCATTGTTCAAGGGCCACCTGTGTGTGGCACTTGTTCTTAGATTCATGTATGTTAAGACATTTATTTATTTGTAACTGTGGGTCTCTTTGGTCAGTCAATATTATGTAAGTCATCTCTAATTCTTGACTTAATTTAATTGAACCCTAGAATAACATTAACTTTGTTGCTGTTGTGGCACAGATTTCTTTATACTATTGAGTTTCAAACCCCTAAATAATTTAGACTCATATTTATTGAAAGTGTTAAGTGGTCAGCAGTTAATAAACATTTCACATGTTAAGGTTGCAACCCTCTGTCACACGTGATTGTCTTCCTATGTCCTCAGCCTGATTCAGTTTTTTTCCTTCCTACCCTCTTGCTTCGTGTCTTCCTCTTTACTCATTTTCTTTCTTTCCTCTTATTTTTCTTTACTTGTTATTGCCTTTTTCCTACTTCTTATATTCTTTTTATTCTTTTCAATTTCCATTTAATTGACCAAAAATGGGGACCAAAGTAGGCAATTTTAGAATTTATGGTAGTTATTGATTGGATATGCAATTGATGATGCTTTGTGGTTCCTGTGAGTATATTTGTAAAACCTTTGTTAAAGTATGATACACACATAGAAAAGTGTTCATGTTACAAGCATACTGTTTAGTGGATTTTCACAAACTGAACATGCCTATAAAATCGTCATCCAAATCTAGAAACAACACTGTTAGCACCAGAAACCCCGTAAGTCCCTTCTCTTTCATTGCCCGTCAGGAGTAGATGTTATCCTGACATCTAACACAGTTTATTTCTGCCTGGTTTTCTACTTTGATGTGAATAGAATCAGAAATACTGTGCTCTTTGTGCCTGACTTCTTTCACTGAAAATTATTTTTGTGAGATGTAGACTGTGTTGCTTGTGGTTGAGCTTATTCATTATCAGTTCTGCTTTTGCACTGTATGGATATCCATTGTGGGGCTATACTGCAGTAATTTACCAATTGTACTGATGGACATTTGAGCTGTTTCTAGTTTTAGGTGGTTACAAATAAAGCTGTAATATTCTAGCCATGTCTTCTGGCAAGCATATATATACATTTGGGGGGCATCTTTTTTTTTTTTTAAAGCATAGTGTTATTTATGGAGTTCCTATGTCTTTCAGAACTACTCACTGGTAGGAAACGCTACTCGGAAACATGGCTGTGATCCTTTAAATATAGCATCTAAAGAAATACTGAAAAAGTACTCCATTGCTTTCTAATATATTTATTTTGTTGAGCATCTTGTTAGAAGGTCACTGTCAGAGATTATGAATATTTTTCACTTTAATAAATACTTCCCATTTTCCAGAGTTGGTTTACAAACTGATGACACTAGCAGTATTTGAGAACTTCTAGTGCTCTACATCTTCACTAACATTTATATTCTCAGTATTTAAAAATTTTAGCCATTCATAATGTATAATGATATTTCGGTTTTACTTTAAACTTTGGTAACTAATGAAGTTGAGAATCTTCTTCATGTTTGTTGCATACTTGGATTTCTTTATTTTATATGCTTATTTAAGTCTTTTGTGTATACTTTTAAGAAATGGAATTGTTTGCCTTTTACAATTTGTGAGAATTTTTTTTTGAATTTTTAATTTTTTAATTAACATATAATGTATTATTAGCCCCAGGGGTACAGGTCTGTGAATCGCCAGGTTTACACACTTTTCAGCATTCACCATAGCACATTCCTTCCCCAATATCCATAACCCCACCACCCTCTCCCTACCCCCCTCCACCTGGCAGCCCTCAGGTTGTTTTGTGAGATTAAGAGTCTCTTATGGTTTGTCTCCCTCCCGATCCCATCTTGTTTCATTTATTCTTTTCCTACCCCCCAAACCCCCCACATTGCCTCTCAACTTCCTTGTATCAGGGAGAGCATATGATAATTATCTTTCTCTGTTTGACTTATTTCGCTCAGCGTAATACCCTCTAGTTCCATCCACATCGTCACAAATGACAAGATTTCATTTCTTTTGATGGCTGCATAGTATTCCATTGTATATATATACCACTTCTTCTTTATCCATTCATCTGCTGATGGACATCTAGGTTCTTTCCGAAGTTTGGTTATTGTGGACATTGCTGCTATAAACGTTCGGGTACATGTGCCCCTTCGGATCACTACATTTGTATCTTTAGGGTAAATACCCACTGGTGTGATTGCTGGGTTGTAGGGTAGCTCTATTTTCAACTTTTTGAGGAACCTTCATACTGTTTTCCAGAGTGGTTGCACCAGCTTCCATTCCCACCAACAGTGTAGGAGGGTTCCCCTTTGTCCACATCCTCGCCAGCATCTGTCATTTCTTGACTTATTAATTTTAGCCATTCTGACTGGTGTGAGGTGGTATCTCATTGTGGTTTTGATTTGTGTTTCCCTGATGCTGAGTGATGTTGAGCACTTTTTCATGTGTCTGTTGGCCATCTGGATGTCTTCTTTGCAGAAATGTCTGTTCATGTCCTCTGCCCGTTTCTTGATTGGATTATTTGTTCTTTGGGTGTTGAGTTTGATAAGATTTTTATAGATTCTGGATACTAGCCCTTTATCTGATATGTCGTTTACAAATATCTTCTCCCATTCTGTCAGTTGTCTTTTGGTTTTGTTAACTGTTTCCTTTGCTGTGCAGAAGCTTTTGCTCTTGTTGAAATTTGTGAGAATATTTTATGTAGCTAGACATAAGTCTTTTCTTGGGTACAGACACACACACACACACACACACACACACACACACACTGCAAACATCTTCCCAGTCTGGATTTTACTATTCTCTTATTGGTATCTTTTGAAATACAGAATTCTAAAATTTGATATAGCCCAATTTATCCATTTTTTCCTTTGATGGTAAGTGCTTTCTGTGTATAAGAAATCTTTACCAAGTCCTGAAGATGTTTTTGTATTTATTCTTTTCTAAAAGTTTTTTGTTTGCTTTTCATATTTAGCTCTGCAGGTCATCTGAAATTGGTTCTTGAATATGGTAAGAGGTAGTGGTTAAGGCCCATTTTTTTCCTGTGTGAATATATAATTGACCTACTACCATATATGGAAGAGAGTATCTTTTTTCCTCTATATTGCAGTGTTACCTTTATCCTAAATAACATGGCTGTGGGACTGGATCACTTTCTATTCTGTTACATTACACTGTTTGTAACAACACAACTATTCAGTTGTGTAAGTACTCTAACAGCTTTTTTTTTCTTTAGCATTACCTGGGCTATTCTTTTGCCCTTTGCATTTCTATATGAACTTTAGAAGCAGTTTCTTAATTCTCCCTCTTCCTCCCCCACTCCCAGCATTATTTTTATCCAGGTAGGGTGAAACTGAAGAGATTCACAATTTAACATCTCTCTAGATAGAGTTGACATCTTTACAAAGTATTAATTCTTGCCATCCATGAAATTGGTATGTACCTCCATATTAATATCTACAGTTTATCTTGGTAATATTGTAAGTTTTGGTAGAGTCTGTCTTTAGATGTATTCCTAGGTATTTGATGTTTCTTAATGCTGTTATAAATGGCATTTTTTAAATGGCATTGTTTTTTAAATTTTTGTTTTCTCTTTGTTGCTGGTATGTGTGTGTGTGTGTACATGCATAAAAATATATGCAGTAGTTGGTACAGCCACTTTGGAGAACAGTGTGAAGATTCCTCAAGAAATTAAAAATAGAGCTTCCCTATGACTCTGCAATTGCACTACTGGGTATTTACCCCAAAGATACAGATGTAGTGAAAAGAAGGGCCATCTGTACCCCAATGTTTATAGCAGCAATGGCCACGGTTGCCAAACTGTGGAAAGAATCAAGATGCCCTTCAACAGATGAATGGATAAGGAAGATGTGGTCCATATACCCTATGGAGTATTATGCCTCCATCAGAAAGAATGAATACCCAACTTTTGTAGCAACATGGATGGGACTGGAAGAGATTATGCTGAGTGAAATAAGTCAAGCAGAGAGAGTCAATTATCATATGGTTTCACTTATTTGTGGTGCATAACAAATAACATGGAGGACATGGGGAGATGGAGAGGAGAAGGGAGTTGAGGGTAATTGGAGGCGGAGGTGAACCATAAGAGACTATGGACTCTGAAAAACAACCTGAGGGTTTTGAAGGGGCGGGGGGGTGGGAGGTTTGGGGAGCCAGGTGGTGGGTATTAAGAAGGGTACATATTGTATGGAGCACTGAGTATGGTGCAAAAACAATGAATACTGTTATGCTGAAAAGATATTAAAAAATTAATTTAAAAATATGCAGTGAGAAATATAATTTGTTTTTAAAAAATTAATATTGTATCCAGTGTTTTTGCTAAATTTATTACTTCTAAGCATATATCCATGGATTGGTTTGAATTTTCTACATACACAATCATATCACCTGTTAATAACGATTGTTTCATTGTGCCTTTTTTCAGTCCTTATATCTTACTTCTTTTTCTTGCCTTGATACACTGGCTAGGACTTTCATTACAGTGTTAAACACCTTGGAGAAAAGCTTCCGTTAATTCACCGCTTGGTGTAATGTTTGCTCTGGGATTTCTTGTAAAATACTCCTTATCAAGTTTATGAGTTACCTTGTATTCTAATTAGCTAATGGTTTTTTTTAAATCATGAATAAATACTGAATTTTACCAGGGGCTTTTTCTTTATCTTTCAACTTGGTCATACAAATTTTCACCAGTTTTTCTGTTAATGTAGTCAATTGTTATTCGAATATTAAGCCATGTTTGTGTTCCTGGGGTTAGAGGGACCTGTAGCTGCAGCTTAGTTACAGTGTATTGTGTGTGTGTGTGTGTGTGTGTGTGTGTGTGTGTATTTTAATCTGTTATTGGATTTGATTTGCTGATGCCTTGTTTAGAATATTTGTATCGGATCATGAGAGAGAATAGTTTATACAGTTCTTTCTGGAAATACCCAGTTTTTGATAGCAAGGTTTTGATACTCTCAAAAAAACTGGGAAATGTTTCATATTTTTCAATTCTTTGGAAGCATTTATATAAATTGGTGTTATTTCTTCCATAAATGTTTGGAAGAATTTACTAATGGAGACTTTTAAGCCAAGGTTTCTTTGTGGGAAGAATTTAAATCAGATTTAGTTTCTTTAATAAATATCACTCTTCACATACTGTTTTTTCTGTCAGCTTTGAGAGACTATTTCTTGAGGAATTTGTTCATTTAATCCAAATTTTCAAATTTTGTCTGTCTGTGGCATCTGAAAGGGTGTCCTTTGATACTGGTAATTTGTTTTTCCTAGATTTCTTGATCAGTCTCAGGATTTTCAGTTTTCAAAGAAATCAGCCATTGGATTTGATTTTATCTGTTGTTCATTTGTGTACTATTTTGGTTATTTTATTTGTATTAGTTTCTTCATTCTCTTTTCTTTCATTTGCTGTTTTTAACTTTGTAAGATAGATTTTATAAGATTTCAGTTTTTATATATATTTAAGACTTTAACTTTTCACCTAAGTACTACTTTAGCTGCATCCCACAAATTTGTTATAATATCTTCATTGTTGTTCAATAAAAACATTTTCTAATTTCCATTTTAATTTCTCCTTCAATCACCTATTTTTAGAAGTATATTGTTTCATCTCAGCCAGCGTCATTTTCTAATTCCTTTTTGGTTTTAGTTTGTATCTGCCATTGTTATCAGAGGACATATTGTTGAATGATTTCAGTTTTTTGAATTTATTGAGGCTTTCTTTATGACCAGCTTATGGTCAATTTGCTAAATATTTCATGTGCATTTAAAAAGAGTGTGAATTCTGGTATCATTGGGTGCAGTGTCCTGTTTACGTTAGATCAAGTTTATTGTGTTCAGCTCATCTTCCTGATTTTTTTTTTTTAAGATTTTATTTATTTATTTGATATAGAGAGACACAGCAAGCAAGGGAACACAGGTAGGAGGAGTGAGAGAGGTAGAAGCAGGCTTCCCACTGAGCAGGGAGCCTGATGCGGGGCTCATTCCGGAGAGGAGAGCCCAGGATAATGACCTGAGCTGAAAGTGGATGCTTAATGACTGAGCCACCCAGGTGCCTCTCATCTTCCTGGGTTTTTTGGCTATTTATTCTATCCATTTGTTGAGACAGGTATTAAAATTTGCACTGTGATTTGAGGTTTCTTTGTTTTTTCTTTATTTCTGTTAGGCTTGTTTTTTTTTTTTTTCCTTTATGTATTTTGAAGTTATGTTATATCTTCTTGTCAGATTGACACTTCCAAGTTGTCTTAATCATTGTAACAAAATATAGACTAGATGGCTTAAACAATAAATAGTTATTTGTTCAGTCTGGAGCCTGGAAAGTCCAAGATCAAGGCACCCACAGATTTGGTGTCTGGTGAGGACCCACTTCCTGGATGTAGACTGATGCCTTTTTACTGTAACCTCACATAGCAGGGTAGCCCATCCATGAGGGCTGTACCCTCATGACCTAATCATCTCCCCACCTCTTAGTACTGTCACATTGGAGGTTGGGATTTCAACATATGTATCTTGTGGGGATACAAGCATTCAGTGTATAAGAGCAATCATTATACAGTAACTTTTTTGTCTCTAATAATTTTCCCTCCAAGTCTACTTGTAGTTTGAGTTTGCATAGTATAGTTTTTCCCATCCTAATTTCTCTAGCATTACCACCATACAGTGCCAGATGGTGCCAACGTGGTGGAGGGCAGGTAGCCTTTAGACCTGTGCTTAGTCTGTGGTCCTCAGGTCTAGATGGAGCTTGCCATTACTGCATCTCTCCCCCACCTCACCCCTCTAGGCTTCTTTGCCTGTGCCTACTTTGCATCCCCCTTACATGGGACAAGTGTCTGTTCATTTCCTTCCTTTTTTGCCTTCACCTCTTTTCTTACCTGACCCTAGAACATGGGAGGGTCTCAGTCCCTAGCCTGTGAGCTCCTTGGGGGCAGACCCTCAGTAAATGTGAAGTGCTCTACGCCACTCCCAAAAAGCAAAAAGCCCCCTTCTTGTTTCTAGTCTTTCTGTGGATTTATATTTCTTATTTCACTGTTTTGTGTATGTATTTTACACTGTTTTGTGTATGATCCACCTGTCTCATTTTCTTTTTCTCCTTGTCTTCTTTTGAGTTATTTATTTAAAAATTTTTCTTCTTTTATTAACTTAATTATACATATTTTTACAGTTTTGTATTTTTTTTTTCCTCAGGAACATTGAGTTTATTCTTGACTTACTATAGTCTAATACAAATTAACTCCCTAACAAAATATGCTCCCCCAGAACTGCTAGAGCATTAGGATAGTTTAATTCCATCCGAACTTTGTCACGTGCTTTTTCTGTATCTCTGTCTTTCCTGTCTCATAGGTTTCTTATTATGCATTTTAGTTCTGCATGTATTTTAAACTTCATAGCTGTTTTAGTGATCATTTTTTACAGCTGATATTAATTTATTTTCATCCCAAAATTTACTTTTTCCTTAATGAATTTTCATTTTTCCATTTTTCATTTGCTTGAAGAGCTCAATTTAGTATTTCTCCTGGTATAGGCCTGCTAATCCCCATAGGTTTTGTCGTGTTAAATGCCTTTACTTTCATTTCTATCTGTATTTGCTAGAATAGAATTTTAGGTTGTAGGTTGGTTTTCTTTAGTACTTTGGAGAAATCAGTCAGTTGTCTCTTGGCTTCCATCATTTCTCTTTCTAGCACTTATGTCCCATTAGCGGAAATGTGACTTTTTTTTCATCTGACTCATCTTTAGATTTTCTTTTTGTCTTTGATGTCAGTATTTTATCACATTATGCCTAAATATGCTTCGTTCGAATTTACCCTGCTTAGAATTTTTTGGTTGATATCACTTATTAGTTGTGGAGAATTCAATTATTCAAATTTTTTTTAGAATATGGCTTCTTCATTATTCCTTCCTCTTTTTCTAAATTATAAATTCACATTTATTTTTTTAAGTATGTCTACTTGTTTATGATTTTTCCTTATATTCTTTTAAAAATTTTTTTCCATTATGCTTAAGTTTGGGTATTGATACTGCTCTTTTTTCTGTTTCACTAATCATGTCTTTCTGTCCAACATGATATTAATGGGTATGTGGATATAATAGAGATATATGTCCTCTATCTTATTGAGTTCTTAATTTCAAATGCTGTGTTGTTTTGTTTTGTTTTTTAAAGTAGGCTCCATGCTTAGTATGGAGCCTAGTGCAGGGCTTGAACTCTTAACCCTGAGATCAAGACCTGAGCTGAGATCAAGAACCAGACATTAACTGAGCCACCCAGGCACTCCTCAGATGCTTTATTTTTCCTTTCCAGAATGTTGGGTTGTTGTTGTTGTTTTTTTTTTTTTCAAGATTTTATTTATTTATTTGAGAGAGAGAGTGAGAAAGAACATGAGAGGGAGAAGCAGACTCCCTGCAGAGCTGGGAGCCCTATGCGGGACTTGATCCCAGGACTCCAGGATCATTACCTGAGCGGAAGGCAGTAGTTTAACCAACTGAGCCACACAGGCGCCCAGTCTGTTGGGTTTTTTAATGGATTCCGGTTCTCTGTTGAAAGTTTCCATTTTAACCCATTTTTTCCTTGATTTTCTTAAACATATTGATAATCATAGTTATCTAAAGTCCTTGTGTGCTAATTCCGGAATGGATCATCTGTGGGTCAGCTTCTGTTTTCTCTCTTTTCTCCTGGTTGTTGGTCATATAGTCTTGCCCCTTTATATGTAGTAACTTTTTATTATATGCTGGATGTTGTGTGTAGAATGCTAGAGGCTACAGATGATTTTATTTTCTACTAGAAAAGGTTTCCTCTTTACTCTTAGGCAGATAGGGTGAAGAAACTGATTTTAATCCATCAGGAATTGGGCTATGTCAGGGTTAGATTGTAGTTTTGATAAAAACTGTATCTTCAATTTGCCCCATTTCTAAGATGTGGCATTATAGGAGTTTTGAACTGAGAATCTGGCAGGTATTTGTCTCTTCAGCCTCAAAGATTCAGTTTAGGCCTTCTGAGGTTTTCAGCCTGGTCCTTTAGCCTTCTGTCGCATTCAGCTTCAAAATTTGGCAGCTACCTTGAAGGGGAGACTGACCAGGTGTTTGAGGCTCCTCAGGTCTACAGTTTTGTCACTAGCCCCATGTGAATGCCAGAATCTCTGCTGGTTTCTCTGTCCCCCAGTAGGGGTCTTCTGCCAGGGCCATGCCTGGATTCTCAACCTCTAGTTGTGCCCAGAATTAGTAAGTGACCCCAGGTGAAAAGCAGCTATAGGTGGAAAATGACCATGCCCTCTAGGGCTTTATTTTGCCCGTTTTGTTTCAGGCCCCTCCCCCTGGTGGTCATCGTCTCTTAGTACCAGAAGCCTGAGAGATTTCACTACTACTTTAGTCAATCACATAGCCTCAGAATTCAGTTTTGTGGGGGAAAATTAGCTATGTGTTTGAGGCTCCTCAGATCTCTGTGACTGCTTTAGCCCAATCAGCCACTTACCACTAAAAGTTTTGTGGGTACTCTTTCACCCAGTGGTGACCTTTTGCGGGGGCCAAACCCTGATCCTCAGCCCACACCCTGGAACAGTAAATGTCCCCAGAGACTAAAATAGCTACTAGTCCATCAGCTTACCACTGAATGATTCTCCCTTTCTGGAATTTTAGCCCATCTGCTGTACATTGTTTCCATACTGTTCTGATGCCTTTACCAGTAAGGTTTTTGTACTTCATTTGGCTTTTTCAAGTTGTTACGAGAAGCATTGACCTGCTACATCCTACTACATCCAACCCAGAAGTAGAAATTACAGTTACAGATGAGTTGAGTATTGCATATTCCACTACATAAAATCACTTTTTTGT
Organism: Mustela nivalis; assembly: GCF_964662115.1. Taxonomy (NCBI): domain Eukaryota; kingdom Metazoa; phylum Chordata; class Mammalia; order Carnivora; family Mustelidae; genus Mustela; species Mustela nivalis. The sequence goes on from NC_139024.1 coordinate 65,296,558, forward strand.
CTTTTGTTCTTAATATTTTATTTTTGTGTTCTTGGTCCTTGTTAGGGAAAAAAAAGAAAGATTCCTCATCCTATTTTGATGCATTAGTAAATGTAATATTTTACTCTCAGAATGTAATCTGCTCTTGTCTGGCTTTTTCTTTATTCTTCCTTTGAAGTTACTTTGTTAACAAAGACAAATAATCATGGATTATAAAGATTGGCTTATATTTAAATTCAGTGTATATTGTTAAATATATTGTTGTGGGAACAATTGATTATAATGTTGATTTTCTTCCATGCATATAGTTTCAGATGATAATGAAGACACTGATGGTGATGGTGTTCATGAAGTAACAAGCCGAGATAGTCCAGTTTATCCCAAATGTTTGCTTGATGATGATCTTGTCCTGGGAGTTTACATTCACCGCACTGATCGACTTAAGTCCGATTATATGATTTCTCACCCAATGGTAAAAATTCATGTGATTGATGAGAATACTGGTCAATATGTCAAGAAAGCTGATAGGTAATTTTTTTTTTTAAAGATTTTATTCATTTATTTGTCAGAGAGCGAGCAAGAGCGAGCACAGGAAGACAGAGTGGCAGGCAGAGTCAGAGAGAGAAGCAGGCTCCCTGCAGAGCAAGGAGCCCGATGTGGGACTCGATCCCAGGACGCTGGGATCATGACCTGAGCTGAAGGCAGCTGCTTAACCAACTGAGCCACCCAGGCGTCCCGATAGGTAATTTTTTTAATTGTACAGCCAACCCTTGAGATTGAAACTGTCTACAGTAGAAGTCCTCTTTTCTACCACTGAAAGTCAGTGGAAGGGTGCCTGGGTGGCTCAGTTGTTAAGTGTCTGCCTTAGGCTAAGGTAATGATCCCAGGGTCTTGGGATGGAGCCCCATATCTGGCTTCCTGCTCAGCAGGAAGCCTGCTTCTTCCTCTCCCACTTCCCCTGCTTTTATTCCCTCTCTCACTGTCTCTCTCTCAATGAAATGAATTTTAAAAATCTTAAAAAAACCAAAATTCAATGGAAATAGAGCTAAGGATTTGTATTAGAGAATAATTTACTGGTTGTAGGTGTTCTTAGACCATTGATACTGATTAGTATGTTTTCTAGAAGAAATAGAGAACATTTCTTAATTCATTGATTCATTTTAAGTGGAGGTGAGTTGAGAGAGCTTCTCCCTAACTTAATGACTAATTTATGGCATTGAACTTGCAGTATAAATCATTGCATGTTGCACTGTATGTGTTTTAATTGTCTAACTTAATATTTTTCTTTTGAAGTTAATATGTTACTTGGGCCTCATATAAAGTCAGTAAATCTTGACTTTTTATTTTTACCTAATATTATATAGCTAATATGTGCTTGAAGCTTATAAATAAAAAGCACCGTAAAATAATTGATTATACTAGGAGCGCCTAGGTGGCTCAGTGGGTTAAAGCTTCTGCCTTCGGCTCAGGTCATGATCCCAGGGTCCTGGGATCAAGCCCCGCATCAGGCTTTCTGCTCAGCCTGTTTCCCTTCCTCTCTCTGACTGCCTCTCTGCCTACTTGTGACCTCTCTCTGTCAAATAAATAAATAAAATCTTTAATAATAATAATAATAATAATAATAATTGATTATACTGGAATTCAAAAGTCATTTGGTTGGAAAAATGACAGTGATGAGGACCGTGAAGATTATCAGTTATTCAGTTATCTTAGAGCATACAAAAAAAATATGACACACCTCAAAGAGTTTGCAATCCTGTTGTGCTCATTTTCTTATTTAAATGTAGTGTACTCTTTTATTACAGACTTATTTAAGATTCTGAAGGAGTCTAGCTCTGTCACACTCTCACTTTATGTTTCTGTAATAAGATAACTCTGTGAAACCAATCGATAGTGTATAGATACAAGATGGTAGTAGATGGTTCTAAGTGTCATAAATTTGTAATTTTCACGATGTGGACAGTCAAAATAATTTTTCATTGTATATCATGCCTATATTCATTATTTCTTCACCTTGATCACTATGTTTTTCTCACCTCAAAATTATAAAGAATCATGTTAATGGAAGCATCTTTTTTTTTTTTTTTTTTGGGACAGTGAACGGCCTGTTTCATCTCACTATGAGAAAGAAAATGTGAATTACATTCTTCCTATTATGACCCAGCCATATGATTTTAAACAGTTAAAATCAAGAATTCCAGAGTGGGAAGAACAAATTATATTTAATGAAAACTTTCCCTATTTGCTTCGAGATTTTGATGAGAGCCCTAAAGTCATCTTGTTTTTTGAGGTATGAGTTGAATAGAGCAATTTAAACTAAATTTTGTTTAATACTTTAATAGCATAAATTTAAGCTATTGTTTTTACTTGTTTAGTAATGCAAGAAAGTACTGTGCAGATTTAATCCCTAAGATTTAGTGTTTGTAATAGGCTGTGGAGATGTAATATGCTATAATAGTATATGTGCTGAGCATTTACCAGTGTAAATAGTTAGCCATGTAATTCACTTGGAATTATTTAATTCTGACAGTAATGACAGGACTATAAACTGAAGTGATGAATCTAATCTATATCTATACAATCCTCCATTGTTAACCCATTTTACAAACTGTAAAGTCATTAAACAGTATTGGACTCCCTAAGGGTTTGTACACAACCAAGGGAAAGAAAGATGAACACACACAGACCACTTGACTAATAAAATATAATATATAACCAAAATGAAATAGAACTTCCTAGATGTGGAGGGTGAATAGAGGATCGGGGCTGTCACGGAAGGCTTTATGAAATAGATGGCCTTTGGTGTGATAGCAGTCAGTTAAGCATCTGCCTTCAGCTCAGGTCATGATCTCCAGGTCCTGGGATTGAGCCCCATGAGCCTCATGGGGGAGTCTGCTTCTCCTCCCTCCTCTCCCTGCCCCCCCCTCCCCCTGCTTGTGTTGTCTCTGTCTCTTCCTCTCTTTCTTAAATGAATAAAATTTTTTTAAAAAATGAAATATATGGCTTTTGAGCTGACTTGTTATTCTAACTATTTTTTATGCAAACGAAATTAGTGTTCAGAGTGTAGTTTTTTACCCAAAGTTACTCCAGTTTTAAGTGTAGGTAATTTGTGTTTCAAGATGGTTTGAATCTAAAGTATACGTTTTTTTTCTCTACTTCGTGTCATCTCTCTATAAGCAAAAGGAAGTAGAGAAAACCTCTCTTTCAGTTTAAGCAAGATGGGGAGTTGGAACAGCAGGGCATGAACATCGCCAATGACTGATTTTGTGGAATTACTGTTTTTTTGATCTTTAACTTTCAGATGATTTGTGTATGTTTGTGATATGAATATTCCACCATTTACATCTGTGATTATATTGTCTGATTTATACAAAGCTGTGATTTTTTTAAAGAGTACTATAACTTGGGGGGCACCTGGGTGGCTCAGTGGGTTAAAGCCTCTGCCTTTGGCTCAGGTCATGATCTCAGGGTTCTGGGATCGAGCCCTACATCGGGCTCTCTCTGCTCAGCAGGGAGCCTGCTTCTCCATCTCTCTCTGCCTGCCTCTCTGCCTACTTGTGATCTCTGTCTGTCAAATAAATAAATAAAATCTTTTTTAAAAAAAGAGTAATAACTTGTATGTCAAGGAACTTTTTCTTTGTCATAGAAATTTGTCCTTGGTTATAATGTTCCTTCACATTCAATTTAGTAATTTAATAAAATAAATTTAAGAAAGAATGTTGGATTTTGACATTTTTCGTTTCTTCTTATGTTTTTTGGGGGTTTTGTTTTGTTTTGTTTTAGTTTCAGGAGTAGACTTTAGTGATTTATCACTTACATATCATACCCAGTGCTCATCCCAACAAGAGCCCTCCTTAATCCCCACCACCCACTTAGTCCATCCCTTCACCCACCTCCCCTCCAGCAACCCTCAGTTTGTTCTCTGTAGTTAAGAGTCTCTTATGGTTTGCCTCCTTCTCTGTTTTTATCTCATTTCTCCTTACCTTTCCCTATGTTCATCTGTTTTGTTTCTTAAATTGTGCATGAATGAAATCATATGGTATTTATCTTCCTCTGACTTATTTCACTTAGCAGTAATACACTCTAGTTTCATCCATGTTGTTGCAAAAGGCAGTTTTATTCCTTTTGATGGATCAGTAATATTCCATTGTATTTTTTTTTTAATGTGTGTGTGTGTGTGTATTTGCATACACACACACACACATACCCCACAGCTTCTATGGGCTCTTTCCATAGTTTGGCTATTGTTGATAGTGCTGCTATAAATATTGGGGTGCATGTGCCCTTTAGAATAAGTATTTTTGTATTCTTTGGATAAATACCTAGTAGTGCAATTGCTGCGTTAGAGGGTAGCTCTGTTTTTAACTTTTTAAGGAACTTCCATACTGTTTTCCAGAGTGGCAATTGCTTCTCAAATTTTAACATAATGTGTTATTGTCTACAAAACTACTTTTGATTTCAGCTTTTTAGAGTTTATTAAGAACAACTTGATGCCTATCAGAAGTCTTAAAAATCATTTTTCTACTTTTCAGCATTACTACTTAGGGAAAAATTACAAGAACACAACAATGTGTGTGCAAGAATACTTAAACACTGTTAACAGTCAAAATTTTAGGAAAACAAATCTTGAATCAGGAAGAGGTTTGGTTATGTAAATAATAGGTATTATTAAGTTTATGGTATTTATAATACTAAAGTATATTAGGCAGACATTAACATGATGAAATACTTATGTATGTATTGACTTGAAATATTTACTGCATGGTATATAAAAATAGTTTGCAAAATAGCATTGGATTTATAGTAACATGCATATACTTAGCAATGTACAGAAAAGGGTTTAGGTGTATAAACCAGATGTTAATTTTGATCATCTATGCATCTAGATTACAAGTTGTTTTTACTTTGTTATATATTTTTCTTGTATTATGAGTGTTTTTTCCCTTAGCTTCTATTGTATCCAAAAACAGATTTAAGTGCATGAAGAAGAGGGATGAATGGAATCATTCTTTTTTAAACTATCTATAAAGATTTGTTATCTTAGCTAAGCTTTTGAGAAACACCAGTTAAGTTCAAAGTGATAGTCTATGACAGGTAATTAGAATACAGAGAAGTCTGTGGCAGCTTCATTCCAAATTCCATGAGTTCCATCTAGGCAAGATGGAGATAATGAAAGAAATCCTCTTGAGATGCCTAATGACAGCATATATCCAAAGAGAAAATCCCCAACTTCAGGAAGGTGTTGCAAGGAAGGACCCAGAGATAAGATCATGAGTTTGTTAATTAGTCATTTGAAGTCTGCACTCAAACATGAAAAAGTAAAAGATTAAAGCTTAAGAATTCTGTGACTGGAATATTTGTGCCTAGACTATATTTGAGTTGATTAATACTTGATATTTGAAGTGAATTAAATCTTAATAAATGATTTATTAATAGAAAGTAAACTGGTCAGAAAGTACACTCTCACTAATAGGATGAGTTAATATAAATCTGAATGAAATAAATGCTTTTCTTTCCTGTGAAGAAAACACCTTTTAAGTGTACAACTTACTTTTTAAATTTCAACAGTATGTTACCAGAAAATATTAAATTTTAGGTAGGTTAGTATTCTGTGAAATAATTTTTATACTTGTTTACAGATTCTTGATTTCTTAAGCATGGATGAAATTAGGAATAATTCTGAAGTTCAACACCAAGAATGTGGCTTTCGGAAAATTGCCTGGGCATTTCTCAAGGTATGTTTTTCACCCATTTTAAATGCTTTAAAAATCCTCTTCAAATCTGATGGGCTGCATTTTCCTAAGCAGTTTAGTTTCATATAAGGAGTTATGATCTAAGATTTCAGTTGTGAAGAGTTACTAATGCAAGCTAAGGTGATAACTTGGATTCGTAAATATCTATTGAGTATCTAGTGTGTGCCAGATATACTATTTGGTTCTGAGTATGAAGTATTAGAAAAGATACACAACAACCTGCCATCATTAATTCACCTTAAAAGATATTTATTAAACCCTTTCTGTGTACCAACAATGGTTCAAGTCAGTGGACAAGAAAATAAACTCCTTGACCTTATTGACTTCATATTCTAGCAAGAAAAACAGATATAAAACAATTGCTTATACAATTTATCAATTATTGCAATTTTTGTAAATACTGTGTGGAGGTAAAGGAAAGATTTCCTAAGGAAAAAATATTGAACCTGAGTATTAGCTAGATGGTAGCAGCGGGGAAGAGAGAGTTGTGGGTAGATAGAGGGTACCATATTTGCAAAGACCCTGATGTTGGAAGGAGCAAGATATCCTCAAATAACCAAAAGGCCACTGAGATTGGAGGACAGAGACTGAGGGGGCAAATGGTGGTCTTGATCATGCGAGGTCTCTGAAGCCATTATAGCAACAGGAAGCCATTACAGAATTCTAAAGAACAATGGAAAGCCATTATAAGATTTTAAACAAAACAGTAGAATAGGGCGCCTGGGTGGCTCAGTGGGTTAAGCCTCTGCCTTGAGCTCAGGTTGTGATCTCGGGGTCCTAGGATCGAGTCCTGCATTGGGCTCTCTGCTCAGCAGAGAGCTGATCTCTCTACCTGCCTCTCTGCCTACTTGTGATCTCTCTCTGTCAAATAAATAAATAAAATCTTAAAAAAAAAACAGTAGAATAATCCAACTTACATTTTAGAAAGATTACTTTGCTTGGTGGAGGATGAATTAGAGAGGGTATACATATGTATACTGGAAGATTAAGGTTGAAAATTCTTACAGTAATCTTGGTAGGGAATGATGGTGTTTTTAACTAGAGTGTTTCAGCATAGATGGGAGTTGTGATGGGTTGATTTTTACAAAAGGGGAAATGTTAATTTTATAATTCTTTTATCTGGTATCCTTTATTTCTGATTTCAAATATAAATGAGTTATTAAAAAGTCCGAGGGGGAGACAAACCATGAGAAACTGTGGACTCTGAGAAACTAACTGAGGGTTTTGAAAGGGGGGTGGTGTGGGGATGGGTGAACCTGGTGGTGGGTATTAAGGAGGGCATGTATTGCATGGAGCACTGGGTGTGGTGCATAAACAATGAATCTTAGAACACACATGCACACAAATTAAATTTTTTTAAAGTCTTGAAATTAACCTATTTTGTACAATTTATAAAACTTTCTATTTGTGTATCCATTCTTTGAACAATATTTATTAAGTGTCTGTGAAGTGCCAAGTACTCTGCTAAATACATAGCATTCATAGATAAATTAGACATTGTTCTTACCCTCCAGCTCAGTTTCCATATAATCATGTTACTTGCATGATTATGTGCTATAGAGTAGATGCTGTGAAAAAGCAGGTAAGGCACTTAATCCATATTGGGGGTTAGAGGCTTCAGAAGAAATGCAGGCCGGGGCACCTGGGTGGTTAAGCTCAGGTCATAATATCAGGGTCATGAGATCCAACCCTGTGTGGGGATCTGCACTGAGCATGGAAACTGCTTGGGATTATCTCTCCCTCTTCCCCTACCCTGCTTGCATGCATGCGTGCTCGTGCTCACTCTCTTTCTCTCTCTCTGAAAATAAATCAAATCTTAAAAAAAAAAAAAAAAAAAGTGCAGTCTGACTGCTGAAAGGAAGCCAGACTGGCTGTAGGAGGAAATAAAGTGGACTTAGGAATCCCTTGATCCAGTATAGCTTCTAAAATTACCCTTTGTAATCTGTTACAACTTTTCTCTATCCCCTTCATACTGCTTTAGAGGGAAAAAAAAAAAAAAAGCCCCAAAAAGTTGTTTTCACATAGTAAGTACTGTCATTGTGTGGTCTTATCAGAAAGCACTTTTGTTCCTTTTAAAAATGCTAAGATTTGTGCAGAACTGCAGTAATAATTACAAATTGCACTTGGGAAACAATGTGTTACAGCATTTTTACCTTTAAGTGTGTGTAGATATTTATTTATCCATTTTATGCCATTGGCAGAAATGGCAAATCAGGAATTCTCCCATCTCTACCCCCTACAAAGTGTGAGTATTCTGTGTACTTCCTCTCCTGTAACACTTCTGTATTGGCTTCATAGATTCTAAGTTGTTCAAAGTCACCAAAGTGACTTCTTTTTGACAAATTCATTGAACATGTTTTAGTCCTTATTTTACCAGATCTCTGCATTTTTATAGCACTCTCTTGAAGCTCTCTCTTCTTTAATTATCACCAGCTCCCAGCATATTAGTGGCACACAGAAAGTGTTCAGTGAATGTCTGTTGAGAGAATTAACAAATGCATGCATTAGGAAAAATCCACCTTTGGAAGTAGCATGGGGGTGCCTGGGTGGCTCAGTTGGTTAACCATCTGCATTCAGCTCAGGTCAAGATCCTGGGCCCGGCGTCAGACTCTGCACTCAGCAGTAAGACTACTTCTTCCTCTCCTTTTGCCTCTCCCCTCTGCTCATGCTTTTTCTCACTCTCTCTCTCATATAAATAAATAAAATCTTTAAGAAAGTGGCTTGAATTGGGCGCCTGGGTGGCTCAGTGAGTTAAGCTGCTGCCTTTGGCTCAGGTCATGATCCCAGAGTCCTGGGATTGAGCCCCAAATGGGGCTCTCTGCTCAGCAGGGGGCCTGCTTCCCTTCCTCTCTCTCTGCCTGCCTCTCTGCCTACTTGTGATCTCTCTCTGTCAAATAAATAAATAAAATAAAATTTAAAAGTGGCATGAATCAAGTTAAAGTTTAAGTGTGTTAATACCTGTACCATTGATTCCAGTAATGTCCTAGATAACTGTAAAGTTACTGTAGTGGTCCAAATAAACCCCAACAGGTAGGGTCTGGACCCTACCCAGATATAAATGAGACTTTATCTTAATTCTCAGCTCGAGGCACTTTTAATTCATTTAGTATATATATATTACTATTATTGTACATTATAAAATAATAAAGCCTTATTTAGCCACATTTTACATTATATAATTGTAACCATGATAACAGGATCTTGGCTGATTTTAGTCATTGACTCATGCTAAGCATCATACTAGTGTAAACTAGATTGCATGGTGAGTATTAAAACAACCTATAGAAAGTATGATTTAGAAGCTGGGGAATAATATCTCCTTATAATATTATTCTCTTAAAAGCTTCAGGTAGATAGGAATAGGGTTTATGAAAGAAGTCTCTCGAGGGCTTAATGTTTAATTACCGAACACCTCTATTGAAACTATACTTTATCCCTGTATATCATAACCACCTCTCAGCTTACTAACCCAATGACTTTACATCCTTCCCTAAAAGGCTAGGGATGAAATGGGCTATATTTTTGCCAGCTCTGTTGATTGATGCCTCAATCCTGAACACAATGCAATCTAAGGAATTTCAGCAAATGAGTTTTTTTTTTTTTAAAGATTTTATTTATTTATTTGACAGACAGAGATCACAGGTAGGCAGAGAGGCAAGCAGAGAGGCAAGCAGAGAGAGAGGAGGAAGCAGGCTCCCTGCTGAGCAGAGAGCCCGATGCAGGGCTCGATCCCAGGACCCTGGGATCATGACCTGAGCCGAAGGCAGAGGCTTTAACATACTGAGCCACCCAGGCACCCCGCAAATGAGTTTTTTAAATGAGTTTTTGACTATGTACTGTTGCTTACTGGACATATTTTTAGTGAAAATGACATTTTTTTTGGAATTCTTATTTTAAGCTTCTCGGAGCCAATGGAAATATAAACATCAATTCAAAACTTCGTTTGCAGCTATATTACCCACCTAGTAAGCATCGATCCCAATTAAACATTGTTGAGGTTTTTGAATGGTGGTCAAAATATCCAAGGAATCATTATCCATCAACATTATACGTAACCGTAAGAGGATTGAAAGTTCCAGAATGTGTAAGTTAATAATAGCACATAGAAATATAGGTTCTCTGTTCTTGAAATTAAATGGTGATGTTTTTTATTTCTAAAAAGATAAGACCTCTAAAATTATTTTATTAGATTTATAGAATATAAAGGTACTTTAAATAATTATGTATTAAGACTATGCTAGCTAATATATAAAAGATACTTAATGAATATTAAGTCCTAAATGTAAGTTTCAGTGTGAGGAGAATTTTTAAAAAGTAATACTGCTTTTTAAAAATGAAAGGTAAAAGAATGATGTAAAGTAGGTGTTGACAAATATTTTCTGTAAAGCCCAAGAGTAGTTAATATTTTAGGCCTTGTAGGCCATACAGGTTTTGTTACAACTACTCAGCTTTACCTTTATAGTGAGAAAGTAGCTAATAGACATATGTAACCAGTGTTAAACAGATGGGTATGGATGTGTTCCAATAAAACTTTATTGGCAAAGACAACAAGCTGCATTTGGCCCAGGCATTTGCAGTATCATGATTTATAAGACACACTTTCCATAATATTATTCAAATAATTGGTAAATAATGTTTCTACTACTGTTTTCCACAGATTAAAACAATGAATGATTCTAGCAAAGAATTGGTTCTAAAACAGAACTTTTGTTTTTGTCTTATTTGCAATAAGACATTTCAGGACAGTTGTATGTTCTATAAGTGATATTATGTAAGTGTGACCACAGGGTTGGTTTACATTAATTTGAATGGAGTTAAATCTCTTTTTAAGGAAAGGAAGATTTAAAAACTTTAGGTCTTTTTGATATCAGTTTTGTGGTATTAAAGTGAGGAATACCATAGTATCTCAGAGCTGTGATATAACATCTGGTAGGTATTGGTGAAGAGGCAGAAACAAAGAGCTAGAGTTATTAAAACCATTTCATGTAACTATTGGGGTTCTGTTTTTTTCCTCCCAACTTTCAGGGCTTTTTGGGTATAGAACCAAGCAATTTTCATCTTATTCAGAATAGTGTACATAAAAGTAGGATGTTTTTCTGGGTTACATTTTGAAAACTTTTCCACGTTGTTTGTTTCAATATTTAAAAGACCCTAGATGCTAGAAAAGAAAAAAAGGGTTAATTTGATATTTATATTTTCTCATCTTCTATACACATTCAGATAAAGCCATCTTACCATTCTGTGGTGACTGTCCAGGAGGAGAAAGGTAAACCAGTGTATTGTGAAGGACACCATGAGGCCGGTTCAGTAGATGCAGAACCTGGACTAGAAGATTCTAAAGAAGTAGTGAAGTGGAAACGACTACCTGGGCAGGTGAAATACTTGATTATTCTCAATTCATTTAGAGCTGCCTATATTTATTTTAAAAGCTCCAGCAGCTCTGAGGGTAATTAGCTTACTACTGGAAACTCTCAGATTATCCTTGCTTTTAACCAGAGTCTTGTCTTTCCATTAATTTACTTGATAATAATAGGGTATATATCGTGTGCATAAAAGCACTATCATAAGTTCTTTGTTTAAGGACTTAGGTTAGTTTTATCTGTTAGCTGGAGCTGCCAGAAGGAAATAACCATGGATGGGGTAGCTTAAATAACCAAGCTTACTCCTTCATAGTTCTGGAGGCTGAAGTCCCAAGGTTAAAGGTTGTCAGAGTTGGTTTACTCAGAGGCCTTTCTCCTTAGCTGGCAGATGACTACCATCTTGCTCCTCTTCAAGGTCTTTTCTCTCTGCATTTAGAACCCTGGTGTCTCTTCCTCTTACAAGGACAGCAAGTTTTTTTTTTGTTTTTTTTTTTTTTTTTAAGATTTATTTATTTGTTTGTCAGAGAGAGAGCTTGAGTGCATACACAAGCATGGGGAGTGGCAAGCAGCCAGAGAAGTAGACTCCCTGCTGAGTTAGGAGCCTAAAAAGCAGTCTCTTAACTGACTGAGCCATCCAGGTGTCCCAGGGACAACAAGTCTTATTAGATTAGGACTCCACGCTAATAAAAAAGCTCTTTAAAAATTTTTATCTCCAAATACTGCTACATTCTGAGGTACTGGAATTAGAGCTTCAGCATACAAATTTGGGGGGGACAAAATTTCAATCCATAACAGCAATTAAAAAAAGATTTTTTTTGATGTTTTAAGAGGTAAATCTTTTAATGAGTTTTCTTAGTAAAATGGATTTTATTTTAAAAAAATATATCATTCTAATAGATTCATGAGATTTTTTTATAGTCCCCAGCTTCTTCACAGTGAATCACATTTTGATGGATTATATATGTATATTTTTCTACCATAGGTTGAGGATTATTTAAGCTTTTATTAATGGTTATCATATTTTACAATAGCAAGAAGCATTGCTGATACAGTTATGCAAATCTATTATTTAGTTCCACAAAGAGTAGAGTGGTTCATTTTGTACATCTGAGCCATTGCCAAATGCAGTTTATCCAAAATCTTAATTTATCCAATCATTTAGGATGCTGTGACTAATACATGAAAAGGCATTTGCAAGAAAGTGTACCACATTCATTGCATCTAGTAAAGGACCAATATGTGTTTAATTGAACTTTAAAGATAATAAACCCAGGAACTAACGATCACTGAAGTTTGGAAGAGATGTAATTAGGATAAATAAAAGTAGTATTTTCTACAGTAGATATTATACATGGAAAGTTTTGGTTTCATTTGATAATAGGAAATGAAAACAAAAATTATGAAATTTTAATAAAATTAATGAATGAGAAACCAACAGGAAGTGATTACTTTGAAAATACCTTTCAGAATGTAGCCACAAATGATGGTTATTTTAAGAGATAAAAAGAGAGAGAAAATGAGCATTCATACATCCCACGCTTAAGCTAGGCCTTTAGGTTATGGTCACTGAAGAAGTTTATGGCTCAGCAAAAATCACAAAAATTGCTGTCATGGAATAAGCATGTTACGACGTTTTGTGATAAGATGTTTTGTGTATGTGGCAATACATATACATATCATTGTGTGTGTGTGTGTGTGTGTGTGTGTGTGTGTGTGTGTATGCATGCAAATGTGCACACAATAGTGACAGCTTTAGAGTACCAGATAATGAATTTTCTTTCTTTCTTTCTTTTTCTTTCTTTCTTTCTTTTTTTTAAAGATTTTATTTATTTATTTGACACAGAGAGAGAGAGACAGCTAGAGAGGGAACACAAGCTGGGGAATCGGAAGAGGGAGAAGCAGGCAGGGAGCTCGATGCGGGGTTCGATACCAGGACCCTGGGATGATGACCTGAGCCAAAGGCAGAGGCTTAATGACCGAGCCACATAGGCACCCCAATTACAAATTTTTGGTAAATTAAGTACTAGTTAGAAGTGGAGTGTAAAGTGACTTTATTTTATGGAGACCTGATCTCCTCGTTAGGAAATAAAATAATTTACTATAGTTTTCCATACATTTTGTTTACTTTCCTCTTTCTCTGCATCACAGTCAAGGGCTTAAAAATAAAGCTCTACCACTGCAGTAGCTTAACAACTAGCCTTCAAATTTTAATGCTTCTTAATTTATTTTTTTTTAATGTATGTTTTTAGGCTTGCCGTATCCCAAATAAGCACCTCTTCTCACTAAATACAGGAGAACGAGGATGTTTTCGTCTTGCTTTCTCTCATAATGGAAGAATATTAGCAGCGGCCTGTGCCAGCCGAGATGGATATCCAATTATCTGTGAGTAATACTTCTATTTAATAGGATCGAAGTCTATCTGGAAGACATTTGTTTTTTTAAAATTCATTGAAATCTTAATTTGAGTAACCCCCAGTTTTTTAATAATTATTTCACAGCTTTCTATAAAATATAGGTTCAGTAGTATAAGAATAATCAAATGAAGGGTGGTAAGTTTATTTGTGAAACATGCAAGAGGATTTTTGTAAGGATTTTCTTATCTTAAATATGGAAATTTAGAAACATGAAGGGATTAATAAATCCCATGAGGAATTCTAGCCCATGTGGTCAGTTGATAGAAGTGATAATTTAAAGTATGAAAACCGTCAAATTTCATATGCAGTAGAAAGTAACAGCTCAGGACAGGAGTACCTAGAGAACGATTTCTCAGTAGTAGGGAAGGCAGCAGAGAAACCAAAACCCACTTTCAAATTGCCTTTAAAAAATACAGAAAACCATGTTAAAAAGGAAAATTTCTGTAGCTTTAAGTGAGCATTCTCTACTCTTCTAAAGTGAGAGACATTAAATACTTCCCTAATTTCTTGTGTAATAATGAAAACCAGCTTCCTCAGCAGGAAGTTGCCTGCCCCCTGTGGGTGTCTGCCCTAAGTACTAGGTGGTATTAAATTTCCCTCAGCCTCACACAATTTATTTCAGATGATTTATTCTTTTCAGCAAGGACTCATAATTGGCTTGGCTAGCATTTATTAAATAAATACTCCTCCTCATTAAATAATGTTAGCTTTAAAAAACAAAATTACTTGTGTAGTTTGATTATGACTGTGCTATTTTAAAAATTCACCAAAACCAATGCATGGAGGAAAAAAGATTCTTAGAATATCTATTCCAGAGAATTAATAGTGATTTCTTTTTTGGGTAGTGAAAGAATTATTTTCATTCTGATTTATATTTTAGCATTTCCGTGATAAATATGTGTTACTTTATTCTTAAATCTTACTCAGAATGCTATATAAATTTAGACATACTTATTGCTTAAGTCTCCAAAGCACAGAAGAATTTTTGTCTTTAGTCTCAATTGTTTGGTTATGATATGTCTACTTGGAATTTGTTTAGCTTGTTGGATATGTAGATTACTGTTTTTCACAAAATGGGTAAGTTTTTAGTGTTTATTTCTTCAAATTGTTCTTCTCCTTTCTATTTTTTCTCTTCTGAGACTCTCATCATCTCATTGTTGATACACCTGGTGGTTTCCCACAAGTCCCTGCAGCTTTATTCATTTTTCTTCATTCTTTTTCCTTCTGTTCCTCAGACTGCATAATCTCAGATGACCTGTCTTCAAGTTGTTTCTTCTGCCAGCCCAGATCTGTTAGTGAACTTCTTTAGTGAATTGTTTATTTCCGTTATTGTACTTTTCAACTCTAGAATTTTTTTGTCTTTTTTAATTATTTCTGTCTCTTTATTGATACTGTTATTTTAGCCAGAAATTATTCTCACACCTTAATTCTTTAGACATGGTTTTATTTTTATCTTTGAACATATTTAAATAAATTTTTTGTCTGGAACAATGTCTTGGCTTCTTCATAGACAGTTTCTGTGGACTGCCTTGTTTCCTGTGGCTGGCTCTACTGGACTGTTTTGGTTTTTTCTTGTCTCCATATTACATGTGCAGCAGGTCTGGAAATCAGATTCCTCACCTTCCCCTCCTCTGCACCTACCCGCCCAGGATTTGTTGTTGCTGAAGTCTCTGCTCACTTAGCTTGGTTGTTGCTGAAGTCTCTGCTCACTTAGCTTGGTGGTCAGGTGTGGTAGAGATTTTTAAATGCTTTGAGTGAGTAGATCTCCCAGCCTTTACCAAACGTGTGTGTGTGTGTGTGTGTGTGTGTGTATTGGGATGCATTCTTCCAACACTTCACTGCAGGCAATTACAGCTCTGCCTTACTTCACTTTCAGGTCAGTCAGAGGGAGAAAGCACCTCTGGTCTTTTTGTTCACATACATATGTCCTGCTGTGTTCCCAGGAATTTGTTGCATCTTTTCAAAGTCCTCTGTGGACATCTCATTCCCAGCTTTTTCCTTTTACATTTTTTTGCTCAGCCTCTCCTTGGCCACTCTCCTTAGCTTCAGTTGGCATCACTGCCTCAGCCAGCTGTGCCACTGATTATTTCAGCATGCACCCTGGGGTTAGGGCTTTTCACACAGAGCAGGCTCTGAGCCAAGCCAAGGAAAGCCAAGCCCTGGGAATGGAGCTTTATAGTAGTAAGTATGGGAGTGGGGTTTGGGGGGAGCTTCTTATATTTTCTGGCCCATCCCATGGCTACTAGGCTGCTGGCTTTAAGTTGTGAGATTGTTGGTTTCTAAAGCTACTCTGCAGCTTGGGAGAGTGGATTGGGACCATGGCAAGTTAAAATGCCGCAAAGCTCATGTTCCTACCAAGATTAAGCTGTTTTTCTTGAATAAATGCTCCTCAGGTTGTTGCAAGCCTTTGTTTAACTTCTAGAGTTCAGAAAAAGTTAATTTGGATAATTTTTACGGTGTTCTTATTGCTTTTATCAGGGAGCAGATACTCTGAGGTGCTTCTTTGCTATTCCAGAAAGAAGTACTTCTGTGCTTAGTATTTTAAAGGGCATTTGGTTTTACCACTAGGTGGAAGTAGAGACTTGCAATTTTTGTCACTTTTTCAAATCTTTCATTGTTAACCTAATTTAGAGCAATACCTTAATGTCTTGTTTATCAGATTAGATCTCTGTTAATTCTCTTATTATATCATTTTAGTATTGGAATTTTTTTTTCAAACAAGGGCTGCCTGGGTGGCTCATGTGGTTAAGCATCTTCCTTCAGTTCAGGTTGTGATTCTAGGGTTCTGACAGAATTGGGACCCCTGCTCAGCAGGGAGTCTGCCTCTCCTTCTCCCTTTGCCCCTTCCCTTCGCTGGCGCTTACTCTCACTTTCTCAAACAAACAAACAAATAAATAAATAAAATCTTTTTTAAAAAAAGAATTCTTTTCTAATAGTAGCACAGTTTAAATTTCTTCTTTAAATAATTAAAATTTTGGCTGGAATTTAATTGATTTTCAGGTAAAGTAATATCTTATTCCTGAAAACTCAAATTATAGAATCTTTGAAGTGAATTGCAATTTAACTGTTATCTATTATTTGATTAATAAATTGATGGTGGAAGACTACTAGGAAAATTGCTTTGACGAGATGAGAGTAATTGTAGCATGCTATAAAACTTTATATGTGTAAATTCTTGAGTCTGAAGGAAATGAAAAACTACTTTTAAATAGACTTTGAGATTTTTTACGCTGAAAATATCTTTGGTGATGGTATTCTTAGAGACTGTGTGCAAATTATTATAAGCTTTATGTTTGTATGTTACTGGATTAAGGACTCTCTGGCTGCAAACCTACTAATTTTTGAATATTTTCTGTAGTATATGAAATTCCTTCTGGGCGTTTCATGAGAGAATTATGTGGCCACCTCAATATCATTTATGATCTTTGCTGGTCCCGTGATGATCGCTATATCCTTACTGCATCATCTGATGGCACTGCCAGGTTAGTATATTTGAGAAGTACTTACTGTGTATGTTGTTGGCCATCAAGAAAAGTAAAGAAGGGCGCCTGGGTGGCTCAGTGGGTTAAGCCGCTGCCTTCGGCTCAGGTCATGATCTCAGGGTCCTGGGATCGAGTCCCGCATCGGGCTCTCTGCTCAGCAGGGAGCCTGCTTCCTCCTCTCTCTCTGCCTGCCCCTCTGCCTACTTGTAATCTCTGTCAAATAAATAAAAATCTTTAAAAAAAAAAAAAAAGAAAAGTAAAGAAAATATAAAGGGATATAGCTATTCTTAGGCTTAAGTAATATTTTGCTTATCAAGGGACTGTCATAGAGATGCATCATACAGACCGATTAGATCAGTAGTAGTAGGAAAGCTTTTTCTGAAAGATGTTTTTATTAAATATATCTTTTTTATGTAATACATAATGCTTCTAGTTCCCAGTGTCCTTAAATGATCATTATGTATGCTATTTGATTAATACTCTGCACTGTTTGACATAAGGTAAACAGTTGATATTTTCCTAGAATATAAGCTCTTAATGGTAGGGCTTCTGTTTTCCCTGTTAGTTGTAGGTAGGGGCCAGCCCACAATGATGCACAGTGGTAGACAGCGAGGAATGGAAACTTTGTCTAAGACAAAGGTATGGCATAAGGGGAAGAAGTTATAACTGTTAATTTATGTGGAAAAATTTTGAGCATTCTCAGACCCAAAAATAACTTCTCTTGGAGTTTTCTGATACCTTGGGACACATCTTTCTTTAAGGGGGGCACAAAATAAATTGAAATAAAGCACAGGTGCTCACAGATACAGTTCTGACCTGTGGCAGCTTGACGTTGAGATGCTGAGTGTAGCTTCCGGGGACGAGTGTCGCAGTGCCCCCTCGCTGCTGGGGTTGCGCTCTCCCTGTGGAAGGGCTCACGGCAGAACAAGTGCTGAACCCGATTTTGCCTTTTCTCCTTTTTTCATTAAAGTAAAAATCCTCTTCACATTTCTTCTGGTTAGTGAAAGCAGGTACTGACGTAGGTCTTAGGTAAAAGCAAAGTGGTGTAAGGCAGACTTTGAAAAGCAGGGGATACCTACATGTAAGTGAATATGTGCCTTATGTTTTAAAGATTTTCAGTATTTGCATTTTTCAGAATGTCAGTTATAAAATAATTTAATCCTTCCCAACTTAATATGTATCATAAAATTTTTTATATCTACTTTGTAAAATTTCATTGACCTGTTCTAGCTGCTTGTTCTACCTTGTTTGCATGCTAATTGTATTATTAGGCAGTTTTTCAAGATGCTTTATATTATATATATATTAAATATGTTATTTAATTTGACTTCAACAAACGTAGGTGGTTACACAATAATCTATGTTATCTCTGTACACCAGGAAGCTGACATTTAGAGCAGTTTGGGATGCCTTCTGACTTCACTCTTATTTAATTCTGCTCTCTGCATTTTAACACACTTTTCAGCAGACACTTCTAAGTGTCTGAGTCTCTTTTATTACTCTTATCAGCTTCCTTTTTAATATAAAATGTCTAATTGATTAAGATGTTATCAGGACTGTTGAGTTTCTGTTTAAATGCAAAAGGTGGTAATTGATGAGACTTGATTTCCTTCCATGTGTAGCTAGGCACCTGCTGTTGGTCCCTCTTAATAGGATTCTTTGGAACCCCTGGTCAACTTGTTGTCTCAACATAGCCATTCTGTCCCATGCCAGATTATACTAGAGGAAAAATTCATAACCTTGGAAAGGCCTGATTGTGGATTTGTAAGTCTTAAAATCACCTGAGCAGTCATCTCAGCCAAACAAGCTTTTTCCTTATCTTTATTCAGCTATCTTTTCTTATTCCTCTGGCAGCACATCCAAGCCTTGCGGCACTTCAAGTTCTCGACCCTGAGTCACATCTGCCCGCTTTCATTAGCTGACTGCCTTTAGCTTACAGTGAATTATGCCAGACATGAACTTCCTGTATCTCTCTGGTTTCCCACCCAATATCTATAAATGTACCCATCTTATCTCTGTCCACTGCTCTTAACAAAGATGTATGGGTAAGGACACCTTTCAGGCAACTCTGACATGTGCTTTTTAAAAAAATTTTTTTTAATTTTTTATTAACATGTATGTATTATTAGGCCCAGGGGTACAGGTCTGTGAATCACCAGGTTTACACACTTCACAGAACTCAACCATAGCACATACCCTCCCCAGTGTCCATAACCCAACCACCCTCTCCATACCCCCCTCCCCTCAACAACCCTCAGTTTATTTTGTGAGATTAAGAGACTCTTACGGTTTTTGACATGTGCTTTTAATCTTAGCCCTTCAATCTACCATTCTGTTTCCTACCTCTCATATCTCTTCAGTATCTTCCTCTCTATTGATTTTGTCCTCTCATCTTAAAATGAGAGCATTTTGAGCATTGAGCATTTTGTGCTCAAATTTCCTTATCTTAAGAAATCTTTCTTTCAGTTCTTCCTCCTTTTCAGACTACCACATTATTTTTCTTTCTACAACATCAAGAACGTTCTACACACGTCTTTAGCTCAACTCAGTGAATCTAGTTTTCACTGCCTCCCCTGCTTTAAGAGGTCAGCAGTCTCTTGCTGATTTTCAGATTCAGTGGCCAATTTAGGTCATTACCCTATCTGCTTTCACTGAAGTGATTAATTATTGACTAGTTTTAAAATAGTTTCAATTAAGTGGTTTCTTTAACAGCCTCTTCTGTTTGCTTTTTATGACTGGCCAGTTCTGTTCCCTGTCACTTGTTCCTCTTCGAAGCTCTGCCTATTCTCTGTAGATGTTTATTCCTAGAATCCTCCTACTTGAGCATCTTCCTTGGTTTGCTGTGCTTATCCTGGTCTCTCTCATTTTCCTGTCTCACTTCTATGGGCTGACTTCTAGCGCCCACTTTTTTTCTGAGTTTCACTTTCTGTTACTCCATCTGGACTGTCAGTGGCACCTTGGATCTAAAACCAGACTTGATATCACTAGACTGCTTTCCTCATTTTGTCCTCTTGTGGATTTTTTAATGGCATCCACCCTGAATCCCAAACCAGGAGTCCAGAATAGCACTTATTTCTTTTTTTCTTCCTACGCTTCCTTCCCATATCTAAGAGTACCACAGATCTGTCAGTTTGCCCTCCTAAAACCTTCACCATTCCATCACACCCTTTCTGTCCTCACTGCTGTTACCTTAATTCAGGCCCTTTTGGTGGTAAAACAAAATATTGGTGCTAAACTTTCCCACTGTTCAGTCTCTCGTTCCTCCGTCTTTTCACAACCATGCTTTGTAATGCCCTGATCTAAAGAAGTCTTCCCACTACCCTTTGAAAATGTTCCAGCTCCTTAGCATGGCATTACAGGCATGTTTCTCATTGACCCTACATCCTTCTCCTGTGCACTTGCCATGTACCCTTGGCGTCACCCACACAGTATTTTAAAATGCTCTTAGTATCTTCCTCTCCATGTCTCTTCTTCCAGTGCTTAAATGCCCTTTTCCTAGCCTTCCTGCCCAGCTCAGTCACTCAGCAACCATTTAAGTGCCTTTTGTGATGGCTCATAGTCATTGTTTAAAACCCAGCTCAGATTTAACCATTTCTTGTAGTTTTCTTGTTTTTTTGCCAACATATGATATTTTATATATATATATACACAATATAGTATAAAGTATGCTTTTTTCTTTATGTAGCTTTGATACTGTTGGAGGATGTTTTACATCATAAAAATACTTATTGTGTAGGATTGAGTGAAGAGAAACATTGTTGCTAGAACCAAAAAGAGTGAGGTTTTTGAAAGAGGTAAGGACTACTTAAAATGAATAAGGTAAAGTCAAAGGAAGAGAATTAGAGTTGCTAATGTTCCAAGAGGCAGAGGCATGGACTTCTGGCTGTGTCTTCTTTTTGTCTTCCTGGTTAGTGCTAGTGACTCCTGAGTTATTGTTTCCCACTGGTTAGCTCTTTGCCATGTAGGGTTAACCAAAATCTTCTTTAGTTATCTTCAGCACAAATCTGTATTTTTCTCTAACCATCGGCTCCTCATATAATCAGACTTTTCCCACATGTAATGGCTCCTATTTAGGCACATATGTCCTAATGTTGACCTTCATCATACATACTGTTGTAACTATGTTTTTTTCTTTCCCAACTGTAATAATCTTTTTGTGTGTGCTCATCTAGTCTTCACAGATTTGTGTATTTCCTTGTTCTTTGTGATCAGCTCTTTTTTCCCCAAACTCATTAATACATTTCTGTTGTTCTTAGACTCAATCTTTACTTGCTTGACTAAAGCCATCATTGATTCCAGTTAGGTTTTTACATAAAAGGCTTCATTTTTATTGTAAATTACTGTGTCTATTTTTTTTTAAAGATTTTATTTATTTATTTGACAGACAGAGATCACAAGTAGGCAGAGAGGCAGGCAGAGAAAGAGGAGGAAGCAGGCTCCCTGACGAGCAGAGAGCCCAATGTGGGGCTCGATCCCAGGACCCTGGGATCATGACCCGAGCCGAAGGCAGAGGCTTTAACCCACTGAGCCACCCAGGCGCCCCTACTGTGTCTATTTTAATTGAGCTGCTTTTAAGATATGATTATTTCATTTCTGCCTGTTACATAGGATTTCACATAATACTGATAAGATTTTTAAGCAAACAGCTGAAGTTTTTATCTTTTAAACAATCTTCTTTCAACAGTCTTAATCACAAATTCGTTATTTTGTTCTTTTAGTAAGTATTGTATTTCATGTAGCATATATTCATTGAAAGTATTACTATGGTAAAAATGTTTATGCAGTGATACACGTGTTTTATTTTCACTTGAAAACATGTTCTTTCACTTCCTTCATTATTAGTTTGGATTCTTAGTAATTGTAGATCATATCCTTATTTGAAGCAGCTGCTGAGAAGACTCAGAATGTTATTCTTGAATGGCAGCTGTATTTTTTTCTTTCACCGATAATTTTGAAAAGGACTTAATTTGCTTTAGTTTTTAGGCCATGATTAAAAGAAGGAACTATAAATCCCCCTATTAATAATTAATCTATTTTTCTAATTTTAACAATTTAATCAGACTGTTTAAAAATTCAGTGTTCCACACTCATTTAGTACCTTTCAGTCGCTAGATTTTTGCCTATTTTTATAGACTGACTAGAACTGCAGAGTATTTAACATAAGTTTTAACCCTTAGGGTTTAATCTTTTGTCAGGACTGTAGCAGTGACAGTAATATTACTTTTTAAAAATTATCCATAATTTAGAGGAAGACATATTAAAAGTGTTAAATATAAATTGTTTAATGTAAGGTAGCCTGTTTTCTATCAAAGTATCATAGTTAATCTTATTTTACTCAGGTATCAAACAGTAATTTCAATATGGCTTTTAAGACTTTGAGATCACAGTCACTTTCTAGGCTTGGAAATTATAAATACAGAGTTAATGGACTAGCTTTTTCTCTAAACCTCTACTAGGGAGCACTTTACAAAAGCAATATACACAACCTAAATGGAGAATAATTGAAGCTCTCCCTATATTTTATTTTTTGTGTGTATTGTACTAAATGCAGTATTTTACCAACTATTCCATGTGTGTTTAATCAATGTCAAAAATAATTGTTTAAAAAAATCCAAATACAATTTTTTATTTTACAGTATAGATTAAAATTAGTAGACAAATTAACCATTATGCTTGATAATAACTAAGAAATAGCTTTGTCAAAATGTAAAGAACCCCAGCCATAAAATATTTGATCACATTATTTTTGATTGTTATAAAGTGTAGTTTGCCTTTGGTTATTGTCATTGCTTACTTAAGATGCATTGCCATGTTGGTTTTTGGGAAAAGTTTTAGAAACTTCTGCCTTTCAGAAGCAACATATAACTTTTTATCCTTTTCCAGGATATGGAAAAATGAAATAAATAATACCAATACTTTCAGAGTTTTACCTCATCCTTCTTTTGTTTACACGGCTAAATTCCATCCTGCTGTAAAAGAAGTGGTAGTTACAGGGTGCTATGATTCTGTGATACGGATATGGAAGGTTGATATGAGAGGGAATCCTGCCATATTGATTCGACAGTTTGACACGCACAGAAGTTTCATCAACTCTCTCTGTTTTGATATTGAAGGTATGTCAAAATATATTCCAAATGGAGGCTAATTGCATGAAGAATTTTTAAAAATAATTTTTGTTCATTAAGGTAATATTTTTAAGCTTGAGAGGGATTTTGTGTATTGATGATTATATATTTTTAGATTTATGTGTATTTTGCAGATCAGATGATAGACCTGGGCACAGATTTGTGCCTGAGTGGCTCATTCCGTTAAGTGTCCAGCTCTTGGTTTCAGCTCAGGTCATGATCAGGGTCATGACACTGAGCCCCATGTTGGGCTCTGCGCTCAGCATGGAGTCTCTTTGTGTTTCTTCATCTGATCCTGCTCCTGCATATACTCTCTCTTTAATAATAAAATCTTTTTAAAAACTCATTTGTCATTATGGGGCGCCTGGGTGGCTCAGTGGATTAAAGCCTCTGCCTTCAGCTCAGGTCATGATCCCAGGATCCTGGGATTGAGCCCCGCATCTGGCTCGCTGCTCAGCAGGGAGCCTGCTTCCTCCTCTCTCTCTCTCTGCCTGCCTCTCTGTCTACTTGTGATCTCTGTCTGCCAAATGAATAAATAAAATCTTTTTAAAAAAATAAATAAAAATAAAAAATCATTTGTTATTAAATTCTTAAATATTTAGATTCAACTAATCTTTGCTGTAATAACCAGTCATATACCAAAATTCATAAACATATTTCATTGGATTGGTAATTATCCCCTCAGTAGGCTTATTTCTTTCTTTTTCCAGTAGGTTTCTTTCAAGTGGCTTTTGAGTTAAAGGGTTAAAATGAGGAAGAAGAGGGAAATACCAAAAGAATATTAGATAGATAGCAGAGGAAACATGTATTTACACTCTGTACTGAGTACATTGTGCACTGAACACCTCTGTATTCAGCTCACACTTAATAGGTACATATTATTGTCTGAATGTATCTTAAGAAACATTCTATTGTTGGCAGTACTTAGGATGTTTCCAGCTTTCTCCTACCATGAACATGATTTCTCTGAATAATATGTACACATGTAAATATATGTATATATAAAACTTTGTTGCACTGTTTTATAATTATTTTTTTTAAGATTTTTATTTATTTATTTGACGCAGAGAGAAATCACAAGCAGGCAGAGGCAGGCAGAGAGAGAGGAAGGGAAGCAGGCTCCCCGCTGAGCAGAGAGCCCGACGCAGGGCTCTATCCCAGAACCCTGAGACCATGACCCGAGCCGAAGGCAGAGGCTTTAACCCACTGAGCCACCCAGGCGCCCCTATAATTATTTTCTTAACATAAATTCCTAGACCTGAGGTTGCTGAGTCAAACATTTCTGGAGTCCCTGCTTTGTGCTGTAATGTTTTAAGTACGGATATATAGACTATAGCTATAATTAATTAGTGCAGCATCCAGATCAAAATGAAAGTACTGCCAATATATTCAGTCTAACTACAGGGATGATAAGAAATTGGAACACATTAAGGAAAAGTCACCAGGGATAGAAAGGTGTCTACAAACTTTGTCATAGTAGAAGTCTTTCAGATTATAAAAGACATGAATTTCTTCAAATACTTGACTAAGATATGCATATGTGAAACAAAAAGAAATCAGTCTGTATTGCTCCAGTAGATAGAGATGGGGACAGAGCTACCAAAGATGGACATTCTTTGTTCTGAATTGGAAAGAACGTTCTAGTATCTAGTGCAGTTCATCAGTTGAATAGCTCCCTTGTAAAAAGCCAAGTTCACAGTTACTAAACAACCATCTGTTCTTTTTTTTTTCTTTTTAAGATTTTATTTATTTATTTGACAGAGAGAGATCACAAGTAGGCAGAGAGGCAGGCAGAGAGTGAGAGAGGGAAGCAGGCCCCCCACTGAGCAGAGAGCCCCATGCGGGACTCGATCCCAGGACCCTGAGATCATGACCCGAGCCGAAGGCAGCGGCTCAACCCACTGAGCCACCCAGGTGCCCCCCAACCGTCTGTTCTTGATGGTGTGGGAGATAATCCTGAGTGAGTATACAGTGAGTTTGATGGTCTCTGAAGTCCCATTCAACTATAAAATGGTTTAACTCTAGGAATAGCTGGAACACCTGTCATTTATCATTTTATTCATTCCCTATTGTTTATAGAGTTTCTACTGATCTCAGGCATTTTGCTAACAGTATATATTAGAATATAGGTGTTTTTTCAGGAGTATAGAACAGATCATATAGGTTAATAAAGGCGAGCAATATAGATAACATAGTGGATAATTCAAATGATTTATTTGGCTATGGAACTTGACCTATATACAAATGCAATAAGATGCTCATTTCTTTGTGTATTCAATTTCATGTGAGTAAAAAAGGGAAATAAGTCTTCAAAAATAATACAGAAGAATGAAGAATTCATTTAAAAATAATTGGGATTTGATTATGATTTGTATTTGGGGTTTTTTTTTTTTTTAGCTTTTTTTTCTTTTTACTAAAAATACTGTTTAATAGCCCTCTGATTCTTTGTTATACTGGGATGTGTTTTCCCAATTTCATTTTGTTTTTACCTGGTGTAGCATTCACAAGTGAGTAATTTTTTTTTTTTTTTTAGGTCATCACATGTATTCAGGAGATTGCACAGGGGTGATTGTTGTTTGGGATACCTATGTCAAAGTCAATGATGTGCAACATTCAGTGCGCCACTGGAGTGTAAATAAGGTATATAAGGTCATACTTAATACATGAGATTTAATTTTACAAATTAGAAAAAAAATTGAACCACATGACTTTAGAAATAAGACATCAGGACATTCTTTCTCTCTTCTCAAAAAAATTTTTTCTCAGGCCCTACAAAGTCAGTTATCATTGATTAATTGTCTAGTCTTCCTGATGGCTAAGTGATGATATAGCAGCTTAGTGAAAATTTGCATTTTGGCCAAACTTTACTTCCTTATCTTTGAACTCTTAATTTGTGATATGACTTCACTGATCCATTACTGGAATTATGCTAAATGAGGCCCATGTTATATTACCACCTATAAGTAATAACTTATATTTTCTGCTGTTCATTTCTTTTTTTTTTTTGACCCCCGTAACATCACTCTAAAAATAGTGTGTTCAATGTTTTGTTAACAGTATTATTTTTCACAATTATGTAATCAAAAGTATGTAATTATGACTAGGGTCTATCATTTACTCACAATAATTGTTTTCACTTGAGTTTTGCCAAGTAGGCAGAAACAGGTGATCTTTCATTTTTGGAATAGAGTGTTTTTAAGGTACCTGGTGTATTAAACAGTTTATTGGTGCATATTCAGTATTTTTAATTAAAAGTATAAAATAAATTTTTAAACCTGGGTTTGTTTTATATAAGTTGATACAGTTTTTCTTATATGCTATATTTTGTTCTTCAGTGTTTTGTTCTTCTAACAGTTGTCCTCATTTGAAAAAAAGACACTCTAAGTGAAAAAGAATTTTTATGAACTTGAGTTAAATCTGTTGAATCTATCAGTTCTATTTTAAAAACTTTATTTTTAGTCATTTTCATCTAGTCTATAGAATTAATGATTGATGGCTTGGGATTCATGTGATAGCCTAATTTTACACACTTTAAAAAGAGCTTTCTAATTACTTATATACCTAAGGGATTGACAAGTTTCCAAAGGCATCTTTTCCAATAAGTTGAATGTACAGTGCAGAGTCTACTATATGTGTTAAAAAATCATGTTTCTTTACCTCACTATAATAACTAAAAGGCAAATTTACCTTTAAAATCTGCAGCCTGGTAGTTACTGGAGATAGTCCAAAATAAAAAGTTAGAAAATGAGCTGAAATATCTTTTGGTAGCTAATGCCCTAGGACAAACTGTAGATTTCTTACTTGGTTCTCTTTAGCCATCAGTGTGAGAAATGCTAAATTATACTCATCTGTCCCTTAAGATGACATGTCCATGTGCTGTGGCACACACTCCGTGGTACAGGACATGAGTGTTGAAACTAAGGCTTTTTTTGTTTGAGTGTGAATATGATAAGGAAAAAATATAGAAGAGATCATTAACAGATATTACAAATGCTAAATCTGGTGGCATTTTTGTCGAATCCATGCCTAACACTGAACTTGTTAGACAGTTTTGTGTTTTTTTTATTTTGCACACTTGCATCTGTGTAAGTGTTGCTCAGACCCCCAGCAGTGCATCCCCACCCCCAGGCTGTTGTAGTTCAGTCACTGCACCCCCCATCTGTGCTGTCAGTATTTGACTTCTGTAACAGCTAACAGCAGGCCTTCCTGTGGCCAGTGCGGTAGTGGGGCTTAGCATCTCCGAAGAGGAGACCCTCTAGAGAAGGAGACAAAACATACTAGGTCCTCGAAGGAGAAGAAGGCTAATTTAGGATTCTGCCTGGGGCTTAAAGCAGACTTGCTTTGGCATCTCTGGACTTCTGTCTAAACAGTTTGCATTTACGGTCTTTTTTCTTTTTTCTAGTAATCCACTCAAGAAGGACCTTTAGTAATTTTAGTAATTTTTCCTATGTAAGATTCATCCAGGCAGATTTTCCTTCAGTATGTAGGTCTTTCTTGACATCATTTGTCAGACACCTCCTGTAGCTACCTTAAGTAACTACCAAAAAAAAAAAAAAAAAAATTCCTAAAGGCCAAGGTGCACTTAAGATTCAACTCCACCTGTGACCCACCGCCGTGGCCTAAGAAGGCATTGCTGCTGGAGCTGTAATGGCCATTAATACTGCTTTACAAGAGGTGCTGGAGAACACCTTCATCCATGATGGCCTAGCACGTGTAGTTTGACGAGCTGTCAAAGTCTTAGACAAGGGCCAAGCCCATCTTTGTGTCCTTGAATCCAACTCTGATGAGGTTTATGTCAAGTTGGTGGAGGCCCCTTGTGCTGAACACCAAATCAACCTAATTAAGGTTGATAACAACAAGAAGCTAGGGGACTGGGTAGGCCCTCTGGGAAACTGACAGGTGGGAAACCCCATCAAGTCATTGGTTGCAGTTGTGTGGGCATTAAGGACTGTGGCAAAGTCTCAGGCCAAGGATGTCATCGACAAGGATGAATATTTCAAATGCAAGAAATGAACAAATAAAAAATTTGATTCTTGGGGCACCTGGGTAGCTCAGTAGGTTAAAGCCTCTGCCTTCAGCTCAGGTCATGATCCCAGGGTCCGGGGATCCAGGGGATCCAGCCCTGCATCGGGCTCTCTGCTCAGCAGGGAGCCTGCTTGTGATCTCCGTCTGTCAAATAAATAAATAAAATCTTAAAAAAAGATTTGATTCTTGTTCCTCAAAAAAAAAAAAAAAAGCCACAAACCTAAAATTACAATCTCAATGAAATGATCTTGGAATATGATGCCAGTCACATACCTTTTTTAGGACAAAGTACAAGTAAGTGCATGAAGAAGTAATCTCAGACTGAAATAGAACTTGAAAGTTAATTCTGTACTAACTCATGAAGTCATAAAAATTAGAAGCTTTTCTTATATGATGGTAAGCAAAAAAATACAAAGTTAGAAGTTGTGATTTAGAAAGTGCTTATTTGGGAATATATCACAAAAATGTTAATTAAATGTAGCTATATATATGTATATACATACATATATATACACACACACACAATCAGCTTTATTTTCAACTTATAACTGAAGTTATTGGGATTCCTTTTGCTAATGATTTTAAAGAATCCTTTAAATTGCAGTCAAAAATGACTGACTTAAATTAATTTTGTGCTCTAAAAATGGGCTTCATATTAGACAAACTGTACAATGATAATATTTTATAATCTTTTTAAATCTTTTTAGGAAATTAAAGAGAATGAGTTTAAGGGTATTCCTATAAGTTATTTGGAGGTTCACCCCAATGGAAAACGATTGTTAATCCATACCAAAGACAGTACTTTGAGAATTATGGATCTCCGAATGTAAGTATATTTCTATATTGACAGGTTAAGCACTCGTAGAATAAGAAATGAGTTAATTCATACTTATAAAATACAGCTGTGGTTCTCATATACACAGTTTTTCCCCTCAGAAGACATCTTACATTGTTTAGAGGCATTTTTGAATGTTAGAATTTAGTGGATAGAGACCAGAGATACTGCTAAGCATCCTACAGTTTATAAGACAGTCCCCCACAACAAAGAATTTTCTGGCTCAAAATGTAAACTGTTCTGAAGCTGAAATGTAGTCAGTTGCTTTTTGTTGTCACAATTTAAAAAAAAAAAAAAAAGAGGAAGCCTCTGCCTTACAATATCTTTTATCTCTCTTACAATACTGCTATAGCATAGTACTATGCAATAATATAACAGAATGACACAGCTTTTGATTAATATATCCTTGTTTTTCCTATTTTGTGTTATTCCTAAATAAGGAAAGGAAATTTCCTTAATGTAAAAAGTGGAAGCAAAATGCTAGAAAAGCCAGCATAGTTTTCCAGTGTGCTTTTGTTTTGTTGTTAAGTGTACCAATAAAACAAATGAGAACTCTAGTTTTATTAGATTTCATGATTGTGTTTAGAAAGGAAAATGTAATGTATACTAGTTTATTCTGCAACATTCTTTTAGGGCTCACTCTTAAGGCTTTTGTTTATGTAGAGCTGTTCAGGATACTGGCATCAGTGCTGTGAGAGAATGATTGGCAGAGTAGTTCATCAGGAGTTTATAATCTAGTTACAATACCTCCAAAATAACATAAAACATTTAATTAGGCTAAATTGTGAGATCTTCTAGGAATGGGATCTGCCTTATTCTTCTTTTATACATGTACCCATGTCATGCTTGAGAGATAGCAAGTACTTGATATGTATTATTTTAATAACTATAAATACTTAATAAAAGGGTTTTATCTTTCATGGCAGATAAAGGTAAGGATGGCAGTACTATAGTCTTCTGTTAAAGGCTCTGTAGAGATGCTGGCCTTTGAACTCAATATAAAGGATGGATAGAATTTAGAGAAGGTAGAAGTTGGTCGGGAGGACGGAAAACATGAAAAACCTGGAATAAAATTCAGAGGTAGAATAATAGAAGTTGTGATCCAGTCAGGGTGAGTAAGTCTGCAGGAACATTAATTTCTAGATAGTGCTGACAAAGAATTTTTTTAGAAATAGAGATTAGTGCCAGGTTTTAAAAGGCCAGGCGTAAAGAATTTGGTTATTCCCTTTTCAACTAGTGTATAGTATTCAGCTTAGACTTCTGCTTGGGCTCTAGAGGCGAGCTGCTTAGTGTCAAATAACACCTTTTCCATCCCTGACCAACTGATGAACCATTCTGAGCCTCTCCTCCTCACTCAAATGGGGGAAATAATATACCATACTCATAAGAGTTTCGTGGGGAGTAAATAAGTTTACACATGTAAAGTATGGCAAGGACTCCAGAAACTTTTCAGCCAGTAACCTCAGGTCTGGGAATTTCTGTGGAAATAATGATAAAACAGTGAAAAAATACATATACATAAGATTGTACATAGAAATCATGTTCATGGTAAGGGAAAGCTAGAAACATCCTAACTGTTGTCCCATAGTAGAAGAATTCTTAAGGTATGTTTAGACAGTGATATATACCTACTAAAATGAATACATAATCTATATTTTCTGACAAAAAGTGTTGTTCTTCATGATTTATTGTTAAATGAAAAAAACATATAATGGGACACTGTATGTAATGCCCTCTCTGTAAACCAGGGATGATAATAGTACTTACCTGGCATGTAGTGAGCACTAAAATAATGTTAGCTGTTGGGGCACCTAAGTGGTTGGTTAAGCATCTGCCTTCGGCTCAGATCATGATCCCAGAGTCCTGGAATTGAGTCCTGCATTAGGCTCCCTGCTCAGTGGGGAGCCTGCTTCTACCTCTCCCTCTGTGGTTCCCCCTGCTTGTGCTCTTTCTCAAATAAATAAATAAAATCTTAAGAAAAAATGTTACCTATTATTCACAAATAAAAAAAAATCTAGAAGATTATATACCATATTTAATAGAGGATTTAATAATATTTTTGTCTAATATTCCTGCAAGGATCCAACTATCTGTTGTGTAATTTCAAAAATTTATCACATGGGAAAAATACAAGAATATAAAAATCTTATACATCTTTAAGTAACCAACTCAAATGCTACTTCCATAACGTAGGCTCTCTCTTCATAGCTAGAAATAATCATTTTGGGGACTCCTGGGTGGCTCAGTTGGTTAAGCATCTGCCTTCAGCTCAGGTCTGGGTGACCATGGTGCTCCCTGCTCAGTGGGGAGTCAGCTTCTTCCTCTCCTTCTGCCCTCACCTCCGGCTCATGCTCTTGATCTCTCTCTCAAATAAATAAAATCTTTTTAAAAAAGAAAGAAAGAATCACTTTTATCCAAATCATTTTGTTTTCTTGTGGCACTTTCTACCTCCAATTTCCGTTTTATATTGATGGATTCCTTTTCTCTCCTAAATTATAAACTTCCTGAGCTCTGGGACTCTCTCTTCTTTGTTCTTCATCCATCGTAGAATGTCTATCATGTAACAGATTCTTGAAAAATTGTTTGTTAAATGCAAAAGAAGTATTTAAAAGAAAAGGTTTTTTTTTTTTTTTTTAAGATTTTATTTATTTATTTGACAGACAGAGATCACAGGTAGGCAGAGAGAGGAGGAAGCAGGCTCCCCGCTGAGCAGAGAGCCGGACTCGGGGCTCAATCCTAGGACCCCGGGATCATGACCTGAGCCAAAGGCAGAGGCTTTAACCCACTGAGCCACCCAGGCGCCCCAGAAAAGGGTTTTTTTAACTACCTGTCTTTTCAGTGGGTAAGATAGGTTACATTTGTGAAATCTTTTTTGTTTGTAGATTAGCAGCAAGGAAATTTGTAGGTGCAGCAAATTACCGGGAAAAGATTCATAGTACTTTGACACCATGTGGGACTTTTCTCTTTGCTGGAAGTGAGGATGGTATAGTATATGTTTGGAACCCAGAAACAGGTAAATATTTTATTGATCTTAAAACATTTCTAGGTTTGTTTTTATTTTTGAAGAAGTGGGGAAACTATCATTTTATGGAATAATTTCAAGAAAATTCTGATTTCAGGTTCTCAATTATGTTTTTCAAGATGGGAGAGCCGATAGTGGGACTCAGCTGTAGTCTAAATTTATATTAGATTCTGTCTTTATTGTTTTGATATCTTCATGGATTTGGATTTTGCATTATAATTCAAGGTTTATTCGTTCCTTGCCTATAATAAGGTATTAGCAATCTTAAGTATTTTTTATTGTGGTTGACATACGATATTATGTTAGTTTCAGATATATAACAAACATAATGATCCAACAGTTATATACATTACAAAATGCTCCCGGTCATAAGTGTAGTTACTCTGTGTCACCATACAAAGTTATTTTACAGTATTATTGACCATATTCCCTGTGCTCTGTAAGAGAAGTACTTAAGATTGTAATGCAAAATTCAGAATATTTATAACCTGAATTTGGAATGTAAATGGGTATACAAATGGCTAAATATCTGTAATGTATTTTTTATTAGAAGTAATTATATTCCTGTCAAAGTTTTGGTGTCTGAAATTTAATAGCAATTTATCTGGAGTGCCTGACTGGCTCAGTTGATAGAGCTTGCCAGTTTTGATCCTTGGAATCATAAGTTTGAGCCTCATATTGCATATAGAGATTACTTAAAAGTAAAATCATTAAAAAGAAAAACAAAAGTTACCTCAATTACTGTACTTCATGTTTTTCCAATACAGTAAGTATATCAGGAAGTTTATTTGTACCTCACCTTTGCTTTTCAAAAGAAAAGTTAAAGCCACATAAACATTTTTAATATCTTTAGTCAATAGTATTTGGTTCACTGTGTTAATTTTCTTCATTTTTTTCCCTTAAGTTTTTCATCTAAATTCCAGTTAGTTAACACACAGGGTAAATATTAGTTTCAGCTGCAGAATTTAGTGACTCATCACTTCATGTACAACATCCATCACAGCACATGCCCTCCTTAATCACACATTCTCCATCTTTCCTTTAAGCATTTTTGACTAGTTGTTTCTCTTGGAGGTTTTTCTCTTACTGTGTTTTGATGCTCTAACATCAGTTTGGAAGTGTTAAATCTCTTTTCTCCTCAATAAATTGATCTTGGTTGTTTGCTTTTTGAATTCCAGTTCTCATAGGTTCCTTAGACCTCTGCTATAGGCCTCTTTTAGCCCATTGATAATTATGTCTATCTTTAAAGCAGGTAGTACCTCAGTCTCTGGAAAAAAAGAAATAGAAAAATGAATTCTCCACCAAACCTCCCTCAACCAGTGTCTTCAGGTTAAGGCCCTCAGTTCCTCCCAGAGTTCTCTGTGAGTTCTTTGTTATTAGCTGGCATTTGCTCAGCTGTCAGATCTCAGAGTCAGGTACTTCCCTCCTGCTAAGTTTTTTTTTTTTTTTTCTGTGCCTTGAAAATCTCATTGAAGAGTTAGGATGAGAATTAGAAAGAGGAGGTCCAATAGGATGAAAAATAATTAATATAAGAATTACTCGATTATTTTTCAGTAACCAAGGTCTTCATGTATATAATGTGAGCTTTGTTATTATTTACTGTGTTTTTAGTTATTTATGGAATAATCTTCTAATGAGAGAGATTTGAGGTAGTACAAATTACTGCATGTCTTTTCTTATTTAGGAGAACAAGTAGCAGTGTATTCTGACCTGCCATTCAAATCACCCATTCGAGACATTTCTTATCACCCACTTGAAAATATGGTTGCATTTTGTGCATTTGGGCAGAATGAGCCAATTCTTCTGTATATTTATGATTTCCATGGTAAGTTCAGTGCTGATAAGAAAAGAATATTTTAAGTAACCTTTCCTTTTAGTCTGAACCAGGAATCATGAGCTTTGTGAAAACTGTCAACCTTTGTATTAATAAAGCTCCCTTGAATATATTTTAAGACACATATTAAATAGATTATATTATTATGTGTTACAACATTTTATTTTTCCATAAGCACTATTATTATGGATTTGAAATATCAGCAAAGGTATACATAAATGGTTGTGTCTTTTTGTTGGAATCACAGAAAGGTAATCATCACTTTCTTTCTAACTTTAAACAAATACAATTTACCTAAAAATTATTTGAGAATGTGTTAACTAAATTTAAAAGGTAAACAACATTTGGGACCTTTAATGTGCTCAGCTGAATGTTTAGTTTCCTACTCCTTGTTTTTGTTTTTCCCTAAAGCACAAGGTTGTAATCTATAGTTTTAAGAATTTCTTAGCTTAGGGGCACCTGGGTGGCTCAGTGGTTTAAAGCCTCTGCCTTTGGCTGAGGTCATGATCTCAGGGTCCTGGGATCAAGCCCCACATCGGGTTCTCTGCTTAGCAGGGACCCTGCTTCCCCCTCTCTCTCTGCCTGCCCCTCTGCCTCATTGTGATCTCTCTCTGTCAAATAAATAAATAAAATCTTTAAAAAAAAAAAAAGGAATTTCTTAGCTTAAAAAAGAAGGTAAAACATCAAATATCAGTGAAAATAAGATCTGGAATTAGAAATTTAATGTCTTTTTCTACTCTAAAATTACACTATTCTGTCTTTCTGAGAAAAAAATAAGGATATGACCTGGGCACATTTTTCAGGAATAAAATGGTATTTTTAGAATTATTTGGATTTATGCTATTTTTATACATTTCCTTAACTTCTGTCCTGAATTTAGGATTTCATTGTTCTGCACTGTATTTACTCATAGTACTGTCACTCCCAAAATTGCAGTTTGATTTTCTTTACATATTAAATCTTGTTCAAAAGTAAACAGTCATCATTAGTCTCTTATTTAGGATGTCATATATCATCATTCAGTTTTTCTGCTAAGCTAGGCAGGCTTACATACAATATCTTAAATGCATAAATATACAATTACATACCAATATATAATGTAACATTAACATGGGGTTATTTGGCAGAGAGTCTTAAATTTAAAAGAAATGTGAGTCATTCCACTTATTGCATTAATACAGATATTGGTTAGCAGCTAATTGGTTATTGGTTAATTGTTCTGGTCAATGCTAAATTATTAAGACAGTTAAGTTCTAAACCTGATGTTGTTGATCATTGTATAGATTTTATTATGCTCTTCCAGGCAAATTATATTAGGAAAAAAATATGTAAAATTAAGATTTATTTTGAAAAGTTTTCCTAGAAGAAATAGCTAATTTCTCTAATGCGTATTCAGGCCTGGTGTCTAGTTCAGACAGGCTGAAAACAGGCTAAAACAGGCTATCCTTTGTGTGTATTCTCACTCTTCACTTGAAGGAGAGTCACACCTAAGCACCCCATCCTCATCACTGGGCCTGGTATACAGAAGCAGGCCGCATGGTTATTTCCTCAGAACCTTTAGAACTTTCACAACAGTTGCCATTCAATTCCTAATGTGTTTTGTAGGCTTTTGAAATTTTCACAAAGGCAAGTGGAAGTTCCACTCTTTATCTTTCTTTTTTCACTATTATTTTCTGTCTTTGATCCATCATCAGGTTAGCTTAGTTGGGTTTGCCAGTTTGGTTTTTAGACCGTAGGCATTTAGACCAAGAAGTCCTTTCTAGAAACATAAGCAGAAAGAGCAAAGCATTTTTAGGAGTTCGGAAGCAGAGGTTTTAGGTTCAGTTCTGTTTCTGTGTAGCTTGTGCAAGCCTCTTGCCTTCCTGAAGCTCCATTTCCTCATCTACTAAGTGGCACCGCTACTGTCCACACCTGTGCTACCCCGGAGAGCCATTTGTGAGGATAATGTGAGGCAGGGACTGTGAAAGTACTTTGTAAATTGATAAGGACTGCAATAAAGGAAGAAGGTAAAATGTGTTGTTATCATGCTCATTTAACCCATATATACTTGACTTTATGGGAACTGAGGTTTTAATATGCTGATAAGTTCCTCTGTATGAAAGGGAATTGGAAAAAGTGTTTTCCCTCTCTTTTATTCATTCTCTTGGCAGCCCTTTTTAAAAAAATTATGATTAGAATGTTTACCTTTCTGGGTCAGTTGTATTAGAAAATAAATGCATGAAGTTAAGGACATTATATCTATACTGTATTACTGTAGAAAAGGAAAGAATTCCAAGTGTTTCAGAAATTAAAATGTTCAAATAATACACATGAAATTAAAATTATTTTGTGCCATGATTTTCTAACACAATTTTCAGTGTACTAACACCTTTACAAACAAAACTCAAAATGTTTCAACACATTTTCCTAACTCTTTGCTGCCTATTTTTAAAATGAGGAAGCTTAGGAAGAAGTTACATAATCCCAAGCAATCCAAGATTTAGCACAGTTCTTGTGAATAGTATGTAGTCATAAGAAAAAGAAAAAGTTGTTTTAGACTTTAAAGTGTTTTAGTCATTAAAAGCAAGCCATAATCTTCAAGTCAATAGTATTTAGATTTTTCATTAAAGCCTACAATATTTATCATTAACCTGTTACAGCTTTGCCTTATATTTTACTTATTTTTAATGCAGGAATATTTTCCCCACACTTTCTTGGCTGAAAATAAAGTTTACATGTATCTTTACAGAAATGTTTTTAGTGGCATAAAATTTGAAAGATGTAGAACAGTTACATGATTTTTAAATAGTATTTATCAGAGCTGCTCATACATATAAGTATTTTTCAAGGAAAATGGAGCAAACTCTTTTTTTTTTTTTTTTGTAAGTTAAATAAGCTGCGAATGAGACCACAGTGGTAGCTAAATGTATCATCTATCTTTCAGTTCTAGCAAAATCTGTGAAGAGTCAGCAAGCGTCTTTCCCTGTTAAGCATGTGTTCAGGTTGTGGTCTTTTGGGTCTTTCATTCTACTGACTTTTTGCTTTTTTTGGTAAGAAATACAATTTTTACTTTCAGAAGGCAGTTTTATTTGCCTGATGCTGAAAGGGTTAATCATCTAGTAATACAAAATTTAGTCACAGAGTACCACAAACAATGTACTTTTAGGATTCCCATAATAACAGAGTGCTAGTCAGAAGAAACGACTTCTGCTGAATTAAATTTATGAAGCTAGACTTTAGCAGTTAATGTTCTGTTATTAATATTTGTCTACCTCCATCTCTAGGATCCTGTTCTACATGTAGTGATAATCATAACTAATACTTTCAAAGCACTTACTTTGTTCCTGGTACTGTTTTAAGCACTTTATATCTATTTACTTCATTTTTCACAATAATCTTAAGACATAGGTCCTATAATTATCCTCATTTTACATGAGCCAGGACTTGAATCCATACAGTCTGGATTTGGAGACTGTGCTCTTATTTGCTACACTAACCTGCCTTTTTAGCAAATTTCCTGAAATATTAGCTTTTAATTTTCTAATAAGCAAAAAATTTTTTCCCTGCAAAACCATTTGCTTTATGCCTTTCTGTGATTTCTTTGTATTATTTTTACTTTGAAGGCAACAGAGATGAAGGCTTATTCATCTTTCTGTTATCAGTACCTAGCCTGAATACTGACACACAATGAATATACATGTAGTAGGATCGAGTGCTAATTTGGG
This sequence comes from Mustela nivalis, assembly GCF_964662115.1. Lineage (NCBI taxonomy): Eukaryota > Metazoa > Chordata > Mammalia > Carnivora > Mustelidae > Mustela > Mustela nivalis. The sequence continues at coordinate 65,334,091 of NC_139024.1, forward strand.
AAGTTCTCAGCATTGATAATCTCATTAGGTCATGAGCCTAATTTTCCACTAGGTGGCAGTCTCTTCTCTGAATCAATGTTTACTCTCCCTTACTTGGTCATAGTATCTTGGGCAAGACAAATCTTTATTGAGCATCTACTGTGTGCCAAGTTGAGCAGGACTGTAAAATCCAGAAATCAGACCCAGATTACCCTGCTCTTTTCCAGTCTTTTATGCTTCCCAAGTAGTTGAGTAAACCTCTGGAAGAATTTTAGTTACACTGAACAGCAATCTCCACCACTGACCCTGGATGTCATTTTATTTGAAAAATTCATACTCATTAATGACCACCTACACTGTTGTTGTTGATAGCTTTATTTTTCACACTGTGACATACTGTATTCAAGGTAATGAAGATAATGAAGGTAATGAATACCTTTATGTTCCTATAAAAATTTTGTTACAGGGGTGCCTGGGTGGCTCAGTGGGTTAAGCCTCTGCCTTGGGCTCAGGTCATGATCTCAGGGTCCTGGGATCGAGCCCCACATCTGGCTCTCTGCTCAGCAGTGAGCTTGCTTCCCCCTCTCTCTGCCTGCCTTCTGCCTACTTGTGATCTCTCTCTCTCTCTCTGTCAAATAAATAAATAAAATCTTTAAAAAAAAAATTTTGTTACATAACTTGCTCATTGACCAAAAGTCCATGGTGTTTACAATTCCTAATGTCTAACCTAGTACCTGGTATATTCCTGATGTGCAGTAAGTGTTTGAAGTGAGAATTACAATCCTATAGAATAGCATTTTCCCCTTATATTTTCTAAAAATATAGAATGAAAGTCATGATCAGTGAGTAAATTGGAAGCTAATAGTGGTAGTAGTAGCGGTTAACATTTATCAAACATTTGCTGTGTGTCCTCTACTCTTATGAGCATTTTATGTACATCCTTCCATACAGTCTTTTCAAAATCCCATAAGGTAGATACTATTATTATCCTCATTTTCAGATGATGAAACTGAGGTACAGGGAGAATGAAGTAATTTACATTAGGTCACACATTTGTTAAAGTTTACTCAGCTGTCTGAGTCCAGAGCCCATACTCTTAAAACACTAAACTACTTAGTCTTTGCATTTCCTATTTCATGAAGTAATTTATTTTTTTTAAGATTTTATTTATTTATTTGACAGAGAGAGATCACAAGCAGGCAGATAGGCAGGCAGAGAGAGAGGAGGAAGCAGGCTCCCCGCCAAGCAGAGAGCCCAATGCAGGGCTCGATCCCAGGACCCTGGGATCATGACCCGAGCCAAAGGCAGAAGCTTTAACCCACTTAGCCACCCAGGCGCCCCATCATGAAGTAATTTAATTAAAAGGGTAGCCAGATACTCCTATGATGAAGTGTATTGTTTGTTTTCAATTTTTTTTTATTTTATTTATTTATTTGACAGAAAGAGATCACAAGTAGGCAGAGAGGCAGGCAGAGAGAGAGAGAGGGAAGCAGGCTCCCTGCTGAGCAGAGAGCCCGATGCGGGACTCGATCCCAGGACCCTGAGATCATGACCTGAGCCGAAGGCAGCGGCTTAACCCACTGAGCCACCCAGGCGCCCCTGTTTTCAATTTTAATATTCAGGAGGAGCCCTTAAGACTAAAAGGAAACTTTGGTTATTTTAATATTATTAATAGTTCAGTCTTCTACAAATGTGGAGGTTAATTATAATGCCTTAAGTAATTATATTTTCAGTATAATCCAAAATATGAATTATCTTTATTATGTAGCATTCAGTTTTAATAGAGCCAACTTTATTAATATTTTTGGAACAAGATAATGTCTGATTGAAATTAATTTAGTATGCATAGTTGTCTATATAATTTCATAGTGTTCTTAAAGTACTAATGATGAATGATTCAAAGACACACTCAGTTGCTACCAATTCTCATACTTGCATAAGATTATACAGTAACATACATAATTGATTATAGGTCATAGTTTAAGTATCTATTTTTAGCCTAGTAGAAGAATTAAGAGATAGAACTGCCATATTTGAAGACGTGCTTAAGCTACCTATTTCTTGGTTGTATCCTGAAGTCTGTATTTTAATATTCTCCACATAATGGATATTTTGATTTCAAAAGCTGTGTCGTTCAAGGAATCAGTACAAATCAAAAACTGGCATTGAACATAAACCAAAGCCCTGAATTCCTCATCCAGGGTTTTTTGTTGTTGTTGTTGTTAATGCTTACATTCGTGCTTTTTAAAGTACACCAAGAAGAAAGAGCAGTACAGTGCAAAATAGTGTGTCGGGAAAGGCTGGAGTAGGAGATAACTCTGGAGTAGAAGTTAACTCACTGGTAGACAAAGTGCCATCACTTTCTCTTTGACTCTGGTCAAGTAACAGCGTTTTTGCATCTGTAAAACAGCGTTTTTAATCTGTAAAATCAAAATACCTGTCCTATTTTATCTCAGTGTTTCATCAAAGGCAGAAATGAAACTAAAGCATGGTGTGGAGCGGGGACACACTAAGAGCTCCTGAGCCAGGCTGCAGTCGAGGAATCCTAGCTGGTTTCTGTAGCTATGCACACATCACACAGTACAGCCGAATAGCATTATGGGTGAGGAGTGATTGTTAATGGAGTAGGAAATCAACAGAAAGACAATAGCATGTACTTCAGGGATTTAGAGATAGTTTATTATATTTTGGTGTTCACCTAACAGATTTGCTGAATGATGGTAGATGCTCTTGCTTTTTGGTTGGCTTTGAGACATGAATCTGTTAACACTTTCTTGTTAAAAGACTTTGGACAGTTTCAATAGTAACACTGGTTCTCCTTGACATGTTAAATATGCCAAGGAAGTACAAAATAACTAACAGGCCCTGAATATACCCGGGCTACTAGAGTTGAAGTGTTACTCAGTAGAAATTCTCTGATCAATCAACACAGTTTCTTAAGATTAGCTGAAGTAGGAACAAGTCAGGCCCTGTAAAATACAGTTTAAAAAATAAAAAGTTTTAAGCACTTCGGCGTTCTTGTCTTAGTCCATTCTGACAGCTGTAACAGAATACCAGAGACTTGGGGCGCCTGGGTGGCTCAGTGGGTTAAGCCGCTGCCTTCGGCTCAGGTCATGATCTCGGGGTCCTGGGATCGAGCCCCGCATCGGGCTCTCTGCTCCACAGGGAGCCTGCTTCCCTTTCTCTCTCTCTCTGCCTGCCTCTGCCTACTTGTGATCTCTGTCTGTCAAATAAATAAATAAAAAATCTTTAAAAAAAAAAAAAAAAAAGAATACCAGAGACTTCATGGCTTGTAAGCAACACAAATTTATTTCTTTTTTTTTTTTTTTAAAGATTTTACAAATTTATTTCTTAACAGTTCTGAATGCTGGGAAGTCCCAAGATCAAGGCTTGGCAGGTTCGGTGTCCAGTGAGAGCTCACTTTCTGGTTCACAGATGGCACCTATTAGCTGTAACCTTACATGGTAGAAGGAACAAGGGAACTCTCTGAGGCCTCTTTTATAAGGGGATTAGTGCTCTTCTTATTCATAAGGGCTGTGCTCTCATGCCTCCCAAAGGCTCCCCCATCTCCCAGCACCACCACTCTGGGCGTTAGGACTTCAGCATGGGAATTTCAGGGGGACACAAACATTCAGACCACAGAAATTCTCTACACATAGCAAATGCTAGAGGAAAGCAGGAGGAAGCTGCATAACTGCTGAATGCTAGGAACCTCATTCAATAGACCTACCAGCTTACAGTAATGCTATGATGAGAAATAGAATCATTTGTTAGTAAAGGAATTAGGTATCCAGTAAAGTGACTGTACCCATTAACAGAACTGTGTCCAATAATAGATCTTGAACAAAAGGATTAAGTGTTGAACCAAAAATCTTACTGTTTATATCGTGTAAGAGAAAGAATATTTGGGTTTTTTAGTTGTACTTTGCTCTAAAGTCAATAACTTAAGTAAACATAGGTTTTAATAATAACAAACCTTTTATTCACTTCAATGCAAAGGGCCCTAGATTAAAATATCTTATTTCCTCTATTCTTCCTCCTATCAAGATAAAAATCTCCTGAGAAAACCACATTATTTCTTATAATTTTAAGGCCAGAACAGACACAAAAGCACTGACCTTATTATAAATCAAAATTTGATTATTAGTTATGAAAACATTTTATGAATTTTTCTAATTGTATGAAATTTAGAATCCCTAATTTTAGCCAATTGTAGGTAGATTTGGAAGTAATTTGATAGGTATAACATTCCTTTAAGCAAATGTACTTGCCACCTGTAAGTTCTCAGCCCCTGGTGGATACATAGTTATCCTGTAACTGTTACCCCAGTAAGCACATAGCAGTAATTTCTTGTTGACCTCAGAAAGATTCAAACCCCAAGAGGGGGCCGGTGGCTTTGTATTCCCAGAGCCTCTCTAGTGCACTTCTCAAAAAGTGGTGGATGGATGGGGTGAGAGTGTTAAAATTTTGAGTTTGGGGGCACCTGGGTGGCTCAGTCAGTTAAGTACCTGCCTTTGGCTTAAATTGTAATCCCAGGGTCCTAGGATAGAGCCCTGTGTCTGGCTCCCTGCATAGCAGGGAGCCTGTTTCTCCCTCTCCTCCCAGCTCCTGCTCTTTCTTGTTACCTCTCTCTCTCTCTCTCATCTCAAATAAATAAGTAAACTCTTAAAAATAAATAAATAAAATAAAATTTTGAATTTTAGCAGGTTAGGTTAGAACTTTAATTGTACGAAGTTAAATTAGCTAAAGAAGAGAAAATGACTAAGTGAAGAAATACAGTTCTTTAATTGCAACATCATACTCCAGTCATGGCCTATGTAAAAATGCTTCAGAAAGCTTTGAAATGTTAGAAGCATTGAGTTTGAGGGGAATTTCAGAAAGCATCAGTTATGACCTATTTTACAGTGAAATAATCTATATAGTGTTATATAGATAGATGTATATATTGTGGAGGGTGAGGGAGAAGAAGAACGTAAGAACTTGTAAGTAGCTTCTGTTTCTAGTATCTGAAAAACTAGGTCTTTATCAGTATTTCTGCAGATTTTTATTTTATGGCTGCCTTCACAGCATTAGGAGTTAAGTTAAAGTAGGGTGTTAGTGTGAAACCTTGAAATCCAGTTAGTTGGCTTTTGTATAGAAAATCCCCCTTAATCAACAGAAACAAGTATTCATAATTGTTTGACATTTATTTTTGGTATCTGCATCCATGTAGGCCACTTTAATTCTTTCTGAAAGGCATCATAATATCGCAGAAAATAAATATTTAGACAATGCTTTTTGTTATTTTTTACCAGTTTTTTAAAAAAACTCCTTTTTTAAAAAAAATGCATGTTTAGCATAGCATAATACTTAGAAAATACAGTTTTGCAAAATGAATATGATAAATATCAAAATCCCATTCTCCTGTATAACTGTTCCTTATATCCACGTTTATGTGCTTCTCCGCGTACCCACTCAGAGCTTAATGTGAAATTGTGGTTGGCAGTAGGTGACTAGCAAGTAAAGAAAAACATGGAGTCAGTAAATGCCATTAAATAGTTAAATCCAGCTTTACTTTCCATTCATAACAACAAAAAACAATAAAATGTTAAAAGGACGGTTTTGAAAAATAAGGCAAAGATCATATAACATAATTTTTGTCTGTTGATTCATTCATCCCTGGCTCATCTACTACTGGTAAGCTCTCCGATATCCAATTCATAGAGCACTTTTCTTTCACAGCTTCAGTTTCTCTTGTTCTTTAAACAATCTTTGAATATTTAGGAGTAAATTGTCGAGAGTGCTGTGAAAGGAAGTCCAAAATATGTACTGAAAAACAGCAGTCAGACCCATGAAAATCTAAGTATAAAGCAGCTACACTTCCATCTGAGAACAGTAATTGGTATTGAGGAACGAACATCTGTCTCTGAAAGGGTGGATTGTAAGCAGGTCTTCTCCCTTAGTAATGGTGCCCGGCACTTACTTCATCAGGTCTGCAGGGAGGGAGTGCCCATTATTACAGAGCTGTGCTTTAGTTAGAGTGTGTAAATGAAGTCGGACATGAATACAGTGATCAAGGACCCAAAATTTTTAATAAGTGCTATCTCAGATTCATGGGTGGTGCAACCAAGGTTGTGACTAAAAAAAAGTGATCCTTTTGTATATTCATTATATTGCTTTATAAACTATTTGCCTCCAATTAATAATATTTTAGCAATATTTCATCATGGCAGTTATACTTCTGTATATAATTTTAGTGCCTGAATTCCCTTTATTAAATGAATATACCGTAATTTATTTAAATGAATATTGTACAATTCTGCTGTTCCATATTTTTTCAGTATTCTAAGCAGTACTTCAATACACACCTGGCTACTCTTAGGCAGTTTATTTCTTAGGAAAAAGTATTTTGAAGTTCAATGAATCAGTTAAAAAGGCAAAAAAAAAAAAAAACTAAAAAGAACCCATCACTTTCTAATTTTCCCTTTTTTCCCCCTTTATTCCTTCTTATTCGTGAGGTTGAATACATTTTTTTATTGGCCACATAATTATTCTTTTGTGAATTTTCTCTAGTGGTTCTCTGCCCATTTTTGTCAGATTATTTATTTTTAATTCATTTTGTGGGAACTCTGCTTGTTAAGAATATTAATCCCCAGCGTACCTGGGTGGCTCAGTTGATTAAGCATCTAATTTTGGCTCAGTTCATGATCTCCAGGTCCTGGGATGGAGCCACATCAGACTCCCCATTCAGCCCGGAATGCTTGTCCCTCTCCCTCTGCCCCTCCTCCCATTTGTGCATGTGCATGCATGTGTTCTTTCTCTCTCAGATAAATAAAATCTTTTTTTTAAAAAAAGAATACTAACTCCTTTTATCACTAGCTTGTCATTTGCTTTTTTTAGTGTGAGCAGCTTTATTAAGGTACAATGATATGCAATAAACTCTGTTTAAAATGTACACTTGGGTAAGTGTAGACATATTTAAACACTTGTGAAACCTTTATCTCAATGAAGATAACATATCCATCATCTCTAAGTTACTTGTGCTCCTTTGAAATTTCTCCTTACCTCCTCTTTCCCCCAGGCAATCACTATGAATTAATCTCCATTCTCTAGAATTGTATATAAGTGAGACCATTTATACCATGTACTCTTTTTTTGGCTTCTATCACTCATAATTACTTTGAGACATCTATATTTTAGATTTTATTAATAGTTCATCCTTTTTATTTCTGTGTACTGTTTCATTTTTTGATAGATCACAGTTTGTTTTTCTGCCTACCTGTTGATGGGTGTTGGGGTTGTACCCAGCTTTTAACTATTAGAAATAAGCACTAAGTATATGCATCTATAGGTCTTGGTATAAGCACGTGCTTTCATTTCTCCGAGGAAATTCCTAAGAGTAGAAGGGCTGTATCCCATTGAAGATGACCATTTAGCTTCTTAAGAAGCTGCCAGACTTCTTAAAAAGTGGCTAGGCCATTTAACCTTCCTACCAGCAGTGTGTGAATGTTTCAGTATATCCGTAGACTTGCTAAAAATTTTTTCAAAAAATTTTATTTATTTATTTGACAGACGGAGATCATAAGTAGGCAGAGAAGCAGGCAGAAAGAGAGGAGGAAGCAGGCTCCCTGCTAAGCAGAGAGCCCCATGTGGGGCTGGATCCCCAGGCCCTGGGATCATGACCTGGGCTAAAGGCAGAGGCTTTAACCCACTGAGCCACCCAGGCACCCCTAGACTTGCTAAATATGAAGTGGTCCATTTTTTCCATTTTAGCCCCTCTCATAAGTGGGCAGGGCTATTTCACAGTGGTTTTAATTTGTTTATCTTTTGTGACTAATGATGTTGAGCCATCTTTTCATGTACATATTTGCTATCCATTTATCTTCTACAGTGAAGTGTCTGTTTAAATCTTTTGCCCGTTTTTTAATTGGCTTCTTCGTTTTCTGACTATTGACTTTTAATTAACAGTTATAGATTTTCTCTATACAAGCGGTGCTCGGTTAGATACATAATTTGCAAACATTTCCCCCAGTCTTTGTCTTGCCTTCTAATTGCTTTCTTGACAGTTTTCAAGAACAAATGTTTGAAATTTTGATGAAGTACAAAATTATCGATATTTTTCTTATATGGGTTTTTGGTTTTGTATCTACAAACCTTTGCCTAATCCAAGCTCACAACAATATTCTCCGTTGTGTTCTATGAAAGTGTCTTATGTTTTACATGTAGATTCATTTTGAATTATTTTTGTACATGGTATAAAGTGTGTATCAAAGTTCATTTGCTCACATATGAATATCTAATTGTTCTAGCACTATTTATTGAAAAGACTATCTTTTTTACATGGAATTCCCTTTACACCTGTCCATACATGCTAGGCTCTTCTCTGTTTTCTTGTTCTGTTCATTTATCTTTATGCCAAAAATGAAGTGTCTTGATTACTGTAGCTTAATCGTAAGACTTGAAGTCAAGTTGTACAAGTCCCCTTTGTTCTTTTTTCAAAGTTGTCTTAACTCTTCTGGGTTCTTCGTATTTCTGTGTGGATTTTAGAATTTGACAATTTTTCCAAAAGTGACCTACTGGAATTTCGAGTGGAATAACACTGAATGTACAGGTCATTGGAGGAGAATTGATATTTCAACAACACTGATTAGTCCAACCATGAACATAATATATTTCTTTATTTTAGGTTCTTCTTCAGTTTCTCTCAGCATGTCTTTCACACCTTTTTTAAAAAGTATTTTTATTTTTGAGAGAGAGAGGAGAAAACAAGTGGAGGCGGAGGGGCAGAGAGAGAAGCAGGCTCCCTAATGAGCAGGGAGCCTGTGAAGACTCGATACCAGGACCCTGGGATCATGACCTGAGCCAAAGGCAGATGCTTAACTGACTGAGCCACTCAGGCACCCTCACCTTCATCATTATTTCCTGAAGTATGAAATATTTTTATAGCATTGTAAATGATATATCTTTTAAATTTCCAATTTCTTTTTATTACTTGAATATAGAAATAGAGTTATTTCTGCTTACTGCTCTTGTATCCTGGAACCTTGCCTAAAGTTGATTATTAGTTCTAATGGCTCATTGTTTAGATGTCATTCAGATTTCTTACACAAAGTGGGGCCGGGACCTGAGATTGAGCAAGTCTCCTTAAATATTTTTCCTCATGTACTTCACTTGCCTCGCCTTCACCTTAGCTCTGTATAGATGATCCTATCTGTAAAGAAAGATGGTTTTAACTCTTATACATTCTCTCTCATTTTTGGTAGTGTCAAGCAGGAGGGCACATCTGGTCCTTTTTACTCTTACTTTGGCCAGAGTTAGAAGAACTGTATTACTTGTCATTTGCTTTTTAATTTTGATTATGATAGTTTTTTTATTTTAATGTTTAATGTAAATGTTTATGTAGCAAAATCGGTCCATCTTTTATGTTAACAATTCTTAACATTTTCTGACTCATGCAGTCCTTTGACAAATAATCTGATAAAAGTACGGATCTGATTTCCAAAAACATTCATATTTCTGTAGTAACTTCAGTAGTACCCAGAATCCCTGAAGTCTGGTCTTTTGTTTCCCTATTACAAATCTTGATTATATCAGTTACTTTTCATGTTATGTATAGAAAGGCCTTCTATTTAAAACTATATAATTAAAATACTTATTAAATAATCACAGTATATTTTTTTCTCCTTCTTATATTCAAACAGGTGCTTACAAATTTTGAAATTCCTTTATTTTAAATGATCAAATGAGATAATATATGTGAAAGCCTTCTAAAAACCATAAAGTGCAATATATATGCTGTTGTCCTTGTCATCGTCATCATCATCAAAAACATTCACCCTGTTGACTATCTATTCCATCCTGGATAATTAAATCCAAAGAAAGAATTACTTTAAGAAATAATTTAAACTATGAAAGTACTCCTACATACATGGTCTGTAATGAGAGAAGACAAAAAACATTATAAACATTCAGTAATAGAAGAATGCATAAATAACTGCTTCATTGATGAGATGTTGTAAAGGACTTAAAAATGGTAATTGCAGAGTAGTAAAGATATGAAAGATGTCTGTATTTAAATTAAAAAACTTGACATTTTATTCACATTATGGTATCTTGTATAAAATGTACATATGCATAAAGATTAAGAGGGGTATAGAAATATGAAAACAGTTGTTTTAGGGAGATGGGTTTGTAAATAATTAGTTTATTATTCTTGCCTTTCCTTTAGTTCTACTCTGTATGCCTTTGAGTTTTTATATTAGATACTTTCTGTATACATATAAATAAATTAGGCTCCCATCCCAGCTTACTGCTTACCAGACCGAGATTGCCATGGCCTTCAAGGCTCAGTGATAATACCGCCTGACATAAATCATCTGTGACATTATTTTTTCCTTTTTTGTGTTTTTATAGTATTTTAAAAACTTCCCATTTTGTCAGTGATGTTGTTTTCTTATTACCCAGTTTTTAAAATGTATTATGTAGTTTCTGATCATTTATTTAATGCTGTAATTTCATGGCTTATTTCATTGTGCTTTTGTTGTATTGACTTGAACTAATTACAAATTTACTTTTTCCAGTTGCCCAGCAAGAGGCTGAAATGTTCAAATGCTACAATGGAACATTTCCATTACATGGAATATACCAAAGTCAAGATGCTTTATGCACCTTTCCTAAACTGCCTCACCAAGGTTCTTTTCAGATTGATGACTGTGTCCACACTGAACGTTCTTCAATGAGGATGCAGCAAGTGAAACAGAGACTTGATTCTGTCACAGTATGTATAATAATTTTATGCAGTTGAGAAGTTGGAAATTTTAAAACAGAATGTTGATTATGTTTCACATTGCCATGACAATAAATACTAATTCAACAAAGTAAGTTAATTATTTAAAAATAGGCTTTCTTGTGCTCTTATAATTCCTTTGTGGTGTTTATTCTGACATCACTCATTGCAGTAAATAGACCAATTTAGGATAACCTACATGCTTTCTTGAACTGATACTTCTATAAAAACCAGCCCAAGACCTGTTTTGCTGTTTAAAAATGGAAGTGTATGTATGCATATGTACAACACACACAAGCACAACAAACACCAACCTGGGAAAATATTTATATAAAATATGTTAGGAACAGCCTCCTTAATGTGCAAAACTAAACAATAAAGAAAATTAGACCTCCACAAAGAAATGGATAAAATTATAATAAGTACATACTTCCAAAAAGAGTGGATACAGATATTCCTTAAGCATATTTAAAAGGTCTGTTATCTCACTACAAGAAAATAGGTGCCTCAAAAACCAGGTGTTGCCCATAAAACTGGAAAATAGATTATGAAAATGAGGAGGATGCTTAGTTAAAAATATTGTGCTGTTTATCCTGTTATTTATAAATTACTACACAGTCTTTCTCAAGGGTAAGGTGTATGGAGAAGCTTAAATATCCTTAAAAATATTTATGCTCTTTGACCATAGTAGTTCTTTTAGTTAGAGTTAGCCTTGAGCTCCTTGAAGACAAAGACTGTGCAGACTTGTTCCTTGTTGTGGTCTCACCTTTTGGCATAGTGCCTGGCACTTAATAAATATTATCCCTTTCTCTCCTCCTTTGATAGGAATCTTGACCAGTTTTAAACCAAACATGTCAGGAGCTACACTGAGGCACCTTTAGTTAGCACTGTATTTCTCTCCTTTTCTCTCTTGAGAAAATTAGAATTTCAGGTATATCAGACTGCAGGTTTAGTTGGAATAGCAGAGAAATTCTTCTCAGTATAAATTTTAGCGTATATACTAGTAATTAGTAAGTTTATTTCAGTGTTGGGGATAAAAATATATAATTATAAAAAATAAAAAATTTAAAATAAAAAAAGTTTATTTCAGTGTTGTAATTCTGTGAGTTTTAACATTTAATTTAATTGAATAATGTATGATGTTCCAGTTTTTAAAAAGAAGTAGAAATAGACAAATTGAGTTTTGAAAATTAGAGGAAAATCTTTCTTCACTAGGAAGAAAAGAAGTGTCCTCTATCTAAAATTTTACATGAAAAAACGATTTTGCAGATTTAAGAGAAACTGACTTACAGATAAAAGAACAGGTTTCCTACAATCTGTTGTTGATCTTCACACTATAAAAGTTAACATCCTGGAATCAACTCAGTCTTGTAGCTTTTCTTTTCCATCATCTTACATAGCTGTCATCTTCAGGTAAATGAAAGGATATATGAACAAAAGAAAGCAGATGTAAAGGAAAACTCAGAAAGATATTTTTTAAGATATGACATCAAAGGGATAGGGGAAGCCCACTGGTAATTTATTGTAAGAGAAAAATTCATTTCTCTTAGAATCAGTAATTTATTTAGCTTTTACCACATCTTTCTTTTTAAAAATTATTTAGAGTATATCCATTTGCATGGGATAGAGATAGATCGAGGCTGCCTTTGGATTTGAAAACTTTGCTGTGTTTTTTGAAAAACTGTATTTTTCCCACCTTGAGACAATTCACTGAACTTTTTTCCAAATGTTATCTGCAGTGGGTTTTTTTCTTCCTGCAGTGGGTATATAACATGTATGGGAATAAAAAACAAAAGTTATCTTTATTCCCATGGCAGCTCTGTTCTTTTTATATTTTGCAAACATTTGAGGTTGACTGGATTTTTACCTTTTGTCACAAAGCCTTTTTCTTGTTTCCTGTAATTTATTTTGGTAGATTCCCAATTTTTTTTTGTCAGGTTATTACTTAATCCATTAAAGACTATAACACTGGTCTAACAGAGAAGTATAATAGAGAAGACTTGATTACTTCTATATTATAGATTATTTCTATAATACAGAATTACTTCTGTATTATTCTGTATTAATAGAGATACTTCTTTCTTTGTAACCACAGTAAGAATTTCTTAAATAAAATATAATGTAAGTTTAAGGTATGGGGGTGTGGCTGTGTGTGTGTCTGTGTGTGTGTGTGTGTGTGTGTGAATTGCATAACCAATTTAGTTCAATGGGCATTTAATAGGCGTTTACTCATTACTGGGTAAAGGATACAAAAATAGAGAATTTTGTGTTCTCTGTAGCTTTACCATGTAGTCCTTTTGCTGTTTCCTACATAAGAGGTTTGTATGTACTGTTAAATTCTATTAGCTAGGATCTTGTTGAGAATTTTGGCATCTGTGTTCATCAGGGATATTGGTCTCAAATTCTCCTTTATGATGGGGTCTTTGCCTTTTTTGGGAGGCTTTTGATCAGTGCTTCAGTCTCGTTACTAGATACTGATCTATTCAGGTTGTCAGTTTCTTCCTATTTCAGTTATGGAAGTTTATAGGTTTCCAGGAATGCATCCATTTCTTCTAGGTTGCTTAAGTTATTGGCATATAGCTGTTGATAATAATTTCTGATGGTTGTTTCTATTTTCTTAGTGTTAGTCATGATCTCCCCCCTTTCATTCATCATTTTATTAATTTGGGTCCTTTCTCTTCTCTTTTGGGTAAGTCTGGCTTAACAATATTATTAATTCTTTCAGAGAACCCACTTCTAGTTTCATTAATGTGCTCTACTATAGTTCTGGTTTCTAATTCATTGATCTCTGATCTAATCTTAATTTTCCCTTCTCATGTGTGGGTTAGACTTAATTTGTTATTGATTCTCCAGATCTTTAAGGTGTAAAGATAGTTTACATATTCAGGATTTTTCTGTTTTTCTGAGTAAGGCTTGGATGGCTGTGTATTTCCCCCTTCCCCTGCCTTCGCCATATCCCATAGGCTTTGGGTCGATGTGTCTTTGTTCTCTTTGGTTTCCATGAATTGGTTCCTCAAAAAATTAAAAATGGAGTTACCCTATGATCTGGCAATTGCACTACTGGGAATTTACCCCAAAGATATAGATGGTATTTACCCCAAAGATACAGATGTAGTGAAAAGAAAAGGCCATTTGCACCCCAAACTTCATAGCAGCAATGTCCATGATAGCCAAAATGTGAAAAGAGCCACATGTCCTTCAACAGACGAAAGGATAAAGATGTGGTCCATATATACAATGGAGTATTACTCAATCATCAGAAAGGATGAATACCCAACTTTTGCATCAACATGGATGGGACTGGAGGAGATTATGCTAAGTTAAATAAGTCAAGCAGAGAAAGTCAATTATCATGTGGTGTCACTTATTTGTGGAACATAAGGAATAGCATGGAGGACAAGAGAAGGGGAAAATGAAGGGGGAGAAATTAGAGGGGGAGATGAACCATGAGAGACTATGGACTCTGGGAAACAAATGGAAAGTTTTAGAAGGAAGGGTGGGTGTGAGGATGGGTAAGACTGGTGATGGGTATTAAGGAGGGCACGGATTACATGAAGCACTGGGTGTTATATGCAAACAATGAATCACGCAACACTACATCAAAAATTAATGATGTACTGTATGGTGGCTTACATAACACACACACACAGAGAGAGAGAGAGAGAGAGAGAACAGGTTTGACTGTGTTGCTGCAATAGCAGTCCCTGGAAGGCATCCTGCAGCCCAGATAGGATCTCCTAGGTAGACAATATCTTGAGAGCATTGACAAAATTCATTCTAAGGTTTTAAAATTTGTTCCTGTCAGTGCATCCAGACTTTCTCAGAATCTGGGTTACCTACTAGGAGTAATCAGTCTTAAAACATTTATTTATAAACCTTAAAAAAATCTTATAGTGAAAGGTGTATCTTTCCAGTTGCCTGCCCACTCAGCACTACTCTCCCTTTTTAAAATTAATCTGAAACCCAGGTTAATGGTTACAGAGTTGATTATTAAGCAGAATCATAGGAATAGGGATTAGATGGGTTTAAAGACATTTTATGGTAGCTTTGAAAAAAAAAAGTTAATTTTCTTTGCCCTATAGGAGATTTCACCTAATAATGCTTGTTTGGTGCTAACCAACATCTGTATAATTATGGGTAATAGCTGACATAATAATTCCTGGGCTAATTGATTTACATGTTTATCATATTTAATCCTCAAAACCATCGTATAATGTGGGTGCTAGTATTACCCCCATTTTATGGAACTTGAAGCTGAGGTTTCCAGAGCCCCTCCTGTATTGCCCATGTTACAGAGATGGCAGGCACTGGAGCTGAGATTCAGTCCACGCAGTCAGACCTCATGACCAGTCAGTTTCACCTTCTCCTTTTAGGGATCAAATTACTAATATCCATTAGACAGAATGTCTCTCCCTTAGAAATTTTTGGATAAAAAATTGATGTTCCTCTTTCCATTTTCTTTTTTCCTAAACTCCACATTCATCATTACCATTTTTCTTTTCTCTAGTTCTTGTATGCTGATGATACATGCTAGCCAACCCTTTTGGACTTATTTTTTTGTGTCTCCTTAGCAGCAAATTTTCAAGTCATTCATTATATGTTGACTTTTACTAGTTTCTTTTTCAGAATTGATCTTCTCTTGGCCTCGTCCCATAAATTTTTGGCAGTTCCTTCCTGTAGCTCTTTCAATATGGATCATATACTCTGCCACTCAGTAAGGTTTATTCTTAGATTTCCTCTGAAATAAATTATTAATGGTGGGAATTATATTTGTGGGCATTGTTATTTATGGAGATAATTATAAGTGGCAATAAAATCTGGGTGTGTCTTTGAAATTGTTAGTGCTCTGGTAGAATTTTAGTGTTTACCAGTTCATTATTATTGCTTGTCATTAAATTTAATGAAGCCATATGTCTTTCTTGAGACAGATACATGTAGGCCCTCCAGGGTCTTTTTCTCAGTGCCTTTTGTTGTGGCAGGTTAGATTTACCAAGAACTCATTGAGTCTCTTTAATTCACAATACAGAGTGACAGGTATAGGGTAAGGAAGAAACTCTCCCAGATGTTGATTTTGGTTATTAAAAGATTAATATCAGGATATATTGAGAAGAGTTGATAATTGTATTAAAGAGAAATTATGAATATTTCCCTGCTTAGTGTATTGTTTTTCTTTTGGGAGGTGATACAAGCCTGTGCTACAAAGGTAAACAATTTTTATTAGAAGAAAGATAATTTGGACGCCTGGGTCGCTCAGTTGGTTGAGTGACTGCCTTCGGGTCAGGTCATGATCCTGGAGTCCTGGGATCGAGTCCCACATAGGGCTCCCTGCTCAGTAAGGGGTCTCTTTCTCTTCCTCTCACCTTCCTCTTCTCATGCTCACTCTCTCTCATTCTCTCTCTTTCTCAAATAAATAAATAAAATCTTTAAAAAAAGAAGAAGAAGAAAATTTGAAAACCATAGCTTTGATTGTGATGTATCAAAGAATTGAAATGTACCATTCATACTTTTAAATAGGACTTTTACAAAAGTTAATCAGATGTGTATTTTCCGTATTTGAACTTGAGTTTATCAAGGAATTACATATAGGAATATGAGAATTTAGCAAGTACCTTCCTATTTTTGAAGATTTAAGAATATTAAGTGATAGGGATATACTTTTAGTAAAGGAGTAGAGTCATTTGATCCTCTGAAAAAAAATTATATATGATACTTAATAGGTAAGAGACATCAGTACAGTTCCAGTGGACACATGTTGAATAAATTGTGTAAGCCTTGAAATACATATAAGCTGCACATGTATGCAGCTTATAGCAATGACAGACTGTGCTGGTAATGCTCTTGATTATTTATGCCAGTGTTTCACACTTCTTTTCCCGTTTAGCTATGTAGCAATCCTGAGACACAAATTAGATATTATTGTTATTCCAACTTTAGAAAGGAGAAAGCTGAGGCTTACTGATATTAAATGTTTCCTCAAGACCCCAAAGTTAATCTAAAAATAGTAGCATATAAAAAGCCTCTGATTATTAAATAATTTCAACGAAATTGTATCCGAGATGCTTTTAACACAGCAGCTTTCTTTTATAAGCAAGTTTATTTTATATCCAACCTTTAACTCAGTTCTCAAGAAAATAAATGTTAATTTAAAAGAGTTGGAATGGCACGTTTGTCCTTCCCTCCTCTTCTGTCTACTCCCCAAATTCAGTTGAATAATTAGACATTCATTTATTTATGAAATGTAATTATATCTGTCACGAGGTGAAAGGATGAGACCTTCAGAACAGAATTAGACTGGTGTTTGTATATTCAGAGACTGCTTTATGTAATAACAGTGCAGTGGAAGTATTTTTTAATTTAGTAGACATCTACTCCCATGTGACAGGCACTTGGAATACAGAAGTAAGTAGTAGGCTATTATTTCTTTTCACATGGGGCATCTTATGGAGGAAACATGGCAGAAAATACTGGGCTCACCCCGTCACTGAGCTGTCCAGTATCAGTGAGGACCCATCACTTTTTTACCTAATCATCACAAACAGGATAATGGAATATAGACAAGGGGAAGGAAGATGGCGGGGGAGGGGAAGAGAACAAGGTATATTCTGACTTGGGCTGCAGATGTTCAGGAAACTTGTTCCTGATAGCAATGATTAGTATGATGATTATAACTCTAAGATTGCTGAATCTTCTTAAATATACATAGTATATAAAACCAAAGTCCAAAAAATAACTGAGTTTCTGACTAGCAGTTCAGAGGTATTTCTCTTTAACAAATAAATAACCACGATTCTTTTATAAAACTCTCTGAATGTCCAGATAGTAAAGTGTTCTGCATGTATTTGGCAAAGGTTTATAGAAACTCTTACCTGCTAATCTGGAACCTCTCTGTGGATGAAGGATCTTGTTCTATTCATCTTTGTATTCTAAGTACTAATCAAAAGTAGAATAAATGCTCATTGAAATTACAGTGACATATTTGGAAGTATTTGGAAAGATTAACCTTATGAGTTACTTTAGTTATTTTTTATACATTTTATTGAGAGATAATTCACATACCAAAATATTCACCTTTTTAAAGTGTGCAATTTACTGGTTTTTACCCTGATAACAAGGTGTGCAAGTATCACTACTATTTGATTTTGAAACTTTTATTCCCTCCAAAAAGAAATACTCTTTCTCTTAGCAGTCCTTATTCCTGTATGTTTATACACATACACACATACACATACACTCACAAACTCCTGGTAACCACTAAAACACTTTTTGTCTCTATGGGTTTGCCTATTGTGGACATTTTATATACATGGAAGCAAATAATATGTGGTCATTTATAACTTGCTTCTTTCACTTAGGATGAGATTTTCATAATTCCTCCATTTGTCACATGTTATAAATGCTACTTTTAATTGCCATATATGATGCCATTATATAAATGTATTACATTTTGTTTACCAGTTCATCAGCTTATAGACATTTGGGTTGTAATAGCCCCTATTGTAATAGCCCCTAAAGTGGCCTATTACAGACAATGCTACTATGATCATGTGTGTGCACATTTTTCTGTAAGCATATGTTTTCATTTCCTGGGATATATATCAAGGAGCAGAATTGCCAGGGCATATGATAACTCTGCATTTAATGTTTTCTAAAACTAATAAACTTACCCAAAGCAGTTACACCATTTTATATTCCCACCAGGAATGTATAAGTGTTCCAGTTTCTCCCCATTTGTGCCAACACTTGTTATTTTCTGTCTTTTTTAGGAAATAGCTATCCTGGTGGGTAAGAAGTGATACCTCATTGTGCTTTTTGATTTGTGTTTCCCTAATGACTAATGGCACGGAACATTTTTGACCTGTCATCTTTGTATCTTACTTGGAGAAATATCTGTTCAAATCCTTTGTGCATTCTTTAAATTTTTTTTTGTCTTTTTAATGTTTATGTTTTAGAGTTCTTTGTATGTTCTGCATATAAATCTCTTATCAGATAGATGATTTGCAAATGTTTTATTCCACTTCGTGAGTTGTCTTTCCACTTTCTAGATGGTGGCCTTTAAAACAGAAAGATTTTAATTTTTATGAAATTCAGTTTATCTGTTTTTTTTTCTTTTGTCACTTTGATTGTGGCGCCATATCTAAGAAACCATTGTCCCGGTCTCTGCATTCCAAAGATTTACTTCCTTTTTTAAAAATTTTAATATGTTTAACATTTAGGTCTGTGATTATTTTGAGTTCATGTTTTTCTATGTATAATGCAATGTAGAGGTCTAATTTTATCCCATTGCATGTGGCTGTCTAGTTGTCTCAGCACTATTTGTTGAAAAGGCTATTCTTGCCTCATTGAATGGTCTGAGCACCATTGTCAAAAGTCTTTAATCTTGAAAGCAGAGTATATTTTTGAATTTCTCTTCTGTTACAACCAGGATAGTAAATTTTTACCAAGTATCCAAGCTTCTTCTTCCCTGAATCCCAGCCAAAGTTTTATGTTGTTGAAAATTCATTCCTTTTTTCTGTTAACATTATTTAATCCTTGCCTTCTAAGTATGGTGTGTTTGTGTGCTTGGAATATAACAGTGTACAGGCACACTTTGTTATAGGGAGACAAACAATAAAAAAGGAAATAAGACAGTTTCAGATAGCAAGTGATGTTGAAAACAATAAGAATAGTCCCCTGGGACAGAGAGTGACTGGTAGGTAAGGCTGCCTGTAGTATTCTCCTTAAAGACCTCTCTGAGAGAAACACTTGATAAGGAGCAGGTCCTGTCCTGAAGAAGTCCTCATCTGGAGAGATAACTGGCATGCTGGAGAGCAGAAAGAAGAGCACTGTGTATAAGTAGTAATGGTGAGCAGGCAAGGGGAAGCAGTGTTTGATGGCCAGGTTGGAGAGGTGATTAGGAGCTCATGCATGTCTGTTAGCGTGGAAATGCATGGGAGGAATAATTTCCCTTCTGTCTTAGATTCTGTGGCTGGTCTAACAGTTAAATTGACTTAAGAAAAATAATTATGTCTATATGAGAACCCCACAAAGATAGGAGACCACAAAGCTGCCAGGCAATTAAGGCCTTTCTACCATCTTTACTGGAGGAAAGGAATAGAGGTCCGGGCTTCAAAATGGGAAGGCTGAGAGGGGAAGCTGAGAGGAGGAACTGTTTGGTAAATGAAGGAGGTGAAAAAGTTTTCTGGGCACAGCTCTCTTCCAACTAGAGGCCCCCTTTTAGTATAAATTTCTCTTGTTAAAGGACAGCTTCTATACTTGTTCTCAGAGCTTCTCCAGTATCTGCAGTTTCTCAAAATAATCCTTATGCCAAAGAGGCATATTTGAGGGTGACATGTTCTGCTAAACCTTCAGTAAAGTTTTTGGTATTGGTTTAATCAGAGAGCAGTGATGGAGATATTAAGTTGGGGAGAATGTGAGAATAGATTTTAAAAGGGGAATAAGTCTTCCAAGTAGAGAGATCAGTTGGCTGACTTTTATGGTAATCCAAGAGGAGATGGTAGCCTGGACTAAGAATGATAAAAGATAAACAGATAGCTATTAAAAATTTTAATAAATCAGTAAGTTTAAACAAAAAAATTGATTTGGGGGGTGCCTGGGTGGCTCAGTCGGTTAGGCGACTGCCTTCGGCTCGGGTCGTGATCCCAGGGTACTGGGATCGAGCCCCGCATCAGGCTCCCTGCTCAGTGGGGAGCCTGCTTCTCCCTCTCCCTCTGCTGCTCTGCCTGCTTGTGTCTCTCACTCTCTCTGTCAAATAAATAAGTAAAATCTTTTAAAAAAAAATTGATTTGAATGGCATAGTCCCAAACTGGAAGTGGTTAGAAGTGTTCCATAGGCAGGAACTGAGGAAAGACTTTTATATAGGAACGACTGAAGCAAAGCAAGGAAATTATAGATTGGCCATATTTTAAAGCGTAATTGGCTGTTGGTGATTGGTTGTCCTTAGATTTTGATTTTGTAACCTTGAGGTATTTACAGTCTTACATTTGGGCTTGTTTCTGTAACCTGTAAGCCTTGCCACCATGGCATTAGAACTGCCTCAGACTCTTGGCCTCCTGTTTAATTAATTTACCAGTGGCAATAATGAAGATGCAGGCAATGGACAGAATTGCGATACATTTTGGAAGTAAATTTAACACAGCTCAGTGATGGGTTGGATGCGGTGTAAGTGAAGAAACTGTTGTCACTTCCAGCAGTCATACAGATGCTAGTAGTGCTTTTTAAAGAGGAATGCTGGAGTGGGGGGAGCAATTTTAGGAGTGGAGTTTTGGACATGGATGTAGTTGTCTAATAGACAATTGAATTTCTGAGTCTCAAGACTCAGGAAAGTCAGGGCTAGTGCTCTATATTTTTAATCTGTCAGATTGGATAACATCACCTGGGGAGAGATAGCTAAAAACCTGAGGCACTTGTCCAGGAGAAGGGGATGTCAGGGAAGCCTAAAGGAGAGTATTTCAAGAAAGAAGAGTGGTAAACTGTCACATGCTACAGAGAAAATGAGGAAAATTGACAATTGTATTTGGCTTGATGGTGTCCTCTGGATACCTTGATGAAAACCATTTCAATATGTGACAGAGATAAAAGCACAATTGAAGTGAGTAAAGGACTAAATGGAAGCCCATAAATTTTGACTGGGGAGCAAAGAAACAGGGACCGAAGAGGAATCTTAAGTGGACAATATTAAAGCATACTTACCTGCTGATTGCGATAATTCAGTGGTGATGGAGAAGAATTACCATGGAGGTGGTAATTGCTGGACCCAAGTCCTTGAAAAAGTGAGAGGAGATGTAGTCCTGAATGCTCACAGAGACACTGGCCTTAAGAGAAGGGATTTTCATCCCTTCTGATCGGCACGTAGGTAGAAACTGGGTAGATGCTTACTTAGATACAGAGCAATCATCCGATTGCTCGAAGATAGTAACTGGTATTAGAAGTCTTGTATTGCTCTGAACTGATAGAGCCCTTAAAATATCTATATATGAATTCATAATTTACAAATTTTTTTGCTCCTTTCTGTGCTTGGGGTTGGATTGAAGTATATCAGAAATGGTATTAGCTGGAATCTGTTTCCATTAAGCTTTGTATTAGTCCTCATAAACATAATGAATTTGTTTTTCTTATGTTTCCAAACATATTTATATTCATACCTGGCATGTGATATAATTGGGCCTACTCTTCCTTAAATTATCATTGATTCTGCCTGTCTCTGTGAATTCAATTATGAATTCCCTCAGGGAGAAACAACTCTCTTTCTGCTTTCTCTCCTTCTTTCCTTCCAGTCTGCCATGCTCCCTTCCTCCCATCTTCCCTCTTCCTCCCTGTTTTCCCTCCCTTCCTTCTTTCCTTTTTCTCAGCTCTACGTAGTACTGCCTCAACCTCTGATCTTGTATTTCTGAATTTTCAAACTCCTCTGTCTACTTATTAATGCCATGAAACTCTATTTATTTGTTTGTTTAATTATTAATATCCCCTACCCAAGAAGAATATAAAGGCAACCAAGCTAAAGTTTATTAATTATGTTTAGTTGAATAATTTTATACAAGTAAGGTAATAATTACAGTCAGATATATCTTAGAACATTTGTTCACTGAAAAGTAAAAAAGTTTAAAAAATAGAGAATCCAGAGAAGGTAATTTTTTTAATCTCCTAAAAAAAAGTTTGAATATTTGAAATTTGAAAAGATTAATAGTATGCAGTTTTTTGGACAGTTTCTTTTTAATAATTTGTTTTTAATGCTTGTAATTATTTCTTTATATCATTCCAAAACTGGATAATAGCAAATCAAGTATTGTTATTTTGACAGTATTTGGGAGACTGGCTTGACTGTAGGAGTGCTACAAGCTACAACAGGCCACTAAAATTATGGAATTTCATTCCTGGAAATTTTAGAAAAAGTCCTGTGTTAGGAAAAGCCAGGTTTTCTCCTAAGTGTCTCCTTTACTCTTGCACTGCTACCAGTACCTGAAACACTTCTGACACCAAATGTGCTGTGGTTTTCCCCACACCAAGTGGTTCTCTGCAATTTGACTCCGTTTTGACTCTATGTACCCGGGAATGGTAGCAGATTGGCAGATCCCACAAGTTAAGGACTCAGTCCCACAATACTTCACCTGCTCTCCCTGCCCCCACCCCTGCCATTTCCAATGTCATTTGCAGGTCCAGGTTGTTATCTGTATTTCTGACCAATCAGCTATAAATTGGAGACATGACAGTTCCTCGGTTTCAATTAATTTGCTGGAGCAGCTAACTAAGAACTCAGGAAAACAAATTACTTACTATTTGCCAGTTTATTATAAAGGATACAGATAAACATCCAGATGGAAGAGCTGCATAGGGCAAAGTATGTGGGAAGGGTCCTGGAGCTTCCATGACCTCTGTAGGCACCGCTCTCCAGCATTCCTATGTGTTCACCACCCTGGAAGCTCTCCAGACCCCATATGATGGGGAGTTTTATGGAGGTTTCTTCAGGTGGGCATGGTCAGTTATAATTTCATTTCTAGCCCCTCTCCCCTCTCTGGAAAATGAAGGACGGGCTAAAAATTCCAAGTTTCTAATCATGGCTTGGTCTTTCTAGAGAGAAAGAGCACATCAAGAGTCACTTCAGCAGAACAAAAGACATTTCTGTCACCCAGGAAATTCCAAGATCTGTTAGGAACTCAGTGTCTGGAACCAGAGTCAAAGACCAAATACTAGAACAAAAGATCCTCCTAGTAGTTTTATCACTTAGGAAATCACAGGGTTTTAGGAGCTCTGTGCCAGGTACTGGAGCCAGAAACCAATATTTTTTTTTCTATTATTTCACACATTCATTTCTAGATTTAAATTTGAGTATTAAACCATGTATTTTAATATGTTCCTTACACTTAAGCCTTTTATTCTCTAATTTTTATCATTAAAAAGTTAGATTTGGGGGTTGCCTGGGTGGCTCAGTCAGTGAATCGCTTGCCTTTGGCTCAGGTCATGGTCCCAGGGTCCTGCGATCAAGCCCAATGAGTAGGGAGTCTGCTTTGCCCTCTCCCTGCTGCTGCCCCTGCCCATACTCTCTCTCTCATGTCAAGTAAATAAATAAAATCTTAAAAAAAAAGATTTGGGAAGTCTGAAAAATAAAAAGGTTTAAAAAATAGAGAATCCAGAGAAGATAATTTTTTTAATCTCCTAAAACAAATTTGGGTATTTTTATCATGAAGAGGTAAAAATTAGGTTGAGATTTGCATAGAATAGTGGTTCAACACAAATACCATGTTAAGTTTGGGCAAGACAGTAAACATATACTCCTTTCACATATATATTAAGTCATTTGACTTCCGTGCAGTTCTTATTAGTGCTATATGAGTTATTTACTAAAGAAAGATGAACAAAAATTGGTTCTTTCCCCTCAAGAAGACTACAGTTTGGTGGATGGTAATTAACTAAATACATAAGCACACGAAAGTGTTACTGGTGTTGTGATAATAGAAGATAGAAAATACACAAGACATAGTGGAGAGACAGGGAAGGGAGTAAATTCTCCTGGGAGAATCCGAAAGGCTTTTCACACATGATGTAATACTTGAGCTAAAGCTTGAAAAAGGAGTTGGCATCCACCAGGAAGATGGCGTCTAAGGGAAAGCCCATTCCTGGAAATGGAATAGTAAGAGCTGAGTCACAGGGACATGAAACAGCCTGGCGGTTCTGCAGAGCTCCATGCATTTTGTTGTAGCCGGAAAATAAGAAAAGGAGCCATAAGGTTGGAGAGCTAGCTAGTTGTTAGAATATGGAAAGTTTTGTATGTCAGTCTAAAAACTATGGACTTTACCTAGTAGAACAACTGATGGTGGATTTTAACCAGAAATGTTACTGAATAAAATTAGCATTTTAGAAAGAGCATGTTGTCAGCAGTGCAGAAGAATTAGAGAAACAGGAGATAGGGAAAACAAATCCAGAGGCGACTGCAGTAGTTTGCAAGCAGAGAGGAGGCCTGACCCAAAGCACTGACTGGAGAAAGAATGAGGTCAGATGTCAGAGCACCTAATTGACTTTGTGACTGATTCTCTGTGGAGAGCGAGATGGCAGTATAGGCTTCCCACCTTTCTGGCGAAGGCAACTTAGGTGGATAGCAAAGCTTTCCTGAGGAAGTAAATAGTCGAGGAAAAGTTGGTTTAGTCTTAAACCTACTGATTGGAAGAGTTTGGGATTTAAAAAACGTCTTGTGATGAGCACTGGGTGTTATTGAACACTACTTCTGAAACTAATGACGTAATCTATGTTGGCTAACTGAACATAATAATAAAAAAGAAAGGGAGGGAGGGAGGAAGGAATGAAGGAAGGGAAAGAAAGAAAAAGAAACATCAGCATAGTTGGCAGATGAAGTGATGAAAACAAATGTTGCTGCCCAGGGTAAGCTTGCAGTGTGAGGGAAGAGAAGGTCCAGTGGGTCTAGCAAACAGCCCTGATAAGCAGTGGCAGGATAAACCAACAGAAAATAGTTTTCCAGAAAAAGGGAGGAGAGCAATGGGCAGTGTTAGAGATCCTAGCTGCTTAAATCAGTCTGTTAACTGACCATTTGAAGTCTTGGGTGTGGTGACTTTAACTTCAGATTTAGTCTTCTGGTGGAGAAAAGCTTAGTTGTACTTGGTTGAGACTGAATGTTTAAGTTAAATGGGTAGTAGTTATGTGCTGTTTTTCAAGGAGTGTAGCTTTTAGTGAAGCTTAAGGAAATTATGGAATCATTGAGAGAGTTTTTGATTGTTTGCTATTTGTTTTTATACTGAAGCAGAAAGATCTGTGCTTATCCTATAAGGGAACAGCCAGTAGAGAATTTGAAAGAATTATGAAGAACTTTAAGTATCCCCAAGGGAATAGATGGAGGTACTAATCTCGAACAGAAGGACACTAGAAGAAAAGACATCGAAGGTGGAGGCAAGATGTATATTCTTTCATAAGTTTGAAAATGAAGATTTCAGAGGGTTGAAGACCAAATTTTCTCTATGAAGTAAGGAAATGTGTTAAGAAAAGAGGCAAAAGTTTGAAGAAAATCAAAATATATTGAGGTAAATTGACTTTGACTAAGTCATGTTGTTGGGTAGATGGTTTGAACCAGCACCAAATCTTAATTTTAAGTTTTGCACAGGGGAGTCCCATTAATCATCTTGCACTACCAGTCCTTGGTATATATATATATTAGAGGCTCAAAAGGTCTGCATTAAGTACTGAAAAACTGAACTTCATTATAACTGATTCAAATTGGAATTCTGGTTTTAGTTCATGCAGTTGTGATGAACTGATTTGAGGGGAGAATTTCTGGCACCTTATCCCACTGTAGAAATTTCTCTTCCAGCAGGAACTGTGTTTCTTCCTTATCCTTCATGTCACTATAGTAATTTATAAGGAAAATATCTAGAGAAGTAGAACTCATGTTTGAATTTCTCTTTATGACACCAAAGGCTACTCATTTGTTAAGTTTTACCTGGAAATCACAAGAACTTAAGCTGCTTTAAATTTATAGTGCTAGAATATTGATAACTGCCTTCAGTTGCCTTCAATCTCACTGTGGCTCAGGTTTTCTGTTTCATATGTTCTTTAATTACTGGGATTCTAATTTTTATAATAGACATTTGTTTTGCCATAAAACATTTTCTGGGTATTGGGGGGTTTTGGCAACCAGAACCATCCTCAAATTAAAGTATTAACTGTATTGTTTTTCCAATTTAATGAAAAAACCAGCCTTCTGCAGGAAGAAGGGGGGAAAATTTGCAAACGTGAGTATATAGACAGTATTATCATGTTTCAAGTTACAATTTAAAACCAATTGGAGGTGTCTTCACAACTTGAAATTTTAAAAACAATTCTTCAGGTGAATGTAGCATGTGATCTAAAATCAGCTAAGATGATTAGACTTATAAGTGTATATGAAAATGAGTGTTATGTATCTCCCAAAGGTTTCATAGTTTAGCTAATCACCAAAAAAGAAATTAATTGTTAGCTTGTTCAGTGTTGTGCCCTCAGTTTTAGATCAGGACAGTGACTTTTTTAATATGAAAACCAACCTCCTCTTGGAGAATTAGTGTTTGCATGTTTTGCACAAAGCTGCTTCTGCTCTGAAAGAGTAGCCAAAAACATTTTTGTGATTAGCTTGACAGAAATTCAGGTGATACTTTTTCTCTTTTTCTATTATGAATTTCATCAAATTTTTATGCTTTTTGTTTTCCCCAGTTTGGAGGTATTAAACTGACTTTGGCAGACTGTGGTTTTTGCATGAAGCAAGCAGAAAAGCGTGTTGTGAAAAGAGGGCAGATTCGTGTAGGGTAGACTATCTTAGCCAACCTTTCTGTTGTTGTAAAATTATTAAGCAATTCTTTTCCACAGCATGTATTACAAAAATAGATATTGCTTCACTCTATTTAATGGTTATTATTATTTTTCTCCCTCTAAGTAGTGAATGTATATAGGATAGCTTTGAAAATACTTTGAGTACTAATTTCAAGTCACTGTAATAATTAACAACTGTCCAAAACCTTTGAAATCTGCTGTATGTTCCCAATTACCATTTCATAGATATAAGATAGTCTCTTCAAAAATGTGTCAAGAAGAGCAGAATTTTAAAAATGCTTAGGAAGAAACTGTAAAGTTTCTCTCTTTGAGCAGAGACAAGTATCCTATTCTAGCTTTCCTGGTGTTCTTTTTGTTTTAGCACAAGTAAATATCTGAAAAGGAAGACTGAAAAGACTGTGTGTGTGTGTGTGTGTGTGTGTGTGTGTGTGTGTGTGTGTGTGTGTCCGTCCGTCCCCATCCCCAGCATACACCTGTTCTTTTGTACCAGCTTTCAAAATGCATTGTTTGACATGTAGGATAAAAATTTTTAAGAACGCAGAAGTAAAACTGAAAATGATTCTAAAAAGAGAAGTGGATTAAATTGTTAAATGATAAATATATCACTGTATATAGTACTTCCATTTAAAAGCATAGCTCCCTGAAATATTTACTGCATCATCGTACTAAATTACATATCCCTAATTACTCTGATTTCTAGTGATGTTAATAACCAGTATTTCTATAGAACTTTATTTGTGTAGTGTCCTATGGCTTCCCTTTGCCAACATACTCAATTTAAATCTGTTTTTTATTTAATATGTTATTTAGGGCTTTATGTCTCACATATGTAAATGGTAATTTATTATACCAGTTCATCTTTATTGTTCCTCCAGCACATTTCTCACTGAAGCATGCTTACTGTTTTTATTTTTATTTTCTGTGCTTTAAGATGGAAATAAAGCTCAAAGATGTGAGATGATTTCATTGTTACTTTACATATTATATTACTATAAAGTCACCATTAATTTCGGTCAGTGTTTAATAATAGATTCTGATAGAATTTTTAAAGCTGGATAATTTTTTTAGCACTGGTGTGGTATTTGACCCCATATAACTACTTTGAAAAATATTTTTGCTTTTTGAAAAATAATATCACAACAGTTTACCAACTTTAGAACTATATTGTCATATGGTCTTAATGATTGTAGACTTTTTCACCAACTATGTAAAAGCCCTTTGCTTCAAGAGAAAAGCTTAATCTAAGATATACCATTTACTGTCATTGAAAGAAGAGAAGCATTTACAAACATTATATAAATGATGAGTCAGATAAAGGACATGTAATAATCACAATCCACTACTATGTAGCACATCAAAAGGGAATTTTGATTATTTTTTACAATGAGAGAAGGCAGCTGTTTTCATATATTAGCGTTTATATGCCGTAAACTATCATTTACTAGTTGACAAGTTACAGGTTACATTTTGCAGTAAATTAGAAATTCAGACTTCCAAATCTTTCAGAATTAGATCACATTTTTATCCTGATTTCTGAAAATTTTTATCCTGATTTTCAAAAACTAAGTAATGAATAATAATCAGACAAGAAACTAGATCATTGCCAAAATTAATTCAAAGTTACAAGATAAATTTACATGTAAAACTTTCTTTGTGAGCTGTTCTTTGTTTTCCTACAAAAGCTATAGTTACAATGTTGTATTTGTTACAGGTGTCATTTCTGGAGGACAGTATTGTATTCAGATAGTCATAGTAAGCTTCTTGTGTTATAGAGCATTGTATTTACTTACAGAAATTTTGCTTCATCATTAGATCAGTATTGTTTTTAAACAGTGCCTTAAGAATAAGTGTTTTTGATGCAATGATAGCTATTCCATTTGGCAAGTGAGGTTACAGCTCTGTTACCCGTGTCACCATGATGTGTGTAAACATGAGTATTATAGGAGTTTTCTGTGCAGTCTCTAAAAAGGAAGGACCTGCTAGTGAAAGACCCGCGGATCCCCTTACCCAAGAATCCAACACTGCCACTGGATGCAATCCCTATTATTTCTATAAGCCAAGCAGTTACAGAAGGGCAAGAGAGCAATTAATCACGCAATTAATTACCTAATCTACGCCTAAAAGCCAGAGGTTCACAGAAAAGCAAACAAGCGGTTAGTTATCCTATCTATCTTCTAGGGGAGGGGACTTTCCAGGGCAGGGGTCTTTCACTAGTTCTCAAAATGCTGAAGAAATGTGACTGTGAAACATTTTAACTTTCTTGATTGAAAGTCGGAAGTGGGGTCACTTTTAATTTTTACCTGTCTTGAATAACTTTTAAGACCACTCTATTTAAGTTATTAATAATGTCAATTTCACGACAAGCAGATTTGTTTTGGTAAGGCAGATGTACTTTCATACAGTGACGCTTTCATTACCACTGTACTCCTTCCTTGATAAAAATGATTCTGTTCTGTAAACCTTAAAAACTAAGCATATAAATCCTTACCATTTGTTTTGATCTGCCATGTGACCTGGTTTGCATCGCAGGCAAATATTTCTCATCCAGTTTTTGCATCAGTAACCCAGGAAATTACACTTTGGTTCTGATTTGCCTTTCCTATTACAGGTCAACAAAAATCTCTCATTTTCTTCAACGTCAGCCTCCTCACAGCAGTCTAAGTTAAAACAGTCAGACATGCTGGTCGCTCATCAGATTCTACCTCAGTCTGGTTTCCCTCAGCCCGGTGAGCCCTTTCTTATTTTGAGTATTCTTTTAAATGTGCAGATGCTATTTTTTTATGAATATCCTTTATTTCACTTCAGAAATACAGCTCATAGCTTTGTAATGGTCAGTTTTCGCACTTGAATGATATTCTAGCATCTTTTTTCTTTATAATCACTAAAATTCTTTTAAAAGCAAATTTTAATTTGGTAACTTTAATAGTGGATACTCTAAAGCTCTATTTTATTGAGCAGAAAATAATTTTAAAGTAGCAAAACATGTAAATCTTAAATCTGTGTAATATGAAATCTGATTCACTTTCCCTTGGATAAAGGAGCCATAGTTGATGAATAATCCCATTCTATAACTCATTTCAAGAAAAACCAAGGTAAAATACATTTGAGAAGAAACAGGATACAACCTGCCAGTGATACTATGTTTCTTCAAGGTTGGCAAATTAATAAGCTATGCAAAGAAGCTACTTATAAAAATCTACATGAATCACTGAGTTGAAACAAACTGTGCAGTTGCAAATTTTTAGGCTAATGTTTTAAATTTATTTGAATAAGATTTTCACAGGATGTCAAAGAAAAAGCATCAAGGTGAGAAATGTATATTTTGGGTAATTAAAGAAGACGATTTCTGCTCATTAAGCTGTATGTTTGCACAGATTTTTTCTACTGAATTCTTTTAGAAAGGTGAGACAGCAGAGAACAAAATTATTATCTTTGACAAAGAGATTATAATGAATTGAGCTTCAAAAGAACAACGTAATTTATTTAGAAATTTGGGAACCATATTACTTTTCTACTTTAAAATTGTTTGGAGTTACATATGGAAGCTATTTAATATTATTGTATTTTACTGTTGCTGTATAAGTTACACACTACAGTGAGAACATACTTGGATTAAGAATTCTTGTATTCAGTCTTGGCTGTGCCTTTTATTACCATCATCCCCTTAAATCTTGATTTGAAAGTGGAAATGATGTTTACACTTGATGGTGTTGGAGTTCAAGTCACAACGCACATACGAAAACACTTTGTAAGCATAAGGCACCCTATGCATGTAACATACTTATAAACATGATGAGTGTGCATGCTAGCTTCACACAAACTTTCAATTCCAATTGCAAATCACTATAATAACGAAGTTATCCCAAACCTTAGAAATTTTAAATTTCTAATGTTTCAGATGTGTGCCAGAAGTTGGAACAGCAGCGTTGGTCATTCTTATGCACAGTAGAGTCACAGTCCATGCCACCCCTTTAGACTCTTACTCTCTGCACCCCATCTAGATACTTGGTTTGCCTTCAGATCATGTCATTTTAATGACCAGGAGGGAGACAACTGGTCTCCACCACTTGATTTCCTGCCATCTTCCTGCTGAGGTCTAAAATTCTTCTGGGAACAAATCCAGGATTACACACTTCAGGATCAAAAGTGTAGAAGTGTGTGGTGGAGATATAATATATTGATTAAAATTCATTCAAGTAGTATCTTAAGTTTGTCAGCAAACAAGGTGAAGATAATAGAAATAAAATTCTTTCCTATTTCATAAAGGGAAAAATAAGGATATGTAGGAAGCCTTTTGAAATGGGAGGAAGGATTACCACTGAAACAGGTAAAGAATAAAGGGAAAGCTAGATATGATAAAGGGAAGTTGTACAAACTTCACCATTGTACATAGGCTTTGGTCCATTGACCTTTAGCTTTCTGTGGCCATATAGCTCTTAAGTATAGCATTTCTATCATGCACGTTTCTGTGTGTGTGCCCGCTCTGAGAAGCATTACCATCAAACCACGTAATACATGGTAACACTGCTTCACATGACTGTTTTAGTTACTAATATGCTTGACCTCATTTTAAGGCATAGCCTTCCTGTAAAATTTATTGAGATATCACTGTATAGAAAGCTTATAGACGCAGAATATGTAGTCCATTGCAAAATGGCCAAATTAATTGATTTTATTCCTTAAGAAGTTTATCTTTGTGGAAAAGAATCATGTAGTAGAAAACAGATGAACTAGTTTCTACGCCTGGCTCCATTTCTACATGACTGTACAATCTTGAGAAATTTTTTTCAGGCCTGTTTTCTTATCCCTACAGATAAATGAGGGCTCTGGATTTAGTGAGTTTCTGTCTTAAAAATTCTTAAAAATTCTGGATTTAGTGAGTTTCTGTCTTAAAAATTCTGTGATTTTAGGGACTCCTGGGTGGCTCAGACAGTTAAGCATCTGCCTCCAGCTTAGGTCAAGATCCTAGGGTCCTGAGATAGAGCCCCATGTTGGGGGATCTGCTTCTCCCTCTCCCTCTGCATGCCGCTCTCCCTGCTGGTGCTGTCTTTCTCCATCTCTCTCTCTCTCTGTCTGTCAAATAAATAAATAAGATCTTAAAAAAAAAAATCTGTGATTCTATTCAGTATTCAAATGAGCTTTTAAAAGGGATAAACAGTTAAACGTTCCTGACTATACAAGAAATCTATTAGAATCTGAAATATAAGAGTCTGTGTATATTAGTATCTGAAATACAAGAATACAAAAACAGGGGGCCTGGTTGGCTTAGCCGGTTAAGCATCAGCTCTTGATTTCTGATCAGGTCATGATCTCAAGATCATGGGATCGAGGCCCCCAACCCTCTCTGCCACTACATGTGTGTGCACTGGTGCTCGCGCATTCTCTCTCTCTCTATCTATCTAAAATAAATAAATAAAATCTTAAAAAATAAAGATTAGGGCGCCTGGGTGGTTCAGTGGGTTAAGCCACTGCCTTCGGCTCAGGTCATGATCTCAGGGGCCTGGGATCAAGTCCCGCGTCGGGCTCTCTGCTCAGCAGGGAGCCTGCTTCCTCCTCTCTCTCTGCCTACTTGTAATCTCTCTGTCAAATAAATAAATAAAATCTTTAAAAAAATAAAAAATAAAGATTACAAAAACTAATGTAGATGATGTTTAAAAATAAAAATCTTACTTGAAAACCTATGTAAATATTCAAGTCATATCTGTAGATGTTTGGCTTTGTACAGTATAAAGAAAAGCTTTTTATGGGTACCTGGGTGGCTTAGTTGGTTAAGTGTCTGTCTTCAGCTCAGGTCATCATCCCCAGATCCTCAGATTGAGCCCCACCAGGATCCCTGCTCAGTGGGGAGGCTCCTTCTCCCTGTCCCTCAGCCCCTCCCACTGCTTGTGCTTTCTCGCTTGTGCTCTCTCTCAAATAAATAAATAAATAAATGAAATCCTTAAAAAAAAAAAAAAAAAGAGCGAGAAAGAAAAGCTATTTGACACTGAGCTAATCAGTATGGGCCCCCTGTTAGGAGGCTGAAAAGCACAGGTTGATTTGATATATGTTCTATGTGAATTTCTGTGCTGGAAGCCTAGATTCCGAGCAATGCAGGTTTATGGTCTGCAGTAACTTCTGTTAACCCTGATTCAAGGTAAGTTCTGGATGATGGAGACTGCTAGAAAAGTAACTTTTTCTTCTTAGGTTGGCATTCCTCAGTTTCTAGAACAGTACCTTTTTCATTCTATAGTCATTTTAAGTCACTGCTTTGTTGAAGGTCCTCTCTTAACGATACGTACTAAATATTACAGTTTCTGCCCTCAAGCAGCCTCCAGTCTGACTGGGGAGAGTGATAAGCATGGAACAAATTATGTCAGCATGTGACAGATTATAAAATCACAGTATAAGAGTGTTATTGGAATCAAGAGGGGTAAAGCAACCAAGAGCTTTCTCAGATTTTTTTTTTTAAGATTTTTGTGTTGATGTGAGAGAGTTCATGCATGTTGCACATGTTGGGGGAGGGGCAGAGGGAGAGAATCTCAAGCAAATTCCCCGTTGAACACAGAGCCTGCTGCAAGGCTCCGCTTCAAGACCCATGAGAGTATAACCTGAGCTGAAATCAAGTCAGATGCTCAACCACCTGAGCTACTCAGGCGCCCTGAGCTTTCTCAGATTTTATATGTCCAAACAAAATTCATGCCCCACACCCCTTCTTCTACCTCTGCTTTCCCTCCTACACACAAAGGCTTCCCAATCCCAGCACTCTGGCCACATTTACCCAGTTGTTCAGAACTAGGAGCCACTTTTTAGTCCTGTTTTTCCCCCTACCACTTCCGTACTTACACTCTTGTCTCTTAGCTTATTCTCCCCATAACAACCAAAGTGATTCTTTAAAAAATGAATTAAATCAGGGTGTCTGTGTGTCTTCCTATCACAATTAAAATGATTCTTAGAGTCTTTATCCTGTCTTATAAAACCTTTGAACATCATGCCTCTATCTTCGTTTTGGCCTCATCAGCATCTTGGGGGAGCTGGGTTTCAGGAGGCCATGCCAAGTAAACAAAGAACTAGGTAAACAGACATACCGTTTGATGACAGCTTGACTTGGCTCGGAGTCAGGCTGACTCTTATCTGTAAGAAATTCTGAGGTGGATGTGTTTAGGAAGAACTGAGTCTGTAAAGGTAGATTAGGGTCAAATTGTGTCCTACTGAGTAATTCCCATTTTATTTTCTAGATAAACTAGAGCTGTCCAAACATATGAGTATGAAAGACATATGATAAAATATGTTTTTAAAAAACATATCTGGTAACTAAGTGAGGGATGGGTTCCAGAGGAAAAAAACTGGATACAACTCTTTTTTTAAAAATAATTTTTTAAATTTTTTTTATAAACATATAATGTATTATTAGCCCCAGGGGTACAGGTCTGTGAATCGACAGCACTCACCATAGCACATACCCTCCCCAATGTCCATAACCCCACCACCCTCTTTCTACCCCCGTCCCACCACCCCCCCCCCCGCCAACCCTAAGTTTGTTTTGTGAGATTAAGAATCTCTTATGGCTTATCTCCCTCCCGATCCCATCTTGTCTACCCCCTAAACCCCCCATGTTGCATCTCCATTTCCTCATATCAGGGAGATCATATGATAGTTGTCTTTCTCCAATTGACTTATTTCACTAAGCATAATACCCTCTAGTTCCAAAAAAGCTGGATACAACTCTTAAGAGATACTTACTTTAAAGTATTATGAGATACTTTGTGAAGTAAGATTCATTAGGCTATTATCCTGGGTTCTTAATTACAAAGAATCAATCAACTAATCCTATTAATCCAATTAAAGCTAAAACTATAAATCTCTCCCTGAGTAACTTTTATGAGAAGGAAAAGTTTACAGTTCTGTCAGTTATCCTTTAATAAAATGGGGTGGAATAAAAGAAAATTGTAATTTTAACATTTTAGGTTAAATTGTAGGCTGTAGCTCATAATACCTCACCATGTAGAGAACATGTAATACTGCATCTCAAAACTGTGTCCATACTTCTTTAATATAATGAAGATCTCTAAAATAGTAACAGCAATTTTTGTTTGTAAAAAAATGATAAAGTGCTTTCATGTACATTCTCTGATCCTCAGTAAAACTTTCTAAGAAATAATGTAAACATTATAATCATAGAGGGTGGAATCTTTCCGGAGCTTCTAGGACTTTAAAAACTTTTGCTACTCAGCCCCTGTAGCGTGGAAGTGAGAGGACGAGAGCCAGCGAGCCTGACTGGTCAGAGTACCCATAACTAGTGTTGTCTTAAAGCAGGATCTCCTCACTCCTAGCTCACTCCTTCTTATGCTACAGAACCAAACTGCCTACTTCTACAGGAGGGCACAAGTGCAAGAGGTGGAGTGGACTGACCCTCCATGAAGCTGTGCCTGGAGCCACTCCATCATTCCTGGACCAGGGACCTCCTGCTCTGCCTGTGGTCCCTCTGGCTGTGGGTGTTGTCTGTTGTTACCAGCTTTGGAGGTCTATGATCTACTATAGAGTAATAACCTGAACAGTATGGCCTCTGTGGAACAGGTGCAGGTGTTAAAATTGAGGTGTCAACAAGGTATTTCCTGAGGACTAATGAACTTATATTTTTCCTTGACCTTTAGATATAATTCTGTTTGCTACTTATTGATTTTTTTAAGAGTTTATTTATTTATTTGACAGACAGAGATCACAAGTAGGCAGAGAGGCAAGACAGAGAGAGACAGGGAAGCAGGCTCCCTGCTGAGCAGAGAGCCTGACATGGGGCTCAAGCCCAGGACCCTGGGATCATGACCTGAGCCGAAGGCAGAGGCTTAACCCACTGAGCCACTCGGGCGCCCCTAGTTATTGATTTTTTTAAGCTTTGGTTTTTGTGAGACTGTGGTATTTAAGGCCACAGTCAAACCAAGAGGTTCTCTGTAGGAAAATTTTGTTCTGTGATCATTTGTCTGAATCCCAGATCCCCTTGAAATAGCTCAAGGGTTTTTATGGAAGTAAATTTTAAAGTGTAGATTATACATTAAAAAGTAGAATTAATTACTGTTGCAGGAGGAGCAGAAATTAGGAAGTGCTTATTTGTTGGCAGGGGTAGTTGTATCATCTTTGCATGTTTCTATTTGAAAGACAACAGGTATCATTTGTAGGTCTTTTCACATTTAGCTGGAAGTTAAATTTACTTCATATTCAGTAGATAAGTTGTCATATAAAATATGAATCATTTTATTAATATGTCTTCATTAATGTAGTTTTATTGCATCTTTTTTTAATTGTGGACTGGGAATTTGATGGGAAAAACAGTGTGACATGGTGTTTTAAAATAATCAATAGCTTCTGTCTTCTCCATATTTTGTTTGTACTTTTCATTATCCCATGTAAACATATATTAAACCTTACAGCCAACCATTTAATCTAACTTTTTTTCTCATCCTAAATAGGCAAAGTATTCGATTCAAACATAACCATAAAATGATTCAGATGACTTCGGTATTTGTTAAGAGATGTCAGGTTAACTTCTGTGCATCCACATGTTTAATATTTGAAGAACTATATTTTTTCAGTTGACTTTTGTATATCTTTGACAAGTGTACACTTAACTCCCTTGACTAGCCATTAAAATTAGGAGCCATTTCCAGTTAAAATTTATTTTTATT
The DNA here is from genome assembly GCF_964662115.1 of Mustela nivalis. Classification (NCBI taxonomy): domain Eukaryota; kingdom Metazoa; phylum Chordata; class Mammalia; order Carnivora; family Mustelidae; genus Mustela; species Mustela nivalis. The sequence goes on from NC_139024.1 coordinate 65,370,793, forward strand.
GTTTTCAAGATTTCGGTATCTCTTAAGATTTTAATTTTCTTATACAAAAATATAAAACTTTTGGGATGCTTGGGTGGCTCATTTGGTTAAGCGTCTGCCTTCAGTTCAGGTCATGATCCCAGGGTCCTAGTCTGGAGCCCCACAATGGGCTCCCTACTCTGTAGGGAGTCTGCTTCTTCCTCTCCCTCTGCTCTCCCCCCTGCCTGTGCGCACACACACGCTCTCTGTCTCTCACAAATAAATAAGTAAAGTCTGAAAGAAAGATGCAAAACTTTTAAAATATTACCACTGAATTCTAAAATGAATCCTAGGTCATAGTTTAACCAGAGATTTTGTGATATCATTATATAACTCATTGTAGAAGGTAGATTATATCTAAGTTGGAAACATGATGCTCCTTGTATTTCAAAGGAAAGGAAAGAAAACATTTTGGCAAAAATTGGGAGTTAGAATGACCGTGAATAAACACAGCTGATGGCAAAAGGGGGTTTCCATTAAGGAAGGTAAAATGAGCTTCAAAGAACTTTCTTTTATTATCAGAATTGGCAGTTTTCTGATAGTATTACTTAATAAACTTTAAACTGTTAATTGAAAAGCATGTTTTGTTCTGATTTCAAACTTCCAGAATTCTAAGATTTTAATTCAGGTGGTGGGTGGGTGAAAGGAATCCATTCACTGCAATAGGTAAAGATGTCTACAGAATTGATTTTCTGTAGACAGGTGTCTTTAAATGTGCTTTGTGGTACTTAAAAGAATCAAAAATGTTTTTATTATGCAATTTTTAAGTGCAAGAATTTGTTTTCCAAAACAACCCCTTTTCTGAATTCAACACCTGTGCATTATGGTGCAGAAAGCACTGGACCTGGGGTCCGGAAAGGCTGGGGAGTTGGGCCTGAGCCCTAATTGTGCCACTTCCCAGCTGTTATCTTGGCAGACTGCCTTTATCTCTCTAGATAAAGAGAGATATTAGCCCTATTTTCTACTTCATATGAATCTTCTACTTCATAGGATGGTGAGGATCAGAAAAAATATTTTAATACTTCAAAATCCATAAGAAACTGTAGGAATAAAAAACATGAGATTTCCTAGGAGATTCTTTTTATATGTTTTTTTTTAAGTTTGAAATCATGCAATTTGTATTGTGGTCAAAGGAATGGAGGAAGTCTTACATTAAGACATGATTTAATAAAATGTGTTAAGTGATATTATAGAAAAAAAAAAACATGTCATAGAAGCAAACAATGGATCTAGAATTTTCAGAAGCATGCTAAAAAAGACATTAAAATGAAGTAATTTTAAGAGGAAAGTTTTCAAACAAGCATCTCAAACTTAATCCACTGGAACCCACCTAGTTTTTGAAACTTCGGCTTTCCCCATAAGTACCAGTCAACACAAAAGCCCTGGAGATGTGGTACTATTTTCATATTTGGATTTTTCTCAACACTGAGCAAATGATCTTGATTTCATAGATTTTTTTTCTTTAACACATCACTATTTCATATTCCCTTTCCACAGAGACTGAGATTTCATTTATTACAATTTCTTTGTTGTCTCTTATAATTGGATTCTCTAAAATTCATGTTTGATTTGTACATTCAAGATATATGATGCCATTTTACTCACCAGTATCAGTATTTTACTAAGTAATTCTCCAGGGATCCAACTTAACCCATTTGTTAAAGATTAAAACTTATCCTCACTTGTAATAGAAGCCCCTGTATTTCCTGAATAATAAATAATACTTGAATTATTAAGGTATTACTGTATTGATAACTTAAAGTATATACTATATTTATCACTTCCTAATTTAAAAATTACTCTGTCAACTCTAGTAAATATTAATGTACTTAATGGTTCTTCATTCACATGGATATGCATTTAGTATTCATGTCCCCATCTAGCTACTAAATTTCTCCTAGTAACCTCTGAAGAGAGAATAGGAATGCAAACTTTTCTCCTCATTCAAATCTCATGATTTGAATGAGCTTAAATTTGTCCACTATTTCCTAGCCAATTATTTTCTAAGAAGCTATTTTACATGATATTTACATATGTATAGGTTTCAACTTTACAATTTTCAGCCCTTTTCCCCATCTGTTAAAAATAGAAAACTTTAAGGTTTTTTTTTTTTTTAGTCACTTTCTCTGTGTGTGGGTGTGTGTTTTGTTTAAGAACCTAAATTAAATTTAGTTGTTGAAATATATTGTAACATTTGCCGAGTAGGCTAATTTTTAAGGTGAAATAATTATATTAATACTCAGTGAAAAGCAAAAAGAAGACAACTGAAAACTCTTTTTTAACTGTAAGAAATTAAAATGAGATCCTATTGATTTATTAAAAATGAAAACTACATAATTTTATCCTAATGCAGCCAGAGTACATGCCAGACCACTGAATTTGCATTTTATAGATATTCTGATGTTTACCTTTTTTGAAACTTTCCAGTTGGTGTATTAACAACTTCTTAATTTTTCTTTTTTTATATTTTGAAGATTTATAGGAGATATTCACATATAGCATCCTTTTTTAAAAGACCATGTGTGAATCTTTTGAAAGCATAGGCAAAGTTAAATAGAGCTGCTATAGTATGTAGGTGGTTCTGAAATATGAAAACCAATTTCAGAAAAGATACTCAGCTGCAAGCTTGTATAGCAAGATGTATGTAAACTAACCACTTTTGTCATATAAGTGGCAAAAACGTAATCATCTTCATGCATGAGCTTTAATTTCCTGAAAAAAGCTCCTGTATTTTACTTTCTTGTCTCATTTCCAATGACATTACCATTTTTCAAGTAGAAACTGTGGACCCATCTTTGACTCCTTATCCTTTCCTCTAATTAGTTTCAAAGGTCTCTCATTTCTTTACTCTAAATCTTTCTTAATTCACCAAGAGTCCTTTTGATATTTATGATCTCTTTCTTATCCTGTTTGTTTTTTTCTAGTGTCTGAGTTTTGTGGGTATCATTACATCTTCCTAAATCTAAGTTCTTTTCTCTGAATTGATGTTTTCCTCTGTGCTCAGTGTTTTCATCTGTTTATGTATGCTATATTTTCTTTCATGGCAGTGTTTTTTCCTTGATGTTTGATGATCCTTGGTATCTGTCTCTTTTTAAAAAGGAAAGACTGGGTACAAATATGATGTCCCTTTTCTGTTGTGTAAATAACTCTGTTCAGTATTTTGTTCACTTTAGCAGACATCTCTTGAGAACTTTGCATTTATGGCTAACACATATTAACTGGCAACTTATATTTAGGGTAAGCAAGCAAGATAAATGAATCCACCTGTCAGGCCATCAGATTCATTGCCAGAATGAGAATAAGGGGACAATAGTGTTCACTGTAGAAGTCTTTACTCTTCTCAAGTGGTATGTTCAATAATATTTTTAGGTACAATTCCACTGATTTATTTTGTATTTTTAAATCTTTTTTAACTATGGTTAATGCTCAGCAGCATCCATTTTATGTGGAATCTGCAGCCTCTTTGGCCCAAGTGTTTTACATACTAACGTTCAGTTATTTCACCTGGGTTTGGTTTTGTTTTGCCCCCTACCAAATATGCTGTTTCTCTATCCACAAATCCTGACTTTCATGTCCAGATAGATTCTGTATCCACTGTAGCCCATCATAATGTTTTCAGGCAGATGTTCCGTCTTCTATGAATTTGTTGAAATCTCTGACCTGTTTTATTCAAGCTCACCAGTGACTTTCACATTGCTCATTCCCATGGTCAAATCTTTGTGTTTATCTTACTTGACCTATCAGCAGCACTTGACAGATTCGACGGCTTCTTAATACATTGGTTTCTGGGATACCACATTCTCAGTTTTCCTTTTATCTCATTAGCCCGCACTTTCCATTCTCTTTTGTTGATTCTTCTTCTTTTCTTCCATGTCTTATTAGACAGTTCCACTGCAATCTAATAGACCTGCAGAGTCCAATACAGTAGCCTCTAGACTCATGTAGCCATTGAATACTTAAAATATAGCTAGGGTGACTTGAGAGCTAAATTTTTAATTATATTTCATTTCAGCTTTTAAATATAAATAGCCACATACATTACCATTGGCTATCATGTTGGACAGCTCAGATTTACAAAGTCTACTTCTATATAAATCTTCATTATCTGACACCGGACTGATCACATGTTAAAATGTAAAAAATAGATTACCACTTTTTTTAATTTAATACACATAATGGTTTTAATATCAAAACTTCCTTGAATATAATGTTGAAAATTTCATAGTTTTTCATCATCCTGATTGTAGAAATGTTATTAATAAGCAATGTTGGGGGGGCAGTTGGGTGGCTCAGTCTGTTAAGTGTCCAACTCCTAATTCTGGCTCAGTCATGATCTTAGGGTCATGAGATCAAGCCCTGTGTCAGGCTCCCCACTCAACAGGAGTCTGCTTGAGATTCTCTCCATTACCCTCTGCCCTACTTCCCATACCCTAATACACACATGTTCTCTCTCTCTCTCTCTCTCTAAAATAAGTAAATGAATCTTTAAAAAAGATAAGCAATATTGATATTAATTTGATTAGGGGGTTCTACAAGTTTCTTATTCTTCCTATTTAAATCAATACACGACATTCTGCTTTTACTTAGCTGAGAGGTCAGGGACACCTGAATTTAAATCCAGATTCTGGGGCGCCTGGGTGGCTCAGTGGATTAAGCCGCTGCCTTCAGCTCAGGTCATGATCTCAGTGTCCTGGAATCGAGCCCCGCATCGGACTCTTTGCTCAGCGGGAGCCTGCTTCTCTCTCTCTCTCTCTCTCTCTCTCTCTCTGCCTGACTCTCCACCGACTTGTGATCTCTCTCTCTTTGCTCAGCGGGAGCCTGCTTCTCTCTCTCTCTCTCTCTCTCTCTCTCTCTCTGCCTGACTCTCCACCGACTTGTGATCTCTCTCTCTGTCAAATAAATAAATAAAATCTTTTAAAAATAAATAAATAAATCCAGATTCTGTTAGTTATGCTATGACCTGGAGTAAGTTATTTCATTTTAGTGACTTGTCATTTGAAAATAGAAGATGAGAAAGTGTTCACTGCAAGTGAAAGTTTTTAAGTACCAACCTGTGCTTGACTTAAAATGCACTAGAGTTATAGATAGTATCCTTATGACTGTATTCAGAGCTATTTTAAACATTGAGCTTTTTATTTTAAATTTACCTAACTTCCCACTAAATTTTAGAAAAAGAAATAACTATGTTCTTAGAATTAGATTTAGTAAATGTCTTATGTTAAAATCCAAATTCCTCTAGTACATAAATATTTTTTCAAAATACAATTTCCAGGCATACTGATTAAAGCATTTCTGTAACAAAAGTGATTTTTATTATATAAGTTTAAAGTAGGAGAGGTGGAAATTTCAGCTTCTTTATCAGAATATAATTTACATCAGGATGAAAGCGGTGAATGTTTGTGATTTACTGCTGTGCCTCCAGGGTAAAATGAAACTGTCAGTAATCAATTCCCTCAAAGGTGAAGATTAAAGGAAGAATTACAGCTTGATACGGCTATATCCGGCAAGGGGAGAAGGGCAGGTTATAAAATGGATAAATTGCTTTTGACCAGGGATAACTTTATTCTTATATAGTTTGAGAATAAGACTAGATATAATGTTAATATCAACCATAAGATGCATTTTACTATTTTTATAATCATAAACCGAAATTGACAGTTTTTTCTATTTTTAAGGCAGTGAAACATACAAAATAATGTTATTATAGGGTATATTTTCATATCTGTAGCTTTTAAAGTAGATTTTTTCATAACTTTTTTTTCCTGAAAATAAACTTAATGCATGGTTTTGAAGGAAATAAGTATTCTATAATTTTGATGTCTTTCTTTAAATGTAGATATTATTTTTAGTTTTTCAGTATTACAGTGAATATATCTGCATATCAAAATGTTGTGCCTACCTCTAATGATAAAAATTATTTTTAATTCATATTTAAAATAAAAGGTCAAATTTGACTCCCCGTTAATCATGCTTGCTCATTCCTTCCCTTAATGTACCTGCACGTGTTCCACATCACTGCTTTTTTCAGCCTCCATGTTCCTGTGATTCTGGGAAAAGTGATGAATTTTAATACTAATCATTCTTTTATTTACTAACTTCACTCAGGGTGGACACTGCCTATAACCAAGATAGCAGTTCCCCATGTATACTCCCAAGATAGCAGTTCCCCATGTATACTCCCTAAGTAACTTTGAAAAAAAATTAAGTCTATGACAAGACATATTTCCGTTTTTAAACATTTTAGTTTGTGACTACTAAAGCTCTAGAAATTTGGAAGAAGACTCTGGAAATTTGGAGGAGGAGGGCTATCTAACTTAAGTTCTCAGTCACTCCTAGGTTATGCTTTATAAGACTATCTTCAGTATAGCCTTCAGATTTCCCTTAGACTAGCTAAGTGCATACTTTTGCATTTTGTGGTTTAGTCAGTTTGGTCTGGATAGCGAACACTCTATGATATCATAGAATTTACTGATAATGTTTTCTGGAAATGAATATCCATCACTTATTGAAAATGTTAACTAACAGTGGAAATTAGGTTTAGAAACCAGTTCTTCTGGTAATAATAGAGATGTCCAGATAATGTTGATTTGTATTTTCCAGAATTTTAAATGTGTGTTTTCAGGAAGCTTTTTCCTTGAATGAAAAGTGAATGAAAATGTAAAGAATCACTCTTTGTGTTGTTCTTAGTCAGCAACTTGCCTACAAGTATGAGAGCAAAGTTGATGACAAATATGGCAACTAAGAAATGACTAAATGGAGTGACTGGTCATATTTTAAAAATAATTTAAGAAGTTTTTACATTGTAAATGTCCAATAAGTAAAAAGTAGAACGTTGTGCTAACGTTCTAATTTCAGGCAATTTACTTTTTTCTCAACTTTCTCCCCTGAAAAATATTCAACTGTAATTTTATAAAGAGTAAAAATTGAGAATGGCTTTTTGACTAGCATCCATCTTTTTGAGCTGAACCAGGAAAACTGTATTTTAGCAGAAGCATCTTACTAAAACCTGTTACTCAGTTTAAAAAATAAAAACCTTTATATACTTTATCAAAAACTAATTCATGCAGTTCATCAACCAGTGTTTACAGAGAGCCTACTATGTGCCAAACTCTGGGAGAAATGGATGATGAAAGACTGCCCTCAGTGCCCTCCCAGTCCAGTTAAAGAATCCGGTGGGCAGAGAAATAGTTACAGTAAACTGGGGCTGAGTTCAGTAGGAGATAAGCATAAAACACTAAGGGAGCACAGATGGGAATCAGTCTGCTTAAATTTATTATTCCTATGAAATGCACTTAGTTTCATGGCCTTGCTTAGAACTCCATGTTGTCTATTCAATATGGAATAATATTGTCTATTTAAGACTCCTCCAAACCATAGTTTAGAACTACAAGTCTGAATTTTGATGATGACCTTTTACAAGGCCAGTGTGACACAAGTCACGGTAATAACATGCATTACTGTACTATATCCTTCAACACTGCCTCCCTAGGGTGTTCTGTGAATAAGTGAGTGAATATTTATAAAGCACTCCAGTTTCTTTCCTATTAATATGTATAACTCTGTGTGTGTGTGTGTGTGTGTGTGTGTCGTATATGCTCGCCCTTCTTTTGAAAAGGAATCAAGTCACATCTCACATCTATTAAGTTTTGTCAAAGCGAAGTAGGTAGTAAGCAGGTTTTGTATTTTGGCCAATTCAGAGTCAATAAAGTTTGGGGTGTTTTTGTTTGGTGCAGGGGGGGAATCTCTTGTTTTCTTTTTTTCTTCTCTATTTCTATTTTTGTAGTAACATGAGGCTTGATACTTAATGTCATGTCAGTCTTTTTAATCTGTGTATTTTCAAGTGAAGATTTAACAGAATTGAAAGTAAAACACATTAGTAGCTAATGTTAAAGGTATTTATAAATGCACAGTATAACAGGTAAATTAATCTGCTCAATTTACATGAAACTTAGGGGGAAAAGTTGATATAGCATAATAAGCATATTTTTAAAAATTTACTTCTCTTTGCTTTGAGTTATGGAAAATATGTTCTAAATCATCATGCTTATGTTCAAAATCTAAATTTACTACCTCTCTCTAGAATTTAAATAATATATTTTGTGGCTACACCTGAGAAAATGAGTTCTCTCCTTTGTATGTTCTCAATACCCTAACAGTGTAACATATGAAAATACTTTTTCCATTATTAAATCTTTTCTTATTTTAACTTTGTTTTTTGGGGGTTTTTTGTTCTGTTTCTAATTCTAAAGGATATCTTATTCTTACACATGCAGATACTAGGAATGCAAAATTCATTCATACATTTAATAAGTACCCAATAAATACTCTCTTTGTCTCAGGCACTGTTAATCGGTGTTGTATGAATGTATCAGTGAACAAAACAGGTAATCCATATCCTTGTTCAGTCAAAAGAGGCAGACAATAAGCAAATAAGTATAGAATAAATAACAAGCAAAGGAAGGAAGGGAGATAAAGTGAACTCAGGAGTGAGGTTATGTTGATGTTTTAAATAGGGTGGTCAAGGAAAATGTCACAAAGAATCTGACACTTGAGCAGAAGTTTGAAGATAAAAGAAAGCCATGTCACTAAAATTAACAAGTCAGGAAACGACAGATGTTGGCGAGGATGTAGAGAAAGGGGAACCCGCCTACACTGTTGGTGGGAATGCAAGCTGGTGCAACCATTCTGGAAGACAGTATGGAGGTTCCTCAAAAAGTTGAAAATAGAGCTGCTCTATGACTCAGTAATCGCACTGCTGGGTATTTACCCTAAAGGTACAAACATAGTGATCCAAAGGGGCATGTGCACCTGAATGTTTATAGCAGCAATGTCCACAATAGCCAAACTATGGAAAGAACCTAGATGTCCATCAACAGATGAATGAATAAAAAAGATGTGGGGGGCACCTGGGTGGCTCAGTGGGTTAAAGCCTCTGCCTTTGGCTCGGGTCATGATCCCGGGGTCCTGGGATCAAGCCCCACATCGGGCTCTCTGCTCCGTGGAGAGCTTGTTTCTTCCTCTCTCTCTCTGCCTGCCTCTCTGCCTACTTGTGATCTTTTTCTGTCAAATAAATAAATAAAATCTTAAAAAAAAAAAAAGAAGAAGAAGATGCAGTATGTGTGTGTGTATACACACACACACACACACACACACACACAATGGAATACTATGCAGCCATCAAAAACCAAAATCTTGCCATTTGCAATGACATGGATGGAACTAGAGGGTATTATGCTAAGCAAAATAATCCAATCAGAGAAAGACACTTATTATATGATCTCTCTAATATGAGGAATTTGAGAGGCAGGGAGGAGGGTCATGGGGAGCAGGGAGGGAAAAAATGAAACAAGATGGGACCGGGGAGGGAGACAAACCACAAGAGACTCTTAATCTCAGGAAACAAACTGAAGGTTGCTGGGGGATGGTGGGCGGAGGGCTAGGGTAGCTGGGTTATGGACGTTGTGCTATGGTGAGTGCTGTGAATTGTGTAAGACTGATGATTCACAGACCTGTACCCCTAAAGCAAATAATATATTTTATGTTAATTAAATTTAAAAAAAAAGCCATGTCATCTGAGAATAGCATCCCCAACCAATATCTCAAGTCAGAAATATGCTGAAGAGCAGAGGCCAGTATGGCTAGAGTAAAGGGAATGAGGGGGAAGTAGAAGACTGAGGCCAAAGAAGTAGCAGGGGGCAGATTGCACAGAATCCCATCTAAACAAAGTGCAGAACACTACCTATTCCCTAGTACTGGCATAATTCACAAGAGACATATTTTTTAAAGGCAGAAGGAGGGGAAAGGTATATGGAATCTTATGGTTTGATATTTTCTAAATAAGAAAAATGAGTAAAGTGAACTGGAGACTATATCTGATGTAGTAGAAAATCCTTAGAGAAAGCACTATTTAAACTGATTGTCACCGGATGAGAAAACTAATAATCTATAAGTGTTGGGGGGTTCCTGGGTGGCTGGCTCTGTCAGTTAAGCATCTGCCCTTGGCTTAGGTCATGATCCTGGGGTCCTGGGATCCAGCCTCTCTGTCAGGAATCCCTGCTCAGCAGGGAGTCTGTTTCTCCCTCTGCTTGTGCTCTCTCTCACTTTCTCTCTCAAATAAATAAAATCTTTTAAAAAGAAACAAACAAATAAAAAGTGTTAGGTCATTCCAGCTAGGAAGGTCAGTTAAAAGGTGATTTTACAATTGAGGTGGGAGAATGAGACTGAAGTAATAGAGATATTAGGTCATTAAGTATTAGAGATTTGGAATGAGAGTGGTAAGGGATAGAGAAGTAGAATTTGAGCGTTAACTAAGGCTACTAATGTTGGTGAATAAGTGGATGACTGTCCATTAGCAAAAATAGGGAAATCTAGAAATATTGGGAAAAGGATAATTATATTTTGGATATATTGAGTTCACGATGCCTGGAAGACATCCAGAGCGAAATCTTAAAAGAGATTTGAATTGAATATTGAATACTTTGGCTTTGTGTATATAATAAATATGTCACAATTATATGGAAATGTAGCTATTCTCAGATTGAATATCTAGAGCATGTCACAAAGGATATGATTTGGACAGACTTCAGTTTCCTGTTAGAATTTACTGAAGAAATTTGTCCAATACTAAAAATTGTATGCAATTTTTGATAATAAATAACTACTGTAGGATTTTGAGTAATTATTGGTTAGCACAATTAAATTATTTGGGCATCAATTTAAAAGTTAAAGATGTACTAACATATATTCATTGGATCAGCGAATTTCATTTTTGATTAATATTTAGGAATAAGTAGCACAGATTATTGGAGCCTGAAAAGACACTCCCAAAATGCATGAGACTTAAAACTGAAGGACAGAAAGACTAAATTATACTCACTTTTGGTAGCAGGGCTAAAACCAGGAGCCATATTGCCTAATCGATGAAGTCCACACCATAGAGTTATTTACTTTTCCCTGCTTACTTTGTGCTTTTTCAGAAGCATTAATTTACCAGTCTCAAATATTAGGAACCCCTTCCCCTCCTTCTCAGTATTCTACCTACTCATTCATGTTTACATATCCTTAATGAGTGGGTCACCACCAATTTCCATAACTAACACAGGAAAGCCTACTGATTTGTGGTCTTGTATATTCACTGTGCTTTACCTCTGTGGTCTGTGTAGGCATCCAGATCTTGTAGACTCAGGGCCCTCAGTGTTTGATGTTTCTGAGTTTGCGAGAATTTTTCCTTAAAATATATGAAGCATATTGTTCAAAGGATGTTCTCTTTCCACAATCTGAAATGTGTACCAAATAAATAGAGGGCTTCCCATAGCATTCTGAACAAGTCCAGTATAAAATAAATATTAACATTTTACTGGGCTAGATGAGGATAAGTCACTTTAAGGTTCACATTTATTAGATGAATATTTAGAAAAATATTTAGAATATGGAATGACTGTACCACTGGGGAATCTGTAGCCTATTTTGCCACAAGATGTTTTTAACTCTCGTTTTCGGCTTTTGTGTATTCAGTCATTCACCAGGCACATGCAACTAAAATGCTGTTTTAGTTTTACAAAATTTACAAAATTGCACCGGCATGCTGGAGATGGGTATATGAATCAGTGGGGTCAAGAGAAGAATACCATAAACTCTTTCCTAGAGGACACAATGTTTGACCTGAGCTTTAAAGAATGTCTAAGAAATAATTAAGCTTGGGAAGAGGTGTAGAAAGGGAGAGAGCTTAGGTACACCCTGACTGGAGTCCAGAGCAGTTGGAGGATGGCAAGGGTAAATGAATGGGGATGGTTGTAGTGAGCTGGGCAGTAGCTAGGACCTGAAGGGATTTGTGTGCCATTTTTAGTTAAGCAGTTTGAGTTAAACACTCAAGGAGGATGATTTTTTTCCTGAAGATTGTGCTGGAGAATGACAGGATAATAATTTTTCCTTAGAAGAGCTATTCTGGCAATATGGAATGTCATTGGAAAGCCTGTGGAGCAAGTCAGCAGGTTTGGTTAGGAAGCTATTCTAATAATCCAAATGAGGAAAAGGGGTCCAAGCTAAGGAGTGGGAGAAAGAGGAGCGGACAGGTTTTATCTATCTATCTATCTATCTATCTATGATGTATACACATATCTAAACACACACATATATATGCCTGTGTGTATATAATTTTTAATACAAATATTTTTAAGGTAAGATTATTTTCACCTCAGGCTGTGTGAAGCAAGCCATTAAGTTTTCTAAAGCAGAACTCATTGTTAGAATGTCTAACCCTTGTCATATAAATATTTAATTATAATACTTACTGCGTTTTATTCCTTTAGAACTTGAGTTCTACATGTATTTAAAGGCTGCTGAAAAAATATACAAATATAGGATATTTTAAACAGCAAAGTCAAAATAAATCGTGTGTGTGTGTGTATCTTAACATACATAGCATGCCAAGTATGATTTAAAGTGTTTTTTCCTGTGTTAGTTAACTAATTAATTCTCCCATCAACCTATGAGATACATATTGTTTCCCCTGTACTGAATGAGGAAATGGAGGCATGGAGTGGATAAATAACTTTACCAAAGTCACATAGCTAATAATTGCCAGAGCCGGTCTTCCAAAATATGCAGAGTGGCTCCGGAGTCAGGATATCTTATACTACTGAATTGTCCCTTGAAATGCACTTTTTTTTCCATGGGAAAGAGACAAAAAGTAATAATAGAGAATTGTAAATAACTCATACTTCTGGTTTGGGACAGGAATTTGCCCTGAAAAATATTTTTTTAAAGATTCTCTTTATTTGAGAGAGAGAGTGCACCAGCAGGGTGAAGGACAGAGGGAGAAGCAGACTCCGCAGCAGGGATCCCAATGGCGCTCAACCCCAGAACAGAACTCTGGGATCATGACCTGAGCCAAAGGCTCAACCAACTGAGCCACCCAGGTGCCCATGCCCTGAAAATTATTATTTCTCAATAAACATAGATTTATTGAGTGAAGCTATCAATGTATTGTAAAATATAAATACATGTTATAGTAGCTATTTATTCCTTTGTGCATTAATTTTGGAGCCCTCTCTTATTTTTAGGAAGATACTCCAATAAATCCACAGTTAGGAGGAGAAGTGTTTGGTTTTCATTGACTGTTTTTAAATAATGCTGAGAAATTTTTTTCAGTGAAAACCTAAACCCTGTTTACTCTGCTTGCATGGAAGATTTAGCAATATTCAAAATCATTGAACATATGCTTGCCTCCTATGTAGTCGTTAAATGTCAAATAAGGATCTATAGTCCTTTCCTGAGTGTGTTCTGAAATTTCTTAAAACCATAAGAAAGTTGAAAAAAAAGATAAAACTCCTAAATTTATACCATTTGCTTCTTCCCCTCAAAAACTTCATTGGTATATCCGCTAAGAATGAGGATATTCTCTATATAATCATAGTACTGTTATCATATCTGGGAAAATTAACAATGATTCTATAATATCTAATAAACAGTTCATATTCAGATTTTCTTAATTGTGTCTAAAATATCTTAAGCAGTTTTTTTGTTTGCATGCTTCTTTTGTTTAGCATCCAATCCAGAGTCACACTTATATTGGTCACTATGTCATTTTAGTCTCATTTAATCTCTGCTAATCTAGACTCCTTTGTTGTTGTTTTTTCATGACACTGACTTTTTTAGAGTCTGGCTGAACCAATTGCCCTGTGGAATATCCAGTGTTTTGTTTTTATCTATTTCACTGTGATTAGGTTCAGGTTAAACTTTCTTTGGCAAGAACACTGTAGTGGTAGAAAGTAAAAAGTAACACGTACTTTTTGGCATCACATCAGGTAGTATGTAATGTCAGATTGTCCTACAACTTACTTGCTAAATTTAATCCTTGATTAACATAGTGAACACTAGGTGCCATTGTAAAAATAAACTTTTCCCTTTGTAATTGCTGGGTATTCTATGGATCAGTACTTTGAGACCATGTGAATAGCCTGTTCCCCAACAACCTTGCTTAGTGGTTTCAGCAGCCATTGATGATTCTTGCCTGAATTAACTGTTAACCATGGTTAAGAGATGCAAAATGATGGGTTTCTTTTTTTTTTCTTTCTTTTTAAAGATTTTATTTATTCATTTGAGAGAGAGCACATGCAGGGGGAGAGGCAGCAGGAGAAAGAGAAGCAGACTACCCACTGAGCTGGGAGCCCACTGTGGGACTCAGTCCTAGGACCTAGAGATCATAACCTGAGCCAAAGGCAGATGCTTAACCATCTCAGCCACCCGGGTGCCCCAACATGGTCGGTTTCTAATGTTATCATTGCTTCTGCTTCTGTTGGCTGGTGTTTGTCAAGAAGAGCACTTTCTTTGAGTATTGTGAATTTTTTCCCATTCAACTTGTTATACTTCTTTACTATCATTTTCTTTGTGTTGCTGAAATTGTGCACTAATCTGGCAAAGGAGAGCCCCTTCACGTCTATTCCTGTATCCTTTGATACAAACCAGTTAGTTTAGAGTATTTCATGCTTGCAGTGTGTCCTCTGTGCATTGTGTACTTTCTCTGCCCTGGATTCAATCATTTCTCCAAGAAGCCCTGGTACTATTTTAATGGAAAATGGAATTTATAAACTAAAATTTGGGGCTAAGTTGCTATTGGAATAGCATTGCTTCTTAGACATTTATAGCTGGACTATTTAGAAAATCAAGTTTTAAAAAATCATGTATTCATAGAGTGATTTCCAATTTAAATTTTAAATATTATTATATTGTCTGAAAACAGTTTTACTTCTTTTGTAGTTATTAAAAATGCTTGCAACCTCTGCACAGACAACTGTATATTTTAAATTTGGCAGGAAAGAACCCTGCCTCTTAAAACTGTTTTCTACTGAAATATATTAAATTTTATTTCATTTTTTCCTAGCCAGAAGTAATCAAAGCATGATTCTCTCTGCCTTATATAGAGACTAATGGTGATCTCCAAAACAAATAGGATGCATAGTTATTATAGTGTTGCCTGAAGCAAATGACTCCTAAAATATGTGTCATGAAAGAGAATCAGGGTTCCCCTGTCCCTAGCACAGTGCCTTGTGCTTAGTGG
Source organism: Mustela nivalis (assembly GCF_964662115.1). NCBI lineage: Eukaryota > Metazoa > Chordata > Mammalia > Carnivora > Mustelidae > Mustela > Mustela nivalis. The sequence goes on from NC_139024.1 coordinate 65,385,869, forward strand.
GTAATCATAAACAGTGATGATATATAATGCTGCTGGATATATGTTCTGGCTTTAGAATTTGGCATAAATCCTGCTTTTTTTTTTCTTTTGCAATAAATCTGATCACCGTTGTTCTTTTTTTCTTTCGATCATTGTCTTGAATTTGGGAGAGTTGAGGAAAACTAAAAAATATATAATTCTCCTGTTCAGATCAGTCAAATACAGTGGGCTAAAATGTCATATTCTAGTTTTCTACAAAATAAAATACCTAACCATCTCCCCAAAAACATAAAGTTTTTTCCATTATCTTCTCTAGAGTGTATACTATGTGGAGAATTAGGGAACTTTTCAGATAACATATTTCAATTTTACAGAAAGTTTAGATGCATTACGAAAGGAAATAGTAAATTAACATTTTTCAAAATAGTCATAGAAGATTAACTCAAACATTCTGATAACTAATGCACACAGTTAAGAATTCAGTTAGCACAGGAACTCAGTGGATATGGTATAGATTCCATTTATTCAGTTCAAGAGTTGAAGGCCTTGTGGGTTTTAGGCGTTTGAACTATAGGCATTGTAGATGGAAAGATGAATAAAATCAGGGCCTTACTACAGGAATCAAACACACAAATGGGTCTGGAGTGCTTCTGACTTAGATGCCTAGGTTTCCATCACAGTACTGTTGCTCATTGATTGTATGACTTTGGGAATGTTACCCATCTTCTGATTTACTTTCTGGAAGCCACTACTCTTTCCTTCCTTTGAAGTGGAATTATCTTTGTGGTTTGTTAATTAACTCTCTTAAAATCCTTAATAGTCATTGTTTTATTTGTTTTGTGAGGTTTTAATTTAAAAAATGTTCTAATTCTTCCTCTGTCATCAATGGCACTACCAGTTCTAGAAGGTTATTTGGTCATGTTCAGGTTACTTAAATTCCTTATGAGAGTTGCTGGTTTTCTTTTCACATTCATGGTTTGTGGTCCCAACTATACTAATAGAGGTCCAAGCTGTGGCAAAAAACAAAAACACCCCTCTGTGGAAGCACAGGGATAAGCTTCTCCTCTCAAGTCTCATCAGTTGCAAGTTATAGTCATTTCCCAGTGTCTGGGCCTGGGACTAGATACCTCTAGCTATGTGGGTCCTTTCTCATGTAGGCCCCTTATAGGTCCATTGTGATACCTAGGATCTGCCAGACCCTCAGGATACTACAGACATTAAAATGACAGAGATAGCCAGTTACCCAGAGCATTACAGCTTCTGCAGGCTGAGAGCCCTCAGTGAATTCTGAAAAACCCATTTTTGCATATCCCTTTAGAGGAGACCTGCTTTCCCTGCACAGGTCCTTACTCAGCACCAAGGAGAACAGAGCCCTCCCACACTCATATCCTGTCCCCCCCAACCCCATTCATGACACACTGACCCTGAGATTCCAGAAAAATCTTTGTTTTCTGATATATTCTCCAGGGTTTGCCATCCCTATTGCCTTAGTCTTTGTAGGTCTCAAGAAATTAAACTAAACTGCATGATTTCAGATTTTAAAATCATGAGACAAAGTGAGAAAAGAAGGTGCTCATCTAGAAGATTAAGTGGAATTGTTATAAAGAAAAAGTTATGGAAATGGATAAAAGATCTCAATGTGAGACAGGAATCCCTCAGAATCATAGAGGAGAACATAAGCAGTAACCTTTTCAGTATCAGCCACAGCAACTTCTTTCAAGATATGTCTCCAAAGGCAAAGGGAACAAAAGCAAAAATGAACTTTTGGGACTCATCAAGATCAAAAGCTTCTGCACAGCAAAGGAAACAGTCAACAAAACAAAGAGGCAACCCTCAGAATGGGAGAAGATATTTGCAAATGACAGTACAGACAAAAGACTGATATCCAGGATCTATAAAGAACTTCTCAAACTCAACACACACAAAAATCATCATGTCAAAACATGGGCAGAAGACATGAACAGACACTTCTCCAATGAAGACATACAAATGGCTATCAGACACATGAAAAAATGTTCATCATCACTAGCCATCAGGGAGATTCAAATTAAAACCACATTGAGATACCACCTTATACCAGTTAGGATGGCCAAAATTAGCAAGACAGGAAACAACGTATGTTGGAGAGGATGTGAAGAAAGGGGAACCCTCTTACACTGTTGGTGGGAATGCAAGTTGGTACAGCCACTTTGGAGAACAGTGTGGAGATTCCTTAAGAAATTAAAAATAGAGTTTCCCTATGACCCTGCAATTGCACTACTGGGTATTTACCCCCAAAATACAGATGTAGTGAAAAGAAGGGCCATCTGTACCCCAATGTTTATAGCAGCAATGGCCACGGTTGCCAAACTGTGGAAAGAACCAAGATGCCCTTCAAAAGACGAATGGATAAGGAAGATGTGATCCATATACACTATGGAGTATTATGCCTCCATCAGAAAGGACGATTATCCAACTTTTGTATCAACATGGATGAGACTGGAAGAGATTATATATGGAGTGAAATAAGTCAAGCAGAGAGAGTCAGTTATCATATGGTTTCACTTATTTGTGGAGCATAACAAATAACATGGAGGACATAGGGAGATGGAGAGGAGAAGGGAGTTGAGGGAAATTAGAAGGGGAGATGAACCATGAGAGACTATGGACTCTGAAAAACAATCTGAGGGTTTTGAAGGGGTAGGGGGTGGGAGGTTGGGGGAGCCAGGTGGTGGGTATTATGGAGGGCACGTATTACATGGAGCACTGGGTGTGGTGCATAAACAATGAATTCTATTAGGCTGAAAAGAAATAAAAATAAAGCTGGGAAAAATAAATAATATGAATTAAAAAAAGAAAAAGCTATGAGGGTAAAATAAAACAAATTGCAAAATTTAAAGAAATAATGGAATAAAATTTCCCTGGACAGATTATAAGACTGCAGATTAAAGGGTTTATCAAGTCTTGGGAAAGATGAATTATAAACAAGACACAGTTAGATATACCTTGGTGAAATTCCTGATTTCCCAGATGCAGGGAAAATCTCAAAAGCCTGTACAGAGAAGGAACAGGTTCTTTACCTAGAAAGAGAGTTGAATTGGACTTCTCATCTAAAACTCAAAAAGCTGGCTGATAGTGAAATAACCTGTCCAGACAACCAAGATAAAGGGTTTCTTATCCAGAAACCCATTATTCAGACAAAGCATCATGTATCTATCTACTAGCAATGGAAGGCATTGAATACACTAGGATTTAAAGAGTACCCTAATTGAATGACAGCTCAATTAGAATGGAAATCTCAAGATACAGCGGAAAACACTAAATTTTTCTATTAGACATAAAGGAAACATTAAGAGTTTTTTCTTACAATATTTTTTTGTTTCATAAATTCATACTAAGCACTTTTACAAATTCCTGTGTACTTTTACCCATTTAAATTTAACTATAATTTATGTAGAAAAATAGAGAAGTAAAAGCCTTCTATAAAGGATGTAAGAATGTATTGGTAAATATAGTATCCTGGTTAGAGGGATATTTAGTTTATTTGATAAATAATTAATATTTGGATAAATAATTAATAATGTACTTATTATTGTTAGAATTAGGAAGAAAACCAATAGCATCATTGAAACATTGGTAGAAATTCAAGAAAGAAAAAGGGTATGCACTGAAATGGACCAAAAACAAGATAAAAGATAAGACACAACAATGTAACTAAATAGAAGTGGAGTTGTGCTTCCAGGTAGGAAGTATAAGGTTGGTGATGATCGTTAGTCCTAGTGCAACATCATGTTGACTTCGTATAAAACAAAAAGTCATCAAGAGACTCTTAACTATAGGAAACAAACTGAGGGTTGCTGGAGGGGTGGGGAGAGATTAGGGTAATTGGATGATGGGCATTAAGGAGAGCACATGATGTGATGAGCACTGGGTGTTATATGCAACTGATGAATTATTGAACACTATCTGAAACTAATGATGTACTATATGTTGGCTAATTAAATTTAAATAAAAAGTCATCAAAGGGATTTGGACACAAAGACGTGTACATGGATTAAATTCCAAAGAGTACCTACTCCATAAGGAAGTGGAGACCAGCAGTAGCTTTAATAACTGAGACTATTGAGACAGAGACACAGAAACTGATAGCAAGTGTTTTGTAGGCAGAATGACTTTGCTAAAACAGTAATCAACTGAATTTCCAAGGACTGTGTGGGCTGGCATAATGGATTGGAATCCAAAAGGCCCCAAATATGTGTCCATCGTCTCCATCCAGCACCTCCCCAAAAAGCAGTGTCATAGGAAATGAGAAAAGCAGAGAGAGAAAGTTCCCATATTCTCTCGAGGTTTAAATTCCAAATTTCTAGAAGGAGGAACTGATCTTATTTTTTGGATATTTAATAGATAAATCAGCCCATCCCCAACCCAGACCAACTCCAGATTTGAACACAAAGATGCACCCCTCACCAAAGCTTTCAAGAAGAGGAAAGAGTGAGCCCTTTTTGGGGAAGCATGTTTTCTGTTTCATTCTCTACTAATTATATATCTAACAGATCTAACCTACAGTCAGAAATCTAAAGAAATAAATGAGCAGGAATAGGTGGCCCATAATCAAGAAAAAGAACAATCAGTAGAAGGAAATTACAGATGATGAAAATGTTGGATATGCAGACAAGAACTTTAAAATGGCCTTTATAACTATGTTAAATAACTTTTGAGGAAACATGGTATGACGAAGTATTTCAGCAGAGAAATGGAAACTGTAAAAAAGAAATAAATGGAAATTCTATACCCAAAGAGTATAATAGATGAAATGAAAAATTCATTAAGTGGGCCTAATTGCTGATAGTGCACATGGAAAGAAAGGTTCAGTGAACTCAAAGACAGAACAATAAAATTTATCCAAATGGAAGCACAGGATATGGGAGGGAAGTAACAGAGCATCAAACTTGTGTGACTTCATCAAATTATCCTAACAAGTATAATTGGAATTCTAGAAGGAAAATAGAAGAGATAGGGTAAAGAAATAATGGGCCAAGAGTATTACACCTCTAATAAAAGACATTCTTGTAGAAGATATAAAAAGCTTACCAAATCCCAAGAAGGATATATATGTAAATGAAACCTCACCTGGGTATATTTTAATTAAACTGAAGGAAATGAAACCTAAAGAAAAAAATCATAAAAGCAGCCAGGGGGAAAAATGCATCACATTCAGAGAATAATAGGAAGAATTGATGACTCCATCCTCATAAGAAATAATGGGATAAATCAGTGAAGTTCTGAAAGACAATGGCTATCAATCTACATTTCAATACCCAGCAAAAATGTCCTTCATATATGAATGCCTGCTAAAGACTTTTCAGGAAAAAAAGTCACCCACAGACAGATTCTACAAAAGGTTCATCAGTCTAAATGGAAATGATCTCAGATGAAAACCTGGATCTGCAGAAGGAATGAAAACACTAGAAAGGATAAATATATGTATAAATATAAAAAGCTGATTTTTTTCATTCTTAAAGACTACTGAGTGCTTAAAACAAGTATTGTGACAGCATGTTCTGGGATTTATAACGTAGAGGTAAAATATGACAGTAGTGTAAAGGGTAGAAGGGTAAATAGAATAATACTGTTTTAAGATACTTAACATTGTTGGTAAAGTAGAAAAATCTTAATTCAGGGTATACTGTAACAAATTAGAATTGTCTGAGATGATCTCTCACCACTAAAAAAAAAATAGAAAAATGTGTAGCTAACAGTATAGCCATCAGGGATGTAAAATGGAATAGTAATAGTATTTGATTATTTCAAAAGAGTATTGAAAAAAGAGGGAGGAAGAATGGAACAGATAGAGATGCAATGAAATAGCAAGATGGCAGACTTAAACACAGCCATATTGGTAATCACATTAAATGTAAATCAAAAAGCAGAGACTGTCAGACTGGACAGTCTAGTGGTGGATATTTATTGACACATTGATTTTTTTTTTATTTAGTAGATTAATTTACTCTACAGATATAATATTCTTAAATTCATTTGTATTACTACTGTATTACTGTGTTACTACTGCACAACTCATGTATTTAGTAAACAAAAAGTTAATTTAAATAAACACAAACGATTGTATTTTCATTTTGTTTATTTGTTTCCCAGAAAGTGAGCGTATTAGGTAGGGTTCTCTAGAGAAATACAACCAGTAGGATGTATATATAGATTTATTTTGAGGAATTGGTTTATATGATTGTGGATTCAGGCCAGGTACAAAACCTGCAAGGTTAGTTGGCAGGCTGGAGACCCAGGGAAGAGTTATAGTTCAAGTCCGAAAGCAGTCTGTTGACAAAATTCCTTCTCTTTCGGGGGAAATCAGTCTTTTTCTTAAGACCTAGGATGAAGCCCTCTCACATTATGGAAAACAATCTGCTTTACTCAAAGACTACGAATTCAAGTGTTTATCTTATCCAAAAAATACTTTCACAGAAGTATCTGGAATGTTTGACCAAATATCTGGGTACTGTGGCCTAGCCAAGCTGACAAAAATAACTAGCACAGTAATCTATTTATTATGAACTTTTCACTTATCATCATACCTTAATAAAAGTGAAATAACACACAAACAGATTTTTAAGATAAAATTTACTTAAAATAGTTGTTTGGGGACCTTTTTTCTTAAGTTTATTTTTCTGTATATTCTTTACCAAAAGCTTGAGCAAGCATGTTTGATTGTCTTTCCAAATGGTATTATTTCAATAGGCAATCTAAATTTAAAACTAAGAATTTATCTTTGGGTAATCCACTTTTCAAAATGTTAGGGTTTTTTTGGTTTGTCTTTTATTTAATTTTTTTTTATTTTTTATAAACATATATTTTTATCCCCAGGGGTACAGGTCTGTGAATCACCAGGTTTACACACTTCACAGCACTCACCAAAGCACATACCCTCCCCAATGTCCATAATCCCACCCCCTTCTCCCAAACCCCCTCCCCCCAGCAACCCTCAGTTTGTTTTGTGAGATTAAGAGTCACTTATGGTTTGTCTCCCTCCCAATCCCATCTTGTTTCATTGATTCTTCTCCTACCCACTTAAGCCCCCATGTTGTATCACCACTTCCTCATCTTCAGGGAGATCATATGATAGTTGTCTTTCTCTGCTTGACTTATTTCACTAAGCATGATACGCTCTAGTTCCATCCATGTTGTCGCAAATGGCAAGATTTCATTTCTTTTGATGGCTGCATAGTATTCCATTGTGTATATATACCACATCTTCTTGATCCATTCATCTGTTGATGGACATCTAGGCTCTTTCCATAGTTTGGCTATTGTGGACATTGCTGCTATAAACATTCGGGTGCATGTGCCCCTTTGGATCACTACGTTTGTATCTTTAGGGTAAATACCCAATAGTGCAATTGCTGGGTCATAGGGCAGTTCTATTTTCAACATTTTGAGGAACCTCCATGCTGTTTTCCAGAGTGGCTGCACCAGCTTGCATTCCCACCAACAGTGTAGGAGGGTTCCCCTTTCTCCGCATCCTCGCCAGCATCTGTCATTTCCTGACTTGTTGATTTTAGCCATTCTGACTGGTGTGAGGTGATAACTCATTGTGGTTTTGATTTGTATTTCCCTGATGCCGAGTGATATGGAGCACTTTTTCATGTGTCTGTTGGCCATTTGGATGTCTTCTTTGCAGAAATGTCTGTTCATGTCCTCTGCCCATTTCTTGATTGGATTATTTGTTCTTAATTTAATTTAATTTTATTTTATTTCAGTGTTCCAAAATTCATTGTTTATTCACCACACCCAGTGCTCCATGCAATATGTGCCCTCCTTAATACCCACCACCAGGCTCACGCAACCCCCCAACCCCCTCCCTTCCAAAACTCTCAGTTTGTTTCTCAGAGTCCACAGTCTCTCATGGTTCGACTCTCCTCTCCGTTGTTTTTATCACCTTATCCCTGAAATTGAAACTGTAAAATATGTAGTTTTTTCTTTGTAATGGTATAAGCTGAAGTTACATATCTGGGGTTTTTTGTGTTGTGGGTTTTTTTAGTTTTTTATTTTCAACATTTGGAAGTTACTTTCTAATTGGATGTGAATTTTAAAATTAGTAATCAGTCTAGGTCAGTTTTTTTTTTTTTAAGATTTTATTTATTTATTTGACGGAGAGAGATCACAAGCAGGCAGAGAGGCAGGCAGAGAAAGAGGAGGAAGCAGGCTCCCTGCTGAGCAGAGAGCCCGATGTGGGGCTCGATCCCAGGACCCTGAGATCATGACCTGAGCCGAAGGCAGCGGCTTAACCACTGAGCCACCCAGGCGCCCCAGTCTAGGTCAATTTTATAACAGTCGGATTACAATAGTGAGAACACACATGTAAAATGTATGTTGCTAATTCCTGACTCTTGTGGTGTGACCACTCATTTAAAAGCCAGTGTATGCCAGACTTCTCAGTGAATGTGGCCAAAGAGGGCTGTGGGAGTGTGGGCACCAGGGAAGTGGGGATTTCACCATTTGTTCTGTAGACCTCCGTATTACTAAACTCTCACAGTAAGGATCAGCATTATTTGAACATTTTCTAATATGTTTCCTTGGGGTTTTTAAAAAATTTTTTTATTCAAGGCCAGTGTTACTCCATGAATAAAAATGAATAAAATAAAAATAAAAATAAAGTGATTTCCATAAAAATCACTTTAAAGATTTTATTGATTGTTTAAGGCAAAACTGTTAATTTGCTCTGTCATTTTTTTTTTTCAAAAAACGGACATCTCTGTTTTACTCAAGTCTTGAGGTCAGAAAGTACAACTTAGCCTTTATAATTTATCTTTTTTCATTGATCCCAAGTATAGTTACTCAGTAAATATTACTTGATTGAATAAGTATTATTTTTACTTCATTGGCTAATAATAGACGCTGAGAAAATTTTTTTAAATGAAACAAAAACCATGTTTTTTAAGATCATGTTTTATGATATTTTGTTCATTTTTAGTATATTCTTGCACAGTGATAAAAAGTGTTTTGTGATGCTCTCACTTAATCCTTTATCATACTTGAAGAAAAATGAGTCTTAAATGCCTGTAAATGAGAGAGCTGGTGTTTGTTTCAACTAGAAATTGTGCTAATTGCTAACAGTACATTGCATTCTCGCTTCTAACCAGACCTGCATGTAACAGCCTATACCATTATTTGAAAAAACTTTTCTAATGTCCTGACTCACATATCGGTTTACTGATGGACAGAGACTGTAAAGTAAATGAGACCCACACCTGTGTTCGTTTTTAACTTGAGCTAGACTTTGAACCAGTATCTTTACAGATGAGATACAATGTGTTATATCCTTAAAAGCTGTTTATTAAAAAGATTACAGAAGAGGACATTGGGAACAAAAAGGTAAATCTACACATGATAAAAGGAATTTTCTGAAGTTTAGCAGTCATTATTTTAAAGGAGAGAATCAGGGCAACTTTTTTTTTTTTTTTTTTTCAGACACTCCATGGTGATTGAATAAATAGAATATGGCATGGTAGGAAGTCAAATGATCAAAGAGAAATTCAAGTGGATTTATTTATTCTTTTTGAGAAAATAAGGAGGTGATTCCTTTTATAGCCTTTGTGATATTTCTTTATGAAAACTTGACGACCTCAAGTCAGAAATAAAAGTTTAATGGAAGAAATGCAGCAGAGTGGAGATAATGATATAATTTTTGAGCCAAGAGCAGGATATGGACACATCTTGCACTATTGCTAAACACCACTTGAATAGGAAGATTGGCTCAGCTCACTCTGAGTTGGCTCTCTTAATTAGCTAAACTCTCCAACTGTTTCTGACCAAAGAATTCATGATACAACTTTAAAGGTTCCTGCCATTCATGTGAGGCTTTTTTTCTTATAAGCTGTAGGAGTCACCTCTTACTGACATAAATGTTTTTAAAATAAAATGGTTAGGTATAATAAGCAAATATTCACCATCTTTTCTTTTCATAGGGATTAACAGCATGGAAAGAAAGCCTGGTAACCATCATGTAGATACAGCACCAATGGTAAGGCAGTCTATTCTGCATTGCTAAAATGGATAAGCTACAAATTGATACTGGTTATAGTGACACAAAATGCCATTGTAGAAAAAGCTTGTAACCTTTTTTTTTTTTTTTCTGTAAAGATTTTATTTATTTATTTGACAGAGAGAGAGAGAGATCACAAGTAGGCAGAGAGAGAGGAAGGGAAGCAGGCTCCCTGCCTAGCAGAGAGTCCAATGTGGGGCTCGATCCCAGCACCCTGGGATCATGCCCTGAGCCGAAGGCAAAGGCTTTAACCCTCTGAGCCACCCAGGTGCCCCCGTAACCTTCCTTTTGCCAAAAGTTATATCCCTTCCAGAAAATTAACCTCATGTTTTCCTACTTAATGAGGAAAACATACTAATTTTTACCAGGATATAGGAAAATAAGATACTGTATCATTTTTACAGGTACTTATTTATATTAATGTTATATATAGAATGATTTTAATTTTAAAATATCTCATATTTTGATTAATATAAATATGCAAATTGATTTACACTCTTTTTAAAAGGAGTGTTATTTTGCACACTAGCATCATTATTTAGAGTGAATATTTCATTTCTTTTATGGATTGCTATGCTTTATTATTATAGCAGTGAAATCTCTTATCCCTCTTCCATTACTGCCAGACAACAAAAGGCATTTAACAATTACAGTACCTATTTACTATGCTAAAACTAATTATACAAGAGAATGTAGAAGGAAAACAAATTTCCCGTTTAATCTCTGAATATAATATTTGAATGAAATATTTAACCTCTGAATATAATATTTGAATGAAATATTTGCCAGTTTCCACTTGAAAGAGTCATATGATGATATAGGCTAGCACATATTTTACTCTTCACCAAGCATAATCTCGTTTCTCTTATCCTTTCTGTACATTAAGTCTTTCAAGTACTCCAAAGAATTCATCATTTCCTGTTAGAAAGATTTGGTAATATATTTTAGGGACATAAAGACAATATTAAATCATATTTCACTTTATTGATGATATTTTCCTCACTGGCAGATTGACTCCACTTTCTATTTGTAAAAAATTCGTGTGATTGAGACAACGTTTGATAAATTAATATGTGGGGCTCTGGAAAAGAGTAGTGTTTGAGGAATTGAATATCATTATAATCATGAAAAATACTTGGCTAGGAGCATCTGGGTGGCTCAGTTGCTTAAGCGTCTGCCTTCAGCTCAGGTCATGATCCCAGGGTCCTGGAACAGAGCCCCACGTCAGGCCCCCTACTCAGCAGGGAGTGTGCCTCTCCCTCACCCTCTCCCTCTGCCTTCCACTCCCCCTGCTTGTGTACTCTCTCTTTCTCTGTCTGTCAAATAAATAAATCAATCTTTAAAAAAAACAAAACAAAAGGAAAGAAAGAAAAATACTTGGCTCTAGTTTGTATTGCAGTTATACCGGTAAGTATGCTAAAATAGTAGTTATAACGTTGTGTAAATTGTGTTTTTTAAGATTAAAAAAATGAAGACTAGCAATTATGGGAAATAATTTCTTTTCTCTCAGGTGTAGGTCTTAAAAGCTGAGGTGCCTGATGTGTGACTTGAACCTTTTGCTCTTTGGGGAGAACTCTGGGTTTTACTTTTTCTCCTGGTTGTGGGTCACTGTCCTGGAACGGGGTTTATGGCAACCTTGTACCTCAGGCTCTCTCCTACATGCTTCTGTGTGGTTTTCTTCTTGTTTGCCTCAGGTGTAGTCAGCATTCAGCCAGTCTTTAGGTTTTGTTTTGTTTTGTTTTGTTTAAGATTTTATTTATTTATTTATTTGACAGAGACCACAAGTAGGCTGAGAGGCAGGCAGAGAGAGGAGGGGGAGCAGGCTCCCTGCCAAGCAGAGAGCCCGATCTGGGACTCGATCCCAGGACCCTGGGATCACAACCTGAGCTGAAGGCAGAGGCTTAAACCGACTGACCACCCAGGCACCCCAAGTCTTTAGGTTTTTTAAGAGGAAACTGTTCCATACGTAGCTGCAGACTCAGCGTGTCTATGGGAGAAGGTACGGTGATGATCTTCCTATGTACCCAACCATCTTGAACTGGAACCTCTTAATGTATTTTGAAAAGATACTCACTGGATTATTTTACATATTTTGAAATTAATTTTATTTCTACAGGCATTCCTACAGCATCTGTGTTTACATTTTGGTTTTGTTGGTGTGGGGGGCGGGGTGTTGTACATTCTAGAACTCAGAAAAGTACATTCTGGCAGAGTTGTATTTCTTTTTTAAGTGGGCTCCACACAAAATCCTGAAATCAAGACCTGAGCTGAAATCAAGAATCAGACACTTAACAGACTGAGCCACCCAGATGCCCCCAGAGACTTTTTTGTTTTGTTTTACCTGTAGACAGATTGTAGGTTTCCTTGTTAATTAAATGAGGAAATAATAGAGCTGACTTTTCTTGCAGTTGTGAGAAATAATGGTATTAACGTTTGCAGCAATGCTCTAATGATCTCGGAATGATTCCAAAGAACCAGGAACAAAATCTAATACATAAGAGTTTAAGTCTTGTTGATTTTTATGTTCTTCCAGTTGGATTGTTAAATGATAGCTCCTAATGTATTAATAAAACTTCCGATTTGTGAAGTCCGTATGTTTTAATATACTTGGTTTATAGAGGCACACCCCAAACACTCATTAATTTTCCAGGTTTTCACTTGCGCCAGGCTGCATTTTTGGTATGTTTTTCTGAATCCTTCTGCCCGTTTACTACAAACTAAAGATATTCTACTGCCCCTCACTCCTATTTAGTCCCTCAGCTTACTGACAGTTAACCTTGGCCCTTTCTCCATAACAGAATTACAAGCCTTTTACCCAATGTCTTCTGATCCTCAGGACAGGAAAAGTGATTTTTCACAGAAATATGATGATACCTAATTGCCATCCTCTGTATGGGTGTGCCCTTGTTTTCCTCAAAGGGTTTAAGAAAAGAAAATATTTATAGAGATAACAGAAATGAAAAGGTCTGTTTAAAAATATAACAAAGTATGATATTTATAAGTTCAAATGTGGTACCCTACTATCCTAAAAATGAGAGATACTTCTGGGGCCTGAGAAAAGGAGTGGACCCAGGGTATAGTATGGCTGAGGCCGGGTCTCTGAGTGACTTCCTAACCTGGCCCGTACCCATTAGTCTCCAGCTTACCACTATACGGTATCATTCCAACTTCCCACTTGCTCCACGGACCGCCATGAATGGCATGGGTCTAGGAAAGTGCTAGATGCTAATTACAGCTATCCAAAAGGGAGGGAAACGAGACTTTCTCAGACCTCTATAACAGGGAAAGCTGTGTTTCTTGAGATTCCATGTGGGAATGAACTTTTCAGTAAATATATGGTTACAGAGGATAGTTTGATCCCGTAGCACTATAATGTGATGCAGTGTTTTTTAAGTAAGTATAGGTTAGCCTGAGAACAAAACCACCTCAGTCTTTGTTCTGTGTTCTCTCCCACTCTCTTTTTAACTTACTTATATCCTTCTTTTTTTCATTTATTACATGAGATTTAATTTTTTTGTTTGGTATTTTTTTCTTTCTGACATAAATAATACCATATGTGTTTTTGAGATGCCTTCAATAGAAATAAAACATTATATCCCCACATGATGTGACCTCCTCCATCAAGCAGAATCAAACCTTCGTAACTGGCTATAATCACAATTTTTTTTTTTTTTTTTTTGCATTTTGAGCTCTTAATTTTGTTCATATTTAGGAGTACATTTTCAAGTTTTGTTTTGTTTTAAAAAGACATTTATTTATTTATTTATTTATTTATTTATTTATTTATTTGACAGGGCATACCAGAGAACATGAGCAGGGGTGCAGGAGGTGGGGGGAAGAGTGGAAGGAGAGGCAGTGTCCTTGCTGAGCAGGAGCCTGATACAGGGACAGATCCCAGGACCCTGGGCTCAACACCTGAGCCCGAGGTAGGTGCTTAACAGACTGAGGCACCTCTCAAGGTTTTTTTTGTTTTTGTTTTTGTTTGTTTTTTTTTGTTTTTTTGTTTTTTGTTTTCCAAAAAATACCAAGTGAGAGGTATATTGTCTGAGTCTAAATATCTTATTTGTCTTTGAATAAGACAGTTTGCCAGAGTTTTTAATTATTTGGACATAAACTTTTCCCCTCAGAACATTATAGAAATTGACCCACTTTTGCCTTCCAGTATTTAGTGTTTTGGAGAGACATTAGACATCAGTCTAACAGTTCTTTTGCATTGGTAGCTTTGCCTACTCATGTGTTGTAGATTTTCTTTTATTTTCTTTATACCTGATGTCCTAGTTCAGATTTGATGGTTAAATGTGTGTCTTTCTTTTTGTCCTGAATGGTATTTAGGACACTGAGTTTTTGTCCTGAATGGTATTCACTCAAACACTTAACTATTATAGGAAAAGCAAAGAAGACATGAGACAGTCTCATCATAATGGGTTATATGAAAATAATTAGATCATGCCACTTTAAGAACTAGTTGCTGTTAAGGATAATATCAGACTCAGATTAATCAGAGGTCATTGTCTGAACCCTGAAAGGCAGGTGTAAAAGTTAGTTAATAGTTAAGTCAGCGCAGGCTTGAGTCCTCATATTTACTTTAAATGAAAGACTCATTTGCAAATCAAAGAGAAACAACACCTAGCATAAGGAAGTCTCTGTACATGTTTGTTCTTATTTAGGTTATTACAAACCTGCCTATAACCTACTCTATGTATAACAGTTCCCATAACTTTTTATATTTTCTGGTGGAATTAAAACATGGTAAGCCATGCTGAATATATACAGAATTTTTAGTGACTTGAGAAGAATTTTTTTCAAGTCTCTTCTAGTGAAAACTGATATGTTAAAATTCACACATCAGCCTAGCCTCTTGTAATCAATTTCTGATTTTTGTAAAGCCCCTGCATTCCACACCTGTAACACTAATAATACTCCTTTCTTCTTTTACTCAGTGATCCCACAACTCTCATTAATGAGAACAGATTTTCTTTTAACAAATGGATTTCCTGGCCGTTTATAAAATTACAGCTTGCATTTTCACAGAAGCCTACATATCTGCCATAGCAGGTTCAAACAAAATTCAGGCTCTCTCATTTAGATTATACCAGTTATGAGATACTTTTGCCATTTTTCCAAATATTCCATTAGTTATTAGGAATAAAAATATCATAGACTGCTTAGAAATTTAAATATTTAAATATTCATTTTTCTTCATTGTTATAAGTTGAATTTAACAAACTTTTAATTCATTCATTCTGCAGTTATACACCTAGGTTTTCTAAGGGTCTGACTGATAAATTTTTGTCATGTAGTAAACTTGAATATGTTTAACAGTATTTTATTCTGAAAATATATGAGATATTCATGATGTTGTTCACCCTTTAAACTTATTTATAAAAATATTAATCTGAATCATACAAATTAAACTTTATTCTGAGGCTCTTTTGGATTATATGATCATCTGTACTTATTTTACAACATTTTAAGTTGTCTTTGTTGTTAGATTCGTATCATTGTTTAGCCCATTCTAAGTTCACAGGACTGCTACATGTTCTATTATTACATGCTTGTATAGTATGCCTTATCTATATATTTATGTAATTATGTCTTTCACATAATATTTAACATAAAATTTGGGGCAATTTGTTTAGTTCAGGTGAAATGTCCTTGATCCAAAGGAAGCACTCTATTCTTTCCAATCTATAGAATTTTCCAGGAATTCATAGTATGCAAACTGGGGTGAATGTGCCCCTATAAAACTCATAAAATAGAACCTCTAACCAATCTCTTCCTGAAGATAATTGCAGGGTGGAGAGGGAACTGATAAACTATAAGCTTTTATAACTTGTCATAAAAGAATCTGTTTTTACTTATCAATAAAGTAGCAATTCAAAGCAGTCCTGTTGAAATTCAAATACAAATACTAAATAGATTTTCCTTTAAGATCACTTGTGAGTTGTCCGTAATATAACATTTTTTTAGAATACATAGACATTGGTTGTTTCTCCAGACATTGTAAATTATGAAGCTTTATGTAGGTTTTTCCTTTTTTTTTAGGTTTTTCCTGTTACCATACTCCACTGACATTTCTGTGTTTCTTAGACTTTTTTTTCTCTAATTCTCTTTTGACTTTATTATTTTTAGAGAATAGTAGATTCAGTTTTAGACATGTTAGATTTCAAGTAACCAGAGGCAACAAGTACAGATGTTCAGAGAACTGAGAATATAGGCTTGAATTTCAGAAGAGAGGATGAGTTTGAAGGTGGAACTTTGCTGTGCTTGATAGAGCCTCACTCGACAGCTGTGAAGTCCAGAAGGGAGATGCAGGAGTCAGAAGGCTGAGGGGTAGTTATGGGAAGTCTTGTGTATCATCATGGGCAGGGAGCAAGCAGGTTCTTTACGACAGGCATCCAGACATTGGGAGTTGGAGAGGAGAAGTGAGTTGGGGGAAATCGGAGGGGGAGATGAACCATGAGACACTGTGGACTCTGAGAAACAAACTGAAGGTTTTGGAGGAGCAAGGAGTGGGGAGTTGGGTGAGCCTGGTGGTGGGAATTAAGGAGGGCAGGTATTGCATGGAGCACTGGTGTGGTGCATAAACAATGAATCTTGGAACACTGAAAAATAAAATAAAATAAAATTACCAAAAAAAAAAAAAAAAAACCCACACATCCAATCATTGTAATTGTAATATAAGCTGAATCAGAAACGAGTCTCCTCCTTCTCACCTCTCAAATCCATTCTCTGCAGAGCTGTTTATCCAAAGTGCAAATATAGTCAGAGATTTAAGATCCTGTGATGTGCCCCTTTTCCTACCAGTTGAAAACAAAGCTATTTAACATATCATTTGACATCCTTCTACTACCTTTCTAAACTTATTTCCAGCTTTTCCCCCGTGCTCTGAGCTACTTGCAGTTCCCTGAACATGTCTCTGCCTCTCTCTACAAACAGTATCAGAAGAGGGGCAAAGAACACTTGAGTTGAGAACCACATTACCTGGCTCCACAGCCTGGTTCAGTTACTTTTACTCCACGTGACTTTAAGCAAGTTTCCTTTGCTGTTTGTGTTTCAGTTTCCTCATCTGTAAGTGGGGATAATAACATCTACCTCAAGGATTGCTATGAGGAATAAATGCATTAGATGCATTACACCCACTCAATATATTTGTATATACCAGATATTGAATATAATTTCATCACAAGAGATGGCCAGATATTGAGGAAAAGAACATATCCCAAGCCTGAGGAGTAAAACTAAGTCAAGAATCAAAGGGAGGACCCCAGGGTCCCACCTGGGTCAGGGACATCAGGAACAAGGGAATCTTTGTCACAATGGCCTGCCTGTGTCTTGCCCAACATTCTTCGTTTTTCTGTGTTCATTTTTTAAAGTTTGTTTTAGGATGTATTTATTTATCACGTATTGTGACTCGCAAGGAGTTGATGTAGAAGTCTCGTTACACCAGGACAACAGGCCTAAACTGGGACTGTTAGGCAACTCTCAGCTTATTCATCTGTTCCATAAATCATGAGAGCCAGGGTGATCTTTTTTAAAAATGTGAGTCATAATGGCTTATCATTCTGCCTAACAGTCTTCAATAACTTTTCCTATGTTTAGAATAAATCCCAGGGCCTGTAGGGCCTTGCATGATCTGGCCTCTGCCTACCTCTTAAGCATCGCCTTATAATACTCTCTGCTCTGAGTTTCTCAAACACAGCCAGACTCTTTCCCACTCACCCACAGGCCTTTGGACATTTGGTTTCTCTCCCAGGAATATACACAGGCTTTTTATATAACAGGTTTTTTTCTTTAGATACCACTAAATGTCAACTTTTCAAAGGATTTTTCTTTACCACTCTGAAGTAGAGACACTCCCCCTTTTAATCTTTTTTATTGTACCTCATTTTTTCCTTCCTAATATTTTTCTCCACTTATAATTTTTATTTAGTTCTTTGTTTATCACCTGTCTTCCTCAATAGGATATAAGATCCATGAAAGCAGGGACTATGTCTGTCTTACCATTGCCAGTAGACTGTCATATACTCCTTGGATGAATAAATGAAAATATGCTGAAACTATAGGAATAAGTGAGAGCAAAGAGCTAGGATGGAACTGAGGAATGTCCATATTCAAAATATTGGAAGAACCTTCACAAAAGACAAGTAAAGAGAGATGAATGCCATAAGAGATCAGGAATAGTGTAGCATCTTGGTAGCCTGGGGAGTATGGAAACAGGGAGTTTTTGTTCTATCGTAGGTAGGAACTTTTGGAAGAATGGGAACTGTGCCCTAGAAAGGAAGCTAGATGGTCATACCTGTTGTTACGGTGAACCAGAAGAATTCAGAAAGCCTGTCACCAGAAGAGGACGGAAAATAGAATACAAATTAATTCGGCCTTTTTGTATGTTGCTGACTTATTTCACAAAAGAAAGTAGCATTTAATACATGGAGACTAAACAGTATCCTTCTAAAGAATGAATGGGTCAACCGGGAAATTAAAGAAGAATTGAAAAAAATCATGGAAACAAATGATAATGAAAATACAACGGTTCAAAATCTGTAGGACACAACAAAGGCAGTTCTGAGAGGAAAATATATAGCGGTACAAGCCTTTCTCAAGAAACAAGAAAGGTCTCAGGTACACAACCTAACCCTACACCTAAAGGAGCTGGAGAAAGAACAAGAAAGAAACCCTAAGCCCAGCAGGAGAAGAGAAATCATAAAGATCAGAGCAGAAATCAATGAAATAGAAACCAAAAAAACAATAGAACAAATCAACAAAACTAGGAGCTGGTTCTTTGAAAGAATTAATAAAATTGATAAACCCCTGGCCCGACTTATCAAAAAGAAAAGAGAAAGGACCCAAATAAATAAAATCATGAATGAAAGAGGAGAGATCACAACTAACACCAAAGAAATACAAACTATTATAAGAACATACTATGAGCAACTCTACGGCAATAAATTTGACAATCTGGAAGAAATGGATGCATTCCTAGAAACATATAAACTACCACAACTGACCCAGGAAGAAATAGAAAGCCTGAACAGACCCATAACCAGTAAGGAGATTGAAACAGTCATTAAAAATCTCCAAACAAACAAAAGCCCAGGGCCAGACGGCTTCCCGGGGGAATTCTACCAAACATTTAAAGAAGAACTAATTCCTATTCTCCTGAAACTGTTCCAAAAAATAGAAATGGAAGGAAAACTTCCAAACTCATTTTATGAGGCCAGCATCACCTTGATCCCAAAACCAGACAAGGATCCCACCAAAAAAGAGAGCTATAGACCGATATCCTTGATGAACACAGATGCGAAAATACTCAACAAAATACTAGCCAATAGGATTCAACAGTACATTAAAAAGATTATTCACCACGACCAAGTGGGATTTATTCCAGGGCTGCAAGGTTGGTTCAACATCCGCAAATCAGTCAATGTGATAGAACACATCAATAAAAGAAAGAACAAGAACCATATGATACTCTCAATAGATGCTGAAAAAGCATTTGACAAAGTACAGCATCCCTTCCTGATCAAAACTCTTCAAAGTGTAGGGATAGAGGGCACATACCTCAATATCATCAAAGCCATCTATGAAAAACCCACCGCAAATATCATTCTCAATGGAGAAAAACTGAAAGCTTTTCCACTAAGGTCAGGAACACGGCAGGGATGTCCATTATCACCACTGCTATTCAACATAGTACTAGAGGTCCTAGCCTCAGCAATCAGACAACAAAAGGAAATTAAAGGCATCCAAATCGGCAAAGAAGAAGTCAAATTATCACTCTTCGCAGATGATATGATACTATATGTGGAAAACCCAAAAGACTCCACTCCAAAACTGCTAGAACTTATACAGAAATTCAGTAAAGTGTCAGGATATAAAATCAATGCACAGAAATCAGTTGCATTTCTCTACACCAACAGCAAGACAGAAGAAAGAGATATTAAGGAGTCAATCCCATTTACAATTGCATCCAAAACCATAAGATACCTAGGAATAAACCTAACCAAAGAGACACAGAATCTATACTCAGAAAACTATAAAGTACTCATGAAAGAAATTGAGGAAGACACAAAGAAATGGAAAAATGTTCCATGCTCCTGGATTGGAAGAATAAATATTGTGAAAATGTCTATGCTACCTAAAGCAATCTACATATTTAATGCAATTCCTATCAAAGTACCATCCATCTTTTTCAAAGAAATGGAACAAATAATGCTAAAATTTATATGGAACCAGAAAAGACCTCGAATAGCCAAAGGGATATTGAAAAAGAAAGCCAACGTTGGTGGCATCACAATTCCGGACTTCAAGCTCTATTACAAAGCTGTCCTCATCAAGACAGCATGGTACTGGCACAAAAACAGACACATAGATCAATGGAACAGAATAGAGAGCCCAGAAATAGACCCTCAAATCTATGGTCAACTCATCTTCGACAAAGCAGGAAAGAATGTCCAATGGAAAAATGACAGCCTCTTCAATAAATGGTGCTGGGAAAACTGGACAGCCACATGTAGAAAAATGAAATTGGACCATTTCCTTACACCACACACGAAAATAGACTCAAAATGGATGAAGGACCTCAATGTGCGAAAGGAATCCATCAAAATCCTTGAGGAGAACACAGGCAGCAACCTCTTCGACCTCTGCCGCAGCAACATCTTCCTAGGAACAACGCCAAAGGCAAGGGAAGCAAGGGAAAAAATGAACTATTGGGATTTCATCAAGATCAAAAGCTTTTGCACAGCAAAGGAAACAGTTAACAAAATCAAAAGACAACTGACAGAATGGGAGAAGATATTTGCAAACGACATATCAGATAAAGGACTAGTGTCCAGAATCTATAAAGAACTTAGCAAACTCAACACCCAAAGAACAAATAATCCAATCAAGAAATGGGCAGAGGACATGAACAGACATTTCTGCAAAGAAGACATCCAGATGGCCAACAGACACATGAAAAAGTGCTCCATATCACTCGACATCAGGGAAATACAAATCAAAACCACAATGAGATATCACCTCACACCAGTCAGAATGGCTAAAATCAACAAGTCAGGAAATGACAGATGCTGGCGAGGATGTGGAGAAAGGGGAACCCTCCTACACTGTTGGTGGGAATGCAAGCTGGTGCAGCCACTCTGGAAAACAGCATGGAGGTTCCTCAGAATGTTGAAAATAGAGCTGCCCTATGACCCAGCAATTGCACTATTGGGTATTTACCCTAAAGATACAAATGTAGTGATCCAAAGGGGCACATGCACCCGAATGTTTATAGCAGCAATGTCCACAATAGCCAAACTATGGAAAGAACCTAGATGTCCATCAACAGATGAATGGATCAAGAAGATGTGGTATATATACACAATGGAATACTATGCAGCCATCAAAAGAAATGAAATCTTGCCATTTGCGACAACATGGATGGAACTAGAGCGAATCATGCTTAGCGAAATAAGTCAAGCAGAGAAAGACAACTATCATATGATCTCCCTGATATGAGGAAGTGGTGATGCAACATGGAGGCTTAAGTGGGTAGGAGAAGAATAAATGAAACAAGATGGGATTGGGAGGGAGACAAACCATAAGTGACTCTTAATCTCACAAAACAAACTGAGGGTTGCTGGGGGGAGGGGGTTTGGGAGAAGAGGGTGGGATTATGGACATTGGGGAGGGTATGTGCTTTGGTGAGTGCTGTGAAGTGTGTAAACCTGGTGATTCACAGACCTGTACCCCTGGGGATAAAAATATATGTTTATAAAAAATAAAAATTAAAAAAAAAAAAGAAAGTAGCATTTAGCCAAAAGGGTTGCTACAAGATGAACCTATATGGAATGCAAAGGAAATGTTTTTTCATGTTCTTCAAAAGTGAAAAATTAAATTTGGGTATTTATGTAATAATATTACATTCAAAATAAGTATTTCCCAGATGGAAGAAAAGATCCAGCAATATAAACAGGGCAGGAAAAAGATGCAGATTGGATTTTAACATTTGGCAAAAGAGTAGGATAGGGCACCCTTGCCAAGGAACTTATCTAGTTGGTAAAATGAGGAATGTTGAAAGAGTTCATTTTTGGGTCTAAAGTTCTTTGAATCTCAGCTGCCCTTACTGTTCCAACAGAACTAATAAAGCAGAAAATCTAAGCACGTCTCTGACAGTCATCCCTTGAGCTCTCACTCATCATTACTCTCATTCATCTTCTCAGAATTCAGTTAGAATATGCTTCCTTATATTATTCACATGGTATTTGTGCCCACCATGTCACGTAACAAATGCCCATCACCATCACTGCTATTGGAAATTGCCTGTCGCTTAAGTGGTGGACACAGCTTAGCTGTCTTCAGTAGATAAGAAACATCCCTTCCTTTCCCTTTCCTTCCTAAGTCCCTTCCCTATAGGACTAAATCTCCACCTTCACAAGCCCAGTGCAAGGTGAAAGGATGCCAAGCAATAGAATATGGCATTCAGGGGTCTATGCAAGTTGGCCAACACGCTGGTTGGAGAGCATGTGTAGTACAGTCATGGAGAGGCACTGGCCAGGCTGCCTGGTGTTCCACTGAAAGAATGCTGCTCTTCTTTTTTGTCCACTTCAAACTTTTTCACTGTTTTTCCTAAAATAGGAAAAGGCATGTTCAGTTATACAAACTTGGTGGAACCTGAGGAGTAGGGTAATCATGACTCAAGGACAATTCCAAAGAGCCTAAATTTTTTTAAAATAGTACATACATCTAAAACATTTGAAAACCAAAGAAATTAAAATTATTTTATTTTAGGCGAGGTACTTTCTTAATTAAGCCAGGAGGTATCTAGAAGTATGAACACATGGTTCTCATAAGACCTTACTCCAGAGGAATTGTTTTCGTTATTTTTCCCTTCTGTGCAGCAAAAAAAGCAAGTGCTAGAAGAGTGTCTGCTCCCTTACAGACTTAACCTAGGAAGACAGGAGCCAGAAGGTGGAAGCTCTGTTTATTGATATGAAGGGGAAGTGGTAATATGCCCTGCCCAGAACATTTGCTTAAGCCCCTAACCTTTTTTGTAGTATTTACTGTTGTCGTAAGTACAGTCTATGTTTCTAGGGTATCAGTTAGCCTGTGTGCATTAATAGATGAATGATGTCAGTATGAAAGCAGAGAGATTCTTTTCTGATGTTTTAAGTGTTAAAGCAATCAGAGGCTGGCTTTCTCACCATCGAATGGAAAGATGGAGCAATTTTTTCAAAGCCAAAAAAACCTTTTTTAGTGACTACTTTAGTTGCTGCTAGTACAAATGAAGGTGCTAAGACATTTCTCCCAATTTCAAAAAAATTGTCTTATTTGATGGATGAAGTCTAAAACCCGGATTGGATTTTTAATTTTGATGAACTGGGCTCTATTGAAAGTAAATATTTTTAAGGACCTGCATTTCAGGAGAAATCTCATGGATGCTAGGCAGTGAAGCTGCAGAGTCTCAGGACTGACAGACAGTAATGCTGGGAGCAAATGCCTGCACAGATTTCACACGGCATTAGCACTTTGGTTAGGATTGTTACTGACAGTACCCTGGTGACGAAGTACCATAGATTTTAAGTAGTTGTCAACAACCAGATTTTTTCCATAAACCCTGCTATATTTAATTCACAATTTTAAGAATGTGAGGCCTTATAGCAGAAAAGCATATAAAAAATAAAGGAATATTAGCTCCCCTACTAAAACATATAATCCATCAAGAGAAGGAGTTGATGTTTTATTTTTTGGGTTTGATTTTGGCTTTGGTTTTTTGTTTGTTTTGTACCTCTCTCTCCAGTTTGACATTTCATTGTATTGTATTCTATTGTTTTGTATTGTAATTGAAATGTACTTGACACACAGTGTTACATTAGTTTCAGGTATACAGCATGATTCAACAGTCCTGTAGCTATGTGCCCTCACCAAAAGTGTAGCTGCCATCTTTGACTACAAACACTATTACAATACCACTGACTATAGTCCCTGTGTTGTACCTTTTTTCCCCATGATTTATTCATTCCATAATAGAATTCCATACCTCCTACTCCCCCTTCACCCATTTTGCAGCTTTTAATATGGTTAAGACTATCATTTTACCTTGGTCTCCTCTTTTTTAGCTTAATTATATCATTTTCTTCTACTTACATTAATCTATATTGTTTCCATTCCAGTTTGTTCTCATTCTTAGGAAAGGTGGTATCCAGAACTGGGCTTAATATTCTAATCGTAGTGAAAAATGTAGTGGTTATTATTGGTTTCTGTAATCTGAATATTGTGTTTGATACTAAGCTATGACCTGCCATCACTCCTTGAGGCTTTAAAGATGTGCTGTTAAAATATATTTCCCATTATTAACAGATCTGTGCCTCGGTATCCTCATCTCTAGAATGGAGCTAATAATAATACCTACCTTATTTAGTGTTAGACTGTTGTTTCAAGTACTGAGTACAATGTCCTACACACAGTAATCTTTCAGGTATTAGCTTAATACTATTTAACCCAAAGCATAGATTTGTTCATTTATCCTTATTGAATTTCATTAGTTTATTTTTGACTCACTATCCAGCCTGCCAGAATTCTTTTGAATTCTATATTTTTTCCATGTACGATAATAGCTCTTTCCCAAACTCTGTAACATTGACAGATTTTTATAATACCGCTTATTAATTATATTTATTCAAAACATTAGAAAAATATTGAGCAGTGAACGAAACTAAAACAGCAATAATTTCCTTGCATGTGGACGATTTAAGTTTTTATTTGTTAAGTCATTTTGTTTGGGACATATTATTATTTAAAAGCAATTTCAGTGTTACATTGCATTATATACTTTAGCAAAGTATTTACTTGCATGTCTTTTAAAATAAGATTTGGTGATTACTTGAAATTTTTCTTCCAACCAGTATAAAATTCTATTCTTAAGGAAGCATTAATATAGTCCATAGCAGAAACCAAAACTGAGTTGATCATGCCAAAAAAAGGAAGGAAGCAATCGTTTAGAAAAGAAAAAATTTAGCACTAATCATCTTACAGAGTATTATTTTCCATGTCGGGGGAAATTTAATCAAAAGTCATCACACTAGTGCTCTGTTTTTCCTGCCTAGATGGACATTTATATCTGCAACTATTAATATTCCATAGATCCTTTTATTTTCCTTGACAAAATACATACATTTCTCTTCTGGAATTTATCCTGCTCTTTATCCTGCCATTATCTCAGGGTCCCCAGAGATCAGTCTTTGGCAGAGTAGCAGGACAGCATTCAGTAGCACAGACACCTCCTCGTATAACCACATAATTGGGTCACAGATTGGCTTGATGCACAAAGATTGAGATAAATCCCTAGAGGAAATGAAACTTCTTTCTCTGTGTCTTGAATGAAACTTCATAAAGTTTTCATATCACCATACCTCTGCCTGGCATTATATATCTTATGGCAACATGAGCAGACTTCTCTGAGAGCACTTTCCGGATTCAGAGCTTATTTGCCAAACCTAGAAATAAATTTTTGCTTTGGGAAATGGAATTGAAGTTAGTAGATCCGTATTTGGTTTCAAAAATAGTTTGGTGTTCTGCAGAAATATTTTACTACAAAACACCTTTCCTCTGTGATAACTTGAAGAACTTTAGGAGTTGAGTGGTAATGATTATACATATCATTTATTGGGCAATGACTGTTTGCTAAACACTGTGCAGAGTGTTTTATGTAAGTTATATCACTTGAATGTCATAAGAGTTCTAGAAAATAAAAATACTGTCATCATCATTTGCCAGTAAGGAGTCTGAGACACTGAAGGTCGTTAAATATCTGCTAGAAACAATTATTGGATGTGTTAATAAATTATGGTCGATGAACCACAAATATTAATTCCCTAAAAGTAGAGTCAGTTAATGAGAATAAACCATTACATACTAATATCACTCAGTGGCATAAGGAAATTGGGAGCAGCTCAGGTAATGTTAACATCAATTAGCGCTTATGAAAACAGTTGATGGTTTTAAGAGCCCTGCTATGTACTCTATATTACTTCATCTGATCTTTGTATCCTCACTGTAACTTGTAATGGGATTGAGCAGGTGTAGTCATGAAAGGTAGCTGAGCATTACGGGAAAGGCTGACCAAAATAACAGCTAAAAATGTCATGACGGCCTGGATTTGAGGAAAGCACTAGCCATATAGGACTCTTCCCTCTGAATAAATCTAATATAAAGTTACCTAAGAAAGCCAATTTTAAAAAATACATACTTTGGAAAATATCCACCTGCCCACCAAGACATTTTAATCAGATATGATTTGAGGTTAGTGGATGGAGTCTTAGTAGATTTCCTGGAAATAATTCAGTTTTAATAGCTGTGGGTGAGTTAAAGTCATATAAGTAGCAGAGAGTAATCTGGATGTGAGAAGGGGATCTTGGGGTTTGGTGGGAAGAAAGGGGCCCAGAAGCTGTGGTTTATCTAGTGCACTGGCAGAGTCACCTGTGACCTTGAGAAAGGAAATTACAGACACCTGCTGCACTTCAAACTATGCTACCCACATGCCACAGACAGCTGTTTGAAGAACTGGAGTGAAGGAATGAGAAGGTAATTGTAACTATTACCCAAGAATGAGGTGATTGGGCTTCATCCCTTCTTCCTTGAGACTTATTGTAAAACTCATTGTATACATGTAAGTTTCAGCTGATACCTAAGTATGACTGACTCCTCAATTGATGTTTCTGATCTTATTCTTTCCTTTCTCCGTTCTGCTAGAAAAATCTTTGTAAGAAGTACTTAGGCCGTTAACAGTTGTTGACCCAAAGAACCTAAAAATGAGTACAGCTCAAAATTCCTGTCTTCCCAGGACTTTCATTGGGCCTTTCCATGGTAATTTTCTGTCACTGGTGCTACTAGCTGCTTAGTTCTTACCAGCAAAACCTTGTAATATACTTACTCAGCTTAGCTCTCTCTCTCTCTTATGTCCCACATGTATTTCTTTCTCTTCCATTATATTTCTGCAGTTGAACCTCTCTTGTCCATGGTTCCATAGCCAGAATCAGGGCTCTCTGCTGTTTCATGGAGAACTCTGTATTTTTGCTCGAATCTGTTGTTTTATTTATCATAACCAATTTTACTTCCCATAACCATAATTTCTGTGATGCTCTTTTTTGAATCACAGCTTTATTTGGATTTAATGAACATAGCATAAAATTTACCCTGATAGGGGTGCCTGGGTGGTTCAGTTGGTTAAGCGCATCTGCCTTCAGCTCAGGTCATGATCCCAAGGTCCCAGGATTGAGCTCCTTATTGTAGTCAGGCTCCCTGATCAATAGGGAGTCTGCTTCTCCCTCTCTCTTTGTCCCTTCCCCTGCCCTTTCTCTCTCACTCATTCTCTCTCCAAATAAATTTTTTTAAAAATTTTACCCTGTTAAAGTCTATAATTCAGTGAGTTTTAGTATATTCACAGTTTTATAACCATCACCACTCTCTTTTAAAGTATATTTGTTACCCAAAAAAGAAATCCCATACTCATTAGAAATCGCCACCACCGTCACCACCTCTCTCTAGCCCCCGCAAATACTAATCTACTTTCTATCAGTATGGATTTGCTTACTCTGAACATTTTATATAAATGCAGTTAAATCATATGTGACCTTTTGTATCTGGCTTCTTTCACTTAGCATAATGATTTCAAAGTTCATCTGTGTTGTAGCATGCATTAGAATCTCATTCCTTTTTATGGCTGAATGATATTTTGGTACATGGATATACCTTACTTTATCCATTAATCTCTTGAACATTGGGTTGGTTCCATTTTTAGCTATGATGAGTAATACTACGTAAACATCTGAGTATAGGTCTTTGTGTGGACATGTTTTCGGTTCTCTTGGGCATAAATAGTACTGGAATTGCTGTGTCATATGGTAACTCTCTGTTTAACATTTTGAGGAACTGCCCAAATATTCTTCAAAGTGGCTAAACCATTTTATAATCCCACCAGCCATGTATGAGGGTTTAAATTTCTCCATATCCTCACTAACACTTATTATTGTCCTTTTTACTATAGCCATCCTAGTGGGTGGAAAGTAGTATCTTGTGACTTTGATTTGTGTTTCATTAGTGACTAAGGGCAGAGCATTTTTTAATTGCTCTATGTGTATCTTCTTTGGAAGATCTATTCAAATCCTTTTCCCATTTCCTAATTGGGCAAATGTTAAGTCTGTTTTACTATATTATTAATTAGATTTTTTTAATGCATGTTATATAAGTATATGTATATATTAGATTGAGAGATTATTATGCCAAATGTAAAAATGAATTGTTTTTAGAAATTGAGTTAAAGTTAGCAAATCTATAATTAATTTGGAAGACAGGACCACATTTATAACTGTGGGCATCCTACAGAAATATGTTATTACAAAGCCTCTATAATAACTCAAAGAACTTTAGGAGTTAAATAATAATAGTTATATCTAACACTTACTGAATGAGTACTTACTGTGTGCCAGGCTTATGATGTATAAATATATACATGCTGTATATACATCAATTGCATAACTATATAAATTATATATAAATATGTAAATATAATTATGTATGTCTAGTTGGGTTGTCTTTTTATTGACTTGTAAGAGTTTTTTATATACTCTGAATACAAGTCTTTTATCAGATATATAATTTGCAGAAAATCGCTCCCATTCTTAGGTTGTCTTTTCTCTTTCTTGATTATGCCCTTTGAAGCACAACATTTTTTAAAAATTTTTATAAAGTCCAGTTTATCTACTCTTTTGTCACTCAGTGTTTTGATGTCTTATCTAAGAAACCATTGTCTGATCCAAGGTCACAAAGATTCATTCCAGTTTTCTTATGAAAGTTTTATACATTTAGTTCTACCTTTAGTTCTAGAATCCATTTTGAGTTAATTTTTGTATATAGTGTGAATTAGGAGTGCAACTTTATTTTTTTGCTTGAGGCTATCTAGTTTTAGCAGCACCATTTATTGAAAAGACTGTTCCTCCCCCATTTAATTATCTTGGCACCCTGTCAAAAATCACTTCACTGTGAATGTAAGGATTTATTATCTGGGCTCTTAATTATATTGCATATAATTCCATATTGCTGTGTTTATATCTGTAAACTACTGTTTTAATTTCTGTACCTTTGTAGTTTTAAAATTAGGGTATGTCCTCCAACTTTATTCTTCTTCTAGTTTGTTTTGGCAATTCTAGGTTCTTTGTTTCCATGTGAATTTTATAATCCCCTTCTCAGTTTCTGTAAAATTTTTGATAGGGATTTTGTTGAATCTGTAGATCAAAATTGAAGAATATTTTCATTTTACTATTAAGTCTTTAATCTAGTAACATGGCTCTTTCAATTAATCTAGATATTCTTTAATTTCTTTCAAAGATATTTTATGATTTCCAGTATATAACTCTTAGACTTTCATTTGAAGTACTTCATTTTTTTATGAGATTGCAAATGAATTGGTTTTATATTTGGATTGTTCATTCCTCAGGTATAACAATATACTTGATTTTTGTTTATTGATGTTGTATTCCACAACCTTGTTGAATTTATTTATTCTAAAAGATGTTCTGAGTGGTTTTTTGTGCATACCTTCTGATTATCTATATATAAGATCATGTCATCTACTAATAGAGGTAGTTTCACTTCTTCCCTTCCACCCAAATGCCTTTTTATTCCTTGCCTAATTATCCTAGCTAGAATTTCCAGTTCAGTGTCTTGTTCCTAATATGGGGCGGGGGGGGGCTTTCAGTCTTTGACCATTAAGTATGCTTTTTTGTACATCGCCTGTATCAGGTTGAGAAAGTTCCTTTGTGTTCTTACTTGTTGAGTGTCTTATCAGGAAAGGAGGTTGGACTTCATTAAATTATTTTGCATTATCTATTGAGGTAACTATATGGGTTTTGTCCTTAATGCTATTAATGTGGTCTTTTAGGGGCACCTCGGTGGCTCAGTCTGTTCAGTACCCAACTCTTGATTTTGACACAGGTCATGTTCTTAGGGTTGTGAGATCAGTCTCACACTGAGCAGGAGCCTGCTTAAGATTCTCTCTCTCCCTTTACCCAACACGTATATATTGGTCTTTTACACTGATTTTCATGTTAAACCAAACTCTCATTCCTAGGATAAATTTCATTTGGTTATGGTGGGTAATTCCTTTTACATGTTGCAGATTCTGTTTACAGGTGTTTTATTAATGCTTTTACATCAATATTCTTAAGAAATCTTAGCCTTGTCTAGTTTTGGAATTACAGCAATACTCCATAGAATGATTTGGAAAGTGTTCATTTCTCTCTTACTTTTTGGAAGTGTTTGTGAAAGATTGATGTTATTTTTTCTGAACTGAACCTTTGGTACAGTTCACCAGTAATGCATACCGTGTGGGGGCTTTTCTTTGTGGGAAGTTTTTTGATTGCTAATTCAATCTCATTATACTCAGGTTTTCTTTTTCTTCTTTAATCAGTTTTGTGTCTTTCTAGGAATGTATTCATTTTATCTAGGCTACTTAATTTGTTAGCATACAGTTGATAACAGCACTCCTTTTTATTTTTCTAAGGCCAGTTCTGTTATCTCTTCTTTCATACTTGATTTTATTAATTTGAATGTTACCTCTCATCTCATGATCAGTCTAGATAAAGTTTTGTTAATTTTATTGATCTT
Organism: Mustela nivalis; assembly: GCF_964662115.1. Lineage (NCBI taxonomy): Eukaryota > Metazoa > Chordata > Mammalia > Carnivora > Mustelidae > Mustela > Mustela nivalis. The sequence continues at coordinate 65,416,527 of NC_139024.1, forward strand.
TCAAAAGAACCAATTTTTAGTTTTATTAATTTTCTTTATTCTTTTTCTGATTCAATTTTTGGGAGTTTATAGTTTTCCAGGAATGCATCCATTTCATCTAGGTTGCTTAGCTTATTGGCATATAACTGTTGATAATAACTTCTGATGATTGTTTCTACTTTTTCTATCTGCTATCTCATTTACTTCCATGCTAGTTTTTATCATTTTCTTCCTTCTGTTACTTTACATTTAGTCTTACTTTTTTAGTTTTAAAGTATAAAATTAAATTATTGAGTTAATATCTTTCTTTTCAATAAAAGCATTTACAGCTACAGAATTTCCTCGGAACACTGCTTTTTGTTGCATTCGTACAATTTGGCATATTGTGTTTACTTTTTTGTGTGTATCTTTTCCTAATTTCCCAGGTTGATTTCTTTTTGATCTGTTGGTTATTTAGGAGTGTGTTGTTTGATTTGCACACATTTATGAATTTCCCAAAGATTCAAAACTGATTTCTGTTTTTATTTCTTTGTGGTTAGAGAACATGCTTTCTATGATTTCAGGAGTTTTTTTAAAGGCTTATTTTATGGCATAGCTTACAGTCTATCCTAGAGAATGTTCTGTGTGCATGTAAGAAGGATATGTACTCTGCTTTTGTTGGGTGCAGTATTCTATAGATGTCTGCTAAATCTAGTTGGCTTATGGTATTGATCAGGTCTTACGTTTCCAGATTGATGTTGGGCCTAGTTCTTATCACTGTTGAAGGTGGGATATTGTAGTCTCCAAACATTGCTGTGGACCTGTTTCACATTTTAGTTCTACTAGTTTTGCCATATGTACTTAGAGGCATACATACTTAGAAGTTGTATTACGTGCACATGTATTTATACATACTTATGTCTTCCTAATTGACTGACTTTTTTTTATCATTTAGAATGTTGTTCTTTGTCTCTACTGATGATCTTTTTCTTAAATTCTATTTCGCCTGATACTATAATAGCCACTCCAGTCCTCTTTTGATTTCTGTTTGTGTGGTTTATTTTTTTCATCCTCTTTAATTTTTTTTGTCTTTAAATCTAAAATGTGTCTATTATAGACAACATATAGTTGGATCATTTTTTTTCCCATTCTGATAATCTGTGTTTTCTGTTTGGAGCATATAGTCTATCTACATTTAAAGTAATTACTGATGGGGTAGAATTAAGTCCACAGTGTCGTTTTGTTCTCTTTTTTTGGGAGGGAGAGGAACAGAGGGAGAGGGAGAGAGAGAATCTTAAGCCAGCTCCATGCCTAGCATAGAGTCTGATGCAGAGCTCCATTTCACATATCTCACAACCTTGAGATCAAGTCCTGAGCCAAAATCAAGAGTTGGATGCTTCACTGACTGAGTCACCCAGGCACACCAATTTTGTTTCCTTTTCCTTTTTTTTTTTTTTTAAGATTTTATTTATTTATTTGAGAGAGAAAGAGAACATGAGGTGGGGAGGGGCAGAGGGAAAGGGAGAAGCAGACAAGCAGACTCCCCACTGAGCAGCGAGCCCAGTCAGGCTTGATCCCGTACTCCAGGATTATGACCTGAGCCAAAGGCAGATGCTTAACCTTCTGAGCCACCCAGGCACCACCCAGTTTTGTTTTATGTCTGATATATCTTTTTCTTTTATTTTTTTATTTTTATTGCTCACTTTTTCTAGTTAAATTAATATTTTTCACTATAGTATTTTAATTCCCTTTTTTTAAAAAATATGACTTCTCTTAGTAGTTACCCCGAGAATTACAGTTAAAATTTTAACTTAAAACAATCTAGTTTGGATTAATATCAGCTTAATTTCAGTAGTATGTTAAAAGTTTACTGTAATGCAGCGATTTTTCCTTTTATCTCCTTTATACTATTATTGTTACTCAGATTACAGCATTATACATTGTAAGCTCATCAACACTTTTTTATAATTATTTCCTTATGAAGTTGTCTTTTAAATCAGATGGAGGAGTTACAAAAAAAAAAAAATACCCTTTTATATTTATCTATGTAGTTACCTTTTCCTCTGCTCTTATTTCTTCATGTAGACTTGAGTTACTGTCAAAATGCCCTTTTGTTTCAAACTGAAGGACTCCCATAGTTTTTCTTAAAGGGCAGATCTGCTAGTTATGATCTCTGTTATCATTTATCTGGGAATATGTTAATTTCTCCTTTTTTTTTTTTAAAGATTTTTAAAATTTTATTTATTTGAGATCACATGGAGGCAGAGAGGCAGTCAGAGAGGAGGAAGCAAGCTCCTTGCTGAGCAGAGAGCCCCAATGCGGTGCTCGATCCCAGGTCTCTGAGTTCATGACCTGAGCCAAAGGCAGAGACTTAACCTGCTGAGCCACCCAGGTGCCCCTCTCTTTCCTTTTTAAAAGATAGTTTTGCTACATGTTGAATGATATGTGAGTCTTTTAGCACAAAATGCTGAAAGTCTATTCCTACTAACTTTTGACCTCCCAAGATTTCTGATGAGAAGTCTGTTGTTAGTCTTATTGAGAATCCTACGTGATGTGTTTTCTCTTGCTACTTTCAAGGTTCTGGGTCTTTGTCTTTCAGTAGTTTGACTGCAATATTTCTAGATGTGGATCTTTTTAAGTTTATTCTTTTGGAGTATGTTTAGCTTCTTGGATGTGCACATTAATGTTTTTCATCAGATTTGGGGAGTTTGGGGCCGTTATTTACTCAAATATTTTTTTCTCCCCTTTCTCTCTTTTGTCTCCTTCTGGGATTCCCATGCATATGATAGTATAGTTGGTATCCCATACATCTCTGAGGCTCTGACATTCTTCTTTTTTATTTCTGTTCCTCAAACTAGGTAATCCCAATTTACTTATCTTAGAAGTTCACTGATTCTTTCCTCTACTGATTCAAATCTCTTGAACGCTTCTAGTTAATATTATAATTTGTATTCTATTAATACAAATTTTAAACTCTGAAATTTGTATTCTATTAGTAATTTCTGGTTTTAAACTCTGGAATTTGTATTCTATTAATAATTTCTGGTTTTATTGGTATTTTCTAATCACTGTGACATATATATGTAAACATACGTGTGTGTGTGTGTGTGTGTGTGTGTGTGTGTGTGTGTTTGTGTTTAACCAAGTAAATCTATGTCTGGGCTTCCTCAGAGACAATTTCTGTTGACTTATTTAATTCCGCTGTATGGTTATACTTTACTGCTCCCTTTTGTGTATCATAATTTTTTGTTGGTAACTAGACATATGAAATGGTATAATGTGGCACATCTGGAAATTAGATTTTCTACACCTGCTCCCCATGGCATGTCATTTTTGTTATTGTTACTGTTAATATTTATTTAGTTGGTGACTTTCCTGGAGTAATTCTATATTATAAAGTCTGTATTTTTTGTGTTGTTTGACCACTGAGGTGTCTGTTTGGTCAGTTAATGGTTGGATAGAAATTTCCTTAAATGCCTGGAACTAAGTTCTGTAGCCTTTTCCAAGGGGTTCTGTGTGTGTGTTGGGATTTGTTTTCATTGCTTCAATAGGCAGCTTATAACTCTGCCTCACTTACACTTCACTTTCTGCTTGCAAAAACTATCAAGGTTAACCAGAGATGAAAAATTAGAGCCTTCTCTGGGCATACACACAGTCCTGCACATGCCCATGGCCTTCTAGGTTTCCAGGAATGTTAGAGGTTTTCAGAGTATCCTATAGACATGTCATTTCCCAATTTTGTCTTTCAGGTTTTTTGTCCAGTTCCTTATTTGTCCTAACTCATATCATCACCTAAGTTGCCACTCTTTGTTTTTGACAAATGCCCTCAGGATACAGCTGTACATACTGCTGGCTCTGAGTCACACCATGTAAAGACAAGCCCAGAGAATGGAACTTGACAGACTTTTCAGGAGCTGCCATGTAGGTCATATAGTGGTACTTCTCTGAATATAGGACTTTGGAGACTTTGAGCCTATTATGTGCTATCTGGTCACTGCTAGCCTGCTAGGTTTTGGTTACCATAGTTGTGAGTCTGTTTTCAAGGCTGCCATAGAGCTGGCAAGAGGTTAATGGGAATGGGACAGGTTAAAACTCCACAAATCTTGCAGTGTTTGCCAAGATTCATCTGGGGTTTTTGTGATTACATGATCCTTGGATTGTTGTAGTGCTTTGGCTAATATTCAGACTTCTTAAAAAGTTAGGTTTGACCATTTTTTGTCAGTATTCTTGCCTTTTGGAAGAGCCAGATTTTCTCCCCCTTTCCAAAAGTGCTTCTCTACTCATTTGTTCATAAGCTCAAGTTTTCCATTTGCATCTTTAAAATTCTATTTGCCAATTCTTGTTTTTCCATTTGAAATACTGTTTGGTAAGTTTTATAGTGTCTTACTTATATGTATACATCTCCATACATTACACAATTAAAATTATATAGTAATGTAGGGATGTTTCCCATTAATCTTTTTCATATCTTTCTGTTATTCTTATCTTCTTCCCCACTAAACCAAATGTTCACATGTGTGTACATGAGCTTTCCCTACAATATTTGGATTGACATTAGAATTGGAAATAGATGAGCATCAGTGCTTAAGATGAGCAGTGAATTATTGATGTCTAGCTATTAGCAACCTGAAAAGCTTCTCTCTTTACATTTATAAACTGATTACTCAAGTTTCTTTTGCAAAGTCTTTCCTAACTAACTCTGCCTATAGTCATTTTAGTAATTCCCTCCACCCTTAAATATAAACTGCAGTAATCAGATGGGCACACATGTTAAGATACATATATAAGCTGTCACGTTAGCCCAATTTCAGTTTGCCACCTAATTTCCCAGTTCATTGACCTCAACAAATTGTGACTAAGAAGCTAATATAAAGAAAATGTTTTGATGATCTTCTTCAAGTACCTTCTTTTATAGAAATACCAAGTTTTTAACACCTTCCTTTCAGCATAACCCTAAGGAAAGTCACAGTGAACCAAGCAGCCTCATATTTACTTGGTTCCATGAAGGCCTCTAACTTCAAAATTAAATATGTAAATTTACAGATTAGAAGCATAGGTTTAGGAGATTATGAGACTGACACACTGCCCACTGCGCTAAGAGGGCCATCATAGGCTAGGAGAAAATAGATCTACTACTATCTAGAATCTTCCAGTCTGTGATTTAGGCAAATAAAAATTATTTTAGTTTGTAATTAAAGAAATTAAAAGCATAATAAATACTAAATACGGTGGTGGTTATGAATGTGTGTGTATGTTTACAAATACACACACACACATGCATAGAATATGCATTTTGTGCACCTAGGTGGCTCGGTCAGTTGGGTGTCCAACTCTTGGTTTCAACTCCTGTCATGATCAGGGTTGTGAGATCAAGTCCCACTTCAGGCTCCACATTCAGTGGGGAGTCTGCTTGAGATTCTGTCTCCCTCTGCCCCTCCCCCTACTCATGCGCTTGCTTGCTCTCTCTAAAATTTTTTTTAAAAAGGATTATGCATATATACCCTATGTGCTTTTCACATCCCTGGCATGTAGTAAATATTAAATAAATGGTAGATACACATATTTCTGGATATAGCTAGATGAATACATACATACCTATAGCATAGCAGATTATTAAATAACAGTAAATGTATATCGATGCTGAGAAATGACCCAAACTGAGATTTATATACTTGCTTTAGAACTAATACATTTAAAACCTTGGTTGAGTAAGACTAAGACATATAAATGTAGCGTTGTTTTTATGTAAAATATATCATAAACAAAGCAGATTCTTATAAATATATTAATTTCTGCTAAACTTTAAAAATAAAGATTTATAGTATATAATGCTTGGAACAGTATGTTTTTCTTAATTTTATTCTAAGCATTTTCAGGTCAAGAACCATAGGCTGCATTTCTTTGTCTTTCCCATACTGTGTACACTGCCGTATATATAGCATACACTTGAGATATTTATTATATGAACGAGATATCAATTAATTCATATTGTTAGAAATTGCTTATAATTTGAATGAGTTCTGTTAATAAATTTAACAAATGTATTTAGGGGTGCTCTTAAGTAGTTCTCAAAAGTTTCTGTAATATCAAGGACTGCAACTCTTTAAAGTTAGGGTTGGTGACCAGAAAATCTTGAAGATGACATTAAGCATCAAAAAGAGATTTAAATTTCGTTCTCAAAAGACTTGTCTCCAGACCTTACATTACTTTTAAGTAATATGTCTATTATCCCTATAGTGGGTGTTTAAGCACAGAGATGTATACCTGTAGTTCACTCTAAAAAAAAAAAACAGTGGAAATTGCAGCTCACTTAGACATTTTTGAGTTCCTGTACATGCCTATTCAAGTTTAGAAAAGACTTTTCCTAAGTAGTTTTGCAATACAGGTCTATTTGAAGACCGTTTCCTAACTTATTTATCTATATTTATTTTTAAGTTTTTAACATTTATCTGTTTGTCTCTATAGTCTTCACAAGTTTATACATTTTTCATTTTAATATTTATAAATTTTCATGTTTCAGTATTTTAAAAATTCTTTTACTACCTCTCACAGCTCTATGACTTATGAAAAGACCTGGCCAGGAAAGCAGCATCTACACATAGATAAAACCAAGTAATAAATGCGGTACAGTAAAGGAAGAACATTCACTTATCATAAGGGATATATCTCTATCTATAATCTCTATAAAACACTCTCTTTAAACCATGGAGTATAAAATTTATAACTACTAAAACTGTGTCTATAAATTGTTCATAAATATGTTCTTTGCAAATACTTGAATTTATTTTTGTTTAGATGTGTTATCTGCATCTAGCTCTTTCTTACTAATACTTTTTTATTTACTCATAGCTCATGGTTTATTAAGAGAATTTAAAGAAATTCATCATCCTTTTCTGAAGGAATTATAAATTATTATTTTAGAATTTAATGTGAGCATATACCCTGGTACTATGTATCAGCAACTTGAAAGTAGATAAACAGAAGAGTAACTTTTACAAATACTAAGAATATCCCTTTTCGGAAAAGAGCTACCAGACCAAAAACAATGAAACATGCAATAAAACATAAGCTCTCTTGGAGCATGGATCTTTTTTGGTATGGTTCCCTGCTGTCTTCCTAGCCTGTAAGAGTAGCTCACTCATAGTAGGGATGTCATAATTATTGCCAGATGAACAGATTTGATTTTTCAATTGTGCTTATTTTTCTATTTTAAAAGTTTTACTAATCCTCAAGAGATTGTAGGGAAACCTAAGAAATATTTGCCCTGACTCGTAGTTGCAGTTTGAGCATGTGCTTTTTGATAAGATGACAAAATAGATGTTAAATTACTCAAATCTGGAGCTAGTCAACATTTCAGCAAGACAAGAGGAAAGCTAAGTGACATAAGTAAAAATAATAGGAAAGGAGGAACAGGTTCACTTTTTTTTTTTTTTTTTTTTTAAGTTTTGCCAATAACACTTTGTTAAAAGATTTGGCTTTATATTTCTTACCCATTCAGTTGCATACTTGATATGTGCAAAAAACAAGTATGCATGTTTTATAAAGTAGATCATTGAAATAAAGTATTAACTAAATAAACTTTAGGTATGTTAGAATCATCTGGAAGGCTTGTTAAAACACAGATTCCTGGGCCCATCCCCAGAATGTATGATTTTAATTGCTCTGGAATGGGGCCCAAGAATTTGCATTTCTTTTTTTTTTTTCCTCCCCCTAAAAATTAGCATTTCTAACAAACTTCAGGTAATGTTGCTGTTGCTGGTTTGGAGACCACACTTTTGGGACCCTAATCTAAACCAGTGATTCATAATTCTTCCTTTCCTATCCCTCCCAAGAAGGAAAATTAAAGTACAGTGTCATTTTTTTCTTTACTAACAAAACAAAAATCTGTAGTCTAGTCCAAAAAAATTTGCATCATTCTCTTGATTTTTTAAAACACATCTCAACAAAAAGATACATTTTGGAGCCTTTTCAAATGAAGCACTAAAGATTCACTATAACAAAATATATAAATTAGATTTCCAGTAAGAAACATTTTAAGTGAATACTAATCATTGTATAAAATGAGTAGCTTTATTTCTGAAGTCCAAAGGTCAAGCCATTCATACTTGTCAAAGAAGTAGTATTTCCGAATGTTAATTCAGAAGAAATGTTTTACTGTCATTGTTCTTTATTTATTACCAGGAGGCTTATCCTCTGTAGTTTTGCAGCAAACAAGCTTTTCCAATTCATGGATGATCACAAATTATACAGTTACACTATTACCCAACAAATTAATATTTTGAATTTACTTTAAAATCTATGAATGCTCTTCTTTTAGTATAGTTATTGGAGTGCCTGGTATAAGAGACTTTTAAAGCTGGAGGGTATACCATATACATACATAGCATCAGGCCCACACCCCTTCATCTACAGACATCCAGTGTGTGTTTTTGTGGTATGCTTCAGCCTTGGATGCCCCAAACAGGACTGGAAACTCAAAGTTTTGATTCCTACTTTAGTATTCTTTCCATTACCCTAGTTACTTTACCAGAAGGTATTTGGATCAAATATTTTCAAATATTTGTCTGATGAAGTGTATATAAAGTTCACATTATATAGCAGGATAGAAACAGATAGTTTGGTACAGAAACAATAAACTTTGTGCAATTATTTACTTTTTTATCTCTGTTTTCTTAATTTATTATTATTATCCAGATAAGATCAGTTCAAAATAACAGGACCTTAGTGTCTTTTTTTTTTTCTTGGTGTCTTTTTTATAAATATCTTTTGGGTATCTTACACAGTACTTACGGAAATAATCATAAGAGATCATGTATATTTTAGCACATGATGCTTAATAGGGCTGTATATTTCTTTACTCCTTGCATGAAGTAAAATATAGGTCCAGTGTCACTCTTAGAAAAGTATTTAGTCTTTGGATATTCAGTAATGCCCTTCTGTGCAATTCAGAATTTGTTGTCAAATTTGGTTTCCTGCTAACATTTTTTAATCTGTTCCTTGTTTCTATTTTCATAATAATGATCAAATATTCTGTAATTGATGTTATTGAGGAATGAGGCTTTCTTAAAGCTTATTTTACTTGTTAAGTAATTACTGGGGGCAGTGGGCAGGCAGAGCCAGGGCAGGAAAGAGGGCCTAACGTGGAGGCTGGCTGGCTGCAGCTTGGCTGGTGAGCTGGCACACCAATGCTCAAGTGCACGGTGCTCAGTGAGACAGGGTGCTGGGCAAGTTTACTCCTGAGCTCTGTGCCACTGACACCTTCCTGAGCCAGTGGGGCCTACCATCTGCAGAGCAGGCAGCACCTTATGAGACTCTGACACAACAAGTGTGATCAGACAGGAGGACTATGGTTGTCTGAGGCCTTTAGCTTATCCAGTTTCTGTTTTCCTTTGCTGCTCTGTAGCCTCACTTCAAAATGTGAAGGAGGAGGGACACCTGGGTGGCTCAGGGGGTTGAGCTTCTGCCTTCTGCTCAGGTCATGATCTCAGGGTCCTGGGATCAAGCCCTGCATTGGGCTCTCTGCTCAGCAGGGAGCCTGCTTCCCCCTGCCTCTCTGCTTACTTGTGATCCCTCTGTCAAATAAATAAATAAAATCTTAAAAAAAAAAAAAATGTGAAGGAGAAATAGGTACCAGAACTTAGGGAATACACACTAAATGTGCCTCATTTAACAGGAACTCAGACTGATCTGTAAAGTGATCCCAAAGCTTTAGCAAGACTGAATAATATAAAAGAAAAACCTGTGTTTGTAGAACAAGGACAGAAACTAGCAAAGAAGACAGGCGCTGACAGATGGAAAGTTCAGCTTTAACCCAGAAAGGGTTGAAAACACTGTGATGAGGCTGTCATAGCCATTTTAAGTCCAAAGAAATACACAGTTAAAAAAAGAAAAAACAAAACAAACGAACAACAAAAAAATCAAGATGTATAAACTGTTGTTTGAGTTGAAGTGCTACAGCTGTACCTAAGACCTCTTCTATGAAGAAGTTTACAACTGAAAAGAAGTGGAGGGTAGGGGGAGGGGTCGGCAGGATCCCTGTCCTCAGAGATTTACAGATTCATTAAGAATGTTTCCTAAATGTCCAAGCAGTAAGAAACAGCATCTGAGACACAAACTATTATAAATATTTTGTTTCAGGTAGCAGTTACGTCTCTCAGGCTGTTTCAAAGTTTTAAAAAGCTGCAGTCCCATCACATTGTAACTACATAAAAAAACAATGCTGTAAGTGGAGCTGCCTGGCTTAAACCATACCCATTTCTGCACAATCCTTACGGAATCTGCGAAAAGAAATATCTGCTCTCTTTGCTCCAATAATTCTAAGAACATTCAAGAGCATGTGAGTCGCTTTCTGTTTACCCAGAGTGGTAAAAATCACAAGACCAGCCACACAGCCAGAGGTCACTCTAAGGATAGAGGAGAGGGCCATTCATGAGGAGAAAATACATAAAATAAAATTTAAAAAAAAAAGAAAAGGTCATATTATCACTTGTGCACAAGTTAGGCTTATGTAACTTAAATATTTCTCTATAAAAGATTAATGTGCTTTCTTAAGGAATGCGAAAAATATAATAGGTTGTAAGTGCCTTTATCATGAGCACTAAAACTACATATTTTAGTTACTGTGCTTTTAACTGTACCAAGGCATCTGGCAAAAATAAATAAATAAATAAATAACAATTACTGAGATGTTACTTTTTTGTTTCACCTTACATTAATTGGTCATAATCCTGCCAGTAACCATAAAAGTACCCTTAATAAGTCTTTGGCTGAGTACTGATGTGCCCATGTTTGGGATAAATCTCCATAAGGAAAGAACCATCAGGAATTAGTAGGCTACACAGAGAATGGGAACAATTCATATTCCCGACAGCCAGGTTGAAAAAAACCTTATAATATGTGGGCATCAAGTAGAATTATCAGGAGGGTCACATCCTGGTAGTGGGGGTTACTGAGCCCTAGACTAAAATCCTCCCTAATCCACTCTAACCAACTTAAAATCAAACCTGGAAAGGGGAAAACTGATAAGGGGAAAACTGTACTCTAAGATAACAAACTAAAGCAGCAAGGGAATTCCAGTTCCTATCTCAAAGCCCTTTCAGGTTCTTTTTCCCTACCCAGTTTCCCGCATGCATGTCAAAAGTACCAAGTATGCAGAAGTAGAAGGGTATAAATTACCCTCCCTGCTTGTGCTGGGGCGGGGGGGTGTCAGACCTTTGGAGAACACTCTCCTCTGAGCCCACCAGTGTTAAAAAAAAAACCTCCAGTTGTCCAAAGTCTCTGAGTGCCCCTTGGTTCTTCCATCAGGATCCAGTCCAGGTTCCCTAACAAAACTAACAAGTAACTACATGCCAGAAAAAGGTCCAACACTTTGTACAAGTACAAAGGTCTTATACTCTTTAAGGGAGTACAAGAAAATCCAACATTCCCCAAAGTAAAATTCACATATATTAGTTTTCTAGGGCTATTATAACAAATTAGCATAAATATGGTATGGCTTAAAACAAGAGAAGTTCATTCTTTCAAGAGTATTTAGAGGTGGGAAGTCAGAAATCAAGTTAAGGAAGGAAGAAAGCAGAGGGAAGGTGATGGGATCCAGATGCACATTGGCTGCAGCCTAGCACAAAGAAGTTCCCCAGTGACCAGAGAGTCAGCTGGGGCAATCAGAGAGGAGAAAGTACTCAGGTGTCTGAGTTTATTCAACATAACTTAGCCTGTTGAATGACTTGGAACCATTATGAATATTGATTCTTTGATTATTTTAGAGACAAAGTTGCAAGAAATCTCTGCTGCTGAAAAATACTGGTTAATGTTCCTTCAGTACACTGGTTTCAAGAACCATTGACACTTCTTCAGAGACAACAATAATCATGAAAAATCTCTCAGAAGATAATATAAAGAGGAATTCACCTAAATCTCTTAAAACAACCTGACAGACTCTGCTTTATTAAACCAAGAAATTGTCTTTGGCAAGCACTGCTTGGAAGACTGAAAAATGAACATCAAGAAATTAATTAACTAATTAAAAAAACAAAACAAAAAACCCACAATGGCACCTCCCTCATGCCTGCACCCAAGCAGTTTGGCTGGCTATGAGAAAAAGGAACTCTGACTCTATCTGAATCATGGACAAAATTTGACCATTTCCCAGACCTGTCATTACCAGGATGGGCACGTAAATGAATGCTTTTAAACTTATTTTGCAGAAAGATGTCATAACTCCTCTGTCAGCTCAAAGATCTTGCCAAAGATACTCTGTCATGTAAGTTCCAGAACACTGTGTGGTATGTTGTAAAAGATACTCATCACAAGAATGGTCAAGACTAATGACAAGAGCTACCAGAAGACAGAGAAAATATAGATGCAGGATTAATTTAAAACACACCTCTTGATGGGATTGTGTCTCCCAACATTTTTTGGTTTTTGTTTTAAAATTGATTGATTGATTGATTGATTGATTTGAGAGAGAGAGAGCATGACTGGGAGGAGGAGAGAGAGAGAGCGAATCCCAAGCAGACTGAGCTTAGAGCACCATGCGGGGCACTCTCTAAGGAACCTGAGATCACAACCTGAGCCAAAACCAAGAGTCAGACATTAAACCAGCTATGCCACCGAGGCACCCCTCCCAACTTTTTTATGGAGCTTTACTTTACTCTGAAACAGTGAGATTATAACAAAGTGTAATTGGAGATGGGGAAGACAATTTATACAGAATCCACTGCAAATCAAAACAAGCAGAGAAGTTTACTGTGTATACTAAGATGCTCAGAAGAGAGTAAGTAGTCCTCAAATGAGAAGATGGCATATTGGATGAAAACACACACTGGAATGTAAAGCAGATTATCATAAGCCACATGGCTGTACCTTCAGTATGAGGAAGGGAATGGTTATAATTCCACTGCCATAATGTAGACTTGGCATGTGAAGCACACTGATTCCTCACTGTATAGCAGTTTTGCACTTTCATGTCAGTAATGGTATGAGGATGAGATTCTCCAAATACTTCCTTTGCTTTGAGAGATGTAGCCTCCCCAGCTATCTCCCTCCTGAGGATATTGGTGACAAGGCCATTCATTGTTTCTGCATCAGGAAATAATACTATTATGGTGTTGGATGCAGTACTGTAAGCTGGTAAGGACCCAAAATAGCTGGAAGTGAAGTATTGGCCATTTGCGGTGCCATGACAGGCCGTAGTGAGTGATTGCCCAACACCATCCAGCTGTAGAACTGTATTAGTCTGCCAGGACTGCTGTAACAAAGTACCATCAACTGAGGGCTTCAACAAAAATGTATTTGCTCACAGTTCTAGAAACTAGAAGTCCAAAATCAAGTAGCCAGCTGGGTCAGTTTCTTCTGATACCTCTCCTTGGCTTACATACAGCTGCTTTCTCAAAATGTCCTCCTGTGTCCTCATGCACATGTGCTCCTGCTATTTCTTCCTCTTTTTTGTAAGGACACCAGTCCTGTTGGATTAGGGCCCCACGCATATGAGCTCATTTGGCCTTAAGTATCTATTTAAAGGCCCTCTCTCCAAATACAGCACCTGATGAGGGCGTCAACCTATGAATTCAGGGAGGGGGGGTGAGCGGATGAGGAAGGGGAAAGGGAGGCATACAATTCAGTCCACAACAGGGATGTAGAGGGTGGAACGTATTTACCAGGACTGGAAAGCCATGTAGAACTGGTGTGCTAGATTTGATTATATGAGGAGGGCAGTCCATGGATAATTTAATTGGAAAATGGAAATGTAGAATCTTTACATCTTTTGGACCCCTGTACCTCTGAAGTAACTTATCATCCGGCCCTGGTAGACAATTCAGGAAAGGTTTTCTGACTCCAGTTTGATGAATTCCACATTATCAAAATCCGCGGAAGGACACAAGCCTGATGTGGAACTCCCTGAATGATTCTCTTGCCTAAGCTGAATCTCTTGTACTCTTCTTCCCAGCAGCTACCTCAGCACTTATTCAGAGAAATAAGTGCACACAGCCTTTCTACTTCTGTAAGATTCATCAGAGTTGTGCTATTTCCATGTACAGAGCTAGGATGAGGAACAGCAGCAGCGGATGCTTACAGTTTTCTGGGACTGGGTCTCAGGTGTCTTGAAAGGAGCACAGTAGACCTGCTGGTGGCCCAGGATTGCTGGTCCTCTCTGCAATCAGTCACTTAAATAGTGCCACCAAAAAATGTCTGATCTTTCACGAGGGATTAGGATCTCTGCCCCTCCCTTCCCCTCTGCTGCTTCTTCTTCAATGTTTGATTCTAGACTGGGATGTCCTATACATGTATTTAGTTTGAAGGAAAAAAAAAAAGTGTAACTCATAGTTAACTTTAGTAAGTTACTAAATTTCTCTGTGCATAACATTTCTCATTTATGAAATTGAAATAAGAATTCATACCCTGACAGGATTGCCCTACAGATTGTATAAGAACTGTATAAGCCACTAGCATCATACCTAGAATGTGGCAGGCACTCAGAACATTTTCATTAGCTTTCTTCTGTGATAGTACCAGGTAGAAGAATAAAGGAGAAATGGTTTGGAGACCAAAGAAGGAAGCGAAGAGTTAAAAGTTCCACTGTTACATAAGTGATTTGACGTCAATACACTCAAAGTCATAAGAGAGTTGTAAACTTGAAACAATATCCTGAGTAATGCATTGTGAATTACAGACTGTGCTAAACAGTACAGTTGGAATGGCATTTGTACCATTTGACTTAAATTATTATTACTGCTCTTTTACCAGGTAGTGACAGCAGGTATTTCCAGATTTATCCACTAAAATCTCCTGGTTAATGTGTTAATAAATACTGTAAATTAATTTTAAAAGCACCATCCAGAGTTTTGTGAACTCTTATGGCATCTCCTACATAAAACCATTATCTCTTCCCATTGCTGGTAGTATGAGTATGAGCTCCTGTAGCGTGCATGATCTGGCCCCTACTTAACCCCGGCAGCCTCACCTCCCCCACCTGGCTAGTGAGGCTCTTAAACCTCTAATTCAGGCTCCCACCGTATTTGTCTATTGTAGGTTTCTCTTCCCTGGACTCTCACACATGTGGTACAGTCTGCCCAAGACACACTTTCCATCTCTTCACCTAGCCAATTCCTGATTATCCTTTGTTTCCTGCAGAGCCTAAATGAGTTAACCCTTCTAGAAAGAATCCTATTTATTGTATATGTAGGCCTTAGCCTTGTACTAGGCACATTAGGATTTCAGTAAATACTTGTTAAGTAAGTGAATGAGTACTCAACCTAAATACAAAGGATTATAATGATAATTTTCCATTACATATATAGTTGTATAACCTGTTAATTTTTTTTTATTTTTTTATTTTTTTTTTAATTAAGTAGGCTCCATGCTCAGTGTGGGGCTTGAACTCATGACCCTGAGATCAGGATCTGAGTCAAGATCAAGAGTAGGACGCCTAACACACTGAATCACCCAGGCACCGCCTATTAATTTTCAAATCCCATTTAAGTAGGAAAAGAAGTAGTTTACTCTTTAGCACACATACTATGTCCTACATTATACAATGCATGACATATAAAACAGATTAAGGTCTGCGTCTTCCTTGTAACTGCTATAAGGGATTTGTTAAGTTTCCGTGTACTCATTCATTTTGATTTTACTTTTTGGAAAAGAAAAAAATCAAATATAGTGTCTACTGTACAACACAGAGAATTCTTATAGAAAGGCTTTACCACTTTAATTTGTATCTAGTGAAAATAACCTTATTAAGAGTGTTTTAAAGGTAGTCAAAAGATTTAGATTATGGATAGAAAATACCAAAGAGCATGTGTTTTGGAGGAAATATATCTTAAAAAGAAACTTAAACCCAGTGATCACAATGAAGTTATGTAATCAAGTTGTTTCATTGCTCTTTCCTTTTTATAAAATTGTTGACATTCTGAAGAATTTTTTTTTCGGATACATCTGCTTAGAGATGGGAGAATGGGATCTGAAGGTAGTATAAAAATTCTAAGAAAGTAAATGGTGTGTGAGCCTTTTTTTTATTTGCTTCACAAGTAATTCACTTGTAAAAAAAAAAAATTAACATCTGCTATTTTGAAGCTAATCTTAGTGTATTGAATGCACTTAACCATTTCTCAATCCCACAGTCTTTTATCTTGCTTCTCCTGCTGTGTTCCCACCACCCCTGATCCCATTAGCAAACCTTGAGACAGCCTCAGGCTTACCAAAGTACTGCTTTGGTTTCAGCTGCTCTTCTGCAAGAGGAAGTGAATGTTGGGGGTTTTCTCTGTGGTACAGTTGTGATAAAGCTGTGGTGGTCTTATCTCTCTCGTAGGTAGTGGCTCTTTATGACTACACAGCGAATCGATCAGATGAACTAACCATCCATCGCGGAGACATTATCCGAGTGTTTTTCAAAGATAATGAAGACTGGTGGTATGGCAGCATAGGAAAGGGACAGGAAGGTTATTTTCCAGCTAATCATGTGGCTAGTGAAAGTAAGTTTTATGCTCCCTTCCTGGTTTACGAATATGGTGTAACTGATAGTCCAAGATTTTATCATTTGCTACTCTTTAATTTACTTGCTTTGTAACTTTTGCTTATGTTTACCAATGAGTATCACTTTTTATTCTCGTGATGCAAAAATAAATAAATAAAAAGAGGGGGCAGTAATGCTTGAGAAAGCTACTCCATTCTGAGATTTGAATATCTGCTTCACAGACTCATTCTGGGGGCCCTGCCTGTCTGGCTACCGAGACATTGTTCTTCAGCCCTTTCCGCCCTCCCCCTGCTCTGCACACAGTTGTGTCAGCTCTCCTCTGGCCACAGCGGCTCCTCAGTTAACAGGCACCTTCAGAACCTCTAGTTCCCCAAGTCCAATTCTTTGACTTTGCATACCTTAGTCCCAGCTGGAACCTGCTGAAACAAACCTGCAGTAGTTTGTTTCATTCTTGGGTAAATAAAGTTCCCATTTGTGAGAAGAAAGAAGCTGGAGGAGAAATTCTACACGGGAGTTGTGAGAGCTGTCCATTTACTCTCAGGCCTTGAGAGGTGCAAATAGAACTGATAACAGAGAAGCTGGAAATGAAATAGCTTACAGACTGAGGAAAGAGGAGAAGTATAGCAGGGCTTCTTCAGAGGAATGCTTCCTATCGGCAGTTCCCTCGGTAGTATGGTAGGAAAGCCCAGTACTCAAGGGTCAGGAAAACTTGACACTAATACCGATACTCCTCAGTTTCCTCCTGTAGAATGAGGAAGTTGAGCCCTGTCACCTTTAAGCTTCCTTCCAGAAACACTGAAATTGTATAGTTCTGGTTTAAAAGGTAGTCTAGACAGCCTTGAAAATACTCCCTTTTGAATCATTATCATTAAGTCTTTTGTTTCCGCAAAGAAGAAATTATTATAAATAACAGTTGACTTTCAGGTTTGTCTGTAAAGCCCCATCTAACCCAAACTGGCTGAACAAAAGTAGTATTGATTCCTACCTAAGTTCTAGATTTTGAAAGCAAAGGAGATGAAGGAAAACAGGAAGAATAATTTCATCCATGGGGACTGGGTGCTGGGCTAGGCACAGATGAAATTCGTTCTCTTTCTGCACCCACCACCCTGTCAACACCCTGGTACTTCCCAGGGCCCCCCTGCCCCACTCTCCAGGGCTCGCTGTCCCTGCAGCTCTTTCCCTTAGCTTATCTGCTGCTTTCAGCAAACTCCTTCCCTCAAAAGTGCTAAGTGTCTCAAAAATTACCCACTTCTCTCCCTCATAACAAAAATCTTCATTTCCTCCATGCCACTGTTGTAATTCTTCTTTGAGTACTAAATTATTGATAGCTCCTAAGCTACTTTTAATGTTCTAAAGAGGATATGTAATGGAGAAAAATTAAGGCATTGTGGAAGGAAGAAATTTTAGGACAAGTTAATTCCCAGTCATTTTTCACAAGCTCAGTACTTGCCACTTCCAGGTTGCCTCACATATCCCAGTTTCTTCCCTCCCCTTCACAGTGATGGCTTTCTCACTGCATCAGCAGCTTTAGTGCAGCAGGAGTAGCTTCCATTTCCAAATCAGGAGAGCTGCCTGTGCAATCATAGTGGCTCCAGAATATGTCTGTAATTTTAACTGGATATTAGAGTTGTTGTTTCTTCTAGACACGAGTGGAAACATTTAAACTCTTTTTTTCCCTAGACAGGATAAAGGTGATGTGTGTATGTCTAGAGAGGATGGTATCAAGATTTTTAACTTTAGAATCTAGTTAATTTGCAGAAATAACCTCTTAAGCTTATGAATCTTGAGAAGCTGTAGATACTTTATCCACAGTGGGTTAAAAATCCACTAAAGTTAGCTTTTTTCCATAATAACCAAAGTGCAACTTCTATAGCATACCGCAGTGCTGCTTGGTGGCTGCATGCAGAAATTAATTCCATGTTTCAAGTAGTGATCATCCTCCCAACTGCCAGAATTCCATATTGTATCCCAGAAGAATTAATACTTTCTTTTGGCATCAGTCACTGCTTCTTGAAAAAGGCTTTTAAAGGCCAGAACAAACAAAGAATTCTCAGAAAACCTGAGAATATAATGTTTGAAATTCTCACTTCATCGGGGGTTATCTTCTTTTCTCTTTTATCCTATTTTATAATCTGAATTTAACAAAAACTCACCTGCTCAGTTTTAACATTGGAGGGGGGGAAAGACCATCAGCAGTGTATTCCACTCTAAGAAATAGTAGGAGAAATTGTCCTTTATCTTTATCTGAAGCCAAATATGCCAGGCAAATGCTCTAAAGGAGTGTATAGATGTGAACAGAATCTCTACCAGCTGTTCAGTTAAAAGCCATGTTCTCTAAGAGACCAACACAATGGAAGTTCCCCCCCATCATTATAAAGAACTTACTCCTTTTGTATCTTAAGGCACCAGAAAGAAAAACATGAACAGATTCACTAAATGACATCTAATACCCTTTCCAATAAGAGATGAAGGAAGCCATTAATAAAATCAACCCATACACAAAGCCAATTAATATATCTTATAGTTGTAGAATTTCAGTCTGGTGTATTTTACCAATTTCTCTCAATTGAGAGTCGCCCAGGGTTGTCATTTCACTGAAACACATTTTCTTTTTAGTCCTTGAAAATTCCCATATAACTTTTTAGAGTCCACACTGTAGATTAAAAGATTATATAAATTATATGTATATTTTATTATTATATAATCTCAATTATGTATTTATATATTCTCAAATTATGTATCTCAATTATATAATCTCAAATTCAACCCTGTGAACAAATTCAAGGTTATGTGTAGCCCTAGCCCTGTGCTCATTTCTTTTGTACCATCTTCCCAAATTATTCGTTGTCCACACTTCTGCCTGGCAAAATCCTACCTGTTCTTCAGAGTCTGACACACTTACCACTTCTTGCACTGGACATTTGCTATCCATATCAGAATCTGTCTTTATTATCTCTCTTCAGAATAATGTCACATTGTGCTGTATGTCGCACTTACTTGTGAACGTACTATCTCCAACCAGATTGTAAGCTCCTTGAGAGCAAAGACTGTCTTTTGATCATCTTCTGTCAGCTCCAGCAGTACCCAGCAGACAGCCTTGCATATGGCGGGTTCCTGGTGAATGTGAATTGAGATAAAATAAGCAAGTCTCTGCATGACCGCATAATAAGTGGAAAGGACCTGTTTTCTGTTTCTGAAATCCTGCTGATGAAAACTTCCTAACCATAAATTATGTTCTTTTAATAACTAATGTGCATAGCTATAGATCTCCTTAACACTAAGTACCAGGTAGCTTATTGTTACATGAAGTAAGTGAATATCAAGATCTTTAGTTTCATATCTGCCCCCTCTCCATTACTATTTTATTTTCCCCCCTGGCTCAGTACTCCTGAGTTTGATTACATGCACTCCTTTTTCAATTCCAGCATTATATCAAGAACTGCCTCCAGAGATAAAGGAGCGATCCCCTCCTTTAACCCCAAAGGAAAAAACCAAAGTGGAAAAACCTTCTTCAGCTGCTCAAAAGGTAAATGTTTTCAAGAGTATAGATCGCCCATGAATTTAATTTTTGCTCTCTCTGTATAAAATACTACTTAATTTTTCATTCTTATATATTTCATGGCTTTCATTATTATTTCTTTGACTATTGACACCATTATGGAATATATAAGGAAAATATTATTTTTATAATCATTAGCATAATATTATTAAAGCCACTTTCCAGATAAGGAAACCAAGGAGGCTCAGAGAGATTAAAGTAGGCCCCAAGTCACAGCCTAAGTGATGGGACATGGAACCAGACTGAAACTTGGGACTTGAGGTGTGTGCAGTATCCAGCGGACACTTATTTCTGCAGCTGTGGTTCTGGCACTCTCATCAGTGCCCCCGGAGCGGTACACAGTAACACTAAAGGTTCCTGGGGCCCACAGAATAAGTAGGTTCTATTTTCCGGGAGCATTCCTCTTGCTAAGTACTTCAAAAATGTTTTCAAGTTAAAATGAATATGGATATATTAGCTAGAGAAATGTCCCGTTTCTAGCCTGTGCCATCAGATCCCCCAGGGATATCAGTCAGTATTCTTTTGTTGATGGTGCTACTTTGGTAGAAAAACTTAATAAGCACTGTACCATCATATATATTACCTGTTAAACTTACTTTATTATGTAACGTTAGCTCTTGCCTTAGGCTGAATGACTTCACTTCTTGACTCCTTGAACTGATGTACGTTTTTTTGTACAAATTCCATGTCATGATACAGTTGTGGTCCCCCCAACAGTGTTTTGACAGTGGAACCTCTCATGTGTCATCCGGTCATTCAGCCGTATTTACTGAGTGCTTATTTCCATGCTGGGCATTCTGTGATCCTCAGTGGAACAAGATTGAGTAGGCAAAGCACTTCCCCATCAGGAGGTTGCAGGCCAGTGGGTGAGACAGCCACAGACTATGGCAATTCCAGCGGACTGTGGCAGGAACTGTAATAAAGATATGTGCACCATGCATTGGGTTAGGGTTAGAAACACCCAGGAAGAAACCCTCTAACTGTACCCTGGGAAGTCCAGGAGGAGTTTCCAGAGGGGATCATGCTTGAGCTAAGGCTTGCAGGATGAAAAAGTATATGCTAGGTAGAGATTCGTAGACAAAGACATTCCAGCAGAGGGAATAACTTGAGAAATGTGTGGTGTGGTATGGTACAGTTCTGTTTGGAAATCTTAGGGGCTAACGGAGAGGATGGGAGAAATATAACAGCCAGGCCGTGGAAAGCCTAGTGTGCTCTGCTGAGATGTTTGGGTTGTAAATCCTTCAGACAAAGGAGATCCCCTAGAAGAGGTAGTCCAGAGAGTGACATGGACAGATTTGCATGTTAAAAATACATTCTGGTGGCCACACAGTGATTATATTAGAGGTCTCTAAGACCTGGGTCAGGGAAATTCATTAGGAAACCATTGAGATAAAATATAAACACCTGAACTAGTGGGGATGGAGAGGAGGACATAAGTATAATTGACAGGATTTTATGATTGATTGGATATGATTAGAGAAATTGGAATCTAGGATTGTGCTAAAGCCCTGGCTTATTATACAACTGAATAGATGATGGTATCACAGAAATAATAAAAGAATAAGGATATGTGGATTTGGAGATCTAGAGACAGGCAGTGGTAGGGAGGAGGCTGTGATGAGTTCCACTTTAGGTGTCTGGATTTGTTAGCGGTGTCTGTAGAAATATTCCCTAGGGAGTCTGACATGCAGGACTGGAATCTAAGAAAAGGTAGGGCTTCAGATCACATGGAGAAGAGTTAGTGTATTTAGTATATTACAGCAGAAGAGTTAAAGCTTGTAACAAAGGAGATAGCCCAGAAGAAAAAAATGTTGTAGAGTTCTGAGAGAAAGGCCAAGGACAGAATCCCAAATGAACACTGTTATTTAAGGGACAGTCTGAAGAAGAGGAGAGATCAAGAAAAAATAATCGAAGTGGAAGGAAGAACCAGAAGAAAAGTATTCTGGAAACCAGGGGACAAGAGAGGGTCAAGGAGGGTATAGTCAGTAGTGTCAGAGGCAGCCAGTCATTTAGTCTGTCTGACCATTTAGTGATCAGGAGAATGCTGGCACTGTGCAGAAGTATCAGTGATTGATACTAGCATGACAAGTTTTGAAGAGTGCAGTGGGGCCTCAGCAAGTGAACTCATGGAAGTCATTCCCAGAGCTTCACTTGGAGGGGAAAAAAAGGTCACATGGTGACTGGTGGGCAAAACACTTCTAGGAATGACTTTTTTTTTTTTTTTTTAAGATTTTATTTATTGAGAGAGAGAGTGAGCTTGAGAAGAGGGAGTTGTAGAGGGAGAGGGAGAAGCAGGCCTCCCGCTGAGAAAGGAGGCTGATGCAGGGCTTAATCCCAGGATCTCGGGATCATGACCTGAGCCCAAGGCAGACACTTAACAGACTGAACCACCCAGGCATCCTAGAAATGACTTTCTAAATACAGAGTGACATGGAAATTTATATTCTAAGGAGACAAAACCAATGGACAGTTTCAGGTTGGAGATAGATAAAGAAAGCACACATGGATCTTGGCGGAAGCAAGAGGTTTTTATCAGAAAGACAGGTTGATAAATTAGTCTTGGCTTACGACAGTGGTTCTCACCCTAGGGTGATTTTGCCTCCCAGGAGACATTTGGCAATGTCTGGAGATGTTTTTGCAAATACATGCATGCAGCGGGCTACTACTGGCATCTGATGGGTGGAAATCATAGATATTGCTAACCGTATAGAATGCAGAGGGGCAATCCCCACCCCACCAAACGATTATCTGGCCAAAAATGTCAGCAGTGCTGAACTTAGAGCAGTGCCTCTCTACGTCAGTGAGGGATACAGAGAAGTTGATAGAGTGGAACTCTAGAAATTACAGATACCGTTATGTCCTCCAAAACATACAGGAGGTCCACTTCAAAAGTGGAAGTCAAAGCAGTTAGAAGAATAGTAACCATAGAGCACCTGTAAGGGTAGTAGGAGCAGGAACTCATTTGGAACACAAAGAGGTTCATAAGTAGTGCTGAGAGCCCTAAAAATGTAAGAGGCATAATTCCGTGTAGTTAGACTTTTTTTCTTCAGTAGTGCTCAGCATCCTGGCCATGGCAGCAGAGAAGGCATATTTGGCATGATAGGTAGTTGGGGCAGTTGGGAAAGTGATGAAGCACAAAAGGATAAAAGATATGATTGTGTTGTTAAGAGAGTCACTGGGGTGGCAGACACACCACAGAGGGCCCGCCAGATTGGAAAGGGCATGGAATCAGAAGACTGGCCGCCTTAGAAAACAGCATTCTCTGCAAGATTGCAGGAAGCTGCGTACACCCTGGAGGAGGCATAGTGTCATAAAGAAGCTAACAAGCCAGAACTTTGGTCTGTAAGCCCGCACACACTTTTGCTTATTTAATAGTTCAGATGTCCAGCAACCCAAGGATCTGATAAATTCAGAGTGTGTGTAAGAGATGAAGTGCTATTGAAGGACACATGATTCAAATTGAACTGGCCAAGGAATTAGGACCCAGAGCTGTGGACAGGTTGTACTCTTCGATTTTCAAGTTCTGGGATTGTTGCAGAGGTTGGAATGCAGGGGACACTGGGAAAGCAAGAGCTGAAGTCCTTGGTGTCTCACCCAACTACACATTGAAATCAACTAAGAAATTTAAAAAATCAATACTGAGGCATGTCCCTATACTGACAAAGTAATTGAATTGGCTTAGAATGGGAGCTCAGCATGGGTAGATTTCAAAAGCTTTCCAGATTGTTTTAATGCGTGGCCAACATTGAGAACCATTATGTGTTAGAGTGACTGTGAGGTCTGAAGGTAACAGCTACAGAGACAAATAAGAGATGGTCTATGCAGGTGTCAAGGCATCCAAGGAGGAGTGCTTTGAAAGTATAATAGCCTGTGAGGCACCTGGCTGGCTCAGTTGGTAGAGCATGCAACTCTTGATCTTGGGGTTGTGAGTTCAAGCCCCTGTTGGGTATAGAGTTTACCTTAAAAAAAAAAGAAGAAAGAAAATATAATAACCTAAAATTAGCAACAGAGAGCTAAGAGGGGGCCAGTGTTAACTCCAGATTCCTGGGGTTCATGATTGGGTTATGGGAGAACAAATAGCCTGTGCTACAAAGAACTGGAAAAAAAAAAAAGTTTCTAGGTAAAGCGCCAGTTTCAAATACAGCAAGGACATATGGCAGTGGTTGCCTGTGACAGTATGGGGACAACAGAGGATACAGCTCAAAGGATTGTTAAGGAATTTGGGCACATGTTGCATGTGTAACATTATCCATTGTTTGGAAGTGAGCACCAGATTTAAGAATTTAAGGAGATACTGCTGTAAACTTACAACCTAAAGACATTTAATGCAATGAAAGCATTTATAACATTAACACAGGGACTCATTGTAACAGCTCACAATATTCCTAGTCTGTGTCAAGAACTGTGTGAGATGCTATGAAAGACATAACGTTTACTTTTTTTTTTTTAAGATTTTATTTTATTTATTTGACAGACAGAGATCACAAGTAGGCAGAGAGGCAGAGAGAGAGAGGAGGAAGCAGGCTTCCTGCTGAGCATAGAGCCTGATGCGGGACTCGATCCCAGGACCCCGAGATCATGACCTGAGCCGAAGGCAGAGGCTTTAACCCACTGAGCCACCCAGGCGCCCCGACATAACGTTTACTTACAGTGACTTACTGATATCCCTGACTCCACATCATGCTGACCTTTCAAATCTGGGTTACTCAACCCCCATGTCTATGTGCAGTAGCCTTGAACTCCTTCTGCCTCAGCTGGAGGAGGAGCTACAAGAAACTTGGTCAGTATCTTACTGTCTGCCTGGGAAGTTGGTACTGCCCCTTCCTCTTCCTGATGTCCCTGTGGACAGAGACCTCTTACCTGCTTCTCAGAGTCCCTGGTTCTCACTACCTCTGCCACCCCTCCTCCACTTAGAAGAACTCACTGCATCGTAGTCTTTGTTGATTTTTTAGTGTTGTATGCTTTTTCCTCTCACAGACTGATCTCTGTATTTAATGTATACCTTTATATTTATATCCCAGTGGACCAATTCTTCAAATATCCATCTTGACCCTAATCTCACTGCTGCCCTCACCAATTCTAAATAGAGTTAAAGGAACTTACAAGAAATGCAATGTAAAGCATTTTAGAACTTAAAATAGGTAAAGCAAGGAAGTTGCAGAGGATAGGACTCCATGTGGGCAAAGGAGTAGTAAAGTTCTCATGGTTGAGAAGGAACTCCAATGGCCTTTAAGGTTTAAGGTGCTCTTTTGTTGAAGAGCATGATTTGATCTGCTTGGTCTGAATCCATGTGTTACAATAGAATCCTACATGGTTTTCTTCTTAGGGATGGAGTTACCAGGTGTGTAGATAAATAATGTTTGACTTCTCTCTACAGGAAAATATCAAGAATGATCTCTGCTTATATAAAAAGAAGAAACAGTAATGTTGTCCCAAGTAATCAAAATGCCTTGGGTTCACTCTGAGTCATGATGCCAACAGCCAGCCCTTAAGAAGTGTGTCACTGGGCTTCCTTAGCACCTGGCATAGTTGCATTTCTTCAGTTGAGTTCCTTTATCAGGATATATATGGTTTGATTTTATCAAGATCCTGCCACAAATTCTATCAAATGTTTAATTTCAAGAGCAAGTTTCATATTTATTATCATATAAAAGATATGTTTAAAAAGAAGAACATGAAAAGTAATCTTTTATGTTAAATGTCTAGAATTGGGGAGGGGAAGGTCCTATGTTCTTAGACTGACAGAACTGGTGACCTGGAAGGAACCCTAGATATCATCTGCAGTGATTCTAGTTAGTCCCTTCATTTTACGGATAAGAAAATCAAGATCCAGAGAACTTGTAGGAGTTTTGTTCAGGATGACTCCTAGCTGAGAGTTGGGCCTTCATGTTGTCTGACCAATGTTTTTTTATCCCTTATACTAGTCCGTAGCACGGCCAGCTGCCCTCCGCACAGCCAGCCACAGTTTGTGTCACACCAGCTTTCACATTCCTGTGAATATCTGCTTCACGGTGTTCATCTCCATGTGCAAGTTTTTAGAATTGTACTATCTGTACTTTTTAAGGAAAAAGGAAACCTCAGTAGTTTTCTTTCTTCTTTAAATTTTCTCTATTCAAACTATAGAATAAGAAGTAAAAGTATACCTTTTTAAAAGCTTGGCAGCTGCTGAATCCTGTAAGTCCTTCCAAGTGGAACACACCTGCCCTGTTGCTGCTCATGCCAGGTACCTTCCAGCTTTTCATCAAGTTCACTGCAGTGTCAGTGGGTGATGGCATCATCGGACTCTCCCAGGGTGGGTGGCGGGCACAGGGCTGGAGGTGGCAACTCTCCATGATAGGCCAGAAGGTCCCCAGACACATCAGCGATGACCTGTGGTGCAGGGGAGTGAGAGGAGAATGCTTCCCTCAAGCTCACTCCAGAACATTTGTAGCATGAGGTGCTGTAAATTTGCATCTAATAGAAGGAAGAATATTGGTGCTATCAGGGAGAGGGAAAAAAACCGAGATTTGAAAAAAAAAAAAAATAGTGCTGATAGCCTTGGTTTATTTGTGTTTGTATTTTGGATCTTGATTTTCTTAGGCTCTTTATTTTTGCCAGCCTAAGCATGAATCTATGTCATCCATTTATTTGGGTAAGAAGGTTGTTAAAATTCCTGTTTTAAAAAATTTTTAATGATTTTAAGTTGTTTTACTATAAAAGCAATATATGCTCATAGTTTTAACATTTTAACCAATAAACAATAGTGTAAATAAAAAATAAAACCCCTCTGTCTGGCTAATATTTGTGTTCATTCTAATAGTTTCTTCCATGTCCTGTTAAAAATGTTGTCTGCATATGAACATACATGTCTTTATTCATGTATGTTCTTTTTTTCCATGAAACCAAGATCATACTTAATATTCTAATTTTTTCTTCCACCAATATATCCTGGATATCTTATTAGCACGGGCTAATGAGAAAATGACTCGTTTTCTTTTTTTAATTCCTAAAACACCCAGTATTTTTGGATTTCTGAAAAAAAAATTTTTTTTTTCTAAAAATGAAACCCGAAGCAGAAAAGTACCTTCTACTCTACAAGGGTTTCAACACTGATACAACTAGTTATGTTTTTGTGTAAATGCCAGACACAGAGTAGTAATTATTCATAGGAATGTTAGATTATTTCTGAGCGTAGAGACATTACTGTCATGTCTTTGTTTGCTTTTCTCTAAAAAGTCATTAAAAGAATAATATTTAATAGTTTTGCTTATTTCGAGATGACTCTAAAAATATCCATTATAGCTCAGCTCCTCCCATGAGGAGAGTATTAATTTTAATTGTTTTCAGTATTTTACTTAGCATCTAGATTCAGAGTAGGCAGGGCTTATTCAAAAAAGCTGACCCCTAAACCAAAGTGTAGACTCCAGTTTTATGCAGGAACAGCTTTTTCTTGTCTAGTCCAAACCAAAACAGAAAACCCAGAGGCATCAGTTAACTCCATGGTAATTCCTCTTCCAGCCAAGCCATTCAACGCACACAGAATTTTATGTTGGTAATTCTCTCAACCTCTCAGAAAAACAGTAGGCGGTAAATAAGTTGCCTTCAAGGTGCTTGTGTCTGTCTTCCTGTACAGAATATCTGATTTTCATTTACCTTCTTCATGCCCAAAGGAGTCACAATTCATTAGGCCTGGATTCATTGTCCTCTATGTCATCATTTTCACAAATCATTTCATACAGAAAAAAAATTTCCATTTACTGGTCCTTCTACCAGGAGTGCATCTGAATTATTTTTAACCATGAAACAATATGATTTTATTTTGTTAAATCCAACAACCTGTTTATAATAGATTATGGCTATTTTTGGCATCTTGAAGCACATTTTCCAAAATATCCAAAAGTTAGTTAATGTATACTAGATCATTTAAAATACAATCATAACTTTATTGCCTCTTTCCTCTATTGCTAAAGAATAATACTGCTATAGCACCACATTTTTCTGCCCACAGGTCCTGTCCTTGTGCTTTAATAAAACCAACTTTTTGTACCAAAAAAAGAATAACAATTTATGTCTTTTTTTTTAACTTTAATAATTCTGTTTATCAAAGAAACTACAGGTGATTTATCTCTAATTTGTTATATTGGGTAGATAAAGGTTAACTTATGTTTGCATTTGTTTCAAAATTTCAGGAATGTTTGAAGTTTTCTTCCTTCATCTGAAAAGAACTAAACCAAAATCATAACTTCTAGTGAATATAAAACCAAAGTTCTAATTTATGTCCCATGAAGAATCTCAATGCAGACAATATTGATATATATTTTTATTTATAATTTGTTTTAATAACTTGTATTTTGAGAAAAAGATATTAATTTCAAAAGCCATTATTTACATTTGAACATTTTCTGTTAGTCTAGAGAGAGAACGTGTCTGCAGAGAAAGTGAGTGGACCCTGGTGATGGGACAGCAAAGCAAGCCTGAGTCACCTCACAACCAGGGACTCTGCCCCCAACAGTAATGTCCCTAGATGTTCTATACCAGGAAGCTTGAAAAGCCTCCAGAATCTCTTACCCTGAAAGGAAACCATAGTATATTTGACACAGGTACCTCAGCCCTGGCTCCGTCTCTTCCCCTCAGCAGCTGTGTTGCTTGCTATTGGGGCAGTTTCCCTCCATGTCTCCAGGACCGTCTGACCTTCAGCAGGATGAGACCACTTGTCTACACAGTTTATCTAGCCTGAGGCCCAGGACCTAGATAATTGCCAGTGCCAGGTAAAGGGGCTACGAGAGAATCTCCCTGCAGCCTTGCCTCTACTATATCTGAGTATACATAAAAGGTATAAGATAAGTGATATTATACTAGGTCAAACCAATTTTCCACTTGGCCCATCACTCTATCTTACTATAACTTTAAGGGTAGTTTGATGGAATAATACGGTGTTTGTTCTTCATGATGATATTTTCAAAGGTTAACCTAAATGTCAGCAACATCCCTCTAGTAATCTATCACAGATCTAAAATGTATAAGATATTGTTGGGAGACCTTGCCATCATTAATTCCTAGTTGTAAATTGTCCTTTAGATAGTGGCAGAATTGATTATTATCAGTCACCCTATCTTCTGACTCGACCAGCAACATGTCCCTTTTTCTAAAGGTCTCTGATACCCTAATTCTCCTGTCCTCTTGTCTCGTCAAGTACTCCAAGGTTTCTCAGCCTTGGCGCCCTGGCATTCTGGGCTAGATAATTCTTTGCTTGAGGAAGTATGTTGGGTATTGTAGGATGTTTAGCAGTGTTCACTAATCCACTAGGTGCCACAAGTTGTGGCAGCTTTTTCTAGTTATGACAATCAAAAATATCTTCTAGACATTCCAGATTCCCCTTGGGGGGAAAAATCATCCCTTCCAGTTGAGAACTACTGCTCTATTTTAATTTTTTAAAAAATATAATACATATGTACATATGTTTTTGTTTCCTTAAATTAAATTTTTCATTTAAGGTCCTGTTGTTGAGATTTTGGCTTCATTTTTCCATTTCTGACAAATATATGAGTATTGGTGCTGGGGTTAGACTATCCTTCTTAAAAATAATAGCTTCACATGAAAATGTATCCAGCAGAGTCAACATGAAGAATATATATAAAACGCCTCCCACTTACATGTAGATAGCTCTTGACTGCCATTTATTTCCTTTGCCTTAGAAATTCTCTGGATGCTAATGTTCTTGTCACTGCTTGGCAGTCCCAGTAATGCCGTAATGCTCTCTGATTTTAACATGGTTCTCCTTAAGTTGACATACAAAGGAAGAACTTTTTTTTAATTTAAAAGTCTCTTTTATCCACACAAACCCAGCATACAATACAGCACATTGAAACAGATTTGCTTTTATCACTCTTCTGCAAAATTTTTTGTGCTTAATGAGACTTTTCTTTCTTTTTACCCCTATTTATGCTTCCCCATCACTATGGGTATATTGAATTAGCTGTTAAATACTGCTGGGTCTTATACACAATTTTCTTTGTGTATATTTTCTTTGTGTATTTTCTTATACAAAGAAAATATAGAATGCTGGAACATCCAGAGGTTGACATCTGCTGTGTTAGAAAATCTTCTCTGCCCATGTGATACCAGCTTGCAGAGTCACTGAGTAGAAAGAAAGTAGTAGCATTCCCAAGATAACTGTAGAAAAACATGCCTAGGCCAAGATCATGAGACCAAATATTGCCCTGTCCTTAAACTTACTGACAGGTATAAGTCTAAACTACATTTCAAATTGAATTTTCCCATATGAGCAATCTTACAGTGTGGGTCACATTTTTTATCACAACTTTCTTAATTATCACGAACACCGTATATGGTTATTCAGTCTATTAGAGCTAATAAAGTTTACATTGTAAATATTGTTAAAACAAGAGTGTGGTTTGTTCTCGGGTACACGTGTAGATATAAACCTATTAAAAAGATATGAAGAGCAAAGTTGAAAACAAGTTAGGGCACCTGGGTGGCTCAGTGGGTTAAGCCTCTGCCTTCAGCTCAGGTCATGATCTCAGGGATGTGGGATTGAGTCCCAAATCGGGCTCTCTGCTTGGCAGGGAGCCTGCTTCCTCCTCCTCTCTCTCTGCCTGCATCTCTGCCTACTTGTGGTCTCTCCCTGTCAAATAAATAAAAAAATCTTATTTAAAAAAAAAAGTTAAAAACAACATCACTGAACAATTTTGTTTTGTTTTGTATGTATGTATGCATATTGAAATGAGGAGTAAGGAATCATTCATTTAGACTGCAGACTGCCCAGAACCTCCACTTAGAGGAATGCTTTTCCCCCATAATCTCATGGCATATTGTTTTTCTCTTATTACATTTATCAGCTGCTACCTCAGTGCCAAGGTATTTGTACATACATTTGCCCTCACTAAATTATGAAAAACAGCCTCACAATGTCTGTTTAGTGTTGTTTGTCCGGAACCCTAGAAACTTATAATAGGAACCCTAGAAACTTCTAGGGAAATTGAAATCCTTGATGGGTAGGTCTAGTAAGAATCAAGATTCAAACAAGAAGGGAAGAAAGCAAGAAAGGGAGGAGATATGACAACAACTCATGCTTATTGATTACTAAGCTGTACTCACTAAGTCAGCCTCAGACACCCACATCAAAGATTAGTCCTTAGCTCTCCTACATCAACAAATTGCCAATTCCATATAAGCCAGATTAATAGTTCTCAAAGTGCTAGGCCTCAGATTCACCTTGGGCACTTGTGTAAAAATCCTGGTGCTACATCCTCTCCTAAACATATTTCTGAAAGCCTCCTTGGTGGATGCAAGAGTTACAGAATTTGCTAGAGAGTGCCCTTCCAGTCTCATTGGAGGAATAACATGCCTATTTCAGATCCCGTAATCTCAGAATATAAATTCCGAGTTGACCTGACTCTACAGCAGCTTCCAAAACATTGCGCACAGCTGTGTGAAACCAGTGTGAATCAATTTCCCAGTAGCCCTATTCCCTCCAAAGCCCCCCACCTTAGTACTCTACATGTAGAATAGTCTCAGTAAATTATTATGATTTGGGTGAGACAGAGGTCCCCAGAACTTCATAGGTATATCAGGAATAAGAAGGTAGCAATAAAGAACTGTAAAAGAGTAATTTGGTGGATACGCAGAAGCCATGTGGAAAAACATAGGGTGGATTCTCACTGTTCACGATAGTTATGTTCTCTGAAGTCATCATGAACACTGAATCAGTGCTACTAGCAAATATACAGGATTATGTTCCTGTGAACCTCTGGTTATAACATTTTCATCAGCCGTTATAAAATGTAAAGGCATTTTAACATATATTGTTGATTTGTTAAAGGTGAACTATCCATCAGTACTAGAATTCGTGCCTGAACAAAGCTCAAATTGAGACATGTATTTTATCTAAGGCATATCAGTCTCCCTGCATGTAGTCACACTAGACAACACTTCAGCCCATTGTTTAGGTATCTTTTAAACCACAGAATCACCAACAAAACTCAAAAATGTGACAAAAGACAAACATAGGGATACTTATTTACAGTATGGAAGCTGAATTAGAGTATTTGAAACATGCTAAAGCATTAGAAGTTTCTAGGGTTCCAACCTCGGCTCGGACTGTGCATTGGGCAGCTCAGATTTCCAGCGCTCAGCCTGTGTCCATGCATTCCAAGGGCTATAGAAAGCACCGCTGGCTTTGATCTGAGCTTACAAATGAGCTTCAGTGAGGAGGCAAATTTGCAAACAGGCAATCCACAAATAATGAGGCTCAGTTGTGTTTTAAAGCTATTAAAGTACATAGCTGTTTCAGAAAACCCATTAAGTCTTCATAGTAAAGACGAAGGAGAAGTTCAAGCAAAGGGAGTTGGTTCAAAAGGAAAAAAAGAATAACCCACTTCTCCCAACTTCCACAGTCTTTGTCTTATTCGGAGACACTATCCTTTTTTGGTCTATACTATAGCAGTAGGTTCCTAACTATTCTTCCTGCTCTACCTATGACGCTCTACAGTTTATTCTCAACATGGCAGCCCAAGGGATCATTTAAAAACCTACATGCTATTATGTCCATCTTCCACCTAATGTCTTGCAATGGTGCCCTTTCATCCAGAATAAAGTCATTATCTTTATAATGGCACTAGTGAATGTTTGTTAAGCGACGGAAAGATCCCGTAGACAAGTAGGATCAGCTGCACTGAGGTCATTACAAGACTTCCAAGTCAGCCCTTCCCCACACCGGGGTCCTCTGGCACCGGTTCTGCGCACCGAGGATGTTCCACCATGCAGGGAGGGCTGCGATGGACTTCGTAAAACCTTTAGGTCTCCGTCAGTCTCTCCAGGTTCCTTCCTTAACTCCCATCTCTAGGGAATAGTCCTGCCCAGAAGAGGCAGTGGATGACCAGAATGGTTCTGTAGTCTGCAGGAATTAGATGGGGATGGCATTCTGATGTTTCCTGCCTTCCTGCTTATCTGCAAGCATTTTTCCTTCTCCCTGAATCTGGTCACTTGGGAAGTGCAATTATTTACCAGTTTGATGCTAGATACATGTAGTATTTGGAGCGCATGACTGACCCTACTTCTCTCACCAGTCCCCAGGTCGGGGGGCAAACTAGTTGCCCATTTTTTGTACTTAGCCTCTGGAGTTTTATCACTGCCAAGGAAAGTCACGTAATTGTCTTGGGTGTCTCTGTGTCATTCTTGTGATGGATTCCCAGTCTCATTGGGGCTCTTGGTCTCCTTTTTTGTTCTTCCTGACTGATTCCCTACCGTCACAGTACTGTCCACGTTCCTCGGGTCCCAAACCTCCTTCAAGTTGACTTTGTCTCTTCTTCCTGAAGAGAAGTTATCCAGCATGAATGTCCTCTACTTTTCATCTCTCCTTTCTATTTCTGTTAATTTCACCTTCCTTCTCCAGCCGCTTTCAGATCTCACAGAAAGAAGCACGCTTCTTTCTATAGCGGACCCCTCCACTTGTAATTTTGGTCCTTTTCCCCCTCCTACATCCTTCTAGCTCTCCCCCATCAGGGAGAGCCAATGTCCTCATTCTTCCACTCCTCTGGCATCTTCATTATTTATTCATTTCTCTCATACATACTGAAAGCCTGCCGTTTTCCCAGGCACTGTGATGGAATGTTGTCTTTATGGTAGAATGGCAAATTAAACACACAGCCCCTCCACTTATAGAAGTTACTGTCTAATGAGTGAAAGTCACTGTAATTAGTGAGTCACAGAGGGAAGCGTAGAAGCAATGAGAAGACAGTGAAGGGAGACTATGAGGCCATGTGGTGAGAAGTAGATGGTTAGTTTCTATGAGGAGGATACATTTGAGGCACTAGCAACTGCAGGTGCAAAAGCCCTAAAGTGGCCAGAAATGCTCATCAGAAAAATTGAAAAGCCAGCCAGTCACAGGGGGAAGGAACAAGGGATGAAGAGTGGAGGAAGGACTAAACCCAGCAGTTAACAGACCGTGTAAAGAAATACTCCGTACCCCCAGTGTTCTGGGTCATTCACACCACCCTCTCTCTGCTGTTTCTCTCTTCCTTTTGTAACACTGCACTTACAACTCCTTCCTCCTTCTCTGGCTCAGCCTGCCACCATAATACAAGCCTTCTCCAGCAAACATGCTGCTGTGTCTTTTCTGTTGTTGTTATATATTTTCCTGCAATGTATTTTTTTTTCTAGATTATCCTTTCTACCCCCAAGTTTTAGCTAATAGTTTAGTATTTTAGATGTATCAAATCCTGCATCTGTAACTCTGGCCCTATCCTAAATCCCCAGGTCGATTTCTACCTGCCTCCCAGAAATTTTTGTGTAGATTATCCTTCTGGAATCTCTGGCCTCATATGCCCATCATCTGCTTTCGTCTTGGGGGAATTCTCTCTTGAAAGAGCTGGCCGATAGTCCAACATCGGGGTTTTGCAGCACAGGAGGATGATAGATTTCCACATGAAATGCAAGAACTAATAGAAATGGTCCCTGACCTAAGCTTAGTGAGGTCGGGAGAGCTTTCCAGAAGAATCAGTTTCTCAGGAGAGTTTCACGGAAGGAAGGGCATTCCTGACAGACTGAATCTATACTAAGTCAGGGTGCACGGGGGCACCATAAAAATTTCATCATGGCTTGTGCTTGGGATGCAAAGTTTAAAAACAATCTGCTAAACCTGAACAAATGGGCAGGATTAAGAAGGTCCTTGTATGGCATGTTAAGAAGCTGGGTTTTATCCTGGAGGTCAGAGGGAGCCGCTGAAGAAGATGGCATGATCAAATGGGTTATTTCAAAAGCTCACTCTAGGGGCACCAGGATGCCTCAGTCGATTGAGCATCTGACTCTTGGTTTTGGCTCAAGTCATGATCTCGGGGTCATGAAATCAAGCTCCACTTCGGTCTCCATACATGCTGGGTATACATCCTGTTTAAGATTTTCTCTCCCTCTCCCTCTGCCCCTTCCTGCCTTGCTCCCTCTAAAAAACAAACCAAAAAAGCTCACCCTAGAAGCTCTGGGAAAAAAGCAGTACTGCAGGAACTAAGCAGGAGAAACTTGCAATAATCCAAGCCAAACACAGTGAGACCCTACGGCATGGTGACTAAATGTGAAGGCAAAGGAGAAATCTGGGTTTCTGACTGGACTATCTCAGTGTATAAGAGTATGAGAAACACTGAAGTTTGAGACTCACAAATTTGGCAGGGTCTGTGCAGCAACCTGTGGCAGACATCTTGTCGGCTTCTGAGGAAGTCAGGAGAGATTTGCTGAGAACTCAGACTGGCTAGGTAGTTTTGATGAAACTAATTATGTTTCAGAAAAAATCATGTTTATAAAATGTGCTGAAAAGTGGCGATTTCCGAATCGTGTTCAAGAATACTTGAGATCTGGTTTCATGGTATTTATTTGGAAGCCATTAGCCTAAACACACTGGTTAAATGCATGGGAACAGAAGAATATAAAGAATGGAAAGGACAAGGGGCAGAGATATTAGGGATGCCACTTTTTTTTTTTTTAAGATTTTTATCTATTTATTTGACAGAGATCACAAGTAGGCAGAGAGAGGAAGCAGGCTCCCCGCTGAGCAGAGAGCCCGATGCAGGGCTCGATCCCAGAACCCTGAGATCATGACCTGAGCCGAAGGCAGAAGCTTAACCCACTGAGCCACCCAGGTGCCCCGTGATGCCAGGTTTTTTAAAGAGTGAACTGAGAGGAGGGAGCATGGGAAGGACATTGCCGTGACCTCTGGTCCCAGCCTCCAGCAGTCTTTGCTCTTCCATTCTCCAGCTTTTAATTCACCCGTTCCCTCAGGTGCCTGGGTGGCTCAGTACTTCAGCGTCTGCCTTCAGCTCAAGTCATGAACCCAGGGTCCTGGGATTGAGCCCCACATCGGGTTGCCCGCTTTGCGGGAAGCCTGCTTCTCCCTCTCCCACTCCCTCTGCTTATGTTCCCTCTCTTGCAGCGTCTCTGTCAAATAAATAAAAGTCTTTTAACAACAACACCAAAAAATGTACCTGTTCCCTGCCTACCAGAGAGGAGATACCTTGCTAAAATAGAGATCAAGTCATGTGACTTACTAGCTCAGAAATCTTAGTTGGCTCTACATTGTCTATAAAGTTCAAATCTCATAAATGTTTATCTAGATCCCACACCTTAAAGATTGAATTGAATTCCGACCTACTTTTCTTCATCTTCTAAAACAACCTCCTGAGTAGGCTGCCCAGCACACATTCCTCAAACCTCTTCTCACCCTGTTTTCTTGAACTTTATAGTTTTGTGTGCTTCTCCAGTTATCAGAATTTCAGTTCATCCTTTTAAGATCTCTCTAAATGCTCCCTCTGCTGTGAATCCTTCTCAAAAACCTCAAGTTACAATTCGAGGCTGCTGTTTATTTTCACACATTTTCTTTTTACCTTTATCGTAATGTTTTTCCCTTTCTGCCTTGCTGGTTGTAGCCACCCTTACAGAATGGCTCCCTTACAGAATGCGGTTTCATAAATATCTGTTGTTGTTTTTTAATTGGCACATTGAATACCAAAAACTACAAGTCAGGGGGCGCCTAGGTGGCTCAGTGAGTTAATCCTCTGCCTTTGGCTCAGGTCATGATCTCAGAGTCCTGGAATCGAGCCCTGCATCAGGCTCTCTGCTTAGTGGGGAGCCTGCTTCCCCCTCTCTCTCTGCCTGCCTCTCTGCCTCCTTGTGATCTCTCTCTCTCTCTGTAAAAAAAAAAAAAAAAAAAAAAAAAAAAAAAAAAAATCCCAAAACTCCCAAGTCATGAACCAAGATGAAGAATTTGTTTTTTGTTTTAATATACTTCTAGAAACTGCATCTTCATGCAGGGGACTATTTCGTCCTTAAGGAAAAGCATTATAATTCATCATATAAAATTCACATAATCAGTAATAAATTCTAAAATCAAAGAACAGCAAACTTATATAAATATATAAAATTGTAAAATCGTGTTCCTGGAAACAGAATTTTAGCAATAGAGGAAATCTGGAAGAGCTTGTCTAATCTAGTGGTCTATAAACTCTCTTCCATAGACCCCTACTCTTTAGGGCTCTGGGGAGTAGGGCTGGCCACCAAACCTAGCTTCGCCTAGAGTAATTCTCAGCTTTTTAATATGAACCTTTCAAGCAAAACAGTTCTGAAAAATAGTTTTGCTGTTAAATCACTTTGGAAAAACAGAATTGTAGCTTTCCACTACTTCTGTAAGCTTGGTGACTCTGGGCCTCCATTTCCTCATCTGTAAAATACAAGAATGGTGCTATGGTCGTTCATGCTTTTATGCTGAACCCCATCTGTTCATTTTCAAGTAAAAAACAGATCCCCAAAGAAGTTAAGTGGCTTGTGCTTAGGCCACAGAGAAAGTTAATGACAGAACCAAGACTGGAACTTAGCCACCAGCTCTGGTGGTGGTGGTTTTCCTCTCTCTCTTTTTTAAAAATTCCTGAAAAGTGGGTATAAGTAAATTATAGGTACTAATAATAGGGGCAAGATAGAAGATATCAGAAGGTATTATAAACAGCACATATATACAGAGCTATCCTATATCATAAATTTGCCTTACTTAAATCTTACTGGTATGCTAGCTACAACGGACATTGAACATTAACCTAATTTTACATTCATTCCTCAAGTTTACAGAAATTTATGGGTGTGAGTTGTCTGCATGGCCCATTTCTCTTTTACAAAGCAATTTATGAGTAGTTTTCTTCTTGGTGAATCTCCGTGTGCTGAGTGGAGGCACTTAAAATCACGCCATTAATCATTCCTCTCATGTTTTAAGTCTCACTGCATCTAAGTTTAAAAGCATCACTGAGAAGCTGTGAGGGTTTGGGAAACAGGAGCCTCCGGATTCTGGTCCTTTCATTTATCTCCTTTGCTTGCTCATCTTCCTCCCTTCATCCCCTCCTCTTCAAATCAAGGGTTTCCGTGAAGAAAAAATGAAGTCACAAAACAACTATGAGAGGTGTACATGGACAGGAGGGAAAGAAGGGCGTCATGTTCCTAGACCATGTTGATGGTGGGGGGTGGTGCTTATGGGATGATTGTATTATAGCCTTGGGGGCTTTTTTGTTAAAAGAGAGAATGAAAGGAAACAGCTCACAGAGACACCTCCTTCTTCCCCCTTCTTCTGCCTCCATGAGTAACTACCCATATGGCGTGCTGCTGCTGAGACCAAGGGATGAGTTTGAGTAAAAGTGCTTAGAAGTGGCAAATTGATCCGAATTAATTGTCCTTTAACAAATAAGTGTTAAAACTTTGTAATGTGGATACCCTAGTAACATAGGATTCATAGGATTTGAACACAAGTTAAGGCACCTTTGCATCATGAAAAAGGACTTGAATGTGCCAATTACTGTAACACAGTAATACAGTAGGAAAGGTGTCAGGGACACTGTTAAACCCACTAAGACAAACTTTCTGAGGACATGACAACATCCATTTCATATGAACAGACTATTAAAGGCAGGTTTGGTAAGACCTACACGTGGCAGTATGTTGTTACTCATTTGTCAAGCTCACTGATGATTAAAAGTAACATTGGCTTAACAGTGATGTATAATTGTCTGACTTCTCTTTCCTCAACCTCTGGAGTAGGTTCAGGTTCTGATTAGAGCTGCTTTGTTGAGGGTTTTTTTTGTGTTTTGTTTTTTTTTTTTTTAATTCAGAGTTTTACAAAGTTTCGCACATTATACATATGTTTATGGTAAGACGTTGGTCTTGCTGTGGGCAGAGATAAAAGTAATACTTAGACCATGTAAAAAATAAAATTAATTCAATTGCTGTGTCTGGAATTTATTTCTTAAGTCTGGGGGAAAACTAAAGAAATTCGGTTATAAACGATGCTCTCTGAGTGTAGGTGTTGATGGTTTTTCTTTGCATCATGTTCTGTTGAGTTGAGAACAGGTAGACAATTCTGCAACCTGAATTAGTCCTTGAATTTGAGTTTTTCATGTGTTTGTACTTGTTTTCCCAAATACATTTGAACTGAGTCAGATCATCTTCACCAGTAGAGAAAAATCAAGATGTTATGGTTCTTTTGTTGTTTTGTGAAATTGGGTCACTTGCTACAACATCCACCTTTCACCACCAAGTCTTCTTCTTCTTTTATTCTTGTTTTTATGATATGCTTGATTTAAAGCTGTACAGAGAGCAATAGTATGACATAATTATGATCTAGAAAACAATATCTTTTTAAAATATTTATGGTAAGTAATACTTGTTTCAAGATATTCAGTGCCAAATCTTGCAGAAATCTGATTGTGGAGGAGGAAATCTACAAAGTGAAACAAGCTACAGGAAAGATAAGAATGGGAAAGTAATAGTTAAACAACTGAAGCCTGAAAGAAAAGGTTGTACTCCTTTTCTTTCATTTTGGGTTTTTTTTTTTGTTTTTTTAATTTAAATTTTATTTTAAGTAATTAAGTAGATATGACATATTTGTATCTAATTATATTATGTATTATATATTATTTGTATATAACTGAAAACTTTAACATAGGAACAATGTATATTTTCTATGTGAATTTTTAAATGAATTCCTTTCCATGACATGTAATTATCTCTAAAAAAAAAATTTGTAGTCAAATTTATAGCACCATTGGATTGATTTATAAAAGACTATCTTGTGATTATCAAACACCATTCTCCCACAGTATACTTTCATCTAGAGTTAATGCTCGAATTCTAGAGGAACAAGACACTCAGTGTAATCTGGCACCCTTGGAAGTGATTAATAATTTGTTTTCCTCAGGAAGGTGCCATTAACAAAATATGTACTGAACAGATTTTGTAGAAGACCAAGTTTTCAGACCCAAATTTTTACATTTGGCTCCATAATTATCATCACTATGAAAATATTAAGTGTACCTAAACGATGAGAAAGGAAAGCTGTAATTATGAAAGATAAATTTAGAACTTAAGCAATCTCCACATAGTATTTCTCGATTAATTTAGACTGACTCACACCTGACTTACTTGCCACATACCGGAAAACTGACTTTTAGGTAGAAAGAGTGTTCAGATGATCTGGAGAACCAGTTCCTTGGTTTTCCATTGGAGTGAATACATGATGCTGATAGACATTCATGTTCAGAATAGGCATGCGCTCTCATTTCGAAAGTTGTAACAATTGCCTGTGCGGTCTTCTCTGAATCTTTCCTCACCCATTGTTGTTCTTCCTTCACAGCGGCCAGTCAAGGACAAGTCCCAGGATTTCCGATTGGGCTCAGAGTCCGTGACACAGTAAGCAGCTTTTCCTCCTAAATAATTTGCAGTGATAAATAGTTACTGTTATTGTGGTTGTTGTTTTGTTTTTTGTTTTTGTTTTTTGTTTTTTAAGGGCAATTTCTCTATTTCTCTTTTTACAACATTACATCAAAAGTTAAATTTCAGGTCATTGATTTTTGAAAGAGTTAAGCTAGCTGAAGGAGAATATTTTAATGGTTGGACTTTGAGGATGTATATATAAGTTACAAGAAATAAATTAAAATATCACACTAAATTGTGTATCTGTGGACCTACTTTGTCTTTTATTTTGAGTAAGATTTTATTTTTTTGAAAGATTTTATTTCTTTGTTTTAAAGAGAGATAAAGTGTATGCACACATAAAGTAGAGGGAAGAAGCAAACTCTGAGGGCAGAGCCCAGTGGGGCTCAAAACCGTGACCCTGCGCTGACACCATGACCTGAGCCAAAATCAAGAGTCAGTTGCTCAACCAACTGAACCACCCAAGCACCCCCGTTTGAGTAACATTTTTTTCCTTTTAAAAATTTTATTTATTTATTTGACAAATACAGAGAGATCACAAGTAGGCAGAGAGGCAGGCAGAGAAAGAGGGAGAAGCAGGCTCCCCACTGAACAGACAGCCCAATGCGGGTCTCAATCCCAGGACCCTGAGATCATGACCTGAGCTGAAGGCAGAGACTTAGCCCACTGAACCACCCAGGGGCCCCTTGAGTAACATTTTTAAATGACATTAACTGAAAACAAGTAGATGGTGTGGTTAAAAAATACATATATGAAATACCTATTTTGAGGCATTAAGGAAAAAAAGCTAATACCCAGAACATTATCATTGCGTATTTTCTACAAAGTGTAATATATTTAAACAATTTAATTTGAGGTATTTATTTGAAAGATCACTAGGAAGCTTTAGTATTTTTATTTGGTAGTTGCTCTGTTACTTAATACATAGAAAATCCCTTTTACTTCAAAAAAATTACATCCAAGACCTTCCCAGAATATTTCTCATTTATTTTAATCACTGCAGATCATTTTGTACCTAACATTCAGCCCAGACTTCATATTCACACATCACTAGCAAACCATCACAAGAGTTTAACAGCCTCGAACAATCTAGATACCTGTCATGTCCTCCCATTCAACCACCGCTATCCCCTCATATGTGTGCGAGTATGTGCTTACACACACATGCACCCAGATGATCCCTGCCTAATTTCCTTCAGATAGGTATTTGTTCAAGTTAACCCTGCTATCTGCTTTGACCATTGTTTTTTGTGGGTTTTTTTTTAAGATTTTATTTATTTATTTAACAGAGAGAAACACACAGAGAGAGGGAACACAAGCAAGGGGGAATGGGAGAGGGAGAAGCAAGCTTCCCACTGAACAGGGAGCCCGATGTGGGGCTCGATCCCAAAACCCTGGGATCATGACCCACGCCAAAGGCAGAGGCTTTAACCCACTGAGCCCCCCAGGCACCCCCACTTTGACCTTTTGAAGAATAATATGTCTCTCTCAGTTCAAAAATTCTGAGGTAGGTAACAGTCTGATTTACCGGAATTATCAAATAAACTTGTGCGTTATCTTACAAAATAATGTTTCATTCTACAGATGAAAGACAAACATGATTTTCAAGTGGTGTTTTAAAGAGTCACAGAATCATTACCTAGAAGATTCCTTAGGAAGTCTCTGTTTTCTAGTCAAGAAAACTAGGGGAAGGCCTTGAGACACAGACAGTGTCTGTGTCAGCACACAGACCAACATGGGAGAGTCCCAGACTATTGCAGAGTTTGTCTGTTTGTTTGTTTTTTTAAATCATATTTAGTATTGTCAAGCTTCTTGGTAAAATACCATTTTGTTGGAAGCTTAAAAATCTTTCTGAGAGAGAAAATCTATTGGTGATGCTCTAGCTATAGCCCTATATGACTTCAGAGCTCAGTCACTCACGTTAATCACATTTGATTCCCACCATTTCACTACAGACCGGTATCCTGACCCCTGTCTTACATATGGAGAAATAAGATCTTTAAGGTTGGGACGTGTTTCACATCACTGTGGGTACTAAGTGGCAGACCCAGTTCCAGAACACAGGTCCTCTGTTTCCTAATCTCCTTTTCTCTCTAGGCTTTCCCGTTGCCGGTCATAGGATGCAAACACACACCCCGGGTCTTTCCAGTTTTCTTTCTTGTTACATCTGCCAGGAAAGACTTCAGTTCCATTCTCTAAAAGAGTGAAATTTTATATAGTAGTTGATAATACAGTCAAACTCCCCTAAGGAGTTTATACTTAATGACAGATTATATATATATAAAGTACCCTGGAACAATTAGGACACACTGTTTCAGTGACCAAAAAATAACCACATCTAATAGATTATAGCAACAGTGTTCTTGGTGTTTTTGAACATGTTTTATAAAAACTTTTAGAACCTTTACCTCAAATGCAAATGAGAGGCTATAGTCACTCTGACTGCATTGGATATCTATTTTCAAGTGATAACAGAGATCCAGCCACACCACGCTCTCCTGATTAAAGTTTAAAACAGAAACAACAAACAAACAAAAAAATGGAGTGCCTGGGAGGCTCAGTGGTAAAGCGTCTGCCTTTGGCTCAGGTCATGATCCCAGGGTCCTGGGATCGAGCCCTGAATCAGGCTCCCTGCTTGGCAGGAAGCCTGTTTCTTCCTCTCCCACTCCCCCTGCTTGTGTTCCTCTCTCACTTTCTCTCTCTCTCTTTCTCTGTCAAATTAATAAAAAAAAATAAAATCTTTAAAAAAAAAAAAAAAAAAAACCCTCACAAAACATCCCAGATCTAAAAGCTATGAAGGTAGCTTGACTTTTCCTTTTGAGTGTAGAACACTAACCAGGCTGCTGAAAATAAATTTTCATGAGAAGTTCAGATATGCCTAAGTGCTCAAGTTCATCTGCAATCTTCGGGCTTTCCCTATACGAGTAATTTCTTAGAAGTAAAGATGAATTAAGATACATTTCTCATTACCTGTAAACTGTAGGGGAGTTGAATGTGAAAATATTATAGTCCAGTATGTACAAAGTCATTTCTTTATTTCTTTAATTTACCTCAGTGAGTCCATAATACCCAGGAAAATGGAGAGAGGCTAATTTTTCTGTTCTTTGCAGTCTTGCCATTCAGTTTGCAAAATCTACTTATTTAGTTGGTTGACCAGAATATATATATGTATATATATATATATAAGCCATATAGGACTACCTCTTACCACTTCCACTTGAATTTCTTGTCTTGTTTATTCTTTCTTACTTTTTTTTAGAAATGTCAGTACTTCTGTGTACTGACTAAATGTAAATCACATACTAAAATGTGATTTTTACACATTTTAGTAAAGCTACACTTCTTTTTAAGACTATCAAGGAGAAACTCCAGTACGTTAACTTAACAAAGGCATTTTCTTAAAAGTCTTAACACTTACAGTGTTTGTACTTCATGCCCTTATGATATTATTATCTGCTGCCTAAGTCAGAGTTTGTAATAAATTTTCTGTAAATATGTTACAGCCCTTAATAAGAAGTATTGGTATTCCTTAGTCATTAATCTGTTTTTAACTAGAATGTGTTTGGGATTTTGTTGTTGTTGTTGTTAACATAGAATGTTCTGAGCACCTGGGTTGCTCAGTGGGTTAAGCCTCTGCCTTCAGCTCAGGTCATGATGTTAGGGTCCTGGAATGAGCCCTGAGTTGTGCTCTCTGCTCAGCTGGGAGCCTGCTTCCCCCACCCCCATCCCCACCCCTCTCTGCCTCTCTGCCTACTTGTGATCTCTGTCTGGCAAATGAATAAATAAATAAATAAATCTTTAAAGAAAAATAAAAACGAAACATGAATGTTTTGTTTCATTAGCAGCTTTGATCAGAGAAAAGTTCATTCATTCACTCATATTAAAGTCCTTTATGAACACTCAAATGTGACCTGAATGAATGAATGAAATCTCTTCTTAATATAGTGAAGCCATAGGGATTAATTCTAAGTATC
Organism: Mustela nivalis; assembly: GCF_964662115.1. Taxonomy (NCBI): domain Eukaryota; kingdom Metazoa; phylum Chordata; class Mammalia; order Carnivora; family Mustelidae; genus Mustela; species Mustela nivalis. The sequence goes on from NC_139024.1 coordinate 65,460,721, forward strand.
CTGTCAATCCTCCTATGTACTGATTCCATCTTTATAATAATCCTATTCCAGACACGCTCAGTTTCTTTTTCTGTCCAGGAAAAGGAAGTAGTTTATCTTTTTCCCTAAAATACCCTATTGTTTACAACCTTTTTTTAAAGTTTATTTTATTTTATGTTAGTAACATAACATAATTATGTTAGTCACCATACAGTCCATCATTAAGTTGGGGGTTTTTTTAAGATTTTTAAAAATTTATTTATTTGACAGAGAGATCACAAGTAGCCAGAGAGACAAGCAGATAGAGAGAGAGGAGGAAGCAGGCTCCCTCAGCAGGGAGCCTGATGTGGGGCTTGATCCCAGGACCCTGGAATCATGACCTGAGCCGAAGGCAGAGGCTTTAACCCACTGAGCCACCCAGGCAACACATCATTAAGTTTTTGATGCAGTGTTCCATGATTCATTGTTTGCATATAACACCCAGTGCTCCATGCAATAAGTGACCTCCTTAATACTCACCATTGGGTAACCCATCACGCGACTCCCTCCCCTGTGAAACCCTCTGTTTGTTTCCTGGAGTCCATAATTTCTCATGGTTTGATCTTTATCCATTTTCCAGCCTTTTTCTTACCCTCACCTTTGTGAGATCAGACCCATCCATGGTCAAGGGTGTGATGTCACAATATTCTTTATATATTTTAAATATGTTCTTCATCAGGTACATGATTTGCAGATATTTCCCTCCAGGCTCCGTTTTTCCTTTTCTTTCTCTTAACAGTAGCTTTCGAAGAGCAAGCTTTATTTCAATGAAGTCCAGTTTATCAGTTTTTTGGTTTTATGAATCATGCGTTAGTTATAGTTTCTAAGCATTCTTTACCTAAGGTCATGAAAGTTTTCTCCTCTGTCTTCTTACAAAAGTATTATAATTTCAGGTTTTATATTTAAGTCTATGATCTGTTTTGTGTTCATTTTTATATATGGTATGAAGATCAGAAGGTTTATTTTGTTCTGTTTGCATTTGCGTATCTGGTTGTTTCCAGCACCATGTTGAAAAAATAATCCTGCCTCAGATGAATGGCTTTTTTGCGCTTTTGTGAAATTCAGTTGTCAGTCTATGTGTGGGTTTGTTTCTGGACTCTTTATTCTGGTCCATTGATCTATTTTTCTGTCTTTACATCAATAACACACTGCCTTGATTACTACAGTTTTATAATATGTCTTGGAATTAGGTATTATTGGTCCTCCAACTTTGTCCTTTTTAAATTTTGGTTTAGCTATTCAAGGTTCTTTTTATGTCCACATGAATTTTAGAATAAGCTTGTTCTACAACAGAGCCTATTAGAATTCCAGTTGGCATTGCCGTGAGTCCACAGATCAGTATGGGGAGAACTGACATGTTAACAGTGCTCACTAATTTGACTCATTAACATGTTATATTTCTTCATTTATTGAGATCTTCTTTAATTTCTCTCAACACTATTTTTTTTTCATTTTTCAAAGTATAAGTCCTACACATGTTTGGCTCCTTTATTCCTGAGTATTTCATAGATAAATGATATTTCCCAATTTCAGTTTGTAATTGTTTGTTGCTCATTTATAGAAATACTGACTGTTGCATGTTAAACTTATACTATGCCATCTTACTAAAATGCCTTTTTAGTTTTAGTAGCTTTTCAGTATATTTTACTAGATTCTCTACATAGACATCCAAGCAAATAAAAAACAGTTTAATTTCTTTCTTTCCAAACTGGATGCCTTTTATTTTTATTCTTATATTTTTGCTTTATTGCACAGGATAAATCTCCAGTACAGTGTTACAGTGTCAAATAGAAATGATGAGAGTGCCTAGTGTTATCTTCTTCATGACCTCATAGATAATGAGTGGGAATGCATTTAGTCTTTCACCATTAAGTATGATATTATCATAGGTTTTTTAATAAATGTACTTTATCAAGTAGTTTCCTTCATTTCCTGGTTTTCTGAGAGTTGGTATCAGGAATGGATGTTGGATTTTTGTCCAATGCTCTTTCTGTATCAGTTAAAATAATCACATGATTTTTCTTTATTAATTTATGCTAATACGGTAAATTGCATAGATTTTCAATTTTTTTTAAAGATTTTATTTATTTATTTGACAGAGATCGCAAGCAGGCAGAGAGGCAGGCAGAGGGTGGAGGGGAAGCAGGCTCCCTGCCAAGCAGAGAGCCCCATGTGGGGCTCGATCCCAGGACCTTGGGACCATGACCTGAACTGAAGGCAGAGGCTTAACCCACCGAGGTACCCAGGCACCCTAGATTTTCAAATTTAAACTTATCTTTCATTCTTAGGATTAACCCTGTTTAGTCATGGTATGTTGCCATTTTTATAGATTGGTGGACTTGATTTTCTTTAAAATCTAATTTAGAACTTTTTGCATTTTGTTAATGAGAAATACAGATCTATAGTTTTCTTATAATGTCTTAGTCTGGTTCGTTATCAGGGGAAATCAGCTTCATGGATAGAGTTAGAAGAATTTCCACCTCTTCTGTTTTCTGGAAGAGTCTGTGTAGATTTGGTATATTTTTCTTATATAATTTTTATTTCTTCATTAATACCCCCATTTGATGGCGTGATTTCCTTTAGTTTTTTAACATATTTACAATGGTGGATTTCAAGTTTTTGTCTAGGAAGTCCAATGTGTAGACTTCCTAAGTTTCTGTTGATTGCTTTTTTACCCTTTGTATGGGCCATACTTGTTTTTTTGTATGTCTTATAATATTTTGTTGAAAACTGAATATTTTAACGGCTATAATACGACAACTCTGGAAATTAGATCCTTCCCTTCCCAGGGGTTTGTTGTTGCTACTTATTGTAGTTGTTCTTTGTTTGTTAAATAACGTCTCTGAATAACTTCCATAATGCTATAATGTTTTTGCCACTGAAGTTTCTGCTTGGTCAGATTAGTGATTAGCTAATTGAACAAAGATTTCCTTATTGCATGGAGCGCTGGGTGTGGTGCGTAAACAATGAGTGCTGGAACACTGAAAAGAAATAAAATAAAATAAAATAAAATAAAATAAAATAAAATAAAATAAAATAAAATGAAATGAAAAACTGGAAACAGTAGGTCTTAAAATCTTGCTAAGGGGTTCTCTTGGGGTATTGTGCATCCCATCAATATTTAGCCAAGCCATTAGCAACTCTGTCTTGAATTTCACCTCCGGTTAGCACAGAGCATTAAGATCAGCCAGAAGTGAAGGCGTGGGCCTTCTTAGGCCTCTGCTGTGCATGCACAACCCTACACATGTGAGACATTCTAGACCCTCAGAACTATGTCCAAGCTTGTTAAGACCCCTGTGGACATCTTACTTCCCCAACTTCTCCTTTTCAGCTTTTCAGGTAGTCTATTGTTTGGCTATGGTTAAGTCACTCAGGCAGCCACAAAGTTAACTCTAACTGTTTTCAACAAGTGCCTCCCAGGGAAAAGGCAAGCTCTGAGATAGGTCAAATACAGACAGCCTTACAAGTGGTATCTTCCAAAGAAGTACCAGACAGATCAAGTAATGAGGCTATGAAAGAGCTCCGTCATTCTTCTATGCCTGCTGCAGGCTTTCACCACGAACGAGGGCTCTTCTTTTTTAAGGTCTTCACAGAGCCAATAGTGGGGGATGAGACTAGGTCAAATTGAAATGCCACAAACCTCCAAGATCTTACCAAGATTCAACCATTTTTATTGAATAAACATTCCCCAGTTGCCACAAGCTTTTGGCTAATCTCCAGAATTCTGAAAAAGTTGATTCTAACCGTTTTTGCCAGCTTTTTCCTACCTTATTTGGAGAAGAGAACATTCAGAAGCAGCTCTACCACTTTCACGGACATCATTTTGTTTCTTCTTCAAACATTGGTTAAAATCACCAGTAAAGCCGTCTGGTTCTGGAATTTTCTCTTTTGGAAGATTTTTAACTACAAATTCAATTTATGTAGAAGTAGAGCTATTAAGGTTATTTAGTTCTTCTTGTATAGACTTTGATAGATTGTTTCTTTCAAGGAATTTGTCCATTTCAAGGGCACCTGGGTGGCTCAGTGGGTTAAAGCCTCTGCCTTCAGCTCAGGTCATGATCCCAGGGTTCTGGGATCGAGCCACGCATCTGGCTCTCTGTTCAGCGGGGGACCTGCTTCCTCCTCTCTCTCTCTGTCTGCCTCTCTGCCTACTTGTGATCTCTTCCAAATAAATAAATAAAATCTTTAAAAAAGAAAAAAAGAATTTGTCCATTTCACTCAAGTGGTTGAATTGATTGACATAGTTGTTAATAATATTACCTCATTATCTTTTCAATATTGAAAGAATCTGTAGTAGTGTTGCATCTCTCTAATCCCTGCTGTTGATAATTTCTTTCTTTTTTTCTCAATCAGCCTAGTGGTTTATCAATTTTATTGGTCTTTTCAAAGAATTGGCTCTTTGTTTCACTAATTTCTATTTATTGTTTATTTTCTATTTCACTGATTTCCACTCTGGTTTTTATTTCTGCTTACTTTGGATTTAATTTGTCCTTTTTCTAGATTGTTAAAGGGGAAACTGTGGTCATTGATTTAACACCTTTCTTCTCTACTAATAAAAACATGTAGTGCCATAAATTTCCCACCAAGCACTGCTTGAATGGCATTCCACAAATTTTGATATGTTGTGGTTTCATTTTTATTTCTTTCAAAACACTTTAATTTTCGTTCAGATTTCTTCTTTGACCTATGGGTTACTTAGAAGTGTATCATTTCATTTCCAGTGTTTAAGAAGTTTCCCAGAGATCTTTCTGTTACTGATTTCTGATTCCATTGTGGTCAGAGAACATACTGTCTGTGATCCAGATCTTTTTAAATTTATTGAGAATTGTTTTATGATTCTTAATATGGTCTTCTCTGCCTGAAGTATTCTTTTATAAATAAATTGGATCACACGGGCTAATCGTGTTGTTTATGTCTTTTGTTGCCTGATTTTCTGTGCACTTTTCTGTTATTGAGAATAGGGTATTGAAGTCTTCAACTAATATCGTGGGCTTGTTTTTTTCATTCTTATAACTCTGTTAGTTTTTGTGTCATGTATTTTGAAGCTCTGTATTAGGTGTCCATATATTTAGGATTATTATGTACTCTTGAAGAATTGACACCCTTATTATTAAATGACTCTTTCTGGTCACATTTTTTTGTTCTGAAATCTCCTTCACTTAATATTAACAAAATTTCTCCAGCTTTCTTTTAGTAGTGTTAGAGTGGTGTATATATGTTTTCATACTTTAAAGATGCAAATAGGTTGAGAATTGAAGCATGTTTCTTATAGGCAGCATACAACTGAGTCATGCTCATTTTATCCAAAATGACCATTTCTGCCTTTTAATTAGGGTAATTAGGCAAACATTTATATGTAATATGACTATTAATATGTATGGATTTTGGTCTATTGTACTATTTTATTTTCCATTTGTCTCATCACTTCTTTTTTCATCTTTTTCTGCCTTATTTTAGATTGTGTTTTATTTTATCTTGCTTACTAGCTTAATATCTATAATGCTGTGTTTTACTATTTTAGTGCTTTTTCTTAGGGTTTGTAATACAAATTTTATCACACAGTATATCTTCAGGAGCTTTAGGATGGTACACTTCCATATCTTCCCTCCTAAGCTTCATGCCTCTATAGCCATACATTTATTTAAGTTATAAACCCCTCAGTATGTTATTATTTTTGTTTAAACTGTCATCTTTTGAAGAGACGACAAGAAAATCTTAATATTTGCCCATTTTGTTTCCATTTGTATTTTGTAATTCCTTTGTGTAAATCCATATTTTCACCTACTATTGTTTTCCTTATGCCTGGAGGACTCCCTTCAAAATTTATTGTAGTGTTGGCTAGCTAAAAATAAACACCTTCACTTTTCACGTGTCTAGAAAGAACTAGTTCACCGTTGTTTCTGAAAGCTTATTTTCATTTGGCATGAAATTCTGTGTTGAAAGGTTTGCATTTTTTTCTGGTACTTTAAAAATGTTGCTCCACTGCTTTCTCACCTACAGTTTTTTCCAACAAGAAATAGACTATTATGCTTATCTTGTTTCTCTGTACATGTAGCTTGTTTTCTGCCGCTTTGGCTCCTTATAAGATTTCTATCACTAGTTTTGTCCTTTATGTTTCTTGTGCTGGGGGTTGGTTGGCTCTGTAGGTTTATATATTCATCAAATTTGGAACATTTGGGCCTTGTTTCTTCAGTTTTGTTTTGTTTTTTTCTGCATTCATCCATTTACTCTCTTCTTCAAGCATTCCAATTACACATGTATTAGGCCACATAAAGGTGTCCCACAGCTCACTGATGCTTTATTTTTCTTAATTCTTTTTTTTTTTCCCCCCGTGTATTTCATCTTTCTATTCTTGGGGCTTCCATTTCATTTCTATTAATAATTTTTACTGCTATGTCTTTGAATTATTTGATCTTTTCTCTGCAGTGTCTATTCTGACTTTGATCCCAGTATATTTCTCACCTCAGGCATTTTAGTTTTCATCTCTAGAAATTCATTGTGGGTCCTTTATCCTCTAGATATCTTCCATGTGTCTACTTAACCTTTTGAGCAGGTGAAATATAGCTATAATAACTGTTTTAATGTTTCTTCTAACATTGTTTTAATTGTAATTCTAACATCTGTGTCAGTTCTTGGGTCAGTTTCAATTTTTTTTATCCTCATGATAGGTTGTATTTTTCTATCCCTTTGCCCCCTCCCCCAGTAAATTTTTATTGGATGCCATACATTGAAATTTTTACCTTTTGGTTGCTAGATATTTCTGTATTGCTATAAAGATCCTTAAGCTCTGTTATAGAATATAGTTAAGCTACTTTGGAACAGTTTGATCCAGGTCTTGCTTTTAAGATTTGTTAGGTGGGACCAGAGCCATTGATTATTCCTGAGACACAAATCCCCCTCAGTACTCTATGCAGTGCCTTCTGAGTTGTGAGTTTTCCAGCTTGGCTGGTAGGCACAAGCACTGTTTGGGCCTTGGGAAGTTCCTCAGCATCCATTCATCAGTACTTGCTAAATACTTGAAGGGAACCCTTCGCAGATTTCCCATTCTCTCTCTCGCTTTCTCCTCCCTGGCACTTTGAACACTCACCACCTCCGTCTCCTCAAACCTTCAGCTGTCAGGGAGTCCACCAGGACCCACGCAGGCTTCACCTCCCTGCGCTATGGCCTGGAAACTCTCAAGGTAGTGAGCTGGGTCACCATAGGGTTCGTCTCATTTATTTTCCATCTCTTGGGTATCAGTGGCTTTTGTTGCCTGTGATTCGTTGCCTTGAAAACTGTTGTTTCACATATATTATCCAGCATTTTGCTTTTTGTCTTGGTTTTGTTTTTGTTTTTGTTTTGTGGTGGTTTTAGGCAAGCAGTATAGTCCCTGTTACTGCATCTTGGCTGCAAGCAAAGGTCTAAATATATGTGTTTTCAAGGTAATTTTCTGTTAGATTGTGTATAGATTATTAGAAAAGGTGGAGGGGATCACACAGTTGAATTTTCCTATAGTTATCTGTGAAAGCCAAATGTAAGATAGCATTTAAGTCTTAAAGACCATATTGAGACAGGATGAACAAAAAGAAAAGGACCCAGACTTCAGGACATCGGGGGCTAAAGTGTGAAAGTGCCTGGGGTTCCCTGAGGCTAACAGGCACTCTGTGGCTAGAACAGAGGTCAAAAACAAGGGCCTGCCCAGCAAGATGCAGTCCTAGTATCTTTGGTTGGGTCCAACGTGTGTGTGTGCATGCGTGCATATGTGTATAATTTTCAGTTGCCCAAATACAAAAAGATTTCACATAAATGCAGACTTTCTACTTCTCTTGAAAATAATCAGGAGTTCTGGACCACAGTTCCACAATCTTCCATGGTATCCCCAAGCTGGACCTGAGGCAGTGGATTGCCTCCCCTGGGGGTCATCCACTCCAATTTGCCAGTTTATTGTGTTACCCCCAGTTTGCTTCTCTCATTCACCATATTACTCTCCTGGATCCCGAGATACCCAGATTTTTACTTTAATGTCCAAGGATAGGTTCCCTGGAGAGAGATTGCAAATTATCAGTGCTTATTTTTTTAGAGCTCAGATTTCCTTTCTCTCATTATTCTCCCCCTTTTGAAATATATACTTTATTTGTTCTTTCTTCTTTTAATTTCTGACCTTTTCCTTCTCAGCCATATGATCTCACTTTACTTACCTTTATATCTCCACATCATCATCTCCAACCTCCGTAACAGTACCACCGACTGTGTCGCTTAAGCAACAGAAATTTATTTTTTCAGTTCTGGAGGCTGGAAGCTCAAAATCAAGGTTCCAGCAGGGTTGATTTTTGATGAGGCATCTCCTCCCAGCTTGCAGATGGCCACCTTCCTGCTGTGTCCTCACATGGCCTTTCCTCTGTGCATGTGTGGAGAGAAGGAGCTCCATGCTATCTCTTCCTCTTCTTATCGGGACCGCCAGTTCCATAGATTAGAGCCTCCCCTGTATGGCCTCATTTAACTTTAATTAACCTCCTTGAATGCCCTCTTTCCACTTGGAGATTAGGGCTTCAGCCTGTGAATTTTGAGAGAACTCAGTTTAGTTCATAGCAATCTGTATTCAATCCTACATATTACTTGATTTTGAAATTCTTTCATCTGTGGCAAACTCTTCCACCATTCCAGATATTCTAGAAAGGAGACACTGTCTTCCACTCTAAAGTTCCCTTTTTGGGGATCCCTGGGTGGCTCAGTCAGTTAGGCATCTGCCTTCCTCTCAGCTCATGATCCCAGGGTCCTGGGACTAAGTCCTGCATTGGGCTCTTTGCTCAGCGGGAAGCCTGCTTCTCCTTCTCTCTGCTGCTCCTCCTGTTTGTGTGCACACACTCTCTCTCTCTCTCAGACAAATAAATAAATAAAATTTTTTTTAAAAAAAGGAAGCATTTTTAAAAATAATAAAAATTTCCCTGTTTTCATTGCTTTTGTATTTTTTTGTTCTAACATTATTTACACTAGTATGCACTCATTCACAAAACTTTTGTTTTATATTTACTCCTACTGTTGGACTGTTTAAAAAGCTGCATTCCACATCCCACAGGTCTGAATATCACAGCTTTACAGCTTTTTTTTTTTTTTTTTTTTTTTAGTATAGTTGCCATGCAGTGTTCCGTTAGCTTCAGGTATACAACACAGTGATTCAATAAGTCCATACATTATGCTGTGCTTCCCACAAGAGTGGCTACCATCTCTCACCATACAACACTCTTACAGTCTCATAGACTGTATCTGCTAGGCTGTACCTTTTATTCTCATGATTACTCATTCCATAACTGAAAGCCTATAACTCCCACTCTGCTCTGGCAACCACCGGTTCTCTGTATTTATAGGTCTGATTCTGCTTTTTGTTTGTTTGTTCATTTTTTTTTTTATTCCACATGTAAGTGAAGTCATACAGTATTTGTCTTTCTCTGTCTGACTTACTTCACTTAGCATAATGTGCTAGATCCATCCATGTTGTCACAAATGGAAAGATCTTGTTCTTTTTTGTGGCTGAGTAATATTCCAGTGTGTGTGTTAGTGTGTCTTTGTGTGTGTGTGTGTCTGTGTGTGTACCACATCTTCTTTATGCATTCATCTATCAGTGGACACTTGGGTTGTTTCCATTTCTTGGCTGTTAATAAATAATGCTGCAGTAAACATAGAGGTATTTATATCTTTGAATTAGTGTTTCCTTTTCTTTGGGTAAATACCCAGTAGTGGAATTCGTGGATCATCTTACAGCTTTCTTATACACAAACTTCCTTCACCTTTCTCTTTGTCAGTAAGCAATCTCCTGTTATTTCCACACACACACACACACGCACAAATACACACGTTTTTCCACTAATTTGATAAAAAAAAAACTTTCTTTCCTTTTTTTTTTTTTGTTTGTTTGATAAAAAGCTTTCTGGTTTTTCCCAGACATCTAATATATTTCTGAGAGAAGTGAAGCTGATTTTATTCTGTCCCTTCATCATGATAAAGAAGGAGCCCAGTCAGCTAAAGGTTCATGTCTCTCCATTATTTTGAGCAGCTCCCTGCCTCTGACCCCACAGTGTAATTACTTATATATGGGTGTCACATGTTCTTTCAGAACATCTGTTCTGTCAAGGTCCGCTTGCTATTCCTACAGCCCCTGCCCCAAATCAGAGCCTCATGTGAACTGTTGCCGCAGCTTTCTTATGGGCTCTTGTTTCTCATCTTGCCCTCCTGTAGTTCTGAAGTAGGCAAAGAGCAGAGCCGTGAGGACCAAGCACACGTAATGGATATGCACTTGAAGAAGAATGAGCCAAGCCAGCGGAAGAGTAACCCTAATAGAGGTAAGAGGAAAACCAACACAAAGTTGTATTGTAGAATCAGCAGAGAGAGATATAGGGAAGGCATGGTCAGCCGTGACAAATGCCAGATAAGCCATGGAGATGAAAAGTACAGCGTATTCCCTACAGCACAGGGAATACAGTCAGTAATATTGTGATACCGTTTTTTTTGGTGACAGGTGATAACTGCACTTAGCATGATAACTGAGTAAGGTATAGCATTGTCAAACCCCTGTGTTGTAGCCCTGAAACTAATATAATATTCTTTGTTAATTATACTGCAGTTAAAATAAATAGTGACAAATGCCAAAGGGAGAAGTAAAATACAGACTGAAAAGTGCCCTTTTGGGATTTGTAGCCAAGAGGCCATTTACAACCTGCAAGAGGAGAGTTTTGTTAGAGTCCTGGAAGCATGAAGCCGATTGTTAACAGTGCAGAGGAAAAGAGGCTCAGAAGGGACTGCTTCTCCAAGAAGCTGTGCTTCTAAGGAAAGGAAAAGCTGGGCAGCAAGCAGTGGAAAACACAGGATTTAGAGACCCTTATAGAGAGGAGTGACAAGAGTAGGTACAAACAGAGAGGCAAGAGCCCCGTGAGAGGAACCACTCGAGGTGCAGGACAAGGGGAGTAACCCCTGGGGACCAGAGAAGATACACACATTAAAATGTGAAACAAGGAGGGATCACTTTTCTACCAAGACAGGCCAGTGAGGCACATTTGTTTAAATGACGATGTGTTCCGGTGGGGGAAGGAAGATAACGAAGGACGCGGTTCTCTCGGTCAGGCACAGTGAAGTCTGTCTGCCAGAAGTGAGCTGCATCATGGCACGCTTACAGAATTGGCATGGTCAGAGAGCAGATTCAGAATTCTGTAGATTTTAATTATAAAAAATAAAGATTCACTCTACCAAATGCATACAGATACATAATCATGGGTTAAGGAATGACTTTATCCTTGGTAACAGAGTCAGAAAACATTTTGAAGCAAATTTTAAAAAGAACTTTGAAATGATACATGTCAAAGAGAAAAAACACACCATAAGCAAAATCTAGCAACAAACAATGACCCAAGATGAGGAGGAATTTCATAAAATATATGATAGATAAAGAATTAATATCCTTAATGTATTTTTTATTAACATATAATGTATTATTTGCCCCAGGGGTACAGGTCTGTGAGTCATCAGGCTTACAGATTTCACAGCACTCACCATAGCACATACCCTCCCCAGTATCCATCACCCAGCCACCCTGTCCATACCTCCCCGCAACCGGCAACCTTCAGTTTGTTCTGTGTGATTAAGAGTCTTTTATGGTTTGTCTCCCTCCCAAGCCCATCTTGTTTCATTTATTCCTTCCCTACCCCCAAACCCCGCACCCTGCCTCTAAAATTCCTCATATCAGAGAGATCATATGATAACTGTCTTTCTCTGATTGACTTATTTCACTCAGCATAATACCCTCTAGTTCCATCCACATCGTCGCAAATGGCAAGATTTCATTTCTTTTGATGGCTGCATAGCATTCCATTGTGCGTGCGTGTGTGTGCGTGCGTGTGTGTGTGTGTGTGTGTGTGTGTGTATCACATCTTCTTTATCCATTTATCTGTTGATGGACGTCTAGGTCCTTTCCATAGTTTGGCTATTGTGGACATTACTGCTATAAACATTCGGGTGCACGTGCCCCTTCAGATCACTACATTTGTATCTTCAGGGTAAATATCCAGTAGCGCAATTGCTGGGTCGTAGGGTAGCTCTATTTTCAACTTTCTGAGGAAGCTCCATGCCGTTTTCCAGAGTGGTTGTACCAGCTTGCATTCCCACCAACAGTGTAGGAGGGGTCCCCTTTCTCTGTATCCTCACCAACATCTGTCATTTCCTGACTTTACCCTTAACGTATTTTTTTTTAACTCTTCAAAATCAACAAAGAAAAGGAAAATTGACGAAGGGCATTCAGAGGACAGTTTTACCCTATTGTAGGTAAAATAGGGGGGTCTGCTTCTCTCCCTCACCACCCCCCTCCCCTGCTATTGCTCTCTCTCTCTCTCAAATAAATATGTAAATTTTTTAAAAATAGGAAGGAAAAAATTGAATTTATAGAGTTGACTAAGTTATGAAACCTTTATATATGAGAATACCATGTGATATTATTCATTACATTATGGAAGTATTCTCATAGACATGGAAAGATGGTTATGATAAATTTTTAAGCAAGCAAAAGATAATTATAAAATAGTTTATATATAACATATGTAGTTGACTCTTGAACAACACGGGGGTTAGGGGCGCCAGTCCCTAGTCTACACAGTCAAAAATCCACATATAACTTTGGGCCCCCCCAGACACTTAACAGTAACAGTCTACTGTTGACTAGAAGCCTTACTGATAACCTCGGTAGTTGTTTAACACATATTTTGAATGTTACATGTATCATATACTATTCTCTTACAATAGAGGAAGCTGGAGAAACAAAAATGTTATTAAGAAAAATATGTAAGAGAAAATACATTTATAGTACTGCACTATATTTATCAGTATCATCAGTTTATGGCATCTGTGGACAAGGTGAATCATCTGTACCTCCATCATTACTCTCTTATGTGATACAGGACATTGTAGATGTTAATACGTGTGACTAACGCTGACATCAAAAATGAAAGGATAATGTGAAAATTTGTTTTTATTTAAAGGTATAGCTATTTATGCATTGATAACAAAGAAGCAGCAATGTGGTTGCTTTATGGTGGCCCAGTGTAACCAATGTCATTGCTTCCCAGTTGCCTAGCTTATATAGTAATGAATGGTTACAGCATAGAGTGCTGTAGTTCTGTTTCATGATACTGATTAAAAACATTGTTATATTAAAAAGAAAAAAAAACAGTTTATGTGTGATGAAAGGCGGATAAGCAGTTTCTTTGATTAGGGGAGAGAGAGGTATCCTGTCCTGTAATGTAATTCTTTGAAAGCAAAGTTATAAAACAGGAGGAAAACTAACACATTATTAACTTTATTACCTATCACTGCCTACGTAAGACTAGTCTGTCCACTTCCATGTAAGTGTTGCACACAGTGTTCCATACAGTGAATACTTAGGTAGTGATGAGATGATGACACAAGCTACTTAAAATTTCACACGCAGACATACGCACATTCACAGTAGATAAGTTGATTGACTGTGTGGCATGATTATCTACTGTTCATCAATGGAAGTGGAGCATCGTAAAGGTCAGGCAGAGGAAAAGGAGGAGGAGCTGGACTTGCTGTCTCAGAGGAGGCAGGAGAGGCGAGCACACTCAGTAAAACTTTACAGAAATACTTTGTAATTTCTCTCTAACTTGTTTGCTTTTCCATTTCTCTAAAAACGTTTCTATATTGGGGAGCAGGGTGCCTGGGTGGCTCAGTTGGTTGAGCTCCCAGGTCTTGATTTTGGCTCAGGTCATGATCTCAGGGTCATGAGATCAAGACCCCTGTTGGGCTCTGTGCTCAGCAAAGAGTCTGCTCAAGATTCTCTCTCTATCTCTGCCCCTCTCCCCACTCACTCTCTTTCTCTAAGAAAAATAAATAAATCTTTAAAAAAAAATGTCTCTATAAGGTACCCATCCCTTTTCCACCATTTGCTTTAGTTTCATTGCTACCATTTGCTTCATATCATAAAAGGGTTTCAGTCGTAAATGAAGTCAAATCCATTCTGAATAATCGAAAGACTTCTGCTGGATTGTCTCCTGTCCAGTGCCAGTTTGTCTTCTTATGTCTTTCTTTATCATCTGGCACTGGTTCAGAGGTACTCATCTCTATCAAGTTGTCTTCTATTCATTCCTCTCATATGGTGTCTGTCAGTACTTGAATTACTCCAAGATCCATATCTTGAAACCTTTACCCCCTACACAACTTTTTTGCCGCATCTCCAATCTTTTCCATGGTTTCCTTGATTGGCTCTGCTATAAATCCTATAAATTCATGGACAGCATCGGGATACTGCAGCAGGGTTCTCCAGCAGGGTTCTATCATTTTGGTCTTGATGGCTCTCACGGCTTCTTCTGTAACACTGATGTCATCTTCAGTGATATAATCCTTCCAGATTTTCATAATGTCCTCTCTGTTGGGGTTCTCTTACATAGCATTGACAGTCCTTTCCCTAGAGTAACGTGTGTAATGAGCCTTAAAGTTTCCTTTGGCCCCCCTGACCTAGAGGCTAAATTAGAGACATTGTGTCTGGGGAAAAGTAGAACATTTCAGTGCCTTCGGTGTTGAACTCCTGGGGTTCTGAGTGGCTAGGGGCGTGGCCCAATATCAAAAGAACTTTAAAAGGCAGTCCTTCACTGGCAAGGTACTTTCCAACTTCAGGGACAAAGCATCAGTGGAATCAGTCAAGGAAAAGGATTCTCGTTATTCAGGCCTTTTTGTTGTACAACCAAAACGCTGGCAGTTAGTCTTTGCCTTTTCCCTTCAAGGCCTTTGGGGTTAGCAGCTCTATGGATGAGGGCAGTCCTAATCATAAACCTGACTGCATTGCACAACACAGTAGAATTAGCCTATCTCTTCTTGCCTTCCTTAAATCCCGGCGCTTGTTTTTCTTCCTTCCCAATAAATTTCCTTTATGGGATTTTTTTTTTCCAGAACAAGGCACTTTCGTCTGTATTAAAAATCTGTTCAGACAGATATCCTTTCTCCTCAGTGATTTTATAAATAGCCTCTGGGAACTCTTCAGCTGACCCTTGGTGGGCAGAATGGCTTCTCCTGTTATCGTGACTTTTTTTTAGGCCAAACCTCTTTCTGAAATTATCAAACCATCCTTTGCTGGTGTTCAATTCTCCAACTTTGGATCCTTCACCTTCCTTTTGCTTTAAGTTGTCACATAATGATTTTGATTTTCTTGAATCATATTAGAGTCTATGAGTACATCTTTCTTATATCAGTCCTGTACACACATAAAAGCTGTGTTTTCAATACAAAATAAAAAGGTATTTTGCAGGGGCACCTGGGTGGCTCAGCCAGTGAAGCATCTGCCTTCGGCTCAGTTCATGATCTTGGGGCCCTGGGATTGGGCTCCCTCCTCAGTGGGTAGTCTATTTCTCCCTCTTCCTCTGCCCCTGCCCCCACTCATGCATTACTCTCTCTCTCTCTCTCTCTCTCAAATAAAGAAATAAAATCTTTTTAAAAAAAATATTTTGCAAAATATACAGGGTTTTCTTGCCTATTGGTGTAGCTGTAGCAAGAACTTCATTTTTTCTTTTCTTTTTTTTTTTTTCCAATGGTCTTTACATTGCTTTCATGTGCAGACAACCACAGCTGCAGACTTCAGTCTATGGTAAGCATCTCAAGCAATTCAAGTTTTTCTAGTAATGTCATGACTACTTGGGAACACTTCCAGCGTCACTGGTGACACTTTGCCTGGGTTCCATGGTGTTGTTCAAGATTTACTGTTTTGCACTAAACACAGTGAAAAATATGCAGGAACCACGAGAGATCACTTTTTTTTTTTTTTAAGATTTTATTTATTTATTTGACAGAGCTCATAAGCAGGCAGGAGGCAGAGAGAGTGGGGTAGGCAGCTCCCTCCGGAGCAGAGAGCCCAATGCTGGGCTCCATCCCAGGACCTTGAGATCATGACCGGAGCCAAAGGCTCAACGCACTGAGCCACCCAGGTGCCAGAAAGATCACTTTTTACTGCCATACGCAACTTATGGAGAAACGAGCAGCTTACACACCTATATTTCTGTATAATTCAAAAGAGAGTAGCATCTACATATATTTTATGCATTCGTGACATACCTTTTTCTTAGGATTTTTTTTTTTTACTATTGGAAAAAAGCTAGTTGGCAAGTTTTTTTAAGTTGTTACAAACCTCCAAAAACTTTTCCAACATATTTATTGAAAAAAATCTGAGTCTAAGTGGACTTATGCGGTTCAAACCTATGTTATTCAAGGGTCAACTACATGCATAAAGTATTGAACAATATACTTTTTTAAAATGTCACTCTCAGTGGTGGTGGTGTGGTGATTTTTTTCTTTCATTTTACTTTGTGTATTTTCTAATTTTCCTACTCAGTATATATATTGATATCTACTTAGTCATTGCTTTTAAAATGAAAGTAATTTGAGAAGTTTTCTAAATTCTTTCTACATTTGCAGAAACCAGGGTCAGAGTCAGAGGTAAAATGCCGGAACTAGGACTGGCTCCAAGTTCAGGACCATTCCTGTCACATAGTGCTCAGTGAGCTCCAAGTAGATGGCAAGTGCTTACAGGCAGGGGCTCTACTGTGCTTCCCTCGTTTCTCCCTGGTACTTAGCCTGGTGTCTGGCCAAGTAGTAAGCGTCCAGGGACTATTTACTGGATTGAGTATCTTACAGGGTAAGGCCCAGTATTTTTATGAGTCTTATTTTTCACACGAACATACACATAAATACTAACTTGGTTTCATATAATTTTCCAGAATCTTAGTATGCAGATTTTTCTTTTCTCTTTCCATATGATTTCCCTTGGGGGAAAAAAAAAAAAAAAAAAGGCCCTCACTTTGTTATTCTCTACCTGTGTTAGGTTATGGGGCCGCATCCTGAGGAAACACCTCAGAGAAAGACCGCATTTGGATTTGCTCTGGGATCTTTCGGTTGGACAGCCTCTCTTCCCTTTCAGCAAATCTCCGTCCAGGGCCTCAGCTTTCCAGTCATGTGCTGTCTGCACTTATCACGCTCACATGCCACTTTCGTGTCCCCCTTGTCAGAGATGTTCACTGGACATCACTTGTCCTTTCCCTCTCTTCTGTCCTTCCCTCCCTCTCATGGGCAGTCTTTGTCATTCTGTGTCCAGCGGTCCCTTCCTCTTCTTAGTCTGATTCACTTCCTTAAAGATGTTATCTACACTGCCTACTTCAGCATGT
This sequence comes from Mustela nivalis, assembly GCF_964662115.1. Taxonomy (NCBI): domain Eukaryota; kingdom Metazoa; phylum Chordata; class Mammalia; order Carnivora; family Mustelidae; genus Mustela; species Mustela nivalis. The sequence goes on from NC_139024.1 coordinate 65,477,925, forward strand.
TCTGGTTGCATTTCTCTAGAGGGTTCCCTCTCCTGAGGGTCCTCTGGCTTCTCTGTTTACTTCTCAGACTGCAGGCTCCACCTGATAATTGTCACTTGTCCTACATCCTCTGCACGTGCGGGGTCCAGCTCACTCACTTCCAGCTGTTCTTTCCCTTCCCTTTTCTGTTTTTCTTCTTTGTTTTTGTTACCACTTTTACAAACGCCTCCTCCCACTCTCTTTTCCCCTGTTATTCTTCTAAGATCCCCTTACCCTCATCGTGACCCCCGTGGATGTTTGTAGGGTCTCTCGGGAACTTGGGTCCAGCATCCGTTTGAGCCTTTACTACTTCCTTGCTCATTTTATTGGGCCCTAACTTGGGACAAGTGTAGACACATTGGGTCAGAAATGAATGTGACTCCCTTTTTTTGGCCTCTCTTGCTACGGTGTCTTGGCACATCACATCTGGGCCATTTTGTACTCGAGCAGCTCTCTTGAACCTCACGTGAAACATTTTTGAACTTCCTGCGTGGAATCCCGGTTTATCTGGGGTAGCTCTGTTCAACAAAGTTAAAGTCAGGAAACACAGACTGACAAAGGATTTTTCACCCCTCATGCATAAATGTCTCTCATCAAAAAAAATATATAAAAAAGATAGTGTAACTATTTATTTAAGATTGAGCCTGTCCCTGAAAACACAGATGTTGCCTGTGCCCCCTGTGCTACCAGGGAAGGACCTTAGGAAATGGTTAGCCTGCCCTTCTGTGCCCAGATGCTCTAGCCTTTGCTTTTCTCAGAAGTGTTTGATGGAAGTGACCACCACCTTAACCAGATTCTTAGGCTGCATTTGTTTTCTCAGAGCAGTTGAGCCTTAAGCCCTTTCTGTTCAGAGCAAGGACAACAGCATTTTTATTTAAGTCTGGATACTCACTACTGGTATGTGAATACTTGCTTTGAAGAGTGCCAGGTTCAACTCCACTACTAGTTTTTGTATACTTCCTACATGGTCTCTAAGAAGCTCCTTGGTTCATCCAAATATTGGTTCTTGATTTTCATTAATGGTATAACTTGCTTTATTTTAGAGCTGCATTTAGATGCATAATTAGCCATCATCATCTTTGTTAAAAACGACACACACCTTTTTTTGGACTTATCTGGAAAAAATAGAATAGTTAACCCACTTGTAAAAATAGACACAGCCATTGACCAAATGGAAGACTGTTATTTAATAAAATGGTCTCTATCCTTTCCATTTATTAACCTTGGAGCATCATCTGTGACCTTTTTATTCCCCCAATGAGTGAAGAATTCTACGAACTCTGGTTGCCTGCTCTTAATTTCCGGAAGTTGCCCCAGGTTTGGAGTGCTTAGTGTCTGTATTCGAAAAGTGTCTTTCTTTTTCACTTGTCAGTGCTGGGCCTTACGCATCTGCTGATGGTACTAGGAGACATTGACAGGGTGTTCAAGAAGCAAAAGTGATTCGTACTTTGGTCTTACTTGGGTGTGTGTGTGTGCGCGCGCGCGCGTGTGTGTGTGAGACATGGTGTGTTTATTACCCAGACTTTGGTCTTACTTGGGTGTGTGTGTGTGTGTGTGCACGTGCGTGTGTATGTGAGACATGGTGTGTTTATTACCCAGGAGCACACTGAGATTTGTTTGTGGAAAAAAGATATTGTTTAAGTTCATTGAGCACATTTTATGTACTTTTCTCCTAGTAAAGAGTTGAAGAAGAAAGAAGACAACCAAATACACAGAAGTGAAATGAAAAATTAAACCAAACAGTTTTTGTTCAGAGTTAAGAATTTTCAGATACTAAGAAAGAAAGGAAGGACTGCTGCTTCTTGTCCTTATGAAAGAATCTAGAAAAATCAGAAACGAGGTATGAGTAAAAAACTAAATGTGGCCTTTTGACCTTCATTGTTATAAACCATTGTGATTGTTATTGATCAAAGTAGTGGTACTTGTATTTATTTATTAGTAATTACATCAGCATTACATGACCACTTTTGGAAAACCCATAAAGAAAAAAATATAATTGATATTCAGTCAACATGAAGGAAAAGTATTTTCACTGTTAGGATGTCCATTAAGCAATCATTTAATATTATTGTATCTGTAACATGGTTGTGTATATGATGTTATGTTCAGAATATGAAGTGTATGCTTTTGAAATTTAGCTTTATTTAAGAGATAAGCAGCTTCAGAATATTGTGTATTCTAAATGGTCCCAGTGAGAAAGACATTAAAAGAGAACAAATTTGTTTGTTTTGAATGAATCATATATGTACCTTGATAATATAAACTAAAAATGGCCTTTGGCTAGACTGGCAGCAGGGTTTCAAATTTCCTTACTTTTTAAAAAGAACATTTCATATTTAAGCATATAAGTCATTTGTAGACTTATATTGTTGAATATTTATTTTAGTCTTAACATTTGTTCTTAAATTATTACATTGCATTATTTATTGCTTGAGTTCCATAATTAATGGTGTCATCACTATGTGACTATATATTTTAAAGTGTTATAATAGGAAAGTTCATTTGTTTTTTTGTTTTTTTTTCCCTTGGCTCCTTTCTCAACCATGTGATTTTAAGTCTGTCAATAAAATATTTAACCCCACAGAGGTCAAAACTAATATAGTATCAGAAAACATATTTACCAAATTAAGCAATTGGATCAATTAAAATAAGAAGTGAGAAAAACAGTGTTGGGCATTGAGGTGTAAATTTTGCCCAGATGTATACCCCATGTGAAATATCTTCTAGTAAAAATATATTTGGCTCCTATCCCTGCACATGTTGTAGAGGCATGAAAATTGGTAAACATGCCCCTGCTGTGTGGGACTTAAAGGGGAGAGCATTTTGGAAGGTGGTGAGTGCCACCAAGCTCCCACTGTCCTGGACGCACACGTCTGTGCTTCAGGTGCAGCTGGGCCCAGAAGGCTGGAGTCACCCTTGTGCGAGCTTGTTTTGTCTGTCTTGTGAATGCACTTGATAATTACAGAATTAAATATGCATCTTTCTGCAGTTTCAGCTCATAGTTTTGAGTTATGTGTTGATTCTGTGATTTAGGTTTTAATCACAAAGGATTTCAACAAGTTGCAGAAAGAGTTTAAAACAAGACAGGGTGCCTGGGTGGCTCAGTCGGTTAAACATCTTGCCTTTAGCTCAGGTCATGATCCTGGAGTCCCAAGATCGAGTCCTACATCAGGCTCTCTGCTCAGCTGGGAGTCTGCTTCTCCCTTTGCCCCTCACCCCACTCTTGTGCGCTCTCTCTCTCTCACTCTCTCTCTCAAATAAATAAGTAAAGGGGCGCCTGGGTGGCTCAGTGGGTTAAAGCCTCTGCCTTTGGCTCAGGTCATGATCCCAGGATCCTGAGATCGAGCCCCGCATCGGGCTCTCTGTTCAGTGGGGAGCCTGCCTCCTTCTCTCTCTCTCTGTCTACTTGTGATCTCTGTCTGTCAAATAAATAAATAAAATCTTTTAATAAATAAATAAGTAAAATCTTTAAAAATAAATAAAATTTAAGACAAATGTAGGGTGTGGGGGTGGTTCAGTTAGTTAAGTGTCCGACTCATTTTCAGCTCAGGTCAGGATCTTCAGGGTCATGAGATCAAGCCCTGCATCAGGCTCCCTGTTCATCAAGGCATCTGCTGGAGATTCTCTCCCTTTCTCTCTGCCCCTTCCCCCACTCACATGCTCTTCTCACACTCTTTTGCTCTCAAAAATAACTAAATCTAAAAAAATTAAAATAAAACAAATGAGGGGCGCCTGGGTGGCTCAGTGGGTTAAAGCTTCTGCCTTTGGCTTAAGTCATGATCCCAGGGTCTTAGCATCGAACTCCGCATTGGACTTTTTGCTCGGCAGGGAGCTTGCATCCCGCCTGCTCTCTCTGCCTGCCTCTCTGCCTACTTGTGATTTCTGTCTGTCAAATAAACAAACTCTTAAAAAAAAAAAAAAAAACAAATGAAATATGTCAGGGAAACTAAACATTTGCTGAGGTCTTGATGTTCATATGAAAAATAAAGGGTTATTTTTGTATTGCAACTACTGAAGACAAAAGTAAGAATTGAGGCAAAACGAGGAATAGTTGGTGTTACTCAAAACCCAGTCCTTTTCTCTTTTGTCCTGTTGACAAATAAGATTCTAGTTATGTTCATGAATAGATTAATAAAATGTCTTTATCATACTCTCAGACATGAGATGGAGCAGAGGACAACCTAAAAGTGTTCTCCAAGCACAAGTCCAAATAATAGTCAAGTAGAGGAATCAGACAGGAGAATCTATTTGAAGATTCTGGAACTGCATATTTTTCTTATAACAGATTAGTTTTATCTTCATTCTGAAATTAATAAATTTTGTCCCATTTTAAAAAGTCTCTTTTCTCTAAACAAGTAACAATTTTTGACACTTTTTATAGATCTAAATATTTTTAAACTATTCTTAGAAATTTATTTCACATTTGATTCTACTTTATCTTGAACATTGAAGTTTCTTCAGTATCAAAACTATACCATGAGTAAGATTTACAAAGCTAGAACAAAAATTAAGTTTGTTTGTTTGGGTTTTTTAAAAGATTTTTTATTTATTGGAGAAAGAGCACAAGCAGTGGAGAGGGGCAGAGGGAGAGGGAGAAGCAGACTCCCCACTGAGCAGGTAGCCTAACTCAGGGCACGATCCCAGGATTGTGGGGATCATGACCCAAGCCAAAGGCAGGTGCTGAACTGACTAAGCCCCCCAGGCACCTCAAAAAACAAGTTTTTAAAGATTTAAGACATGAAACATTTTTCACCATATATAAATGTACATTTTAAATGAAATCAATGTTTCTAAATGGCTAATACTTGGTACTTTTAAAACCTTGTGTAACGTTTCTTTCTAGAAAAGCAAATACTTGACCTTTATTTTAAGTTATAGTAAAGTTTTCTTAAAGGTATTTTTCTGTTTAGGAAGTTCAGCAAGAGTATATCTAGGAAATAACTTACCATTTCATAGCTTCATGTGACATGCCACTTTAATCATATATTTAACTCACATATTTCTTTAATACTTTTTATTTATTTATTTACTTTAGAGAGAGAGAGTGCATGTGTGCACAGCGCGGGGAAGGGTAGAGGAAGAGATAGAATCCTAAGCCGGCGCCACACCCAGCATAGAGCCTGACATGGGTCTCCATCTCCCAACTCTGAGATCATGACCTGAGCTGAAATCAAGAGTTGGACGCTTAACCTACTGAGCCACCCAGGTGCCCCTTAACTCACAAATATTTTTGAGAGTTACAAAGTTCTAGAACCTATAAAATTCAAGACCTTACACTTTCTTTAAAGATTATATTTTTAGGTAATCTCCAGACCCAACATGGGGTTCAGACTCACAACCCCAAGGTTGTGAGTCACATGCTCTACCAACTGAACCAGCCAGGGTCCCCAACGACCTTATACTTTTATTGATACATATTTAAATAATTTCAGCTGAGAGCCATATCTGTTAAGGTAAATTATGAGAACATTTTTCAACAAAGCAACTTTTGAAAACTATATATTTGTTGATTTCTGCTTCATTGAACTTAATGACAGAAAATATTCCCCAAATCTTCACTTTTTGTGTATGATCTTATTTACTCTTTGCATCAGACCTATGAGATAATTAGAATCTTCCTGCCCTATAAATAGGGAAACCAAGATTTTGAAGGTAAAGTAATTTGTCTTAGTGCACATGACCAGTAAACATCAGCGCTTAGTTATAAATGGAGGTTGTCAGACTCCACTGGGAGGTCTCCCAAGTGCGGGATCCCAGTTGCTATAAAGAGGAGGCCAGTAAATGCTTACTGTTGGAGACTCCAGCACAAGCTAGAATAAAGAAGCAATTTAGATGTACCTACAACCACACTCAGACTGGAAAAATCTAATACATCTTAATGCAACAGACACCTAAATAAAATGAAATATATCTGACTTAAAAAAAAATTTTAAGCTGATAACTTGTTTGTCCCATAATTATTTTGGTAAATCTTTACTCCAGACTCTAATTCTTACATTATCTGAAGAAACCAATTCTGTGGAATCAAAGTAATACATGTACAGTAACATATTATTCAAGAAACAGAAAGGCGCCATTCCAGTCATATAAAAGATAATAAAAACATCAAGAGTCACGTCAATCAAGAGGGTCTGTTGACTGGCAAACTCAATCTATGGATGGACCCAATTATCTGCAGGAGAATTGATGTCAGCATCATTTAGGGTTAACAATGGACCAACGAGGCAGGAGCAGACAGCTACTCTCTGTAGAGACCCAGAAAGCAAACTTGGTAATGAGGCTCTTCATTCATCATATCATTCTGCTCTAATTATTAAAGTGAATAGGAAATACTTTAAGTTAAGGCGGGAACTGGATAACATAAAAACATTTGTTTTGTAAACACAAAGAATGCTTTTTTTTTTTTTCTAATGATCCTCTTCAAATCTACATCAGACATATGTTCCCAGTACACTGTTTTCTAAAGTTGCTCTTCTAACACCTCAAATTCATGCTGATTACGAATGGGTTATTTTTGTTATCTCAAAAAGGGAGGGTAAGACTGCTAAGAGTCTACAATTTTAATTTCTACTCTTCAACCTAAAAAAGGTAGGGAGAGGGTCACAAGTACATATGTCACCATAGTACATGGTCCACCGCCATCAATTACATCAAAATAGCCCAAATATATCTACCTGCCATTTCTAAAAGTCCTGAACACTCTAATTTTACTTACTCTGGTTCATTTTTTCTTAATCAATCATTTGATCCTTATCAAGTGATTATGAAAGAACATGGTAGAAAAAAAAACAGGAATGTTTTGTTTGTACAACCTTTATGTAAGTAAAGGCATATACTGCCAGCCATTTAAAATTGCCTGGGATGGAAATGATTTGCTTAATGAAGATAAAAAGTAAAGTCTAAAAGGAGAAAAGAGAAAGGAGGTGAGGAAAATAACTGTTGCCAGAACAAAAATTAACTGAAGTTTGAGAAAAGCAGTCATGAGACCAAAGGAAGGTTCCCTGGAGAAAAGTGTGGTCTCTTCAGTTCGGTTTTTCAGTGTTTTCAACCGACAATCTGTAGCTAAATTTTTTTTCTATGAAGTTTGTTCACAGAGCCATTTTGCATAAATGTTCCACATAATTTTTTTCTGAGCTATGGTTCTTTACTGTAAAGTAAATGGAAGATGGTTAAGCACGGTAAGGTTTTTAACCATCCCTGCCTGTTCTACTGAAGTTAATGTTCAGAAGTATCCGCAGATACTACTTTTAGCAACTAAATATTTCCATGGTGGTAAAGAAATGTCAGTAAAATCTATGTACTTTAAGAACATCAAATTCTTATTATACTTATCATGTGTGCAGGCAGAGTACATAATAAACTAGTCTATAGCAGCTGTAAATTTCTGAGGATTTATCTAACCACAAATACATTGAAATGGGGAAATAGGGCTATATTAAACCATGCAAGATGCTGCTGGAGTTTTGCCATTTCTGCAACATCCTGTAATTAATTTATCATGACAGGTCTGGCAAACTGAAACATCCAATACACTTGCAACAGACTGTTGTACCATAGTTGCTGGAGATCCTGCAGCCACATAAAGTCAAGGTAGATTTTTCTTTCAAATGTGAATATAGTACTGTTCTATTTAGAATGCCCTATAGCCGAGGACAGACTTGTTGTCACTTTTGAATTTCAAAAAAAAAAAAAAAAAAGAAGAAGAAGAAGAACATCTAGAATATAGAACAGATTCTGGGCTGAGATAAGTAGTTCAGTCTGTCCTCTGCATTTTGTGGTCTTTTCCTGAAGAAGGATAGCCCTGGGTAGGAGACTGATACAGTCCAGTCAACCCTTCCCATGCATGCATGCCTGCAGCTAGATACGATGGGTTTCTCTCCTAGGAGGTTTGACGGTCACTTGCCTCCTGGTAGTCTCTTGGACACATGCTCTTCCTGAAGAGAAGACTCACAAGACCACCTCATCCATCTGGGTGCCCTCCTCTTCTAGAAGTCACAGTCCTGCCATTTTGCAAACTTCGAGCACAGATAAATTCAGTATTTATCCCTGCTCCAACATCCTCCAATCTAAAGAAAGAAAATAATGTAATAATGGGGTGGGGATTTTTGTCAAAATAGATTTTCTTACTAAACAGTGAGATCCCAGGTCCCTGGCTGGGTCAGACTCGGCAGAGCATGTGACTCTTGATCTCAGGGTTGTGAGTTTGAGCCCCACGTTGGGGGTATAGTTTACCTTAAAAAATAATAATAAACGGAAAAAAACACAATGAGTTCTTTGTCAGTTTGTATCAGTGTGAAAGAATGATCCCCTCTTTACTTGGTGTGTCATCTGATACAGGTGTTACCGTGGTTGATGCTAAGGATAGATCTTAGTAAACAAGGCTTCTTGCTGGAGAAGTAGAGAGGTACCACCACTCATTAAAATATGAAATCTACCTTGTACCAATGTCCACAGCCTTGCCCATATCCTTTGGAAGGTCAGTATTCCTCAGACCACAAACAAGAGGACCCAATGGGGTCTTCCTTGAATCTGGAAGTCTCAGTGAGAGGGGATAGTTCTCAGGTGGTAGACGGTAAGACGGGTGTTGCTCAACAGAAACAGGTAAGAAGCCAAGCAAACACAGTGATTCTAGTTCCAGCCCAGTCACCAAAGGCTAACTGTAAACACTTTATACTGTTTGTATTTTCTCTAGTGGTTGTCTTTTTCTTGCTCCTTACTATATTGAAAATGGATCGTATCTCAGAGGACCTGACAAGCTTGTGCTTGGGCCTAAGTTTAAAAACAAACAAACAAACAAACAAGCAAACAAAAAATGGCATTCCCCAAACTGAATAACCCAAGGGAAACTGAACAAGAGAGAATGTAGGAAAGTGTTTATACCCTTCCACCGCCCACCTCTCAGCTGCCTGAAAAGTTCCCTTCAGAGCTCTTCTATGTAAAACTTTGGAAATCAGATGGATAGTATGTATGTGTCCAAAAATAAAACAAAGACTCTTCTTTGATATACCCCCATTAGGTAACTTGTCCAGGATCATAAAAATCAAGGGCAGGACTCTGCCTTCTGCTGATTCCCCTGCTCCTGCTGCTGTTTACTTGTTAACATTCTTACTTTACTTAAAAACCACATTACCAGGATGCCCGGCTGGCTCAGTCAGTGAAGCATGTGACTCTTGATCTCAGGGTCCTGAGTTTGAGCCCCACGCTGGCTGTGGAGCCTACTTAAAAAATAAAATTTTGTTTTTGGTTTTTTTTTTTTTTTAAGATTTTATTTATTTATTTGACAGACAGAGATCACAAGTAGATGGAGAGGCAGGCAGAGAGAGAGAGAGAGAGAGAGAGAAGCAAGCTCCCCGCTGAGCAGAGAGCCCAATGCGGGGCTCGATCCCAGGACCCTGGGATCATGACCCGAACGGAAGGCAGAGGCTTTAACACACTGAGCCACCCAGGCACCCCCAAAATAAAATTTTTTTTTTTAAAAAAAGCTGCATTACTAAATCCTAATGCTGAAAATGCTCTAAATATTCTCAACCTCATGCACAACTAAAAGTAAACATTCCATGTAGAGCATGGTCTACATTCAAATAAATCCCCAGTAAAACTAGGTTATTGTTACAAGTGATGAATTTGAATGGATGAAGTTTGGAAGAAGGTTAGAGTCTGGAGAATTGACATTTTTATGCATGCATGGGAAGAGGTTTTGTGTGTGTGTGTGTGTATTTACTGTCTTGACGACTAGATACAGAGAGGGACTAATTCTGTTTACATATATCAAAAGCTGGAGTTAACTACTTTCCTAAATACATTTTTTATAATTCAGGATCTCAATGATTTTAACACTTGTAATGTTTTCCAAAAGTGTGTGTGTGCCTGCACATGCACACACATTCACTTAGTCAACAGCGCAGGATTGCGCCCTGGTTGCCGAGCATGGGACAAGAGCTGGGTGAACAGTTGAACCAGGAACCTCAACTCCTCTCACCTTGAAAATGTCACATGTTTTATGGGCGTTGTCACCCCCACTGTGTTTTTCGGAGGACCTCGCCAAACATTTCCAAATTTGAGCCTCCTTAACAACCTTTATTACACAGAAAAAGCATGACTCTGCCATTTTTCAAACCAGTCCCCAGAAGGTTAAATGATTTGTCCAACAACTGTCAATCAGAGCTCAGCTCTCCTCCTCTCAGCCTTGTGTTCTTTCCAACCAGGAAAACTCCTCACTGACATCTGAAAACTGTGGAAATAAATTATGTGGAAAGCCAGCAAATGTTTGCTATACAAGAGGCCACTATAAATTAATAAGACTAATTTAGATGTGTCTTTTGGAATTGAGGGATGATCTCCTTCTGTAGTCAGCTCTCAGTTGTTTGCATTTTTGCTGGCATTCTGTATTTGTAGATTTTAAATGTGAGAACTTAAAATGAAGTTAGCCCAAAAAGAGCATGTAAAATATTTTTAATTATGTTTTATAGTGCAAAGAGGCAGAAGGTGTACAGAAAATGCCAGAGTCCCTTTGCCAAAACCTTTTCGTGAACCAAGTAAAACAAAGTCATTTCATGCATTGTATATTTAAGGCAAATGATTATTGTTCATGCAAGTTACACTTTTTGGTAAAGCAATAATTCCCCCATTTGACCTAAAATGTCATTAGATCAACTGAGCAACTTGGAGGTACCACAGAATATTTCATAAAATGCCAACATGGCATATCACACCGAGCTTGAAACCACTGGCGTCCCTGTCCACTGCACTAAATCCATTCAGCTTTTCCTGTTTGCTTAGAATAATGACTGTAAATCAAGTCCTGTGCTCTGATCACAGGAAACTCTCAAATGAAATTCAGTCACCTCAGAAGTGACAGCAAATGTAAGAAACTGGGTTGGGGCGCTTGGGTGGCTCAGTCAGTTAAGCGCTGTTGGTTTCTTTCGGCTCAGATTGTGATCCTCAGGGTTGTAAGGTCACACCTTGAGTCAGTCTCCTTGCTCAGCAGGGGTCTGCTGGAGACTGACTTTCTCTCCCTTTCCTTCTGCCCCTCAACCTCACGTACGTGTGCACTCTCTCTCTAATAATAAATAAAATCTTAAAAGAAAAAAAGTAAGAAACTTGATTGTTATCTGGAAATTGAAGCAGTAAGGCACAGCATAGATCTCCATGATCTGTCTTCTGCCGCTTCTCCATTTTTGTGATTCATGTGTAGGTCCTCTTCACATTTCAGCAAGACCACAGTACTTCCCTCCAAGCACCATTGCTACCTTAAAGCCCTTAGGTAATCTCGATTTGAAAACACAGTTCCACACCGTGCCTTTGCCAAATATTGCCATTCGGGTTTCATCTTGGTTGTCACATGCAGCAAGATTCCTTTTCTCATTATTAATGACCTCCTTCTTCACTGTGTTCTCATAGTGCCCTCAAAATAATGTCCATCAAAACATTTATTAGCACCTGACATTGAAACAGAGTCTATTGATCAATGTGTGTTATTTAACATTAACTAGTATATAATTTTTGATCAATGCATTATCTCCTATTTCTTGTGTGACTCAGATAATTCTTATAAATGGGTGTTTGTGCTCAATATCACAGGATGTTCCCAAGTGGAATATAATTTTTTTTTTTTTTAATTCTAAATAGCAGGCAGGGAGAAGGGAACCCATGGAAGGAACCTAAGAAAATGTCATTAGTCTTTCTATAGTACCTTTTCATGGTCATGGCAGTCTTTTGACTTTTTTCCTTCTCTCTTCCCTTTCTCACACTCTTCCCCCCCCCTTTTTTTTTTCTGGATCTCTTTTGTCTTCTTCACTGCCTGACATCAGCCAGTGGCATTTACTGAATTACTGAATTACTGAATTTACTGAACTTACTGAATTCAGCATTAAACATTAAAACCATGATGCATCTCCATCTAAATGTGTTCTTCAAACCAGGGAATCCAAGATGGAGGACCCATGCAGGCAGTGACTTCTACTCAAGCCCCCAGGTGCATTCCAAGCAACACTGTATTTACATAAAAACACAATCTTAAAATGTAGATGGAGCCCTCCTTTTAAAACTGTCTTTAACTTTTTTTTATTGAGGCAAATTATCCAGAAGATTAAATCTGATTTGCATAATATTTTGCATTCCCATTCATCTGAGGGTAGAAACCCTTCAGAAGGCTTCTAAAATTTGTGTATGTCTGAACCATGTTGCCTGTGAATCTGATATCTCGACCATTCTTTTCTTAAAACTCCTGTAGTTTTCTGAGAGAAAGGATTCCTAGATTCATAAACAGAAGTCCATACTATGATTGTTGCTAAGTCTGAGCAACTTCCGTTGAGGACTCACAGCTTCGTGTTATCTATTTTTATGCCTGTAAGTGAATCCAATCATTTTCATCACCCATATTTTTATCATCTAAAAAAACCTAAACGCTTCAAACAACTCTTTGTTCAACAAGCAAGCCCAATATCCAGCCCAGCGTGTTTACCTAAAAAGTCGAAGGAGCTGCCTGGAGACCCTGAGGCAGAGGTGTGGGAGTTGGGCGGGGGTGGGCAGGGGGAGCACACACTTCTTGGCCTGGGTCCAGCAAAGGCAGGTCTGCTTATGGTCATAACACTGTGCACTCGGATTTCTATGGGACTGCTGTTCAAAATGCTGCTGAACACCTTTAACTTTTACTCTTGATATGCTTTCAACTTTTGATCTTCTCATTCTCCTTAGGATTAGTGTAAGTCCTAAGTGTAAACAAGAGTCTGGGCAGCTTCTTGAGAATGTGGGCCATTGTGGGTAACCTCACTATGACACTCTGTCTGCACAGCCAGGGAAATAGGATTTTGACATCTGTCCTATTAAGTAAGTTACTCTTCAGCACTACTGGATTATTCCACTCAAAAATTTATGGAACCATTTTAGTAGGCTTCATCCACCGAATTCACAAAATGATTGTCATTATTCCCATTCACTTTGTCCTATGCATAATTCAGCAGAAAAAGGAAAAGTATTTATTATTATAATTATTTGTAATTATAGACTAATTTTAATAATAGTTACCATTCACTGAGCACAGGCCAGGTATGAGGCTCCTGGTATGCATTATCTCATTTAATTTTCGGACAGTCTGGGTGGCTCTTTCAGTTGGGCGTCTGCCTTCGGCTCAGGTCATAATCCAGGGTACTGGGATTGAGTCTAGAATTGGGCTCCCTGCTCAGCAGGGAGTCTGTTTCTCCCTCTGCCTCTGCCTGCCACTACCCCTGCTTACGCACACTCTTTCTTTCTCTCTCTCTAACAAATAAATAAAATCTTCATAATTCTACAAAATAAACTTAAAAGGTAGATATTATTACTACTCCCTTTTAAAACAAAAACTGAATCTCAGAAAGGTAATGCTCTGTATCTCCAATCACATAGCTTATAAACTAGGGTATCAGGATAATTAGATAAGAAAGTTAAACAGTTAATATTTTCCAAATGTCTAATACCTCTTGCAGAACAATCTTCAATACAATAGGTTGATCAAAAAGGAATTTCGATGTTGCATATTGCCCAGGAAATATTCACATCAAACTTCAGCATTTAAGTAAAATGTATTTTCAGAGACATTACCCTCGTCCAAAAGGAATGACTAATAAAAGACCACCACCAATACATTTCACCCTCTTGTGGGAATTGTGTCTGCTGGGGTTGCTTTGGGGGTGAAAGAAGACATTTGTGTATGACACTTCTTAGGGCATCCCCTTTACAGTGTCCCTTCACTACCCAAGGGAGACCAGGCAGGCCCATTCCGTTCTCACAGCCCATGGGACATCTCTGTCATGTCGCTGTCTCACTGTGAGTGTGACTTTGCTGCCTGAGTGTAGCATGAACTATCTTTTCACCATCATTGATTCTGAGGGTCTACCTCGGTGCCTGGCACATAGTAGGCACATTCAGTACTGAGCAAGGCAGATCACAGGTCCAAAAGCTTATTTTCTGTACATCGATAATTTGAGGAGGAATTGTACATAGGGATATTACCATATCATGGAAAATATCATGGAAAATCTTTCCAGAAAAGAAAAGAAAAGCAAGAAGGAAGTCCGTTTCCTTATGGCACAACTTAATAAGAGACCCAGGATAGAAACTCAGAATCTTTATTCCCAGGACAATTGGGGATGGTGGGGGAGGGGGGCTTTACAATTCCTATGTATTTTCTATTTCCTCTGGTAAATTTATTTCTTATTCCCTTTCTTCCCCACCCCCCACCCCCCACCCCTTTCCAGGACTCCGCTCTTAGCATTGGCTTTTAAACTCTTATATTCTCTTTATTTACAGTCAAAATTATTTGCAATACTCCACACCTTCTGGCTTCCAGCTGGTACTTGTATTCAGGGGCAAACAAAAGCAAGACAAACACATATTGCATCTGTACCTTGAAACAGCCTCAACTCCAGGTGGTTGAAAGGACTCCCTGGGGCACCTGAAATTCAGGTGGGGCCTTAGCAGTGTTTCAAGTCCAGCCCGCCCGTAATTCCCCTTTCCTCCCTGCCACAGGGCAGCAAAGAGCAGGGGTGCAGAGCTGATCGCTCAAGTCCTATCTGGTGGGCAGCCATGAGGGGCAGGCTGGTTTTCCCAAGTATATTCAGACTTGGCTTCACGGAGACCACAGTCAAAGGACGTCATGGGTCTACCACTGTTTCCCAAAGAGCATTTTCCTCCTGGGCTGACGAGGAAAATCCTACTTCCTACAGTTTTTCTCCAGAACTACTGCACTGCGGACAATCGATGGGGCCAGCCCTGGGCGAACCAATGCACTCAGCCCCTCCAGGCCAGGTTGGGGTGCTTGCTCTGGTGGGCGGGGGGGGCTCCGACTCTCCCTGTCACTGCTCAGGGTTATCTTGTAGCGCCCATGTATCTCAAGGCATGTCAACACTTCCATTACAAGCTCCCTTGTCACTGATTCCTAACATCAGCACAAATAATCACCTGGCCTTCATCCTGGCAGGAAGGAAGAGATGCAGATAGCATAGTTAACAAGAAGGTAATGCGTGAGTCGTTCGGTATTAGCTAATTATTTTCTGACTGGGAGAACCAGATACACGGTGGCAACGCTTTTTCTGGCCCCACAGCTTTAAAACATCCCTAACCGGAAAATGGATGTGAATCCCGAGAGGAGAGCGGGCAGGTGAAACGGGCTTAAAAAAAGAAAGATGTCTTCTTTCAGTGTTTGGCTTGAGTTCCTTTCTGCCAAGAAATGAAGAAAGCTTTGTAACACCTTACACAACACTTCCCGTTTTCTTAATTCTTCTAAAATTCTTTTATTTAAAGTTCAGTTTTAAAAATTGGCAAATCAAGCAAGAAGGAAGTCCGTTTCCTTATGGCACAGCTTAATAAGAGACCCAGGATAGAAACTCAGAATCTTTATTCCCAGGATGATCGGGGATGAGGGGGAGGGGGGCTTTACAAGATTTATGCAAAACTTCAAAGAAAGCCCCTCCCTGTCCACCCCTCCCCGCTTGCGTGGGTGTTTCCTTCATCCCACTACCACCAGTGTTGGTTTTTATGTGAGCATAATTGTGCTTTTGTCTTGGAGTTGGCTCACCTCACTACGCTCCAGCCTGAGATCCCCTGGCCCAGAGCCCAGGGTGGGGCTTTGCCCTCAGAACTGTAAATAATGGTAATTACCTTTACAAACTTAAAAAAAAAAAAATTACTTTCCCAAGGCCAAGAATATCCAAAGTCTAGAGCATTCTATATAACCCCTTGTGCAAAAATCTGTTAGAATGAATGTGGTGATGAAAAAGTATCTCCCTCGTGGCGTGACCAAAAGGAAAAGAAAGTCGCCAGCACTCCGTGGCCTCATGGGTCCCTCTGGGTCTGTCAGTTCTTTGCTTCCACAGTCCTGGCAACGGAAGTCCACATAAAAGGAGTAAATATGGAAGTAGAATTTAGGAGTAGTTCTCTCCACTCCCATGGAAGATTTCATGAACTGGAATGAAGCAAAAGCATATTCCTTGTGCTGACTAGAAACTCCCAGGGAGAAGGGTTCTGCCGCAGGACTTCCAGACTGTGTGCTTTCTGTGGCACTACTTCCTACAGTATCACCGTCTGCTTGACGGCACCTATTGTTCTCATTAAGTTGACGCACATCCAAGCTTTTGCCTCATTAGATTATCACCATGGTGCCGAGGCTTTCATTTCTGCATAATCTTGGTATTTTATTTCATACGCCATAGCGAGCAGCTGCTATCTATCTTTAAGATCAAAGCAATTATTAAAAATGCAAAATTTTAAAATGCAATAGCTTTTGGCCACATGGCTATACCAAGAGTCCTACAGAAGTTCTGATACATGAATAAGAGGGATTTGTCTTCCAGGCCACAGAGTTCCTTTGATTATTTTACTTCCAGATTAACTGGTTTGAGGGTGGAGACCAGAACATCTGGACAGATGCCCTTAGCCTAACATGGACTCGTTTCAAAGCCCATGTCAAGGCCAAAGACCCAGAGTAGTGAGCTTCTGGGACATGTATGGTAACTGGAAATTTACTAAGACTCCCAAAGTGTCAGAGTGGTCTGTGTGTCACTTTTTCCATTCAGAAGTCAAACCATGAGGGTTAAGGAGGTCATGCTCTATGCTCCTATCACAGTGTTCTAGGCATTCAAATTCTTAAAAATATTCATCGGTAAGGTTTCTGGTGCTGAGACAAGGTGGTTTATAATACACCTACCAGAACAGAAAGCCATCTGACCCACAAAACTATCACATCATTGACATTCTCTTTTGCCCTGGCTCGGGGCTCTGCAGAGGGGTCCACCCCTGGGCTCAGGAGAACAGTAACAAACCTCCCTTCTCACTAGGAGGGCTCCCAGATGAGGAGGTAATTCCTCCTTTGCACTTGGCCTTGTTCCAAATGTTCCAATCTTGTGGAGGTTCTGAGAGCTATTCATGCCACCCTCGCAATGTTTGCTCTTTTCATTTGTTAAACATTGGCCTTTCCCTGTGTGATCCCTCAATTCATCCTCCCACCTCCTCGTGAAAACTCCGAAGACAGCCCCTATGCAGATGACCTGCTCTTCTGGGCTCTACACAAATTCAGCTCCTCCAAGGGGACGCCCCACGTGGCTCACATCCTCGTGCACAACCATGCAGAGTCACCCCAGGAGATGTCATGGGAGCTGTCGTGGGGGTTGTTTGCTCCCCCGAAACAGTGAGCCAAGGCTGCCCATTCTGCCATCTTGGAAAGTTTTAAAATTAGGCTGCATGGCAGTGTCTCCTCTCTGCCGCTTACCCTGTATAACTTCTTGTTTGATGGTGAAGAGGAAAAGCTGAGGGCAAACGGGAGTTGGTTTTCTAGGTCAGGGACAAGATGCACTGCACACCTCGAGAATCCAACTCGCGATGTCAGTCCCATTCTGGAAGAGCGTCCATCACACAGTCTCTGACTGGCTGTCTCTCCGTCCAAGAGGAGTATCTCCTCAGCCCTGCAACAAAACTGGAGAGACCCAGCCATAGCTCTCCAAAACCTTTGTCTAAAACGGTCGCGCTCCTTCTTTCACTGAAGGTAACACTGGCCTGAAGCTCTGTTGCCATCCCTTTCGGTTGTATATCTTTAGCACAGACAGAGGGGCGGGAATTAATTTGCTAAGCCACTGTACTTGACTCTGGCTCATGCAGGGGAAGAAAGGGTTAAGTCCTCTGGGTAAAACATTGTCAATCACTGGTGACTGCCACCAAGATGAAAAACAAGCTGCACCTGTACATGGGCAATTCAGGAGATTCTGGTCAGCTATTTTTCTCTGGTGCTTTGTTCTGCCAGCTGCCTCTGTGCTTTGGATGCAGGTGGAAACATGGACTTTGCTATCTATAAAAAATTTAATGGTGAAGATCAACTTCCGCTTCACCTCCCCAGGGATCAAAGTTTTGGGGCTTTTTTTTTTTTTCTCCTTGCTCTGAAAGACTAGCAGAGCAAAGCTTAGTGCAGACAATGGGTATGCTGTTAAGACACCGGTTCTCCCCCCAAAAGTAGCAGGACACCTTTCGTGGGTTTGAATTTTTCTTCCCAATTTGAAGGAAGTAACGGAAGCAGAGAGATGCATGCCTCCACAGTGTGAGGGCAAGCATCTGCTGAAAGGAGGGCTAACGATGACAGCTGGGGAGCCTCATGACTGACACTGCATTTCCCTTCAGCCACTGGCAGGAACCTGACGGGGAGCCCATGGAGACAAAGTGGAAGTGACAGGCCCCACGCCTGGGGGCGGGAAGGAGGTCCTGACATGTGTACAGCCTCATCTCTTAGAAGCAGGGTGTCACAGATCTGATATCTGGTCAGATTACTGGCCATGACACATCAACGGCCAATGAGATGTGTGGGTAAAAGAGCAGTTTCAAAGTCAGAGCTAGTCTGGATTCCCTACTACAAGAAACTCTTAAGTGGCATGCTTCCCCGATGACATTATCGAAGTCCTTGTATTAATTCAGCATTTACTGAGTACCAGGTGCCAGGCACAGAATTAGTTACTGGACATACAGTGGTTCTTACGGACCAAACCGTGCCTCCCCAAAATTCGTACATTGAATTCCTAACCGCTGACACATCAGGATAGGACTGTATTTGGAGACAGGGCCTTCAAAAGAGGCAAGTAAGTTAAAATGAGGCCATTCGGGGGTTCCTCACCCAGTCGGGCTGGTGTCTTCATAAGAAGAAATTTGGGCTCCCAAAGAAACATCAGGGACTCATGGATGAAGGAAAGACCAAGGAGGGGTGCACAGCAAGAAGCCAGCCGTCCACAAGGAGAGCGCCAAGGACAGAGCCCTTAGAAGGAACCAAATCTGCTAGCCCTTGATCTTGGACTTCCAGCCCCTGGGACTGGGAGGAAAGAAATATCTGTTGCTGTGGTGTTTCGTTATGGCCCCCTGAAGACCACAACAGCAGTGACCAAGACAAGGTCCTCACCCTCACTGAGCTGGCAAGCTATTGAAGAACTCAGTCTCACGCCCTTGTAGGCAAGGGAAGAAGGGAGGTGACTAGAAGCACTGTTAAACATTGCCTAGACAGCCAGAGTCAGTGAAAGAGCCAGGAGCAGGAATCCCAGCTAATATTTGGGTGGATTTTGTTATGGCCCATGGGGCCATTACCCTTTGTTTATTAATGGAGAGTGAAACAGTATGATCACTCTGCTTCGCCATGAAAAAGCAAGAAGTCCCGCACTGATCACGCCGCGGGGGAGGAAGTCTCACACATCTGACCTAAAAGGTTCAATGCAAAAGAGCCGTGTGGCTGAACACACATCACGTGCAGACACAGCACAAATATGTGGGCTTCACCATTACCAGCAGAAGCAGAGGACATCTGTATATTTTTATAATCACTACACAGTTGCTTATTTTAGATTGTTTTCTTGAAAGTTGTTAGTTATTTCTTTTTAACCTCACTGCCCCAGACTTACTGCCTCAAAGGAAGCATAACAGAAGATAAAAATACAGAAGTTGCTCCCCGGAGTTCAACAGGTTAAAACAGAGCTGAAAATAGCCCCCAGGCATGTCCTACGGTTGGCTGACTATTTAATCCTCTGATAAGTAAGAGAAATGGAAATGTTCTCATCGGAAGAGCTACTAAGTGTCCCAGAAGCATTGCTTTGGTGGGGAATTTTGAGCACAGTCCCTGGGGGACTGAGTTTAGTGTTCCCGAAGAAAAGTGCAAGGCCGTTGTGTGCTGATTGGATTAAAACAGTGACAGAATGCGGAATTCCTGTTGTGTGGAAAATACACTCCTCGTAGGTTCAGATATTGTTATTCCGTCCACGCAGGCGAGAGCCCCTGCTGAATAGGAATGGGAGTGGGTAGGGTCTCAAATGAAGGAAGAAGTCACAACTTCGGAGAGGGGCAGCTAACAAGCTCTACCACGCACCAGTGAGGGATGTGCGGACGCCCAGGGCCGGAACCCAGAATGAGGATTGGGTGGAAAGGGACTGACTAGGGTGACAAGTGAAAAATCTCCTCCATGGTCTTAAGTACAGTTGGCAGCTAAAATTGGAGCCTCCCAGTCAAGTCTGAATGTTAGATCCACAACAAATTGTTTTTAGTGATAACTACATCTCATTCGACGTTCAGACCATGCGATATTTGGGGTGTAATTATATTAGAAAATTCTTTGATATATGTCTGGGATTCAAATTTAACTGGGCATCCTGGTTTTTTTGTTTTTGTTTTCGGTCCTGTGTTTTTATTTGCTAGATCTGACAATTCACTCTTAAATGGCAGCTACCAGCTTGGCTGCAGAAAGGAAGTAAGATTTGTTCCTTGCTTGTGGCAATGGGCCTAGAGCTGAGTCATGTCATCTGTGAAACTCTACCCATCTTTTGGGGTTCGATCTGAACAACCTCTCTATACGGTATGTGGTACCAGAACCAGCAGGTCTAGAAAGATCGGGAAACCACATTGTATAAATCTGATAGCTTATCCTTCTTGAGCTCTCTTGACATTCTTGTCTTTTCTACTCCCTTGGCATCTAATCAAGTCTTCTAGAACTCTAAGGCTGTCTCAGCTGCTTAAGGGACAATTCTCAGGAAAGGATATGGAGCCACATTATGGCAGAAGTGTTAAAAGCAAATCCCAGTCCCCCAGGGGACAGCAAGTGCTGACATCAAGGAGATAAAATTGGAGCCATTTGGCCCACTTCTCCTTCCTACCTGGGAGGCAGTAGGAGTTGTTTCATAGAGAGAAGCAAATGCTTCCCCAAGTGTGAAGAAATCACACAGAACGCAAAAGCTCCCTGGTTCTGTTGTAGCTGCTCCTTCCATCTCCAAAGGATTTCTCAATTTGTCAACTGACATTTAGAGAAAACGCAGCAGGTGCCAAGCTCTGCGTCAGTCTGGGGACTTAACAGCCCCGGGGACTGCCTGCACCCCAAAGAGCCTCTGGTCTCACAGGGATCCCCACGCTGCTCTTAGACTCAGCCCTGGGCGTGGACCTTGCTGTCCAGCCCACCACCTGCATTACCTCATGGAGGCTCATTCAATTCTGATCTACTGCTCTTCGGTGTAGGGGAAACAAGGAAAGCGTTACAGGCACTCATATTGTGCTTGGGTTCCCTTTAATAATTCATGTAAGCCTGGTGTTCTTTATTTTCATTCCAGCTTCTTCACACGACGCGCAGCTCGGCCTGCCCCTCACCCTAAGACATTGCCACGCATTCCAGGTATATTTGAGTTGAATAACCCCGTCCCCGGACACCGCCACTCCCTGTCGCTATCACACTGCCCTATTTCATGGTCCTCACTGCACATCCTACTATCTGCAAGAGTTTCCTTTGTTTGTATGTTTATTATATCTTCCTAAATTAGAATAAAAACATCATAAAAGAAGTGAACTCATCTTTCATTTGCCTTTGGACTTCCAAAGCCTAGAACAGTACCTGACACTAGTAGGCACTTAACAACTGTTTTTTTAATGGATAAGAATCTGAGGGAATAAGGGGTCAACCAAATTGCCTGTTGCAGGCCTGTTGTGGCCCAGATGGGGTGGATCCTATGCCTGGGTACCAGGCTGCTCTTGGAAGATGTTAACCTTGTCTTGTAAGGATGATGAGCACGTGCTCTGTTTTCTCAGGGCCATGTACTGAATTCGTCTTCCTTATTGAGCTCAAGGGCACCAGCTGGGCATCCACACTGGGAGACTGGGAATCAGCCTGGTCTCCTCCTTTTCTATCTTCTTCCCTCTGCCTTAAAACTATAACCCAGTACTGTTTCTTCCACTCAGTGGTGAGGACCTAGCCAACTGCCTTTCTGTCTCCATCCACACCTCCTCCAAGTGTATGAGCCAAGGTTCTCCAGAGAAACAGAATTAATAAGGTCAATATGATTATGTGTACATATGTGAGCCTGCTTCTCTTGTCCTCCCCCAAAATTTGAGAGACTCCAGGTCCCTACATCATGTCCCTTTCTAGCTGAAATACCCAGAGAGGTCACCTCTGTAATCCCCCAACCCCAGTTTTACTGACATAGTGGCAAGCAGCACTGTATGAGTTTAAAGCATACAGCATCATTACTTGACTTACATATATTGTGAAATGACCACCACAATAAGTTTAGTTAACATCCATCACCTCATACAGATAAAAAAAAAAAAAAAAAAAAAAGAAAAAGAAAAAGAAAGAAAGAAAGAAAAGAAAAGAAAAGAAATTTTTTTCCCTTGCATTGAGAACTCTTAGGATTTTACTCTCATAGCAACTTATAAATATATCATACGGGAGTGTTAACTATAGTCATTGTATTACGCATTACATTCCCAGGACTTATTTATCTTATAACTAGAAGTTTGTACCTTTTGACCCCCTTCATTGGGGACATTAGTCTTTTGTCTTAAAGCCTCCTCCTGATTGGATGTGCCTTCCCACATGATGGAGGGTAATCTGCTTTAGTCAAAGATTGAAATGTTAATTGCATCTAAAAAATACCTCCCCAGCAACATTGAGACAGGTGTTTACCAAACACTGGCACCATAGCCCAGCCAAGCTGACACATGGAATGAACGTCCACAGATGTCTCTTTGCCTCCATCCCTATCTCCCCCAGGGCCCCTTCAGTACTGCAGTGGACAAAAAGCTAAGAGCTCTATTTCTAAGACTCCTTTGCAGCTAGGGTTCTTAACAGGGCTGGGAGTACGGGGACACAAGTAAGGTACCTCGCGCACAAAATTTAAGGATACATCCAAAAACTCAATCCAGACAAATAATGCTAATGAATTATTTTCAAAAATTAAAATGTAATGCACTATTACATTATGTATTACAATATTATTTTCCCTTTTGCCTTTGGCTCCAACACGGCTTGGCATGTCACTAGCTTCTTAATCTTAATTGGTTCCACCAATAAGATGCACGCATATGAAATCCGGAAAGCAGAAATGAGATGGAAGATATCTCGTTATGCGAGTTTCTGTTGGCAAGCACAGTTATGCTCCAACACCCAGGCACTTGCTACAATTACGACTGCAAGGCATGGGCTGAGGCATGCATGTTTTGCTGTTGCAGATGGGGTGGATACAGCACAGTTCTAGAACCCCTACTTGGGACAGCAGCTTCTATTACAGCTACGATAGGCTCTTCCCAAAATTGACAATGCTGACCGTGGCCTCCTAATTCTCCCCTTTTCTTATTGAGATAGGGGTACAATTCCCAGGTGGGCAATTTTGGAGTGTTGTTCATTCCTGGAGGTTGGCCTGGAATCTGCTTCTTCTGCCTTTCCAGAAATGTTAGAAAGACCCCCAAATCCCTACATCATGTTCCTTTCTGGTTAAAACACCTAGAAAGGCTGCTGTTCCCTGTGCTTGAACCCCAACCAATGCCATCATCTCTCTCAGATTCATGCTATCCCTCCCAGCTCCACCAACCTGCCCTTATTCAGATCCGCTTTTGAGATCCCCCACCTTCTCTAATATTGTTTTCACTTGACTTTCTACTCACCATCTTTACACATTTCTTTTTCTGCATTTTCTACTCCCCACATGGAATTGTCCTCTTCCCTGTGGGTCCCACTTTACTGTGTAGATTCACCCTGTTGCTAACTATTTAGGTAACATTGGCATATCTTATGGGAAAGCCAATGTCAAAAATCCAATATGGAAAGTCCTTAGAATTTCTTTAGATTCTCAAGGAGCTTACATTCATCTCCTACCTTCTGTATCCACTAACTTCTTCATTTCTTGATTTCACACATTCTGTATACTCTCATAAAGTTTTTATGCATAGAAGATCTTACTGAACACTGACATGCAAAGCAAACTCTTTTTAAAAATTCCTATATCTTCTCTGCCATGCTGCTGAGCAATCCCTGATTTTATCCTTTCTTATCTATTTGCTGCATTCCCCCCAAGAAAGAAAGGAAAATTCTTCATTTTTCTAATTTTCTAAAGCACTTCATTTCTTCTCCCCTCTCCATATAGATTTTGTCCTATTAATTCTACATCCAGTTGGTCCATCAATGCTTTCTTCCTATAAAATGTGATAACTTCTCAAGGAAGACTTCCTCTAGAGCTTAGTTTGGGAATATGAGCTCGTAAGAGCTAAATTACTGCAGAAAATTGTATCAAGGTGCTAAGAGTTCATGGGAGCAATCTGGAAGAAGAGGTGAGAAAGACACAGGTGAGGAGAGCACCAGGAAAATGGCTAGAAGACAGAGCACTTCATAAGGGGATCTGGCCAGTGAGATTGGGGAAGGGAGGTGAGGAAAGGACTTTCAAGAACAGAAAGGTCTGGCGTTCAATTAAAGTGCCATTGATGGAGATTGGGTAGCATTTGGGAGCACAGCCTCTGGGTCGCTGACCATGCTCAAAATTCAACTCTACCCCTAACTAGCTCTGTGATTGGTAAATTCCTCAACATCTTTTCCTTTCCTTTCCTTTCCTTTTTTTTTTTTTCCCATAAAATGGGGTAATAATATTTTTAAGTCTATTTCCCACGACTATTGAAGGATTAAAAAGATAATATATGAAAAGCATCTGACAAAACAAGACAGTTGTCTGGAAATGTTGGCTTTGAGGATGACATAAACAATGTTGAGCAGATGCTATTATTGCTCCCATGTAAATGACATTCTCTCCCTAAATCTTCAATTCAAAGTCCACGTTTGTTCAAGAATATTAGAACAGCTGAATTCCCCACTCTGGTCGAAGCCATCATGAAAAAAAGGGCAGATGAATCCATAAACTGGCAGAATTCAGCAGAAGAAATTGCTCCTGGACACGAACATGCAAGCTCCTTGGGAAGTAACCAAAACCTTTGGGTTTGACTTTCCTACAGCTGGGGATGGAGGGAGGCGTCAAGGGCACCTTGATCTGGAAGGGTAGGGATAAACCACCTGTCACCTGATTTAACTAGGCTTGGAGCAGTCACCACAGAGATGCCACTGCGTGGCAGGCCGGGCTGTCCCCTGCCACTCCTTGCGGTTGTCATTGGCAGCGTTGCTGTGTTGATAATTTTGAAGAGCTGCCCAACTTCAACTTGAGCTTGTAGGACCTTGACTGATTAAGGGCTCTGTCTTGACCTGGAAATGTTTCATCCGTATCAAGAGGCAGCAAACTAAAGCCCATGGGCCAAACCCAGTCCACCACCTGTTTTTGTATGACCCGTGAGCTAAGAATACCTTTTCCATTTTCAAATGGTTGAGAAGTTTTATGAAAGAAGATTTCATGGCACATGAAAATGATATGAAAGTCAAATTTCAGTGTTCATAAACAAAGTATTGCATTTGGTTAACTTAAAAAGTTGTGGGACTCGACTCTTTTGTTTTTGTTATTAGAGTGCCTACATAGCATTCTAGATCTTATCACTTGGCCCAGAAAGCCAAGTAAAATATTTGCTATCTGGCCCTTTATAGAAAAAGTCTGTCACCCCTGTTTTACATAATCCAGAGGAGTCCAAAATATTGCCACATGGTGTCTTCTCCCTCTTCCCCTCAAGGCTGTGTAGATTGTAGTTCACCTGATTTTACCACATAGAAGTTGTGGGTGGGAGCCCAAGAGGCCTCTGGCCCAATTTCCTTTTTTTTTTTTTTTTTTTGGTAGAAAATGTCTTTTTTAAATTGTCCCCTTAGTGACAAGTACATGGTAAGTCAATAAGGCAAGACTAGTAGTTTTTTTTTTCTTTCATCGAATATGAAAAAAGAGTTAGTGGCTCTCATCCTCTTCTGCTTTCATGACTAAAGGATCAGGTAGGCCCACCCCAAGCTCATGATGCAAAGTTCTCAGTATTTCCTTTATTTTCATGGGGACTCCCAGGTCTACTTTCCCTAGCTTTTATTCTTTTCTTAAAGAAAAAAAAGATTCCTTATCTGCTCAGTACCACCCACCTCTTCTCTCTGACTAATTGCAGACACCTGAAAAGGATTTGCTTCTCGGTAAGACCTAGGACTTGGCTACACTATCTGCGGGTTGGGTAGTGTTCTCACGTCTATGGCCTTGCACATCTTCCCCGCCCCAGGAAGGGAGGCACCGTCCCCTTCTCCCTGAAGTACCTGGGTGCCCTTTCTCCTGAAAAACTGTGTGAACTTTGAATTTTTTCAATGTAATAATTTCCCTGATAATTAAATTATAATATCAATGGAGCTTATCTTCATTTCTGATAGTTCTTCAATTGGCACTGACTCCTGAAACTTTCTCTTTCCTGGCCCCACCCACCCTGTCAAGTAAGTGGTTAATCATCTGTTAAATGTGTAAGAGCTTGAATGGAGTTGCCTTTTTAAAAGGGAGCCTGTGGAGATTCTTTCAGAGGAGAGAAAAACCCTCTACAGAATGAATAATAATACCCTAATTATAAGTTCTGAGGATTCTAATTCTCTTCTTCAGATTTTTTTGGAGTTTGCACCACCTTAAGGGTATTCCCTCTTCTCTGAAAACTCTCCCAAAGCCCATTTATTCATTCACCAACCATTTACTTCAATTTACTTATTTTACTGATTTTACAAAAGCAATATAAGCTCTTTTTGACAAATAAAGAAAATTACCTGTCCCTCCTTTGATTCTAATCCCATTCACTAGGTAAACCAAAGATTGAATTTAGGATTTCTTCCATCCACTTTGCTATATTCAAATAGACAAAAACAATTGTGAAGAGCTGTTTTTTTCTATTTAAAAAAAAATATATATGCCTATCATTCTGAGGCTATAATCAGAATGTGTGGATCTAATTCATTCTTCTTAGTGGTTGCATGGTATTCTCACTATAGAACTGTTGATGTCTTTGGGGGATAGGCTTTCAACTCAATAAACATTTACTTCACCCAGAATAAATGCCAGACCCTTTGATAAAAGCTAGAGAGAGGAAAATGCACAACACACCATCTTTGATGTGAAAGTCAAGGTCCCATCTGGGAGATGAAACAAATGATTGTAAGTGAACATGAAGTGCTACAATAGAGGAGTGTATAGTCATCATAGAGATGGAACACAGAACTTGGAGGGGGATTCAAAATATTCTGGAGATAAAAGAAACGGATAAGGGGGGAAGGTCCAAGCTTAGGGAACAGCATGTGCAAGGCCAGGGAAGCTTGAAGGAGCATGACTGACCCTTGGGGAACAGGCTAGTGCACAGTGTGGAGCAGCTGGAAGAGGGCAGAATGGTAGGCTGGCACCAAAGTGAATGAACTTGGATGCCAATGGACTCAACCAGTGGGCTGAGAGTAAAGGGAGGGTGGAATGTGTAAGGGTTTTAAACAGGAAAATGGATCCTTTTCAGAAAGATGTCTGGAGAGCATCTGGGGGATAAATTTGTGAGGAGGGACAAGATAACAGGAGATGACAAGAAGCAATTGACATAATCTAGTCAAAAGAGGGTGATGCCCTGAGGCAGGGCAGTGGCCAGAGAATGGATAGGAGAGGATAGGAATTAGCTTTTTTGAGGTGAGCCCAGGAGGACCTGCAGGCTGACTGAAGGCATAGTGGTGCAGACGGGCTTTTAGCTTGGGTGACCAGATGTACCCACCAAAGGAAATGCAAGGGAGAGGTTTTGCCCATGTTGAGTTTGAGGTGCCTGTGGAAACATCTTGGGCTTTTTTGAACATTTTCCAAATACGTGGCAATGATGGCTCTCCTAAAGTACTTCATTTAACTCTGCAATAGGTTTTCCCCCTTCACAGAGAAAAAGAAATGAAATGACTCAGCAGGGTTCCAACCACGGAGTCCAGTCCCAGGAGGTGGGAGCTATGCGGCAACAGGGACTCTACAAGCATACTCGGTACCTCTGAGTGACTTCTGATGGCTTCCTCTAGCTAGCAGACTGCAAAATATGACCCTCTGGGTAGATCAGTAAGTAGACAGTATCTTTCCACAAGGCTGAGGCATGTATGTCAGAGGGCACGACTAGGGCAAGGGACTGTGGGTAAGATTACACAGTGCCATCCCCAGTGAAGCACTTGTGTGCAAGTCTCAGTCCACACATTTATAGGAGAAGCCCCAAAGGCAGCCTGTCACTCATGAGTATTTTTTCTGGAGTGACCATGGTGACCAGTGACCTCCTAATTGCCCAACCTAACCAATATTTGTCATTCCACATCTTACTTCTTTCAGTAAACACACAACCTCTGTTCAATGATAAGCACATTGGATGTCAGAGACACACCATAAAGAACAAGACTTGCCCTTAAGATCCTCTTGGACCAGTAGGGAAGTCAGAAGTGACAACCTCCAAATCCCATGAACACAGAGGAATGCTTCCATGCCAACAGGTACAAAGTATAGCAGTGTGACAAAAATAAAAGATACTTCGGGTGGAGTTACAGAAAGCTTCAGGGAGCAAACGGCAAGACTTTTCCAGGGTAAGCAGGAATCCCCAAGATGGACAGGGTTTCCAGAAGGATTTCCACTGAGGGGAAGCCTGTGCTTGCCAGACACAATCAGGGGATTGGCTCCATCAGAACCATCCGTAAAGCTTTTTAGCATCCCAACAACAGGGATTTTTGCAATTTAAAAAAATCTGACAAGGTAAGGAAAATTATAGCATTTATCCTTGGCAAATACTACTATTTTCTTTGAGGGATTCTCATTAATCTCGTTTTTGAAGTACAAGGCCCAGGAGCTCAGCTGGAGGGAGAGACTGATGCAAAAGGGCTGAGCCACTCTGCAAGATGAGGGGGGTACAGAGGAAGATGCCTCCAATTTGGGCACCTTCTGGATTGTTCCCAGAGGAAGATCCTCAGTAGAAGATGATTTGGGAGGGCTGAGAGGAGGCAACGTGTCTTAATCAGTTTGGGCTGCTATAACAAATTAGCATAGAGTGGGCGCCTTCGACAAATGCTGATTTCTCATAGTTCTCAAGGCTGCTAGGTCTAAGACAAAAGTGCCAGTGGATTTGGTTCCTGGTGAGGACCTGCTTCCTGTGTGTAGATAGCCACATTCTTTTTGTGTCCTCCCATGGCACTTGTAAGGGCACTAATCCCATCATGGGGCTCCATTCTCCTGACCTCATTTAAACCTAATCAATACTGAAAACCCAACCTCCAAATATATAGTCTTCACATTAGGGGTTTGGGCTTCAACATAGAAATGTGAGGGGAACACAAACATCCTGTTGATAGCAGGAAGGCACTTGAAACAGGGGTAGAGAAGGTGAGAGGAGATTGGAAGAAGGCCCTATAGAGCAGGACACAGGGAAGGTCAGGGTGTGTGTAAGGTCAGGGGATGAGTTTGATAACGAACCAGTTACTTCTCAGATGGTGAGAAGGGCCGTGTCCTTTTAAGAGCAGTCGTGCCTGATATTGGACATTACCTGGTTTCGTATTTTGCCCTGTCTTTAGTCTTCCTGCTAGTTAAGGTTTATTAACCCCTAATGAAGTGTAAGCTGGTGGTGGTGATACCCTGGGGGAAGGAGGAGGAGGGTCAATCAGAAGAAAGAAAGAAGAGGGCGATGCCAAACAGATCCAGGAAAAAAGCTGAGGTCAGGAGCTCTGAGTTGGGTTAATGAGAAAAAGAAAAAACGAGGACAATCTCAGAACCTTCTTCCCTTCAACCCAGGAGCCCTCAGAGGCATTCAGGAGGGAAATTAAGTTCCTGTGGAGATAATATATCTTGGAAGCTTGCGTTCTTTCATGTGGTTGTAGTTATTTCTCTGAATCCACAAAGCTGGAGGACTTGAAAAGTGAAATATAAATACAGATTTCCTTTCTGTGTCTGCTCCAGAGAATTCTGATTCCTAACGTTTGTGGCAGGGTCCGGCCCAGATGGCTCTGATGAGTTGCTAGTTTCAGGGGCCACTGCCGTAGGCTGTGGAGACCAGTAAAGTTTCAGGGAGGTGGGTTTTGTTTTTTACTTCCCTTGGTGGCTGGGTGATGGTGGGCAGCAGGGACAGAGGTTGGAGTGGGAGGTTCTGTCAGAAGAACTCATGGCCCCCTGACCCTGGGGCCCTCTCAGGCTTCCCATGAGGCACACTCTCAGGGCATCTGTTATTCGTCCTGCCATTTTGTCTTCCCACTTTCTTCCACCGAGTAAGCCTTCTCCTTGGCAGCAAAGTGCAGCAAAATTCTCACCTGTCTGTTGTTGAAGGAAAATAAAACCTAGCATGTTTGTCTTCCCTCAGCATGCCACCTCTGGAAGTAGGTCAGAGCCAAGTAGACCTAATAATATTCGACTCCGGGCTTTGGAATCCTGCTAGCTTCTACCTTTTACATCTTATCAGGAAGTCAGGAAATTGCTTAAGCAGACACCCCCCTTTTCTCATTAGGCTACGCACAGCCTGAGCCGCTAAAGAGGAGCCGGCGCCTTCCCCAGCCGGGCGCTCCACCTCTGTCCCTACTTGACTGGAAAAGGCTGAAAACAATTTTGGTTGTTGCTGTGCTTACAAAATGACATTTAATATGGGTACTTAATTAAAGCTGAGAATAGGCAAACTCCTTTCAGAGGTTTTCTCCCCTTAGAAGTGTGTCCTGTGGGTGCCTGGTGGCTCAGTGGGTTAAGCCTCCACCTTCAGCTCAGGTCATGATCCTGGGGTCCTGGGTGGAGCCCTGCATCCGGCTCTCTGCTCAGCAGGGAGCCTGCTTCCCTTCCCCTCTCTCTGCCTGCCTCTCTGCCTACTTGTGATCTCTCTCTGTCAAATAAATAAATAATAATCTTTATTTTTTAAAAAAAAAAGTGTGCCCTGTGCTCTACAGTTTGAGGGACAAAATGTAACAATTTCTGAGCATCATACAGGGAATTGTCTCTGGAGCCACACAGCCTCTACAAAAGGCATCACCTCCCTTTTTCATGTAAACGTGGGCAATACCAGGAACCTAGCAGCCCCCCCCCCACCCCCGCATTCGCGCCCTCTGCTATCTCCACTCTATTTGGCGTCTTGGGTAAATACGCCCCCGGCCACAGAGCATGGCCACAGGTGCACGCTGTACCCTCTTCCACCAAATGCGTCCTCTGTACGTTCTGATTAGCATCTCTGTCAAGTCCACTGTAAGCTTGTGGAGGCCGAGGACAAAAGACAATGTTCCAGCACTTAAATCAGTAAGTGCCTCCCCTGGGGAAAAACCTTTAATAATACATCGTTCTTTCCCTAACACCAGGACAAAACTTACAGGTAAAGGCCATCTCCCTCTGGTCTGGTCATGATCACTTTAACACTTCAGGTTGAAGACGGAGCTGCCTGTGTGTGGGAATACACCTCTAAATGTGCTATCATTAGTAGAATATAATCCCTCCGCTCTGGTTCAGAGTCATATGCGGGTTCCATATAAATACATGCCTCATTATAAGAGTGTCACACGTCACGTTAACGTTTGTACCAGCGATCACGATATAGCATTCAAAATGCTAATGGTCATTTTTCAGGGTCCAAGCATTTGTTTGGGGAGAACAAGGCCACAGCTGACATTGTTCTAAGAGTATGGCCGGCAGCTGGCTTTACCACAATGAGACCCATTGTTGGGTAAATGGAGTCCCTCAGGTGAATGTAATTATGCAAATCTTTCCCTAACTACCCGAGCTCTCTTGGCCCTCTCCCCGGTGGCCTCCCACCAGTGAGAACACTGTCACATTTCATTATGGGAGGCCTCACTTGTTTACTGGGAGTGTCCTCCCCACATTATCAGGCCTGAGGGCCAGAAAGAACCTGCCACTGGCCTTGCCCCGCTTAGGCCTGCCAGGCCCACTAAGGAGCTCCCCAGAAGACCAAATCCTTTCCACTGACACATTTCTTCACATGTGTCAAACATTGAAACACATACCTTTAATTACCTAAGGTGATGTTTACCTGAGTCAAGGCAGGTCTGCACACGGTAATTCTAATGCCATAAGGTCATTTGCTGACGACGACAGAAGTTATGTAGACCCATGGTCAAGTATAGTCCACCACACACACACACACACACACACACACACACACAAACACACACTTCCGATTACTCTTCACTCCAGCATCCCCAGTCCACTGATATGAGAAAACTGAGCTATTTGCTTATTTATTAATACAACTGTAGACATACCTAGAAATAAGGAACCTGAACAAAAAGATCTCTTGAAAGTCCCCATCTTTTTAAATTGACATGACTCATCCCGTGTGCAGGGGCCATTTTTTCCACATTTTTGGTGATTTCCCACTGTCACCAAAATAGAACTCTGCCTACAAGCAGGTCCCACATGAATGTTGAGGGAACACAAGCTGAAACAAACCTCTGTTCACATTCTAGAATCAATGAAATAAGAACATTAGTTTAATTATCATATGTTATTAAGGAACAATATTTTGTTTCTCAACAAAATGTTGAGAACATTTGAACATTTTGAACATTTGAACATTTGAATCTGTTCACATTCTAGAATCAATGAAATAAGAACATTAGTTTAATTATCATATGTTATTAAGGAATAATATTTCATTTCTCAACAAAATGTTGAGAACATTGAGAACAAACCATTTTGTTGAGAAATGAAATATTATTCCTTAATAACATATGTGCTCTTTGTAAATACAAATTATTAATGAAGAATGAATGTCAAGTAAAATACAATGATGGTGGACCAAATAATGATTTTCTGGAGAAAATAAAACATCCAAAGGAATTTTAAAATGTGGAACCACTAATTACAAAATGCATTTACCTTAAATTTTTTTTAAAGTGGACTCTGTACCCAATGTGGAGCCCAACACCAGTCTGAACTCACAATAATGAAATCAAGACCTGAGCTGAGATCAAGAGTCAATTGCTTGGGGCACCTGGATGGCACATTCTGTTAAGCCTCTGCCTTCAGCTCAGGTCATAATCCCAGGGTCATGGGATCCAGCCCTGTATCAGGCTCCCAGCTCAGTGGAGAGCCTACTTCTCCCTCTCCCTCTGCCTACCGCTCTGCCTACTTGTGCTCTCTACTCTGTCAAATAAATAAACAGAATCTTACAAATAAACAAACAAAAAGAGTCAATCAAGCACTCCCAAATGTATTTACTATAAACCTAACTTGACCATAATATCCTCAAAGATGATCCTCGAAGAATGAGATATTTTAAATCATGGAGGTTCTGTAAAATATGTAAATCATCAATGAGGGTATGAGACTGAGTTTGGGTTAGCAGAAGAAAAAGGTCAGATTTAGCGGACAAGAACTCATAATTCAGAGCTGAGATGAAACATGATGGAGATTGTAAGGGAGGACATTTGCTTGTCCCTTATGTCATAGAAAAACTTTGTAACTACTGTAGGAGGGAGTTGGAAGAAAAAGAAAGATATGTGGGGGTAAGTAAATAGGGTTCTGTGTATTTTTAAGGTTATCCTGTATCATGTATCCTGTTCCATTTTTCAAAAAATGAAAAAAAGGTGGGCTCTGGCAATAAAATGTAGTTTTTGCATAAACTTTCATATTAATCCAAGGGATCCTAGGTTTGGGTGTAAGAAATAAGATAGATTCATGTGTCCAAACCTACTGCAACTATATTCAAGATCTGTAAGTGGGTACATATCTATCACATGTAGGAAATATAAAACAAGCTCATTACCTAAACAGTTTAATCACATCCAGATTGTGATAGCTTGTATTTGTCATTATTTTTAGCGGGGATTTGTTTAGTCCTTTCCAGTGGGAAAAAACCGTGCCAACTACTTTATTCATTTGAACATCTTCATTCTTTAAAAAATTACATGGGCTAGGAGTTATCTCCATTTTACAGAAAAGGAAACTGAGGCCCAGCTACATCAAGGAGGAAACAGAAACAAGAAAGGAAATAAATCTATCAGAAAAAGGCGCTCACATGAAGTGGATCCTAGGGAGCCCTGCCTTTCGTGGCCTCTTCTCTGATTCTCCCTGAGGTTGGCCTCAGTGATCCAAGCACAGGGGCTTGGATCCTGTGAAGCCAGAATTTCAACTGCCAGGATTCTAACTGAAGATGGATACTCCACAGCCCTTGCTGAAAAATCTACCAGTAAAAGCTACCAAGACGTCACATCACAGGCACGTCCTGTACTCACTCCTAAAAGTACCTGGTATGTTGTGAAAAGTTTACATGTGGAATAAGGAAAAGAACTAAAATAATGAAAAACCTACTTTTATACAAAAGACTGCCACAGTGAAGCAGGCAAGGAGTTGCAGCCAATATTCTATAAAGCACAATTTTTCATATTTTCCACTGATTATGTATACACACACACTAGCTTTTATATATATAGTATATATATTTTGTGTGTGTGTGTATATATATCTATATATATCTATATATATACATACACACACACTAGATTTTATTTATTTATTTGACAGAGAGACAGCAAGAGAGGGAACATAATGGGGGAGAGTGGGAGGAGGAGAAGCAGGCTTCCTGCCAAGCAGGGAGCCTGATGCTGGGCTCCATCCCAGGACCCTGGGACCGTGATCCGGGCCAAAGGCAGATGCCCCAAAACGGAGCCACCCAGGTGTCCCTTTGTATATGGATTTTAAACAATCCTTGGGGTGCCTGGGTGGCTCAGTCATTAAGTGTCTGCCTTCAGCTCAGGTCATGATCCCAGGGTCTTGGGATGGAGCCCTGCATCGGGCTCCCTGCTTGGTGGGAGGCCTGCTTCTCCCTCTCACACTCCACCTGCTTGTGTTCCCTCTCTTGCTGTGTGTGTCTCTCTCTCTGTCAAATAAACAAATAAGGTCAGGGTCCTGGGATGGAGCCCCACATCAGAGAGTCTGTTTCTCCCTCTGCCCCTCCCCCCACTGGTTCTCTCAATCGCTCTCTCTCATTCTCTCTTCAAATAAATAAATAAATAAATAAATAAATAAAAATCTTTAAAATAATAAAATAAAATAGATAATCCCGGCCCCAGAATTACCCTGACAGTCTGGATCCTTGCCCTATTTCAGTTCACCATTCCTATCAGTTTCTGTAAAAGAGCTAATTCTTTACCAAGAACCAAATCACATCAGCTCTACAATATAGGAGAACCAATGAACAGGATTGGGCCCCATTGGCACTAATAGTATTTTTGAGGCCCAGAGTTAATTATTTATATAAAATTCTTTAAAAAAAAATATTTTATTTATTTATTTGACAGAGAGAAACACACAGAAAGAGGGAACACAAGCAGGGGGATTGGGAGAGGGAGAAGCAGGCTTCCCATTGAGCAGGGAGCCCGATGCAGGGCTCAATCTCAGGATACTGGGATCAGGACCTGAGCTGAAGGCAGAAGCCTAATGACTGAGTCATCCAGGAGCCCCTAATTATTTACATAAAATTCTTATTGTAATAACAGTTTGCTGACTATCAACCACTGCTTCCCCCTCCTCCCCAAATCCCCCACCCCCGTCCCAAAGCCAGTGACATTGCATTCTGGGAGACCAGGGATGAGCTGTGGCAATCAGATGCTGTCCCCAGAAAGCTAAATCACGCTTTGCCTTTCAAGATATTCTAAAACCATAGCTGTCAGTGCTTAAAAGAACAACCCCCCTACCACCACATCCCAACTTTAAAGATCTTGAATAACCTGTCAAAAAGGCAGTTTTGCAACTCCAGGAGTGGGAGGCAGGAAATAGAAATCTTTTTCTTATGTTGTAGTTTGGGGCTTAAGTATTGAAAGGAAACAGGCCCTTGTCGCTTTTCACAGCTGAGGAGGCAGAAGTGGCTATGGTTGTAAATCTGACATCTCTTCCGCCTGAAGTTGTCAGCCCAGAAACACGGCTGCCCATTGATCCCAAGCCAGAGCAGTGGTTTCTTGGGTTGTTAGAGGGGTTTTTTTGGCTGCCAGGCTGACAGGAATGGAAAGCCTAGAAATGACAAGCAAACAATAGAAAAATTCCACCATGTTGTTATTAATCATGAAAAGGGAAAGCCTGTTCCCTCATACTTGGAGGAAAAACCAATGGCAGGGAACTCAGGAACTCCATTGCTTCCATCCCCTCAAACTCAGGAACCAAAGCAATCAGACAAGTGTAGATGGATGTGAAGGAGGAGAAAGGCCGTCCAAAGGCCAGATCGCCCCCTTTTCTTAGAAAAAGTATCTTCGTAGCTAAGGTGGAGCACATTGCTATCAGTTAAAGGCTAGTACGGCAGCCTGTATGTACAATGAGTGACTAATAGTTTATTATTTGATGGTGATGATTAATACAACAAAATGCCAATAGGTAACTCCGTATTCAATCCCAATTCAGAAGATTTTTATCAAGTGCTTTTCTGAAGCTTGCATGAAAATATGAACAATCATTTACCTGAAAAATCTTTCCCCCTGTGTGTATATAGAAAGTGGATGTTCTTAGGCACCTCCTGGCTTACAAAAACCAGCAAATAAAGCAGTTAATTGCATTTTTCTCCCCTATTGTTTTCTTTGTTATTCCTCTTCCAGAAACTTCCAGAGTCAGTTCAAAGCTGTGCTTTCCTCTCTGTGAACAAAGAAGAATGGGGCTACCTGCCAGCCTGGGAGTGTCCGTGACTGACAGTGCTGCCTGACTAGGAGCTTGTGCTTCATTACTAGTGTAAGGATACAAAGTCACAGTAAGAAGGACAATAAATCCCAACTATTTTCACTTTTGAAATTTCCCTTCTATTCCTAATGGTATCCTAATGGTATGCTCATTTTTGCTTTGTAGCTAATTTAATAAGTACAGAGGGACACATTCTACTTTCTTTTACTGAACATTACATAAAAAGCATTTTCCTTGTTTTTTTAAAGGGTACAAGTTATTTCAAATGGCTGCATTATGCCATAATTTAATTAATGGGTTTTTAAAAATTCCTTCCCTTCTTCCTTCCAGTTCTTAACTTTCAACTCACCTGCCTTTCTTCCTATCATAAATCCTACTGCTTTGGGGTGCCTGGGTGGCTCAGTGGTTAAGCATCTGCCTTCAATTCAGTTCATGATCCCAGGGTCTTGGCATCGAGTTTCTCAGTGGGGAGCCTGCTTCTCCCTTTGCCTGTCACTCTATCTCTGACAAATAAATAAATAAAATCTTGTTTTAAAAAATCCTATTGCTTCTTATTTATTCTGCTTTGTTTTGTTTTTTTTTAGGCCTGGGATTATCGTGTCAAGGCAAATAATGATTTTTATTATTCTTTATGTATAGTACTAACTTGTTTTTTGAATTTGCAGCCATTCCCATTGTCAGCAAGGATAGATAAGTAGATCCAATCCCACAGGCCTCTTCTAATAGTGTCAAGTATGTCTAAATTGCCAAAAAATCCTTATTGCTATTTTTATGTATATTTTTATTTCTTAGCAAGATTGCAAATTTTTTTTTTTAATTTTTTATTTTTTATAAACATATAATGTATTTTATCCCCAGGGGTACAGGTCTGTGAATCACCAGGTTTACACACTTCACAGCACTCACCAAAGCACATACCCTCCCCAATGTCCATAATCCCACCCCCTTTTCCCAAACTCCCTCCCCCCAGCAACCCTCAGTTTGTTTTGTGAGATTAAGAGTCATTTATGGTTTGTCTCCCTCCCAATCCCATCTTGTTTCATTTATTCTTCTCCTACCCACTTAAGCCTCCATGTTGCATCACAAGATTGCAAATTTTAAATCTTTTTGTTAACTATGTTTCCTCCTGTTCAAATAATTCATTTATCCACTGAATTTTTTTGTTCTTTAAATAATAAAGAATTTGCTGTATTTGGGGCATCTGCCTGGCTCAATAGGCAGAGCATGAAACTCTTGATCTCAGGGTCATGAGTTCAAGCCCCATGTTGGGCATGGAGCCTACTTTAAAAAAAAAAAAAAAGAAGTTACTGTATTTGTCATATTTGCAGTATACATCTTTTCACAGCCTTTGTATGTCTTTCTACTTTAAAATTTTTTTGAAATGTAAATGTTTTCAAAATCTCTTTAAATCAGTTGACATCTAGTGTTATGAGTTGTTTATTTCTAATATTAATAAAACAATCCAGAATTTAGATATTAGACATTCAACTCTTTTTCTATATTTAGTTTTTGGGTTTTTTTTTTAAATAGTATTGCATAGTATGTGATATGGGTATAAATTGATTTTCTGCTCCAATCACTTCCATCCTTTTCCTTCCTGGCAATTTTATGAGAAATCATCTGTGATATATTAAGTTTTTCTTACTATGAAGCAATACCAAACTGGTGCTATATGTGTATTTATTGTTGCTGGCTCCCCTTCCTACTCTTTCTCTTTTTTAGAATATTTTTTGATATTTTTATTTATTCCTTCTTTGAAATAAAATTTAAAATAGTATTATCAGATTTAAGAACATCGTTTTGGGATTTGATGGCATTTTTTTAACCCTGAGAAATTATTTTTTATATTATGTGGGATAAGTTAGCATATGATGACTGAGATATTTTAGAAAAATTTGTCTGAATCCAAACTGGGTTCCATGACTTTTTGCTCAAAACAGCCTGAAACAAATACAAACTGAGAGGCCCAAATAAATTACAGCTAAGGAAAGGAGTCCAGATCCATATCTGAGGAAAAATGTCAAGAACTGGGTCCAAGGGGAGAGGGTCTTGAAAGGTAGAAAGGGCATTAAGAAATCTAGAACCCAGAAGAACAAGAAGAAATCAGAAAACAGACAGTATATGGCCACTGATGTCTAACCAATCTCTTGGTTCTTCCTCCTGGTTTTTTTCTATGAATGCATGGCATTTTCCTTTGTGTTAGTGCATCTGGGCATGCATTTTATAAACTAGAAAGAAGCTTTTGTAACCCCGTGAAAATGGTCTCAGTGAAATCCAAGCATCTGTCAGATTTCCATAGATTTTCATGAGTTTAGCAGGCATCTTACACAAATTATCAGAGAATCCTTCATCACAATTACCTCATTACAGATTTCTGAATAAACCAAAGAAACACTTACTTTGTGATACCCAGCAAAATTTTATTTTGGAAACGTGTAGTTTTGTGGAGTCAACTCTAAATCATAATATTTACCTTTATCTCCCAACTGAAAACAAATTTTTTAACCAGAAAGACCTGTGATGTCCTCTTAACTATAAACACCGTTTTCCAGGAAATCAAATACTTTCAAAAACAAATTTCAGGTAGACTCTATTTCCTGAAATTTAGATTAAGATAACAGATAATACGATGCCAGATCAGTTCCCCATAAATCTGTCTGTACTCAAATGTTGCTATGAGTTCAAATACATTTGATTCATAAATGCTTTCTGAAGTTCACTAGAGCTTTTTCTTTTTATTAGAAAATCTTCTCTACAAATGGCATCTCCATGAGTAAATATCATTACAGGAACAAACATTAGAAAGAACAGAATGTTACCTCCTTTATAATACTGTATTCTTTTTTTGGGAATAAGATTGGATTAAGGAATTAAGGAATAAGATTTTATCTACTTATTTGTCAGAGAGACAGCGAGAGAGGGATCACAAGCAGAGGGAATGGGAGAGGGAGAAGCAGGCTTCCCAACGGAGCAGGAAGCCTGATATGGGCCTCAATCCCAGGACCCTCGGATCATAACCTGAGTGGAAGGCAGATGTTTAACAGCTGAGCCACCCAGATTGTACTCCAGTTTAGATCTCAATACCACGATTCTCTGAAGCTTCAAACTTATGTGTAGAATTCCAGTTGAAAATGCTTGCCTGTTGTTAATATTTGGGGTGTAGCTATAGAAGACAATTCTCTTGTATCCGTCTATCCCATTACTTTGGGAAAGTTCCTTTCCCTAGTTTAATCATGAAGTCTCCATGATAACAGCCAATATTTATGTTATCCCATATCCTTAGCCATGGTGACTTTTCAGGAGAGTCCTTGAACCAGCTAAAGGTACATAGAATCCCACGGCACTGACAATAGCACTTGCTCCTGGGAAAGCCTCGTGGAACAGATTCTTTGATTTTGATTCTTTGATTTTGATTTGATTTTTGATTCTTTGTGTCTAAGAGCTCTCATTTGTGACTGTCTCCAGCTAGTGGAGATGCTTGGCTTTCCCATATCACCTGCAAGCAGGTTCAGGGAGGCAGAAGCTTCTGGAATTGATGCTTCTTGGGATGACACTGAGCCAGTGACCAGCTGTTGCGACAGTTTGAAAGTGCCGCAAACTTATCATGTGTCTGGACAAACTCTGAGCAGAGCTTTGCGCCCCAGAGCTTCCTGCAGGATCAGGCTGAAAGTGAAGCCGTTTCTTGTGCCTTTCTCGTCCCTCTTCCTCCACCCCCGTTTCTGTTCTCCAGAGGGCACCTTCATTACAAATGACTTGGACACAGTCTCTTCGCAGGCGCGGCTCCTAGAAAACGGGACCCCTGCGCGCACACAGACTCCTCATGGGTCAGGGCATGGCTTTCCCGGAGATTTTCATGCCTGGAGCTGGGAAGTAGAAATCCGGCTAGGAAGAGTCTGCGTTGCTGTGGGCTGCGCTGCATTGCTGTGGGCTGCGCTGCTGTGAGAAAATGCAGCTGACCCATAGAAAGCCGCTGAGACAACCCAAAGTGGTGCCTTCCTGCCTCCAGCTGTCCTGGGGGCATCTCAGGATCCCTCCATTCCCCCATTAGGTGTGGTTGAGATAAAAATGTGGGTTCCGATCGTTAAATTCAGTTCCTGTCATTTGCATCCAAAAAATTTCCAACTAATATTGCTGCCATCCGAGTGCTCTCAAATGCTGAAGACCTCTCCACGGAAAACAGCACAGTGACCCAAAGCTTTGTATGTGATCTCAGAGGTTCACATTCATGGGTTCTTTATGGTCCAGCCCCAGTGTGGCTAGCACCGCATGGATGCATCTAGTTTTATGGGATCACAAGCTCACAGGGTGTCTCTTACTCCTCCTGGCAAGAGCACTTGCATTGCTGGGTAATCTCTGGGTAATTCTGGATCTTTCTTTTGGATTTTTTTCTACCAGGTAAACACAGTTACCTATATAGAAATCACAACCGATCGAGTCAATAAATAAGGAAGTTAAAAAAAAGTTTATGTATCAAGGGGAGTACATATTCAAAGCTGTGCAAATGTCCACATGAACAGAAAGTTCATGAAAACAAGGGAACAGGACAGAGAGATGGTATCATTGAACTATGATCTTACTTTGAGAAATACTTAGGTGACTGCAGTATTTCCTTGATTGGGGAAAAATGTTTATACTGTTGCAAGATCATTAGAATCACGCCTTTGGTTCCACAATTCAGCTACTTGATTTTTGTATTTTTAGTCAGTTCTCTTCTGATTAACTGTGTGTCCAAATGGAAAAGAAAAAAAAAAAAAAAGAAAGAAAGAAAACTGTTTCTCACAGGACAGCTGGGAAAGGTCCTGTCTTCTTGCTGCCCTATGCCCCACCTACACAGAGTACATTACCTCAGAAAGATTAAGTGACCTCATACCACCAGGTCCATATGTACGGGTCCACATTTATGGTTTTCGTCCTAGACCTCTGATGGCTCATTTTTCTCTGAGTCCTCTGACACCCCCCTTTGCCATCAAGGTACCCCTGCGTGTGTATACCTCGGGCCAGCGTGAAGCAGGGCCTGCTGGGAGGCACTGCTGGAACATTGCCTTCCTTCCCTTCATCTCACAGCAAACACTGGAGAATTTCCTGGGACTGTTTTACACTGTTCTTGGTTCCCAGTAAGCAGGCAGGGAGGCAGGAAAGGGTGCCAGGAGGGGACAAAGGAGATCTCCCCACTGGCAGAATCTTCACTCCAAGATGGCGGTAGGCTCCACAGTTGTAGCCGGATGTCCCTTTAGGGAGCTTTTTGGGACCTGGGAAGTTTTATCTCCCTCTGACTGTGTTATCCTCTGCTTTATGAAAAGCTGTCTTTATAAAATGTGAACATATTTATATATCCCTTGAATTTATGAAAGAGAGAAAGAAAGAAAGAAGCCCCTACTTTTAATAATGGTATTTGTCATCATCTTTCTATTAATCAGATCATCTTCTCATTTTGACAGGCACATGTTAAACTTGAATGCTGCCTCCATCTCTGTGCCTTAACTGAAACTTGATTTTGCCTGAAGACAGTTTTCCTTCTAGCCAGTTCTCAAGAAGAGACTGCTCATATCCCCCCGGCTTCTCTAAAACGTCACACCTTCAAACTGCATGGTCTCATGCAGCTGCAGAACTCGTTACCACAGTCAGTGCAGCTTCAAACAACACCCATTGCTTAGCTCACAGTCATGTAGCCAGCACTTCCAAGAGGGCCTGACTGCGTTCTCTGCATAGGGCCCGGCAGGCTGAAGTCAACGTGGTGGCTGGACTCAGCTCTGATCTGGAGGGTCTGGAGAAGAATCTGCTTCCAAGCTCACCTCGGCTCTGGGCAGAATCCATATATCCT
Source organism: Mustela nivalis (assembly GCF_964662115.1). Classification (NCBI taxonomy): domain Eukaryota; kingdom Metazoa; phylum Chordata; class Mammalia; order Carnivora; family Mustelidae; genus Mustela; species Mustela nivalis. The sequence goes on from NC_139024.1 coordinate 65,520,075, forward strand.
TATCATTGGTTAGGATGGAGGTCCTCATTTTCTTGCTAGCTGTCAGATGGGGACAATTCTCACCTTCTAGAAGCTTCTCTCTGGTCCTTCTCTGAGGCCCCCCATGGCTTCAAAGCCAACAATGGGTCTGAATCCCCCTCACACCTTGAATCTCTCTCCTTCCCTCTTCTGCTACATTCTGGAGAAATTTCTCTACTTTTATATTTATTTATTTATTTATTTGCTTACTTATTCCAAGTAGGCTTCTTGTCCAGCCTGGAGCTCCATGTGGAGCTTGAACTCATGACCCTGAGATTAAGACCCGTGCTGAGATCAAGAGCTGGACTCTTAACTGATGGAGCCCCCCAGATGCCCCATCTGCTCTTACATAAAGGGTTTACCTACTCAGTCAAGTCCACGGTTGAATATTTATTAAGACTGATTTGAGGGGCACCTGGGTCTCTGTTAGTTAAGCGTCTGCTTTTGGCTCAGGTCCTAATCCTGGAGTTCCAGGATGGAGTCCCACATTGGGCTCCCTGCTCAGTGGGAGTCTGCTTCTCCCTCTGCTTCTCACACTGCTCGTGCTCTCTCTCAAATAAATAAATAAAATCTTTTATTTAAAAAAAAAAAAAAGACTGGTTTGGGACTTTAGTTACATCCTTTCGTGGCAGCACCTAGATTAGCGATTAATGAATAACTAGCACACAGGAATCTTGGGTGTGGGGGAGGGGCATCTTTAGAGTTCTGCCCACCAGGACTATCAGCTTGGAAGCCCTTTAGACCACTTTGGGGGTCGTGGATTAATGAAGAAGCCTCCACGTTCCATTGCTGGTAAGAGTATTTTCTCCTGGGACAAGGCAGCTGTCAGAGATGTTTGCTGCTTACTCTTTGGATTTTATCTGCTGAGCTCCTTCATCATGTTCTTCCCATGGAAGCTGGGATTATGGGAATTCCTCCCACGTTTTTGAGAGGCTAAAAATTATTTTAAAAGTATGTCTTAAAATACATATGAAATCTAGCTATGTTGTAATGGGAGGCCATTTTAAAACACATATTCCCCTAGAATAATGAATTCAGTGTCCAGTGGCTCTTATAATGTGTGTGTGTCTTTACCAACAGCACATGATGGTCACTAAGCAATCTGGATGGATGCCAACCCAGAATGTCCAGTGCTGGACATATCTAGGACATATCTGCAATATCTAGGAGGTACTTCATAATGCGCTAAGGAAGACCCAAAGATGAATACAAAATAAGATGTAACCAAAAACAATCTTGTGAGGAAGGCGAGCTACGTATATAATGTAGCCTGGAGAAATGTATAGGTGTCAAAAGAGAGATAAAAATAAAATGCTTTGTGAGATCAGAGGAGAGAGATCTGATTTCCCACTAAGGAATCTAAAAGATTCCAGGGAATACAGCTCATGAGGAGAGGCTGTAGAGACCAAATATTCCAGACCTTTCACAGTTCCACCTAGAGGGAAGCCATTTATCAAGATCCTGTTGGAAAGCCCTCTACACATGCCTGTTAATGAGCTCAGAAACTGTAGGAGATGCTTTTCTATCAAATGTAGGAGTACCTGTTCTGAGCTAGATTTAATTGTGATTATTTAAGGATAAACCATAACACCAAGATATCGATATCATGACCTTAAGAGACTCACCAAGAGATTATCTATTGCTATTTTATTCTCCACCCAAAATAAAGTTCTCAAATATTCAGGTATCATTGCATTTGTTTTTTTGGAGCTCACAGGATATCTTTGTTTCTGGCTGCTCACTTTTTTTTTCCCCCTTTAAGATTTTATTTACTTGAGAGAGAGAGAGCAAGCACAAACAGGAGGAGGGGCAGACAGAGAGGGAGAGGCAGGCTCCCCGCTGAGCAGGGAGCCTGATGCCGGTCTTGATCCCAAAACCCTGACATCATGATGTGAGCCAAAGGCAGACACTTAACTCACTGAGCCACCCAGATGCCCACCCCTCACCTTTTGATGGCCAGTCCGGAAGCAGAAGATTTGGCCCACAAATGCACATCGGCCTTAAAAGGGAAGATGTGTGGACCCTTTCAGCAGCCTCTTCCAGAGTGAAAGTGACCCAGGGGCTGATCGTTTTCATAGACTCTTTGCAAACATGGCTACAGTGATTCTGTTCCCTTTGTGAAGTGACACTGCAATGTGACATTGTAGGTCTTCCCATCAAGAGGTGGGGTCTATTCCCCTTCCCTTGACTCTGAGGTTGAGCTTGTAACCTGCTTTGACTAACAGAATACAAAAGGGGTGACATCATGCCTGTGCTGAGCATGGGTCTCCAGAGACGGTGCCCACCTGCCAGCTCCTTGGAACTCTGCTGAGCCACCATGTGACAAGCCCAGCACCCTGTGGGGCCAAATCTAGAAGCAGATTTCAGAAATCCAGACTGGATTTCAGGTGCTCGAGGAAACCCAGCTGAGAGGTGCAGAAGTGTAGGTTCACAAATAACCAGTGGCTGTTATTTTAAGTTTCGTGTTGCTTTGTTGTGCTATCCTAGCCCCATTTCTCTTCTGAGGCAGGTTAGAAGGGCAAGTCCCTCTCTGATGTTTAGTAGCAACATCAAACAGTGACCCAGGAAAAGGATTTCTCACAGGAATTTTGCAAGCGTGACATATTTAATTTGTTTCAGTAATGTGCAAATTATCTTCCTGTGGTGAGTACATACAGATTTTGTGTAATTTACTTAAGAAGTACTCTTAAAGGTCACAGTATTTTATTTCCATCGTTTTTTCCCCTCTAAGACTGAAAAGACAAAACAAAACAAAACCCAAACCATTAAATGTATGATGAGTTTCAGGTGCTTCAGAAGAAAATGGTGCTTTGGATCGAGGGTCTCCTGGACCTCCAACCTTTTCTCTTTTTAAGATTTATTTATTTATTTGAAAGACAGAGAGAGAGAGCGCAGGGGGAGGGTTCAGAGGGAGTGGGAGAGAGCAAATCCTCAAGCAGACTTCCCATTGATCACAGAGCCCACCGTAGGGCTCAATCCTAAGACCCCAGGTCCATGATCTGAGCTGAAACCAAGAGTCAGCCACCCAACTGACTGAGCCACCCAGGCACCCCTGACCTCCAGCCTTTCAAAATGCTACAGCTGTGCTGTTCATATAGCACCAGCCAACTTTGGAGGGGCTAGTCTGAAACATCAGAATAACATGTTCTTTTTAATTCTTACAGTTGATTTATTGTTGTAAGTAACATTTATAAGGTACCTTATCCTTTATGGAGAAGTTAATTCTTTCCAGAGCATTTGAACCCTAGAACTTGAAGATGTGCTAATCCTCACCACCAGCAACACCACAACCAGCCCATTTTATACTTGAGGAAACTAAGGCTCAGAGAGATTAAATAACGTGACCTAATAGAAGGTGTGGTATGTTCCTATTATCATCTGAAACCAAAAGCTATGCTTTTATCCATGTGTTAATAAATGATTAGTGGTTTGGAATTTGCTAGTAAGTTACATGTAAGGTGTTCAAAAAGTTAACCCCATTTTTTCTTGTGCGATATTTATGTCTTTAATTTGGAAAATATTTCTTTTGAAGATTTTATTTATTTATTTGACAGAGAGAGATCACAGGTAGGTAGAGAGGCTGGCAGAGAGAGAGAGAGAGAGAGAGAGAGAGAGAGAGAAGCAGGCTCCCTGCTGAGCAGAGAGCCGATGTGGGACTCGATCCCAGGACCCTGAGATCATGACCTGAGCTGAAGGCGCGGCTTAACCCACTGAGCCACCCAGGCGCCCCTAATTTGGAAAGTATTAAGGAAACAATTAACTCTCAATAAGTCATTTAGTTTTTTAAAATCTCTATAGTCTTACTTGCATGCTCATCTTTCAAGGGTTTATAATTTGCTACTAACCTCACCACTAATACTGGTATATACTTTCCACCCAAACATTTTATTTGTGAATATTTAAACATCCAGAAAAGTTGAGAGAATTTTAAGGTAATACCCATACACTCACTGCTTGGATTCTATAATTAATACCTTATATTAATTATAAAATTAATATAAAATTAAACTTTATAATACTTGCTCTATAATATCCACCTACCTATTCCTATCCATCCACCAATCAATCCCTCTGTATTCACTTTTAGCCAGACAGTTTGGCAGCCCAGAGAAAATCACTGTTGAGAATATTGCGTTGTGAGCAAAGTTTGTCACTTCACATTGGCACCAGGGTCTGCAGACAAAACCACTGATGATCTGAAAGTCAACTTCAAAGGAAGGATGCCAATAAAAGCGCCAACTGCAATCAGTTTCAAAATGACTCACATAGTCTGAATGGAGGCAATGGTTGCCTGCTGATAGGAAGGGTTGGCAAGAATGCAACTTCTGCCTGCTGGGCCAGAGAATGTTCCTTTACTGCAGCTCTAATTCTGAGTCATATTTTGGGCTGGTCTTTTTCTCTTTCTCTCTTCTTTCTTTCTTTCTTTCTTCTATCCTTCTTTCTTCCTCTTTCCTCCTCAAACCTCCCACTCAAGAGTGATATAAATAAGAATAGAAGACATGGAAAGGAATCATGGAATCATGGAATGTAGAAGGCACAGGAAACCAGAGCACTCTGTGACTCTGCCTAAGGGCTCAGATGTCCAAGATAAAAGGTAATGCCCCTTGAGCAGAGAAAACTAAAAAAACATGTACAGTGATGGAGAGAAGAGACAAGGCAACTCCAAAAGAGTGATATACCAAGGTTCTAGGAGGAGTACTAGCAGTCAATAGGTGTTTGGGGGGCTGGAACAAGAGGGCCAGGAAATACTTTTCTATTGTGTTAAAACCATAATGTCCACATAGCCCAATAACTGATTTTCTGTCCCGGGAGCATGCTTCTTCATGCCTTATTCCACTTACATGATACAAGTATTGAACCAAAGGAAAATTCCAGTATTGCAAACGGATTAGAAATTTATGGCATTGGGAACCCCACAAATTCCAACGTATGCTACTAGTTTTTTATAAATTGAGTGGGGGAAATTCTATGGCTGCTTGACTGGCTGCTGGGAGTTTCTCCAGTAAGTAAAACCCCAGTGACTCTTCCTCTCATTGCTAAAACCACAACCACTCTGTTTGGGGATGAGCAGATGTTTACACACTGTTTCCACCTATCCAGAAAGCACTCAGAGGGGAACACTTAGAGGAATGGAAGAGGGAATTTTGGAGGAATTTAGGCAAATCTCTTGCTGAACGAAGAGTAAGGAAAAATTCTACTCTACCTAAGTCTATTATTGGTGTAGTACATTATTGTTATTTTTTTTTAAAAGAAAACTCCACCCCCACATGGGGGTCGAACTCACAACCCTGAGATCAAGAGTTGCCCGCTCCACTGACTGAGCCAGCAGGATGCCCTGAAGTAGTACATTATACATGGATTTCCTTATGGACAAGATTTTTTGGATTTGGGCTTGAAAACTGAGAGTTTCTGATAATAGTCTATAGAAAAGGATTAAAAAGTGACGTCCAGGATGAAAATCACCATGTCATCCTAACTCATTCTGGAGATAAAATAAGGCTATAACCATTTCAAGAGAGGTGAACAGGGGCTGGAGGGAACACATGTCATGGGAAGCACTGCAGAACCAATGTGGTTCGAGGAGAACAGCAACTGAACCATGGGAATGGAAGACGGCTTGGAGGCACTGGACCATCACAGCTAATGTGATATCCCAGACAGCCATCTTGCTCTCCACAAGGCCTGGGTCTGAATGTTTCCTTGGTCTTTGCAGTCTTGAGCAGCTCAGGTAACTGAACATGGAGACCTTCTCTCATTCTAAGATGTCCCGGCATTCCAAAATCCATATGTATGTGAAAAAACCAAAGGAGCGAGCTACATCATCTTCAATCACACCTCCGTGTCTTTCCTCCTGCTAAGAATTAGGAGCTTAGCTATATTCAAGGTGATGTAATTTTTAGTTGATGAAATAAGCCTATGTTTATATGATCGCTAAGGACCAAATTGGGTCCCCTCAAATTTCCTATATTAAAGTCCTAACCCTCACTGTGACTGTATTTGGAGATAGAGGTTTTAGGAGATAATTAGGGTTAAATGAGGTGGTAGGGATGGGGTCCTAATTTGATGGGGTTGGCAGCCTTATGAGAAGAGGAAGAAGAGGATGAGTCAGTCTCTTGCTCTCCTCACATGCGCACACCACACAAAGACCATGTAAGGACACAGTGTGAAGGTGGCCATTTACAAGCTAGGAAGAGAACGTTCATCAGAACCTGACCATGGTAGCACCCTGATCTCAGACCTCTAGTCTCCAGATTGTGAGAAAATAAATTTCTGGTAAGCCAGCCGGTTTGTGGTATTTTGTTATGGCAGCCCAAGCTGACTAATAGGGGTGGTAATAAGACCAAAGCAGGATCACAGTTCTGACTTCTGGTCAAACACATGTTTTGCTCTTCTTTTTATCTATCGACGAGCTTTCTTTCATTCCCATTCTCTCCCTCCCTACCTCCCTCTCTATGTATTTTCCCAAAATTCTGTCCTTAGATTCCAGCTGACCTAGTGATGATAAAACATAGCAACCTAGGATTTAAAAGGGGCTTCTAAGGGGGCCAGGAACCATTAGGTCAGGGGAGTTCTATGTGCTGCAATAGTATTACATCTTTTCCTTTTGTAATATTTATATTCACCCTTGAAGGCTTTTTCTTTTTCTTTTCTTTTCCTTTCCTTTCCTTTTTTGAGGCATTTTTTTTCACCTATTTCACCCATCTCCCCACCCACCTCCCTCTGGTAACTCTCAGTTTGTTCTCCATAGTTAAGTGTCTGCTTTTCTGTTTGTCTTGTCTTTTCTTTGTTCCTTTGTTTTATTTTTTAAATTCCACATATGAATGAAATAATACAGTATTTGTCTTTCTCTGACTTATTTTGCTTAGCATTCTACTCTCTAGATCCCTCCATGTTGTTGCCAATAGTGAGATTTCCTTCTTTTCATGACAGGGTAATGTTCCATTGTATATATACACACATCTTTAGCCATTCATCAGTCCATGGAAGCTTGAGTTGCTTCCATAATTTGGCTATTGAAATTAATGCTGCAGTAAACATAGGGCTGCATGTATCTTTTTGAATTAATGTTTTTGTATTTTTTTTGTCAGCCCTGCAATTTTGTGTTTTTCCCTAGAGAATAAATTCTGTGAGGACAGGCTGTTTGTCTTGTTCACTGCCATATCCCTAGTTTCTAGCATCAAGAAGTCGCAGCTTTTTCCTTCTGCCACAGTTCTCTCATTTCTGTTCAACAAACATTCATGAAAGCCTCACTCTGAGTGAGGCACTGAGCCCACGGAAGATACTAATAGAACAGTGGTTCTCACTGCGACATTGAGCCAGCATTGTCAACATCACCTGGGACCTTGTTAGAAATGCAAATTCTCGGGCCCTACCCCAGGCCTACAGAATCAGAAACTCTGGGGGTGGGCCCCGCAGTCTGTGATTTCACAAAGCCCTTCAGGTGATGGAGGCAGCCTTAGTTTTGCAGGTTATCCCTCTCATTCATGGCAATTGTCCACGTTCTTCTATCTAGGTGAAAGGTGTCCATAACACCCAGCACCTAGGTATTGCCAGAAGCTCTTCATAGCTCAGTGGTACTCAAGCCTGATGGCTCCTTAGAATCCCCTGGGGTTCGTCCACCATCCCAGATGGGTCTGCTTCAACTGGCTGTGTGTGTGGCCTAGACATTAGTGTTTAAAAAGCTCTCCAGGTGATTTGAATATGTAGCCAAAGTTGAGAACCACTAAAGCAGTTGGAAGTCTACAAAGGGCATGGGGAATTGAAACCGAGCACGATGAAAGAGCCTGAAGTATTGGGGTTGAGTCACATGAAGTTGCCATATTTGTAGGTCAAAATCTGTCAGATGTTGGCTGTTGTATATGGTTTAACCTGCTAGATGTTCTCTGCTCCCAAACAAAAGAAGTCACGGCAAGCAGCCAGCAAAAGGGCCCAGGAAATGGAGAAATCAGAAAGTCAGTCTAACTGAAGCAGAATCCATTACCTTCACTACTCATAATAGAACTGCTATTGTGATCTTTTTTTCCCCTTAAGATTTATTTATTATTTTAGAGAGAGAGAATGAGCGAGGGGGTGGGAGGCGGCGGGAGAGGGACAGGAAGAATCTCAAGTAGACTCTCAGCTGAGCCTGGAGCCGAATGCAGGGCTCAACCTCACAGCCATGAGATCATGAACTGAGTTGAAATCAAGAGCTGGACACTTAGTTGACTGAGCCGCCCAGGTGCCCTTTTAGTGTGATTTCCCATTACTTTTCCTCAAGGACTAGGGTCACAAACTTTTCCCATAAAGGACCTGATAATAAATAGTTTGAAGACTACTGAAGTTTGAAGACTTTGAAGTTTGAAGACTTTGAAGACCATGTGGTCTCTCTTGCAACTCCTCAGCTCGGCTACTGAGGTGGGAAACCAGCCACAGACAATGCGTTAATGAAAGGGCGTGACTGTGTTCCAATAAACTGTATTTCCTAAAACAGGCAGTAGGCCAGATTTGGCCATGGGTCATAATTTGCCAACCCCTGTTCTATGATATAGATTTTTTATGCAAGTGCTAGAGTAGATTTAAGATTTTTGCATGATGAAACAGCTGGTTAGCTGATTCTAGTAAAGTTATACAAATTAGCTATAAAACACACATACACAGAGCTTGCATATATCAAGTAGATTTTCGGTGACACAACAGAGAATTGTTGAGTTCTTTGGAATAGAAAGACTCCCATTTAAGCAGCAATTTTGAGGCTTGGGAATGGAGATGGAACGAACCCCAAACTATAGAAACTCCTTTTCCCTTTTTATACAATGTTGATAAGTAAATGTTATCATATTGTTTGCTAAAGCTGCCATATCAAAGTGCCAAAGAGTGGTGTCTTAACCACCAGCAATTTATTTTCTCATAATTCTGGAGTCTGGAAGCCTGAGATCCAGGTGTTGGCAAGGTGATTTCTTCAAAGACCTTTCTTCTTGATTTGTAGATGGCTGTCTTCTTCTGTGTTTTCACATGGTCATTCTGTGTGAGTCTGTATCCTAATCTCTTCTTAGGAGGACATAAATTATATATATGACCTCATTTTACCTTAATTACCCCTATTTAAAGGTCCTTATTCTATATATACAGTCAAATGGTGAAGTGCTGAGGGTTTGAACTTCAACTTAGGAATACAGGGGGAGGCATATTTCAGCCAGCAGTTATCAAATACATTACTCTCATGAACAATACACCTGTCAAATAAATCCTCTAAAACCACTGTAATTTCTCCAGTGCAGCATCTTAACGACTTCGCCTACTCAGAGATGGCTAGAGCTGGAAGGGGTCTATAGCTGAGCTATTCCTATTCGTTTTATAGCTAAGCAAACACAGACCCAGAGAGATGAAGCGTTTGATCATTTTTACAGGTAGGTCATGAGACCATGCAGGGATGCTAACTCACATATTTTCATGGATTTTCCAAATATGTAGTAAGCACCTTTTACACATTGGGCATTGGGTTAGACACTGAAGATAAAAGGGGATTCCCACCCTGCAGTGGTTTAGACATGCTTCAACCCATGAGCCACAGTTCAGCTTGTGGCTCGGATATGCTTGCAAAAAGGAACAAAATTGGTGGGGGCTGAAACCTGTGGATTTCATTACTAAAAATTCATAACTAAGAAGTTAGGAAATTTTTTTTTTAAAATAAGCTCTATGCCCAACATGGGGTTTGAACTCACCATCCACGAGATCCAGAGTCACATGCTCCCCTGACTGAGGCAGCCAGGTACCCCTAAAAAGTTAGGGAGTCTTGCAGAAATTTCTACTTCTAAATTCCAAGCTCCTTTTTATTTTATGGGGTCACCAAGTATAAGGCCCTATGGGCTTCATAACAATTTTCAAAATAAGAAAAATCAGGCTATGTTAAAGACTTACCTGATGTAAGAGAGGATAAGATATGAAAATGGACATTTAGTCTTAAAGAAATATGGCAAAAAAAAAAAAAGAAATATGGCTAATAAAACAGCAAATCTGAAACAGACCATTTTCTTAGTACTTATGAGGGGTAATGAAGACAATATTGCTCTGCCAGTAATTTGAAAATTATATATATATATATATATATATATATATCAGATTTATAGAATTTTGAATTCTGCATTGCATCAAAAGTACTCAATAAATATCTGTAGAATAAATAAATAATTTAGGTTCTTGGCCCCAAATCTCTTACCTGTTGTTTTCTATTTTCTTTGACTTGTATATCTGTGTTCCTTACTGCCCCATTCCTTGTCATTTGGTGGAATTTCCTGATGGAGTGGAATTAATTTTTGTCTTCCATTCACTATGTCTAATCAGGATACAGGTTTCTAATGTCTTCTCATTTTGGCAGACTTGCAGTTGGGGAGGGAAATGTATTTGCTATGATCCAAGTCCAGCCACGTGAATGCTGAGTACCATCCCAGTGCTTCAGGCTGTCCACCGGGTCACTGCTGGCACTGACTTGGAAAACAACCACGGAAGGGAAGGCAGGGAGCCTGTCCATTATTAGGTATTTGGGATCACTACGTTATAGGCAGATGGATTTGCATTCTTTAGAAAAGTGAGTGAGTGAAAACAAATCCTAGCTCTGTCTCTAACATCTGCTCCCAAACACAGGCTAATTTGTTAACTTATAAGTTCATTTCAGGGGCTACTTCCCAGCATGAAAATCTCATAATTCTATCCTCTGTATTCCAGTGTCTTTGGGCTACTGTCACTTTCTTTGAATTATATTTGTCTTTGATCTGACAACCTTTGTGTGCTTTGTAACTATATACAGGATTAAATACTTCCTCCATTTAATATAGAAAACCCAAAGAATAGAGGCGTAAAGTGACTTGAACAAGCATTCGGCAAGTTGATTAGAGACTGGTTTAGAACAAGGGACTTCTGGATGGAAATGGTGTTTTTGTATTTTATGACCTGAACTTCTTGAGCTATAAATTCCCTTTTGATAGATCATGTGCAATAAAGCCAAATTATTAAAGAGATTCGGACATACTATAAAATTATCCTTCACCACATATTGTAAAAAATCAAACAAAAGATGGATCTGATAGGCACGTTTACCCTTAATGACCAATATCTGTAATATGATGATTCCCTGGATTTAAGAAACTCTATTTTTAGTTACGGGCTTAATATTTTTCTAATGTTCTATAGATTGATGCACATTTTAATGAAGAACTGTAGGCTCCGCAGGAATTGAAATCTATGGGGATTGTGAAAAGGAAAGCCCACGAGGTTTGTGGGAATCAACGGTTTTCCTAAGGCAGCGTTTCTAGTGTGGTCCCCTCAGATCACCTGCATTAGCATCACCTGGAAGCTTGTGAAAACATTCCTAGATCAACACCTGACTTAGGAATCAGAATCCCTAACAGTGAGGCCAAAAATCTTCATTTTAAATAAGTTCCTTGTATGTTTCTGATGCCCAAAAAAGTCTGAAAATCACTGGACTATGTAAATGTATTCTAGATTAAAGAGTAAAATAAAATAAATATAAACCTAAGCTGTCTTGGGGCGCCTGGGTGGCTTAGTGGGTTTAAGCCTCTGCCTTCGGCTCAGGTCATGATCTCAGGGTCCTGTGATGGAGTCCCACATCGGGCTCTCTGCTCAGCAGGGAGCCTGGTTCCCCCTCTCTGCCTGTCTCTCTGCCTACTTGTGATCTCTGTCTGTCAAATAAATAAATGAAATCTTTTTTTAAAAAAAAGTAAGTTGTCTTTAACAAATATAGTCAGGATTCTTTAATGGGCAAGAATTCTACCATATTTTAAAAAATTCAATGGAAGATTTGGTTTTTGAAAATGACAAGGAAAGTTTTAGATAAATTATTGGTTATTGGTTGAAAATATACTGCTCCTAAAGGTGAAAAGTGTTTCATGCAAATAAATTTTCCTATATTAATTACTTTATATACTATAAAATGTGAAAATAGCCTTTATGAACTTCAAAGCAAAAAGTATCTTTCAATAAGATTTTTCTGGGATTAAAGCATATTCCATTGAAATTAAGACACAGTAGGAAATGTACTGTGTTAAACCCAATTAACTAAGTATAAAATTCAGTTCCTGCGGTCATTTGGCTCTACTAACCTGAGCTTTCATTTTGTGCTATCTGTAAAAAGGGGATTTGAACAGAATTATTTATGTAATATTTATTATATTTATTCCCCTGCTTAACGCAGGTGAATTCAATATTCAGTGACTGCCCATATCTCTAAGGATACAGTTCAAACTCTTTGAGGGTGGCTATAGGCTTTTCGTGCTGGCCTCATGTCTTTCCTGGGCCCCTAAGTTTCCCTTTCATTTCCCCTCATTCTGACCGCTCAGGCATCACCATTCTTCTTCCCTCTGCCAGGACCTCTCCCCTCCTCTCCCTTCTCCCCTAGCATATCAAACCTCTTAACACACAATGGTTCACTACTACTAATACCCTTACTGACTTGTGGAGAAGTGTGGCACGTTTAAGGTGGTATATTCTCGAGGTAGAGTGCTCAGGTGCCTCTGAGCAGTAGGGTGTCAGGAAGGTTGCAAGGTAAAGGGAGAAACCAAGGATGACACTTAAATTTTTGGCTTGAGAAATGAAGGAAGGAGGCCTAATTGCTACAAGTGAGACTGATTACAAATGAAAAGACTAGAAACACTGAGTGATTATGAGCTTCCTTTTGTTCATAGTAAATTCAAAACATTTATGTGGGCACGATGTTAACATGGAAGAGCGTACAGAAGTCTGAAGATCTGGAAGGGGGGTCAGGGCTAAAGATAGAGATGATCTTAAAGAAGGAGCAGTAATAAAGTCCCTTGGGAGGGATGGTGGAGAGGAAGGAGGAAAGAGCCACTTGGAGGCCAAGAGGTGGAGAGTATCAAACTGTGTTAAAAAGAAATGACAGGTCCAAAATGGAGCCACTTATGTTAAGCCCCACCAAGACTTAATAGTTAACTTCATTGCAGTGTCCACCTGCCCCCAGAGTAGAATTTTAAACCACTCAGTCTGGCATTTCTTGATCAGCACCGGTGAGGTCATCTCTATCATCTGCATGAGGAGACCTCCCTCCCCTCCCCCTAAAGGAAGATGACCTTATCTGAAACAACTTTTGGTGATAACTTCCTTGTCCTGGCACCACTCAGTCCCTGCCCATTTCTGCCTAGAAAAGCTTCCTATTTGGCACAATTCCTGGGAGCTCCCTTCTATTTGTTTGAAAAAAGTCAATTAGTACTTTAAATTTACTCAGTTGAGTATTTGGTCTTTAACTGGGGGAAACCTGGGAGGAAGCAGGGAAACCAGAAGAATGGTGCCCTAAAGCCTAGAGGAGAAAGTGATTCAAGAAAGAGGGTGCATCAGTTCTGTTGAAGCTGCCAGTAGCCCAAGTAACATGAGGCCTGTAAGCGAGAGCAGGATTTGGCAACATGGAGGCCGTCGGTGACATTGACAAGGGCAAGCCTGGTGGAGTGGGGGCAATGAAAGTTCATGCAACGTGGACTGCTGGAGAAGGCAACATGAGGAAGTGGTGGCCGTGACTATAGCAGATCCCGTAAGTACTTTTGCTGAGAAGGGCAGATAAATGGGCCTGTATGATGATGATATTACTGCCGGGAGATGTAGACCGTATTAATATGATAAGAATGATTCAGGAGAAAGGAAGACTTTATGATATAGGAGAAAGATTCTATCTGCAGGATGAGGCCCTGGAGGGTATAAGGATATAAGCTTGCAGGAGGCCCAAGAGAAGAGCTGGCCCCAAATTGCCACTGGGAGTGCTTGTCCACTTTAAGAGGAAATGCAAAGGCTTTGCCAGGTGGGTCGGTCTACAGATGGTTTGGGCGTGGGGAAGTGGATGCTTCTATTTTCTCACCGATGTCCTGAGCGAGGACAAAGAATATACTAGAGAAAACCCTCAAGTGGAATTACCTCTGAATGCCCTTTTGCAGTTTCCCATCTTGAATTTAAAGTAAGACAAGTCATTATATTGGGGTGTTTTTCTCCAGGAAATTTCAGAGGTTTCCTTCCTCCTGAGGTCCCCTCCAACTCCGATCCTGCCCTAGCTCGGTTTTATCTGTCGGTCCGGCTAAATGCCAGTTCTATGGGAAAGCTGGGCTGCTCCTCTAAGTGTAGATTTGGTGCTCTCTTGTCTCTCTTACTGCAGATATGACTCTACCATAATTATCCACTGACTCATCTCTCTATCTCCCTCCGGAATGTAAGCTCCCATCCAGCAGAGGTTTTCAGCTCTAATGTTCTAAGCTCTAACCTCAACTTCACATACAACACTTAGCACTACAATAGGTGCTCATTGAATAAACACGGTCCCATAAGGCAAATATCAACCTCTCCAATTTCCATATTAACATCAAGAATGTTTACACTGTCAATTAAAAAGATTTATTGCCTATTCATTACCAAAACACTAAGTTTCCTTAAGATTTATAGTTTAGCTTCATCTTACTGTAGTTCCCAAAGTTACTGTATATAATTATATACAGGGTAATTTTATTTTTAAAAGGGGGTTTGCACTTTATTTTTTATTATTTTTTTAAAGATTTCATTTTTAAGTAATCCCTACACCCAAAATAGGGCTTGAACCCAACCCTGAGATCAAGAATCTCATGCTCTACTGACTGAGCCAGCCAGGTGCTCCTAAAAAGAGGTTTGCATTTTAGCTGACTTCCTTTTCACTCTGCTTTCTAAAAATGGCAACTAAAGGGAAAAAATGTATAATAGGTTAGAGAAGAAAAGCAAGCAACAAGCTGGTAAGTATTTTAAGTGCAGTGTAAGAGACCTGTACATCATATTTTATCTACCAGTTTTCTTTTTCAGATTAGAAACCAACAAGTTTGAGGGCAAATATGCCTCATTTTTCGCACAAACATTTGTACAAGAAGGGGAAACATATATTAAATAATGAGATCTTAGAATAGTTAGGAAAATTTTGAGAGGATATCATTTAGACTTAAAGTCAGTTGCCATACGAAGGATAGGTTCAACATAATCAGGGACATGGGTCTCAGTGGTATTCAATTCTCCATTGTTGGTAATAGACATATTTTTTTCTTTCTCTGATTGATCAAAAGTCATTATGGCCACTTACCGGATCAGTAGGCACTACAACATTTTACAGAGATGCAATAATTCATTTAGTTTGTCACATCATCTTCAAAATATCCAACAACCTTGAGACGGACCTTATGTCCAATATAAGTAAAATATACTATAAATAGTGCGAAGCTTGGACAGATTCAGTAAAACTTGTATAAAGGCATAGAGCTGGTAAAGGGAAGAGTCTGAATTCAATTCAGACCTGTTGTTTGGGCTCTAAGAGTAACAAAACAGGGGCAGCCCCTTATGATGTCTAAAGTCCCTCCCAGTTCTAACATTTTGTAATTTCTAAAGAAACAAAGAAATTTTCTCCCTGCACTTCTTTCTCAACTTGAATTATTAATCCCATGATCAGCTGGGAGACAAATCAGAATCTTCTCAACATCTCTCCTGTTTTCCCAATGTGCACATGGGGACTAAAGCTTTATGCACAGGAACTCAAAAGAACAACGTTTCCTTGGAGTAGTAAGAGAGCCATTTCTGTTTTACTGCCTAAAGCTCTGCTATAGAGAGGAGGATGGCTAAAAACAAAAGACCAGGACAAATAAACATCTTAGAGATGCTTCGGAAATGGGTGTTATATTAGGTCACATACTTGTTGGAAAAGTAAATATTTAGTTTGATTCTGTATAATGCTGAATTCATTCTTGCCATTAACTTATTCCAAGAGTTATACTCTGACCTCTATGTTTAACTCTGGAATCAACAAGGCACGTCAGACAGATGAACATTTGGCACATGACATGGTGTGTGTTTCTTACATGGAAAGCATATGTAATAGTGACCATTTGTCTAGTGGGATATGTCACAAGATTTCATTGTGGGAATGAATTCATTGCACAGATGAAGAAAAAGGTCTCAGAAAGGCCTGTGACTTGTCTAAGTTTGGACTGCTAGTAAGGTGCAGAGTCAACACACCTAGAACATGCTCTGAGAGTTCATGAATATAACACTGTTTTTGGAGGACGCATTATTACCTCTCAGAAACGCAACTGCAGAATACTAAACACTTTTTATTCTTTCTTTATTTCCCTACACAGTCCTAAAGATTCATGATTGGGGTCATAAATCCTTGGCTCTCAGACCACCACGTGCATCGCACCAAGTGAGAATGCCAAGTTGGAGCTGGACAACAGTGACAAGAGCAAATTGTAAGGAAGTTGTGGGAAAGGTCTATGGTAGCACAGGGGAAAGAACAGGGACCCGAGAGACGGAGAGCAGTGGAGACCCATCCGCAATACTGGGCGGTGAACTTCATGTGTGACTTAGCTGGGATACCCTACTCTTGTCCCAACAGATAAAAGGCCTCTGGCTCTGCCCTGGAAGGCTGATTGGTCTTACATCCCTTGTAAGAGGGCTCCCTTGCCCTCCAGCTTTTGGTTGCTTCTGCGAATGAGGGCCCCTGACAGAGATGGGAAGGATGGAAGTAAAGTCAGGCATTATCCTTGTCTGTCTCCCTGTGAGGTCCCCAAAGGTCATGGCTCGTCTCTAGGGCTCCCCTGCTTTCTATGACTCTCCCTCTCTGGGCACCAACCTTGTGGTCCTCCTCTCCCTGCCCACATTTGTGGTATCAGTACACGTTGTCCCCGCTCAAATGCTGCTGGAACACTAACACATTCTGCAGGATTCCTCCCAGCTGTCCCTCTGCTTGTGATTATGTTGTCAACTACTGCACTTGGTTTCCTTGTCCTTCGTTCTCTAAAGTAAGGATTTTTGGTTTCTTCACATGAAGTTCAGGTGGTACACAAATTATTAACACAAGAAAATGTTTTGAATTCACTCCATTTTCTTAAAAGCATGACTATTGTCCACAATCACAAGAGACATACCAAAAGTAAGTAAAATAAGGACACAGCTTTATTTCTCTACAAGGCAGTAAGTACACTGTCATCTCCAAGTTCAGTGACAGACATCTGGCACCAAATATTCTTAAGGCAGCCACTGGCTTTCATTCCTAGTTTCCTGACCCCAACTGCAAACACAAGCCCCAACTGCAAACACACATGAAAAGTCTCATGTACGGCAGTTCCGAGCCCATATGCTCAGAAACCATAGGGGACATCAATCAAACACATAAGCCCTGAATTAAAGAACAATGAGGGCAAACTCAGAACAAAACACAGGACATCAACAACACAGATCTCCCAAAAAAAAAGAAGTGCAATGCATGCTCTTAAAAACCATCAATAACATAAAAAAAAAAAAAAAAAAACCCAAAACAAAACAAAACAAAAAAAAAAAACCAAACCAGTAACAACAACAAATGCAAAATCTCCCAACCAAGTTTTTCAATGTATTACAATGGGGGGGTGGATGAGGGGAAGGTATATATATATATATATATATATATATATATATATATATATATATAAAATAAAAAAGTTTGAAGTACTAGTGCATAGTCAATTACCTAACACCAAGTTTCTTTTCTTTCCATCCAAAGCTCTACTGCCCCTCTGATACTAGCAGCATGTCTACAGGCTAAAACCATAGCAGCAAAACACATTTTTTCATTTGGCATTTACAAAATTAAATTACTGAATAAAAATATAATTTTTTATAAAACTATTTCGTACAGTAATAATTTTTAAAGCAAGCTAACAAAAAACTCATAAAATGGTTTAGTACAATAAATGTACCTCCAATGATATTAACCATAAATGAGCATTTACAATCTTGATTTAAAGATTCCATGGTATTAAGCCAACATTTACAGTAATGCATTGTGTTTAGTGATTGAGAAAAGTGATATATTGGAATACCTTTGTGTGTGTGTGTGTGTGTGTGTGTGTGTGTGTGTGTAAAATTTCAAAAACCTCATCATGGAAAAAAATACTGGTCCATTGGTCCTCTAAAAAACAGATAAATCACTTTATGTTTTAAAAAAATCTGCATTAAGATATTAAACTGACTACAATTCATTACCTAAAAATTTAGGTAAGACTATTATTTATTTATTTTTTAAAAATCCTTTTTGTGGGGTGAAATCCCAGAAGATTTCATCCACCTAAATGCACTTGGTGCTGCTCTCAACTGTTGTACCACAACAAAAATAGGCTCTTCTCCCATTCATGAAAAGTCTCATGTAAAGGAATGACATATCCCAAGTCAACTTGAAGTGTTCTGAAAACCATAATGCTTGTCTAGAAACGTCTCACATGACCAGAGTCCGGGTTGAAAAGGCGTTCACATACTTCCGAGCCTGACCAGAAGCCGTCACCTGATCTTCCGTCTTTCCACACGAGGCAGCTTCCCAGGCGCCACCACAAGGCTAATGGGGGGAAAGAGGCCAATGGCGAGGTTAGACAGGAGACCCATACTTCAGCCCGAGGATTCCCAATCCCAGCAAGGACAGCTGATGGAATTCTGACCCTCAGACAGCAAAAGGAGATACCAGGGAGCCTTTGTCAGATAAGACCTGATTTACGGGACTCCAGCATTCTGAAGGGATATTAATGATCAGAAATCATTTATTGCTAAGAGAGAGGAAACCCCACTTCAGACAAGATCACAAGCTACAGTTGCATCTTGGCCCTTGAGCGCCTTTTGTTGATTAGGGTGATTTTTGCAAAGTTGGGAGACAGGAATGGGACTAATCCTCCCAGATACCTAAGATGTCTCTCAGGGCGTTTACTCATTATGCAAACGGGGGAGGGCTTCAGTTCTCTGAAAGAAAAAGCTCCCACAGGTCCTGCAATCGACTCACTACTAAACATAGTATGTATTTTGTATTATCAGTGAAATATCAATTAATTTAGAAATCTCTGTTGTCCAGGTTAGACATGCTGAAAGATCTACTAGGCAGCATCAATATCCGGGTCTGGTGTTCAATACATCACAGTCATGATCTCACTGACACAGCACACGCACCCTGAGGGGGAGGTTCTTTCTCTCTTCAAACTGGCAGGAAATGGAGACTCAGAGAGTGGACATAACCTGCCCAAAGCTGCTCCGAGGGTGAGGAGTGGAGTGGCTTTGGGCCCAGGTTTGTTTCCTGCACAGTCTGAGACCCTGCCTTCCCTCCATATTGCTTCCGACTGAAATACGTACTATTTTGCTCTACTTAGTTCCTGAAAGGATTTATGATGCTCACAAAATAAATATAAGATAACAGGGATTAAACAGTAGCTGAGGCAGGGTCATGGGGAAATATGGAAAAAATAAATAACACGACGATGGGGTGATATTTGTACATAAAACGTTTGTCATGAAATACAGTGTGCCAGCTAGGTGTCAGCCTCAAGCCTGTGCCTGAGCTCTCTAGCCATCACCGCAAAAGGAGACACAGAAACACAAGCAGATTTGGGGTCTGTGAGCTCAAAACTAAACCGGTGGTTTAGTAAAAGCCCAACTCTTCCCGCTATGGACACCCAAGAGGGATTTTTCCATGGGACAAAAGAAGAAGCCAAAAAAGGCCTCTCCTTTTTAGAGCCTCCAAGGTCCTGTAGAGGACAAAGTGAATGCATGGGAACCAGGTGGGGTAAGAGGCACCGTGGGAGGTTCGTGGGGCCGTGCCCAGGTGAAGGGGGGATGGTGCACTGAGACACTGCCCCGGAAAGGACAAGATGGGGAGGAGAGAAAAAAGGAACGTACCCTGGGTAGAGAAATAGCTCAAAAGAACCAGGAAGCTGCAGTTTGTACACTGCTTATGGGAGGGACTGCAAGAGAGGAAGATCAGACAGATTTGGTGACAACATTCAGCAAGGGTCACCATGCGCCAGCCATGCTTCCAAGCATTTTCCGTCTTTAATCTCACGCACGTCATCCTGACACAGGTTGCCAGAGGCACAGGGGCAGATTGGTGGCCCTGTTTTGCAGACCAGCTAACGGCATAGGAAGAAAGAATGTGGACAACATCCCCAAGGTTAACCAGCTAAGAAGCAGCGAAGCTGGGCTGAGTCTAGGCCCTTGGGAGTGTTAGGACGCCCCTGCCATTAGTGTCCTTAACAGTGGAAAATTGCAGGCTCAGCCCAGTGAGGTCTTGGATTGCAGGAAGAAGTGTTTAGATGGTGTGGTGGGGGGGCAGAGTGAAGGTCAAAATCATCAGGCTTTGTAGCAAAGAGGAATCATTCTGAATGAACGTGGCATTTGTACAGTGATGGGGTTTCCTAGCCTATGGCTGGAACAAAGTGTCAGTGACCGAAGGCTTACGGTGCCATGTTTCTAACTTGGGAGCTTGCACAGACACAAAGCTGGTTTCTCGGCTTCTGCCCCACCTGCCACGCAGTCTCACCACTAATGCAAAGGGCATCATCCAAGTTTACACATGTTTGCTCTGAAGGCTCAGAAGCTCAGCACCTACCCCGAAATACTATATAGCGAGATGGATTATCATAATATTTTCCTGGAGTTGTGTATCATAAGGATGACAGGTGTTTGTTTGGGGCTGACTTCTGCCTTGGGTCACATTTATTTTTTTCCTAAATAAAATCACCAGAGTAGTTACAGTATTCCTTTGAAATAGTTCTGAATAAATGATGGTTCTCCAGGTTCAAACAAGCAGATTAAACATACGTTTCTCTAGTGTATATCTGTCCGTACAAATTCCATATTTCAATTAAGTCAGTTGTTTCCATGTTGTTGCTAAATTGTTCAGTGCCATGCTGAAACACCAAATTGAGGCATGAAGCCCAATTAAGAAAAGTTGATGTTACCGTTTCAGTGACTGAGTTAGCATCTGTTGCCACTGCCATGGTGTGACCTGTCACTACTCCAGACTGAAGAGGGAAATATGGTGGACGGCTGCATGAAGGATTGCACAATGCTCAGAACCAAGGGCATGGGTCTTAAAAACAAGTGAGTGAAGAGGCTACAGAAGGAAATACCTTCATATGCCAATATCTTCTATGTAAATCCCAAATCACATAAGACACATGCAAAACCTCAAAATACCTATTTTGAGAGAATCCATACAAACAGATGGAGGGGAAGGGGGAATGAAGGTGAGATTGGAGAGAAAAGTGAGAAACAGGGACAAATGTTTCTATTTTTCTCTGGTGAAGAATTTTTCTACTTAATACTGCTCAGCCATCCAAAAAAAAAAAAAAAAGAAAGAAAGAAAGAAAAATTTTGCCATTTCAAACAATGTGGATGGAACAAGAGGGTATTATACTAAGCAAAATGAGTCAATCAGAGAAAGATAATTATCATAAGATCTCACTCGTAGGTGGAATTTAAGAAACAAAATAGAGGATCGTATGGGAAGACAGGAAAAAATAAAAGATGAAAGCAGAGAGGGAAACAAACCCTAAGAGCCTCTTAATCATAGGAAATAAACTGAAGGTTGCTGGAGGGCAGGGGTCTGTGGGAGATGGGGTAACTGGGTGATGAACATTAAAGAGGACACGTGATGGGCAGTATATAAGACTGAATAATCACTGACCTCCACCTCTGAAATCAATAATCCATTATATGTTAGTTAATTGAATTTAAATAA
This sequence comes from Mustela nivalis, assembly GCF_964662115.1. Lineage (NCBI taxonomy): Eukaryota > Metazoa > Chordata > Mammalia > Carnivora > Mustelidae > Mustela > Mustela nivalis. The sequence continues at coordinate 65,541,625 of NC_139024.1, forward strand.
AAAAAATTTTTAAAAGAATTTTTCTTAGCTGTGCTTCAATAAATATAGACTTAATTTTTCTAAACATGTAAATTATGTATCTTCTTGAAATTCGACTGTGTTCTAATTGGCTCTCCTACATGGCTCAACACTTTATCCATGTTTAGCTCTTTCTCCAGGAGTAGATATTTAAAACAAGATCAATATGAAAAAGGTACCCTATATTTTTAATTAGTGTTTTAAGGAAACTTTTCAAATAGTCAGTTTTTCCTAAGTCAAAATAGAATTTTCCAAGAAACAAATCGAATTCCAGAAAATGGAGCATCTCAAGGGCATATAAGCCCTGTAGCTCAAAGCCCGGGGAGGGCAAGATGGTTGGAACACATGACTGTCCTGGTGCAGACAAACACCAGGACCCAGTAGCCACTGTGTGTAGAAAAGCCAGTGGGCACCATGAGCAGGCATCTCCTCTTCTATGGGTGTGAGTACTTCTTACAACAATGAATGAAAAACCTGGTTAGAGCAGACATAGACCAACAGGGTGAGAGTTACGGAAGAGCAGAGGCACCAGTACTCAGGTAAGAGAAGAAGAGGTGCTCAGGTCCAGCAGCTGAAATGATGATGGCCTCCTCTTTTGCTTCTTTCTCTCTCCTTACCTCTTCCTTTCCTCTCCCTACCTTGAAGCCCTGTGGCCCTTGGCCAACTTTTCAAGCAAACAGAAGAGTTTTGACAAAGGGGGATTAAATGTCTTCATGCTAGAAGAATATTTTTTACTACTGTCATATATACCTTTGTGCCTCCTTGATTCTGTCTTGAATTTTAGCTTCCTTTACAGGATTGATTAGAATTATGGATTTCTGCACATGAATTCTCATGTTAATGCAGCCCTGTCACTCAAATGCTAATTCATTTCAACATTAATAATCCTACTACACATCCTCCTCCTCTTGCCAGAGAGTCACCTTGTTTATCCTGTGATGGGCCTTTAATTGTCCTCGGGGCAGAAGTGAACTGTAAACAGACTGTCAAAGCTTTAACTGGGATATCCTGCTAAGGCACTTGAAATAAATACTTGGATCCTTTGTGGAAAACAGAAGAAATAAAATGAGACAAGACCATGTCCACAGGTGGTTTTCTGTCAGAATTAGATTGTCTTCTTGTTTTCCTTTAGAATATAGGTTTTTTCATCATGTTGAACATTATTATATTCACACTGCAACTTCACACAATAGCTGATGTTCAAAAATCTTGGCAAGCTACGTGCATTCCAATTCAGAGTTCTAATAAAAAATTTGCATCAGTCATAAAAAAATGATTTTGAAAAACCAAAGCAACTCATGAGACAGTACTGTTTTTCTTTAGTTCTGTTTTTAAATAATAAATAGGTGTCCTAACAAGTAAGGACAAGAATTATCCGATTATTTTATTTAACCCATCTGAAGAAAAGATTTGCTCTGGACTAAAATTCTAAAAGTCAAAAATTCCTTCCCCAAAGGGCATCATTTAAAGATGTATCAATTATAAGACATAATGTAAAAATCTTGAAAACTGTTGAATCTTGAACGTCAGGGATGGACCAGCGATGAAATGTCACTAAGGTAAGGTCAGTGGTCAACTTCTCCCACGCATGAAGGCCTCCCATTGTCTGCACAAAACAGTGAAATGACCCCAACTTCAGGGTTTTTAACTTCTCATAGAAAAAAGCCTTAAAAGTTAGGGAATTAAAGGTTCAGGCAGTGATTGGAAGTTGCCCCATCCACTTGTGCCTCAACTGCCCACCCAAAGCCAAGTTAACTGTTGCTAATGTGATTATAATTTTCCCAGTTTGGAGTTTTCCCTGCATGTCTCAGGGGTATTGTTCCATTTTACATGTTCATAGACTTTGCAAACATTTATAGGCCAGGATGTCACATATTAGTTCAGACTATTAAGATTAAGACAAGTGCCAAATTGCTCCAAAGCAATTCTATCTTTACTGGACCAAGGAAGAGTTAGCATCATAGTGTTTACTAAGGTGAACCAAAACAAACAAACAAACAAATTCATGTCTTGTAATGTCTGGGGCGGGGCATTCTGAATTTGAGCTTGATATCCTTTTCCCTCCTTATTCAGCCTTTTCTAGTTCAACCCAAAAGCTGTATATGGCCAACTTGCTTATTTTAAGACATATATAGAAAGCAGGTCACTGAAGTACTACCAACGACTATGTGAATACTTGCTGTGGCAAGTGGAAAAAAGTGACCCAAGCGAGAACAAAATGAGTACAGAGGTATCCAAAGGAGCAGGTCAACAACACCACAGTACATTAAGAAATACCTAGAAAGACCTATGTCGTGTGTAGACAGATTGTTTTCCATGTCTGTTGACATACCAACACAAGAAGCAGAAAAATAGAGAAAACCAATTAATCAGTTGTTTCCTCTCCATCATACCAAAGGTAGCTCTGACTACCTTTATTTCAGGAATCAGTTGAGTCAGCTCTCTCTTTGGGTGACCCACTGACATAGTTCTGCAAGAGTGGAACCGGGAATGAGAAAGAATGTGCTAGAGGAAATAGTACACCACAGGGCAAGAAGCCCTGGCCATAGGGGAGGCCTCCTTGCCTCTTTCTGACAGAGACTGTGTACAGCCTTTGCCTAATAATAGATAACACCAATGTCCATGGGCAGTTGTGCTGTCATTTTGAAAGCAATGTTATCTCCATTTCATCGTCCTACCAACCTTGTATGATGAGTGGAGGACATACTAGAGTTCTCAAGTTATAGACAAGAGCATTTTGGTCTGAAGAGGTTAATGAATTAGGATCACATAATCAGAAAATGGTGGAGTCTAGACCAGACCCCAGGTTCCTGTTGTCTGCATGCTAGTTTATCGTGCTCTTCAGCAATGCTGATCATACAAAAAGGATTCGCCCTGTTTTTAAAAAAATTCATTAACAATTCATATAAAGATAGGAGCAATCAAAAAACACATGGAACTGAAAAAAGGAGTCTCATCTATTTGCAATAATATTTTAAGATTCCTCAATGCTGTGTAAATGTGTTTAAATAATAATGGCCCGAGAAAGTCACTTAAATTAAATTCACTGTTTTACAAAAGTAAGGCCATGACAAGCCAAGTCAGGAAATTAAAATTTAAAGCTGTCATTCTGTGGTTAGAAAAAAAGCGGAAAGTGCATGAGTAAAACAGCATATGAACATATCTTTTACACTTGGGTTTTAAATAGGAATAAAGGGAAATTATAATTTAAGAGAAAAATACAGAAGTTCAGAAGGCTTATAACTTAAGTACAGTTTCGGATCTGCCACTGAAAATATTTACCTCAAGAAATGTTTATTAGCATAATAAAGTTATTTCAAAATGTAAAGCTAATTAAAAGCATTTTGAAGAAAAGAGGTAGCTCTTTTCTCCTTGTTGAGGAGGGAACTTTGCGTTCATACGTGTGTGTCCCAAACTGCAAGCTTTCTAAGCCAAATTTTGTTTCCCCAAATTAGATAGTTTTATAACCTTCTAGACTCCATCCTCTACCCCCATACAATGAGGGAAAAACAGGGTATAATTGTCTAACATGAAGATCTCACATATTCTGGGCTACATGAAAGAGACACAAATATCAAAAATGTCTCAGAACATTTTTATTATGAGTACCTGTTCTCTGGTACAATGTAAAATTAAAGCACCTTTAAAAAGAAAAAAGAAATTCAACAATTATAAGATTGTGCAGCTGCCACAAATTCCTTTTGGAAGAAGGCTGAGCATAAATAATTTTAAAAACAAAAAGAACATTATTTGTGCCCAATGGATAATATAGCCTCTATATAAGCATTATAGTTTATGGATTGTAACTCGGAGTTCTGAGTTGTTAAAATTCATTGCTTCTCAATGACAACCCACATAACACATGGACATACTTAGCACCCTGATTTTGGTCTCTACACACCTTTTTCCACTGAAAGGATCAGAGCTCTTGGGGGAAATGGTTAATTCCAGGAAGAGAGCAAGGAAATATGACTATTAAGTTATAGCAGTGTAAATTAAATGAAATTGAAAATTCTGTTCCTCAGTGGCATTAGCCACATTTCAAGTGCTCTAGCCACATATGACTAGTGGTTATCAAACTGGACAACAGCATATTGGGCATTTCCATCACTGCAGGAGTTCTATTGGACAACATTGGTCTAGAGACTGAAAGAGATTTAAAAGACTTAACAACAAAATGCACTGTGTGAAACTTTTTCATTTCTGATTAGAAAAATAAAAAGAATCTCTTTTGGATTAATGGGGGAAACTTAAATAGAGCCTCAGAATTAGAATATTAAGGAATTATTGTAAATAACAATGTGTGATGGCGGTATTAGGTCATATAAAAAAACATTTTTAGAGATACATCTGGAAGTACATAAATGAATAAATGTTGTATTGTCTGGAATTTTAACACATGATAAAAATAGATGCAGTAAATATGGTAAAATGTTAATAAATCAGAATAAATCTAAATCAGAATATTTTCTATAATTCTATGTATGTTTGAAACTTGTCATAATAAAATGTCAAACTCACAGCTTCTTGCATTTCTAGTTTTAGAATATCAAATGTGTATAAGCATGTGCATTTCTTATGTACATTAGAAGCTAGAACCACAAAGGTCCAGTAGTTTGGCCTCAAAAATAGTAATTGCTCTGCCTAACATGTTATTGCCATAATTAAGCCAGGGATGATTAAAACTGAAATGAGAGAACACAGAATTACTGTAGTCTTCAATAAACTGTGCTTGTGTTTAAGTTACCTAGACTACTGGGTGGATAGGATGATTAATTGCCCTATATAAGTGGCAGACATTTTATATTTTAGAAGTATCAAAATTTTAAACTTTTTAAGGAATCATATCTAGTTGTTTTAATTAAAAACACTATGATAAAAATATCAAGAGTATTTGGCTAAAATCCCATTCAATATGTGATTTATTTTAAGTACAAAAGCTATAGGTTATATAAAGTACTCTTAAGCTGAAAAGCCAGACCATGTAAGAAATGCATTTGTTCAGTAATGCTATTCACAAGCAATCTGCCTAAATAAGTCAAATTGAATTATCAATGGAAATATATGATAAAGTATTATGTCCTAAACAGACAAAATTACCAAACTGCATAAGAACCTATGCAAATATTGTTGAATTGGGACTACATGAAATAGAAACAATATATGCTTAAATATTGAGATTCATTTGATGAATTTCCCAATATTTATCACAGTAGTTTAAAACATTTTAGAAATTGCCTATTTCTATGGTATCAGAAGCTAGAGCTCCAAGACACAAAACAATGGAAATTCTTGGTGTGTACTATTCATTCATTTAATGAGTATTTCTTAAAATGAATTAGTTATCTATTACAGCAGGTTATTAAGAAATATTTAAGCAATATGAATCAGTAAACCATATAGTGCAGATAGAAACATTGACTCTAAAATTAACTTCTGGATCTCAATTATTTCATTTAGAGGAATTGACAAATACTGCCTTCACTACATGATCTATATGAATGGCTTAATCCCATTATACAGATATTAGAATCTGTAGAGTGCCAAATACGACTCCTTTATATGGCAGAAAATATAGATTAATGAAACAGGGCTCTACTTAATTTTGAGTCTCAAAGATAACTAATATTTCCATTAAATAATATATAAATACATTAACGATAAAGTTCCATACTGATCATTTTTTTAAAAATACAATAGCATGTTAGATTAAAAAACCTGACAACTTACTTTTTTATAATACTGACAACTTGCCAGTTTTATATAACATATCTTTTATATCAGTTCCATGTTCAGCCCTAATGGTTTTGGCCAAACACTATTCAGTTAGGCCCAAGAGCTAGGATTCAATTTTAGTAAAGTAACCTGGGGTTTTCAACTTACCCAATGACAGTTACTCACATCATGATATCTGTCCTCAAATATACTTACATGTTCACTCTCTGAAATTCAGAATGCCTTTTTTCTGTACTACTGTAAATATAGGTTGAATCCCAGACTAGGTTATAAAATATATGTAAGATTTACTCTAGCTTACTATACTAACAACAACGGTCAAATTCTAGGCTCTGGAAACCTAGGGCCAAGTATTTTGGAAGGAAGATGGAAAGAAAAACAAAGAATGCATTGCCTTTCTGGAGCCAGGATCAGTCTAGGTTAAATTTTGAAAGAGCTGACCTTCGCCTTGACATTCTTCTAACCTGCTTTCTAGGCCCCCTTTGGCCTCAATGGAGTTTGTTCTCTTCTTCCTGTCCCAGTTCTTGGTGACACATAGGCCTGACTGACTCAGGAACACTCCAGAAGCCCCCCACACCCTGGCTTTCCCTTTTCTGTGTCCTATATTCCAGTCAACCATCAGTCTCTCACCAAAGCAGCTGGATCAGATAGAGGCCACAGGAAAACAATCTGATTACAAAGCAAAATGTGCCTACAGCCCTTCTAGCTGTATTTGTATTACTTAAAAAATAATACCAAATATCACCAATCCTTAAAAAGGGGAAGTTTTAAGATTCTCACAATTTGGGGGGGAGAACACCTACCACAATGATGGGGAAGCCCTTAAGAGGAAAAAATAAAAATAAAAAAGACAAGTTCTCAAAGCACACCAACTTATTCTGGTTACATTAATTCACAGTACAAATAGCAATTTCCACTTCTGTCTCTAGGTTTTCTATACATCTTAGGGTTTGTGAAGTTTCCTTCAGGGTAGCTCAGAGGCGTGGAGGGGAGGGCTCTGCAGGTGGCTGGATGCTGGGCTACTTCATGTTGGGAACTGCTTTAAATACTTTAGGGGAGTAAATTTGCATTCTTTTTTACATTTGGCTCAGGATTAATTTGGCATTTGCTGTATTTCATCAACATAACCTCCTTCAGGGTTATAAGGGAAATCTCTTTTGATATTAAAACCCAGGAGCAGACCATCAACTACGGCTTAGCCACACAACACTGGCAGCTGACTTTCTTATTCTGGTAGTCAAATAGATGGTAATCATTTTCCAACTAGTTAATATCAAACTTAATTTTAAACCCAAATAGTGCCTGAGTTTTGATGGCTTATTAATTAAGCATAAAAGGTAAAAATTGGGAAACAAAAAAAAACTGTATCCATAAACTTTTTATGACATGTTTAAGAGCAGAAGAGGAAGATATTGACACGTGTAAGCACTGATCTTGCCCTCAGTCACAGTAAGAAATGTTTCACTTCATCACACTTTGAAAACCTGCTCTAATAAAAGCTTGTGCTGTGTCTCATGTGAGTGGCAATAAGGAATTGTTAGATTTTTAGACATCAAGAGTTAAAAGGCATCACTCCTCTATAACTAACGTCTTAAAATAAAACCCCCCCAAAACCCTCCAGATGAGTGTTTTGGTGAATGGCTTTTAAGACACCAATGTTGGAACAGTAATTACCTGCAAGGGACTCGCCAGGGACCTGTTTTTAGGTACTGTAAATGCTTTGAGAACATGGTCTTCATCTTCTGATACTGGCGTCATTAAAACGGAACTTGTGAGAATATTCTAAAGGGAAAGAACAATTTGGAATTTAAATGACCCTGGAAAACATGAGAGCTGACACAATTTTGACACTGTAGAGAGGAGATTATATGAAGTGATACACATGAGCAGGAACAAGTGTGGGAACCTGCCAGAAATTCTCTTCTTGCTGAGCTTAGAGAAGACCTTAGCTATGCCCCAATCCTAATCCCACTGTGGCAAACACTTCTAAAACAAAAAGCTTTGGGGTCTGACACAGGAGGTGGGCACTCAAAAAAATAAAAAATCTGCTAAAGGAATTGGTAAATCCATGCTTTTAAAAACGAAAGACTGGGGCGGTTGTGTGGCTCAGTTCGTTAAGCAACTCCCTTCAGCTCAGATCATGATCCTGGAGTCTCAGGATCAAGTCCCACATCAGGTTCCCTGCTCCGTGGGGAGTCTGCTCTCCCTCTGACCTCTCCACTCTCACGCTCTCTCTCTCAAATTAAAAAAAAAAAAAGTGAAAGACTGGGGCACCTGGGTGGCTCAGTTGGTTAAGCAGCTGACTCTTGATTTCAGCTCAAGTCATGATCTCAGGGTTGTGAGATCAAGCCCTGATTTGGGCTCTGAAATCAGTGGGGAGTCTGCTTGGGATTCTCTCTGCCTCTCCCTCTGCCCCTCCTCCTGCTCTTGCTCTTCTAAAATAAAGAAATAAATATTTTCTAAAAATAGAAATGAAAGATTTACTTAGCGCTAGAGAACTCTTTATTTTGTATATTGGTACCAAAATATTTTAGAGCTACAAATTAATGGCAGTGCAGTATAATGGTTAAAAGCATGGAATTTAGAACAAGACTTTCTGACTTCTAATCCTGAACCACCACTTATTGGCTATAAAACCTTAAGCAAGTAAGTAAGCCTCCTTGTGCCTGTTTCCCAGTTGGAATAATGGCAAAGATGATGTTACCAATTTTGCAAGGCTATTGTGAGGCTTCAATGAGGTGATACACCTGAAGTTCTTAGAATGGCACTTACCCCTTAGTACATACTGAATAAAGATTAACAATTGTTATTAGCTCTGATTCTCCATAAAGGACAACCATTTGCAAACTCCAAACTTTAATGATGGTGGTAACTGAGTGCTAAGAAGAAAGGAGCCATTAAGTCATGACAGGAAATGGAGGAAACAAAGTACATGTCACTAAGGGAAAGAAGCCTGTCTGAAAAGGCTACACCGTGTATGATTTTAATGATATGAAGTCCTGGAAAAAGCAAAACTATAGAGATAGTCAAAAGATCAGCAGTTGCCAGGGGTTGGCAGGGCCAGAGGTTGGTGGTGAAGGGACAAATAGGTAGACTGCAGAGAATTTTTAGGACAGTGAAACTACTGTGTATCTATCCTATTCTAATGGTGGATATATGTCATAAATTTGTCCAAACCCATCGAATGTATAGCACCAAAGGTGAACCCTAATATAAGCCCTAATATAGACTTTGGGGGAGGAAGGACCAATGATGTTGGTTCATCAGTAGTAACAAAGGTACCACTCTAGTGGGGGGTGTCGGCAATGGGGAGGGCTATGCAGGCATGGGGAGGGGGGGTGTGGAAAATCTTGGTAGCTTCATAGCTTTGCTGTGAACCCAAAACCACTCTAAAAAATAAAGTTTATTTTAAAAAATGGTGGCAAGCAAAGTCATGCAGTAGAACAATAAAGGGTGTCTGCTATAGACACGGACTGACCTCATGCTAGATGCTACCTAAAACCAAACAGGAGGCAATGCAACAAGGAGGAAATACTACCCTTAGAAGACAAACACTTGAAAAGAAAATGTAAAATTAACGTTCTGCTTTCATGGAAATATGTATTTTGGCGCAGGAGATTTTTTAAGTGGCAGGGACTCTCAAATCATAAGAATACAAGTAATGAAAAAATCTGCATGGAAAAGAATCTATTTCCAATACATATACAAAAATTTCTATATTCAGCATTAATAATCATGAGAAAATAGTCATACAGCAGAGAACATTTAGAAATAGGATGCATTAAATAGTGCTAAAACCACAGGAGCCTCACGCACCATGCAGAGAATTCTGTGGGGCACCAGCATCTCCTAAATGGGCAAGTACTTACTGGCACGTCTGTCACAGGCGATGTCTGTGTGAACAGCTGGGTGTTCAGGCTCTCCCCTTCCCAGTGGTTGGAGCAGAAGAAGTTTCCTGCTTTATCTGTTGGGGATTCCACCTAAAAGCAAACAGGAAGTGCTTCGTTGTTTCTAGAACTTCCCACAGAACACTGACCCTTGAGAGTAAATTTCTATAAAATGAATAATATCTGAGGATTTAATGTATATCATGTTGACTGTAATCAGTAGCACTATACTGTATAATTGAAATGGGCTATGAGAACAGAACTTCAACGTTCTCACAAAAAAAATTTAACAAAAGGTCAACATGTGAAGTGTTGGATGTGCCCATTAACTCAGTGAGGGAGAATCCTTCCACAATGTATGTGTATATCATATCATCTTGTTGTACACTTTAAATCTCTTACAACTTTGTCAATCTTATCTCAATGAGTCAATCTCTGGTCAGTCTCTCAAACATTTATCCTTATATGAAAAAAAAAATTCCAGAGGCACTATATCCACCTATTGGAAATACTTCTTGCCACCCAAGATAAAACTTTTTCTTTTTTAAAAAGATTTTATTTATTAATTTGAGAGAGAGAGAGAGAGTACATGCATGGGGAGAGGCAGAAGGAGAGGGAGATGCAGACTCCCTGCTAAGCTGTGAGCCTAACTCAGGGCTTGATCCCGGGACCTGGAGGTTATGACCTGAGCTGAAGGCAGATGCTTAACAATCTGAGCCACCCAGCTCCCCCAAAACTAAAACTTTGATCCTTGCAAGTTAGTGTCTTTTTCTTTTATACTAGACACTATTAGATACTATAATTTTAATTTAAATTTCAACTCTCCATGACATCTGGAAATTAAAATTCATGTGTATTAATTATCTATGTGTTTGAGTATCAGTGATAAAAATGTACAGAAAAGAAGTGCCTGCATGGCTCAGTTGACTGAGCATCCATCCCTTGATCTCAGGGTCGTGAGTTCAAGCCCTGAATTGGGCTCCATGCTAGGCATGAAGCCTACTTAAAAAACAAACCGACAAAGTCCAGTAAAATGTTTTCCTCTCTTTTTTTAATCCTCCCTAACACATTTTCTGTTCAAACACGAAGTAGATAGAGGTGGCTTGGCCTCCCAGATGAGAGGTCCCATGCCTACTACAGTCTGACAGTACCTCTTAGCTGCATCTTGTAGAAAAATCTTGTACAAAAAGTGCTGTTGATCCCCAGTCCTGATGCCAGATATATAAGGCTGCCACAAGGAACAGAGGAAGCAGGATTCCCATCTTACTCCCTCCATAGGATCTTGTGCTTACCTCTTGTTTGATCTTTTTCAGCAAAGGGGGTCCATTTTCTTGAAACTCAGCAACAATGCCAGGTTCGTCCGATTCCTGCTTGATCATATCCTGTAGGTCTTCTACTAGGTGAGATGGTGTTTGAGGCTGAAAGGAAGAGTGGGCACGTGTGCGTCAGAGGACAATTTCTGTCTGTGCTAATCAACTGGCTAACCTTGGGAACTTGGCCCAGACTTACTAGCATCTTCAGAGGACCATATTTAATTTCTTGAGCTGCCAGGGCATGTTTGAATGGTGTAGGAGTTCTTGGAGAGCTTTCTAGGATTGACCTTTTGATAGCTGGAGTTCTAAAACTTTAAAAAGAAAACAAGTGTTGGTTCAGTTATAGAAGAACATTTGTCCTTCTCATCACTCTATCTATTAAATGCAATATTTTTGTACTGAATAAACTCTGTTATTGATATACAATTGGATATGTGAATTAACCATATATGTGTTGTTAAGAAAAAGATAATATACATATATATATCACATATTACCAAATAGTTCAAATTACGATACTCTTAAGAGGATTAAACTATTTTTTTTCATCTTTCTTTCATCATTCTGGAGACACAGTGATCCTAGGTTTTTATAATGACTAAAAGCTTTATAAAGATCTGTTGTCATTTACAAATCAATTTGATCTATTCATTAAAACAGGCCCACAACAGAAAACATGCGTTAACCTTTTAAAATGTACTTATTGTAAGTGGAAATTGTAAGATATCATTTTTTAAAGGTTTCTTATAATTCATCTTGATGTTCTCCGCCATTTCTTTGAATTGGGGAAGGGTTTTTTAAAATATAAACATTGCTTAACCACTCCTTAGCTTCTGATCATATGATATTACTGGGGATTTTAGAAGTCCTATCTATAGATAAATTTCAAAAAGGAAACATAAGCTTAAAGCATATGCACTACTCAAAGAACCATACCATTGTTATTCTGAGTTTTATAATCAGAGAGGAAAGGAGGATGAAAATCTTATCCTTAGTGAAGAAGAAAAAGCCTTACTGAGCAAATGGAACAACTGAATGGAAAAGTTATATGAGTATGATCTCACTTCTACATGTGGTCCTACATAGTCCTTCTGAATAGGACTTTCTTTTTTTTTTTTTTTAAGATTTTATTTATTTATTTGACAGAGGGAGAGAGAGCACAAGTAGGCAGAGAGGCAGGCAGAGAGAGAGAGAGAGGAGGAAGCAGGCTCCCTGCCAAGCAGAGAGCCCGATGTGGGGCGGATCCCAAGACCCTGGGATCATGACCCAAGCCAAAGGAAGAGGCTTTAACCCACTGAGCCACCCAGGCATCCCTGAATAGGACATTCTGAAGTGAGTTACAAAACGTAATCTAGTTTACCTACTGACTTGCCACTCCTAGGTAGTTGTAATGTGCCTAGGACAGATATAGTCAATGTGAGAATATCTATGATTAGATACATAAAAATGGGTCAGATATTTGGAGGCTAAATTCCATTAATTAAATGAAAGTAAATAATTTTATTCTTGAACCAAGCACTTACATAGTATTTTCCTTTTGAGTTTTCACAGTCTGGTCTCTATGAAATGGTGTTGTAACAGTCAATTTGTGACCACTGAGAGGTGTGGAGGTTAAAGAAGGCATTTCCAAGTCTAAGTTTTCATGGTTACCAGAAGTGTTTAAGAACTAAATATGGAAAGAAAGAAAAAAAATTACATAAGCACTGATTCTTTATTCAGCCCGACTTAAATATCACACCGTGATAACAAGTGAGTATGTTTTACTGACCCATTCTGTAAAATAATAACGATATTAATAGGCACATAATGTTGGACAGGGTATTGTTTTATTTCAGTTGGAGTGCAATTTGGAGTGCAATTTCCAAGCAATAAAATCTAGGGTCATTACTGAAAAATTCACAAAATCCTATGAAAATATTCTTAATAAATACTATTTGTCATTAAAGAGAATGAGCTACATACTTTAAGATTATAAGCCTTAAAGTGATTTTATGGAAAGTAATTATTGTTTTTCTTTCATGCTGTTTTTTTTTCTCTTTAATGACCTATGAATTATCATGATGGAAGGTTTGCATTATATGGAAAGTTCTTGAATAATAAGATATGTTTCTCAGAATGCCATTGTTCTGGGGCAATCATAGGTGTTCCTCAAAAAGTTCTAAGGTAAAATAAGTTTGGGAAACAAACATATCATAATCTCCTCCTGGGTATTCACAAAGTGTATCAGTGTCTTTAAAAACTCTGAGAGGTCCTGTAGTAAAGAAACCAATTTTAACTGTGACATAGTGTTTCCCAAGCTTATATTCTTACATATTTAAATTTTTTCTGGAACATCTACTAAAGCCTTGCAGAACTAATATTCTCCAGAACACAATTTGGAAGATACAAACAAATAACAAGATAATTTGGGGGGCGGGTGCTTCATTTGCTCATATTTAAAGCTCTCCTTAAAATAAACTCAATAGACGTACTTGGGAAAATGTGTTAAAGTGTCAAATTATCTAATAACTTCAATCAGTTTAGCAATTAAGGACTACAAGTCTCTGATAAGAATTATAATTTCCATGCCTTGAAAAAACTCTATGCAATGAGAATATTCATGGCAAAAACCATGTTGATAAAATAATATGGCATAACCTAAAGAAGCCAATGTTGAGGAAATTAAAATTAAAACCTAAGTTGTTTTCCTTAAGTATCTGTTCCTTATGCTTTCCCAAAACTTTCCCCACTGAAGTATGGATCAGAACCTCTCAAGCTTCTGGTTGCAACCCAAATGCTCTCCAAACCCAGTTTGGTTCCCTCCTCCCTGGGTCAGTGAATCACAAAATAATAAGTGAACAAACAGGCAGAAAATCTGCTAAAGTTTTTAAGGAGGGGGAAGGGATGGGAGAAAAGGAAGGGATAGAAATGTTAAACTCTAACTTTGGAGGAAATAAAAGCACATCCCATGCAACTAACAGTGTTTCAAATTACCCGCAAGAAAGAGAGCATTATGACACAATCAGCAGTCAGCCTACAGACGGCTCCAGCTATGGGAGGCAGTATGACGTGGCAATAGCCAGAGTCAACGATGGAACAGAATCAGTGAGGGCAATAGTAATTAGTCATTTGTTCCAAAGGATTAGTGTCCAGATTATTAAGGCTCGAGTGGCTGTTGAAAATTAGTAAAAGCCGTGCAGAAACCGTGCTCTACCTGTGAAGGGGAGAAGGGTAGGCTTTTGACAGGGGAACGCTGGGGAGTTGAGCTGCTGACGTCAGCAAATACGAAGGAGCTAGAGTCTCCAGTGGCCAAGGGGCTAGCCTGGCCCCGCTTTTTTCGTAGGATGACCAGAGGAAGTGTGCTGTGCCTCGAAGGAGGTGAGGGCTTGAGCGGGTCAAGGGAACCCTCGTTCAACTTGAGTCTGTGCGCCCTCGTGCTAGGCTCTCCTGCAGGGCTAGTCACTCTGCCCTCTCTTTGCTGAAGCTGTAGGGCTTTGCCTGCATGCTGTTGGCTAGGTGAAAACTCTGGTTCTTCACAGAATTCAAAACTGCTGAGATCACACCGTGATGAAGAATCCTGAAACAATGTGGGAGGTGCAGAACTTTGAGACAGTGTGTGCCTGCTGCGTGCCACCACCTGAAACAGCACTGAGGAAGAGATGCTGACGGCGGACAAAACACCTGGTCCTCTTGAGAAATGGCTTCAGGATTCATGATTGTTCTGGGACGCTGCATGGCGGGGCTCCCATGCTGCCTGCAGGCTAGTCCCTGCAGACATGCCATAGGGAACCCCCCAAACTCTCTCACTTCACGCAATCCAAAGCAAAAAGGAAACCTGTTCTAGATGGCACATTTTGGCAAGGGGCATCCTATTTGATGGATATGCCATAAATCTGCTTTTTAGTGACAAAGGAAATGAATTGAGTGTCTACGTTTTGGGTGCTGCACTCACATGTATTTCACTAAAGATAGTTTGTCTTAGTGAACCAGCTGGGACTGGGAATCAATAATCAATGTTTTGTGGTGAGAGCCATGTACCACCAGTGAACTCCTTCCTGCTTCAGATACATAGAAAGGCTGCTTTTAAGTTCTGAGTAAACACAATTCTTAATGTGCTATCCAAAAGCAAAGCACAGTTCTGGAGAAACACAAAGAAGTAACAAAGTAAAATAAGTTACAAATAACTCAAACCTCATTTCATAAGCCAGGATCTACTTATAGGTAATTAACTTTACTATTGTAAAAGAAATAGGCATTTTGAAGGAAATGCGTGAAAAGCTACCTTTTATCTGGGTAGTCTATGAATTCAGATCTCTGAAAAACCATAGATGCAAAGGCTGAAATCATACTTTTACATTAATATATGCTAATAACATGATCTTTGCAACAGAAAATGGCTATCACCTGAGAACTGGGTTTCCTAATCCATCTACAAAAACATAAACTTGTCTTACCAGTTCTACTTACAGAATCTATAAATTGAAGTGTTTCTGCAAATTCTAAGAGGTTCTTGACGTTATCCAGGATGGTCCCTTGGTGAACGATCATGCACCTTGCGGGGGAGGCACTTTCTTCAGGTAGGGAGCCAGGGTCCACAGGCAGAGATGGAGTGGAATGGTGTTCTTCCAAACAGGAAACAGGTGCACTGTCCCCATGAGGTCTGGTGTGGTCAGCGATGGTGGTGCTGTGCCACCCGGGATAGCTGCATGTGTGGTTCTGGGTCTAAGGCGGGGTTGGGGGGGTGGCAAAGAAAGAGCGGGGAGAAGAAAGGGAGAAGGAACTTAGCAATGAAGTTGCACAAGGTATCAGATGCTGTTGGAGGAAAGATAAAAGTAGTTGCATCACCCAAAACTTGCGCCTATGAAACAGTTGTCAAGATGTTTCCTTTTATCAATGCAAGACCCTGCTTTTTAATAGCATTAAGGTCTGTCACCTCCATGAGCACCCTCACTGTCACCATTTTGCTAAAACTGTAAACAGAGGGACTTTGTCACAAAGTACAAGTCTCACACAGGCCACCTTCAAGATCTACTTTAACATAACTTCCAGAAGGGCACATATAGTTGCTGCGAACTAAGAATTGTCCTGTTAACCTACAGAAAGGCCGGGAGACTCAAGAGTTAGAGTTCCTTATATCTGCATATACTCTTGTTGCTTCTATCCCTTCTGAATGTTACCAGTTGCACTGAGGCGCTGAAGGGCTGCCAGATCAACGTGGTTAGGAAAGCAGAAGAGCGCACTAACAGAAGTTGCCTTTCAGCATGACCACGCAACAAGAGACATTGCAAAACTTGAACTAAAGTTAAAAAGTGGTTGAACTAACATATGCACAGAACTAAAGTTAAAAAGTGGCTGAACTAACATATGCACATAATCGTCTTACTATTTAACCACAAAGGAATCCACCCCCATGAATTCCTACTGGGTATCACATCTCTTTTATTCTCTTGTTGTTTAACTACATAGGTTACAAAGTACATGTCACATTCTCAGTTCGCAGCCCACCCACCAAAAAAATCAGTAGTGGTCCACACGGCTCTCATGCGTGCAAAAAAGAGAGCAGTCCTGTTATTTAAGGAGCACTTATCCATACCTTCTTCCCATGTATATATGAACAGGCATCAGATCATATGTGAAATGATAAAGTAAGAAAATCTAGGTTAAGAAAAATGATAGAAAAATAAAAATGTCAAATGAATAGATAGCAGAGACAGAGCTTTGTAAAAAATGGCAGATTTTCATTCATTTATATCTGTTAGTTAGTCTTTGAATGGATAACAGTCCTGAGAAAACAAGAGAATCGATGGTGGCCCCCACAAGTGGACTCTACTACACAAAAAGGCCACCTTCAATTTGGTTAACATACATTGGGATTCCAACTGCATTTTAGCACAAACAACTTCTCTTCAAACACTATCAATGGATCTATAGTCATGGTTAATGTAGTAGTTAGAAGAGAAGGGAAAAGAGACAGAGGGCATGGGGGTGATGATGCTGTCTGATGCATTGAAGCACATGGTTCTGTTCTTACCGGTAGCGCCTGCTGTCCTTTGAGCTCATTCTCAGTTGACATGAGGAGCAATTCTAATTCCTTTATTCGCTTTTCTTTCTCAGGGTCTTCATCATTATAGTGTCTCTGAAATTAAAAGTTAAGAGAGAATAAAATTCAAGGGCCTGACTGGAAGCTGTAGATTCAGTGGTTGTGGCCCACAGTCGTGAGGGACCATTGGGCTCTGTGAGCCTCAGTGTGAGACCAATGCCAGCTGAATCCAGCCACTGTACAAAGCTTTGGGAAGGTTCTTCCAGATGTAAGGGAGTGATGCGAGATCTGAGTCTCGAGTGGGCACTCACTGATGTGCTGGTTCAGCTGACAACGTCAGAGAACCAGAGAATTCCTGAGCAGGTTTCCTCTAGAAGTGAAGATTGGTAGCTTGCTGGCCTGCCCTCTTTTTTTCTCTCTCTCTTTCACTTCAGTTGGTCAAGTGAAAGTAAGTGTTTAGATGAAAGAAATAAAGCACGTCTTTAAAAAGTTTGCTTTGAACAGCCCATGAGTTTCTTGAGGAAAAGGTCTTCAAATGATCTTACCTGAATGGCTGCAGCTGCTGGCTGAGGGACGTTGACTATATTTACATGTAACGCTACAGGATACGGGACATGACTGGAGACCTAGATCAAAAAGGCAGACAAACAAAGGCCGAGTCATTCATGATCACATAGGCATTAGGGGACTTGGCTTCCTGAGGTTTTGCTCTAGGACTGAGGAAAACAAAACAAAACAAAACAAAACTCTACTGATAAAATTCAGGCACAGAGAAAAAAAAGAAAAAAAAAAACCCAACCCTCTAATTTGAAAATTTAGTCAAGCCTTTAAAAATGGCTAAGTAAGTAGTTGAAGGAACATAGATTTAAAGTTCTCATTGATCTTGGTGAGTATTCCTTAATTAGAGTAAAGCACAATTAAGCACAATGAAAACATAACCTAAAAATCATTCATCAATGTATGAAAGAAGTCATACTGGGAAAAAAACTGATGGCTCTAGCTGTTTATAATAGAAATATTTTTCTTGGAATAATTATAAGTTTTAGTAAAGAGCACAGAACTGCCTATGATAGTTCATTCATCTGAGACTTTTCTGGTAAGTCTGTAGTCAAATGTATGGAATAGAGAAGAGTGAAAACTCTTTAGGAATATATTTTGAATATAATTTGCATATGAGCTCCATATTCTTGGCTAAGTTTCACCATCTGTTACTGTTAGTTGTAAGATTAATTTATTGATCTTATTATCTTCTTTCTCCTTATTTTTCTTTTCCCAACCATTATGGAAATTTCCTTCCCTGAATAGAAATACCTGACAATTAGGAAGGAATCACACTGATCCAAAGGAGAATGAAAGGAGAAATCAGATAATGGTGTCACAAACCTGCTCCTGACTCAGAGTAAGAAGGTAAACATGCTGGGAAGGAATAAATTAAGACATTTCTGCTAGATCACTACCAGAATCAAACTTAAAGAATCCAACTTGTTGAATTTTAGTGTCAAACGATCTCCTCTTTAATATGACATGCACTTTTCATTTTGGAAGAGGGAAATACATTTTCATTTCTCCCTTCTGCTTCAGCAAGAGCTTGTTAAGTAAATTTACATGCAAAAGCTAATTTGATCTGAAACATTTAAGTTAAAATCCAACAACCTGGACTCCTCCAGTCTTGCCCTGTGAGCTGGGTGACTCTTTGTGGATCACTGAACACCCTGGCTTCAGGGGATGTGCCCCCAGATAATAACATCTCCCCACATCTACCTCAAAGGCTGTAGGTGGGGATCGAAGGGGGTCTGTTTGTGGAAGTTCTCTGAAAAGTATAAAAGTGTGAGGTATTCCTTCTACCTAGAGCTAAAATCACTGATCATCCCTCTCAGGAAACTAACGTCTCAGAAATGGCTTACATTTTGTGCTTCAGAAATGTGGTAATAGGAATAGTCATTGTTCACCGAGGGCTGGCCAGCCGGTGGGAGATGAGCTGACGGTGGCGGATGAACGAAACCCATCAGATGGCTGTTCTTCTGGAAACTGGGGGCCACGGTTGGTGGGCTGGCTTTAGAAGACTCCTGCAGATAACCTTCCTGCTCGACCTTCCGACGCATGGTAGAATTCCAATGGTTCTTGATAGCATTATCAGTTCTGCACAGAAATAGATCACATAAGGATTTTACAAACAAAAATTTCAAGTCAGGTTAGAGTTAATTGACAGAAAACTGTTTCAGAGACCTTTTCTTCTGGTCTTTTGGGGTTGTTGCTGTTTTAACTGTTTCAGTCTTCTAGACCTCTGAAAAGTCATGCTTCCCCTATTACCTAATTGAAAATCCACAGATTTTTCTCATTATCCCATATGGAACATACGTGGACTTCTAGAAATCTTTAAACTCTTGAACCACTTTGTTTCCTTGATAAAAGAATATTTTAAGTACAACCACCCTTCGTGTTTATTCTGACTGTTCATGGTACGAGGCTATAACACACAACTTAGAGATACAGCTGTTCTAGAAAATTTCTCCTTTGAGTGTGGCTTAGCAGGGCCTACCCACCACAACGGGCACACAATAAAGTTTGGTGAATGATAACGATGTCACCATCACTGTCTGCTTTTTATCTCAGAGAGCACTAGGCCGAAATTTTGAGTAAAAAAAAGGAAAAAAGAAAAAAGAAAGAAACGCCCACCTTTTGCAGTCCACCTCAAATTGTTCTCTAACCAGAGGTGAGAATGGAAAATGGGATCCAGAAGGGAAAGATGCTAAGTTCCAGTGTACTTTCCAACTGCAAAGCATTTTTACTAAAGTCTTTCAATTCTCAGGAAAACAGTTTCTCAATTCAAAAAAGACAAAAACAAAAACAAAAACAAAAACCGTTTTAAGCCTCCCTTTTACTCTCTTGAAGGGGGTGGGGAAATGTATGCTAAAGAAAGAGGAAGTTCAATTGCCCCTTAAATTTTTACAAGAATCAACAGCATAACCTCTCAGGCCAAATGGGACAAAAGCCCTACTTTCTTCAGCCTCTTGGATTTTCTAAGCTGATCCTGAACCCTCCATGAGGGAGGAACAGCTCTGGAAGGTCACACAAGAACACTACCTAAACCATCAGAGCCATGGCCTTCTTTGAAAGGACCCTTTCTCCAATCCTGAAGCTCAAGGATAAAAATCTATTAAATGTTTTCTATCTTACATTATTTACATAAGATTTATAATGAAAGGTATCTTCCAACTTAAAGAAAATGTGTTTATAAAGTGTTCCAGTGGGGTAAGTGGGACAAAAATGAGCTTCTATAGATATCCCCCATAATGAGGTCATTTTTGTGCCTTGTCCATTTAAAGAAAGCATAACACTGGCATTATTTAAAAACCTGGAAGCAGTATGATAATTCTAGAAATGCTCTGCTTCTTCAAAGGAAGAAAAATGAAGCCACGTGGTATAATGAAACAAACGCTAATAACAGGAAAATGACAGCTGAGCTCCTTCTGGTCACTTCACCAGCTGCACGAACTCATACCAGAGACAAGATGTCGATTCTCAGTTTCCTTCTATGTGTTTAGAGGTTTTATAGTTTACAGAGTGCTTCGACATCCATTTTATTTGATATGAACATTGGCCCGGTGGAGGAGGCTATTCCTCATTTTGCCAGTGGGGCGATCGAAGCTGAGGAAGGTTCAGTGACTTAGCCCAGAATGCATTGCTGGGTGGATTCTGGAAGTACTTGACCAAAAAATGCTAAGAGCTCTCCAATTTAAAAAACCTATGGATCTGGCATATCTCATGAAACATGGTCATTGGAATGTAATTCACTCACCATACATTTAAAACAAAATGTTTAATACCCACTCCCTCATGCTTCCCAATCAATATATTTTTTGACATATTATTACCGTCCAGGCAGTAGCTTTGCGATTTCTGCCCATCTGTTCCCCAGTCTCTTGTGTGCCTGGTAAATAATTCTGTCTTCCTCTTCTGTCCAGGAGGTTTTCTTAACTTCTGGATTCAAGTGGTTATGCCACCTCTCCCTACATTGTTTTCCAATTCTCCCCTTTAAGTGCTTGGCAATAACAGACCAACGTTTCGGACCGTATTTCTGTACAAGCTCTATCACCTTCAGATAAACACACAAAAATAACCTATGTTTTAATGTTATGTATTGACTCAGTGTAATCATTCTTCAGTGTTACAAGACCTTTAGAAAATGTCTAAGAATCTGCTTTCATTCACTGAAAATATGGGAATAGAATCCTCAGCTTCCTGACGTTTTACCTGTTTCCTCAAGTTGGGAAACATTCAATAAAGATGTCTGGGGAATAGTCAGAATTGTGATTCACACACCAATGAGGGAAGAACTTACTCTCTGATCTTCTTCTTTGGTCCAGGGACCCTTGATGAGTTCAGGATTTAGAACTTTCTGCCATCGGTGCTGGCACTGCACATCTGTTCGATTCTAGACAAATAAAGTATGCACTGTCATATAGGTATGATGTGATAAGAACATGAAGGCTTTCTCATGGTATGAGTCATACACAGACAAAAACGCACATTCAGGAACATTTTAGGGCATGTTTGGAAAGCCTACCGATGGCTCATTACTTATAGCTAGTGAACATACAAAGAATATATCCAAATTGTATCTAAAATTAGAAGCTCTGCCTCCTTTGTGAAACAGTACAAAACATCATTTTGTACAGATGTCAGTTTAACTTACCTTATCCTCAGCCCGTAGAAGTACCTCTGTAGACTAAGACTAAGACTTGTTAGTGATTTCACGTGACAGTCAGGCTTTCATGGAAACCCATTCCAAATAACTAAAGTTTGCCTCCCATTCAAACTAAGAGATGTGCTTCAATTTAGGGCCTTGAGTCTTAATATTACAGCACAAAGATAAATAGAGGCTCTATATTATAAGAGAGGGTGATCTTATAAGAAAAAAAGACAAATATATTATCAACTAATAGAAGGCAGAATTTGATTCACAGGTAAGAAGAAACCAAAGCAAAAGGATATTGGACTGAGAAGAGAAGCTTCTCCTTAAGAGGAGAAATTATGTTTCCTAAGGAAGAGTCTGGAAAAGCTTTTGATAGGGACTTGGAAGGATAGCTGGAACATTCTAGTTGGAGACATCACCAGAGACAAAAGCCCAAAGGAGGGAAAGCACAAATGAATTCAGTGAAACCTGCTCACATAGAGGAAGTAGGAAACAGAACCCGAGCTGTATGTCGGCACCATGTGGAAGGTCATGGGCCCCTTAATTTGTAAGATTCTATGTCACTGCTGTGGATTTTGAAAAGTTCAGGGACAGCTGCATTCGAGGAAGCTCCATGAGCTAACAATGTTTGCGATGGATGGAAGAGTGGAAGGCTACAGGTAGGGAAGCCAGTTAGGAAGCCCCTGTAATTGTCCAGAGAAGAGGGAAGGGGGCCAAACCTGTGGAACAGCAAGGAGGTTGGAAAGAAGGGGCTGACTGACAAAGGAATTCCAGATTCCACAATCACTGCCTGGAAGTAGGAGGTGGGAAGTGGGATAAGTCAAAAAGGATAAACCAAAATTTTCAGCCAGGGTACCAAAAATATGGCTATCTAAATAAATAGGAAATTTAAAGAAGCTAACTAGAAAATATCAGGAATTTTGTCATCCTACCATCAGAATGCTAATTTATATTATTCTAACCAATAAAAAGATAAAACAAGAGGCAAAGTTTTAAAAAAAAATGTTGTAAAATTTTTTTTACAATCTCTCTAGAAACCCCAGTTATATGCATTACAATAGAAACTATAAACTATAAGTTATGGATGAGTCCGTCCTCCTCCTACTTCTTATATATGAGCAAATGTGTAATATCTTAATGTCTTTTTCCAGGACATAAATGTTGGGAGAAGATTTCCTTTTACAGAAAGAAAAAAAATTACAGACTTACCGGGAGATAATTGGCAATAACTTTCCAGTCATCTGTTCCATTCTGCTCCACCAGCTTCTTTAGCTTTTCATCCTAAGACATTTAAAGTTAATCTAGGATATCAGTCATTTACAGTATAACTTTATTCAATTAAGAGTAAAAGGGAACCAAACCAATAATCCAATCCAGAAAAAAACCCTCAAAAATATCCAAATACAACAGATATTAATGTAATATACTGGTTTAGAGCATAGATTTATTTAGAGTCTGACACACCAGAGTTTGAAACCCGACTCAGCTATTGAATAGTTAGACGAGCTTGGGTATATCATTTTATTTTTCTGGGCCTTAATGTCATCTTCTATGCAGTGGGAATGCTGATGTCAATGTGGGTTTTGGGAGATTACATGAAATAGCAATGCAAGACATTTAGCGTAATGCCTGGCTCGCTGAATGTTTAGTATATGAAAACTATTAAAAGTTCGCTTGATGGGGAAAAAAAATGAACTCCAATGTTAGAGTCAACAGACATTTAATTATGACAGTAAACAGCATCTTGAGTAAGAAATAATTCAAGTTTTATTTTAACATTTAGCTAGTTCAACCTTTCATGCAAAAATTGGAAGATCACTTTTTAGAATAAATTTGAAGTCATGGATAATACAAGAAAATAATTTTATTTTTGCATCAGCATAGTCACAATTTAAACGAGGCCAAACTTATCAGAACACAGAAGATACTAAACCTCAGGAAGAAATCTTTCAGGTCTCAAGTGTCTTTCTAAACACATCCCTTCAAGTGAAAAAAAACGGCCACATTCCTGCAAAGATAACTTTCACACACAGCGTGGGTCCTTGTAGGACACAGACACAGGAATTAGGAAACCAGTGTTAACAACAAAACTTCTGTACCTCCCAGGATCCTCTAAGATCACTCCATAGATAAACTAAGCATTTCCTATGGACCTCACTGCCAATCCCACTTGCCTATCAACAGGGGTTCTGGTTTAAGTGAAGTAGGGTGGAATGAAACTGAAGAAGAATCAATATTATTTATTCTAACATAAAATCCTCTAAAATCAGTTGCAATTGTTTTGAAAAACTTTAAAGAAAACAATTTTCCCCATACGTGAATAATTTTTGCCCCTTAAGTATTAGTTCCTTAAGTAGAAAGATCAAGCTTTTGCTAAGCTAGCAGAAAAAGGAAGGTAGGAAGAAGACATATATCCATCCATCACTGAAAGCTGAATAGACATTCATGTATATGGCTCTATGAAATATTATATATCACAACTGTTTAATCAATCCATTATGACAAGATGAGTTCTGTGAGTATTTTGTTTCAAACTTTTGTTTTGTTTCCGGGAAATAGCAATTCATTCACTTGTACAGAGAACGCTTGTTAATATCTTCCTTTGCATCAAGTGATTCTGGGCTCAGGGAACACAAAAAGGAAGAGACACTTAGCCCTGCTCTCAGCAGATCTGTCGTCAGTCTACTGGGGGAGGCACGCATGTTCCAGCACTAATAAGTAAGAATGTGTATCCAGTGCTTGGAGGATACAGCCCACCTGCCTGGGGAAGGCAGGGATGGCCTCAAAGAAAAGGCAATGTCTTCACAAGTGATAAAGAAGTAGTAAGAAGCAGCGCAGCAGAAGGACAAGAACAGAATAGGCACAGAGAAAACCACAGACTAAATCTAAAGTGAGAAGGAGGGGACATTCAAAGAACTATGAAGAGTCTGGAAGTGGATGGTAGAGTGTACCCGTGGGGAAGGGGTAAGAGGATAGCATGCTGCACAGGCAGGCTAGGCTAAGACTTCAAAGAGCCTGCTAATGAGTTTGAGCACCTGTCGTTTAGCCGAAACATTTTTTTTTCATAAATTGATACACTTCCATGTTTTGATAACACAATTAGTTACCTCTTCCCTGGTCCACCTAGTTTTCCCCAAGTGGCGCTTTCCAGACTTAGGCAGCAGCCCATCATAGTCATGATCACACATCTCAATGTCTTCATCGTCCTCGTCACTACTGTATATGCTGCAGGAATAAAAAATGGGCAGACGTGGACTGAAACCGGAAGACTTAAACTACTGGGTTACAAAATTTACACGAAGACTCGGTCTTTTCAAAGGTTACGGAGATAAAATTTGGAAAACCTGCACGACAAGATTGTTTTCTGCATTCTGTTGCTCTAGCATTGTGCACTGGTTCTGCTGGTAGTGGTATCCACAGATACGGCCAAGGACCTGGCACGTGCTTATGGCTCTGCATGTTTGAACCTGCTGAGACTCCTAGGCCAGCGACAAGTTACACATTTCACAACCTTCCAACCAATGAAGGTTTAAGTTGAAAACTTAATGTTAAGGACAATAAAAGAAACGGGAGCCTGTGTCCTTTACATAAGCACATGCTTGAAACCTTTGGCTTACATCACAGCATTGGAATAAAATTTCTCCAAGACAAGCAACTCAATTATGTTACTCCAACGGGGTTGGTGTTTTATTGACAGAGAAAGAATTCAAGAAGCGATACACCTGACAATACAATCATAGTTATCCCTTACAGATTGAAAAGATTAAGAAAATGTAAAAGGAGAGGATTTTAAAAACCCAAGGAAGGATAAGGCCATCGAGTGATCAGACTGCTTTGTGCACAACATTAAGATCCAATAGCTCAAAACTGCAGGCCAGTTGGTCCAACTTGTGGCTGTGATGACAATACTCAGTTTCCTAAGTAACTAAATGAATAATTAGGCCACTTGGTAGTCACACTCTTACTTACTTTTTTGGTTTTGTTTTTTTTTTTTTTTTCCCCTGACTGAATGGTATTTGACAACTCTTAAGATGCACCTAATTCAAAACTGAGGGATTCCCCCAGGTGGTGCATTAATATTTTGAGGAGAGCCTTTTCTTTTACCTAGTAGACCAAATTCTGAATTCTGATGACTTTTGAAGTAACTCTACACTAAGTGTTTATTAATCATATATTAAGTAGATGACAGTAATGTTACAGCCGTGTATAAGATATGCTATCTTAAATTCTATCATATTAATATAAATGCACCTTAACTATCTGAAATTATGCTATCTTAGAAACTTCACTAAAATTTTTCATTGTAATATTGAGAAATCCAGCAAACTGAGTACAGTTAAAAAATCATGACAGAAAGCAACATCATAGTGCCAATCATGATTTTCAAAAAGAAAATTTGTATTTATATCAGGTTTTGTCTTCCCAAACTAACTTAACAAGTATATATTACTCACCCCTTACAAGTCAAGCAGAAGTATTTCCCAAAAATCCTGAATTTGAGGTTCTTATAATTTAAAACCATTATTTTGGGCACAAAATGAAGGTCCAGGTTGCATGGTGACAAGTAGCATGTGATCCAAACTTCAAACGCCACCACAAAAGAGATCACTAAGCTGTACTTATAAGCTACAATGAGTTTTTCATTTAGCGTCTATTCTTTAAACAAGAATCTCATCCTGTTCCCCACTGTCAACGAGAGGTTCTAAACAACTTGATTAATAAATAGAATCGATTCCTGTAAATATATATATACATATACACATACGTATATGTATGTATGTGTATATATATACATATCTATGTGTGTATATATATGTATATTTCTGTAGGTCAGCATCTTTGGAAAGGT
Source organism: Mustela nivalis (assembly GCF_964662115.1). Taxonomy (NCBI): domain Eukaryota; kingdom Metazoa; phylum Chordata; class Mammalia; order Carnivora; family Mustelidae; genus Mustela; species Mustela nivalis. The sequence continues at coordinate 65,568,143 of NC_139024.1, forward strand.
TCACATGGAGCTTCTTGGAAAGCCTCCTTACAAAAATATCAGGAATACCAAAAAGAGCAGAATAATTTGAAAAAGGAGTCACAGATTCAATTTACTTTAACGTTTTAAGTTTGGCTGGATCTGGAGATTTTCAGAAGTGAGAAACTACATTTTCCAAACTAGTAATTGGGCACTTTCCTCCTGGAAACAGCTCACCTCACAGGAACAAGCAACAAATGCGGCTGCCCATAGGGGGCAGTCAACGTCAGGTGAGAAAGGACAGGCATCAAACAGATCTACAAGTTCTGGAGGCAAAGGTGCAAGTCCTAATTTTGCCTCCACTTCCCTGCACGACTTGGACAAATCACTTCCTCTCTCTCAGGACCTTAGTTCCTCGCCTATACCTAAGGGCTTGGATTTTATTAGTAAGGTACTTTCCAGCGCTAATAAATGATGGTTTCACGTCTTCAGGGCTTTTTCAAATTTCAGCACGGAAGCAGAGATGTGCAAAACCAGAGTCTTGGGGGAAAACGTGGCGCGGGACTTCTGCAGGTCCTGAAGAGACCAGAAGGGGAGCAGGGCGAGCCCAAGGCTGCTCCCAGTCTCCTCCGGGGGCCATCAACAGGTTTGGCACCTGGCCCAACTTTTGAGCTTTGCAGGCGATGCCCTGGCTCCAAGTTGTCCCGGTAGCCTAAATAGCACGACTAATTTCTACCAAGGACCTGAAATAACTTTTCCTTCATCTGTTCTGACAAACAGACTCAACAGTTAGAGGACTTTCAAAGGTTGATTTCAAGCTTGATGCACTCGACTCCCCACCTGCTAGACCTGGTGTGGTTACAAGAGTACAACTATGAATATTACATTCTGTCAAGGAAACAAACCGTGCAAAGAAACGAAAAAGAAAAGAGGTGTTGGGGGTTGGGAAGAGGGAGGGGAGCGGGAGGAAGTGCCTTGTAGCCGCTACTGTGATTCTAGAAAAGGGGTTCAGACTCATTTCGCTGACCTGGTTAATAATCCCTGTGACGCTCGCCCAGCAAGAAACGGCTTTGAGCCCGCAGCGGGGTTTCTCTTCCCCCTGAGGCAGGTTCAAGGCTCCCGCCCCTCCCGGCCGCCACCCTCCTCCGCTACCTGGGAGCTGCAAGGAAACTGAGCAGCCCCGCCCCACCCGGCCCGCAGAGATCTCGGGGCGCGGAGCCTGCACCGCGCCTCCTCCCAGAACCCCTTCCCAGCTTCCTTCTCCTCCTCCTCCCAGTTTCTGCTCTCAGAAAAAAAAAAAAAAAAAAAGGTGCCCTCGGCTGCTCTGCTCGTTAAGTCCCAAAGGCGAAGGTGAAACCACTTCAGGGGCAGCACCCGCGTGCCGCGTGGCCGGGCCCAGGGCAGGCGTTGGTTGCCCAGGGCCCCCCCCAGGTCGCCTCCCTTTTTCTTGGGCGCCGAGGCCGGCCTAGGCGCTGCTCCCCGCCTGGCCAGGCCGGGCCCGAGGGTGCTGCTGCACGGCCCAAGCCCACACCCACGCTCCTTGCAACTTCCCAGCGCGGCGCGGGGACAAGCGACAGCCGGTTCAAAACCAAATAAGTACATGAAAAGCAAACAACCAGAAGGAAAAGAGGTTGGCTTTGCTTTGCCTCCACGGGCTTATACCAAGAACCTCTGAGCGAGGGTCGGCCGGTCAACCCTTCCTCTGCACCGACCATCTAAGGTGGCTGGAGCAGGGCGTGGGGAAGAGCTGCAACTCAGCCGCGTCCACGTGTGCGCGCCGCGCCGCGCCGGGACCTCTTGCCCCAGCGCCGCGGGGATTGCGTCCTGGTTGCGCGGCAGCGGCCTTGGGTGCTGCCCGCCTCTGTCCTTTTCCGTTGAGTGGCAACCGCGACGGCCGCTGGGCTTGTCCCGGCACCCCGCGGCTCGCAGGGAACTCCGGCGAGTCCTGTCCGGGAAGTGCAGAGACCAGGGGAAAGCGGGCGCGCCAACGACTGACAGTTCGGACGAATCTTTCCCTCGTCCTCTTCCCTCTTCCCCTCCGCGCAGCCACAACGTGAGGGGATTTCGCCCATCATCCCGGCGAGCCTCCCCAAGTGCAGGGACATGTGCGGCGCGGACGCGTGTTGAGTGCGTGTTAAGTGCTTGCATAAGAAATAAAAGCCTCCCGGAGTACTATGATGAGAGCTTTCAAAACCTGGGCTTAAACCAATTTGCCAATGTAGAGATCCTTTTTCTCCCTAAAATCTTCCTGGCAGCCGCCTGTCAGCTGCTTTTCTTCTTCGCCTCCGTAAGGAATGAATGAAATTTAAGGGAACTACCTGCAGCTACTAAACAATCCGGCATTTTCCCTATATCTGCCATATGCTCTGCGCTTCCAAGTCCAAACATATCGCAGAGCATCCACCAATTACGCTGCGACTCCTTCGCCGACGCCCGCGGCATCAAGCCGGGGACCTAGTGGGCTCCTCGGGGCTGGTGGTCACCTCCCAGCCCCCGGCTGGAAGGTGCTGCTTTTTTAACCCCCTAGGGAGAAACGTCTCCCCGTGCAACTTGCAAAATGAACCCCAGGGCATGCTTCCTGACGTCCTGCTACATTTCCCGCATAGGCTCTTCCATTCATCAGTTCCACTCACGGCTTCTGCTGCAGAGCAGAGGCTCTAGGTCCTCGCAGGATCTGACAGCCCCGCAGAAGATCCGGGAATGCATGCCCACCTGCTCCCCGAGCGCCTGGTGCCCCGCGCGCCCCCGCCCGCGGCCGCCCGTCCGGGCTCCCCGTTACCTGTGTCGGGGTCTCCGGGCCATGGCGCGGCGGGCGCGGGGCTCAGCTGGGAGCCGCGGAAACCGCACCGGGCTACCGCCTCCCGCTGCCCGCCGCCTGCCTGCGTCCCTCCCCCGCTGCGCAGCGGCGTTCCGCACCGCCTGGGCGAAGTTTCTCGGGAGAAAGAAGAGGAGGAGGAGGAGGAGGTCGCGGAGGAGGAGGAGAAGGAGGAGGAGGAAACAGGTTGATATTAAAATGTAAACTCTGTAAACAGAGATGCCATCAAACAAAGAGCTTTGGACACTCCCCCTCCCGCCAAATCTGGCGCCCCTGCAGTGCGCACGCGCCCTGCCCGCCGCCTCCGCGGTCGCCTTGGCTGCCGCCCGCCGGCCGGGCCGCCGCTCCCCTTCGCCTCTCGCGCCGCCGCGCTGCGCCTGGCGCGCCGTGAGCCCCGAACAGCGCGCGGGCGGGGAGCCCGGGGCCGGGGAGGGGCGGCCGGGGGCCGCGCGGCGCCTTTTCTTGCGCAAACCCCGCTCCCGAGCAGCGGCCGCGCGGGCTCGCGCCACGTCCCGCTGCTGCCGCGTCCCCTCCTCGGCGGCCGCGCCACCGTCGCCCGGCTCGGCGTGCCCCAGGCACCAGCGCCCCGAGCTCGCCGGGCTCTGACTCACTGTCCTGGGGGCGGCCAGGGCCGGAGGGGCGGGGGGAAGTACTGCATTGGGGATTGGATTTTAGGCAGGGTGTAAGATTGAGCTCTCTGGAGATGAAGTGGAGGGTGGGGAGGAGTAGTAAGGGACGGGAGCCTGTGTTTTCACTGGGCTGTTTTTTGTTTTTTTAATCTCTCCAATTGAACTTGTTAGTGACAAAGGACACTTAAATGCAAGTGGGGCTGCAGTTCTCACCGCTCCTTATGCGGCATCCGGGAGGAGCTTTCACTCCTCTGCGAGATCCTGGAGCCAACACAGCCCACGCGCCGCCGCCGTTTGGTCACTAGCACTTGACTCTCACCCGGCACACGCCCGGCCCCACCCACCCTGCCCGGCCCGGGCGGCGCCCACCGCACACCTCTGCCCCCGCACCACCCCTACAGCCCGCGCCCTGGATCGCACACCTGCAAAATCCACGGAGTTCCAAGCTGAACTAAGGAAACCCCACGTGTGCTGGCAGGGTTTTGAAAGTTAAGCGGTCTGTGATACGGAGGTCGGTATCCAGGCTTAGCGTAGTTTGGGGACTGTATTTTACGAGATAAAAATCATCGAAGACTTTTTGTGTTCATTTAATTAGGGACTCTTGAAGAAATAAAGGGAGAAGATAAGTGCTGAATTTATAAGGATTGATGATTGGGGGATTTTAGGGGAGTTTTAGTTTTACTTCCGTTTATAGACTTGTACCATTGGGGATTTTTTTTTCATTCTCTGTACACACTTAATTTATTTTTCCTTTAATCTTATAAGTTGAGACTTCTGCTGACTGGGTTTGTGGGTGTCCCATGTGCCCCGGCAGTTTAAACTTAGCTCAGAAAGCATTTTTCTTACTAAAAAAGCATTTTCTTACAGAAATGAGTCATAATTTTATTAAATGGTGAAGCATGCTAGGTTTCAAGACTTTATCTGGCGTTTTAAACTTTGTTTCTTAAAAATTGTAATATAGTTCAAGTCCTTATCAAAAAATGTTAGTTGCTAGCAAGGTTTTAACATTACTTTCTTCCTGAGGAAAAAACAACCCTGAAACAAAAATTATTGTGAGGTATTTCAGTTCGCAATTCTGAGAGATAAGTCACTTGCAAGTCAATATATTTTTAAAGCCAATATTTATTTGTAGATTCTATAATAAAGTTTCTCCACATCAAAAAGAAAATAAATAATAATAAAGAACAAACATGTAGAAATTACTCCAAAAGGAATTACATTCCGTCTTTGGGATTACTTTATGAATCTAACTCGTGTGATTCCCAAACTGAGCCTCTTTGGCACAGAGTATAAAAACCCTTCCAAAAATGAATTCATTTTCTCAAGATAATTAGGAGGTACAACTGCCCTATAATTCTTAAACTCCTTTTAGGTAGAAAGATATCAAAATCAGTTTTATTCCCTTTATTCACTTTGTAAATCATTTTATGTGTTTTGGGGATTTATTTTATTTTCATTCCCCAGGAAGACATTTTGGAATATAGTTTTGTATTTTTCCTTGTATTTGTAACATAAGCATAATCCAATAAAGAGTATATGTGCAATGATTCTTACTAGGCTAATGTGGGATATATTGCCACCTGATAACCATATGGAAGGATAGAATCAAATGGAGTTACCATAAATTCTTGTATAGATGAAAATATATTTTCAAAGCTGTTACAGAATGTTTATTACAACTATACATTTTCCCTTCCACTTATAACTATTACAAGTGTATTTTTAGATGAAAACTTTATATAGTTCATCACTTTTTTTTTTTTTTTTTTTTTTTTTTTTTTTTTTAAGATCTGCCTCATCAGTTATTTTAGCTGGGGCTGGGTTGGGAAAGGTCTAAATTCACGTAAGACTTTTATTTGCATTGCATCAGACAGAGGTCAGCAACTTTTCTGTAAAGGGCCAGATAGTAAATGTTTTATACTTTGTGGGCTATATTGTGTGTTCTTTTCTTTCCTCCTCCTCCTTTTTTTTTAAAATAATGTTTTGAAAATGTAAGAAAACGTGTTTAACTCAAGGGCCATATCCAGCCTACAGGCCAGAGTCTACCAGCGCTAGAAGAGTGGTCTTCAGTCTTCAGTGTGTCACAAACACTGAGTGTTCCTGTGAAAAGTATACATTCCCAGGCAGTGCCCCCAGAGACCATGATTCAGTAGGTCTGAGGTAGGGCCTAGGAATCTGCATTTTAAATAAGTACCCAAGTGGTTTTCATGGACGTAGTTTCTAGACAACACATGGACAATCTCATTATGAGAGAGACAACAAGAGGGTTCAATACAATTTCACCTTTGCGAATTGTTGCTCACCACCTTCCCCCCACCTCATTCTCTTGCACCTTTCCTTAGCTAAAGATTCAGTCTCTCCAATCCAAAATAATTAAATTCTGTGAGAAGGTTGATGCCCGTGACCACAGGACTATGGCAGCCGACTCTTTCTTCATGTACTGCTAAACTTCAGCCTCAGATTAGAATTTGAAAGGAACCACTCATCACTCACTGATCATCATTAGGACCCCCCCCCCCCCCGTGAGAAAGCAAGCATTTAAAGCATTTTGTTTTATTGCTAACCATCAGAGAATGGCTGAGAGGAAGAGACATGCATGAAAGGTACAAATGTCAGCTTTTTTTGCTTCTGACTGTTGAGAAATCCTAAGCATGGGGTGGGTCTTTAGTACCTGTGGTCAGTGTCCCAAAGACAAGAGAGGCTTGTCAGTGTTGGGGACAGACTGGCCCTCTGGGGCTCCCTGTCTCTACAATCCACCTCTCCTCACCTTCTCAACACATTTTAGTTCACAGTAAACACCAAATCACAGTAAACACCATAATCACAGTAAACACCAAATGGTTACTCCCCATGATTCTTGATCATTTCAGTTAATGAACGACTGCTGTAGCATATAGAATTGAATCCGTATGTTTGAGATAAACCTCATGTCAGCTCACAGCAAGCTTTTTAGTAATAACAGTGGGGAAACTGCTACTTTAGTGCGATATGTTGCATAGAGCCTGTATATTAGATAGTGACCAAATACATTTTTATCTTTAAATGATTTCTGGGTTTGGCACCTCATTTGGGATTTCCACCCTCCAGATTATATGTTCCTTGGACAAACAACCTGCCTGTTTTCATCACCATTTGGACTGAGTCTTTGTTAAAAGCAATGAGTTTTTCCATGATAAGGGAAGGGTATTTCAGAGGATGAGAAAACCATGAGCAGAAGCACATGGTCAGGACCCACAAGGCAGATTCCAAGCCCAGGGACCAAGGAGCTGTCTAGATTGACTGCAGCAAGGAGAGTTTTGAAGACTGGATTAAAGGATTAGAGTGTGGTGTGCTGAATGCAAGAGCTACATTTTCAGGACCGTGCATTTGGAAGATTGATTTAACAGTATGGTCAGACAGACCATAGTCAGAAGAAGATGAAGGGGAAGAGTTCAGTTAATCGGTCTGGACTAGGACAGTGCAGTGAAAAGGTGAGCAATTCCCTAAAGCAGAAAGGAATGAAATGCAATGAAAAGGAGGGGGTAAATCAGAAGAACACTGGCTGGGCAGAACCTTCAAGACTTAGCAACTGATTGGCTGGCTATTGGAGGCACCATTCATAGAAATAGGGAAGTCAAGAGGGGAAGAGAAGTGTGTGCTATGGAGATTCAAAGAGGAAAGTGAGTTTAGATTTCAGTATGTTAAGTTTGTGGTTTCTTATGGAAGTGATCCGGGTACAGTTCTTCAGCAGGTGGCGGAGAATGTGGGACCCTTCCCTGCTGGAGAGGCCAGGCAAAATTTTGTGAGCCAGTTGTTAGACATAGACATGATTAAAAATTAAATGTTATAAAACTACAATTAAATATATTGTATGCCAAAAGGTAATACATATTTAAAAGTCATAATCTCCTCCTTCTTTTTACTACATTTTATTAATATGTTCGCTCTTGGGGTGATTTCCCCAATACATGTGCATGACAGAAATACTACGTAATGTGTGCTAATATGCGTATCTTCCCAATTTTGTGTTCAGTCAAGTCATGCGCGTAGCTGGGCTTGCCTATGGTTGGAGTATTTATACCACAAAAAGTGACAAAAGCTACAAATAAGGGCTCCCCAGCCTCCAGAAAACCTGTTGTTAAACATTTACCAAGGCAACGCTGGAGAAATAGTCTATTTAAGAGCTACCTGCATGAAGGCGATAGTTGCCCTGTATTGTGGATTTGCTAATACACATTTGTGTATAGAGTTGGTCAAGGGAACGCCTTTGGAGAATATTTAAGAAGTTGAAAAAGTCAGGTTGAGACTGAGTGTAGGGGCCAGGTGAAGAGACCTGTTGGAGAGGAAAGAAAGTTTTCTAGACATGCATACATAAATGTCTTTGTCTTTTCTTCTTTTGATAGAATTCTATATTTTGTCAACTGATTTTGAAAAGTTTATTTTGAGAAAAAATATTTATTGGGCAGTTTAAACATATTTGACAGTGACTTCTAATAGCAAACCCATTTTACCTCCTATCTTAACACACACACACACACACACACACCCTCACTTAGAGCTAAAAAAAATTTTGTAAAACAATATTACCTCATAGTACCAACCATGCAGTCTATTCTATTCTATTTTTTCTTTAAATTTATTTATTTGGCAGAGAGAGAGAGAGAGCCCAAGTAGGCAGAGTAGCAGGCAGAGGAAGAGGGAGAAGCAGGCTCCCAGGGCTCCCAGGGCCCCAGGCCCACAATTCCAGGACTCTGGGACCACAATTCCAGGACACTGGGACTACGACCAGAGCTGAAGGCAGACGCTTAACTGACTGAGCCACCCAGGAGCCCCTATTGTATTCTATTCTATCCTATCCCATCCCACTCATCCGATTCTATTCCATCCTGTTTTAAATACATCCTGTTAATGAAACCTGCCTTGTTTCTGTGCCCTGGTTATGGGTACTGAACCATAGTTTGAAAAATGCTGCTGAGGGGTACTTGGGTGGCTCAGTGGGTTAAAGCCTCTGCCTTTGGCTCAGGTCATGGTCTCAGGGTCCTGGGACAGAGCCCCGCATGGGGCTCTCTGCTCAGCAGGGAGCCTGCTTCCTCCTCTCTCTGCCTGCCTCTCTGCCTACTTGTGATCTCTGTCTGTCAAATAAATAAATAAAATCTTAAAAAAAAAAAAGGAAAGGAAAAGAAAGGTTGAGAGGTTGAAGGCCTTACCTCTTTCTGCTTTAGGAAATCTGCTTTAGGGAATTTCTCACCTTTTCCCAATTGATTGTCCTATCTTTCCAAAGCTTTGAAGAAAAGTCCTGAAAGCCAGGGGGGCCTGGGTGCCTCAGTTGGTTAAGTGTCTGCCTTTGGCTCAAGTTGCCATCCCAGGGTCCTGGATAAAAGCTCCTTGGGGAACCTGCTTCTCCTTCTCTCTCTGCCTGCCCCTCCCCTTGCTTCTGTGCTCCTGCACCTGAGCACTCTCTGTCTGTCAAATACTGTTTTAAACAAAGTCCTGAAAACCTGTTTACAGAAGTCATTTTTCTCCCATGTCTTCTCACAACTGTTCTAGCCAATTCCTCCTCCTCTCTCCACACTCCCCCCACATATGTTATAAAAGTAAAATAGCAGATTTCAAAGTCAGTGGACAAAATATCAAGTTTTATTAATAGAGATTTTAACAACAACAACAGTCACACCTACAGGCTTACTGGAGTAACTAAGTTACAAGATATCCAAGCCCGGTTCTCTGAAAGTACAGGCAGCATACAACTCCTCTGAGCCCCATATTCCAGACTTTCAAAATGTGGAGATTATAGTAGAAAGCTTTAAAGTGCTTCCAGCCCTTAATTCTCTGTTTCTCCCTAAAATACCTGGGCAGCCTATTTTACCTCTATCTACTGGACAGTGTTTCTGCTGTTCCTTTTTATTGGTAAATGCATGGAGACCATCTACTCAGTGTCCCCCGTGCGAGCATGGGCTTGCAGACACGAGAGGGCCTTTGCTCGAGAATTCTTGCATGTTCGGGGCCTCTTTTCCATGTCCATTATCACCACCTCCTTCCAGACGATCATTGCTTCACCCTAAACTAGCACAACACCCCCGCACTAATGTCCTCCCCTCTGAGCTCGTTCTCCCCAACCTATCATCACCTCTCTGCCAACACAAGCTCACTGTAACCCCTTTTGGCAGTTTAGTCATCTGGTTAAAAATCCTTAACTGGCCCCTAATGTTGGGAAGATCAGATCTGAACTCTTTAACTTGGCATTTTCGGGTTTGAGCTGGCTTTGGCCTCTGTGCCTACACAGCCTTACCCTCAGGGGTGATGGTATGTAAGGACTGGGATGGCTCAGGTACGGACCAATCAAAATGGGCTTCGGCCACAGGCAGCCTGGAGAGCTCTACCGGGGGACACGGGCTCAATGTCTTTCTGCTGTACAGCGCAGGCTCCCTTCCAACCTTATCTTCTACCAGGCGGGGTTCATTCTGCTTCCTCCCCAAGAAACCATTGGCAATCTCGGGGTCTTTATTTACACGATGCCTCCCGCCTGCAATGCCTTCTTTGCCCCCCATCTTTCAGGCTCCACTGAAGCCCAAACTGCGTTCTGAAGTTCTCCTAGGCTTCCCGCTCCACAATCACTGCTCCCACCTGTGAGTCCTGTTACTGCCCACCTTGCCTGCCTTTTATTGAGCATCCGACTCTATTACCTTTCTTTGTTATTTATTTACTTCCTTTATCTATGTCTTTAATTATTATAATGTGCCTTATCTCATCTTTTGTCTTGAATATCAGCTAGAGTGGAGAGACAGTATCTTCCATCTTTCTTTTCTTTTCTTCTTTCTTTCTTTCTTCTTCTTCTTCTTCTTCTTTTTTTTTTTTTAAGATTTTATTTGTTTATTTGACAGAGATAGAGCTCAAGTTGGCAGGGTGGCAGCCAGAGTGAGAGGGAGAGGGAGAAGCAAACTCGCTGCTGAGCAGGGAGCCTGATGCAGGGCTTGATCCGAGGACTCTGGGATCATGACCTGAGCTGAAGGCAGAAGCTTAAGCCACTGAGTCACCCAGCCACCCCTCTTCTATCTTTCAATATGCTTAGTTCTAGGACTGGGTCTTGCGTGCAAATATGCACATAAATGTTTTGTGCAATAACAATTAATGAGGAATTAGTCGGAGCTGTTGTGTGCGTGTGTGTGTTTAAAATACACTTAAAAATGCCTTACCTTTGAGTTTTAGAGTTTGCAACAGGCTTTGACATATATTACCTCACTCAATCCTTATAGCAGTTCTTGTCTTTCTGCCTATGGTTTTTTTTGTTTTGTTTTGGTTTTGGTTTTGGTTTTGGTTTTCCCTCTAGATACTACTTTTTCCATTTTTGGGTGGGGGTAACAAGTTGAGAGAGGTGAAATGATTTACCCAAGACCACACAGATAATAAATTGAAGAGCGTCCTTCCTCTCTCTTCCCCTGTCCCCCTCCTTATCTGAACCTGTAGTCTAAGGAAGGGAGGGAGGAAGTGAGGAAGGAAGGGAGGAAGGAAGAAAGGAATAGCTTTAGGATAGTTACTACTGTTATTCCCATCACATCAAGTGGACTACATAATTTCCAATGTTAACCTGTTAGGATAAAGTATATCATTACTCTTCTCTTCCCATTTAAATGTATTGCTAGAAATATAAAAAGTTTGTAGAAGTGTAAAACCAATACTACGATGTTGTGTCATCTATGAGGATTACACATTTTGATTTACCTCTCATTGTTAATTCTAGGAAATAAATAAAAATAGTTACCTGGCCTATGAAAAAAGCCATTCTTGGAATTGTCTTAATTTGGTTTAAATATTTGTGTTAAGCAAAACATTTTACTTTTCGTAAAGAAAATATCCTTTAGAAAAATTTTGTCCAATTGCTTCTAATCCTTTGGATTAAACTTCTGAAAAATTTCCAAAGTGATAGCTCTTTGCGAATGTGGGGAAGCTCATCTGATCCTGTTTTAGGGTCAGCCTGAGTGAGAGAACTTTTGTAATGAAGGTAATATTTTGTTGAAAAATATTAGGTACATCAAAGTTCTCCTAAAAAGTTTTAATTTCTTTTTTAGTCGGGATTATATACAGTTTCTTTTCTGAAAGCCCTGTTAGTGCTTTTTCTTTCTTTTAAATACCTGAGAATTAAAGATATCTTCATAGAACAACTACAAAAGCAAACTGCCTTTTAATCTTTAATCTTTAGACTTCTGCACTTTCATTTAACAATTTGGTTTGTATGGGTATATGAAGGAAGTGTTACTATTGTTTCAAATAAAAAAAAAAAACACCTCATTACAATGTATTTAGGGGTACTTTTAAGTCTGTGAGTTTCAGAATGTTCATGATGGTAATGTTGATTCAAATCCCAAAGAGTAAATAGATTCCTTTGAAAACGGAGCATGGGAACAGATTTTCTTCATGCAAAACCCAATACAGTTCCTGTGTGCTGGTCTATAGTCTTGTGCCATGTGATGGATTTATTGTGTCCTTTTGAAGACTGTCAACAGGTTTTGCATAGAATGACTCATTCAGAAGAACATGCCAGACAAAGTTTTGAAATTAGACCCTGCCTGGTTGTTGGTGTCCTCTCGCAGCAAATGGCACAGCCGCCCTTTCAGTGAGTCAAAGCAGGGACTTGGGAGTCACCCTAAATTTTCTCTGCCACAAGATCCAGTCAAGCACAAATTCCTGCCAAGTTTACGTCTTTAACAGTTAGCCAATGATTTCTCTCCCTTTTAATCCCTCCTACCACCACTTCAGCCCAGACATTTATCTAGCCCCTGAAGCTTAGTTAACTTCCTTAAAAGTCATTCTGTTCACAGTTGTCAGGCAGACAAATTTGTAAACAGAGACCTGGACAACCTGATCCTTGGCTTGAAATCCTGCTTGTGGACCAGACTATCAGGGTCATCTAGAAACTGTTTTCAGAGGGCACATGCCTCCCATACTACCTCTGCCAGTGTCTCCTTCACCCTAAAGCACAACCTGCCTACAGGGGAGGAATCATAGCCCCCTACGACGTTGAAACCCCAGTCAGAGACCACTGTTTGTGCCACCCCACGTGCCGTGGGGATCTGTGTTCCAATACCTTGCTCATTCTGATCCTCTGCTAGCCCTCTCCCTGCTTCCTTCTTATAGTGGCTAATTCCTGCTTGTCATTCCAGCCTCCGTTTAGACGCCTTCGGCTGGAGAACGTCTTCCACGGAATGCTGCGAATGTCTCAGTGCCTCTAGCAGAGTGCTTATGTGAGGTTTAAACTTGGTTTCATGTCTCTCCCTCATCCACTGGACCAGTGGGTCTCACAGTTTAGAAGCCTAAGAACTGCCCTTCAGTGTGCAGACTCCTAAATCACCATCGTTCAGAGTCGACTCAAGAGGCCTTGCTGGGATCCAGGAATCTGCGTTTTTAATAGGCAGAATCAGGTGATGCTGATGCTGATGCTGTGGTTTAAGACGAAGGCACCTCAGAGATCAGTTCTGGGTTCGAGTACCTTCTGTGTAACAGGTCCTTTTTATTTCACAGACATTCCGTAAGTATTTGAGCATGGAATTCGAGTCAACATAGCTTTTAATTCAGTGGTTATGTCAATTTCAGGATTTGGGGGGCGGGCCTTTGCTTGCCTCTCTACCAAAAAAATTCCTGCCTTTTCTCTGGCTGTCTCCGAAGTAGGAGCACCTTGAAAGATCTTAGTAATTAAGAAACTGAGACTCAGGCCAGTGAACAATTAAATTTATCTATAAAATGAAATGTGATATTATCTGTGATTTTCCCCAGCTACATAGATAATTGGGTTTCCTGTGGAACATTGCCACCAAATAAAATTTAATGCCAGCCATGGATCTGCTTTAAAAAATTTTTGTGGCTGTGCTTTAAGAAAGTAAACAGAAACTGATATCCTTAATTGTAATAATATATCTTATTTAACCTGATATATCCAAAATACTATCATTTTAATGCATAAATCAGCATTAAAAATTATTAAGAAGATATTTTGCATTCTGTTTTGGTACTAAGTCTTTGAAATCTGGTTTGCATATTATATTTACAGCACATCTCAACTCAAATGCTAATTTTCATCAGAAATATTTGCTCTGTTTACAGGTTTCATAAAATGTACAACTCAAAAAGTAAATTTACATATCCAGTTGTTTCAAACATACTTAAAAATATTTTAGTAGCTGAAGCAAAAGTCAGATTTTAAATTTAATATTAAATTAATGAAGAACGACTAAACTTTAAACTGCAGTTTCTTGATCACACAAGACACAGTTCAATTGCTCAATGGCTGTATGTAGCTAATGGCTACAGAGCATGGAATTGTTCAAGGTCAAATACTTATCAATAAGCTATCTTCAAACTATTCACACTTGCTTTCATTGTTTCCTTAAGGGTCAGATTTGCAGAATTTTGAATAATGAAAACAAGAACACTTTTTCTAATAGGTTCTATTTAATTATTCAACATTAGACTTTTACTTAAATCCTTAAAATTTTACCTTAAAATACTGATAGGCTGACTGGGTCAGGGACAGTAGGCAGGGTAGCAGGAGGGCAGAAATACATATCTGATTTAGAGTTTGAGACCCTGAGTTTTCCCAACACTCCCAAACAAACTGTACAAGTTCGGGCAAAATGCTTAATGTTTAAGCCTGTATCTTCATCTATAGAATGGAGGTGATAAACCTATTTTATGTACAACCCTCCAGAATCAAAGTGAGAATCAAGTGGTTAATATATTTCAAAGTATTTCATAAACTTTGGATACCTTATTTTTAGAACACAAATATGGTTCACAACCATTTAATTGAAATACTATGCTAGTAGCTACCATTTATTAAGCAATTGCTATATGGCAGGCATTTTGTGGGCTAACTTAATTCCCAAAGCATCCTTGCCAGGTAGGTGATATGATCTCTGTTTGACTGAAAAAGAAACAGAGCAGTTTAGAGTTTAAGTACATGTGCAAATTTACATGACCTTTAAAGTTCAGAGCCAGAATTTTAACCCAGGCATTTTTGATCCCAACACTGTGGGCTTTCCTAGAAAGTTTAACTCCACTGCCCTCCCTCCCTTCACCCCCAGTAAGAAAGGTCAGGTCCCTACATTTCTTTTCAATTGATAAAATAAGATAATCCAATGATGATTTTTGGAAATAATGAGTGAGCTAAGAATATAACTCATTTTGAGAGTGGTTGTGGAATTTTAGGCCTATCCAAGTGGTTAGCCCATTGCAGCAAACAGAATGAAGAATAACTCAACAGAGATTTTTGAATAAGGATTTACTTCAGATAATTTCCCAGAGAAGGAATACATGACCTTCTGAGGTTGGTAATTACTGGCATTTCTGGCTTTGAGCCAAGCCTGGAGCCATAGGAATTAGTTGGCAGCGATTAGACATATGCTCATTAAAGAAAACAACTGGGCTTCAGCAGTACTGCAGTCAGGTTTCATGTAAATCTAAATGCTTGTCCTTTATGGAATATATAACATGATGTTCAGAGAAGAAAGGGAACCAACAGTAAATATTCAAACCATCAGAGGTGACCAGTGCTGAAGTGGGCTACTTCCAAAAATGAAAAAGGCCAGGCTCTGATAAGCCACATAGTTTAGACACCCTTTTGAGCCCCTATTTGCTTCCAAAAGGAGGTAAGGCATTTCTTGTAGTGTGGTTTACAAAATTTATGTTGCTTTTGTGTATAGAAATAAATCATATATGTCAATTTTTTCTTCTGGGATTGAAAAGATTTTTCAAGTTTCACAGTGAGCAGAGTATCATGTTAGCCACGCTGTGTTCAAATAAACAGAGCATCCTATCACTTCATCGGAGGCCAGCAAACGTTGGGCTTACTCTGTGATGGCCATGGTAGATAGGGTCACCCTGTCTATCGCCTCTTCAGAAAAGAGTCTCCCCATTGCCCTAGCTCCTTCTCCAGGGTGCCAGGCAGGCCAGCCTCCACTGTTCCCCCTCACCTCAGCTGTTTCCCAGGCAGCCAAGAGGGTAACACAGTGGAAAAGTCTTGAGGACCTCCTTCACTCTCAGCAGGGACAACATCAGCAGCAGGGAGCAGCCACCAACAAGTTCTTCAGCATTAGTGACAAAGATAAATGGGACAAGTTTCTGCCCTGACAGAGCTTAGCAAGGGGAGGCCAGCACACAGTGATTACCATACCGTGTGCATTCTGTTCCTGAGAGAGAGCTTAGGTTAGGCATAATTATAAAACAACCAGAGGAGATGTTGGAGAGGTCTTGCCTCGTAGAGCCCAGTCTAATGTGTTTTCAGTCGACTGGCCCATTCAGATGCTTTCCCCGTCCACCTGCACATTGTAATCCTAGGGTGCTATCAGACTCCTTTTGCAACTATTGCCTTGAATTAAATAAGCATATTGATCCATTTATAACTAGTGCCCTGTAGTGTGTTTTTGTTTTTGACTTGGGGGTTTGGGAAAGAATAGGCCCAGGTGAGACATTGGAGTGGAAAGCCTCATTGAGTAGGAAATAAATCCGAGTGAGCGCAGCCCACTGGGAGGACGTGGGAAGAAACTTAGAGGTAACCTGGACTTTTTGGGTTTGCTTAGGTCTTAGTCTGACTCCAATAAATGTAGTAACCAGAATGTGCACATGATAGCACATTTTAAAATGTTTTAGAAAACATTTTCTTCGGGAGCATCTGGGTGGCACAGTCGGTTGGGTGACCGGCTCTTGGTTTCGACTCCTATGATGATCTTGGGACCGTGAGATCAAGCCTGGTGTTGGGCTCTGTGCTCAGTGTGGAGTCTGCTTCAGATCCTCCCTATCTCCCTCCAGTCCATTCTCTCTATCTCTCCCTCTTAAATAAAGAAAATCTTTAAAAAAAAAAAATTAAACAATAAAATAAAATAAATTTAAAAACCATTTTCTTCAAACACATTGCTTTTTTGGGATATCATTGGCGTCTTTAAAATTACATATTGGATTCTTGTTTTCCTCATTGTGAAGTCATGCCGATGCCCCTTGTGAGAGCAACTACTACCCAAGTGAGGAGCATTAATCCACTGATGGTATTAGGACCTCTCTGTGTTGTTCCATATTTTGGGATGAACTCCATGTCCAAGCATGTGATCCCAAAGGCTTATTTACTTTGGCTGACCAAGAGATTAGCTTCTGCAATTACTTGCCAGAAGGAATAAAACTTTGGGCCAATATGAAAAATGCCATTTTCACATTGCTTTTCCATCTCAGTAGAGCTCTAAAAGGACCTTGATTTTGGAAGTAGCACCAAACAGTTTAACAGAGAGCTTTCCAATGAGATCATAGCTTGGCGGTCACCAGGAGGAAGAGAAGGATTTCTAGGGGACTCTGGTCTTGTCTTTGGGGTTGGCACAATATCCCTCCTGCTGAGCAAGTTACAGCTTTGGGGATGGTGCTCCTAGGGATCCAGAAACCTAGCAAGATCTCGCCTATGCCCTGTTTTCTCTTCACATTCCCCAGCCCTGGCGTTTGGACTGGGGTTGACTTGGAAAGGAAGCTGCCTTTGGAGGCATATTTCCCCTTGAGAAAACCAGGGTGATCTGAAGGTAGGTGACTCCGAAGGCAAAGACAGAAAGCTGACAACACTGAACCAACTGAGAAATCCATGGAGGGTGCTTCTCTTCGGGGTCACATGCGACACTCCAGCATGATTGGAAAGACAATGTTACCTTAGGAGTATGTTGGCAGATAGCTTATCCGTATAAAGTATTCTGAGCCTGTATGAAAATTCATTGAAGGAAGGAGGGGTTGGGGAGTAGAACCAGCCGTATGCATAGTATTTGTGTACAATCTAATTTCCTGACCAGTGTTTATATTAAAATACTACCAGTATGCTGTCTTACATATTTTTATCAGCCGTGACTTTCTTTCATGAAAGGTTTTTGGTTGATTTTTTTTTTCGCCTTACTCCAGAGCTCCTAGTGGAGAATACTTGCAATCTAGTAAATACTAAACATTCAAAATTTATTTTGGGGCTTCAGACCTGGGTCTGGGGGTAGACTTGAGGGGACACATTAAACTCCATGTAAATTATAATGAATATATTCATTTCATTTTTAAGGGGAAAATTTCCACAGTTATTTGATTCACAAAGTCATTGGTGGATCCTACAAGTGAGCTAGATGATTATGTGTTGTTTTATAGAATGAGTTTAATTCTGTCTCAGGGCATGGATTGGAAAGCAGGCAGAAATCCTCATCCAAATCTAGTTTTTAAATAACTGTTCAGTCCATAAGTGTGAATTTGGTGAAACTATAGTCAAGTATGTCATCTGCTACATACACAGATGAGAGACAAGAGGAAATATTATTTTTATAATCATTAAAAATAAAATCATGTACTTTCTTCCAAAACTTAAAAAAATTTCTATTTCAAAGAATTGGGCCTTTTTTTGATTTCCAAAAAAGATGAGCCCTTGTGTAACATTTGAGTATAAGAACGGAGTTAACCTTTTCCTCTCCCCAGAAATAAACATTAAACTGAAGCAAGTCAGAATTCTAGTCATAAGCTCTTATTTTTTGCACTTGAAGAACTGAAAGCTTTCTCTGTTTGTTATTTTCTGAGGGAGGGGGTTTCCTGTGTGTCTTTCTGAAGCTCTGGGGATCCCCTCATCTCTTTAGTCCTAGTTACCTTTTCCTTCACAGCAACCATCCTTTGGGCCACTAAGGGCTACCGTGGTCATCGTTTGCCACCCCCTGGCAGAGCTATCTGCAGTTTTTCATGACTGAATGAGGGTACTAAACGCTAAGGAAAGAGATTGTTTGGCAGGGTCATGAGAACCCAGGAGGGAACAAACGGGGGCTGGTCCAGCATGGGAGGCAGCATGGGGACCGGGGTCTTGGTGGGGCCTTGGTGGGGTCTTGGCGGGCCCTCTTCCAGGAAAAGAGCTCAGGGCTCGGGCACCACCAGCTCCAGCTGCAATTCCAGGAATGACCACTGGGGCATAGGGCCCACCTGTCAATTTGCATTCTCCCTGAGTTGGTAATGAAGGAAATCTAAAACCTGTATCAGTTTTTCAAACTATCACAGCTATGAAAGATGCATTTTTCTTTTATGCCTGATATTCTAGACTTTAAGCATCACAAGTGGTGTTTTAAATGTATTATGGGTGCAGAGCACATTATTGTAGTTCAATAAAGAATTCTATGTCTCCATTACACAGACTAATCACACCTCCAGACATATTTACCGTAATTTTCCCAGCTGATACAGTTTAATTAATGATATAAGGACATAATTACATGTTTCAGTGATCTTTCACATATTTAGAGGAACTGCTGTAACTAGCTTAATTAGAGTAATTATGTAAATAGCTGATAATGCACAACAAATTACAGAAAAAAAGTCTCCTGGAGTCTAGCATGTTCATTTTCAAGCAAGCTTAGAAAAGGAAAATATTTACATCTGGGGATTAGAGTTAAGACGACATGGCCTCTATATTTTGTTGTTCCCAAACCAGGCAGAACATAACTGGTAGAGGTTTAACAGTTAACTTTTCTTCCTTTTGTAGTTCAGTTGCAGACCTCATGTCCGTTGTTGTTCTATGAAATTGCTCATTCTGTTCTGCCACTGGCTCGAGTTTCACGATGAGTTTTCTGTCACGTTGGTTGCATCCTGCACTCACTGAGGATGGGAAGGGTACTTAGGGAAGAGGTTGACAGATCTCACACATCTTTTTCATTTCCTTTCTTGTCCTTTAACTGATATCTTCTGTTTTCATCCATCACACTCATGTACAAAGACATTTCTCTGGATCAGGATCTCAGAGCTCTGTCTGTAGGGAAACACATCCTTGGAGGGTCTGTCATTGATGTTCTACTGTGCAGTTCTAATTATGGTTTGCCCAGGGCTCAATTCCTTTTGATGTTGCCTTTCCTACTGAAGTGATCAGTCTTTTAGTCCATGAGAGGAAGCAGGAGCCTGCTTTTAAAGTGAAATAATGCCCCTCCTTAATCAGCTGCTGTGTTTCCATGGATTGATCCTGGGTCCGCCCTCTCCCTGCCTTTGTCTTGACCTGCTGCGGGACCCATGTCCTGGTCCTTCTTGGGTAAGAAGACGTAAGGAAATTCAACTGAGCCAAAAGAAGTACCAACCTTAAGTTGTGTATTGGGTTAAATTTTATTACAGTTTGCTCCAACAAGTGACTCTTATATGCTCTGCACTTTCACCCTCTGCCTGTTCTCAGCCTTTTACTTGACCTGCCTCATTCCCACTGTCTCAGCTCAGGAAGCCTCTGCCATGGCCCTGCCAGTCTCCTGAGTGTCCTGTGAACACTTTCCAGAACCTATGTGTGTGTTCTTTTTTTCCTTTTCAGTTTCCTTTTCTACTGGATTTTACCCATTTTGGAGGTCCTTCTTGAGTTTACCTTCTGCATGAAACCCTTCACTATTAGCCTCAATTTCTTTCTCCTCCAGGACACAGTCTATGCATGTAAATCAGTTAATTCTGCACTGTTGTGCACCGTGCATCCATCCCTTCTCTCCAGTTGGATGGAAGCCTCTTAAAGGAAGGAGGCTTGTGTCTGATACTTCTTTATGCCCCACTGGGGCCTAACACAGTGTTGGTAACACAGAAGGCATTTAATGAATTCCCATGAATGAGTCAAGTGTAATAATCAAGTGTGTTTCATCTGCATGGGGCTGTGCAGGCTGGGGTATGCACAATGCTAGGGGGCACCACTGAACATCAGCTTTGTAATACTTTTTACTGTCATGTTGGGCCCTTTCTTCTCACTGCTGCTTGCTGTAGTCACTGATGTCTCTAGCTTTACCTTTACCAGTTAGGTGCACTCTGCCGAATGTGCAATTAGTTAAATCTTTTCCATAGCAGGATCCAGTATCCTCCCTCGAGTAATTCACAGGCTAAAAGGAGGTGCAGACATAGAGATAAATCATTGCTAAATCTTACAATGATTAAAGTATTGCAGATAGATAAAGAAGATGTGGCATAGAGATGGATAGATATAAATATATACATGATGGAATACGGTTGAGCCATCAAAAAGAATGAAATCTTGCCATTTGCAGCAACATGGGTAGAGCTAGAGTGTATTATGCTAAGCAAAATAAGTCAGGCAGAGAAAGACAAATACCATGATTTCACTCATATATAAGAAACAAAACAGATGAATATAGGGAAAGCTAAAAAAAATAAAAAGAGAGAGAGAGAGGGAGGCAAACCATAAAGACTCCTAACTGTAGAGAACAAAGTGAGGGCTTCTAGAGGGAGGTAGGCAGGGACTGGGCTAAGTGGGAGATAAGTTTTGAGAGGGCACTTGTGATGAGCCCTGGATGTGTTATGTAAGCGATGAATCACTAAATTCTACTCCTGAAACTAAGATTACACCATATGTTAATTAACTAGAATTTAGATACAAAGTTGAACATTAGAAAAAACAAAACAAAATAAAATACCATATCCTAATTAAAAAAAAAAAAGGTAGCAGGAATTACAGAAGTGGTGTGGGGAAGGAAGTAACCTTTAAATTGTAGAATTAACAAGACCAACTGAATGTTGGGCTGAAAAGGGGGTTGGGAAGGGGGTCTAGGTCGCTCCTAGGTTTCTGGCTCTTCATAAAGGATGGTGCATCTTGTGAGAGAGGTGATTCTGGAAAAGGAGGACAAGGTTTGAGGAGAAAAGAACATTTGGGGGCCTTTGGAATGCCTGTGAGAGATGGGAGAAATGGGGGGTGCCCAGTGAAGTATGATTGACTTAGTACCAGAACATGGAAATATGAGAAATGTCCACATCACCTGCCCATGGTGGGGTTGTGTAGGGTGTTCAGCTTTCAGAGAGAAAGAGAGAGAGAGAATAGGACATGAAAGAGAATTGGCCAAAAGGAGAGTCCCTAGGGTAGTGGGAGGAATTGTACCAAGAGCAGAGTATGGGCAGAAGAGGCCCAGGAGCTCAAGGTGTCACAGGCTGAGATACGAGAATTGGGGATAGCCCATTCCCAGATCTTGCTTTAAGCAATCAACAGGGATGATTTCTTTTCTTTTCTTTTTTCTTTTTCTTTTCTTTCTTTCTTTCTTTTTTTTTTTTTTTTTTTTAACAGGGATGATTTCTACTAAGCACATCCAAATGTCAGTCTAAGCATGGCATTTTCTTTGCATATGAAGTGAATGGATAAACATTCCTTTTCTAAACGTTTTCTTACATTATTTCTGTGCAGAGTAAGTCTTTTGGTGAGTTGTTACCTGTTTAATAGGAAAATTGGGTTAGGATTAAATAATGAAACAGGTGTCCCTTAACTGAGTGTGGAAAGTAGGCTGAGGTGTAAGAACTGACAGTGAAGTGAGATCATCAGGACCCACTGGTGGGCAAAGACGAGACAGAATTGCTCATCTTATTCACAGCCCTGCCCCGACGACCAGTTTCCTGTTACAGTGAGCTGTGCATGGCTCCCTTGACCCCAAAGCCCCTTGCAGCAAACCCAAATTCCCTTCCATTTTCATAGGCTTTTTTTTCCTCCACTATCCTCTGTTTTGCTTATTCAAAGTCTATTTCAATTGTTTATTACATTGTTGCTTTAAAATTTCTCATAAATGGCTTTAAATACCTTCTATATAATTATAATTCTGAAATTTTATCTCCAGTCTGGATCTGTCTCTTGAACTCCAGACTCATGTAGCTAAATGCCTGGTTCTCATCTCTGGATCCTTCCAAGTCTTTCCTTTCTCAGTAAATGCCCTCAGTCTAGTTTGGGTACAACAGCCCGATCCTTTTTTTTTTCCTCTTTTCCTGAGGTATTGAGTATTCCTTCAATATATTTCTCTGGCTTAGAGAGAGAATTTTTCATACACTGCTTAATTATTAAGTGATAAAATCAATTTTTTAATTTCAATTTTTTATTTCAATTCTAGTAAATTAACATATATGGTAAAATTGGTTTCAGGTGTGGAGTTTAGTGAGTCATCACTTACACAGAACACCCACTTCTCATCACAAATACCCTCCTCAATACCCATCACCCATCTAGCCCATTTCCCGCCCACTGCCCTCCATCAACCTTCAGTTTGTTTTCTATCGTTAAGTGTCTCTTAGGCTTTGCTTCCCTCTCTCTTTTCCCTTCCTTTATGTTCATATGTTTGATTAGTGATATCACATAGTATTTGTCTTTATCTGACAGACTTATTTTGCTTAGCATAATAGATTCTAACTCATATCCTTATAAATGGCAAGATTTCATTCATTTTTTAAAAAATATTTTATTCATTTATTTGACAGACAGAGATCACAAGTAGGCAGAGAGGCGGGCAGAGGAGGGGGGGAAGCAGGCTCCCTGCTGAGCAGAGAGCCCGATGCGGGGCTCGATGCGGGGCTCGATCCCAGGACCCTGGGATCATGACCTGAGCTAAAAGCAGAGGCTTTAACCCACTGAGCCACCCAGGCACCCCAAGATTTCATTCTTTTTGATGGCTGAGTAACATTCCAGTGTGAGTGTGTGTGTGTGTGTGTGTGTGTGTGTGTGTGTGTGTACCACATCTTCTTTATCCATTCATCAGTCAATGGACATTTGGGCTCTTTCCATAATTTGCCTATTTTTAAAAAATATTTTTATTTATTTGTCAGAGAGAGAGTGCGAGAGAGGGCGTGCAAGCAGAATGAGAAGCAGTCAGAGGGAGAAACGGGTTCCTTGCTGAGCAAAGAGCCCAACACGGGACTTGATTCTAGGACCCCTACGATCATGACCTGAGCAAAAGGCAGATGCTTAACCATCTGAGACACCAGGTGCCTCAATAATTTGCCCATTGCTGATAATGCTGCTATAAACATCAGGGTGCAGATGTCCCAAAAAATCCTTTTAAAAAGATAAATCAGACCATGTTACTCTTCTGCTTAAACCCTGATGTTTCTCCAATTTAGAGTAAAAGCCCAAGATGCTACAATGACATAAGTATATTTCACCACCTTCTTGCCTCCTGTACCAACTTTGTCATCATATCTTCCTATTGTTCTTGCTCAGGACACTCCAATCACTGTGACCACTTGGCTGAATATGCTAGGCGTACTCCCACTTTAGGGCCTGCTTTTTCATCTGTCTGGATATTCTTCCTTCCATCCATATGACCTGCTCCTTCCCTTCCTTTAGGTCTTCATCAAAATTTCCCTTTTCAGTGAGACTTTCCTGTGTACTCCATCTAATATAATATTTCAGTTCCCCATTCCCAAGTTCCTAATGTCCCTTGCTTGCTGAATTTTTCTCCTTAGCAGTTAAATACATCTGATATACAATATGTTCAGATTTATCTTTGTAATTGCCTCTTTTTGAACTAGAATATAAGCTCAAGAGGAAAAGACTTGTTTTTTTGTTTGTTTGCTTGTTTTACTTCTTCACAGCTGTATTCCCTTTGCCTGGAAAAGTGCCTGGCATATATTGGGCACACAGTAAATATTTAACGAACGAGTGAGAGAATAAGGAAGACACAGTGACTTTGCCACAACCTGTCATAAACTGTCTCTCATCTCTCCATATCATTTGAACAGCTTCAAAAATTCCATTTCTTTCCCAACATTTCCTCTGTAAAGCATTCATGAATTTTATCTGGTACATATGGGTTGGGTATGGAATAGCTCAGACTCCTCCCTTCTCTTTTTTCTAATCATCATCACGATACCATCATCACTTTCTGACCATGCTTTTATGTTCCAGGGACTAGACCAACAGCTTGACATATAGCATTCCATCTAATCTTTACAGCAAAACTAGAATGGAGATATTATCCTCCTTTACAGTTGGAGAAATGAAGAGTTAAAGAGGTTAAGAAATTTGCTCAAGGTCATACTGAGAGCAAGTAGTAGAGCCAAAGGTCTCAGGTGGCTCTCATCCCTAATTTCCATAATCTATATTTTGTATATTTCGTATAGATGTGTAAAAATGGGATGATTTGCAAATGATTTAGACCACATGTTACCAGGAAACATAATGAGCCCAAATATAGATTAAAGTTACAGAAACTAAACAAAACATTCTTTTAAAAACATATGCTCAATTAAATAATTTGAATTATAGTAGGCATTGCTGGACTCAGAAGGTTGTTTATTTCAATGAAAAATGATAGGCAAGATCTCATGCTGACTAATTTATTGAAAAAGAGATAATGAACTTTACATTTTTCTTAAAAAGTCAAAGGTCAATTTCTCCTAGGCTAAAGAACGGAAATAGAAGAAAACAAGACTATAACTAATGTTATTTTGTCTTAAATATCCAGGTGACATTTTAGTCAGTTTTCTTTTCTTTTTTTTTTTTAATAATTTTTTATTTTTTATAAACATATATTTTTATTCCCCAGGGTACAGGTATGTGAATAACCAGGTTTACACACTTCACAGTACTCACCATAGCACATACCCTCCCCAATGTCCATAACCCCACCCCCCTTCTCCAACTCCCCTCCCCCCAGCAACCCTCAGTTTGTTTTGTGAGATTAAGAGTCACTTATGGTTTGTCTCCCTCCCAATCCCATCTTGTTTCATTTATTCTTCTCCTACCCCCTTAACTCCCCCTGTTGCATCTCCACTTCCTCATATCAGGGAGATCATATGATAGTTGTCTTTCTCCACTTGTTTAGTCAGTTTTCTAATGGAAGTCATTTAGCTCCTTAGGATCAAGCAAATGAATTCAAGAAGCCAGTTCTTTTTTTTTTTTTTTTTTTTTAATGTATTTATTGACTGTGAGGGTGACACATTTTGCTGTTCATTCAAGTAAAATAAAACATTTAATTTAGAAAGCTGGTGACAGGAAAGGATTTGACCAAGATAATAGATGTTTTAGAATGATAACGTGGAGGCATAATTTCTTCCTCCCAGAATAAGACATTTCAGTTCTTCCCCTCTTAACATTTCTATTCCTTATTTACTTATAAGGCAGGGGTTGAGGGGCATGGGATTGAGAACAGAAGCTCTGATGCCAGGGACCTTCTAACGGCATAAACTGAAGTCAGAGATACTGAACACATGTTTAAAGAGGTTGTTATTTCATCATGAGTTTTGTAACTTCATAGAAGATACTTGAAATTAGTATCTTATACCTAGAAGTGGATGTTTTATTTCTTCAACAGGATTTTGTAAGAGAGAGAGAACACTTTTTTAAAAAGTAGGAGCCTGCCACTAACTTGGTGTTATACCAGAAAAATACGAGGTTCCTTGAAGTCATTCAGAGTAACACTCCCACATAAACTTGTCACCTTACAGACACTACACTTCCTTTCTTTCATTTAAATAATTGGCAACTTGTCTTTCTAGGCCAATTACTATACGCTTCGTTCTTCCTTTTAAGCAGCTAATGGAAAAGAAGTAGGAGTAGACTAATAGTAGATAATAGAAAAGATAACTTCAAATGTGTGCAAGCACACTTTGGTCAGAGTACTTGAGCTGGAAGCTAAAGGAAGTGCTCTAGAATTTTACAAGAGAGCATGTGTCCCGCTTAGACTAATGAAGAAGACTCCATTACACAAATCAGACTACGGCTATTCATTAGCACATGGTATTAGTCTTGTTATGATGTGTACAAATAATTTTTATTTTTCATATGGCTCATTCAGGCAATGACTACTCAACTGTTTCCCCATGTGTTGTTGTTGTTTTTGTTTTGTTTTGTTTTGTTTTGCTTACCTGAATTCATTTAAGATGCAAGCACAAGAGCTCTAATGACCAGGTAATGGAAAATATTGCTTTGGAAAAATTGAGCTGACCTCTGGTCTGCCGACTGTTCAAACCTTTAAGATGTTAACAAATTCAGTATTTTTCCCCCTTTCTTTTCAGTTTTTAAATGAAAGTTTCAGAAAAATGAGTTACTCTTTGTTTTTGTCTTTTCTTCCACAACACATTTAGAAAGGTAGAACCTCTTACCTTGATAATGTAGAAAAATAGTTTTATAAATAATTCCAGAAATTGTCCTTTCTTAACTGAAAGAACAACATGATTAGAGACTATAATTACAGATAATTTTGGGGTCTATATGTGCCCTTTACAATTTTCCTCAATTATACTATTACTCTGATTATTGTTCATCACCTTTATGCATTTGCGAGGCATGGGCAATTATCGTGTCCTGCTTTCTGAATTTGTTCTTAAGTAAGGATTTTGCTTGTGCTCTTAACTTTCTTGCTACCCTACTTTTTTGCCCCACTTTCAACCGCTGTCAACACAGCCGATGCCTGACTCAGAAAGAAGTCATTCTTTACTTCAATGTCATGGCAATCAGTTCACTCTTACCTATAACATGTCATGACTCTTTTGGATACTTATTCATCCATTGGCACCTGTGCTAAATACTGGCGATGAAGAAGTGAATGGATCCAGGTTCTTGGACTTGAAGGGACAGGTGGTCAGGGGGTTGATGCTTGTAATGAACATTATCACATTGTGATCAGGCCTATGAGAGCTGTGTGCATAAGGGATTACAGATGAAAGACTTCACAGTGGAGGAGATATTAAGTTGGGACTGGTAGAAGTCTGTCAGAAAGAAACACAGAAGAACATCTCCTAAAGAGGAGCAAGGATAAGGGAACAACATGGAAATATAAAGTATAAAGGGTATGGCTCTGTGGGGACCAGGCAGATAAAGAACATGAATGAGTGGGCTAGGGGTGACTCACTGGAAAGGGGTGAGGACTATGGAGAGATAGAGACTTTATGACTTGTCTAAAGCAGAAAGCCATTACTTAGGTCAGCAAGTCACTGCCATACAGAAATGTGGACACTGTTAGCAAATCCTACACTTTTCACAAGAAGATAGAAATCCTATGAAATGTCCAAACAATTTTTAAAATACTGTATGGCCCAAACAAAACCTGTCTGTAGGATAGGCCTCCTGCTAATAATCTGTGTAGCAAATAATACACTCCAAAGTTGGTTGGTTTTGGGTAGCAAGAGCAGGCAGATTTTTGGGGGGGGGGGGTTGTTGAGATGGTAGAGAACTGTAAAAGATAAAGAAGGGCAGACAGGTTGGAGATATATTATAAAAGTTCTCTAATTCCTTATCTTGGAAGTTTGGACTCCATTCTAAATGTAACCGAGAACAATAGAACAGTTTTATGTAGGAAAAATGCCATGATTATTAGATTTATTTTCATTTCTTGAAAATATTCATAATAAGTTACTTTAAATTTAAGGATTTTATTTATTATTTACTTGAGACAGAGAGAGCGAGA
This sequence comes from Mustela nivalis, assembly GCF_964662115.1. Classification (NCBI taxonomy): domain Eukaryota; kingdom Metazoa; phylum Chordata; class Mammalia; order Carnivora; family Mustelidae; genus Mustela; species Mustela nivalis. Next base: position 65,595,679 of record NC_139024.1, read on the forward strand.
GAGAGAGCATAAACCAGAGGGGCAGAGAGAGAGACAATCTCGAGCAGACTTCACTCTGAGCAGAGCCAGATCTGGGGCTTGATCTCACAACCCTGACATCATGACCTGAACTGAAACCAAGAGTCAGACCCTTAAACTGACTGGGCCACTCAGGCACCCTTGGTTTTTATAAACAATTTAAAACAAATTCTGGAGTTAGTTCTTCTCACAGAAATAGCGTGCACAGGAGTAGATCCAATACTTGTTTGCAGTTACAATCCGAGTTAATCAAGCACTCAGGAATTAAATGAACCATAGGACAACTCTATTACTACCACCACCACATGTGTTTGCCGATGTAATTGTGTAAATTGGGCACTGGGCTGGAACTTTCTGCACTGTTAAAAAGACCGTCACTGACTTCCCAGTTTGAGCATTAAATAGGATTCAGTCTTGCTAAAAATAACTTGACATGCACAGGTAGAATAAACAAATCGGAACACATCCTTAGACCTTTACCTAGTTGTATGCAGAGCTGGGCCAAGTCAGGGTGACCTCATGCCAGAAGGATGTGGTTAAGCTGTAACCTGCTGTTTACCTGCCCTCACAGCTATGGCTATGGGCATTGCTTTAGCCACAGCTGCCTATCCCAGAGCACCCGCACTCACCCCTTCTCTGCTCACTGAGATGGGGTAATGAAGGGACTCGAAGGAACAGTATCTCTGCTCTCTATCAACGCTTCAGGGCAAGGTCAATGCGTTGTACACAACAGCTGCCCACACTGTCAGATTCTGGACCTAAATTAAAGTGCAACACTTTCTTTTAAGGCATACCGGAACGGAACTCTGATGATGCATGGTCATGAGTACGGAGAAGTCTGACTGTTAATGGAGTTTAATGTTCCTGGCAGCCAGTCCTGGCTTGGGTTCTAAGTACTGTGGCAAAGATGTGTTTTCTTGGCCCCCCATTACAGCTTTAAGTAGGGTCTCTGGTTTACATGGGTCCCGGGTGAGTTTGGGGTCAAAAGTTGAAACTATGACTAACGTTGGGCTCTGAGCTTTTAGTCATGAGAGGTCCTAGAACCAGGACACAGCTATCCTTAATAGTGAAAATGTAACCTCAGGGGCTCCTGGGTGGCTCAGCGGGTTAAAGCCTCTGCCTTTGGCTGGGGTCATGATCCCAGAGTCCTGGGATTGAGCCCCACATGGGGCTCTCTGCTCAGCAGGGAGCCTGCTTCCCCACCTCTCTCTGCCTGCCTCTCTGCCTACTTGTGATCTCTGTCTGTCAAATAAATAAATGAAATCTTAAAAAAAAAAAAAATGTAACCTCAAACCCTTACCTGCCCAGAGGTGCTAAAGTGAGAAAAGCCATATAAGAGCAGAACTCTGGACTGGGAGAGATTAGTTTCATTTGAGGATGTTCATCATATCGCTTTTTCTTCTATCTTTTCAGTTGGTCCGCTTGTAAAATGGGGATAATAAACTATTCTTTTTGAGGTGCCTGGGTGGCTCAGGTGGTAAAGGATCTGCTTTCAGCTCAGGTCATGATCTCAGGGTCCTGAGGTCGAGTCCCACAACAGCTCCCTGCTCAGTGGGGAGCCTGCTTCTCCCTCTCCTGTCACTCCCCCTACTTGTGTTCGTGCTCTCTCTCTCTCTCTGTCAAATAATAAATAAAATCTTAAAGAAAATCTGTTATTTCCTACTCCATAGAAATGTATATCCCTGAGTATGTACTGAATTCTGCAGGAGAAAAATTCTAGAAAGAGTACATTATTATTTCATTAGTGAAAAATTATACTTGTATAAAAAAGAAAAGGCAATCCTCTTACACTACTTCAATTATAACAAATACTTTGCATCAGAAGACTAACCACATAGAAGTCAGCCTTTAACTAGGCTTTAATTTTCATTAATTTCTAATGAGTGGGTATGCTTACTTTGTGTCTCTGAGGTATAATATAGATGGCCAAAGTGAAAATAAGACCAATTTTAAGAATAGATGGTGCAATGGAAAGTTCCTGGCCTTTTTGGCACCTCCTTTGACAGTCAAAGGAAAGACATAATCAAGTTTCCTCACAGATATTGTCCATATAAAACCAAATCTTCCATTCTCACTTTCACCAAAAAAGGAGGGAAGCAGATGTCTATGAATGGGGGAACTTTGGAACTCAACTTGTCTGGTTTAACTACTTCCCTGTTCAAACTTTTACTACTTTCATTTTTGTGTCAGAGACTACACACTCTGGAATCACTTTTGCTCATTTCCATCCCTAGAGTTTTGTGTGCATGATTCTTGTAGCCCATCCTTCGATAATTCGAGAAAAAAGACACTGAATTCCCATTTTCCTCATCACTTTTTTATCTCCCCAGCCACTCTCTACCTCAATCTAATTTGAGAGGAAAGTCTGGGAACCCATTTAGGATGCAAGGTCAGATCTTTGATCTTTCTTTCTGAGAGAGGTGGGCCACCTACTGTTGCCTTTTGGTATGACTTTTGAAACTAGGAAACATCAGTGGCAGAAATTAGGTAAATTTAGAAATTACAATTACAAGCAGTCGTATACATTTACAAATCAGACCTATTAGCAAAAGAGTGTAAAAGCTTCAAAAGTTTTTGCTGTTGTCTCCATTACTCACTGACCTTTGTTTTCGCCAGTGTGGCTGGGTAGAGGCGTTAGAGAAGGCGGATGAAGGGCTTAGGAAGACTTTTTAAAAACTGTGAAGGCCCAGGCCCCACCTAGGAAATTCTGATTTTTTTTTTTTTTTTAAAGTAGGCTCTATGCCCAGTGTGGGACTTGAACTCACAAGCCTGTGATCAAGAGTCGCATGCCTTCTGACTGAGCCAGCCAGGCACCCCAAGAAATTCTGATTTAATTGGTCTAGGATCGACCCAAGCATAGTTGTTGTTGTTGTTGTTTTTTAAACTGCTCAGATGACTTGAATATGCCGGAACTCAAAATTACTGCCATAGGACGTTGCTGCTATAGGATGTTACTTACTTCTTAATGCTGGGTTGTTTTTTGTTTTGTTTTGTTTTCAAGAGACAAAGGGGCTGCTTTGTCAGGCTTCTTTGAATCAGAAGCTCCTTCATGTAACATGTTTCTAAAAGTTTTTCAGAAAGAAATTGCCGTGAATTGATAGGCCAAATGATCAATTCTCATGAATGGCCCATCAGAGCTTTCAGATGAACAGTTCCTTTTTTATATCTTGTATTTTTCAATGAAATGTGTACAGTGAATGAGATAGACTTCTGTTCCCAATTCTGTTCCCCTTTCACTGAATGTGTCAGTTTGAGCTGATTATTTCACTTCTTAACTGGAAAATGAGAAGAGTCATAGCAAGTAGCTCCCTGGGGTTTGGGAGAATTAAATGCAATACTACATGGCCCACCACAGACAGCATGGAGCCCTAGTGCCTGCACGCAGAAAGTTCTCAGTGAAAGATGGAACTGTTGGTCAAGGGAATTGTACTCTCAGTGTCTTTTTAGTTTTTACTTAATCTTGGTTTTAGCCCCGATGGGTTCTTTACAAAAAGTTATATTGAACTACATATAGGCAACTTGACTTTTGGTGCATAGCTAAGCAGTTCAACTAAATTTAACTATGATTTTACTGCCAAAATATGCCCCTACTACTATGACTAGGTGAGGGCACAATTCATAGGGCTACAGAGGAATGAACTGAAATCTACTTTCTTCCTCCTAGAATCCTTAGTAGGGTACTAATGACCGTGTGTTGGTCGGTGTGTTCCATAAGTCAAAAGATGCTAGCTGGTTTTTATCCCTCAACAACTGCTTTACAATAATCTTAAAATGAAATTTTAAAAATGAACAAACAAAAGTGTACATATTATTCTCTCCTTTTACCTAGCATGGCTGTTGAAATTTCTTCTTGCCTTCTTCCAAGCCTATTTGCATGAACTTACTCATATCCCATCTTCCTTGACTGAAGGGTCATTGTACCTGCTTTGCATTTGATCTTTTCTCCTTACCCCACAGAGCTTAGTAACCAGAAGTGGGGGCTCCAGGGTCAGAGTCCTTATTTTCCAAGTCCCCGGAATTCGGCTGTATGATCTTGAGTCTTTGCTTAACTTCTCTGTGCCTCCAAGAGTTGTTGTGAGGAGTTGGTATGTAGGTACCCCATACATTTTAGCTATTATTTAACAATTGTTTGATAAGCCCTTTTAGCTTGCTACACAATTTAAATGTTTCCATTATTTAAAAATCACATTATTTTGATCGTCATCATAAAAAATTATGCTCACATGATTTTTCATTGATGAAACATTAGTATTTTGAGGACTGGAAACTACATAGATCCTTAAAAGTTGCAGTTTCTCTTCTTATTTCCAGCTTAAGTGAATTTGAATTGAATATATCCACGTGTATTGAGTAAGTATGAATAGATAGAAAAGAATGCTACAATATGGTAATTTGATGTGGTCACTATCAGGCAACCACACAAGACATTGTTATGTATCTCAAGATTACACAAAATGATTTCTAAACCTTTGCCGGTTTATTATGTGGATCTTCAGATAGGAAAAAGTCGCTGCAGACTGATACTCATGGGAGTCTGAGCTAGTGAGTGCTTCTTCTTCATCCCTGCCACCTCTGGTATGGTATTGATGTGAAGAGAGATAAGCTTTAATCCTTCCCTTGTGCTCCACACTTTCTAACATCAAGTGAGAAGTGACCAGCTGGTGACTTACTAGGATTGGGGGATGATCTGGGATGCTCATTCATTCAATTAATTGTTAAAACACACCTGTTACTTCCCAGGCTCTGCAATGTGAACCAAAGTGGATGGGGCCTGACCTCCTGACGTTTACCATCAAGGAGGACAGACAGCCATCCATCAAATGATCTATCGAACAAGCGTAAAATTATACCTCCAACAATTTTAGGAGGGAAAGGTACGTGGCACAATGAGAGGCTAGACTTAAGGTACTTTCCCTGGCCAGGGAGGCCAGAGAAAGCTTGTCTAAAGAAGTCACAGTTGTGCTGAGAACAGGCAGATGAGTGGGCATTGACTAGATGAAAAAGAAGGAGAGTGCATCCTTGGCAGAAGGAACAGAAAATGCAGAATCCTGTGGCAGGAAGAAGTAGACTGAGTAAAGAGAATTGAAAGAAGATCAGGTGGCTGATTCTGTGACAGAATGGAATGAATTACTCTCACGTGGATTAAGCCAGACGAGCTTCTGAGAGCTGGTTCCATGTCTCTCCTTAACTCTACATATAGTGATAGAAAGTTTGTAGCTTGAAATTGACCCACGTGGGTGTTTTTACACCACAGAAATTGGCCAGCTTTTTTGATCATTCCCAGAGAGCTGGTTTACCAGCACACCATCGGACTAAATTATATGGAGATACCAGATTTAGAATCCAACCATTCCACATGGTACTTAATCTGAGAATATAAGCAGTGAAGACACATGTTTTGGGAGAGAGGAGATTGTGACTTCCAATGATTTTCACCCCTTAGACAGCAAGACCAAACTAGTTAGGTATGAAAAATATCCTCTGGCGTCATAGCTTTACTCTTTTCTTTTCTTTTCTTTCTGTTTTCAAATGAAATGACTTAACCATCCATACCAAATGCTATGGGAAGCCTAGTACTCTACCTGAGATTAGTAAGCATTCCTAAGCTCAGTGCCATCTTCCCCATAATCACCTCTCACCTTGAGTTCTTGCTGAATTCTCTCCTTACTCCCTGCATCCTGCTGACTCTGTCCATTAGCTCCTGTCTACATTGCTTTACCCTCACAAGGCCGTTGCTGACCACAAGGCCACCACCCATCTTCTCTCATTCCCCAGAGCAGCACCAACACCAGGCACACAAAAGAGACCACCTTGAACTTGAGGATAGATCTTCCTGCCCTAAAACTCCTGCCTTGGGTGGTCTACTCTCAGCACCCAAAGCCCCCTGGTATATTTCCCCTTCCCCCAGTTTTTATAATATTACTTGGAAATTTTAGTTCACAGATTAGGTTCAATGTGCTTCTTTGCATATCCTGAAAGCTCATCATATGGTTTGCTAAATCAAAGGGGGGGGTGTCAACCAGAGTGACCCTCAAAAGGAATCAGAGCTAACAATGTGTTTGAAATGACCACTGCTCTTTACATTGGGGAAGATAATATTTTTAAGGATAGTTGACTTCTCCACCAACCAAGGGTCTTGGGTTTCTAGTCTTCATTTTATAGAAACACTGACTTTTAGCTGTTATAATAAATAATCATGAGTTTATTATATCTGGAGAACTAGAAACACTGTCCCATCTCTAAATTTTAGTAGTTCCAGGTCATTTTAGACTGCCACATACAATCTTCTAGAGTTATTAAGGTTTTATTTTATTTTTTATTTTTTAGTTCAGACTTCCAGCATAATTAGAATGAAATGTTCTGCACGCCCTCCTCCTGCCTTGGTCTGGAACCCTGGACGCTGGCAGGTTGCTGCAGGTTTTCATTGCTGTCTCAGCCAGCTTCTATGCTATTAGCAGAATGCCTTTCTGGGCACAGAGGGAAGATGTAACCCCAGGGTCTGTCTCCTCCACCTCTTCATCTTCTTACTCACCTGACACAGAATTCCTGCGCAGCCTTTAAAGAAAAGATTCTATGTGACATTTCAGCCACAGAAAAGAGAAGCTGCCATAAAATAGAAAGAAGAAGGCATTGCTATTCAGAAAATACCTGGCCAGCTAAAATTTGTTGTAATTTTCCCTGAGTTCCTTTAGCCTTTCCTTTCCAGTCTCTTCCCTATGCTCATAGAATCTGTTCATTCATTCACACCATAGGATAAACAACTGATAAGACTTTGTATATTATGGCTTTTTAAGCTATTAACATTTCATCAGGAGAAGAGTGGTTAGGAAAGGAAACACAGTTGTTGGATGGATAAAATTATTTTGCAAAAGGGTTCCTTTGTGACACTTTCAAAATTATTCCCCTCAGGTTAAGGGTTACTTCTTGAGATTAAATATGAGCAGATATGGAAGACTTATTTTATTTTTTTAGATGGAACGGTCCCCATTTATATTAATTAGAATTATAATTAATTCAGCACTGACATATAAAGTCATTCCCCCTTCCCTTTTTAGATCTAGGTTGAACATGTCACTCTTAAGGCAAAAACTCGTAGGTTGACAGAGTTGAAGGTTTCTCTTCACTCTCTTATAAATGTGGATTGTCCATCCACAGTGGCCCAAGTGTTCATCTTAAGAAACTGTAGGACAGGTCTACAAAAGGAAGAACGTGTATAGCTTATGTTGGTCTTGCCCTGAGGATAAGGGGCGCCTAGTACTTTTAACTCTTGTCTTTCGACATCTCTAATCCAAACAAGAAATATTATAAATATCATCTTTTAATTGCCTGGTATTCCTCATGCTTACATTTTGAGGTTTTGATAGAATATTGAGGCAAAGTCAGATGAACATCTGAGGTCATGACTGGGTTGGTTGATCTGCTAATTCCAGAAATGAGGACTAGAGATCTGTGCAGATGGAAATGAAGGCCAATTAGACGTGATTAACATGTAGATTCAAAAATAAGATAGCACAGCATTTTACTCTGAGACTTTGCCAGTAGAGTTTAATAAATTAAAATGAAATGCAGTCAAGTTGAGACATTAGAAAATGAGGTTAGGCAATATTATGCAAACATTAAGACCTGGTTAATGGATCCTAGCATTGTGGGAAGATGGAGTCCCTAAAACCGACCAAGGCATTCTTTTGTGGTTTGATGGCCTTCTCCCCTTGCCGAAGGAAAGGACCTGCATATCAAGTGGGAGAAAGGACAATATTTTTGGTTCAGGCAAGTATTAAAACTAGAGATTCATACAAAGCTCTGAAATTGCCCACAGCTCCTGAAGTTACTGATATTTACAAGTATTTGTTCCCCTTTATTTATTTTTAAAATAATTCTTTTTTAAAGATTTTATTTATGTATTTGAGAGAGAGAGAGAGCACAAGAAGGGGAGGGTCAGATGGAGAAGCAGACTCCCTGCTGACCAGGGCGCACCCGATGCAGGACTCGATCCCAGGACCCTGGAATCATCACCTGAGTAGAAGGCAGATGCTTAACCAACTGAGCCATGCAGGCACTCCCATTCCTCTTAGTTTTTGCATAAGGTCTCTTGCCATGAGATCTGCTTGTAATGGCACTACTTAGCTGCTATGAGTTGAAAATGAAAGAGTTAAGTAAAAAAATTATATTTTGTGGATGTAGCGAGTAGGTGGTTAGAAAAACAGACCAAAGGATCCTAATTTCTGGATTATTTTTTTAAGCACTGACTTTGCTCCTCCTAAGAATTTATTTCCATAAAGCTTTAGGCTGTTACAGTGCAAATTGCATCTTGCTTAAGGGCAGCAAGATTTGCTTAATGACTATCTGCAAATCACTGTAGAATATTAAGGGAGGAATGTTATTAAGAGTGTAGAGCAGTAAATGCTCCCTGTGCAGGGGGAAGCTTCCCCAGCTCATGACTGCAGGCTTTGATCTCATCAGTCCTCATAATGAATTTCTGCCTTGAGTTTTATAGGGACTTTCTTCTAAGGAGAACAAAACTCAGTGCAGACATTATCTAATTCTTCCTCATAACCTTCATATAAGTTTGGGCGGGGCAGGTGTTATTATCAGCCCATTCTACAGATGGGGAAAGAAAATAGAAAGTTATATGACTTGCCCAAGGTCAAAGAGAAGCTGAACAAGAGCCAGAAGGATTCCATTTGGGGTTTCCCAACTCTCTGCCTAGAGCTTTCACCTGCTGACTCTGGGATCACCAAGCAGCCATGGGAACACTAGCAGGTCATACCAGGTGGTGAAGGGGTGCATGATTCTATGCCAGAGGGCTTGCATTTGCCCTTTTCTGCACTTACTGTCATCCTTCTGAATTAATTCTTCTTCTTTAATCCAGGGCTATTAGAAGCATGTGTCCCACAGTCTGCTGGGCTGGATGAAATATGTTTTCAAGTTAGGGCATATGATGAAATAGTCCAATCACGTTAACATCCCAGAGGGTAAACCATGAGATTGAATTTTCTAAACACAAATACAAAAGTTGGTAAAGAAATCTACTCTATTATCTTGATTCATTCAAAAGGTGCAGTCACAATTATCCATCATTACATTTACTGTAGATTTAAAATGATTTTATTGCAGTGAAGGTGTGCATAAATTCGTATGTCTTTGACTCTTTCACTTATTAACTCATGACCTTCACTTAGTCTTACCTGCACTTGTAACAAAATAAGACCTACTAGCTTCCACATAGGGCTGTGCCTTCTTCCTTCCCAAGCTTTTCTCCTCACCCTTCCGTGTCCCCTGTGGCTCGCTAGAGTGCCTGTGAGAAGCCATCCCCACCAGGCTCAGTAGATGTGCCTTAGGCACGGCCACCATTGCAGCAGGAATGCTGGGCACTGGGTTTCTCATGGAGCCCGAGGGGCATTGGGTCCTCTGGCATTTCCAAGCTGTGTCCTGAGCAGGAAAGGGGGCTCAGTCCACCTGGGCTGGGTTTACAGTTTTCCCCATGGCTCTTCCTGTCCCCTTCCCCCCGCCCCCGTGTCCTAAGTCACAGCGTTTTTAGGATAACAGCTTGAAGGCCAGTGTAGTACTTGGGGTCTGGATCAGGGGAGACAACTGAATGACAGCTATGTGCTGAACTTAGAGCCCCTTCTTCTCTGACCACTTAAGCCTTTTAAATGAAACAAACCCAAACTGGATCATAACCATGATGCTTGTGTGAACCATTTTTCCTTTTTTCTTAAGGGAGGGCTTTGATCCCAGGAGGTACCTCAGGCTGTCACGTAAACATTGGTGGTGGGCAGTCAATCTATAATAATAGACATGCCTGAAAAGAGGGTTGAACACAAACCTCCTTCCCTATTTTCCCATAGAGATATAACTGTAGAGTGAAAAAAAAAATTAAGTCAAAGTTAAATATAAATGTACTTTTAAGGTTAGTTTTTTGCTCAACATTTTCTTTTCTTTTCTTTTTAAGATTTTATTTATTTATTTGACAGAGAGAGAGAGAGAGAGAGAGAGAGATGGCAAGTAGGCAGAGAGGCAGGCAGAGAGTGGGGGGCAGCAGGCTCCCTGTGAGCAGAGATCCCGATTAGGGACTGGATCCCAGGACCCTGAGATCGTGACCTGAGCCGAAGGCAGAGGCTTAACCCTCTGAGCCACCCAAGCCCCCTACTCAATATTTTCTTAAACGGTAGGAACCCCTGGGCTTCCTTGATTTTATTTAGTGTAGGCGTGGTTTTCCAGTGTCTAGTTGCTACCCTTCCCCTTCAAACAAAGGAGAATGAAAATAAAAAAGAAATAGTCACTGACCACACACACTTAAAGTTTCGGAGATTATCACATTTCTTAGGTGAACTAATATCTCATTTATAGTTGGGAAGTTTACGTTCTATTCATTTACATAGTCATCTTTTTGTGAGGGACGAAATTATCCAAAGTGCTTTTTCCCTCTTCCTTCTCATCCACTCTGTTCTCTATCCAATCTCACATCTGGAGACATGAAATGTGCAGATTCTAAAATGAAATTCATTGACGATTTGCTGTTGTTTTTACAGCATGAGACACTTTCCCCCTGGCTATAGAAAGAGGCTAATGACAGTATTTAAAACTGAATTGTTCAGCGGCTGGCAGGTACATGGTGTCTAAAAGAATGCTTTCACTTTTCTATTGGGCTTGACCTAGCTGGAAAATTATTTGCTGTGTATGCATTACCATTTTTGTTTTGTTTTGTTAGTTATTGTTGAGACTGCCCGGAGCAGAACTTTCATGGAGAACTTTCACACAGCACTGCTCTTGCCCTTTAAGCAGAAACTTGCTCAAATATGAATTCCAGAAGAACCTCTGAGTCCACACCAGAGGCATGACAAACTATAGAGAGAGAGACCTTGTGGTAAATCTAGATGGAGCTTTTAAACATACTCATTTGAGTATTAAGATTTATTATGGTGGTTTCTGCAACATTCTCTTTTAGGACACTGAAAGTGCTGGGGCAAAAGCGGAGTTTTGTCTCCTTTGTTTTTCAGGGGGGGAAAAAAGTCTGCACGTTAAGTTGACCGTGGGTGTGCGAGCACTGGCTGTTACGCACTGGCTGCTACCTAAGGAAATGGTTACACTAATTCCTCATTAAAGATAGTAGCTAAAGGCACTGAAGGTCATTTATTTTATTTTTGTGCTATAGACTTCTGACTAGCAAACCTTTATAATACGTACGTAGGAACCCGATGATAGAAACTTTCCTGCTTAACTCATTTTGAATGATCATTTAAAGGTCATTCAAAGATCATAGGAAGCACTTTCCCCCTAACCGTTTTTAATACTGGAGGGAGGTTTATCTCTGTGGTGCATTCAAGGATCCTATCAGCTCCATGGCATATGAAATGTAAATAAATACACAACAAAGAACTTCCAGAATGACCAGAGGCTGCAGGCATCCTAAGGAAGTACCCCCAGTGAGGTGTGTGTGGACCTGGTGTCTGAGACCTGGAGGAGTGGGGGATGGAAAGAGCAGCTGCCTTCTCTCCATGTGCAACAGTGCAAAAGCAGGAAAATCAAGTTCCAGCCTGACCCACTGGGAAAGTACGATTTAGCAGCCTCACAGGTATCACGGGTGTTCGGTTGTCAAAGAAAGAGGGTCTTTTTGTTGTTGTTGCTATGTTTCGTTTTGATTTTAAGAAGTGCCTCAGCAAGTTTAGGAAGAGGAAGTTCAGTCGATGCCAAGTGATCATTGATTCTAGTGGGTATTCCCTTCTGCTCTCCTCCGCAGCTGGGAAATCCCCTCTCTCCAGACTGGCCACCATCACCAGTGGTGCTGGGGAGCAGCTTGCAGAGACTTTCCTAGATCTGCTTCATTTTACAAAATCCATGCCGAAATAGAAAATGGTGAGGCAATTCAGGGGTAGTTTAGCTCTTCAGAGAATCTTTTTTTCCCAACCCAGAAGATAATTCTCCCTAGGCACAGCAGAACATCTTTCCACCCAAGCACCTCAAAGCTAGCACATATCAAGACATATAGTTTTATCATTTTAAGCTAAGAATTGATAGTTTCATAAACTTAAACTGGTTTTGTAATTTTAAACTATCTCATTTGTTAGAATAAAATAAAAATACGAAAATTGTAAAGTATGCTTATAATCCATTTTCAGTTTCCTCATTTACTGAACACTAATGAATATTTGTTGAATATTGATATTTTCTGTCACCTGCAATCAAATTTTGTTATTTAACTCTAAGATTGAAAAAAAAATCAGTGAGAAAATAGTGTGTTTTTTTTTTAAATTTCATTTTCAAAAGTAGGGATAATTAAAGGTAACTTTAAATCTGAATAATATAATTTAATGTTATTTAATGCCCCTAGGTTGGCAGTAGGGTAGTATGATGTTGGGCATATATTGTAACTATTTATGTTAGTCCTTGTACAAGGAATTCAAGTATGTGTGTTAGGTAGGCCTATACACCAAAGTTATTTAAAAAGAGTCTTAATTCTGCTCTGGGATTGAGTATGGCCCTGATGTTTTGTTCATCATGACATTTTCTGCATTGGTTTATATTTTTAAAATTATTCTATTGAAATATGATTTCTCTAGATTACTGGGTATTTGGGACCTCCTTAAATTTTATGCCTTGGGCAAATGCCTCTTTTGCCTTATTTGGATCCTGGCCCTGCTTTTCTGTTTTTGCTCTGTTTTCCCTGCTCAAACAGTGCTCAGCACGGTTTGGTAAGTGGTTAATGCCATTTCTGATGAAGACTAGCTGATTGCGCAGGTGGGCCTCTTCCAATACAGTAAGTCTAGCCATGTGGGCCTAGGGAGCCTAATAATGTGCTTCCTGACCTCTCCTAGGAAGTGGAGAGAGAGGGGCACTACTCCCTGAGAATAGGCTCATTCATTGCATATGATCATTTGTAAGCTTATCTTGAATTCAGCCCCTGCCCCATGAATGTGCCTAGCATCTCCAGGACAGTCCAACATAGAGGCTGAGGAGCCAGATTGTCTGGGTTCACAGGTCAGCCCACCCACTCACCAGCCGTACACCTCTGTTACATAATTCTGTGTTCAATGTCTTTATCTATAGCATAAGGATATTAATAGTACCTGCCTCATGAAGTTTTTGTGAGGATTAAATACATTAATAATATATGCATCTTAGAGTAAGTTCTCCAGAAAACTTCCTGAGGCAAAAGCTTATGTGTTATTTCTCTTCTGGAGGGCAATCCCAGGAAACAGGAGTGAGAGGGAAAAGGATTTAGTAAGGCAGGAAACAAGGAAGAATAAATTCAAGAGGAGGGTCCTACTGGGCTGGCCACTCTTAGCTGGTTGTATGGTATCACAAGGCCTTCCTTGCCAAGGGGTTGCACAAAAACATCTAGAAACAAGCCCTCAGAGAGGAGGATCAGCAACCAGCCAGTTTATCTGCTGACCACTTCCTATCTCTGATCTTTCACTGGCCAAAGTAGAACCATGGGGCTGTAACTCCACCACGTGTCTCCATTGAATTAGCTGGTCCTCCCAATAAGTGTTAGGAAAGCAGGAATTCCATGGTTCCTGTCCAGTCAGTGTGCAGGCCCAGTGGTCTCTTTGTGTCAGTCAGAGCCTAACATGCAGGCTCTCCATCTTTAATGGTCGTTGTGGCTATTACTTCCCAACCACAAGGACTAGATGAGACATATTATTGGCCTCTGGATTCTTCCCAGGATCCCTAACCCTGGAAACTAGCTCCTTCTCCCTCACCAAAGTAATCTTTTGTACATTTGAAGCAAGCACTGGTCCCTCTGCCTGGTAAGCTGTTCTTTGTGATCTTCACCTATCAGGATTCCTTTGTTCATTTGGAGCTTGGCTAGAATGTGATTTCCTCAGAAAGGTCTTCCAATGACCAGCATGGCTTTCCTCATTCTCAGATAAAGAGATGCATCGATATCCTTCTTCTCTTAACCTGCATCCCTATTTTTATAAAGTATGTACTTTTGCCTCACAGAAGAAGGGCATTTTTTTATTATAAAAGGAAAGGGCGTGAATCGGCCCTCAGCTTGCCCTCACACCCTGCAGACTGTCAGTTCACACAGCCAAACCACAAATGGAACTAATGTCTCATTCTTGGTTTCCCATCACATCTGACTTATGATGAATCAGTCCTCTCTCCCTGTCAATATCAAATTGTCCAGGAAGTGAAAAGATGTCATTTGTCCTCCTGCTTCTATTTCTTCTTTTTAGAACAATTGCTTTTGACTTTGAACTCCTGACTTGTAGTCAGTTTAAGGCTGACAAGTGAAATTTGGGGAGAAAATTGGTGAAATACAAGTATAAAAGATACTTTTTATATTTTTCTCCCCTTTTTCTTTCATCTCTCTGTTCCCCACACCCCACGGGAATGTCTGGCCAATCCCGAGCTATCACATCCTCTGTCCTTTATTCCAAGTACTTGTGTCACACACGGTGTCTTACCATCTTTGGTCAACATATGCTAAGTTATTCACAATGCTCAAGCATTCATCTTATTGAGGCACCTGGCTGGCTCAGTCGGTAGAACATGTGACTCTTAGTCTCAGGGTTGTGAGTTCAAACCCCACACTGGATGTAGAGATTACTTAAAAAAAATTCATCTCATAGCAAAAGTAGCGCAGGGGAAAATAAAATATTCTAATATTTCCCCTATAATCATAGTTTAATTTAATTCGGGGTCCTTCAAAGAAAAAAAATTAATTGGTCAGTTGTCCCTGTTTCCAAATTAACAGAAGTCTTTATGGACACTCCTTTTTTCATCTGTCCTACTGCCAAGTAACTTCTGTATAAAGTATAATGATCAGAAACAACATCTTCATTTAACAAGTCCAGAAACAAACACTCTCATTAGCAATCAAGATCCTCTTGCATTTGCTTATTGAACACTCATTTCTATGACATCTTGACTGTGGTCACCAAGGGTCCTGTTGGAGCCTATTAATAATAGGAAAGTACAACAAAAGAAGTCTTTCCATTTTAGAGAAGCTTTAATGCTTAGGAAGGGCGTGTGTGTGTGTGTGTGTGTGTGTATGTGTGTGTGTGTGTGTGTGTGTGTGTTTGCGTGTATTGAGCTGTAATCTATCCTTTGTGACATTGACCCAGTGATTTTTGTTCAGCCTGGAATGTAGTGCTTGATGAAGTGTGCCCCTGAGACCACCTGCATCATCATCACCTGTGGTTCATGCAGAAATGCAGTTTCTTCAACTCTCCTCCACAGAGGGCCATTCAAACAGTCGCTGGTGGCTCTGGAGCCCAGATCCCTGCTTTCATAAGCTCCCCCTAAGTGCTTCTGTTTGAAGACCACTGTTCTGAAGCCAAAGAGAATAACTAGGTCAATAACTCTCACAGTCCTAGCCCTTCAGAGATCTGGAGAAAAGGTATTATTTTCTGTCTCAACATGTCATCTTGTCTCTGGACCAGGTGTCCCAGTTTTTTTCAATTGTCTCATATGAAGTGGTTCCAAATCTTAATTCTCTTCCAACTGTGTTTCATTTCGTTAAAGTTTGTCCTAAAATGTGATGCCCAGAACGAATATCAGAACTGAACCTAATGCTCCAGCTGTGCTCTGACAGGGGCAAGAAGTGGGTGGGGCAGGAGGAAGCCACCAACTCCTTAGCCCAGGTACGATATTCGCTATAAGAAACCATTAAGTAAACATGTTCATTTCATTTGGGAACTTCAGCTAGCCGTTGAAAATTTGGTCTAGAAAGAAACAGCTTAAACATAATTGCACATTTTCAAAGAGAAGAATATTCATGTATTAGCTTGAATGTAGGGTAAAACATCATGACTTTGGACAGGCTATTGGGAATTTTTGGTAGCTGGCATAGGGTTAAGATGTCCTTTGGTCTCTCTATGCTAAATGGATTCAGTAAACACAAAGTGGTCTAAGAGACTGCAAGGATCATGTTCTCTCTCTAAGAGAGAACACTTTTCAGATACCTGTTTCTCCGACCATCCAAAAGTAGAGCATTCATACGAAAACTTTCTTTCTTTTTTTTTTTTTAAAGATTTTTTATTTATTTATTTGAGAGAGAGAGAGAGAGTGAGAGAGAACGTGAGCAAGGAGAAGGTCAGAGAGAGAAGCAGACTCCCCGTGGAACTGGGAGCCCTATGCGGGACTCGATCCTGGGACTCCGGGATCATGACCTGAGCCGAAGGCAGTCGTCCAACCAACTGGGCCACCCAGGCGTCCCCCTACGAAAACTTTCTTAAGCCAAAATGGTATAAGATGAAAAAGCAGTTACCATTAATTTACATGGAACATTTTTTAACACACCCAAACTCAGAAAATAACCTCTCATAGGCTTTTCTGATATACCTCAGGACACATCTTATTAATGGAAGTATAAAATAAATCAAGATAAAGCACAGATGCTCACAGACCCAGTTCAAACTCTGGCAGCATAATGCGGAGCTGCTGAAAGTAGCTCTGGGGGAAGGAGCTTGATGGGTGCCTCTTGCTGATGGGCCCCCATCTTGCTGATGGAGGCATGCACTGCCTCTGTAAGGACTCACTGCAAAGCAAATGATGAATGTTATTTTCACTTTTTGCCTTTTTTCATAAAAGCAAAAATCCTCCTTGCATATCTTTTGGTTACTGAAAGTAGGTACTAATGTAGGTCTTCGGTAAAAACCAAGTAGCATAATATGAACTTGCAAAAAGCAGGGGCTACCTCTATGTAGCCTGATATCATGTTTATGTACTTTCAAGTTATATATATAATATATTAAAACTTTCTGTATTTTATGAAATTAAGTCTACAAAAGAATCTACTTACCAGTACTCCCTTTGGCCCAATAGCCCATCATTGTGTAGATATGAAATGATAAAATTGCATTTATTTAAAGAACATAATTCAAAGTTTTCAATAGTTGAGACTGGCATCTTTCTCAGTTTCAGTTGTTGCTGTTACAGTCCAGTAACTGGCATAGTGTTGGGTGAGTAGTATGTGTGTAATACGAAATTGTTTAAAGGATTTGAGAACAATCATATAGTGATGCCTTTGGAATTCATGATTATGAGGATGGAGTGATTTAGAAACAAAATAATGTAACTTTCTCTACCTGAATCTGTGTTACAATTCATAATAATTGCAAACACTTATGCAGTATATTTTATATAATTGATATTAATTCTGAGTGCTTTACTTCTACTGACTCATTTAATCCTCACAATAACCTTATAAGAAAAATCCCATGAGACAGATCTTATTATTATAGATGAGGACACTGAAGAGGTTAGGAAATTTTTACAAATTGCCCAGCTAGTTTGGATTTGAACCCACGCATGTCTGGTTTAAATGTATACTTATCTATCACATGCCCACAGCATCTTAGAGATAACTCAGGATCCATTTATTATCATAGTTATAAGTAGTTATCCTGTTTATCAAAAATGAATATATGATTATTCAATGCTAAAAAAGATAATCAAAATCTGTTACAACGTTGAGCAAATATATGTCTTTCCATTTCTTCCATTATCTGATATGCTCATGCTTAACATCATTAAAATAACAAGCAGTTCTTTTACTCATTTGAGCCTTACAATAAGTCATGCAGTGAATGGATAATCATTATTATTCTCCTTTTTTAGGAGGAAGGTGATACAGCCAGGGCTGGGCGGGTGGAAGTCCAGTCTCCTGTTTCTAGTCCAGAGCACCAGTGACTGGATATCTGACCCAAATTCTTTCAACAAGAGCACACCATACCTTTATACCACCTTGTTGTATTACTGATAGTTATTATTGCTATCAATTGTTGTGATTTGGGGACCTGAATTTGGATAATTAATTTACTAAGAGTCAATCTGGGCTCATCAATTCAAAAAAATAGCAGAGAATAACAATAGCATCCATCACTTAGACTTGTTCTCAGGATTAACTATTAATTTGCTTAGAATAGCTCTTGGCAATATGCAGTAAATGTAAGCCATTGTTGTTGTCTTTATTAGTAGTAGCATAAATGCTAATGGCCTAGAACGATGATCTTCTCATTGGTAGTAGCGTCTCATGATAGTGGTGCCTAGAGCTGTTTAATGGAAGAAGAAGAGCTATGTACCCAGTTATTTCTGAGATCTCATTTGAGATCTCCAATCCCTTATTTTCTCTTGCCTCCTTGCCAAGCCCATTTATACATATATTTATTTATTTGAGAGAGAGAGAGAGAACAAGAACAAACAGGGTGAAAGAGGCAGAAATAGAGGGAGAAGCAGGCTTCCTGCTGAGCCGGAAGCCTGACATGAGCTCCATCCCAGGACCCTGAGATCATGACCTGAGACCAAAGCAGATGCTTAACCGACTGAGTCACCCAGGTGCCCCTGAACCCAGTTACATTATCCCAGCCCATTGTTAGGGCTGATAATGTACCTGATCTAACTTTCTATTATATATAAGTATAATTTTTTCCCCCAAGTGTATGTTCTGAGTGACATCTGGAAGCTCAGTACTCAAATCTAGAAGAAGTAAGGAACTAGTTAGAGTATAAACAGCATCTATTGTTCCTGACTACTGGTTAATATTTATTAATTAGAGAAGACAAAAATGTTAGTCATCTTTATCAAGTGTAGCCCGCAGGATTGATGCCCCTGTTTTTAATCATATTATTGTGGTGATGGTTTCAGCTAGTTTTCCATTTGTTATGACTTTTGACATTGATAGTGTTTAACAAATCGAGAAATTAAATACTCAAAACAAAGGAATCCACAAGAAAAAGATTTTGACTCATGAAAGGGGTACCCCTAACTTTCCTTGCTGGGTAAAATGAATCATAACTGGGTAATGACCTCAGGACAAACATTAAAACACAATATAATATTTTCATTTTTCTTTCTCTTTGAATCTCACTCCTACAGATTTGTGGTTAGAAGGAAACATCCCTCGTATTTATTTCAGAGCTATCTTCTGAGACTGGAGCCATTTCTGTGCCAAAGTTACAAACCTCAAAGATGCCTGGCTAGGTACGCTGGGAAATTGGTGTCAATAAATGAGCCAATGGACTGTTGTGTCTATTAGGACCAGTGGAGAAATAATGAAGATTCCTCCCAATCCTTGGGAACTTCCTTCCTTCTCACCTCCCTGCCCTTGTCTCCTTCGTCCATTTTTACCTTCCTTTGTCTCTTTGTTTTTTCTTTCCTATTGTCATCTCCCTTTACTTTCTCTGTTATTTTCTTGTTTTCATCTCTTCCTTCCTCCCTCCCCTTTACTCTTCTACCCGGACTTTCCCCCTTTATTCTTTTCTTCCATCCAGGCAATTCCCTGGAAGCTTGTAAATTCAAAATGCAAACTGCCATATGGAATTGTTGAATCACCATATTGTATGTTCACTGGAATTAAAATGAAAACTTAAAAGCAAAAGCAAAACCAAAACAGAATGCAAACTGCTGTTTATAAGACTAAGTGACTAAGGCTAAAACATTTATTCAGGTAATCTGTCTGTTCTTGCTTGCTTGCTGTATTTCTAGAAGGATTCCGTGCCGCATAGTTTAGCTCTTGATTTACTCTAGCATTTGCTATCCTGCTCCTAGCCCTACAAGTTTATACTATGCATCTGAATGTGATCTGCCTCTCTTTTTACTTTTGGTTCTCTGTTTCTTGCAGACTGCTGGGCTCTGGCCTGTATCACCTTCAGCGTCATGCTTCTATCTAGCTGTCCTGTGGTGAGCCCTACTATGGGCCCAGCCTCCTTCAAGTTGGGCACAGTCATCTCTCTGGCTCACTCTTTCCCTGATATTTGCTTGGTCAGCTTCCTTTCCTAGTTCCTTCCTTTCCTAGTTCACCTATTCATTTATTATGCTTTTCACTCATTCAACAAACACTTATTAGTATACATAGTAACAAAGTTGAGCACAAAAGACCTTTCCTCTTTTCACATATGGCATTTTTTCTTGAGACAAATTTTTGACTGTGAATTCTACTTAATCTAAGAAAGCAAATATTATTAAACATTTGAACTAGGCTTCCTTCGAATATTAATAGATCATTACTTTTTACACAAATTTAAATCCAACAGACATTTTAAATAAGTCTAATTCACATGGCACCAAACACTAACTCATCTTGTTTCATTGGCTCTAAATACAATGTCTTTATAAAATTAAACAAAGAACACTGAGTGATTGACAGAATTCTTCATTTTTGATTCAGACATTTTGCTGTTGCTTAGAGTGTGGGCCTTAGATAGATACAATAACAATATAGTAATTAGTACATTTCACCCAATCATTATTTGGTTGTTGTATGTATTTACCAAAATGGGAAAAAAACTACATGAAAGATACTGAGAAGTCCATGATGAATCTGACTTATCTTTAAGTGCATGTATCTACAGAAAAATTAAGTTTCAAAACCTGTGTGTGTTGACGTGAAAAGAGATTAAGACCTTTACTTAGAATAGTTTTTCAAACAAACAGACAAACAAAAGCAGAACCAGACCCATAAACACAGAGAGTGCATCAGCTGTTTTCAGAGACTGGAGGGGTCGGGGGAGAGGCAAAATGGGTGAAGGGGAGTGGGAGATAACAGGCTTCCAGGCATGGAATGAATGAATTGGGGGGATAAAAGGCATAGAACAGGGAATATAGTCGATGATATCATATGGTAACAAATGGAAGCTACACTTGTGGTGCACATAGCAGGATGTCTAGGGTGGAATCACTGTGTTATAACCTGAAACTAATAGAGCATTGTATGTTGACTATAGGTCATACAAATAAAGAAAGAAAGAAAGAAAGAAAAGCTTTTCATCTGACACACAGTCAAAAACGATGTTCAACATTTTTTTTAGATTTATTATTATTATTTTGAGAGACAGTGAGTGAGAAAGAGTGTGAGTGTGGAGGGAGAATGGCAGAGAGACAGGGAGAGAATCTCAAGCTTCATGCTGAGCTCGATTCCAGGATCTTGAGATCATGGCCTGAGCTGAAATCAAGAGTTGGATGCCTATCCAACAGAGCCACCCAGATGGCCCGATGCTCAACATTGTTATGTGTCTTTGTGACTTTAACCCTGAAGAACTGAGTCAAATCCTTTTAATTTTAATATTTGTATGTTAATAATAGCAATAATGTCACTAAATAATGTTTACAATGATAAGCACTATTAAGTTTTAATTTGGTTTTTGTTCCTAATAATATTTATCAATGAATATTTTTATTTGCAAAGTAATAGACAAACAAGAGTTATGGATATATTATTTTTAATAACATTATCCTTAGCTAGACAAGTGCTCTAAATCAAGCAGATAGTATGAGATCACCTGGCTTTAGCAAAATGAGCATTTTGGAAGATGCATCCCAAAAGAGAACATAGGAGGAGACTTCTTTGAGTCTGGTGTCCGTGCCTCCATGCAAAGTCACCACATTACTTTAGGGCTCCAACAGAAAAGTTACACTGCATGAGAAAGGCTAAAAATAAGAGGTTTCTAGCTTCCCACTAAACCACCCTTATTTAAGCCCAACATGTGAGATGCAGTATTTTCTCCTAAGGAACTATTAAGGGTAAAGAATTAACATGAACTAAGTCTCTATAATGTGCTTTATTTCATTTAGTCCCTTAACATTTTGAGGTAGGTGTAAGGATCCCCATTTCACTGATAAGGAAACAACTCCAAGAGGGTCACTCACCATGGTGAAGATGCTATTCCAGCCCACATCTGTTTGACTTCAAGATCCATGCTTTTTTCTGCTGTACCTTCTTCCCGCCACCCCACCCCCCCGCCCCTGTTCTATTTGTGTTAGGTGTATGGAATAAAGCTATTCTGTCACCCACAGTTGCTGCACAGTGTTGCTTAATGTCAGCATGTCAGCCCCTGAAAACAGTCACACAAACTCCCCTCTTGAGGAGTTTCCAAAATGTCAGCTCTGAGAACAATAAGAATAGGAGTGGAAGCTCCAAGCCTGATGTAGGCTCAGGAATGGTGGAAGGGGCTCTTGGAGGCTGGTTCACAACAGTGGTAAAGAAGCAGCAGCCGAAAACCAGTCCAAAAATCCCTCCAAGGGGCTTGGGGGAAAAGGAGACGGAGAAAGGAAGACTGGCAGGTAATGTAGAACAAGGAAGAGGAAAGGGGTAAATGGTTAGAGGAGGGAGAGTGAACGAAGATTATCAGGAGAACACAAGTAGGGCTTTGTGGCGAGAGAAGTGGGTGGGGGGTTAGGCAGAGATGAAACGGGAAGAGATTTTGCCTAAAGAACAAAGGGAAGAGTAAGTGCAGTTTTATCTTCATTTTAAAAAGTGGAAGTTTCTTCTGTGACAGGTTGTTCCAACCCACTGTGTTGTGCTAAGATATTGGATTATCTCAACTGTTCGCCATTAGAAATTTCTAGATTCCCGGGCCCACTTTATAGTCCATGCTTAATAACATGCCCGAGCTTGTGGATTTTGCCATAGACAATAGCGAGGTGAAAATAGCACGTAGTGGTAGCCACTAACTTTCTCACCAATTGGCCAGAATCCCTCCTCTTTCAAAGAGTATAAAGAGATGAAAAATAATTTTAGAAAATAGAAATACTCATCCCTTGGGGCCAATTATATGTGATACATAGATTTACTGGAGGTGAATTATAGTTTAAAATATGACATATACATTCTTCACTAGGTCGTAACAGTGCTGTTGAAGTTAAACTTTTGAAAAACTTTAGTAAACCTCCTTGGATACCCAAAGGTCATCCTAGGTTCACAGCATATTTTATGGAGGTTTGCAAACCTTTCTGCAATGCTGAATTGGATTTCAGTTGAGTTGCATGCAAACTTGGGTAGAGTTTCAAGGGAACACTAGGTGGTTCTTTCAGGTAGAAGCCAGGTGAAACTCAGAAGGTCCAGAATGGGTTTTGATTTGAGTTTTCTTTTGGGTTCTGCTTGAACTTGACACTCAAAGTGAAACTCAGGAGATCTGAACCTCTTGCAAACTCAGGCTCAAAGGGAGGTTTTTGGAAGCAAACTTGCATGTTGAAACTGCTGAGCTAACAGTGCTAATTGGTGCATTAGTTTGCTTTGCCCAAACCTCTGAATAGTTTCATCTGGAAAAAGAAGGTTTCTCTTAGCATATAGTTTAGCAAAGCTTTGCAAGAGGATGTTGGTCTTGCTGAGAGATTACCTGCAATGAGGTGAGTGTACAAATTTCCATAAGGCCAGATTGCCTAGCACAGATCCCAAAATAGGCTACGGAGTGGGTCAGTCATGTCCTTATCACATTCCTGCATTGGGATCATAGGCATCTTGGGCAATTCAGTGGCCTGGGCAATGCAAATTCAAACTGAATGTATTGTCTGCATTACCTAGATAGTTGGCGTTGTA